>NC_042301.1:8196779-9396779 GCF_901000725.2 Takifugu rubripes
ACGTCTTCTCGTGGGGAAACCATCACTTTTGGTCAGGAGACACGTTTTTATCAAAACAGAGGTGAATGCAACATGATCATCTCAAAACTCATGCTGCGGTCACATTATGACGTTTTTGATGTTTGCTCGTGGAGGAAACATCACTTTTGGTCAGGAGACACGTTTATTTCAAAACAGAGGTGAATGCAACATGATCATCTCAAAACTCATGCTGCGGTCACATTATGACGTTTATGACGTCTTCTCGTGGGGAAACCATCACTTTTGGTCAGGAGACACGTTTTTATCAAAACAGAGGTGAATGCAACATGATCATCTTAAAACTTATGCTGCAGTCACATTATGACTTTTTTGACGTTTGCTCGTGGAGGAAACATCACTTTTGGTCAGGAGATACGTTTTTATCAAAACAGAGGTGAATGCAACATGATCATCTGAAAACTCATGCTGCGGTCACATTATGACGTTTATGACGTCATCTCGTGGGGAAACCATCACTTTTGGTCAGGAGACACGTTTTTATCAAAACAGAGGTGAATGCAACATGATCATCTTAGAACTTATGCTGCGGTCACATTATGAATTTTTTGACGTTTGCTCGTGGAGGAAACATCACTTTTGGTGAGGAGACACGTTTTTATCAAAACAGAGGTGAATGCAACATGATCATCTGAAAACTCATGCTGCGGTCACATTATGACGTTCATGACGTCTTCTCGTGGGGAAACCATAACTTTTGGTAAGGAGACACGTTTTTATCAAAACAGAGGTGAATGCAACATGATCATCTTAAAACTTATGCTGCAGTCACATTATGACGTTTTTGACGTTTGCTCGTGGAGGAAACATCACTTTTGGTCAGGAGACACATTTATTTCAAAACAGAGGTGAATGACACATGATCATCTGAAAACTCATGCTGCGGTCACATTATGACGTTTATGACGTCTTCTCGTGGGGAAACCATCACTTTTGGTCAGGAGACACGTTTTTATCAAAATAGAGTTGAATCCAACATGATCATCTCAAAACTCATGCTGCGGTCACATTATGACGTTTTTGACGTTTGCTCGTGGAGGAAACATCACTTTTGGTCAGGAGACACATTTATTTCAAAACAGAGGTGAATGACACATGATCATCTTAAAACATATGCTGCAGTCACATTATGACGTTTTTGACGTTTGCTCGTGGGGAAACCATCACTTTTGGTCAGGAGACACGTTTTTATCAAAACAGAGGTGAATGCCACATGATCATCTCAAAACATATGCTGCAGTCACTTTATGACGTTTATGACGTCTTCTCGTGGGGAAACCATCACTTTTGGTCAGGAGACACGTTTTTATCAAAACAGGTGAATGCAACATGATCATCTTAAAACTTATGCTGCAGTCACATTATGACGTTTATGACGTCTTCTTGTGGGGAAACCATCACTTTTGGTCAGGAGACACGTTTTTATCAAAACAGAGTTGAATCCAACATGATCATCTCAAAACTCATGCTGCGGTCACATTATGACGTTTTTGACGTTTGCTCGTGGAGGAAACATCACTTTTGGTCAGGAGACACATTTATTTCAAAACAGAGGTGAATGACACATGATCATCTGAAAACTCATGCTGCGGTCACATTATGACGTTTATGACGTCTTCTCGTGGGGAAACCATCACTTTTGGTCAGGAGACACGTTTTTATCAAAACAGAGGTGAATCCAGCATGATCATCTCAAAACTCATGCTGCGGTCACATTATGACGTTTTTGACGTTTGCTCGTGGAGGAAACATCACTTTTGGTCAGGAGACACGTTTTTATCAAAACAGAGGTGAATGCAACATGATCATCTGAAAACTTATGCTGCAGTCACATTATGACTTTTTTGACGTTTGCTCGTTGAGGAAACATCACTTTTGGTCAGGAGACACATTTATTTCAAAACAGAGGTGAATGACACATGATCATCTGAAAACTCATGCTGCAGTCAAATTATGACGTTTTTGACGTCTTCTCGTGGGGAAACCATCACTTTTGGTCAGGAGACACGTTTTTATCAAAACAGAGGTGAATGCAACATGATCATATTAAAACGTATGCTGCAGTCACATTATGACTTTTTTGACGTTTGCTCGTGGAGGAAACATCACTTTTGGTCAGGAGACATTTTTTTATCAAAACAGAGGTGAATGCAACATGATCATCTGAAAACTTATGCTGCAGTCACATTATGACTTTTTTGACGTTTGCTCGTTGAGGAAACATCACTTTTGGTCAGGAGACACGTTTTTATCAAAACAGAGGTGAATGCAACATGATCATCTGAAAACTCATGCTGCGGTCACATTATGACGTTTTTGACGTCTTCTCGTGGGGAAACCATCACTTTTGGTTAGGAGAAAAGTTTTTATCAAAATAGAGGTGAATTCAACATGATCATCTTAGAACTTATGCTGCGGTCACATTATGACGTTTTTGACGTCTTCTCGTGGGGAAACCATCACTTTTGGTCAGGAGACACGTTTTTATCAAAACAGAGGTGAGTGACACATGATCATCTCAAAACTTATGCTGCAGTCACTTTATGACGTTTATGACGTCTTCTCGTGGGGAAACCATCACTTTTAGTCAGGAGACAAGTTTTTATCAAAACAGAGGTGAATGCAACATGATCATCTCAAAACTCATGCTGCGGTCACATTATGACGTTTATGACGTCTTCTCGTGGGGAAACCATCACTTTTGGTCAGCAGACACGTTTTTATCAAAACAGAGGTGAATGCAACATGATCATCTTAAAACTTATGCTGCAGTCACATTATGACGTTTATGACGTCTTCTCGTGGGGAAACCATCACTTTTGGTCAGGAGACACGTTTTTATCAAAACAGAGTTGAATCCAACATGATCATCTCAAAACTCATGCTGCGGTCACATTATGACGTTTTTGACGTTTGCTCGTGGAGGAAACATCACTTTTGGTCAGGAGACACATTTATTTCAAAACAGAGGTGAATGACACATGATCATCTGAAAACTCATGCTGCGGTCACATTATGACGTTTATGACGTCTTCTCGTGGGGAAACCATCACTTTTGGTCAGGAGACACATTTTTTTTCAAAACAGAGTTGAATGCAACATGATCATCTTAAAACTTATGCTGTAGTCACATTATGAGTTTTTGACGTCTTCTCGTGGGGAAACCATCACTTTTGGTCAGGAGACACGTTTTTATCAAAACAGAGGTGAATGCAACATGATCATCTCAAAACTTATGCTGCAGTCACTTTATGACGTTTATGACGTCTTCTCGTGGGGAAACCATCACTTTTGGTCAGGAGACACGTTTTTATCAAAACAGAGGTGAATGCAACATGATCATCTGAAAACTCATGCTGCAGTCACATTATGACTTTTTTGACGTTTGCTCGTTGAGGAAACATCACTTTTGGTCAGGAGACACATTTATTTCAAAACAGAGGTGAATGACACATGATCATCTGAAAACTCATGCTGCAGTCACATTATGACGTTTTGACGTCTTCTCGTGGGGAAACCATCACTTTTGGTCAGGAGACACGTTTTTATCAAAACAGAGTTGAATCCAACATGATCATCTCAAAACTCATGCTGCGGTCACATTATGACGTTTTTGACGTTTGCTCGTGGAGGAAACATCACTTTTGGTCAGGAGACACATTTATTTCAAAACAGAGGTGAATGACACATGATCATCTGAAAACTCATGCTGCGGTCACATTATGACGTTTATGACGTCTTCTCGTGGGGAAACCATCACTTTTGGTCAGGAGACACATTTTTTTTCAAAACAGAGTTGAATGCAACATGATCATCTTAAAACTTATGCTGTAGTCACATTATGAGTTTTTGACATCTTCTCGTGGGGAAACCATCACTTTTGGTCAGGAGACACGTTTTTATCAAAACAGAGGTGAATGCAACATGATCATCTCAAAACTTATGCTGCAGTCACTTTATGACGTTTATGACGTCTTCTCGTGGGGAAACCATCACTTTTGGTCAGGAGACACGTTTTTATCAAAAGAGAGGTGAATGCAACATGATCATCTTAAAACGTATGCTGCAGTCACATTATGACGTTTTTGACGTCTTCTCGTGGGGAAACCATCACTTTTGGTCAGGAGACACGTTTTTATCAAAACAGAGGTGAATGCAACATGATCATCTCAAAACTTATGCTGCAGTCACATTATGACGTTTATGACGTCTTCTCGTGGGGAAACCATCACTTTTGGTCAGGAGACACGTTTTTATCAAAACAGAGGTGAATGCAACATGATCATCTGAAAACTCATGCTGCAGTCACATTATGACTTTTTTGACGTTTGCTCGTTGAGGAAACATCACTTTTGGTCAGGAGACACATTTATTTCAAAACAGAGGTGAATGACACATGATCATCTGAAAACTCATGCTGCAGTCACATTATGACGTTTTTGACGTCTTCTCGTGGGGAAACCATCACTTTTGGTCAGGAGACACGTTTTTATCAAAACAGAGGTGAATGCAACATGATCATCTTAGAACTTATGCTGCGGTCACATTATGACTTTTTTGACGTTTGCTCGTGGAGGAAACATCACTTTTGGTCAGGAGACATGTTTTTATCAAAACAGAGGTGAATGCAACATGATCATCTGAAAACTCATGCTGCGGTCACATTATGACGTTTATGACGTCTTCTTTTGGGGAAACCATCACTTTTGGTCAGGAGACACGTTTTTATCAAAACAGAGGTGAATCCAACATGATCATCTCAAAACTCATGCTGCGGTCACATTATGACGTTTTTGACGTTTGCTCGTGGAGGAAACATCACTTTTGGTCAGGAGACACGTTTTTATCAAAACAGAGGTGAATGCAACATGATCATCTGAAAACTTATGCTGCAGTCACATTATGACTTTTTTGACGTTTCTCGTTGAGGAAACATCACTTTTGGTCAGGAGACACATTTATTTCAAAACAGAGGTGAATGACACATGATCATCTGAAAACTCATGCTGCAGTCACATTATGACGTTTTTGACGTCTTCTCGTGGGGAAACCATCACTTTTGGTTAGGAGACACGTTTTTATCAAAACAGAGGTGAATGCAACATGATCATATTAAAACGTATGCTGCAGTCACATTATGACTTTTTTGACGTTTGCTCGTGGAGGAAACATCACTTTTGGTCAGGAGACACGTTTTTATCAAAACAGAGGTGAATGCAACATGATCATCTGAAAACTTATGCTGTAGTCACATTATGACTTTTTTGACGTTTGCTCGTGAGGAAACATCACTTTTGGTCAGGAGACACATTTATTTCAAAACAGAGGTGAATGACACATGATCATCTGAAAACTCATGCTGCAGTCATATTATGACGTTTATGACGTCTTCTCGTGGGGAAACCATCACTTTTGGTCAGGAGACACGTTTTTATCAAAACAGAGTTGAATCCAACATGATCATCTCAAAACTCATGCTGCGGTCACATTATGACGTTTTTGACGTCTTCTCGTGGGGAAACCATCACTTTTGGTTAGGAGACAAGTTTTTATCAAAATAGAGGTGAATGCAACATGATCATCTTAGAACTTATGCTGCGGTCACATTATGACGTTTTTGACGTCTTCTCGTGGGGAAACCATCACTTTTGGTCAGGAGACACGTTTTTATCAAAACAGAGGTGAGTGACACATGATCATCTCAAAACTTATGCTGCAGTCACATTATGACGTTTATGACGTCTTCTCGTGGGGAAACCATCACTTTTGGTCAGGAGACAAGTTTTTATCAAAACAGAGGTGAATGCAACATGATCATCTCAAAACTCATGCTGCGGTCACATTATGACGTTTATGACGTCTTCTCGTGGGGAAACCATCACTTTTGGTCAGGAGACACGTTTTTATCAAAACAGAGGTGAATGCAACATGATCATCTTAAAACTTATGCTGTAGTCACATTATGACGTTTTTGACGTCTTCTCGTGGGGAAACCATCACTTTTGGTCAGGAGACACGTTTTTATCAAAACAGAGGTGAATGCAACATGATCATCTCAAAACTTATGCTGCAGTCACATTATGACGTTTATGACGTCTTCTCGTGGGGAAACCATCACTTTTGGTCAGGAGACACGTTTTTATCAAAACAGAGGTGAATGCAACATGATCATCTGAAAACTCATGCTGCAGTCACATTATGACTTTTTTGACGTTTGCTCGTGGAGGAAACATCACTTTTGGTCAGGAGACACATTTATTTCAAAACAGAGGTGAATGACACATGATCATCTGAAAACTCATGCTGCAGTCACATTATGACGTTTTTGACGTCTTCTCGTGGGGAAACCATCACTTTTGGTCAGGAGACACGTTTTTATCAAAACAGAGGTGAATCCAACATGATCATCTCAAAACTCATGCTGCGGTCACATTATGACGTTTTTGACGTTTGCTCGTGGAGGAAACATCACTTTTGGTCAGGAGACACATTTATTTCAAAACAGAGGTGAATGCAACATGATCATCTGAAAACTCATGCTGCGGTCACATTATGACGTTTATGACGTCATCTCGTGGGGAAACCATCACTTTTGGTCAGGAGACACATTTATTTCAAAACAGAGGTGAATGACACATGATCATCTGAAAACTCATGCTGCGGTCACATTATGACGTTTATGACGTCATCTCGTGGGGAAACCATCACTTTTGGTCAGGAGACACGTTTTTATCAAAACAGAGGTGAATGCAACATGATCATCTTAAAACTCATGCTGCGGTCACATTATGACGTTTTTGACGTTTGCTCGTGGAGGAAACCATCACTTTTGGTCAGGAGACACGTTTTTATCAAAACAGAGGTGAATGCAACATGATCATCTTAGAACTTATGCTGCGGTCACATTATGACTTTTTTGACGTCTTGCTCGTGGAGGAAACCATCACTTTTGGTCAGGAGACACGTTTTTATCAAAACAGAGGTGAATGCAACATGATCATCTGAAAACTATGCTGCGGTCACATTATGACGTTTATGACGTCTTCTCGTGGGGAAACCATCACTTTTGGTCAGGAGACACGTTTTTATCAAAACAGAGGTGAATGCAACATGATCATCTCAAAACTCATGCTGCGGTCACATTATGACGTTTTTGACGTTTGCTCGTGGAGGAAACATCACTTTTGGTCAGGAGACACGTTTTATCAAAACAGAGGTGAATGACACATGATCATCTGAAAACTCATGCTGCAGTCACATTATGACGTTTTTGACGTCTTCTCGTGGAGGAAACATCACTTTTGGTCAGGAGACACATTTTATCAAAACAGAGGTGAATGACACATGATCATCTGAAAACTCATGCTGCGGTCACATTATGACGTTTTTGACGTCTTCTCGTGGAGGAAACCATCACTTTTGGTCAGGAGACACATTTATTTCAAAACAGAGGTGAATGACACATGATCATCTGAAAACTCATGCTGCAGTCACATTATGACGTTTTTGACGTCTTCTCGTGGGGAAACCATCACTTTTGGTCAGGAGACACGTTTTTATCAAAACAGAGGTGAATGCAACATGATCATCTGAAAACGCATGCTGCGGTCACATTATGACGTTTATGACGTCTTCTCGTGGGGAAACCATCACTTTTGGTCAGGAGACACGTTTTTATCAAAACAGAGGTGAATGCAACATGATCATCTTAAAACTCATGCTGCAGTCACATTATGACGTTTATGACGTCTTCTCGTGGGGAAACCATCACTTTTGGTCAGGAGACACGTTTTTATCAAAACAGAGGTGAATGCAACATGATCATCTCAAAACTCATGCTGCGGTCACATTATGACGTTTTTGACGTTTGCTCGTGGAGGAAACATCACTTTTGGTCAGGAGACACATTTATTTCAAAACAGAGGTGAATGACACATGATCATCTGAAAACTCATGCTGCGGTCACATTATGACGTTTATGACGTCTTCTCGTGGGGAAACCATCACTTTTGGTCAGGAGACACGTTTTTATCAAAACAGAGGTGAATGCAACATGATCATCTTAAAACTTATGCTGCGGTCACATTATGACGTTTTTGACGTTTGCTCGTGGAGGAAACATCACTTTTGGTCAGGAGACACATTTAGTTCAAAACAGAGGTGAATGACACATGATCATCTGAAAACTCATGCTGCGGTCACATTATGACGTTTATGACGTCTTCTCGTGGGGAAACCATCACTTTTG
This sequence comes from Takifugu rubripes, assembly GCF_901000725.2. Taxonomy (NCBI): domain Eukaryota; kingdom Metazoa; phylum Chordata; class Actinopteri; order Tetraodontiformes; family Tetraodontidae; genus Takifugu; species Takifugu rubripes. Next base: position 8,205,067 of record NC_042301.1, read on the forward strand.
GTCAGGAGACACGTTTTTATCAAAACAGAGGTGAATGCAACATGATCATCTCAAAACTCATGCTGCGGTCACATTATGACGTTTTTGACGTTTGCTCGTGGAGGAAACATCACTTTTGGTCAGGAGACACATTTATTTCAAAACAGAGGTGAATGACACATGATCATCTTAAAACTCATGCTGCAGTCACATTATGACGTTTTTGACGTCTTGCTCGTGGGGAAACCATCACTTTTGGTCAGGAGACACGTTTTTATCAAAACAGAGGTGAATGCAACATGATCATCTTAAAACTTATGCTGCAGTCACATTATGACGTTTATGACGTCTTCTCGTGGGGAAACCATCACTTTTGGTCAGGAGACACGTTTTTATCAAAACAGAGGTGAATGCAACATGATCATCTCAAAACTCATGCTGCGGTCACATTATGACGTTTTTGACGTTTGCTCGTGGAGGAAACATCACTTTTGGTCAGGAGACACATTTTTATCAAAACAGAGGTGAATGCAACATGATCATCTGAAAACTCATGCTGCGGTCACATTATGACGTTTATGACGTCTTCTCGTGGGGAAACCATCACTTTTGGTCAGGAGACACGTTTTTATCAAAACAGAGGTGAATGCAACATGATCATCTAAAACTATGCTGCGGTCACATTATGACGTTTTTGACGTTTGCTCGTGGAGGAAACATCACTTTTGGTCAGGAGACACATTTATTTCAAAACAGAGGTGAATGACACATGATCATCTGAAAACTCATGCTGCGGTCACATTATGACGTTTATGACGTCTTCTCGTGGGGAAACCATCACTTTTGGTCAGGAGACACGTTTTTATCAAAACAGAGGTGAATGCAACATGATCATCTCAAAACTCATGCTGCGGTCACATTATGACGTTTTTGACGTTTGCTCGTGGAGGAAACATCACTTTTGGTCAGGAGACACATTTTTATCAAAACAGAGGTGAATGACACATGATCATCTGAAAACTCATGCTGCGGTCACATTATGACGTTTATGACGTCTTCTCGTGGGGAAACCATCACTTTTGGTCAGGAGACACGTTTTTATCAAAACAGAGGTGAATGCAACATGATCATCTTAAAACTTATGCTGCAGTCACATTATGACGTTTATGACGTCTTCTCGTGGGGAAACCATCACTTTTGGTCAGGAGACACGTTTTTATCAAAACAGAGGTGAATCCAACATGATCATCTCAAAACTCATGCTGCGGTCACATTATGACGTTTTTGACGTTTGCTCGTGGAGGAAACATCACTTTTGGTCAGGAGACACATTTAGTTCAAAACAGAGGTGAATGACACATGATCATCTGAAAACTCATGCTGCGGTCACATTATGACGTTTATGACGTCTTCTCGTGGGGAAACCATCACTTTTGGTCAGGAGACACGTTTTTATCAAAACAGAGGTGAATGCAACATGATCATCTTAAAACTCATGCTGCGGTCACATTATGACGTTTTTGACGTTTGCTCGTGGAGGAAACATCACTTTTGGTCAGGAGACACATTTATTTCAAAACAGAGGTGAATGACACATGATCATCTTAAAACTTATGCTGCAGTCACATTATGACGTTTATGACGTCTTCTCGTGGGGAAACCATCACTTTTGGTCAGGAGACACGTTTTTATCAAAACAGAGGTGAATGCAACATGATCATCTCAAAACATATGCTGCAGTCACATTATGACGTTTATGACGTCTTCTCGTGGGGAAACCATCACTTTTGGTCAGGAGACACGTTTTTATCAAAACAGAGGTGAATGCAACATGATCATCTTAAAACTTATGCTGCAGTCACATTATGACGTTTATGACGTCTTCTCGTGGGGAAACCATCACTTTTGGTCAGGAGACACGTTTTTATCAAAACAGAGGTGAATGCAACATGATCATCTCAAAACTCATGCTGCGGTCACATTATGACGTTTTTGACGTTTGCTCGTGGAGGAAACATCACTTTTGGTCAGGAGACACATTTAGTTCAAAACAGAGGTGAATGACACATGATCATCTTAAAACTTATGCTGCAGTCACATTATGACGTTTTTGACGTTTGCTCGTGGAGGAAACATCACTTTTGGTCAGGAGACACATTTATTTCAAAACAGAGGTGAATGACACATGATCATCTGAAAACTCATGCTGCGGTCACATTATGACGTTTTTGACGTCTTCTCGTGGGGAAACCATCACTTTTGGTCAGGAGACACGTTTATTTCAAAACAGAGGTGAATGACACATGATCATCTGAAAACTCATGCTGCGGTCACATTATGACGTTTATGACGTCTTCTCGTGGGGAAACCATCACTTTTGGTCAGGAGACACGTTTTTATCAAAACAGAGGTGAATGCAACATGATCATCTTAAAACTCATGCTGCGGTCACATTATGACGTTTATGACGTCTTCTCGTGGGGAAACCATCACTTTTGGTCAGGAGACACGTTTTTATCAAAACAGAGGTGAATGCAACATGATCATCTGAAAACTCATGCTGCGGTCACATTATGACGTTTATGACGTCTTCTCGTGGAGGAAACATCACTTTTGGTCAGGAGACACATTTATTTCAAAACAGAGGTGAATGACACATGATCATCTGAAAACTCATGCTGCGGTCACATTATGACGTTTATGACGTCTTCTCGTGGGGAAACCATCACTTTTGGTCAGGAGACACGTTTTTATCAAAACAGAGGTGAATGCAACATGATCATCTTAAAACGTATGCTGCAGTCACATTATGACGTTTTTGACGTCTTCTCGTGGGGAAACCATCACTTTTGGTCAGGAGACACGTTTTTATCAAAACAGAGGTGAATGACACATGATCATCTCAAAACTTATGCTGCAGTCACATTTATGACGTTTATGACGTCTTCTCGTGGGGAAACCATCACTTTTGGTCAGGAGACACGTTTTTATCAAAACAGAGGTGAATGCAACATGATCATCTCAAAACTCATGCTGCGGTCACATTATGACGTTATTGACGTCTTCTCGTGGGGAAACCATCACTTTTGGTCAGGAGACACGTTTTTATCAAAACAGAGGTGAATGCAACATGATCATCTTAAAACTTATGCTGCAGTCACATTATGACGTTTATGACGTCTTCTCGTGGGGAAACCATCACTTTTGGTCAGGAGACACGTTTTTATCAAAACAGAGTTGAATCCAACATGATCATCTCAAAACTCATGCTGCGGTCACATTATGACGTTTTTGACGTTTGCTCGTGGAGGAAACATCACTTTTGGTCAGGAGACACATTTATTTCAAAACAGAGGTGAATGACACATGATCATCTGAAAACTCATGCTGCGGTCACATTATGACGTTTATGACGTCTTCTCGTGGGGAAACCATCACTTTTGGTCAGGAGACACGTTTTTATCAAAACAGAGGTGAATGCAACATGATCATCTTAAAACTTATGCTGCAGTCACATTATGACGTTTATGACGTCTTCTCGTGGGGAAACCATCACTTTTGGTCAGGAGACACGTTTTTATCAAAACAGAGGTGAATGACACATGATCATCTGAAAACTCATGCTGCGGTCACATTATGACGTTTTGACGTTTGCTCGTGGAGGAAACCATCACTTTTGGTCAGGAGACACATTTATTTCAAAACAGAGGTGAATGACACATGATCATCTGAAAACTCATGCTGCGGTCACATTATGACGTTTTTGACGTCTTCTCGTGGGGAAACCATCACTTTTGGTCAGGAGACACGTTTTTATCAAAACAGAGGTGAATGACACATGATCATCTTAAAACTCATGCTGCGGTCACATTATGACGTTTTGACGTTTGCTCGTGGGGAAACCATCACTTTTGGTCAGGAGACACAGTTTTTTTCAAAACAGAGGTGAATGCAACATGATCATCTTAAAACTTATGCTGCAGTCACATTATGACGTTTTGACGTCTTCTCGTGGGGAAACCATCACTTTTGGTCAGGAGACACGTTTTTATCAAAACAGAGGTGAATGCAACATGATCATCTGAAAACTCATGCTGCGGTCACATTATGACGTTTTTGACGTCTTCTCGTGGGGAAACCATCACTTTTGGTCAGGAGACACGTTTTTATCAAAACAGAGGTGAATGACACATGATCATCTGAAAACTCATGCTGCGGTCACATTATGACGTTTATGACGTCTTCTCGTGGGGAAACCATCACTTTTGGTCAGGAGACACGTTTTTATCAAAACAGAGGTGAATGCAACATGATCATCTGAAAACTCATGCTGCGGTCACATTATGACGTTTTTGACGTCTTCTCGTGGAGGAAACATCACTTTTGGTCAGGAGACACGTTTTTATCAAAACAGAGGTGAATGCAACATGATCATCTGAAAACTCATGCTGCGGTCACATTATGACGTTTTGACGTCTTCTCGTGGGGAAACCATCACTTTTGGTCAGGAGACACGTTTTTATCAAAACAGAGGTGAATGCAACATGATCATCTGAAAACTCATGCTGCGGTCACATTATGACGTTTTTGACGTCTTCTCGTGGGGAAACCATCACTTTTGGTCAGGAGACACGTTTTATCAAAACAGAGGTGAATGCAACATGATCATCTGAAAACTCATGCTGCGGTCACATTATGACGTTTTTGACATCTTCTCGTGGGGAAACCATCACTTTTGGTCAGGAGAAACATTTTTCTCAAAACAGAGGTGAATGCAACATGATCATCTGAAAACTCAGGTGAATGCAACATGATCATTTGAAAACTCAGGTGAATGCAACATGATCATCTGAAAACTCATGCTGCGGTCACATTATGACGTTTTTGACGTCTTCTCATGGGGAAACCATCACTTTTGGTCAGGAGACACATTTTTCTCAAAACAGAGATGAATGCAACATGATCATCTGAAAACTCAGGTGAATGCAACATGATCATCTGAAAACTCATGCTGCGGTCACAATATGACGTTTTTGACGTCTTCTCGTGGGGAAACCATCACTTTTGGTCAGGAGACATATTTTTCTCAAAACAGAGGTGAATGCAACATGATCATCTGAAAACTCAGGTGAATGCAACATGATCATCTGAAAACTCAGGTGAATGCAACATGATCATCTGAAAACTCATGCTGCGGTCACATTATGACGTTTATGACGTCTTCTCGTGGGGAAACCATCACTTTTGGTCAGGAGACACGTTTTTATCAAAACAGAGGTGAATGCAACATGATCATCTGAAAACTCATGCTGCGGTCACATTATGACGTTTTTGACGTTTGCTCGTGGAGGAAACCATCACTTTTGGTCAGGAGACACATTTAGTTCAAAACAGAGGTGAATGACACATGATCATCTGAAAACTCATGCTGCGGTCACATTATGACGTTTATGACGTCTTCTCGTGGGGAAACCATCACTTTTGGTCAGGAGACACGTTTTTATCAAAACAGAGGTGAATGACACATGATCATCTGAAAACTCATGCTGCAGTCACATTATGACGTTTATGACGTCTTCTCGTGGGGAAACCATCACTTTTGGTCAGGAGACACAGTTATTATCAAAACAGAGGTGAATGCAACATGATCATCTGAAAACTCAGGTGAATGCAACATGATCATCTGAAAACTCAGGTGAATGCAACATGATCATCTGAAAACTCATGCTGCGGTCACATTATGACGTTTTTGACGTCTTCTCATGGGGAAACCATCACTTTTGGTCAGGAGACCCTTTTTTTCAAAACAGAGGTGAATGCAACATGATCATCTGAAAACTCAGGTGAATCAATCAATCAATCAATCTTTATTTATATAGCGTCTTATACAATCAAAATTGTTTCAAGGCGCTTTCCAGAATCCCAGAGCCTGACCCCAGACAAGCAACAGTGGCAAGGAAAAACTCCCCTTTAACAGGAAGAAACCTTGAGCAGGACCAGGCTCATGTAGGGGGACCCTCCTGCTGATGGCCGGCTGGGTAAAGAGAGAGGAGAGGTGGGAGGACAGGTAGAGGATAGGATAGGTAGGAGAGGGGTAGAGGAGAGGAGAGGTAGAGTGAAGGGGAGGTAGAGGAGAGGAGAAGGAGGAGGAGGGGAAAGAGGAGAGGAAAGAAGAGGAGAGGGAGAGGAAAAGGAGAAGGAGAGGAGAGGAGAGGGAGAGGAGAGGCACAGAGCACAGAAACACAAACAAAAAATATGCACAATCACTTCAACGGGGCCGGCGGTCATTATGCAGCTCCGATGGCAGTGATACCTGCAAATAAATAGAGGGGGGGGGGGGGGGGGGGAAGCAGAAAAACTACACAAGAATCAGCATAACTAGTCTGCTTGATGAGGAGAGGAAAGGAGAGGAAAGGAGAGGAAACCATGACCCAGTGGAGTGACAGAGGCCTGTCAGGTGATCATGTTTCCGGACCCCGGCAGCCTTGGCCTATAACAGCATAACTAAGATGTGACCTAACGATTAGACGACCCCCTAAGTATGATAATTTGTCTGTCTATGATAGTAGCTGGAACTACTGAATTAGTAACAGTAAGCTTTTTCAAAGAGGTAGGTTTTGAGTCTGATCTTAAAAGTAGCGATGGAGTCAGCCTCCCGTACCTGGACAGGGAGCTGGTTCCAAAGCAGGGGGGCCTGGTAGCTAAATGCTCGGCCCCCCATTCTACTCCTAGAAACTCTGGGAACCACAAGTAGACCAGCATTCTGAGAGCGGAGCGGTCTATTGGGCTGATAGGGTATCACTAGCTCCTCCAGGTAGGATGGAGCTAGGCCTCTGAGGACCTTGTAGGTCAGAAGAAGGGTTTTAAAAGTTATTCTAAATTTAACGGGCAGCCAATGAAGCGACACCAGTACAGGAGTAATGTGATCTCTTTTGTCAATACCTGTCAGAACTCTGGCTGCAGCATTTTGGATCAACTGGAGGCTTCTTAAAGAGTTGTTTGGACACCCTGATAATAAGGAGTTACAGTAGTCCAGCCTGGAAGTAACAAATGCATGGACTAACTTTTCAGCGTCAGGCTGCATCAGTAGCTTCCTGATCTTTGAGATGTTCCTCAAGTGAAAAAAGGCACTTCTAGAGACTAATTTAATGTGTGAGTTGAAGGAGAGATTTTGATCAAAAGTTACTCCTAGATTCCTCACAGAGAGACTAGATGTTAATGAGATACCATCTAGAGTGATCATGTGATCTAATCTATCCCTGAGAGGTTCAGGACCAAACACCATGACCTCAGTTTTTCCTGGGTTAAGGAGGAGGAAATTTGAAGACATCCAGGACTTTATGTCTTTAAGACAGGTCTGGAGCTTCACTAACTTCTCTGTCTCCTCTGGTTTCATGGATAAATAAAGCTGAGTGTCATCAGCATAACAATGAAAATTTATCCCATGCTGCCGAATAATGTTCCCTAAGGGAAGCATGTACAATGTGAAGAGGATTGGTCCGAGTACGGAACCTTGAGGAACTCCATGGCTAACCCTACTGTATGAGGAGGGAACGCCGTGGACATGGGCAAACTGGTATCTATCAGATAAGTATGATCTAAACCAGTCTAGTGCTGTCCCTTTAATCCCAATCACATGTTCCAGTCTCTGTAACAGGATGCTATGATCAACTGTATCAAAAGCAGCACTGAGGTCCAGCAGAACCAGCATAGAAACCAGTCCATGATCGGAAGCTATGAGAAGATCATTAGTGACTTTAAGAAGTGCTGTTTCTGTGCTGTGGTGAGCTCTAAAGCCTGACTGAAACATCTCAAACAGGCTGTTCCTCTGCAGGTGCTCCAGTAACTGAGTCACCACCACCTTCTCTAGAACTTTAGAGATAAAAGGAAGGTTGGATATTGGCCTATAATTTGCCAAGACATCAGGATCCAGTGATGGTTTTTTAAGCAACGGCTTAATCACTGCCACCTTGTAGGACCGGGGTACATAACCTGACACTAAAGAACCATTGATCTGGTCCAGGATAGAACTGCCTATCAGTGGTAGAACATCCTTCAACAGGTGTGTTGGGATGGGATCTAAAAGACACGAAGTGGTCTTGGATTTCTGAATTAGCGATGACGCCTCAGAAAAATATATAGGGCTGAAGGAGCTTAAGGGCTCGTTGGAGACCCTGTATGTTCCCACAGTCGGCACATCTGGTGATGGTCCAGTTGAATGCAACATGATCATCTGAAAACTCAGGTGAATGCAACATGATCATCTGAAAACTCATGCTGCGGTCACATTATGACGTTTTTGACGTCTTCTCGTGGGGAAACCATCACTTTTGGTCAGGAGACACATTTTTCTCAAAACAGAGGTGAATGCAACGTGATCATCTGAAAACTCAGGTGAATGCAACATGATCATCTGAAAACTCAGGTGAATGCAACATGATCATCTGAAAACTCATGCTGCGGTCACATTATGACGTTTTTGACGTCTTCTCATGGGGAAACCATCACTTTTGGTCAGGAGACACATTTTTCTCAAAACAGAGGTGAATGCAACATGATCATCTGAAAACTCATGCTGCGGTCACATTATGACGTTTTTGACGTCTTCTCGTGGGGAAACCATCACTTTTGGTCAGGAGACACATTTTTCTCAAAACAGAGGTGAATGCAACATGATCATCTGAAAACTCATGCTGCGGTCACATTATGACGTTTTTGACGTCTTCTCGTGGGGAAACCATCCCTTTTGGTCAGGAGATACATTTTTCTCAAAACAGAGGTGAATGCAACATGATCATCTGAAAACTCATGCTGTGGTCACATTATGACGTTTTTGACGTCTTCTTGTGGGGAAACCATCGGAAACCATCACTTTTGGTCAGGAGACACATTTTTCTCAAAACAGAGGTGAATGCAACATGATCATCTGAAAACTCAGGTGAATGCAACATGATCATCTGAAAACTCATGCTGCGGTCACAATATGACGTTTTTGACGTCTTCTCGTGGGGAAACCATCACTTTTGGTCAGGAGACACATTTTTCTCAAAACAGAGGTGAATGCAACATGATCATCTGAAAACTCAGGTGAATGCAACATGATCATCTGAAAACTCAGGTGAATGCAACATGATCATCTGAAAACTCATGCTGCGGTCACATTATGACGTTTTTGACGTATTCTCGTGGGGAAACCATCACTTTTGGTCAGGAGAAACATTTTTCTCAAAACAGAGGTGAATGCAACATGATCATCTGAAAACTCAGGTGAATGCAACATGATCATCTGAAAACTCCGGTGAATGCAACATGATTATCTGAAAACTCATGCTGCGGTCACATTATGACGTTTTTGACGTCTTCTCATGGGGAAACCATCACTTTTGGTCAGGAGACACATTTTTCTCAAAACAGAGGTGAATGCAACGTGATCATCTGAAAACTCATGCTGCGGTCACATTATGACGTTTTTGACATCTTCTCGTGGGGAAACCATCACTTTTGGTCAGGAGACACATTTTTCTCAAAACAGAGATGAATGCAACATGATCATCTGAAAACTCAGGTGAATGCAACATGATCATCTGAAAACTCATGCTGCGGTCACATTATGACGTTTTTGACGTCTTCTCGTGGGGAAACCATCACTTTTGGTCAGGAGACACATTTTTCTCAAAACAGAGGTGAATGCAACATGATCATCTGAAAACTCAGGTGAATGCAACATGATCATCTGAAAACTCAGGTGAATGCAACATGATCATCTGAAAACTCATGCTGCGGTCACATTATGACGTTTTTGACGTATTCTCGTGGGGAAACCATCACTTTTGGTCAGGAGAAACATTTTTCTCAAAACAGAGGTGAATGCAACATGATCATCTGAAAACTCCGGTGAATGCAACATGATTATCTGAAAACTCATGCTGCGGTCACATTATGACGTTTTTGACGTCTTCTCGTGGGGAAACCATCACTTTTGGTCAGGAGACACATTTTTCTCAAAACAGAGGTGAATGCAACGTGATCATCTGAAAACTCATGCTGCGGTCACATTATGACGTTTTTGACGTCTTCTCGTGGGGAAACCATCACTTTGGCTCAGGAGACACATTTTTCTCAAAACAGAGGTGAATGCAACATGATCATCTGAAAACTTGTGCTGCAGTCACATTATGACTTTTTTGACGTTTGCTCGTGGAGAAAACGTAACTTTAGCGCAGGAGACACTTTTTTCTCAAACCAGAGGTGAATGCAACATGATCATCTGAAAACTTATGCTGCAGTCACATTATGACTTTTTTGACGTTTGGTCGTGGAGAAAACATCACTTTTGGTCAAGCGACACATTTTTCTCAAAACAGAGGTGAATGCAACATGATCATCTGAACACTTATGCTGCAGTCACATTATGACTTTTTTGACGTTTGCTCGTGGAGAAAACGTAACTTTAGCGCAGGATACACATTTTTCTCAAAACAGAGGTGAATGCAACATGATCATCTGAAAACTTATGCTGCAGTCACATTATGACTTTTTTGACGTTTGCTCGTGGAGAAAACATCACTTTTGGTCAAGCGACACATTTTTCTCAAAACAGAGGTGAATGCAACATGATCATCTGAAAACTTATGCTGCAGTCACATTTTGACTTTTTTGACGTTTGTTCGTGGAGAAAATGTCAGTGTGGGTATGGATGCACTTTCTTAAAAAACAAAAGTAAATGCAACATGATCATATGAAAACTAAAGTTGCAATCACATTTGGATTTTTTTGACGTTTGCTCGTTGAGAAAACGTCACTTTGGGTCAGGATACACTTTTTTCTCAAAACAATGTTGAATGCAACATGAGCACATGAAAACTTATGTTGCGATCATATTTGGACTTTTCTGACGTTTGCGCGTGGAGAAAACCTCATTTTGGGTGTTGTTGGATTGCAATACCTCTCGTGTGTCACTGCCAATCCACGTGTTCTTTAAATGAAGACTTCAAGTAAACAAATGCCAATTTCAAAATGTATTTAGCAAATAGAATCAATTCAAGATACAAATATTACAGAGCTCCGGGCCAGTTCACAACCCTAGCAACAACAAAGTCAATTGTCAGGGCATGAAGTCTGACAACCTAACTATCCCTTGGCCCAGTTTATATAGAAAGACATATGTAATTATTGATGCTAATTCAGTCCAATCCAGTCCTTCTTCTTGGGTGACTTCATCTTCTTCTTCCTGCCTCATTTGGTGTTGGTGCAGTCCTTCTCCATTGTCTTCTCAGATGGCCAGGTCAGAGGTCTTATTCCTGTCCAGGAACTTATCAATCACCAGTAAATTATGCTGTCATATTTTACGATGAGGGTCTACCATTTCCTGTCTGCCTGGCTCCAACTGTCTAAGCAGTATTCATGTCAAAGAAGGGTCAACTGACTTGCTTATGTGTATTCCTACTAAAGAGTATATAGTATTCCTAACTTCTAAACTAACTGTAACATAAAACAAAAACATATAGTCTAACACATGCTAATAAGATAAAAGATCCTAACAAGATAAAATAATTCTCTTCAGTGTGGATATCCAAGGTAGTTTTCTCTGTCCACTGAACTAACACAGTTCAGTGGACAGAGAAAACTACCTTGGATAATGATGACCTGGATCAAATCAAATCAAATCAATCTTTATTTATATAGCGTCTTATACAATCAAAATTGTTTCAAGGCGCTTTCCAGAATCCCAGGGCCTGACCCCAGACAAGCAACAGTGGCAAGGAAAAACTCCCCTTTAACAGGAAGAAACCTTGAGCAGGACCAGGCTCATGTAGGGGGACCCTCCTGCTGATGGCCGGCTGGGTAAAGAGAGAGGAGGGAGGACAGGTAGAGGATAGGATAGGTAGGAGAGGAGAGGAGAGGAGAGGAGAGGAGAGGAGAGGAGAGGAGAGGAGAGGAGGGGGAGAGGGAGAGGAGAGGCACAGAGCACAGAAACACACACAAAAAATATGCACAATCACTTCAACGGGGCCGGCGGTCATTATGCAGCTCCGATGGCAGTGATACCTGCAAATAGATAGGGGGGGGGGGGGGGGGGGGGGGGGGGGGGGGGGGGAGAAGCAGAAAAACTACACAAGAATCAGCATAACTAGTCTGCTTGATGAGGAGAGGAAAGGAGAGGAAAGGAGAGGAAACCATGACCCAGTGGAGTGACAGAGGCCTGTCAGGTGATCATGTTTCCGGACCCCGGCAGCCTTGGCCTATAACAGCATAGCTAGAATGTGACCTAATGATTAGACGACCCCCTAAGTATGATAATTTGTCTGTCTATGATAGTAACTGGAACTACTGAATTAGTAACAGTAAGCTTTTTCAAAGAGGTAGGTTTTGAGTCTGATCTTAAAAGTAGCGATGGAGTCAGCCTCCCGTACCTGGACAGGGAGCTGGTTCCAAAGCAGGGGGGCCTGGTAGCTAAATGCTCGGCCCCCCATTCTACTCCTAGAAACTCTGGGAACCACAAGTAGACCAGCATTCTGAGAGCGGAGCGGTCTATTGGGCTGATAGGGTATCACTAGCTCCTCCAGGTAGGATGGAGCTAGGCCTCTGAGGACCTTGTAGGTCAGAAGAAGGGTTTTAAAAGTTATTCTAAATTTAACGGGCAGCCAATGAAGCGACGCCATTACAGGACTTATGTGATCTCTTTTGTCAATACCTGTCAGAACTCTGGCTGCAGCATTTTGGATCAACTGGAGGCTTCTTAAAGAGTTGTTTGGACACCCTGATAATAAAGAGTTACAGTAGTCCAGCCTGGAAGTAACAAATGCATGGACTAACTTTTCAGCATCAGGCTGCATCAGTAGCTTCCTGATCTTTGAGATGTTCCTCAAGTGAAAAAAGGCACTTCTAGAGACTAATTTAATGTGTGAGTTGAAGGAGAGATTTTGATCAAAAGTTACTCCTAGATTCCTCACAGAGAGACTAGATGTTAATGAGATACCATCTAGAGTGATCATGTGATCTAATCTATCCCTGAGAGGTTCAGGACCAAACACCATGACCTCAGTTTTTCCTGGGTTAAGGAGGAGGAAATTTGAAGACATCCAGGACTTTATGTCTTTAAGACAGGTCTGGAGCTTCACTAACTTCTCTGTCTCCTCGGGTTTCATGGATAAATAGAGCTGAGTGTCATCAGCATAACAATGAAAATTTATCCCATGCTGCCGAATAATGTTCCCTAAGGGAAGCATGTACAAGGTGAAGAGGATTGGTCCGAGTACGGAACCTTGAGGAACTCCATGGCTAACCCTACTGTATGAGGAGGGAACGCCGTGGACATGGGCAAACTGGTATCTATCAGATAAATATGATCTAAACCAGTCTAGTGCTGTCCCTTTAATCCCAATCACATGTTCCAGTCTCTGTAACAGGATGCTGTGATCAACTGTATCAAAAGCAGCACTGAGGTCCAGCAGAACCAGCATAGAGACCAGTCCATGATCGGAAGCTATGAGAAGATCATTAGTGACTTTAAGAAGTGCTGTTTCTGTGCTGTGGTGAGCTCTAAAGCCTGACTGAAACATCTCAAACAGGCTGTTCCTCTGCAGGTGCTCCAGTAACTGAGTCACCACCACCTTCTCTAGAACTTTAGAGATAAAAGGAAGGTTGGATATTGGCCTATAATTTGCCAAGACATCAGGATCCAGTGATGGTTTTTTAAGCAACGGCTTAATCACTGCCACCTTGTAGGACCGGGGTACATAACCTGACACTAAAGAACCATTGATCTGGTCCAGGATAGAACTGCCTATCAGTGGTAGAACATCCTTCAACAGGTGTGTTGGGATGGGATCTAAAAGACACGTAGTGGTCTTGGATTTCTGAATTAGCGATGACGCCTCAGAAAAATATATAGGGCTGAAGGAGCTTAAGGGCTCGTTGGAGACCCTGCATGTTCCCACAGTCGGCACATCTGGTGATGGTCCAGTTGTAGGGATGGCCTGGTTAGCTTTCTCTCTGATAGCTAGAACTTTATCAGTGAAGAAGCTCATGAAGTCTTCACCACTAAGGGAAGAAGGGATACGTGGATCTAAAACACTGTGACTCTTGGTTAATTTGGCCACAGTGCTGAAGAGAAACCTGGGGTTGTTCTTATTTTCCTCAATCAAAGAAGAAAAATAAGCTGTTCTAGCCTTGCGAAGGGCCTTTTTGTATACTAATAGACAGTCTTTCCAGGCTACATGGTAGCTGTCTATCTTACAGGAATGCCACTTCCTTTCCAGTCTTCGCACTTTCTGCTTGAGGGTCCTGATATGTGAATTATACCAGGGGGCACACCTCCTCTGATTTACTATTTTCTTTTTCAGGGGGGCAACAGAATCAAGCGTGATTCTCAGTGAGGTTGCTGCACCTTCAGCAATAGAGTCAACCTCAGCAGGGCTAAGATTATAATGATTGATCCCTGGGGAAACACATGGTGGTCCTGGGATCAGCACAGGGATCACTTCCTTAAACTTAGCTACAGCATTATCTGAAAGACATCTGCTATAGTAAGACTTTGTTCTGAGCATAGAAGAATCCTTAATCATAAATGTAAAAGTGATCAAAGAGTGGTCTGACAGGACTGGGTTCCGAGGGAACACTGACACATGTTCTACCTCAACACCATAAGTCAGGACTAGATCTAGGGTGTGGTTAAAGCTGTGAGTTGGTTGGTTTATCTGCTGGAGGAAACCAACTGACTCAAGTAATGAAATGAAGCCATTTCTAAAGCTGTCGTTTATAACGTCCATATGGATGTTAAAGTCTCCAATGATAATGACTTTTTCCGTTCTAAGGACCAAGTCAGATAAGAAGTCAGAGAACTCAGACAGGAACTCTGAATGTGGCCCAGCAGGGGGCCGATATACAACTGCAAACAGAAGTGGCTTTTCTGTCCTCCAGTTCAGATGAGTGATGCCAAGAGTCAGGCTTTCAAATGAACTGAAGCTATGTTTTGGTCTGGGATTAATTAATAACTTGGAGTGATAGATTGCTGCCACTCCCCCTCCTCGACCAGTAACCCGTGGAATATGATAATTAAGATGGGTAGGAGGAGTAGATTCATTTAAGCTCACATACTCCTCCTCCTGAAGCCAGGTCTCAGTAAGACAAAATAAATCAATGTGATGATCCGCTATCAGGTCGTGCACTAACAGGGATTTACACAAAAGAGATCTAATATTTAACAGTCCACACTTAATTGTGATATTAGTTTCTCCAACTTGTGCTTCAGTATTAATTTTAATAAGATTTTGGTGATTGACCGCTCCCCTGCTCTGTGCTTGGTGAACTTTTAACCGTGGCCACCTGGTTATCGGGGCACCACCGTGACAGCCAGCGACGAAGCGATGACATGCGGCTAAACATCTCATCGCTGGCCAGATTGGGGAGGGGACCAGAGAATGCTACGGAGTCCGACATCGTTTTTGCGTAGTTACACACCGACTCCAAGTTAATTTTAGTGACCTCCGACTGACGAAGCCGGGTGTCGTTGGCTCCGACGTGAATAATAACTTTACCAAATTTACGATTACGTCTCGCCAGCAGCCATAAATTTGCTTCTATGTCGCCCGCTCTGGCCCCCGGAATGCACCTAACTATGGTCGCTGGAGTCGGCTTCACGTAGCGCAAAACAGAGTCGCCAATTACCAGGGTCGGTTTCTCGGCGGGTGTGTCGCCGAGTGGGGAAAAGCGGTTAGCCACGGGAAGCGGTTGGTGGTGCACCGTGGGCCTTTGTTTTGGGCTACGCTTCCTACGAACCGTCGTGATTGATGATGATGGATGATTGAGAATCTACACAGACATTTTCGGTATGCATGCACTTTTTTTCCAAAACAGAAGTGATTGCTTCAGGATCATGTGAAAACTAACGTTGCAATCACATTTGGACTTTGTTGACGTTTGCAAGTGGAGAAAATGTCATTTTGGGTATGGATGCACTTTTTTTTTTAAAAAACAAAAGTGAATGCAACATGATCATATGAAAAGGACCAAGAGGGCTCATGAGCTTGTCTGCTACGGCCTGGATGAAATTGCCAATGTGCACAAAGTAATCCAACCAGAGAAATTGCAGGAGTTCTTCCCAGAGGTCCAGTTTGACGAATTAAGAAGGCCAGAAGAAGTTGAAAATCTCATTAGTCACAGAGAGGGAAGACTCGTTCCACAAAGGGTGAGAATTGTGGGAGATCTTGTCTTGTGGGAGGGTCCCCTGGGAAAGACGGTGGCTGGAGCTCACCCTGATTTGTGTGAAGAAGTGGATGTGGCGGCACATGAGTCCAAAACACACTTTGCTCACAGCTGCTGTCAAATATGAGGAAATTGTCTGGAATCCAACCACTGAGGCAGCTCAGGTACAACAGAAGGAGGTGAATCAAGCAAAGTTTTCAGCTGTTGGCAACCGTGAGTTCCTTGAGTGGTGGAGGTGGAACAGCATTGAGGCTGCATGTGAGCCAAGGTGTGGAGGATGCCGATGTGGGAACTGCCAACCAGGTGGGAAAGAAATGACTTTGGCAGAGGAGAGGGAGCTTGAGATAACTGAAGAAGGCCTCACTTATGTCAAGGAAGATTCTCACTCAACATCTCCACACTGGGATGCAAAATATCCATTGACTGTAGATCCTGCTTCACTCCCCAACAACAAAGCTGCAATGCAGGCAACATTTTTGAGGACAGAAAGACAGCTGAAGAGAGATCCAGAGTGGCAAGAGGCATATGCAACCCAAATCCATGAAATGGTTGAACGAGGTGCTGCCATAAAACTCACTGGAGAAGAGATTAATAACTGGAAAGGACCAGTGTGGTATGTAAGCCATCTGGTGGCACCTAATCCTCATTCAGTGACGACTCCAGTGAGGATTGTTTGGAACAGCAGCCAAAGGACTTAGCATGAATGATATTCTGCTAAAGGGACCAGATGTTCTCAATCCAATCAGAGCTGTTCTACTGAGGTTCAGAGGAGGTGTCTACGCAGCTTTAGGAGACATCAAGAAAATGTATAACTCAGTATGGTTGGAGGAGCGTGAGATGCATTTGCACAGGTTTCTCTGGAGAGACAATCCAGATGAAAGGATAAGTGAATATGCCATCACAAGAGTCAACATTGGAGACAGACCAGCTGGATGCATTGCAAAGTTAGCTATGCGGTTGACAGCAAGACTGCCCATCTTTGCTCACCTGGAGGATGAACGCAGAGTCCTTGAAGAGAACAGTTACGTGGATGACCTCTTTACCTCTCACAATGACCTTAAGAAACTGGACAAAATCACAGAAGGAATTGAAGAAATCCTAAGAGCTGGAGGATTTTCTCTCAAACCATGGGTCCGGTCAGGGGAAAGTGGGAGGAAGGAAATGGAAGCAGGAGTTCTGAAGAAGGGGTTAAGACAAAGTCAGACCCTAATTCTTCCAAATCAAATGAGGGATGGAGACAACAAAGCCCTGGGCATTGGGTACCAAGTAGAGGAGGACAAACTCTACATGATGACTTCAATTAATTTTTCCAAAAGGAAACAGAAAATGAGAGTTGGCAAGAATCTTCTCAAAGAGGAGGTGAGACCTGAGACACCTAATCCACTGACTAGGAGGGGACTCCTGAGCCAGATAGATAGGCTTTATGACCCAATTGGCTTTGTCACACCCGCCAAACAGAAGGGGGCGATCCTTGTCAGAAAAGCATTCCAGGAGGGAGGTGGTGGCAAGCTGACCAGAGAAACCTGGGATAAACCACTGTCAGAAGGTCTCAGAGAAGAAGCCATTCAGTTATTTGAAGAGTATGTCCATCTTGGACAGATTAAATTCCACAGGAGCCTCACACCAGCTGACTGGAAAGGCAAGCCATGGGGGATCACATTCACAGATGGAAGTGACAAAACTTATGGAGCTGTCATTTATTTGAGGTGGGAGACAAGTCGAGGGATTGAAGTCCGGTTCGTGGAATCAAAAGCCAAGCTAAGGCCACTGGATCAAAAGGGAGAAGCCATCAAAGCAGAAATCTGTGGAGCTGTCTTTGCAGCCAGGATCAGGAAATATGTTGAGAAGCGTGGAAGATTGGATATTGAAAGATGGTTCCATCTAGTAGACAGTCAGACAGTCCTGGGGGCCATTCAAAGAGACAGCTATGGTTACCAGACCTTCTTTGCCAACAGAGTGGGTGAAATCCAGGGGTCTGGACCAGCGCAAGACTGGTGGTGGATCCCTGGGGATCTAAACATTGCTGACATCATTACAAGAGGAGGCACTCCTGAAGATTTGAGAGAGGATTCCACATGGCAGACTGGACCAGAGTTTCTGAAGCTGCCAGTGGAGGAGTGGCCTATAAAGTCAGGTGGGGAGGTTGCAGTGCATGCCAGGGAGAATGTTGATAAACTCCAGAGGAAGGCATTCTCAGCAGTGCTGACAAGAGCCAAAGGAAAAATGGGTCAGAGAGACCACCTGCAGGAAAGTCAAAGTGAAATTCAGGAGACTACATCCAATCCATCCCCTCTTCCAGAAAGGAAGCCTGCTGGCTGGGTGAAGAATCTTTTGGATGTGGAAAAATTCAGCAGCTTGTCCAGACTCATCAAAGTTATCGCCTGGGTGTGGCGAGCTGCCAAGAAGTGGCTGGAGAAGAAGGGTCCGACTAGAGGACAGTCAAAGTGGGAGGCAAGGTCAATCAAAGAAAAGGCCAAGGAAGCTGTGCTGACTCCAGAAGAACATGAGGATGCACTTAGAGACCTCTTCCTTGCAGCCCAAGAAGGAGCTACATTCCCACACACCACTTTAAGCAGGTTGGCAGTATAGAGAGATGTGGACTCTGGACTCCTAGTCTGTGGAGGCCGTATTCAAATGTTCAATGAAGACAAGACTGCAGTGCCAGATTTACCATATGAAGAATGGTTGTCAACTTTGTTGGCCGAAGAAGCCCACAAAGTTAACCATGAAGGTGTAGCAGGGACCCTTCTCAGGATGAGGAAAAGGGCCTGGGTGATAAAAGGTCGTCGGCTTGCAAAGAAAATGGTGGACAGCTGTGTGATCTGCCGGAAAAACAAAGCAAAACAGTGTCAGCAGATCATGAGTGACCTTCCACCAGAGCGATCACGCCCAGCCGTACCATTCGAATTTACAACCATGGACCTGTTCGGACCTTATGAGGTTAAGGATGAGTTAAAGAAAAGAGTAAAACTTAAAGTTTGGGGAATTGTCTTCTGCTGCATGGCTTCAAGAGCTATACACACTGATGTCAGTGATCAGTCAACAGAGTGATTCCTGCTGGCATACCAGAGGTTTACTTCACTAAGAGGGCACCCCAGAAAACTGTGGTCTGACCCAGGAACGAACTTTGTGGGGGCAAAACCTGTTCTAGAGCAGCAGCATAAATTGCTGGACCAACTGAACAGGCCTCAGCTTGAGGATTTTGCGGAGTGGTCGGGACAGAGTGGTCTTGGAAAATCCACCCTGCAGACTCTCCCCATAGGAATGGAGCAGCAGAGGCAGCTGTCAGAATAGTGAAGTGGGCCTTAAGCAACCTTTGTGGAGTTGGAGTTTTCACATGGGGGGAATTCCAGACGTTTCTCTTCATGGCAGCCAACCTGGCAAATGAAAGACCCATTGATGCTAGAGTTCAAAGCAGGGAAGACTGCGTGGAGTGTATCACCCCAAATTCCCTGTTACTAGGAAGGACCAGTCCTACGGCGGATCCAGGAGACTTCCAGTTTGATGGCTATCCATACAAGAGACTCCAAAGTATTCAGAGAGAGGTCAGCAGATTCTGGCAAAAATGGTGCCAACTGGCTGGTCCTAACCTATTTGTAAGAAACAAATGGCACACCAAGGAGCAAAATGTTGCAGTGGGAGATGTGATTTGGCTAGCTGACCAAAATGCCCTGAGAGGTCAATACAAATTGGCCAGAGTGGTCACTGTCAACACCGATGGAAAAGGCATTGTAAGAGATGTAAAAGTGAGAACCTTTCCCAGCTACCCTGTCTCGCTTGCCAAGCCAATCAGAAGAGGGGCCATGAAAACTAGCAGAGATGGAATCAAGAAGCTCTCATCAAAAATTCCTGCAACAATTCTTCATAGGGATGTCAGACGCCTTGTTATCTTACTTCCTTGAAGAACAGCAAAAGGCATAGAAGAATGGTGTGACCTCCCAGTTGTAAAAAAAACCAAGAGCTCAAGTGGGAGGTGTTGAGCTAAATCTCAGACGTTTATCCTGGAGTTCTTCACACCAACTACAAATTATTATGCATTATTGAGCAGAGCAGGCGGTAATCACAAAGTGGGGACACCTGGAAGCTGCACTGGAGGCAGCACTTAAAAGGGTCTCACTCCACACTAAAAGGTACTCACTCTGGGAAAGAAGAGCACTGAGGAACGAAAGAGAAGTCAATTGACAAAGAGGACGATTTCAACACAGGGTTCCTCCCAAAGACGTCACCGGTATGAAAAAAAACTTTGAATTGATGGAGATATTTATGTTTGTTTGAATTGTTTGCTAAATTGTCTCCTTTTGTGTTAAAGGTTTTCAACCTAATCCTAATCCTGCTACTAATGCTAATGGCAATGCAAGCCAAACAATCTTGAAAATAAAATAAAGATTGAGGTGAAATGGAAGAGTTGATCTCGTGTCCTTTGGGGATTTATCGAACCAGGCCATTTTCACGTTGGGCAGGTGCTGAAATAAGGGAGATAACTTGACACTTATATTCCCAATAGACCGCTCCGTTCTCAGAATGCTGGTTTACTTGTTGTCCCCACAGTCTCTAAAGGTAGAATGGGCAGCCAAGCATTTAGCTACCAAGCCCCCCTGCTATGGAACCAGCTGCCTCTATGGGAGGCTGATGCTATCTCTACTTTTAAGATTAGACTTAAAACTCTTATGATCACTAATTCTGTAGTTCTATTTACTATCCTAGACAGACAAACTATAATACTTCAAACATAATACATGATCACCTGACAGGCCTCTGTCACCCCACAGGGTCATGGTTTCCTCTACTCTCCTCTCCTCTCCAAATAGATCGGTGATGTTACTTGTGTAGTTTTTCCTGCTCCCCCTCCCCTCTGTGTTCATCTACAGGTGTCGCCGCCTTCATAGTTGTATGCTGACCCACTCAACTCGACTCTACCGGCAGTTTATTTTAATTAAAATAATGTATTTCTATGTTCTCTACCTGTCTTTCTACCCAGCCGGACATCAGCAGGAGGGTCCCCCTTTATGAGCCTGGTCCTGGTCAAGGTTTCTTCCTAGTAAAGGGGAGTTTTTCCTTGCCACTGTTGCTTGTTCGGGGTCCAGGCCCTGGGATTCTGTAAAGCGCCTAGAAACAATTTTGATTGTAACAGACACTATATAAATAAAGATTGATCGATTGGCCACCTAGTGGGGGGAGGTGATTTGACTCCACCCACAATCCGACTCCTGCAAACTACTTTGTAGACACATACATAAATTATTCATGCCAATAACTGTAATTACTATAGTATTTTTCAAATATTAGCTTTTGGGGGATTTAAAAAAAATGAGCAGGCTTAATGGTAGCTTTTTCAGATAAACAAAAATAGAAGCTAGTATGTTTTAAGTAGAAGTGATAGAATGGGACATGTGCCAATGCAAATAAGAACCACCCTGTTGGAGTTCAGCAGTGCAGAATGTATTAGTTGTGCAGCATCCTCAGCTATCTGTTTGTCATGTCTGCAGGTCCATTCCTAACCCTTTTTCCTTAAAGATGACAATCAGCATACCACAGGACAAGTAAGTACATTAATCAGATCTGTGTGCCTCTTGCAGGCAAACTTAGACTTCTGATATTCTAAAAGTGGCGAAATAAGACAGAACTTTTTTGTGCTGTTATTTATATCCCTTGTCTTTTATTAGTGCTACTGTGAGTGATTCGATCAGTAAACTGAATGCTTGTTAATAAATAATAATTTTAATGCCTGTTCACTTAAGAAATTACATGTACTGGTGCC
Source organism: Takifugu rubripes (assembly GCF_901000725.2). NCBI lineage: Eukaryota > Metazoa > Chordata > Actinopteri > Tetraodontiformes > Tetraodontidae > Takifugu > Takifugu rubripes. The sequence continues at coordinate 8,227,010 of NC_042301.1, forward strand.
TTCATTTGAGCAAATTAGGCCTCATCTTAATGTGTCATTCACATGAAACTATTATGGTTTTAAATGTTAGAGAGTTAACTACACTAAAAAATGTAGTTGCTTGTTTAATTGCTTTGTTGTAGATGGTCAAAAATTGATAGGCAAGAGAGTTAGCAGACCTGCTAACTGGGGCCTGTGTCTGTGTTTTCTGAGAATTTGAATTGAAGAAAAATATTTTATCATAAAATTATTTCAGGTACTATGGAGTTTGGCTGATCTTTTTTTATGCTGGGTTTAGGAACACTGCTGCCCTGGAATTTCTTCATGACTGCTATCATGGTTTGATACCTTCTCCATTATTAGACAGCCTTGTCTTCTCAACATGCCTCTAATGTGGAGGACAAACAACAATTCTAAATAAAACTAGTATAAACTCATGGACTCAACTATGCTTTGTTTATAGTACTTCAATAGTCATCTAAAGGAATCTTCTTTGGGTGATACTTTAGCCAATCAGACACAGGCAGCAGGCGAGGATCGTAGCATTCTGGAGGCAAAGTTCAATAACCTGATGACGTTTTTTGCCATGCTGCCACTACTCTGCACGTGCCTCAACTCTATCCTGCATTCACTGTAAGTACTGCAATCAAACAGTAATGAAGACCTTTTCAATGGAAGTTCAAAGTGTTTGCCTTCAAAGTCTTTGGAGGTGATATGTCCTGGGTTAAAGACTTACGATTGTTGCATCATCTGTTCTTTCCATTTAGATCAACATTTTAACCACATGTGTTCATCACATGGCAGATGTTAAACTGTCTTAAAGGTTGTCGTGTACTTGCAAATTTAAGCTTTGTTTCAACTCCACAATGTCTAAAAGAAAATATATGTTTCTATCAACACTAGTACAAGTCAGTTCCCTCTGTGCAGACTTAAACTGAACAAAGCTTAAAAGAAAATAACTTTTTTTTTAAGAATGTCTCCATCTGTGGTGCTACCACTGACATTCAGAATTGTGTTTAAAGTTCTGTTTGTTTAAAGAAACCTAAATGATGTGTGTCATCCAAGAGTTGTTGTTTTTTTCTTTTTTTAAAAACCCTGCTGCTCTGTTTCTTTATGGATTTTTTTTCCTTTTCTTGCCCTTCTTTAGGATATCTCAGTGTTTGCGAGTGTTGGGCAGCCTTACTGTCATCATGTTTGTTTTTCATCATCACAGCCATTATTGTCAAAGTTCCTCTAGAACCTCTAACTTTTTTCTGTCTAACCATGGTGAAGATTGTCATCATCAACTGTGCGTGTTCTCAGGTTTTCCTAATAGTTTCAAACTATGAAAAAAGGCAGTATTCATTGATTGATTTGACTCCTTTGCAGGACAGCAGTGGTAATTTATTTTGTTTTGGTCTCAACAGCCTTTGGGGCTGTGTTACAGGGAAGTCTATTTGGAATGGCTGGATTGCTACCGGCTTCATATACTACTCTAATCATGAGCGGTCAGGGACTCGCTGGAAGCTTTGCAGCCTTTGCCATGATTTGCGCCATTGCAAGTGTGTCACATCATCATTTAAGTCACAGAAATCATTATCTCAGAAAGAGATGATATAGACAGAACGTTTTAGATACTTTTTATAGTAAAGGTAATTATTTCCGTTAATTTCCTCTCTTCCTATTCTTCTCTCAGGTGGTTCAGATCTTCATGATTCAGCATTTGGTTCATTTATCACAGCCTGCACTGTTATTTTTATGTGCATTCTCTCGTATGTTGTTCTACCTAAGCTGGTAAAACAAAGAAACACACACATACTTCTCCCAAATAGTTTGGAACATTTCGTTTGTGCTTTGTAGGAATATTTCCAGTTTTATCAAGAGACAAACAGAAAAAAATGACAGATGAACAGAACTCAGTTAATCTTATGAAGAGAAGTAAAAAAAATTGACAATTGCTGCAAACAGAAACAATATAATTTCTTGTTATTTTTTTCCTTTAAGTATGTAGTTTACTGTGTCTTCTGACATTAATGTATTCCAGACAATAAAAATGAAGCAACAGATCAGACGAAACGGCAAAAAATCTCTGTGGTGAAGATCTTTAAAAAGGTATGCTTAGAATGCATTTTTCAAATGAATATTTTCCCAATTTTTTGTCAATTAAAGTGTAATAACTGAGTTACAAAATGTTTATCACTTGGTTTATATTTTGGTATGACTTACTACAGAAGCTGGAAAAGGATAAAGCCATTGACAGACCACAATACTACCGTCTATATCCAGGAGAAACCATCCCTTGCATTTATGGATTGCCTAAGATCCACAAACCAGGGACCCCTCTCAGACCCATAGTAAGCAGCATCAATTCTGCAACCTACAACATTTCCAAATACTTGGCCTCCATCTTGTCGCCCATGGTTGGCAACACCCCACACCACATCAAAAACTCCCAAGACTTTGCTCAAAAAGTCGTTGGACTCACACTACTTCCAGAAGAGACTATGGTATCTTATGATGTCACGTCATTCGTCACGTGCATCCCCACCGCCAGCGCCATAGACACCATCCACAAGCACCTTCTATTGGACAAGAACCTTACAGAAAGAACAACCTTAACACCGGCCCAAATCTGCACCATGCTGGACCTGTGTTTGAACACCACCTATTTCCAGTACAGAGAAGGCTTCTACAGGCAGAAACATGGCTGTGCCATGGGCTCACCAGTATCCCCTATAGTTGCCAATCTATACATGGAGAAGGTGGAATCCCAGGCCCTGACATCCTTCACAGGAACTGCACCAAGCCACTGGTTCAGGTATGTTGATGACACCTGGGTCAAAATTCAAACACAAGAATTGGAAGCGTTCTCCGATCACCTCAACAAAACAGACGAGCATGTAAAATTCACCCGGGAAGATGTAAAAGGAAACAGTCTGGCCTTTCTGGACTGCGCGGTCAAGATCACTGAGGACAGAAATCTCACCATCGAAGTCTACAGAAAACCTACACACACTGACCAGTACCTCCAGTTTGACTCTCACCACCCACTGGAACACAAGTTGGGAGTGATCAGAACTCTCCAACACCATGTTTAGCATGTTTAAATTTGTAACCTTTCTGGATTTACACAAATCCCACAGACAAAACAGTTACAAAAAATGGTCAAAAGAAGAATAATATGGATGTATACATACATTTTACAACCAGTCTATGTTCATGTTCTCACATATGATGTTGATTATACGCTTGTGTTTGTGGCTTTATTTCTGCTAAGTGTGAGGTATAGTTGGATTTATTAATTTTCTTCAATTATTAGAGCAGGGTCACTACAATATGATGAGCTGTCACAGCTGGGTACAGCACTGTAAAATATAAGCATGTTCTGAAAAGCTCAGAGATGAGATTAGTGCATGAAAGAATGTTAATTCACTTCATGGTGACATACCCTGACTATTATCCAAGGTAATTTTGTGTGTCAACTGGACTGTTTTTCTTCTCTTGAAGATGTTTCGCCTTCTGTCCAGACCCTGACTATGTTTATTTCACAGATCAGTACTTTGTCCCAGTCAGCTGTTTCCTGCTTTTTAATCTGTGTGATTGGGGAGGCCGAAGTTTAACAGCACTCTGTATGTGGGTAAACTTAATTCATCCAACAGGAAATTGATTAGTAATTTTTTTTCTCTTTAAATAATTTTATCCAGGTTTGTTCAGGACATGGCACATTGTATGTTTCTTTCATTTTTTTATCAAAGTGCAAACAAAATATAAAACAAAAGCAAATAAAAATACAATTTATAAGTTTTTGTCAAATGAAAATATGATTTTCTTTAATCAACACTTTCTCATGTGTAATTACCTGATTCATGTTCCTGGTAGTTGTTAAGAAGCCTACTTAAATAAGACAAACTTATGAATGATTTTCCACAGAAGACAAACATTAAGCGTTAATGTGTCAAAAATATACCGTCGTAGACAGACATCTGTGTTATTAGACCTGTGGTTGTTCTCCTTGACTGTCTTTGTTTAAAGTTTTGTTGTTTTTTTCTTTTTCAGTCTAGAAAAGACAGTCTGTTACTTCCTGGGATGATTGAGTGTCATGTCATTTTCATCCCACTCTTCATGTTGTGTAACGTTCAGCCTCATCTCCATCTGCCTGTCTTATTTTATCATGATGCATTTTTCATCTTGTTCATGATCCTATTTGCCTTCAGTAATGGATATCTGGCCAGTCTCTGCATGTGCTTTGGGCCCAAGTGAGGAAATAAACAAAATTATGCCAACACATTTTTTCATCCTAGCAATTTTAAAATAGACATTTTATATTTTTTTAATTTCTTTTGCTCTGTCGGAAAGTTCTTCCACATGAAGCAGAAACAGCTGGAACCATCATGGCTTTCTTTTTGTCATTGGGTTTGGCTTTAGGAGCAGCTCTATTATCAGAGCACTTATTTAACTGGGAAAACTATTCTGGCTATTTTGGAAAAAACCCAAAGAAACAAAAAAACCTTCTTTGATATTGTTGTGATATATTGTCTGTGATGTAACAGAATGTCAATTCTATGAAATAAATTCTATGAAATGCGATGCTGAGGACAAGCATAATGAAATAAAGATGGAAGAAAACCTGTGTCATTTTTTTTTTTTTTTAACGTAACGATGTCAGGTAAGCCAACAGTTGTGTTTTAAATGGATCAGATCTTCTGCTCTGTTTGTTTCCATTCTAAGAGTTAAAATAACTCGGATGAATTAGATTTCTGGCATTGTCCACCGCTTGTGGGCTTGTACAAATGAAAAAGTCTCGATGTGATTCTCGTATTTAGCATGGGTAGTATTAATGTTAGGGTTAACGTTAGGCTTATTGTTAGGTTAAGGGTTAGGAAAAGGTTTTGGGTTCTGAAATAATTAGGGTTAGGAAAGGGGTGTGGTTAGGGTTAGGAAAAGGGTTAGGTTAATGGGTGGCATTAGCGTTTGGAAATGGGTGGGGTTAGGATTGATGCTGGGGTTAGGATTGATGCTAGGGTTGATGTTAAGGTTAGGTTTATGATTAATGTTTGGGTTAGGTTTAATATCAGGGTTAATGTTATGTGAGGTTTAGGGTTAATGTTATAATATCAATCAATTAATCAGTTTTTATTTATATAGCATCTTTTACAATCAAAATTGTTTCAAGGCACTTTAAAGAATCCCAGGGCCTAACCCTAGACAAGCAACAGTGGCAAGGAAAAACTCCCCTTTAACAGGAAGAAACCTTGAGCAGGACCAGGCTCATGTAGGGGGACCCTCCTGCTGATGGCTGGCTGGGTAGAGAGAGAGGAGAAGGGGGAGGACAGGTAGAGGAATAGGGAGGAGAGCAGAGGTAGAGGAGAGAATAGGCACACATACTCCAGAGTACATACAGAAATACATTATATTTAGTAAAGTAGTTTGCCGGTAGGGTCAGGTTGAATGGGTCAGCAGGGCATGGCTTCGGCCGAGTCGTTCAACCTGGCTCCATGCACCCCTTAGCAGCCAATACAGAGAGTCAGAGCTGGTTCTTTTTTCAACTTTAAAAAGGGCCCATGCCTTAACAACACTTTGATAAAATGGCGGTAGCCCATTTAATTTTTCAAATTTAAAGTCAGTTAAAAACAGAGCATCATCCAGCCCCAAGTTACTCACCTGTCTAAAGACACATTTGGCCACATCTCTCCCCATTAGGTTTGCCGGCCCTGTTAAAAACCTCTGTACAAAATGTATTCTAAAAGCGGCGGTCCTGCTGGCCAGGTGGATGAGGCCCTGTCCTCCCTCCTCTCTAGGCAAGTACAGCACCCCCTGCTGGACCCAATGCATGCCGTCCCAGAAGAAAGCCAGGACTCTTGTCTGAACCTGTGCTAACAAACCAGAGGGGGGCTCCATGCAAGTGAGCCGGTGCCAGAGCACAGAGGCCACCAGGTTATTGAGGAGTCCTGCCTCTGTACGACATACGGGGGAGAAGCCACTTCCATTTTTCAATTTTCCTTTCTACTTTTTCTAACGTGTCTAGCCAATTTTGTTTTTCAGTTTCTTCATCTCCAATAAAAACACCTAGGTACTTTAGGCCACCAGGCAAGATCTTGGGGAAGGACCGGCAGACCATTTTCCTAGCTGCCAACGGCCAGGGCTTCACTCTTGTGCAAGTTGACCCTGGCTGCGGACAGGCGGTTGAATAAAACCGTTAAATTAAATAGGGTGTCCCCGTCACTCTGCCTACGCACCACTATTATTATATCATCTGCGTAGGCAGATAAAACTATTTTTTTGTAAAAGGACGGCAAAACCAGGCCATCCATGTTTGTACGGATCTTAGAGAGGAGGGGTTCAAGGAAAGGAGCGTAGAGCATTCCAGAGAGGGCGCAGCCCTGCCGGACGCCTCTACGCACCCTGAAGGGGGCACCCAGACTGCCATTGAACTTCAGCATACTCACAATGTCACAGTACAGGACGCGGATCATCGCTATGAAGCCAGGGCTGAACCCAAACCTCTCCATCACCTTCCAGATGAACTCGTCTTCAACCCGGTCAAAAGCCTTTTCCTGGTCTAACAAAATGAGACCAGTATCAATGTCCAATGACCTAGAGACTTCCAAAATATCCTGAATTAGGTGGACATTATCTACTATGGACCTGCCGGGCACAGAGTAAGTTTGGTCCCGGTGGATGACCTGCTCCATAGCTTCTCTGAGCCTGGAGGCCAAAGTCTTGGACAGAATCCTATAATCCATACACAGCAGAGACACAGGGCGCCAGTTCTTAATCTCCTGCAGGTTGCCCTTTTTTGGCAGGAGGGTGACCACCGCTCTCCTACAGGACAACAGCAGGGAACTCGAGGCCAGGCTCTCGTTGAATACCTCCAGCATGTCGTGGGCCACAATATCCCAGAAGGCTTTGAAGAACTCTACCGTGAGCCCATCAACACCTGGAGCTTTCCTTCCTTTCATGCTGAGGAGGGTGGCGTGGAGCTCATCGAGTTGCAACGGCCTGTCCAGCCGCGAGTTTTTCTCCTCAGAGACCCGAGGAAGGTCCCCGCAGAACTCATTAAACAGGCCGTCATCCCTGCACTACTCACTCTCATATAAGGAGGAAAAGAACTCGGCCGGCTTCCTTATCTGGCCCGATTGGAGGATTTCAATACTGTATACCCTCGATCTCCTGTGGAGCTGCCAATCGCCTCTAGCTCCACTATCTCCATCTCTAGGTCTTTTATCGACCTGCGTGTGTCCTGCGTGGCATTGAGAGTATACTGCTGGCACAGGAGCTGTATCTCTAATTTACCACAATCCCACCACTGTCCTAAGCATGTAAAATCGGATTTTTTCTTTCAACACTCTGACCAGAAATGACATAAAACCTCTCTAAAACTATTGTCCTGGGCTAGGCTGGAGTTAAAATGCCAGTATGCACTCCTGGGCATAATGGGCCAGATTCACCAATATGTTCTTAAGAATCTACTTAGATTCTTTCTTAAGTTGTTCTTAAGAAGTTTCTTAAGAAAACCCTATGTCGGATTCATCAACGCGTTCGTAAGCCCCAGAATTGTTCGCAGCTGTGTTCTTAGATTGATGAATGCCATCTGTTCGTAAGTTGAAAGCGCGTGCCAGGTGAGTCTAATTAACATACGATTAGCATAAGTCACTGCCCACTAATGCCCATAAAAAGGAACTGCAGCAGGACCCTGTAGACAGAGCAAAAAGCAGCAAAATGCCCAAAGCTTGCCTGTCCACGCCTGATTTCTGACGCCATGTTGAACAATCAAGAAAGAATGGCTAACACGCTTGATAAAATTGCCTCAACCCTGATGACTATAGCCAACACGCTTAAAGAAATCAACAAGAATGTAAAAAAAATAAGAATGTAAAAAAAATAAACGTGTAAAAGCTGTGCTCGGATTGTGACAATAATGCATTTTATTCACAAACGGGCAATTAATCGCGCTCGAACGTGAACCACGTGCCTGCAGTCTGGCCCCATCATTGCGTCAGGACGCACATCCTCACGGGTTTGGACACGGCTCTGTGTCCAAACACATCCAGCGCCCCTTTAACATGCCGATGGTGCGTTCAATGGTGGAGCGACTGCGCGCATGCATCTGATTGAATAAAATTTCCTGTGGAGTCTGAGGGTTGGTCAGTGGTGTCAACAACCAGAGCATATCCTCGATCCCCTAATAAAATAAATCAAGATAAAATCAAATAAAAAGACAGTTTTGGCATGGTTTCCAATTTGGTTGATTAATGTTAAGTCATTGGCACATTTACGTAATTTTAAAATTCTCTGTAAATCACCAAAAATAGGAAATAAACAAATAAATATGACAGAATTATCATTGTAATATTGAATTTTATTGAACTGCACAAGAGAAGAAAATCCAACCATGCCAACATGTCGGCACTGAAATGTGCGTAAGAGTACTCCTGAGTGTTCGTAGGATTTGTTCTTACCTACGCATAAATCCAGGATAAGAAGAAATTGGTGAATGCCACAATCTTCGTAAAATGTTCGTAAGTGGGACTTAAGAACAAATTTGTTCGTAAGAACGTTTCGTGAATCTGGCCCAATGTTCTTTAAAATGACTTCATCTAAAACCAACGAGTGATCGGTAAAACCAACTGGCATGATGTTACACTGCCTAAAAACACTGAAGTGATACCTAAAACAATAAAAACGGTCAAGTCTGGCCGAGGAGATCCTACCGTCACTAGGACCAAGTGTATTGCCTGCTGTCTGCGTGCATCCTCCTCCACGCATCCACCAGGCCATGAGAATAGGCCAGCTGTCTCAGACAATGTCACGAGGCTGGATGAGGCTCTGCATGGTCTAAAAAAGACTGTGCAGTTAAGAATCCCCACCCAGGAATAAAAACTATCCATCCCCCATCCCCATTTAAAGCAGTGCAGACTTTTTCTAAAAAGCTCTTCCTCTCTGTACCATTGGTGGGAGCATAAATATTAATAAAAACCAAGAAGTGGTTCTGGAGGCATGCCTTCACCAGCAAACACCGTCCCCTCACCACATGCTCCACCTCCAGTGATGATGGAGTGAAGCTCCTTGAAAAAAGGAGGCCCACTCCACCACTGAGGGTGGTGTTGTGGCCCGTTTCTCCTCCGCGTGCGACTCTGCCACCACTCCGTCCGGGAGAGCGGGGCCTCCCTCTGCACCAAACCACTGACGCCTCGCCGCTGGAACGGGCCACGAGGCCGGAGGCGCCACGGGCCCCACGGGAGCGGCAGGCTCCGCCACCAGGCATCTGGGACCGCATGGCTCGGACAAGCCCTGGCCAGATGACCTTCCTTGCCGCAGTTGAAACACTTCAGGGTGGAGGAGGTCGCAAAAAGGGTGAAGTCGAAATCATCCACCCGAACTATGAAACGATAATTAAATTCCTCCGCCCTGTTATTGAGGATCATGTGAACCTGTTTCCGGTGAGACACTACATGTCTCAGCAGCGGAGACTTACAGCCCAAAAGCATCTTTCTAATCGGGGAAAAAACTTTCCCATGCCGCGACAGCTCCCTCACAAGAAACTCGTCACTAATAAACGGCGTCACGTTGGACAGAGTAATCCTTGCCGCCGGTTGTGTCAGCGGGGTTACTTGGACAAACTGTCTGCCCACAGTGATCCCCATGTCCACTAACTTGTTCACCTGTTCCACCTTTTCTAAGAACAATACGACCACCCTGTTCATTCGGGCGGCTGATTTAAGCGAGCTGTGGCCGATTTTTTGGCCCACAGCCAGTGCCACCTCCTCCACACTAAGCACAGAGCCAGTTTCCACCTTGACTCCATGCTTCCTGCTCAAGCCGGTCAAACCGGCGTTGGCCGCCATAACGGCCGCCCCACAAACTCACACACACTCCTTAAAACAATATAAACTCGAAAAACACCACAATAAATCAAACTATATTATCCAGCATACACTCACACACAAGAAATTATAGAAAAAAAGCGCTTTCGCACAGTTTTTTTCCACTCAATCGCTCGCTCACTCGCTCCTCCGCTCACACACGTCTCACACGAAGAGAGGAGAGGAGAGGAGAGGAGAGGAGAGGAGAGGAGAGGAGAGGAGAGGAGAGGAGAGGAGAGGAAACCATGACCCAGTGGGGTGACAGAGGCCTGTCAGGTGATCATTTTTCTAGACCCCGGCAGCTTCGGCCTATAACAGCATACCTAAGATGTTAACCTAATGATTAGATGACCCCCTAAGTATGATAGTTTGTCTGTCTATGATAGTAACTGGAGCTGAAGAATTAGTAACATTGGGCCAGATTCACGAAACGTTCTTACGAACAAATTTGTTCTTAAGTCCCACATTTTACGAAGATTGTGGCATTCACCAATTTCTTCTTATCCTGGATTTATGCGTAGGTGAGAACAAATCCTACGAACACTTAGGACAGGGGTGGGGAACCCTTTTCATATCGAGGGCCATTTCAATTTTTATAAAGTCCTCCGAGGGCCATACTATTATGAACACATACCTAGGGATGCAAAAAAAAAAAAACACTGTGTTACTAAGTCTCATGATTGCTGCATTTGAGTTTGAATTATTTATTTAGCACACATGCATATAAAATCACCAAAAAAATAGAATAAAATGACAAGTAAAATATGTTTTCATGATCATACAAAACAATAAAAAGAGGTGCAGAGTTGAGGCAAGAGACCCGTAAGGGCCTGTTCGAGGCCTCTACTCACAAAAACTGCAATACAACAAGATAATCAAGAAAATAACTGAAAAAGAAAGAAAGATAAAGACAATAATAATAACAACAACAACTAGAAAGCACTCGGAGAGCGCAGCCCTCCGCCAAGCGCAACAATTCCTGGCATATTGTGATTTCCACCATAAATATTAGTCCCACATATACTTTGACTACATATTTAGATTCCTTGACCATAAAAACATACCGTTAGCCACTGGAATCATAACAATATATGTCTTAGTTCAATAGTTATTCACGAAAAAAAATTCACGCTTTGAAACAATTTTACTTTGTACGGCGCGAGCGCCTCAGCGGCGGCTACGAGGCGCGTTCACGAACTCTCCTTCGGCGTGAGGTTTCAGCTTCGTGGCTATTAATTCACTCACCACAAAACTTGCACGCGTAATATTCTCTCTGTCGGTACATGGTCGTGTGAAAGCTGCTTGTTGAGCCTCCAAACTCTGGCGAAGAGCGTTAATTTTATCCAAACTCATCTGTCCTTTCAACTCGTCGAGTTTAGCGTGTTTCGCTAAGCATTATTCGTCCGTGTCAATCAGTCCAACCCACTACGTACATCACATGCTGTGTTCACTGACCCTGACCTTGACTCGGACATAACATAACCGTCTGTTTTATCTCAGAAAACGGGAAAATATTTCCTCGTTACGAAAGAAATTTCAGGATACGAAAGGCAAAAATACGCTACCGCTGCTACTCGCAGCTCGCGGAGTTTAGCGAACGGTCCGACTGTATAAGTGCACATATAAAATATAAAAATCTTATTGCGTTGCGGGCCGGTAGAAATGGTCTCGTAGGCCGTATACGGCCCGGAGGCCGGAGGTTCCCCACCCCTGACTTGGGAGTACTCTTGCGCACATTTCAGTGCCGACATGTTGGCATGGTTGTGTTTTCTTCTCTTGTGCAGTTCAATAAAATTCAATATTACAATGATAATTCTGTCATATTTATTTGTTTATTTGTTTATTTCCTATTTTTGGTGATTTACGGAGAATTTTAAAATTACGTAAATGTGCCAATGACTTAACATTAATCAACCAAATTGGAAACCATGCCAAAACTGTCTTTTTATTTGATTTTATCTTGATTTATTTTATTAGGGGATCGAGGATATGCCCTGGTTGTTGACACCACTGACCAACCCTCAGACTCCACAGGAGTTTTATTCAATCAGATGCATGCGCGCAGTCGCTCCACCATTGAACGCACCATCGGCATTTTAAAGGGGCGCTGGATGTGTTTGGACACAGAGCCACAACCCCGTGAGGATGTGCGTCCTGACGCAATGATGGGGCCAGACTGCAGGCACGCGGTTCACGTTCGAGCGCGATTAATTGCCCGTTTGTGAATAAAATGCATTATTGTCACAATCCGAGCACAGCTTTTACACGTTTAGTTTTTTTTACATTCTTCTTATTTTTACATTCTCGTTGATTTCTTTAAGCGTGTTGGCTATAGTCATCAGGGTTGAGGCAATTTTATCAAGCGTGTTAGCCATCCTTTCTTGATTGTTCAACACGGCGTCAGAAATCAGGCGTGGACAGGCAAGCTTTGGGCATTTTGCTGCTTTTTGCTCTGTCTACAGGGTCCTGCTGCAGTTCCTTTTATGGGCATTAGTGGGCGGTGACATATGCTAATCGTATGTTAATTAGACTCACCTGGCACGCGCTTTCAACTTACGAACAGATGGCATTCATCAATCTAAGAACACAGCTGCGAACAATTCTGGGGCTTACGAACGCGTTGATGAATCCGACGTAGGGTTTTCTTAAGAAACTTCTTAAGAACAACTTAAGAAAGAATCTAAGAAGATTCTTAAGAACATATTGGTGAATCTGGCCCACTAAGCTTTTTCAAAGAGGTAGGTTTTAAGTCTGATCTTAAAAGTAGAGCTGGAGTCAGCCTCCCGTACCTGTACAGGGAGCTGGTTCCATAGCAGGGGGCCTGGTAGCTAAATGCTCGGCCCCCCATTCTACTCCTAATTTGAGTTAATTTGGCCACAGTGCTGAAAATAAACCTGGGGTTGTTCTTGTTTTCCTCAATTAAAGAAGAAAAATAAGCTGTTCTAGCCTTATGGAGGGCCTTTTTGTAAACTAATAGACAGTCTTTCCAGGCTACATGATAGCTGTCTGTTTTACAAGAATTCCACTTCCTTTCTAGTCTGCGCGCTTTCTGCTTGAGGGTCCTGATATGTGAATTATACCAGGGGGCACACCTCCTCTGATTTACTATTTTCTTTTTCAGGGGGGGCAACAGAATCAAGCGTGATTCTCAGTGAGGTTGCTGCACCTTCAGCAATAGAGTCAACCTCAGCAGGGCTAAAATTATAATGATTGATCCCTGGGGAAACACACAGTGGTCCTGAGATGAACGCAGGGATTGCTTCCTTAAACTTAGCTACAGCATTATCTGAAAGACATCTGTTGTAGTAAGACTGTGTTCTGAGGATAGAAGAATCCTTAATCATAAATGTAAAAGTGATCAATGAATGATCTGACAGGAGTGGGATCCGAGGAAACACTGACACATGTTCTACCTCAACACCATAAGTCAGAACTAGATGTAAGGTGTGTTTGAAGCTATGACTTGGTTGGTTTATCTGCTGGAGGAAACCAACTGACTCAAGTAATGAAACAAAGCCATTTCTAAAGCTGTCTACATGGATATTAAAGTCTCCAATGATAATGACTTTGTCCGTTCTAAGGACCAAGTCAGATAAGAAATCAGAGAACAACATCAAGGAACTCTGAATGTGGCCCAGCAGGGAGGCCGATATACAACTACAAACAAAAGTGGCTTTTCTGTCTTCCAGTTCAGATGGGTGATGCCAAGAGTCAGACTTTCAAATGAACTGGAGCCATGTTTTGGCCTAGGATTAATTAATAACTTGGAGTGATAGATTGCTGCCACTCCCCCTCCTCGACCAGTAACACGAGGAATATGATAATTAAGATGGGTAGGAGGAGTAGATTCATTTAAGCTAACATACTCCTCCTGAAGCCAGGTCTCAGTAAGACAAAATAAATCAATGTGATGATCCGCTATCAGGTCGTGCACTAACAGGGATTTACCCAAAAGAGATCTAATATTTAACAGTCCACACTTAATTGTGATATTAGTTTCTCCAACTTGTGCTTTGGTATTAATTTTAATAAGATTATGGTGATTTACCGCTCCCCTGCTCTGTGCTTGGTGAACTTTTAACCGTGGAACACAGACTACCTCTATAGTGTTAAATATGTTATTGTTGGTGGATGAGGGTTCAATGGAAGCGGCAGAGAGGTGTGTAAGACTACAACTCTGCATCCTGGTCTGGACCCTGGTTTGTCTGGTCACTTTGGGTCCAATAAAATTAACCAAGTTACTAGAAATATGAGAGGCACCATCCCGTGTGGGATGGACACCGTCTCTCCTGATCAGACCAGGTTTCCCCCAAAAAGTGCTCCAATTGTCTACAAAGGCCACCTGGTTTTCGGGGCACCACCGTGACAGCCAGCGACGAAGCAACGACATGCGACTAAACATAATAATAACTTTACCAAATTTACGTTTACTTCTCGCTACGCTTCCTGCGAACCATCACCCAGCCGCCTTGGCTAGCCGGTGGCTCGGCTGACGCAACTCCAGCTAACTCCAAGCTGCGGAACCGAGTCTCAAGCTCACTAAGTCTCGCCTCTATAGCCGTAAATAAACTACACTTTCTGCACCTATTCCTTTCACTAAGGGAGGCAGAGGAGCAACTAAACATTTCACACGCTGAACAGACAAAGAAACCGGGTGAAACAGATGGTGAGGCCATGCTAATGCTGATAATCAGCGGAGCCCTGTGTTTGTTTAATATGGGTTATTTCTCACTGTTATCATGTGACTAGAATGTCCCAAGTGTTCAATTTTAAGTAAAGTGAATACAACACATCGTGCACAGTGCAACCAACGAACGATTGAGAAGACAGGAAGTGACAATATAGCATACCGATGAATACATTGTATCTGCTTTTGCTAGACACAACTGATATGAAAATAATAGAAAATAGTATCACCAATAAAAACACAGTTGTTCTGACTGAGAATTTTATTGAAATATTTTAAGCAGATGAATCAGTGAGAAACTGATTGATGAGAAGAAAATGCAGGCAAGTTGTCATTCAGCTTTGACTTTTTTAACGGCTCCAGGTAACCGGTCCTGCAGCCTGAAAACACACATTCCATGAGCTGCATGTAGCTCAACTCATCACCCAAAAGTTCCACAAAAGCTCACCAATGATGAGAATTAGCTGTGCCATAAAAGAAGCTTAATTTCAATATTTAGATTACATTATATAGATACATAGCTCTTTTTCCTTAAATAGCAATATAAGGAAGAGTTTGCGCCCTCAAGAGCTGCTTCCTCAACTGTCCTCTTTGCCCACTTGTGAAAGAAGCCTTTCTGGCTTATATGACAATAAGCATGTATAGCAGGCGTTAGTAACAATGAAATATCATTTACTCCATCTTTTTTGATATACAACACATTCAAAATTGTGAGAAAATGTCACATCAGGAGTCAGTTAAGCCAACATTTATACTGAAATCCCAGTTTTAGAATTGGTCTTTTGGAACAAACTTTTGAAACACAATAGGTGTGTTCTTCTTACCTTGCTTTACTGACCACCTGTGACTAGATCATCCAAAACATGTAAAGAATGAATGAAAAAGCTCCTAATTAAGAAAAAAAATGACTCAAAACATGTAATGAAATCTTTTTCTCAGGAAAACTCACTGGTATTTTGTTTCCTCCACTCTGGACTTAATTAATGCGATGTATTGGTCAATCTGTGTCTGAAGACAAAAACACAAATGGATTAAGCTACAGTATACTTTCACTACTCATATACGGCTACGTGGCAACTTGTTTGTGCAATCACAATTTAGACAGTGCGGCGACAAGTGTGTGCAGCTCCCAATAGGTCGGTAAAATCAATATTCTATAGGATATTGTCAGAGATGTCAAAAAAGACACACACTCTGCTTACTTTCACCTCAGATATTGACACTCTGTCATAATAATAATGGAAATAACAACAACAACAATAATAATAATATCACATTAGTACCTTTTTCCTCTGGTAGATTAGTGGAGCAGTGAAGCATAAGATGTCAGCTACAAAAAAAGAGGGTCATTGTTTAATTATTGAAATCTATTTTATATATTATCAACACAAGTCACAAAAGACCCACCAATAATGAGAAGTGTGATACCATTGAAGATGGCTCCAACATATGTCATTACCCACATGACAGCAGTCACCTGTGGACAAAATATTCCAAAAATATACAGGAAAATATTTAACATCAGGAGCAAACCCTAAATTTTCATATTTACATGATCAGGGATCAAGATCATCTCCAGAAGTTACTTAGAAAAGACTAAAAACATAATATATGGTTTAAAATATCATATCACTTTTATAATTTGGGATTAGAGGTTTATATACAAGACTTTTTTTAAATAAATTTTAAGCAATTTTAACTTAATTACCCAATTATGAATACATATACATTTTTAAAAGTCTCTTCCTTGCCCCCATGGGCAGTGCCTCCTTCAGATTCGGTTCCTCTACCAGAAGCCTGGGCGTTTGAGGTTTCTGCACAGGATCTTAGCTGTTTCTAGGACTGCACTCTTCCAGACAGAGAACTCTGATGTGGTTCCTGGTATCTGTTGGAGCCATCTACTCAGCTTGGGGGTTACTGCCCCTAGTGTCCCAATCACTACTGGGAGCACATTCTCTCTATCTCCTCTTTCAGCCCTTGGTATTTTTCCATCTTCTCATGTTCTTTCTTCCTGTTGTTGCTATCACTTCGGATTGCATCTATCACCATCACTGTCTTCTAGTGTTTACCACCACTATGTCAGGCTGATTTGCCACCACCATCTTGTCAGTCTGGTTCTGGAAGTGCCACAACATCTTGGCATGTTTGCATGTTTGTTCTATATTTTGGCATGTATACACATATATGTATGTATGTATGTATGTATGTATAGTATGTATGTATGTACAGTATGTATGTATATACAGTATGTATGTATGTATGTATTTATTTTGTACTCAGAGGCCTAGCTCCATCCTACCTGGAGGAGCTAGTGACACCTTACCAGCCCAATAGACCGCTCCACTCTCAGAATGCTGGTCTACTTGTGGTTCCCAGAGTCTCTAGGAGTAGAATGGGGGGCCGAGCATTTAGCTACCAGGCCCCCTGCTATGGAACCAACTCCCTGTCCAGGTACAGGAGGCTGACTCCATCTCTACTTTTAATATCAGACTTAAAACCTACCTCTTTTATTGTTACCGTATTTTCACGACTATAAGGCGCACCTAAAACACTGAGATTTTCTCAAAAATCGACGGTGCACCTTGTAATATGGAGCGCCTTGTGTGTGGACTGAGTTCCAAAATCTGCTGTGCGCCTTGGGTGGGTGCACTACGGTAAACGCTCCGCCAATCGATTAGCGGCACACCTACACGTAAGGATCCCCTAAAATGGCGTCAGTCAAGCGAGACGTGTATGAATGAGGCTTACTTTAAACTGCAGGCCATCGAATATGCGGCTGAAAATGGCAATCGAGCAATCTTAGTGTTTTCGCTTTATGAGGCGGTGGCATCTCTCCATATGCACAAGTACAAATGTTGCGCCGCGGCTGGCAGTGGATTACCAGGAGAGGGTGGCCATCTTCTGCGACTACTGCCGCGACAACATAACCGCGCCCAGCCACATCACCAACATGGATGAGATCTCTTTGACTTTTAACATCCTTTTGACCCAAGTGGAGAAAAAGGGACCAGCACGGTGGCGATACGCACAACGGGGCACGAGAAGTCGTCGTTCACCGTGGTTCTCAGCTGCCACGGAAACGGACAGACCGCTGGATGACGGAAGGCGAACACTCCTTCACAAAGACTATGAGGCAGCGGCGGGCAAGTTATGCCACCATATGTGGGTGCATTGTAGAGGCATGGGCTATGATACTGTCTTCATGTATTGTAAGAGCTTTCACAAAAGCCGGCATCAACGCTGAACCGGAACCGGTCGGTGAGTCTGATTCAGATGATTAAGAAGAGGAATTCGGGATGTTGGACATTGAAATAGTGCAGCTGTTTAATTCAGATACAGAAGATGAAAACGTTGATGGTTTTGTGGAGGAAGAATGAATATTTTGTTCAATAAATGTGTCGAAACTCACTGTTTTACTTCCATTGTCATTTTTTACTGTATGTTGCAGCATGCGCCTAATAATACGGTGTGCCTTATGTATGTTTTAAATACAGAAATAGCACCTATAACTAAGACTGCGCCTTTTAATACAGTGCGCCTTATGGTAGTTAAAATACGGTACTAATTCTGCAGTTCCAGTTACTATCATAGACAGACAAACTATCATACTTAGCGGGTCGTCTAATCATTAGGTTAACATCTTAGCTATGCTGTTACAGGCCAAGGCTGCCGGGATCCAGAAACATGATCACCTTACAGGCCTCTGTCACCCCACTGGGTCATGGTTTCCTCTCCTCTCCTCTCCTCTCCTCTCCTCAAACTCAATTTACCTGGGGGCCGCTGGAGGCAGAGTCTGGGTGAGGCTCGGCCGCATTAGGCCCATCACAACCACCTTTTTTTTTTTTTTACACAAAATAAGATGAAAAAATAAACAAATTAAGAATTAATAAGAAAATAAAGCAATCAGCAATAAATAATAATAATAATAATAATCCATCCACCCATCTATCCTCTACCACTTATCCGGGGTCGGGTCGCGGGGGCAGCAGCCTAAGAAGAGAAGCCCAGACTTCCCTCTCCCCAGCTACCTCTTCCAGCTCATCCGGAGGGATCCCCAGGCGTTCCCAGGCCAGTCGAGAGACATAGTCTCTCCAACATGTCCTGGGTCTTCCCGGGGGTCTCCTACTAGATGCCCAAGCCACCTAGATGCCCAAGCCACCTCATCTGGCTCCTCTCAACGCAGAGGAACAGCGGCTCTACTCCGAGCTCCTCCCGGATGGCAGAGCTTCTCACCCTATCTCTAAGGGAGAGCCCAGCCACCCTACGGAGGAAGCTCATTTCGGCCGCTTGTACCCGTGATCTTGTTCTTTTGGTCATTACCCAAAGCTCATGACCATAGGTGAGGGTAGGAACGAAGATCGACCGGTAAATTGACCGGTAAATCTCTTCACCACTACGGACCGGTGCAGACTCTGCATTACTGCGGACGCCGCACCGATCCGCCTGTCGACCTCCTGCTCCATTCTTCCCTCACTCGTGAACAAGTACTTGAACTCCTCCACTTGGGGCACGAGCTCCTCCTTGACCTGGAGAAGGCACTCCACCTTTTTCCGGTTGAGAACCATGGCCTCGGATTTGGAGGTGGTAATTTTCATCCCAGCCGCTTCACATGCAATGGCAAACCGATCCAGTGATCGTTGGAGGTCACGGGCTGATGGCGCCAACAGGACCACATCATCTGCAAAAAGCAGAGACCCAATCCTGAGGTCACCAGACCGGACCCCCTCAACACCATGACTGCACCTAGAAATTCTGTCCATAAAAATTATGAACAGAATCGGTGACAAAGGGCAGCCCTGGCGGAGACCAACCCTCACCGGAAACGAGTTCGACTTACTGCCAGCAATGTGGACCAAACTCTGACACCGATCGTACAGGGAGCAGACGGCCCGTATCAGCGGGCCCGACACCCCATACTCTCGGAGGGCCCCCCACAGGACCCCCCGAGGGACACGGTCGAATGGCTTCTCCAAGTCCACAAAACACATGTGGACTGGTTGGGCAAACTCCCATGCACCCTCAAGGACCCTGCTGATGGTGTAGAGCTGGTCCACTGTTCCACGCTCAGGACGAAAACCACATTGCTCCTCCTGAATCTGGGGTTCGACTATCCGGCGGACCCTCCTCTCCAGTACCCCTGAATAGACCTTACCAGGGAGGCTGAGGAGTGTGATCCCCCTATAGTTGGAACACACCCTCCGGTCCCCCTTCTTAAAAAGAGGGACTACTACCCCGGTCTGCCAATCCAGCGGCACTGCCCCCGATGTCCACGCGATGTTGCAGAGTCGAGTCAACCACGACAGCCCTACAACATCCAGAGCCTTAAGGAACTCTGGGCGGATCTCATCCACCCCCGGGCCTTGCCACCAAGGAGTTTTTTGACTACCTCTGCAATTTCAGCCCCAGAGATATAGGAGCCTATCCCCAGGTCCCCAGGCCCTGCTTCCTCACTGGAAAGCGTGTTGGTGGGATTGAGGAGGTCCTCGAAGTATTCCTTCCACCGATCCACAAAATCCCGAGTTGAGGTCAGCAGCACACCATCAGCATTATACACAGTGTTGACAGTGCACTGCTTTCCCTTCCTCAGATGCCTGATGGTGGTCCAGAACCTTTTCGAGGCCGTCCGAAAGTCGTTCTCCATGGCCTCACCAAACTCTTCCCATGCCCGGGTCTTTGCCTCGGCAACAGCCGTAGCTGCACTCCGCTTGGCCTGCCGGTACCTATCTGCAGGAGTCCCACAGGCCAGTAAGGCCCGATATGACTCCTTCTTCAGCTTGACGGCATCCCTCACTGCTGGTGTCCACCAGTGGGTTCGGGCATAATAGTAATAATAATACAACAGATATAGAAAAGTGAAGAAACCACATATAGTTCCTGCTGACCAGAGAAATTTAATTACTATTATTCACATTCAAATGTCTGTATTAACAGTTCTTTAACCTCTAACTTTCTGAACAAGAATGGAAGACTGAACATGAACTGTTCTGAACATGGCTTCTCTTGCCTACTTCTTGCTGCTAGAGACCTGACAGCGCTTCCTCTCACATAGCCGAGCCACATTTGGCTTGAGGGATGAAGCAGTTGAGACCCTCAATAGGGCTTGGAGATGCTCATCAGTCTCTCGGACTGCAATGCCATGATTCTCACGGAAACTTGGCTAAACAGTGGCATACCGGACACAGCCATCGGGCTAACCGGGCGCTCCACACATCGGGCAGACAGAACAGCTGACGACTCCGGTAAGACCAGAGGTGGGGGGCTATGCATCTACATCAACAAGACCTGGTGCACCGACTCCGCTACTCTGAGGAGACACTGCTCAGCCAACGTGGAGTTTTTAATGGTTAAATGTAGACCGTTTTATCTGCCTCGGGAATTCACATCCGTCATCATAACAGCAGCTTACATTCCCCCGGATGCTAATGCCACTCTTGCGATGAATGAACTTCATGCGGCTATTAGCCAACAACAGTCCGCCCACCCGGAGGCTGCATTTATTGTTGCGGGTGACTTCAATCATTCAAACTTAAAAACTGTTCTTCCAAAATTCCACCAACATGTTTCCTGCAATACAAGAGGAAACAAAACTCTGGACCATGTCTACACAAACATGGCTGGTGCCTATACGGCAACACCCCTCCCCCACCTAGGACAATCAGACCACCTTTCTTTGTTCCTCACCCCCAAGTACTCACCCCTCATCAACCGCGTCAGGCCATCAATGAAGACCATCAAGGTGTGGCCGGCGGGAGCAGACTCCGTACTCCAGGACAGGTTTCAACACACGGACTGGAGTATGTTTACGCCCCAGGGCAGCTGTGGCTCACACACACACACCGACACTGACAATTTCACCTCCACTGTTCTGGACCACATCACCACCACCATCGACAGCATAACCACCACGAAGCGGATCACCACATACCCCAATCAGAAGCCATGGATGAACAAGGAGGTGCGGCTCCTGCTGAAGGCGCGCAACACTGCCTTCAGATCAGGAGAAGCCCAGGCCTACAGCCCCACAGTCATGGACACCACCTTCCTGAACGAGCTTAATACCTTCTATGCTCGCTTCGAAAAGGACGACAAGGACACTGCCACTAGGACCCCTCTCCCAGCAGACCACCAACCCATCACACTATCATCTACCGCCGTCTACACAGCCCTCAGCCGGATCAATCCACGCAAGGCTGCTGGTCCTGATGGCATCCCTGGACGTGTGCTCAGGGCATGCGCAGAACAGCTCGCCGGGATTTTTACGGACATCTTCAATCTGTCCCTCACCCACGCAGTGGTCCCGTCTTGCTTCAAGGCCACAACTATCGTCCCAGTTCCGAAGCATTCCAGACCAACCTGCCTCAATGACTACCGCCCGGTAGCACTCACCCCCATCATCATGAAGTGCTTCGAGCGACTGGTCCTGGTTCACCTGAAGGACTGCCTCCCAACCACACTCGATCCACACCAGTTTGCCTACCGCAGCAACAGGAGCATAGATGATGCAGTCTCCATAGCACTGCACTCTGTGCTCACACACCTGGACAACACGAACACCTATGCACGATTGCTGTTTGCTGACTTCAGCTCAGCTTTCAACACCGTCGTCCCCTCCAAGCTGATCACCAAACTTGGAGACCTGGGCATCAACCCCTCCCTCTGCAACTGGACTCTGGACTTCCTGACCGACAGACCACAGCGTGTTAGGTCAGGTCACAGCTGCTCCACCACCATCACACTCAGCACCGGTGTGCCACAAGGCTGTGTGCTGAGCCCGTTCCTCTACTCTCTATTCACCCACGACTGCAGACCTGTACATGGATCCAACTCCATCATCAAGTTTGCAGACGACACAACGGTGATCGGTCTCATCAGCAACAACGACGAGACAGCCTACAGAGAGGAGGTAGAGCGCCTGACCACATGGTGCGCTAACAATAACTTGGTCCTCAACACCAGCAAGACCAAGGAGCTCATCGTGGACTTCAGGAAAGCAAGAGGAGGCACACAGGACCCCATCCACATCAACGGGATGGCCGTCGAGCGTGTCTCCAGCTTCAAGTTCCTGGGGACCCACATCTCAGAGGACCTGTCCTGGACCACAAACACCTCCAGCATCATCAAGAAGGCTCACCAGCGCCTCTTCTTCCTGAGGACACTGAGGAAGAACCAGCTATCCTCGGCTGTCCTGGTGAACTTCTATCGCTGTGCGATAGAAAGCATCCTGACCAACTGCGTGTCAGTCTGGTATGGAAGCTGCACTATCGCTGAGCACAAGGCCTTGCAGAGGGTGGTGAAAACTGCCCAACGCATCACAAGGACTACACTCCCTGCCATCGGAGATGTCCAGAGGAAGCGCTGCCTGCATCGAGCACGCAGCATACTCAAGGACTCCTCCCACCCCGCCCACAGACTATTTTCCCTCCTGCCCTCTGGGAGGCGCTACAGAACCCTCAGGACTCGGACCAGTAGACTGAGGAACAGCTTCTTCCCCAGAGCGGTGTCCCTGTTGAACTCCTGCTGACCCTTACACACTCCACACCTCACTACACTACAGCAGTTTACACAACAACTCACTAGCTTAGTAACCAATGTAGCTACTGTTTAAACCTGTCCTGCGCACTCATGCACTTTATCATCTGTATACACGTAATTTATAATTTGCACATCTCCTCTATCTTATGTAAATAGCTAAATAGCTCCTGCACTTATAGTCCAAGGCATTTAATGTAAACACCATCTGTAAAATATGTTTATAGCACAACCCGGTAAACAATTGTAAAATAACCGCCATACTGTATTTATTAAGTTATTATCCTCACTTGCTGCTTCTTTTGCACTTCTGGTTAGATGCTAAACTGCATTTTGTTGCTCTGTACCTGTACATGTGCAATAACAATAAAGTTGAATCTAATCTAATCTAATCTAATCAGTCAGTCTGGACCTGTACTTGGACTTATTGAAGTTCAAGGTGGAGAAGAGCTTTTCACACAAGTATGTGCTCCCAAAAAGGCACACAGTCCGCTTGAACATCCGAGAAAGCTCAGGGAAGCTGGGGGTCAATTCTCTCAAAAATTGGCCAAGCTTGTCTGCTTTTCCACTAACCTCCCTGAACTTGGCTTTAAGTTCAGAGTTGCACTGAAGGTCAATGAGCTCCATTTGAAGCACAGGAGGGGCATCTTGCACATCAAAGGAGAAGGGGTCCGCAAAAATTTGAAATCTGGCTCTGTGCGTCTTGAAGTCTGCAAATCTGTGTTCAAATTCCTCCTGCAGCTTCAAAATGACATCAACATACTTCTGATTCACTGAATAGTGTGCCTGCATCCATGGGTGCCTTGCATGCTGGGAAATGGCAAAGGTTTGCCTGAGAGACCTGGGCTTTCCATAACAAAAGTTTTGTGGTGAATGATCTGACATTATCATAGGCAGCACTGACAAGTTGCCCCTGGCCTTGTAACGTCTTGTTCAGTTGTTCAGAGACTGCTACAGAGAGGCCAAATACCGGTTTAGCAAGGAACTGAGGAGAGCTAAATCTGTGTATTCGGAGAAACTTCAGGCAGCAGTTTACTGCTAACGACTCTGCTTCTGTGTGGAGAGGCCTGAGGCAGATTACCGACTACAGGCCTCAGGCTTCAAAGGGTCAGGACGACAAAGCCCTTTGTAAGAGTCTGTCCCTCCACTATGCCCGCTTTGACACCTCGTCAGCCATGCCCAACACCTCCCCTCCCCCCTGTGTCACTGCCCCCATGGACCTCACTCCATCAAAGGCAGTCCCCTCCTCCTCGCCCCCTCCACTCACCATCACTCACCATCACCCCCCCCCCCCCCATCACTTACCACCAGTCCCCCCCCCCCCCACCCTCCATTCACCATCAGTGAACAGGATGTGCGCAGGCAGTTCGCCAGGTTGAACCCGCGCAAGGCCCCTGGCCCGGACGGCGTGTCTTCAACCATCGTCCCTGTCCCCAAGAAGCCACGGATCACTGGGCTTAATGACTACAGACCTGTGGCGCTCACCTCTGTAGTCATGAAGTCCTTAGAGCGCCTGATCCTGCCACACCTCAAGTCCATCACCACCTCCCTCCTGGATCCACTGCAGTTCGCCTACAGAGCTAACAGATCTGTGGACGACACGGTCAACCTGGCCCTTCACTCCATCTTGCAGCATCTGGACTCCCCGGGAACCTATGCGAGGATCCTGTTTGTGGACTTCAGCTCTGCGTTCAACACTATCCGCCCCGCTCTGCTACAGGACAAGCTGTCCCAGCTTAGTGTGCCTGACTCCCTCTGCAGGTGGATCACTCACTTCCTGATGGATCGGAGGCAGTATGTGCGGCTGGGGAAGACTGTCTCGGACTCTGTCACCATCAGCACTGGATCACCCCAGGGCTGTGTACTTTCCCCCCTGCTCTTCCCCCTGTACACAAACTGCTGCACCTCAAGCCACCAGTCTGTCAAGCTGATCAAGTTTGCGGATGACACCACCCTCATCGTGCTCATCTCCAATGGCGACGAGACTGCCTACAGGAGGGAGGTGGCTCGACTGGTGTCCTGGTGTGGACACAACAACCTGCAGCTGAACGCTCAGAAAACAGTGGAGATGATTGTGGACTTCACAGCCCCTTTGCCCCCCCTTGCCCTCATGGCAGTGATTAAGCCGTTGCTTAAAAAACCATCACTGGATCCTGATGTCTTAGCAAATTATAGGCCAATATCCAACCTTCCTTTTATCTCTAAAGTTCTAGAGAAGGTGGTGGTGACTCAGTTACTGGAGCACCTGCAGAGGAACAGCCTGTTTGAGATGTTTCAGTCAGGCTTTAGAGCTCACCACAGCACAGAAACAGCACTTCTTAAAGTCACTAATGATCTTCTCATAGCTTCCGATCATGGACTGGTCTCTATGCTGGTTCTTCTGGACCTCAGTGCTGCTTTTGATACAGTTGATCACAGCATCCTGTTACATAGACTGGAACATGTGATTGGGATTAAAGGGACAGCACTAGACTGGTTTAGATCATACTTATCTGATAGATACCAGTTTGCTTATGTCCATGGTGTTCCCTCCTCATACAGAAGGGTTAGCCATGGAGTTCCTCAAGGTTCTGTACTCGGACCAATCCTCTTCACATTGTACATGCTTCCCTTAGGGAACATTATTCAGCCGCATGGGATACATTTTCATTGTTATGCTGATGACACTCAGCTCTATTTATCCATGAAACCCGAGGAGACAGAGAAGTTAGTGAAGCTCCAGACCTGTCTTAAAGACATAAAGTCCTGGATGTCTTCAAATTTCCTCCTCCTTAACCCAGGAAAAACTGAGGTCATGGTGTTTGGTCCTGAACCTCTCTGGGATAGATTAGATCACATGATCACTCTAGATGGTATCTCATTAACATCTAGTCTCTCTGTGAGGAATCTAGGAGTAACTTTTGATCAAAATCTCTCCTTCAACTCACACATTAAATTAAAATCCTCAAGTGCCTTTTTTCACTTGAGGAACATCACAAAGATCAGGAAGCTGCTGACGTGGCATGATGCTGAAAAGTTAGTCCATGCATTTGTTACTTCCAGGCTGGACTACTGTAACTCTTTATTATCAGGGTGTCCAAACAACTCTTTAAGAAGCCTCCAGTTGATCCAAAATGCTGCAGCCAGAGTTCTGACAGGTATTGACAAAAGAGATCACATAACTCCTGTACTGGCGTCGCTTCATTGGCTGCCCGTTAAATTTAGAATAATTTTTAAAACCCTTCTTTTGACCTACAAGGTCCTCAGAGGCCTAGCTCCATCTTACCTGGAGGAGCTAGTGATACCTTATCAGCCCAATAGACCGCTCCGCTCTCAGAATGCTGGTCTACTTGTGGTTCCCAGAGTTTCTAGGAGTAGAATGGGGTGCCGAGCATTTAGCTACCAGGGCCCCCTGCTATGGAACCAGCTCCCTGTCAAAACCTACCTCTTTGAAAAAGCGTATTGTTACTAATTCAGTAGTTCCAGTTACTATCATAGACAGACAAACTATCATACTTAGGGGGTCTTCTAATCGTTAGGTCACATCTTAGTTATGCTGTTATTGGCCAAGGCTGCCGGGGTCCGGAAACATGATCACCTGACAGGCCTCTGTCACTCCACTGGGTCATGGTTTACTCTCCTCTCCTCTCCTTTCCTCTCCTCATCAAGCAGACTAGTTCTTGTGTAGTTTTTCTGCTTCTCCCCCACCCCCCCACCCCCCTCTATTTATTTACAGGTATCGCCGCCCTCGGAGCTGCATAATGACCTCCGGCCCCGTTGAAGTGATTGTATATCATATTTTTTCTGTGTGTTTCTGTGCTCTGTGCCTCTCCTCTCCCTCTCCTCTCCTCTCCTCTCCTCTCCTCTCCTCTCCTCTCCTCTCCTCTCCTCTCCTCTCCTCTCCTCTCCTCTCCCCCTCCTTCTCCTTCTCCTTTTCCTCTCCCTCTCCTCTCCTCTCCCTTCCTCTCCTCTTTCCCCTCCTCCTCCTTCTCCTTCTCCTCTCCTCTACTTCCCCTCCACTCTAATTCTCCTCTCCTCTCCTCTCCTCTCCTACCTATCCTATCTTCTACCTGTCCTCCCCCTTCTCCTCTCTCTTTACCCAGCCGGCCATCAGCAGGAGGGTCCCCCTACATGAGCCTGGTCCTGCTCAAGGTTCCTTCCTGTTAAAGGGGAGTTTTTCCTTGCCACTGTTGCTTGTCTGGGGTCAGGCCCTGGGATTCTGGAAAGCGCCTTGAAACAATTTTGATTGTATAAGACGCTATATAAATAAAGATTGATTTAATTTGATTTGATGGACTCCCCCATCAGCATCGTGGACTCCTTCCGCTTCCTGGGCACCACCATCACCCGGGACCTTAAGTGGGAGCCAACCATCAGCTCCCTCATCAAGAAGACCCAGCAAAGGATGTTCTTCCTACGGCAACTGAGGAAGCTCAAACTGCCTCCCAGGATGTTGCCGCAGTTTTATACGGCCATCATCAGTCCATCCTCACCTCCTCCATCACCGTGTGGTATGCTGGTGCCACTGTCAGGGACAGACTGAGGCTGCAGCGCGTCGTGCGCGCTGCCGAGAAAGTGATCGGCTGCAGGCTTCCATCCATCCAGGACCTGTATATCTCCAGGACCCGGAGGTGTGCAGGTCGGATCACGGCCGACCCTTCCCACCCTGGTCACGGACTGTTTTCCCCCCTCCCCTCAGGCAGGAGACTACGGTCCATTCGGACCAAAACCTCCCGCTACATGAACAGCTTCTTCCCCTCTGCCATCAGGCTGCTGAACACCAAGTGACTTATCACTTAAGCACCATGTACAGCAGCCATGCGTGCGTGCATGTGTGTGTTCGTGTGATTTTATGTACTTTGCCTTCTACTTTTAATCCTCTATTTCCCTGCTTTTCATTTTTTCTTGCCTTTTTGTCAGATGGTCTTGTATCTTAACCCCAGTGTTCCTCTACTAAAATCTGAATTTAAGTAGTAGATTTTGTAGTAGATTTTGAGTCTATTAAAGTTAGATTTTGTTTTTCATCCAGGGACACTTTTCTATTGTATTTTTGAAGTACTTCAGAGATTTCAGTTTTCTGAAGCTGTTGTTTAGTCTTCTCCATTTGGTTCCAAGCAGAACTTTTGCAAACTATTTATCCTGGGTGATATTATGTTGAACCCATTAAAACTTGCCCGAAGATTTTCATTTCAATGAATTTAATCTCCACACCTACAATATACAAAACATTGTGACTTTTGTTGGAGCCAATGAAAGCCCCCCCGATTTTCACAGGCTTTAGTTCGCCAAAGCTCCTGCATTAAAATGACCTTTGCACTATTGGGAAAGTGACTGAGCAGGATATATAACATGTGCATTTACTCGTCAGTAACACACTGACCAGGTTTGTTAAGATGTAGTACCTTAGAAAGCACTGAATGAAATTATATGTACTATTAAATCTGACAGTGAAAAAAAATATAAATAATATAAATAGGAATTTTAGAATCTACTGTATTTTGGTGACCATAAGGCGCACTTAAAAGTCTTAAATTTTCTCCAAAATGGATAGGGTGCCTTATAATGTGGTGTGCCTTAGGTGTGCACCGAGTCCCAAAATCTGTAAATGCTTTTCGGCTTTCGCAAAAGCCATTTCGGATTCATTCGTTCATTTCGGATGCAGAAGATGAGGACTTTGATAGATTTGTGGATGAGGATTGATCAAAAAAAAAATACACATGCATGTTTTAAGCTAGCATATCAGTATGTTTTACCATGCCCGCGCGATATAATCCGGTGCGCCTTATGTATGTGTTAAATACAGAAATAGAACCCGTAACTGAGACTGCGCCTTTTCATACGGTGCACCTTATGGTCGCGAAAATACAGTAGATTAACCTGACCTTCATAGAGTCTACCAGGTCTTCAACCAGCATCAATCTCCTGGTCTGACTGATGAAACAGTTTACATGGACCAAAGACTGACCAGCCAATGACCTTATCCACTCTGAGGACACAGATATGTCTCGGTCCAGGAGAGACCTGTAGGAGGGCCCAAATCGGCATAGAGGAAGAGTTTAAGGGCCAAAGTAGGCGTTTAGAAACACTCCTTTTGGTGTGTGTGTGTGTGTCTTACCTAAATGGATGTCCCTCATCTGATTTCTGCACTGCTTGGATTACTGATTTATAAACTCTAAAAATAGACAAAAGACAACGGTCAGGATGGCATCATACCCATGATGTCACAGCCTGAGATTTAAAGGAGAAAATCACAAATGTGATGCTTAAAAGCTATTTTGTATATTAGGGAACCAATAAATTTATCTGTGTATGTGCTTAAATTCCAAACTTCAAAGTCCATCCCCTCACCTAAAGGTGATAGTGACACAGAGGCACGTCAGTAGCGAGTATGACACCACACTGATGATGGACAGAGTTGCCACAGAAACAAGGACCAGTAGGGACCCACTGAATGCTGCTGCTGTCTTCTTTGGCTCTTTCCAATGAACAAGCTGTAAGACTGTTTGGGGAGTTAGGGTTAGATTTAATCTGGCAAACAGGGACGAGGAATCATGGAAATACACTGAATGCAGGATTTCACTCAAAATTAGTTTAAGAAAAAATGAGTAAATATTTGTGGCTCATCCTGGCTTCACATGGTCAGGAAGAGAAGACTTTAGTGGTGGGCTTTGTTTGGGTAAGGGTGGTCTTTGGATTTCATCAAAAGCAGTAAACTAATAGTAATCACATTTAGTCTGCAAGAAGGAAGGAAGGAAGGAAGGAAGGAAGGAAGGAAGGAAGGAAGGAAGGAAGGAAAATGATCTTTGATATGGTTATTGCTGTTCCTGCTTCACCCCCAAATGGAGTTGAGAGGAATCATGTAGGTCAGGTCCATACCAGGAGTTACTATGTGCATGCATTCACTGCATTATCACAAAATTGTCCCAAGTGTGAGTGAAAATAGATCAAAGTATTGGTAATTATCAGATTTAATGGGAGAAACGCATGTGACACGATAATTATAGAGGGTTAAATTGATCCGAACCTTTGTGTAAATTTAATCCTTCAGTAAGATTAAGCTGCCCTAGCCATGAGCTGCTCAGATTAGCAAACAATAGATCTTTGTAGAATCACAACTGTGAGATCTAAATTCAGTCTGACAGGATGCACCTGGTTTTATTGATTAGCAGGATAGCTAATGAACAACAAATACATCAACCATTCAAAAGAGGTTACCATGATAACCATATGTTACAGTTGCCATAATTACTATTACTGAGAAAATGACTATAATTAATCAGTTACTATGACGGGAATTTAGTGTTGACCAGTTGCTCTCTGTGTTTATATTCATTCTGGTGAAGTTCACAACAAACGATGCATCTCGTAAACCAGAGATAGTCATGTCCTTGACAGTAGTCAGCTGTAGAGTGTAGCATCACATGAATAGTCAGGGACTTACCAGCATGTGTAATTTCTCCAAGTGAGGAAGAATAGTTGTTGACTAATGAAGAGCTGCTGGTGGGGTCAGCCATTTCTTCTTGCCCGTTTAGAGTTGACGTCTCTCTGTTAAGACAAACTAAGCTTGAGCCACTAAAGACTGACTGTATGGTGTCGAATTGGGGTGTGGTTTGTCTAAATGAGTGTTACATCATATGAAAGTTTTTGTTTTGAAAACAATTATATATGATTAATTATAATTATTATATATAATTAATTATATAATTAATTGTATATATATATATATATATATATATATATATATAATTGTGTGTGTGTGTGTGTGTGTGTGTGTGTGTGTGTGTGTGTGTGTGTGTGTGTGTGTGTGTGTGTGTGTGTGTGTGTTTAGGGTTTAACTGACATCCTGATATTTGCCAGCAGGGGTGAGCAGCGACCCACAAGTGCTTGTTTAGAAGCGGAACCAAGGTCCACCTCATGTTTCCTACGGAAGACTTGGGAGGCTCCATTGAATCGACACGGTAGTGATGCAGTCTGAATGGCCTCTCCTAGGTCCGTCAATGTGGAGTCGTTATGTTTCTAAACAGGTCATGGTGACAGTTGAAAACAAAGAGCTCCGCGGATGGCTGCAGACCGTAGACCCGGTGTCCGCGAGGTGAAGCGCAACTGTTTTTTGTTTGTTTAATTTTAATGATTAAAAAAGAACTACCTCCTGATTTTGGAGGTAGAGTAGCTCGTTCGGAGGGGGAAGTATGAAAACGAAATTTTGTTTAAGACGAACAGTGGTGGACTTTGGGGTTACTATACTTTTATTCATTTTAATCAATTCCACAACTGCTACGCCAGACTATTAAAGCTATGTTGCCTAAAATATATGATTTACTCTATAGCTACCTCACAAAATCCAGGTCGCCTTATGTGGTTTTACCGGAAGCTGTTATGTTGGCGGAAGTTTTCACATGCGTTCAACGTATAATGAAGAAATCTGACTGATGCATATGCAACATACATATAAAGCACCTTTTTTAAGTTTTACAGGCATTTTATTAATAAGCGGGATTATATTTTTGATTATTTAATCAATTTAGTTCCGCCAGTACAATTAGTTCCGCAACTGGTAGGGAGACATTAACGTTAAACCTGTAAAGCGGAGTGATGTCCTCTATATAAGCACTCGTATAATGTTTCTTTTCCAACCAAATGGTTGGACACGTGGTGGGAACCAACTTTTGTGTAAAATATCACTATTGGTTGCTACACTTATGCAGCAATTGTGATTTCCGTACCTGTTTTTGTGCCGCCCCCTTTAGTTTGGTCTTGGTGAACTTCAAGAAGGAAGGTGGTGCAGTGGTGCAAGTTGTGATGGGCCATGCTGTGCGACAGGTGCAGGCACTGAAGGTGGCTGACCAGGAGACTGCAGAACGTATTCAGGCCTGCTTCCTTCCCCCAATGATCCAAAACATGAGCCCAGAAAAGCTGAGGAGGAGCAAAATTCGAATTTGGCTGCTAAAGAACCAGGTTCCTGTGGAAGAGGAGGGAGATAAGCTGAGGGTGGCAGGCGTCCTAACCATTTCATCCCCTTACAAACTTGAAGACTGCTGTAGTTCCAACCAGATAGTCCTGGACCGCATTCAGAAGCTGATCCAGAAACTAGTTTTGGAAGAAACTCATCTGGACTGTGACCCAGGTTTAACCTTGTAAAATGACTTCTATCAAAAGCTTCCAGGAGCATTCATTATATCAAAGAGCAATTTCTCTGCTGGCATGTCAGAGGCTAGCATCTACTGATGGAGGTGGATTCAATCGGCCTAGTTATTGTACCCATTTTCTGTTTGAATTCTTGTTTACAATGCAAAATAACCTCAATATTTTTTTCAAATCGTCTCCCCAAGGGTCTGTATTTCAAAGCTATGTTGCGTGAGGCATAACCAATCAGAGTAATAACATCATTATAGTCTACAACCATATCAAATTAAAACTAGAAAAATCACTTTCTGCAGACTTTGAGTGACTTTGTATTGATAAGTAATCAAGTTTGACAATTTCTATGGTAAATCTCTCGAAAGTGCCATCAGACCATGTGGGGTTTTGGGATTGTGAGCTGTGATTTTTAAGTATAGTAAGTCACACGTGAGTTAAACATGTCACTCACCTGAGACCTTAAAGGAAAATGAAATGATCTTATTCATTATCAACACACGCTCTGTCATCTCCAGTAAGGGTTAGTGCCCTCTGTCAACTTACGTAAACAGTGTGGATGTGCATCATTGAGCTCATTGGTACAAACTCGTTTATTCCCTTGTTTACAATCATATATTGTTTACACTACTGGGTACACTCGAACCAGTACAGTACCACTTTGGTTCTAAAGCAGAACCAGCTGGGGCTGATATACCAATACCTCAGATCCAGTTTAGTTTGTGAGGCACTGCAATATTCACAATACTGTTATATCTGAGAAAGAGCTAGCTCACAAATGAATGTGTGCTAAAAAGTTCCACAGTCACTTTGTTTGGTCTCTGATAATCTTTAGTGAACCATTCTTTTTCAGATCAGTTGTAGCATTAGCTTAAATACCTGTGCCACTTCAATATTCAACTTTGAGTTTTAGAAAGAAGTCTTCTGCCCAATCACATTGCAGGGGGTGTGTCCAGTAGAGGGGTGTGGTTTAAAGACTCCCTCTTGTAGGTCTTGGGGGGTAGTTTGGGGACAATGTGCCGAGGGGGAACAGGGGGGCCATCCAAAGGTAGAAGTGGCAAGGGTGGAGAGGGGGGAGGCATTTTCTTTGAATCACAAGGAGTACCCGGGGTGAGGGGAGGTGAAGAGGACACTGTGGAGGAGGTGGTGATGGCAAGGGAGGAGGTGCCAGAGGGGAAAAAGGCTTGAGATAACAGATCACAGTGGGATCGGCCTTGAGGAGGAGGCAGAAGATGCAGAGGAGAGGAGAGAGGCTCACGAGGAGGTAGGGAAGGGGGGCTCTCAGGTGTGGATGATGAATGGTGTGGGAGAAAGAGCTTACAGGTGGGCTGACGAGGAGGGACAGCAGGTGGACTGTCCAAATGTGACATCATCTGAGGGACAGAAACAAGACAACCACAGAAAAAGTCACTCATGCTGAAAATGATTAACCACTGTAAACACATGTCTGTTACCCTTGAGGGAGATGATTCTGATGGAGCAGACTCTGGACGTCTGCGAGGAGGAACAGGAGGGGGAACTGTAATATCATCACAACCACGGCTGAAAGTTACCATGGAGGAGACGGAGGATGACCCTGTTTGAACCACAGACACACAGACCGACATCAATGTCTGCATTAAAACTGAGGTGACTTGCAGGGCTGAATGATCTGCTTTAAAGTGCGCTTCATAAAAAAAATTTTTTGGCATTATTAAGCTTTAATTAGTTTTATTATTTACTGTCTTTCTGTATCTTTAGCATCAGCCTGGCCTCCTAACAATCCCTTGGCTTTACCTTCCTACTGTTCAAAGAGGTGGTATTATGAGAGCGACAGCGAAGGGTTAGTGTTAGGGTAAACACCGTTTCCAGTCAAATTATGTCCAGCAGATGGTGCTAATTGTACTATTGACATCTTTAAAAACACCACCTTAGAGGACCATTTAAAATGTAAATTACCGTATTTTGGCGACCTTAAGGCACACTTAAAAGTCTTAAATTTTCTCCAAAATGGACGTTGCGCCTTATAATGCGATGCGCCTTATGTGTGCACTGAGTTCCAAACTCTGTAAATGGTTTCGGCTTTTGCAAAAGCCATTTTGGATTCATTCGTTCATTTTGGATACAGACGATGAGGACTTTGATGGATTGGTGGATGAGGATTGATCAAAAAATAACGTGAGTACATTGCTAAATACACATTAGCATGCATGTTTTAAGCTAGCGTACCGGAATGTTTTACCATGCCCATGCCGTATAATTCGGTGCGTCACGTGTGTGTTAAATACAGAAATAACACCGGTAACTGAGACTGCGCCTTTTAATACGGTGCACCTTATGGTTGCGAAAATACGGTATGCACATTTTTTTGTGACAATTTACATCTTGCTGCCTATTTAAGCAGGTTGTGCCTGCCTGTCAGTGCCAGGGTGTTTGTTAGTCTTCCGTTGTCGTGTGAAGGGTGTTTGTTCGGGTTCCCTTGTTGTTGGTGGTGAGTTTTGGCTTCCCTCGTCGTGTGTTGGTGTTCTGCGGCTTTGGAGGGCTGCTCCTGTTCCCGAGTTTCCTGTTCCCTGGAGGGTGTGCAATTTACATCTTGCCGCCTATTTAAGCAGGTTGTGCCTGCCTGTCAGTGCCAGGGTGTTTGTTAGTCTTCCGTTGTCGTGTGAAGGGTGTTTGTTCGGGTTCCCTTGTTGTTGGTGGTGAGTTTTGGCTTCCCTCGTCATGTGTTGGTGTTCTGCGGTTTTGGAGGGCCGCTCCTGTTCCCTGGAGGGCCGCTTCTGTTCCCGAGTTTCCTGTTGCCCTGGAGGGCCACTCCTGTTCCCAAGTTTCCTGTTGCCCTGGAGGGCCGCTCCTGTTCCCGAGTTTCCGGTTTCCTGGAGGGCCGCTTCTGTTCCCGAGTTTCCTGTGCCCTGGAGGGCCGCTTCTGTTCCCGAGTTTCCTGTTGCCCTGGAGGGCTGCGTCTGTTCCCGAGTTTCCTGTGGCCCTGGAGGGCCGCTTCTGTTCCCTGGTGCTTGTCAGTCCTGGAGGGCTGCCCTCGTGTTGTTCCCACCTCCCCCTGTAAATAGAACCTTTAGACCATTTTACCACTGTGTCCTGGCCTGCGTTCTGGATTGTGTCTGTCTTTGTCCTGCAGGGGTTGGTGTGGAACACAATTGGTGGCAGCTGGCACTGCAGGCAGGCACACCTGTAGGCAATTTACATTTTGCCGCCTATTTAAGCAGGTTGTGCCTGTCTGTCAGTGCCAGGGTGTTTGTTAGTCTTCCTTCGTCATGTGGCGGGTGTTTGTTCGGGTTCCCTTGTCGCATGTTGGTGAGTTTTGGCTTCCCTTGTTGTGTGTTGGTGTTCCGCGGTTTTGGAGGGCCGTGCCTGTTCCCGAGTTTCCTGTTCCCTGGAGGGCGTGCAATTTACATCTTGCCGCCTATTTAAGCAGGTTGTGCCTGCCTGTCAGTGCCAGGGTGTTTGTTAGTCTTCCTTCGTCATGTGGCGGGTGTTTGTCCGGGTTCCCTTGTCACATGTTGGTGAGTTTTGGCTTCCCTCGTCGTGTGTTGGTGTTCTGCAGTTTTGGAGGGCCGCTCCTGTTCCCGAGTTTCCTGTTCCCTGGAGGGCCCCTTCTGTTCCCGAGTTTCCTGTTCCCTGGAGGGCCACTTCTGTTCCCTGGGGCTCGGCAGTCCTGGAGGGCTGCCCTCGTGTTATCCCCCCCCCCCCTTCCTGTAAATAAAACCTTTAGACCGTTTTCCCACTGTGTCCTGGCCTGTGTTTGGGTTCTGTTATAAACCCCCATTCCATAACAACAGGATGACAAAAAAGAACAGAGCAGCCACTGAAATGACTGCAGGAATTCAAGACTAGACTTTAAATTCAGATCAGGAAAAAAACCATCATATTCTTGTTTATTCGGAGGGCCTCGGCGAAGCGTAATTTTTGAGCAGAGATAGTTTTGAAACAAAATGAAAAGGCCACACATGTTGACGCGGAGTAATGATTCATTTTGCCAATTTTAACCACTTTAGCTTTGGTCTCTGTATTAATGATTTTGAATTACATTCTCATGTTTTATTAATTTTAAGTGAATGGAGGCATCGACGGCTGTGTTTTTCGAAGTTAAAAAGGGACTGATTTGATTAAATAGGTAAAGGGAAGCTGTCAGGCTGAGAGAGTGAAAGCCCTTTTGACTTATTTCCCTTTACAAATCTGGGATAAAGGATGACATTAAATTTTTTGTCTGCTTGGTTTTTTTAATTCCTACTTTTTTTTTTAATCTCTATCTCTTTCGGGGTCACAGGGAGGGTGCTAGAGCCTAACCCAGCTACATATAGGTGACGGCTGGGTACAAGGGGTTTGGTAAATTGCTCAAAGGCTACCTTGAGGGTGTACTGAAGGTGTCCTTGCAGCTCTACCTGCTAGCAGAACACTAATTTATATTTTTAATAAATTCATTTCCAATGTATTTTCTAGACTATGAATTACCTTGTGAACCACATGTATAGCCAAGTTTAGATAAGACGATAGGATATTTGACCAATTCACTATTCTATAAATAATATAATCAGAAAAATCACAGTGTTACTATCTCATTATATTGACTTTATGTACACAGTGTAGCTCTGATTAGGGTTAGAGTTCTCTTTGTAGATGTTTGTCATATTTCTACTTATTCTGAGTTATTTGGAGAGTTTTGTTTTTTTAAATATCAAGACTCCTTTCATATTTGCAAGCAGCATCATGAGTGTGATTAATAATTTTATGTTCAAAAGGGGGTGCTTCAAACCAGTAATAAATGTCCCTAAATGACAACGAAAAGTTTAAACACATGTGGGCTGAGACTCCAGACTGTATTTTCTGGAGCTTTGCCAGTTGGCCCAGACTGCAGACAGTATAGGTACTGTAGGAGTAGAGCTGGATTAGGACACTTACTGTTCATCCTACCTGGTTCCACTCCAACATGCCTGCATGGACCAGGATGCAGAACCGCATTCATGAAGACTTCTCTGCTATGTCTGTGCAGCCACCAACAATTCTATTTCCATTTCAAATTTTCTTTTCTCAACACACGTCGCAAAACCAAGAGCCACAACCCTCTCAAGTAAGAACGAAGACAGCAGGGGTACAGGGCTACTTACAGTCCAAACCAGTGTCTCCCAGAACTTTTTTTAAAGTTCAAATATAAAATCATTAAAGGCCTAGCTGCTACTTATCATAGCTCTACTCTCTACTGCTCAACTTCTGTTAAGATGTCCAAAGATGAAACTTCAAGCAGTGTCTGTGTAGATTCTCAATCATCCAGGTCATCATTATCCAAGTTTTCTCTGTCAACTGGACTGTGTTTCTTCTCTTTGAAGACATCTCGCTGGGGACCGAGCTTGAAAATATAGCCCCAAAATGAGAAAACAGCCAAGAAGTGGGGCTATATTTTCAAGCTCGGACCCCAGCGAGTTCAGAACTGAAGAAGAAACACATTCCAGTTGACAGAGAAAACTACCTTGGATAACTTCAAGCAGTCATTTGGTGGTATCTATGCTGTAGCAGCTCCCAAACTGGGATTTTGCTGTAATTTTTCTACTACATTAAAATTCACAACTCAAATCTAACTAGTAGTGTAGTTTACTATTGCCGATTGGGAACTCACATTTCATATCTGATCTTGTTTCTGTCACCATGATTTGTTCCCAATTTAATTTATTTTTCTTTTAAGCTTTACCACTTTATTTTAATCTTTTATTTCCTTTTTAAGCACTTTAGTCACTGAACACAATCGCCTGATCGATCAATCCCATCTCAACATTCAGGTCAGGCTTAGTCGCGTTGTGGTGCAGAATATTTTTATTTCATCAGGCATGCACATCACCTACTACACATCTAAGATGGAGCCGGACCATTTCATATCCTTCCTGTCTGAATCAGCATTTAAAACCACTTCCAGGTCTGATAGTTTAACTGTATAAACTTCACAAAAACAATGTGATTTTAATATCAAAAATCAGATTCACTCTGAACAGGGCCATCGAGCAACCAGTGGACCGAGCCAAGTAACATGACCAAGGCACCATAACAACATTCAGAATGATTCCACACAAGTCAGTGTCAAACATTCTTTGAGAGATAACAGGTGAGTGTGATGTCAGCTGTAAAAATGACACTGGTGATGAAGATGCACAGAGAGTTAGGAGAGTCACTCCTAACGTGGACCATGAGGTAAAGAGAAGATAATGGTGCTTGCTGCAGAGTAAAGAGAACACATTTTGAGGAGCAGTAACTGGAGGATGAGTAATTGCAGTCATGTTTGTGATAGAGGAGACATGGCATGTCTCCAGGATAACTGCTATGCTAACATACATGATCCTCTCTATGTGCTGCTGTTACATCACAGAGCAACTGAGGAAAAACCACAGGAAACAAAAATTGTCTGGCATTCACTATTCAACTGCACTTCCTGTTGAGTCAGTGTGAAGGTGGACTACACTTACTGGAGTGGAAGGGGCTACTGGGGCCCAGTGGTGAGTCAAACACACTGCACAGGTCTGTGGTGCTGGAGGTGGCTGAAGCAGGGGGTGGAGTCAAAGGGGTGCGGGGTGAGTTGGGAGTTGAGACTGTTGTGCCCTCTACCTCAGTGTCGGGGACACGGCTGTAACTGATCTTCCTTGGCTCATTTTGCAGTGGCGTGGGATGACGCATTGTGCTGGAGCGCACAGAGGTCGGCCGAATCCCTGGAGATTTCAGTGGACAGGAGTATTTCTTTCCCTAGAACATGTGCAGAGAGAGGACTATTTGGGGTGCCATGGGCATTGCCATGAAACTGTCTTTTTGTTACTATGGCAACACTTACAAAACGTGGCAGCGTACGTGCATTCCGAGGTTCAATCTCAAGAGATTTGTTGAACAAATGATCGCTAAAGTCCTTTTCACTCACATCCTCCGTGGGATTGAGGTTCTCGAAGAACTTCTGTTCAAAAACATGAAACATGGTGTCACAGCGACAGCCTGAGTCAGATGGTGTAAAGGAGACGTCATCGCTGACCCTGATGTCAATGTCCACTCTCAGGCAGTAGGGCTGGTTCTGGTACTGCTGGATCTCACCGGTGATCTCAGCCACCTTCCTTCTCTTGCTGAAGTTGATAAGTTGTTTCCCGTGGCGCAGCAAGAAGTCAGGGTTGCCTTCTTCTGTCTTCAAGATGTTGGTCAGGTATATTCCTAATGACACATAAAGTTCAGCTGAGCTCTGAGCAAAATAATAACACATAGTCAGACAAAAAGAGGTAAGCATCACACCAAAGAAAGGGACGCAGGGAGGGTTAATGGAGCGCAGTTTTGCAAGGTACTTCTTGTAGTGGTCTTCACTTAGCTCATGAGCTTCTTCCAGGATCTTCCTCTGACGACTTGTTAGTTGCTACAAATGAATGAAATAAAAGTAAAATTTTAAGATTATTTCTGCAGATTTAGCTTTACTGATAAATTAAGCAATACACAAAGTATCAGACTAGTTACTGACAAATAACTGGGATGACAAAGAGCAGCTGTTATATAAGCAAAGATATCTTAGTTGTAGTCTTTTACCCCCACATCTCCAGCTCAGGTTCTGTCAGGCCCTGACAGCACAATCAGTAAGCAGCACACCAACAAGATCATAAAGCTGCGTTCTACTTCTGCTACATCATGCACAAATGTTTACCTTTGATAATCAGAGTTACTTCAGATAACTGAAGTCATCATTTTAGGATGCCATGACACTTCCACAAGTGCCAAAAACAATACTGCGATCGCCCAGATAATGAATAAATTATGATTTTGATACACACATCTTCCAACAATGAATTTGTTGGAAGACTTCCAACAATGAGTGGCATAGTGGTGCACTGGTTAATACTGCAGCCTTACAGTAAGAAGGTTCCAGGTTCTGGGTGAAGTGTCTGCACTGGTTCTCTCTAGGTTCTCTGGTCTCCCATATACTGTAGTCCCCACATGCATTTGGGATCGAGGTGAATTACGAACTAAAGTTGTCCTCAGGTTTAAGTGTGAATGGTTGTTGGTCTTTTCATGTTGGCCCTGCAATGAGCTGGTGACTATGTGCTTCTCGCTTGTCGGCAGTTTGGATAGGCTCCAGCAAACCCCTGCATCCCCGCAAGGGAAAAGCAGCTTGAAGATGGATGGATTCATTTTAGATGGCTTAGAGCATGTGTTAAACTCAAGGTCCGCGGGCCATATCCAGCCCATAATACAATTATATCCGGGCCACAAGATAATTTTTCATTGATCTATTATTATTGTTATTAATGGCCCAGCGATATGGACCAGTGATAACACACAAACTACATATCCCACAATGCAGCGCAACAGCCGCCTTGCCTAATGAAAGGTTGGGAACATTCTTGCGTCATTCAAGTCAAGTGTATGTTAATGTTTGCAAACCTATTGTAACGTCAAACCTTGCCCTTAACAATGGCGAAAAGAAAAGTTGATTCTGAAAACGGAGCCTTTCAAAACCGATGGATGGCTGATCATATGTTTATTGACATTGCCGTTAAACCTGTATGTCTTATTTGTGGAGCTAATCCTCTCCTCTCCTACCTATCCTATCTTCTACCTGTCCTCCCCCTTCTCCTCTCTCTTTACCCAGCCGGCCATCAGCAGGAGGGTCCCCCTACATGAGTCTGGTCCTGCTCAAGGTTTCTTCCTGTTAAAGGGGAGTTTTTCCTTGCCACTGTTGCTTGTCTGGGGTCAGGCCCTGGGATTCTGGAAAGCGCCTTGAAACAATTTTGATTATATAAGACGCTATATAAATAAAGATTGATTTGATTTGATTTGAATGTGGCTGTAATTAAGGAGCTTAACCTAAAAAGGCATTTTGAGAAAAAATATCAAGACAAGCTGAAAAACATGAATGCAGACCAGAAGCTACAGAAAGTAGAAGAGTTAAAGAAGAATCAGTCATCTCAGCAGATGTTTTTCACCAGAGGAAAAACACAAAGTGAAGAGTAGTGGTAGAAGAGTTGGCCAAATCAGGCCGGCCAATTGCCAAGGGAGAGTTTCTCAAGAACTGTATACTAAAGGTGTGTGACGTTTTGTGTCCGGGCCAAAAGCCGGTGTTGGTAAATGTAAGCTTGAGTAGAAATACCATTGCTGATCAAGTTTGTAGATTTTTGTTGGAAGGCAAATGTACTAGGTTTTTGGACCATACTCATATTTTGAATTTGTATGAATTTGACAGGCTAATTTTTGTGGCGAGCAGAAACATTTAAAGATATTTAAAGTTTAAGTCCCAGGCGACAGCCAGTAGTAGCAGCTCCCTACACTTAATTGTTCTTTTTTAAATTTTCGTAGTGTTTGCTATATTTGTTTACATTCTTTGCTATTTGGATTTACTTTCTTTCTTTCAATTTACAACTGGAGTATTCAGACACCATGTTCTGGAGGCTCGAATACTTTTTTCTCTGTTTTGCGGTGCTTGGGTTTTTGCGGCCCCCATCAGCTGTGCCGGGAAGCGGACTGGTATTGTTTACACACGAGACCAGGTGATGGCTCAAAGACCACCATCCTTTGTGGTCGGAGAGAAGCCCCAAATCCCGAAGGAGCTAAGGAGGAAACGACGAGGGAGCAAGGCTGGAGTTAAACAGAGAATAAAGAGCCGACGTTTTATACCCCGCGTCCCCGCGGTCATAACAGGGAATGTCAGGTCCCTGGCAAATAAGATGGATGAGCTGGAGGCGCTCACACGGACACAGCAGGAGTATAGAGAGGCCAGTATCATGCGTTTCACGGAGACATGGCTCCATGGACTGATACCGGACTCTAATGTGACGATCACTGGCTTCAGCAGTGTGTGAGCGGACCGTGACACCACCGCGGCCGGTAAGAAGAAAGGAGGGGGACTTGCCGTGTTCATTAGCAACAGGTGGTGCAACCCGGAGCATATTCACGTCAAGGAGCGCATGTGCAGTCCCGACGTGGAACTTATTCTATCGGACTCCGTACATACTATTTGCCACGGGAGTTTTCTAATGTCATCGCCATCACTGTTTATATTCCTCTGACCGGTAAAGCAAACACGGCCTGTGACGTTATTCACTCTGTCATGGCTGACCTGCAGACTAAACATCCCGGAGCCTTTATCCTCATCACAGGTGACTTCAATCATGCCTCACTCTCCTCCACTATCCCTACATTCCATCAATATGTCCAGTGCAGCACGAGAGACAGTAAGACTTTTGATTTACTGTATGCTAATGTCACCAGTGCATACACCTCCACTGCACTCCCTCCACTAGACAAGTCTGACCATAATCTCGTGCTGCTCTCCCCATCATACACACTTGTGGCTAGCAGCAATTGGTCACTGTGAGGACTGTTATGAAATGGTCAGATGGTGCCATGGACTGTCTGCGGGATGCCCTGGAGACCACCAACTGGTCTGTTCTCTGTGAACCACATGGTGAGGACCTAGATGGACTGACAGACTGTGTTTCTGACTACATCAAGTTCTGCACTGAGAACTCTGTCCCCACCAAGAAGGTACGCTGTTACCCAAACAACAAACCATGGGTGACAAGTGACCTGAAGTGAACAAGAAGAGGGTCTTCACTGCTGGGGACCAGGCTGAGCTCAGGAGAGTACAGAAGGAACTGAAACACAGTCTGAAGGAGAGCAAGGACACCTATAGGAAGAAGCTGGAGGAGAGACTGGAGAGGAACCAGACCAGGGATGTTTGGAGTGGGTTGAGAACAATCACTGGCTTCCAGAAGAAAGGAATATGCTCAGCTGATGGGAACGTGGACCAAGCTAATGAGTTGAACCAGTTTTTCAACAGGTTTGATTCTAGCTCCCCCTCCCCCAGCTGTCCCAATATTCCTCTGGATAACAATGGGTCCCCTTCACACCTCCCAGAGCCCCTAACACCTCTGCCAACTTCTTCCCCCTCCCCCCTGCTGACACCCTACATAGATACCAACATGTCACCCATCCCCCCGACAGGACTATCCTTCACGTCTAGCCAGGTGAGGAGAGAGCTAGAGAGGCTCAACCAGAGAAAGGCTGCCGGACCGGACGGCATCAGCCGACCCCCTGATGAGCAACACAGGGGCTCCCCAAGGAACTGTGCTCCCCCCCCTTTCTGTTCACCACCTACACAGCTGACTTCCAGTACCACTCTGAGACATGTCACCTCCAGAAGTACTCGGATGACACAGTCATAGTCGGATATGTGGAGAATGGACAAGAGGATGAATACAGGGACCTTGTGGAGAGTTTTGTTAGGCGGAGCATGGAGAACCTTCTGCAGCTCAATGTGACCAAGACGAAGGAGATGGTGGTGGATTTCAGTAAAAGCAAGTCCCCACCCTCCCCAGTCTGCATTAGTGGGAAAGAAGTGGAAATAGTCCCATCTTACAGGTTCCTGGGTGTTCAGCTGGACAATAAACTGGAGTGGTCCACAAACACCGATGCTGTCTACAAGAAGGCCATGAGCAGACTCTATTTCCTCAGGAGACTCAGGTCCTTCAGTGTTTGCAGCAGGATGCTCCACAGGTTCTACCAGTCTGTCATGGCTAGCACCATCTTCTTTGCTGTAGTGTGCTGGGGTCCAGGCATTAAAGCAAAGGATGCCAACAGACTTAAACGCATTAAAAAGGCAGGGTCTGTTGTTGGCTGTAAACTTGCAAACTTGGACGAGGTGGTGAGGGACAGGATGGTGCTGAAATTGCGGACAATCATGGACAGTCCCTCCCACCCCCTCCATAACACAGTGGACAAACTGAGAAGCAGCTTCAGCAACAGACTCCTGCAGCCTCGCTGCTCTAAGGAACGGTACAGGAAGTCATTCCTGCCGTCTGCCATCAGACTACTCTATAATTCATCCAAACCTACTCAGCAACAATAATTGTCTAATATTTATGTTGTAATTTTATTTCTATTTTATTCTATATTTATGCATATATGCTTATAATGCTTATAATATTTATATATTATATATATATATTATAATATATGCTGTATATATGCTTATAACGTTCTAATCTTATTTGTATTTATTTATTCTGATTATATACTTTGTAAATACAAAACCTAGCCTACAGTTATATTAATCCACGTTAGGCTGCTACTACAATTCAATTTCCCTACAGGGATGAATAAAGTACATCTTGAATCTTGTTTAAATGTATTTTTATAAAATTGTCCAAGAGCAAAGAAAACTGAACATTTTTATGTCATTTTTACTTTTGTGGAAAAGCATCTTTTTTTGCAGCATGTTCATAGTTGTAACTTTTATAACTTTGACAAGAAATATATTTATATAGAGCAAAGTGTTATATAAAATGTAAGTTTATTTATTGTGGAAAAATATTCCTGTCTGTTTTTATTCCTATTCATGTTTTGTTTTTT
Organism: Takifugu rubripes; assembly: GCF_901000725.2. Classification (NCBI taxonomy): domain Eukaryota; kingdom Metazoa; phylum Chordata; class Actinopteri; order Tetraodontiformes; family Tetraodontidae; genus Takifugu; species Takifugu rubripes. Next base: position 8,271,509 of record NC_042301.1, read on the forward strand.
TTATTACTTTTAGTGTGTTCAATAAATGTTTATCCTATTCGGCCCACAACCTAAAGTGTGTTTTGAGTTTGAGCTCCTTTTGCAATTGGCTTTCTTCAATTCTGACTAGCTTGGTGGGAGTTGAGACCATCATGTTCTCAGCACAACTCATCTGAAATGGAGGACAGAAGACTTCCAAAATGCTGACAGCCAGAGAGGTCTGTGCTGGTTTCTTTTCATTGTCTCACCATAAAAATCCTGAATATACTTCAAAATCTCTTCCAGACCTACAACGTTCTCAGAGGCCAAACTCCATCATATCTTAAGAAGCTGACAGCACCAGATAATCCCAGTAGACCGTTCTGCTCTCAGAGTGTTATCTTACTGCTGGTTACAGAATTGTTACCAGTAGAATGGGGCTACAGGCCTTTAGCTATCAGGATCCATACTGTAGAACCAGCTCCCTGATCAGGTATAGGATGACGACACCTTCCCTACTTGAAGATGAAAACCTTCCTCGGTGAAAAAGTTTACAGTCGTTAGTTCTGTATTCTGCAGTCGTAATGCTGGCTGAGTCAACGCTCATAGTCTAAAGCTCATAGTCTGAACAGCTAACTTTTAGCATCATCTTAGCTATGCTGTTAAAGGCCAAGACTGCTAGAGATACAGAGATATGATCAGCTGGCAGCTTTCTGTCTCCTCTCCTCATTATTTAACTCCATACCTGCACACTGACCTCTGGACTCCTCAGTTTTATATCAACATCTTTAGGTCAACTTACAACAATAGCATATGTCTAGTATATTTGTGTTTATGCTGTATTACTCTGTTCTTTTTTTGTCATTCTCGCCTGTCAAATCTACTAGAATATGTACATAAAATGTAATTTGTTTTATGTACCGGTACATATTTTCTTGTTTGGTATTTTATTAATTATTTTTATCAGAATTTTACTTTTAAACTTCTTTTCCTTACTCTACTGTTCAGCCTCTTGTATCACACTTTGGTCAGTTCAGGTTGGTTCAAAGGGCTTTATAAATAAAGTCTAGGTTAAGATGGTCAGCGTCATTTCAACAGAATCAAATGAACCATCTGTTCTGTAAACCCAAACCAACAACATCTAAATGATAAAATAACAATAACTTGGACTTGTATTGCACCTTTTCAGAAAAGAAACCCAACTTCACCATCTTTAAAGAGCTACTCAACAGGAGGTTATATTAGTTCGACTTTACCTCAAAGGTATGGTCCAGTCTGTACACTGGGGATGAATTCATGGCGCTGACCACCTCAAGAACGCCATTGAAGTTGTTAAGTTCCTGAAAAAGCTGCAAGATCTCTATGATCCGTGAGACAACGGCTACTCTTTCCTCAAGATTCGCCGTTTCTACAATACACCTAAAGAGAACAGACACACAGAGCACAGGTTAAACGGGTACATGCTCACTGCCTCGCTGCCTCACAGTCTGTTTATTACTTTTCAAACCACAGTGTAAGGTTGGTCGTGTGACGAATCATTCTCAGGAGGTTTGGGGAGTGGAGCTCTTTGTCCTCTTTGGTCCAAACACTGCCAACTAACTCAGATGGCTGCACTGCCCTGCACATAGGTGGGACAGGTAAGACAAAGTTGAGTCATGTCACATAATTTTTCTACATAATTAAAAACTGTTTTGCTGAGGTTCCGGACAACCGGATCAGGCTGCATTTAATGATTCCAGGAGTGACATGAAACAAAACAAGACTCTTTTTGAGGATCCCAAAAATAAAACTCTTGTGATCTGGAATCACCTTTATTCCTCTGTGAAAGAGTACCGGTAGATTAGCAACTGGACCTGCAGGTGCTGGATTCAAATACTAACTGAAGTCAGCAACAAACTCAACTCTTATCAGTGTTCTCATTTCTTTGAGATTCCAGAGTTCATGAATGATTAAAAATAAATGTATGACTTGCAATCCTTTCCGCTGGGCTGGATGTAACTACTTCTGTTGCTAAAGAGAGGAGTTCTGTGCCTCAGGTCTTGGAATCTTGGAGCAATCATTGGGATACTGAATGATTCTGTTTTACTCCTTGCAAGCAGAAGGTTATAATTTCATTTAGATCTAAGTCTGTCTGAGGTTCTGCTTTCAAACATTTTTCAGATATACAGCAGATATGTCCTGGGTATAACTGGTAGATCTTACCTGAAGAAATCAGACTCGAGCAGTGTGAGCTGCCGTGCAATCTCAATAGGGTGAAGCGTCATCAGGTCAAACTGTTCTATATTTCCTGGTTTGCAGATGTGCCATTCAGTTGGAGGGGGAGAGTTCTGGAAGGTAATGCTATGACTGGGCACATTCACCTGAACCTGCTTCTTTCTCTGTATAATCTTTGTGATAGACTCCACCCACTTCCTCATTGTCTTCCCTGTAACACAAACACATTATGTATGTGTGCATTGCAGTCTCTGTATGTGTCAGTGTTTGACGGTGTGTGTTACCTCTGATTGATGAAATAAACTCCTCCAATGTCCTCAGCAGTTGAGGGTCTCTCTCAAAGTCATAGAAATGATGTTCAACCCAGTGCCGGCACACATTCAGCACTCTGTCAAAATACCATATCAGAATATCAGTTGTGTGTTGATGATTTCCCTGTGCACATGCAAGAAATAATGGGAGCCTGTACCTCAGTTGGACGGGTTGAACAAACTCTTTACGGAAGCGCTTGACTTCAGGACTGAGTGGCTGTTCCCCACCCTCTAATTGGTCCAGCTCACTGGGTCTTGGCTCCGGAATTTCGAACCTTGACAACGCAACAACCGCTATAAGAATCACTGCTGTTTTTCACAGCAGTATGATGACTACAATTTTTTTTTAAAAAGGCAATAAATGTGGCAGAGTGACACAATGTTCTAAACCTGTTTGCCTGCTGTGGTGCATGTGAGACCATTGTTTTAAAAATGATAATGATAATATGATAATAATATGACATGATCAATTATTCCTTCCAAAAACAGTCAGCAAGCTGTCTGACCAGGCTCTTCACTTTGGGTTGTACTCTATACACTTTAGCAGTTTGGATATTGAAGTGTAATCCATCCAACAAGACTCACCTCTCCATCAGCAGGTCCAGAAGTTCCTGAGGCTTACAGAAAGATCTGTAGGTGGTCAGAAATGTTCGGACAAAGTTTGGGTCTGATGGTGGAAAGACAGTTACAATTAATCAATTTTATATTTTATTTTATAATTACTGAATCAAAGAGGGGTTTTCTGTGTCTCATAAACTGAGTAGTCAGAAACAAAATATTGGAGAAGCTTTTAGGACATTAGCCTCATAACATGATTATGGGTTCAACATGACATCCAGTTGATGCGAGTGTGTGTGGGACTACTAACTGGTCCCAGTTGGTCCCTGCAGGGTCACACTCAACCCCCTGTTTTCCAAACATTTTAAATTAGAATAACAGTGAAAAAACTTGGTCAAAATAATTCTCCTCTTTTGTGTGCTTTTAAATAGTTGGCTATCACCATTGGTGTACAGGTGAGTGGGATAGGGATGCGTTAACACCCACACCTTTTACAGGCCTTGTCACAGGCGCTGAGATCCTCCTCTTGATTTTCCAACACGTCCTCTCTGGCAGTGTTGGTGTAATGTTCAGCTTTTGCTAAGGAGCATGGAAACTAGCTCAGCTGATTGTTCAGATACAAGGATATTTCCATCCAAAACTGTCTTATTTGAAGCTTAAATATTGTTTTTGTAGATGTGCTCCCACAAGTAAAAATGATGCCCTTTTCATTCTACATGATTTTAGCCCAATCAACCAGTCACCAAGTGGTTTTGGGTCTCACTCCCTGGATCAGGGTGTGAAAGTTGTCTGCTCAGCATCCATGTTTGCAGTGAAAGACATCAAACCCCCTCATTTCTGCCACTACAAATGTTGTTAGAGACAAAGTACAGCAGTCGGCTACGCCTGTTGATGGAGAGTCGAAGTGTAGAGCAAACACTCCCATCGTCGACCAGTCGTGGGAACTCAAGACTCCCTAAAAGATGACAGGGAGTCACGTAGTCTGAACAGGATGAAGACCCGACAACCCCGAAAGTGGTGTAGTGTGAACAAGGCTTTAGCTGTCTCACAGTGGCACTGTTGCAATGCAGAATGAAAGGGAGGAGAACTCCTGTTGAACTCCAGCAGAATGTTGGCATTAAAGAACAACAATAGACTATTTTAATTAAATATTTATGATATTTATATTCACCAAGGTGAATATCAAGCCACAGCTTGAAAAATGCAGCATGTGGTATGTTAGCTGCAATTTTGAGCCCATTCTTTATTTAAAATAACTACAAACTGTTGCTGCCATTCGTAAAAGAGGTCTTCTAAAAGAAGAGAGGCCATGAGTGTGTGATCATGTTAAGAATCATTGTTGAATCACATGATCAGTAATATGAGCTATGCATTTATGACATAGACATCTATGTCAGCTAATGAAGTATGGATAGGTAAAAAATGAGAAAGAACAGCCTCATGAAGTGTGTGTTTTTTGATTACACAGGAAACACCTTTTAACATTCAGATTTATTAATGGCTATGTGCAAAGACCCTCACTGACATCACACTAAACCAAACTTTGCCTTCTCGTTACATGACAAGTGTAAAAAAATAACTTTTGCTGTTAATCGGTGACAGTGAAACCAGAATAAATATAATCATATGAAGGTGATAAAGGAGAGATCAGTGCATTCAAAAACTGAAGCCAAACAGAAGTAACGAGTCTATAGCAGCTGTCACTTTTTCTCTTTCGCATAAACCTCATTAAAGATCAACCGAGATGATTAATTCAATTTGAATTGCTCACTTTTGTAGATTGCAAGTATCGCACTTTGTTTCAGTAGGTGCATCTGCATCCATCACAATTTCCCAGAAATATAAATATTACTCTGATCAAAATGGAGAAGGGCAGAGAGAAGGGAAAGTAATGTCTTTACCTGCGTACATGTGGAAGGTGAGCCTCTCAATCAGCTTCAGGACTGTCCCTGCTTTGATGATAGGGATTCCTGACTTTGATTGAACATTGTCTTCAAACACCACATTCTCCTCAGAATCTGGTTCGGCAAATCGGTACACCTCAGCCACCGGCAGCTTCATTTGCTCTTCCTTCTCCTCTCTCAGCAAGGCCGAGTCCAGCATACGTTCCAGTGTGCTGTGGTACTGCAGTGATATAAGCGCTGCCATCCAGCTGTTTTTTTCCTCTGCAGATTTGGCGGCAAACACCACACTGTTTCCATCCTTCAAGATGATCTCAAAAGCATGTCGGTATTCACCCTCCTTATCATCTTTGTCATTAATCTGAACTTTGCGCATGAAAAACTTCTCTTTCAGGCGGTACTCAGCGGTGGAACTGGCACCTGGAAGTCTGGGAGGGCCATGGTTCAACTTGCAACAGATCATCAGTCCATCAAATAGGAAAATGTGGCGCTCATGTTTGGCTCCAACACGAGTCAGTGTACCCTCCATGATAAACTCATTGCAGCACTGGCCAATGTCCTTTCCCTCCCAGCCATCAATGTTTTTCTGAATCTCATTCATCTTCTTTATGGCAAGATGCTTCCCCTTCATCTGATGGCTGTAGAAGCGACACGCCGATTCACTGAATACCACAGAGGAGAGAGGCAAAGCTATTAGTTTTGGAGATCTGGCCCCATTTTAAGTGTTCTCCAGGGGTTCTTTCTTGTGGTTTTCAAGTGTTCCAGTGGGATCAAGCGATCAACATTATGTCAGCACTGTGTCTATTAACAGATGACAAAATGAAAACTATTAATATAATGGGATAATGACATTAAAAAGAAATCAGTAGAAATAATCAGAAAAGATTTGTTCAGAAGTGATATTCTGATCAAATCAGAAAGCCACTAATTCCACTGAGAACCTTCACAGACAAACTAAATCTGTTTCAGTAAAACTGTTCCTTTGGACTATATAAATTATGCTTAAAAAATCTTTCAATGTGCTACATATCAATCAGTATAACAATCCAATTAAGATTTAAAAAATTTAAAGAAAAAACACGGAACATGATGAACACTTTTCAAAAGCAGGGAAGAGGTTGCTTCATCCCTATCAAAGCCGCAAAGTGGAAGCAGGCAGATTTCTTCTGTGTAAGCACACATGTATCAGCAGGTAACAGCTGAGTCCAACCACAATGGCAGGACTCAAATTTGATCAAAGTTTCCCTCAACTGTCCACGCAGCAGCTAATCAGTTTACAGCCTAATCCCCTGAAGTATGTTAACCTTCGTTTCACAACATTTTTCACCAGACTACCTTCAAACAGTTCAACATATGTTTACCATTTTCTACCTTCTTCTGTCACAAATATCTTCACCTTCAACAGCCTTGATGATGCAGGGTGGGCTCCATTTACCCACCGCCATCTACCCACCCTGTCATGTCTGCCTTATCCAAACATCAAAACCAATAACTACTAAATTCCAGTTCAAAGACCAACCTGCAGAAAAAAACTCAAAGAAATGAGTTAAAATCACCTCTCTCTTAATAGCCACCTCCCAACCTCCCCTTTCTTTTCTTCTCCTTTCTGCTTCTTCCTCAGATGATTAAATCATACAAACCTGACATGAAACAGCAATTTAGGTTTTCTTCTCACTGGGCTTTCTTTTCCAACAGAGAACAATAACCATTAGTTCAGCACTGCCCACATACTAACATCACTTCCTTCCGACACCACACTCTGACCCTTTTTACTACCCCCCCAGAGCTCAATAGCCCCGCCTCCTGATCTATTTAAATCCAGAGAAGGAAATGTGTATGGGAGGAGCTAAATAAGCTGGACGGTGTGTTGGAGTATAGGAAGCAGATATTGTTACATAACCTCCTCATCCATAAAGATGGGTGGAGCTTTCCCCACACACACACCCTCACCCCCTACTCACCCCCCCAACTCCCCCATGAATGTGCACAGGCAATGCAGGTAACACACCTGAGTCTCCTCTTGGCCAGGCTCCGTGAGCAGATTCTCTCCATGCTGCTCTGTAGGTTGAGAAGGGCTGTGATTGCCTGTTTCAGACATTCTTTATCTTCCTCCTCCTGACTCTTCTCCTCTAGTTGCTATAGAGAGAGAGCAGGTATTTTATTCAGATTGCGCTCATGACTTCTGAGGCTGACTACCACAATGATCAATTTGTATTTATTATTATCAGATATTATCTTACAAGTTTCACGCTGGAGATAATCTAAACAATTGCAGGACAATTTGAATAATTTAAAGCTTGAATAGAAAAATATTTTACAATGAAGTGATTAGAAAAAGAATTCTAAAATCAGACCCTGGAAGATTCAGAATACCCTCTTGATCAAAGTTTAAGACCATTTGAAAATTTGCAAGAATTCATATTTTGCATTGTTGGATCTTAAGTTCAAACCAAAAAAATAATAATTAAAGTCAGCAGTTTATTGCAAACAACCATTAAACTGAAATAGGCTGTTCATCAGCTGATCAAAAGGAGGGTATGTTCATCACTGCTCCCTTTCCTTCAAAATAAAGCCTGAGAACCAAGGGCATACATCTTCTCCAGGTCCTCTTCATCACCAAAATCAAAACTAAATTGCATGCATGCACTCAGTATTCTTGTCTATATTTATGCACCATATCTTTGAATTTCTTAGATTGTGTCCTCACTACTAATCCTCCTCCATCTCTCCTCAGTATGCCCCCCCTCACACCTCTCCTCCCATCAATTTCCCTTTCCTCTATACTCCCCTTCCTTCCTCTCTTCTCCTTAGTTCTGATCAAGGTTTCTGCCTGTTAAAATGGAGAGCGTACAGTGTTGCAGCGCACAGGAATACTAAGGAAACAAAAGACTATATAAAAACGAACATGCAGAGCAGCAAGCGTGTCTGCAAAAAAAGTAACAAGTAGCAAGTTTGCACCAGAAAAAGGTGTATGTGTATGCACACACACACACACACACACACACACACACACACACACACACACACACACAAATAAAAAAATTAAAATTAAAATGTTTAAAATATAATTCAAAATAAGATTTTCAACTAATTGGAATCATTTTTTTCCCATTCAATATTTGGCAATTTTAAACAAGGGTCCTAACCAGAATATCCTCCACAAGACCCTCCAAACCCTGAAATCATCTTGTAATAGTGTGCAGAAACATTTTAAGAATTTTTCCAAGACTTTGAATGCCTCAAACTCCAGAAAAGCAGGTCTACAGAATCCTGGGGTAACAGAGCAGTTGACACAAGTTGACACTTGGTACGGTTAGGGTTAGGCTTTACCCAACACAATTACATGCCATCCTCACACACACACACACACACACACACACACACACATACATACATACACACATACACAAGGGACTGCCCATGTAAATGTATGGAAGCATGTTTTGGTGCTTTTCACAAGATAAAGGCTGTATCAGTGGTGTAACGCCACTTTTGACGACATATCCACAAACATTACAGAGCCATCTGGTTCTGTCCCTTCAGCACCACTCCTGCCATTTGATTGGCTGGAACTGTTGGTGTGGTTAGGGGAGAAGGTGGCTTCATGCCAGGTTGCATGTATTTTTTTGCAGTTTTTATGGACAGTAGGGTGGGACAGTGACAGCAGTGAAGGTTTTTACGCATGGGAAAAGCTGTTGAGAGTTTGAGAAAGATCTTCTGTGTCTCAATTGTGGTTTTGCTTAGAATTTCTGATACAAGCTTTAAGTCTTTGACCAGAAAACTGTTGGTCAAGTTAAAGGTGCTGGATTGATATATAATATTTATTCATGTCACATAAATGCTTATATTACTACTGGAGCCTGTTGCGTTTTTCTTTTTCTAGTCTTGCTGATCCTGGATATGTGAAGGATGGGTAGGCCAGATGTCTGTATGAGGACACCTGAAGATACAGCTCCTCCCCTGGACTTATTTCTATACACTGAATACAACACTGATGTTAATGTTGATGTTTTCTGTACATGTGGCATCTAATGCACGTCAGTCCATCCCAGGGAGATGCATCCCTCATCGGTGGATCTCCTTCAAACTTTCTCTTTTCCCTAAAAGGGTTTTAAATTTTTCCTGACCCGGTTTGAGGGTCTAAGGCAGGGGTGGGGAACCCCCGGCCTCCGGGCCGAATACGGCCTACGAGACCATTTCTACCGGCCCGCAACGCAATAAGATTTTTATATTTTATATGTGCACTTATACAGTTCGCTAAACTCCGCGAGCTGCGAGTAGCAGCGGTAGCGTATTTTTGCCTTTCGTATCCTGAAATTTCTTTCGTAACAAGAGGAAATATTTTCCCGTTTTCTGAGATAAAACAGACGGTTATGTTATGTCCGAGTCAAGGTCAGGGTCAGTGAACACAGCATGTGATGTACGTAGTGGGCTGGACTGATTGACACGGACGAATAATACCTAGCGAAACACGCTAAACTCGACGTGTTGAAAGGACAGATGAGTTTGGATAAAATTAACGCTCTTCGTCGGAGTTTGGAGGCTCAACAAGCAGCTTTCACACGACCATGTACCGACAGAGAGAATATTACGCGTGCAAGTTTTGTGATGAGTGAATTAATAGCCACGAAGCTGAAACCTCACGCCGAAGGAGAGTTCGTGAACGTGCCTCGTAGCCGCCGCTGAGGCGCTTGCGCCGGACAACGTAAAATTGTTTCAAAGTGTGAATTTTTTTTCGTGAATAACTACTTAACTAAGACATATATTGTTATGATTCCAGTGGCTAACGGTATGTTTTTATGGTCAAGGAATCTAAATATGTAGTCAAAGTATATGTGGGACTAATATTTATGGTGGAAATCACAATATGCCAGGAATTGTTGCGCTTGGCGGAGGTCTGCGCTCTCCGAGTGCTTTCTAGTTGTTATTATTATTGTCTTTATCTTTCTTTCTTTTAATTTATTTTCTTGATTATCTTGTTGTATTGCAGTTTTTGTGAGTAGAGGCCTCGAACAGGCCCTTACTGGTCTCTTGCCTCAACTCTGCACCTCTTTTTTTATTGTTTTGTATGATCATGAAAACATATTTTACTTGTTTGTCATTTTATTCTATTTTTTTGGTGATTTTATATGCATGTGTGTTAAATAAATAATTCAAACTCAAATGCAGCAATCATGAGACTTAGTAACACAGTGGTTATAGACTTTTTTTGTCTTTTTTTTGCATCCCTAGGTATGTGTTTGTCATAGTATGGCCCTCGGAGGACTTTATAAAAATTGAAATGGCCCTCGATATGAAAAAGGTTCCCCACCCCTGGTCTAAGGAGAGAGGCTGTCACACTAGTGCAGATTGTAAAGAGCCCCAAGGCAACAATGTTTTTGATTTTGGGCTCTAAATACAATAAACTTAACTTTAACTTATTTAGCTTGCAATCAACACAACACAAGTCTACAGATGGTTTTTTTCCAGGAGTTGAACTAATAAATGCACATCAAATTATTCTAACCCCAACACTAATTATTTTTATGAATAACATGATCACAATAAGTCCTGTACATGTTTCTGTTCCTGGTGTTGTAACCGTGTGTGAAAGTTGTGCTGCACATGCGTAGGTCTCACCTTGAGTGTCTCAAACATGTGCAGACAGTGGTAAACTGGTGTGAGAAGCAGTCTGGGCAGCACATACTGAACAGCTTCTTTAAAACCTTCACAGATGGACTGCAAAGACAAAGACACAGATGTCATCGATGGCTCTGTTAATTGATGCAAATAGATGCCAAATCCTGCTTTCTGTTTTTAAATCATCCTATGCATTGCACCTTTGACAGATTTAGTGTTTTATATGTATGGTAATTATTTTGATCATTTTCATTACTAATAGTCAGTCAAGCTGATGCATTAAAGGGAATATTACTGACTGGTGTGATGATTGGAAACATGCGTTCATTACATGTTCACAGTAGGAGGCATTGACAATGATCAATGACAACCATTTGGAATAGTTGGAATAGACCCTAACCCTGATTGCAATAGGCAGCATGTTAAATGCAGTCATGGTGTTAGAGGCTACTCCTCTGACATCTGAGGGGGGAAAATGAAGTAAAGCAACACAGAGAAAAAAGTGATAGTGTGCACGAACATGAACTTCTCTTACCAATTTGAGGTTGTAGCTCATTAAGAAAATGAAACAGTTGAATTTAACTTGACAGTCATCTTTTTTGAGCGCTAAACAGGCTATCATACATTGACAGCTTAATTTAAAGTTTAAGATAATTGATGAATAAATTACATAACATGAATTAACAATTATTTAATTACCATCGTTTATAGATGTTTGTAAATCTTTACATTAACCTGTCCAAGTCATTAGTGAATCATTAATAAGTAATTCATTGGTGTACTATGAATTATTTATACCACGCTGCGACATTGCGAAGTAACTGAACTAACTTATAAACCTTAAGTTTATGGTTGCATTATGGCCATGTTAGTATATCCCATTAAAATGTACTTTTCAAAAGACAGTGAACATTCATTAGCATAAAACTTTGCATTTATTTACTTTTTTTACCTTCCACACAGTAATGGACTATATGCACGGTTACTTCCAGGTTTTCGACATGCAAACTGGATAACTCAATTAAGATATGACTTTATTTACACATTGATGATCATCCGAGGGAAAAACGTGTAAATAAAAAAAAATTGCTGAAGAGATGCAATAACAGTCGGAGAGACAACAGTACATCCCTTTAACATATATTTAATCCATTTGAAAATATTGTAAGAATCTATATTCCTGAAAATTCACAAAATTGAAGAGGCCATCTATAAACAAGCCAAGGTTCACTGAAAGTTCAAAATGGTGCTTATATTTTTGCATTCTTTACCGACACTACATGTAGTGTAGTCAGTGTGTCAGTCAGTTTTCTAAGGTAGAAATTCTGTGGCTCCACCATTCCATGAGGGTAGTTTGGAGCAATCTGGCGTACTTACAGTGCAAACATTGACTATTATTAGCTTCTTTTTGCCACGGTCATTTAAAGTAAAACTACTTCAGTCAAGCAAAAACTTCTTCCAGCAGTGTATGCAAGCTATAATTGTACAAATTAGCTTGTAATGTGTTGGTTATACTGACAAATAGTGTCAGAGCAGGTTTACATGTTCATGGTTAGAGAGTTGCACAGGACAGCAGCAGAGAAATCTCTGGGTCCCTGGGTTCACTACTTGGTTCTGAGGGGAAGGGTGCGGTTAGGGTTAGGGTTGGAACAGGGCTATAACAGGGTTAGTGCAGCAGGGGTGTGGGTTAGGAGTTGGACGACAGAATTCCGAATGTCCTGAACTATCCTAAGGAGTTTTGATGGGAGACGACAGAGGAGGTTGGGTGTTAATAGCCAATGATTTTAGGTGGAAGATGGTGGTTTTGGTGATGTGGGAGGAAGTTCATTCATGAGTCAAGCTGATCTAATAAACAATAGGATTAGCACAGGGCTTGTTCAAACAAAATAAAAACAAATCTAGAAACACAACCATCACAACCAGTCTTGTTTTAAACCTATTTGCAATAGCAAATCTTACATTGTAATTGTTTTAAATCATTCATTTTTTAACAAAGCACTCAACAGTTCGAATCAGCCTTCCTCTTTGAGCTGAACAGCACACTCCATCAGACACAGTCACTGAGGTCAAATAAAAAAGCTCTGTGGTCCCGAAATGGAGGCGAACCTCCAGTTTCCATCTAGTGTCTATATTGCAGATACTCTCCCATTCCAGTAAATAGTGGCCTTTCCACAGGAAGCGACGTGCAGAAATGTGCAACTTCAATTTTACAAAACAACTCAATCTAGGACATGGACTTCAACTTTTTTTTAATCATAATACACCATTTCATATTACAAAAGCTGCAAAAGTGAGATTCCGAGGACTGATGGATGAAATTAAATTGATAAAGTGGAAATATTTCACGACACTACACATCCTTTCTACAAAGATACAAAGTGTTGAGTGTTTGAATTGCATGATATTGTGGGAGTAGTAGTAGTTCTTGTGTGGTTTTGTGAATGAGCTCAATGGTGGGGGGCTTTACAATTATATCCACTGCACCTGTGGTCACTCCAGACTAACGGCACTGCATGGGTTTATGTGCAAATTGGAGGTTACTCGGCTAAATTGGAGAAGCATCAACTGTTTACCAAGGGTTTAAAAGAGTTGTTAGTTGGAGCCCTATACAACGCTGATTGTGACTTATCATTTACTGGGATACAAATGATTCACAACACACCACTTTTTAATGATTTACTAATGACTTGTTGAGGATGTTTTCATGACTTACTAAAGATCACATAACCATGTATAGGAGAGCTGTCTACTTGTTTTATAAATGATTACTTTATCAGTCACTAAAGGCTTAAATATGCGTCGTAAATGAAGAATAAGAGAAAGTTATTCTTTCCGTGGTTTTGTCATGCTTTTTAAATCAGAATCAGTCAGCAATATCATTAAATTATGATGAATGCTATTCAAAAAGGAACTCTGTAAATCACCAAAAAGTTTTTAATAAAATAGTCAAGATGAGACTGATGTGCAGATTTTCAACTTAAGTCTAACAGCTTTTTAAAAAAAATCTGTTTAACATATTACCAAATTGGCGTATTTTGTGTACAATTATTATTGTAACTAAACCTACCAGTAAAATAAGCAGAACTGGAACGGAAAGCAAAACTAAAAATTTTACGCATGACCACGTCCATTGTCATTAAAATGAAAAACTAAAGGCTAGAAAATATCAGCTCAAGTGAAAATGAAACAGAATATTGGGGTAATGGGAACTACCCACCATGAAAAGATAATGACAATGGTCAGGGGTTTACCTGGAGATGGACAGCAGAACTTGGTTTGGACACCTGACTCAGGAAGTGTTCGTGAAAGTCAGAATGCAGGATGTCCTGTGCATAAGTCTCATAAGGGTCAAAGGCCAGCTCCTGTTAATCAATCAGATTATAACATCTAGTCCTGGATCTAATCACTCACTCACGCACACACTCTCACACTCACTCTCACACACACTCTCACACACACTCACACACACTCTCACACACACTCACACACACACACACACTCTCACACACACTCTCACACACACACTCACACACACTCTCAGACACAAACACACACACAAACACACACACACACACACACACACACACCTCAGCCAGATCCTCAAAGCAGCTTCCAACCAGAGGATGAGGACTGTCTTCATCTGTCATCTCCACAGAGTCCTCAATCAGACCCAACAGCTTAACAGTCACCTCGTGGATATCAGCAATCCGGCTGAAGATACTGTCCACGTCCTGATGCAAATATCAGTGGGTGATTAAAAAACCCATTCACACAGGTGATGAACTGAAGAGATGGGGCAGATGATCAAGCTGAAACATACGTGATGGGAGAAGAGCATTGGTCTGGAGGTGAACTGTTCTCTGAACACCAGAATAAGAAGATTTAGCTGCCTCAAGTAGATTTGTCCATCTGACATGAAGCTCCTCACAAGCTCATAGTAACTTTGCTCCTCATTGACTAATGGCTCTTCGTCAATCAGAGGGAAACCATTAATGACATCTTCATCTTGGTGGAACATGTCCATCAGAACCTAATAAAACAGCAAAGACAAATGAGGAAAGGCGTCTTCCTTCAGCAGGCTGTTATGTCTGGCTCTTGAACAAGCCTAGAATAGAAAATACTAACGATGAGACATTATTTGTGTTCCAACTCATCTAATCTGTCTTGTACACTAAGGTCATGTCAATATTTGTAAAAATGTTATTTGAATTCTCTGACAGCAAGATGATTTCTTTCCTTAATATTTACGTGTGTGCAAAATGCTTTGCAGAATAAAGGCTGTATCTTCATGTTAGTGTGTACCTTGTCAGCACACATGGCCACAGTGATGTCTTGCTGGGAAATCTCACAGTGCCTGATGTTCTTCACGTAGTTTCCTGCCAGCTTCAGGATGTCGGCTGAGATGTACTCCAAGACAGCAACCATGTAGAGTGACACCTGATGGTCAATCTTATAGCCCAGAATCTCCTGGCAGCAAACGGCATAATTGTTTTGAATGGAATAGACGAGTGTGAGCATGATAATAATGAACAAAATGTAATGACCTTCAGTAAAGGGTGGATCTTCTCTACAGGTAAAGCCAGTGGATTTCTCCTCTTCCTTTTCTCAATGGCAGCCTGAGCATCAGCAATTGCCCACTTATCTATTGGGTGAGGAAAATTCTTCTGCACTCGGTCCTGACAGGAAAACCAAAATCAAATGGGCTGACAATAGCAATGTCCCTAATCCCATCATGTAAATAATGGAAGTAGGGGTCGATCACATCATTTTCAAAGGAATGCAAAAGGGTGTAAAAAATCTGGTTCATCGATGTACTGTTACATGTTGCAAATACTGGATATTTACAGAAAGCGGAAAGTGAGCACATAGAAATATACAGTTGACTACTGCTAGTACAATCATTAAGGCATATTCAATGTCAATGATTAGGCAGCGAGACTTCTAGAAGTGTAGAGTGGACATATCGTTCAGGCAACCTGAGTGGTAGTGAGCTGGTTGCCGCTGGCAGGCTAGGAACGCACATTGATAAGTTGGCAAGAGGGAATCAAATGGCCACCGTTGGAAAATATCTTAAAGTGGAGCACAAAGGCAGCTCTACAGCAACATGCAATGTCTGCAAGATGGGGATTTCTCACGGTAGGAAAAATGTGGCGATGGCTCAGTCTGTTAGGAACTAGGTTGAGAAGCAGAGGGTTGTTGGTTTGAGCCCCAGTTCAGATAAAACATGGATTATGGATTATTGTTTATTTTAGAATTTCTATGAATGTGCATGTATTATATTATTTTTATTAGGGTTTTTTTTTTTTTTTTTTAATTTATGTGCTGCCTTTATAACATCACACTATTCAGGGGTGGATGGGTCTCGGTTTGAGCCCCAGTGCAGATAAAGCAAAAAAGGTGTTCTGGTAGTTGCCATAACACCTTCAGAGTATTGCCGAGCTACCCTTGAGCAAGGTACAGAACCCACAAAATGCTCATATAAGGCCCTGCGATGAACTGGCGCCCCTTCCAGGGGTGGACCCTTTGTGTTCACCCTTTGTGTTCCCTCCCCGTGGCCCCAAAAGGGATAAAGCAGAAGAAGACAAGGTGAGAGAAAAAAACGCAGCTTCATCTCGACGAACATGGTCCGCCCCCTGAGAAACAAGCACAAATCCACTGCTGCAACTCAGGAAAAGAAGCCACGTTCGGTGATCACAGCCAAAGTAGCTGATTTGAGAGGTAAGAGGTACCTCGCGAGGGAGCTGCTGCCTCTTGGAATAGCAGCATGCAGACATTGTAGGTTGCTTACAATGTTTCCAGCGTTTCCAACTTTTCCACACAGCAGAGATGTTGTGTGGAAAAGTTTGCTAGCCTGAGTGTTGCTCAATACCAGCCTACTGGCTACCCGGCTCCAAATTTTGGGACCGTGTGTCCATTCTCTCCTGTCTAAAGACACGCATTTATTCAGGAAATACATTCTGCAGTTTGCAGCCAGCTAGCAGACTAGCCAGCAGGAACCACTTGTAGAGTCATTTCAGCAGATAAGATTAAAACACAGACATAACGCATGAATTGCAAATTTTCACTTTCAAATTGGATTTCAAAGTTCCGATCAGTGAATTACATCGTATCGGAACCTGATACAGGAATGGATCAGCCCATCCCTACGTGTTACCTCTACATCTTGTACAGTGCGAGGTTGTGCCTGGCACAACATGCTGAGCAACAACAGGATCAGCTCTTCAATGTACTGCAACGCCTCCTGCTGGGACACCAGCTTCGGATGCACCTGGTTCAGGACCTGCAAAACACACACACACACACACACACGCACACGCGCACGCACACACACACACACACACTCTTTCACTGATACGTGTATGAAGTGACTGATGGTATTCCATCCTCAAGCCACCCCCACATACAAATGTGCTCTTGAATCAACTTTATTTTATAATCATTTTCAACACTTGAACACATTTACTGATCATAGGGTTTTATGTCAATCAATGCAATGAAAAAAAAACTTACTGAATCCAGAGTGACCTAAAACTGACATAAATATTGAACTAGGAAAAAAGCACTGGAAGAGCGCAGACCTCCGACAATCGTATTTCCTCACATACACTTAGATGTGTAGTATAGTATAGCACAGTATGCTCAGTCTGCTTTCATTCTGATTTAACAGGGAAATTTTTTTTCACATAATGAATGCTGAGTTAAACAGGCTCATCATTGTTTTTCATGCTGCCTCAGCAGAGGAAACATAATTTTAACCTTTTAAATGCACAGGCTCCTTCACTTCTGCATCCACCAGAAAGGCAGTTGTGTGTAGAAGTGCAGAAGTGTGCAGCATGAAAGCTTCATAGTTGCATCTCAAACATATGGCTTTCATGTGCACATACAGGTGGGGCACCAGCTGCTCTTTGCCTTGAAGGCTTTTTCTCAGTGTATGCAGATGAGGAGTAAGATCAACTGAAAACACCAGATTGGCCAGCCATAAAGGGTCACTCAGTTTACGAAGAAGAAGTCCTTTTGTTTTCAAAAACTGTTCAATTTTCGATCTCAGTGAATAAAATTGCTGCAGCACAGTACATCCCGTAATCAGCATCCACTTCAGATCAAAAAAACATTAAAATCTCCATGGTACAGCTGTCTAGCTCCAATTATGTTTAAAGTATTTAAAGTGTTCATCACTTTGCCCAGTTCATCAGTCTTCACACACAGTGTTTCTTGGTGAATTAAACAGGGACTTTGATCAGCCTCACCTCCATTCTCTTTTACCTCTGCACACACCATCGATGCATTACTTTCTGCTCGCCTGCCAGAGCTGGAGCTCCATCACTTGTTACTCCCAAGAGCTTGTCCCATTTAAGCACCATCTTTTCAACTGTATTCAACACAACTTCAAAAATACGTTTGTCCGTCGTGCTCATCATATCAAGCAGCTCGTATAGCTGCGTATAGCAAATATTATCAACTGCCTGCAAAAAAATTACCAACTGCACAGTGCCTGCTATGTCTAACCCAGTGGTGGCCTAAAAATATCTGAATCACAGACTGATGTTAATTATATTTTCAAAATATAATTAACATCAGTCAAAATATCATTTTGTCCATGAATATGTATTAAATAATTCCAAATGGTCTGTCTGCTTCCTTTCATTGCTAGCCCCCTGGTTGCGCTGCTTCCAGACGTGTATTTTCATATTTAAGCATTTAACCAATCACATTTCAGCCACTATTTGTTGCCATGGTCAAAGAAATCTGCCTGGAGGCCTTCACAATCAGTTCTGCGGGCCCTGTAACATAAAAAAAAATGTCGAACAAACTGTTGCTTCAACCAATCAGATTTTGAGTTGGCGACACCAAGGCCTTCTAGCAGGCGTACGGAAACGTCAGCGTATTCACACGCTTTGATTGGATAGTCAGAGAGTGTACTAGCCAGAGCTAGCAAACTGCATCTGTAGTGAGCTGCACAAGCAAAGATATTGTTGTGTTGATTTAATAGCTGTTTTGTCAACCCACAATGGCTGAAGTAGGAGAAGAAATGGATTTGGTCGCAGATTTACTGTCAAAGCTGTTTTCAAGACGGACTTTTCAAGAAAAGCTGGACATTGTTAAGCAAGGTCGGGCAACTCCGAAGCTAGCAAGCCTGTCACAACCAGGAAAAGGATTTGTCTGCCACTTTCAGTCCACTAACTACAAGCGGTACTCCTGGCTCACAGGCTCCGAGGAACGCTGCAAATTGTATTGCTGGGAGTGCTTGTTATTTGCCACTGATCGACATGGTGTTTGGAGCCACACTGGATTTGTAAACTTGGCTTGCCTAACCAAGGCAGCAACGAGGCATCAAAGCACTGCCGGACACTTACAAGCAACGGTGCTTTCCAAAACTTTTGGGGAAACCAGAGTGGATCTACAGCTGAGCGAGCAAGTGCACAGGGAAACGGAGCTCCGCAATGAAAAGGTGAAGAAAAATAGGGATATCTTAAAAAGACTGATAGACTGTGTTTACTGCTTCTGTTGAACGGACATTCTGAGCCCTAAAGCGAATTAAAACGTATGCCAGAAATACGACAGGGCAGGCTCGACTTTCAGCATTAGCTTCGATGGCGATAGAAAAGGACTTCTTGATGAAACTGAAACGCATGGATAATCTGCACAACAGAGTAATTGAAATCTTCTTGAGGAAAGAAAGGAGGATGGATTTTGTGTACAAATAATCAGGATTTTTGGTGAGTAAAATCAAAAATCCTGATTATTATACTAAAATGTTGCTATATTCCTAAATAATGTAGCGTGTTGGGGAGGGTCAGTGTGGGAATTTCCCAGCATGCTTTGTGGCAGTGTGTCTGTGGGTTCAGGTTGGTGTTAACCCTGTTTTTGTTCGTTGTAAATGTTATCTTTGGCAACTTTCAATGTTAGTGTTCTATTTATTGAGTTCTGGTTGTTGATGTATTTAATTACTGTTTTAATTACTGTTTGCACTTGCACACCATAAGCCAGGTTATGTGTGTGATTGAAGACCTCCCTCTGTTCATGTGTCTTCAGTTCAGTCAGTGTTTAATAAAGTGACGCTTTTCTGCAGTTAAACTGCATATTAAGCTGGCAGAAGACTGTGTCTCTCTAGCTTGCCACAATAATATTGCAATTTTATCAGGTTATTTATTATGCTTTTTTGTGTGTGTTGCAGCTGTACCTGCAGTGGAAGTTTTATAGCCATAAAATAGTTATTGGGAGTTGGATTGATTCAGACGGAGCACTACTGAAGGCCTAGGTGTGAGATGCACGGCCCGCCACTGCTCTAACCCTAACATCGCTTGTTTCAAGTTAGCCAATAAGTCTTCAATTCGCCACACAAATCCTTTACTTTTTCCGTGCACATTACGTATGTGGCTTTGATGAGGCAATGCTTTATGATTTCACCAAGCAAGAACAGTTTGCTGTGTTGGGCAAGCCGTTTGGTGACTTAGCTTGCCGTTTTGGCATTTTGCTGTATTGTTAGCACGAAGGAAAAACTTGTTGAGCTTGCAGGCTAGCTGCCATTTTCCTGACGTTCTGCATTCATTCAGGCTGGGTATACAACGTGTGGCTCTGATATTTAGTTCCATAGTGCCGACAAATATTGTACTCTTTCGTCACAGCGATAGCTTCATTGCAAATTAAACACACTATATGTTAAATTCTTTGAAGAAATACTAATTTTCCCATCGTATCTGAAATCCTCTGCACTCATTTACTATTTTGCATTTTGTTCAGTTCTGCCATTTCTAGTGACCATTTAAGTTAAGTCTTTTTCTGAAATTTGTGTGACGAGTACAACTTAATTGAGGTCAAACTTCATGTGAGGTCTTTATTTATTTATTTATTTATTAGGTCTTAATGTGAGGTCTTTATTATAGCTTCAGAATGTG
This sequence comes from Takifugu rubripes, assembly GCF_901000725.2. Lineage (NCBI taxonomy): Eukaryota > Metazoa > Chordata > Actinopteri > Tetraodontiformes > Tetraodontidae > Takifugu > Takifugu rubripes. The sequence goes on from NC_042301.1 coordinate 8,291,966, forward strand.
AAGATGACCTGCAGGCTGTAGTTTGGACACCTCTGGGATAGTATATACACATTCACACATATATTCTAAACACACAGTATATACTACACTCATCCCTAGCGTCTGTACTAATATACTGTATATACTGTGTATGGTATAATGTATTGTGTAATGTTTAATAAACTGTGTAGCATATAATCCCACTATATATAGTATGCAGTTTATAATATACTATATATATGCTGTACATACTGTGTAGCATATAATACACTGCATATAATATGCTGTGTATCATATAATGCACTATAAATAATGCGCAGTGTATAAAATACCATATATACTTTGTTCTATATTATATATACATTGTTGTAATATGCTGTATATATTGTGGAATCTATAACATACTGTATAGCATATGATATACTAGTTATATTCTGTGTAGTGTATAATATACTGTGTCGTATATACTGTTGTGTATAAAATACTGTGATCTATATTATACACTGTATATGTTGTGTATAAAATGTTGTCTACATTGTGTGCTTTATAATATACTGTGTTGTATATAATACACTGTATAATCGTGTAGTGTATAATATTCTGTGTATACGTATACTGTGCAGTACCCGTATATACCGTGTGCATGTACCTTTTCCAGTGATGGAACCAGCAGGCCTCTCCATTTCGGTGCGTTCTCCTCATTGAAGAAGTCGTACTGCAGCTGAGCCGCCTGCATGGCTGCTGCTGTCCGCTCAGACAGCACCAGTCTCCGGCTTACATAAACACGGAGAGCCTCAGCCGTGCATTGTTAGTGGGTTCCTCCAGAAAGGGTGCTCTCATGCTGATCATCTTCGGCTGCTACACCGGAGAGCTGTGTGCGGAAAGACGCTTCCCCTGCCGCCAGGTAGCTCTGGGGCTAGCTCCTGTTTCGTTCACCGGGATGACGACGCACTGACTTGTAACAGTCCATATTAAAGTATTAGAATGTTCATGGAAGTGATAGTCATTCTGGCTTGTCCACGAGCAGCCCGAATAATTGACGGTGTATGGGTTGATTTGATCAGTGGAATCGACCACAAGCTGCTAGTTACCGGCTGTTTCCGTATATGGATCCACAACAGGCTTCCCCAGATTATTGACGTGAAGCTCGAGTTCTTAACGAAGACAATCATTCGTCGGTGGGAGGCTGAAGTCAATTTCCCGGAGTCTGTATTAGGATCAGGGCCCGTTTGTTGTGACTACGGTCCGTACGATCGGCAAGGAGCATGCGCAAAGTTGATCAATTTTGACGTGAGGGGCCGGGCTCACATGTGCCTCAGACGTCATGAGCCTCTTGCTCCTCGATGTAAGCGGTCCTGCTACCTACTGGTCATGAGTGTAAAAGTCATCCATACGAATTATTGTGTCAAAAAGTATGTTGAAAATATAGAAATTTGGAATAAAATATGAGTAAGGTCTTGTCATACATCATTTATTCTTGATGAATCAAGTGTAGATCATCTGTAAGTTTTACCGTCAGTCTGGTCAAAGGAGATTGTTGTGAATAAATAGGGAAAAAAGTAGAAATACACTTAAACCAACTTTATGAACAATAGTCACATCTCATCTCTACCACTTTTCCCCTTTTATGGTCACAGGGAGGGTACACAAAGGGCGAAGGCAGAGCAATACATTTAATTTTAAAAACAAAAACAAGACTCATATGATTCACGATGACACGCCCCGCTTGGCAATCATTTGCTGCAGCTCATGCTACATTGCTTGGCCTATTTGTGCTGCAGGGAATTTGGTGCACTCAGTCGTCAACTTGTGACCGTTGTGATTGCAGGTCGTGTAATATCTTTTTTAATATTTTGATCCCTTCATTCCATCTATGTCGAGAAAAAAAAAGAAAGTGGTTGAAAGAATAAGCACAATATGGATTCACATGTATACCGGAATGTGATGGGAGTCTAACTGCATCACTTGCAATGCCGTTGAGCAATTCTAGTCTAGCAAAACAAAAGAAACACTTCCTTAAGCTGCATCGAGATGGGGTATACAAGAACACAACACTTGCTGAATTCAAGGTGAAGAGAGCCAGATTCGATGTAAATGCTACTCTGCCTGTTCTTGACAGTATATCCAGCAAACTGATACAGCATCATACAAAGTTGCCTACCTGATCGCATGTTTTTGTGTGAAAATCATGTTTTGCTGGTTTAGTTCTTCGAACACAGTGATGGTTCATTTTGAGCACCAGTAAAACATACCTATGTCTTGAATTTGAAAAAAAAAAGTTTCATTTTTCAATAAAAAAGAGTTCAGTGAATGCGCATTTGAAACTGGTGGGGTTCAGTAGCTCCAACAAGGTGAAGAACCATTGCTTTAGAACCAGCCATAGTCAGACAACAACCCCAAAACACATGAGGAATGTCTGCAAATGCACTACAAGAGAACCAAAGAATCATTCTACAATTTCCTGAAAACAATGGATTGTAAAACAATCAATTGAAAGAAAAAATTTGAATGAAGAGTAGAAGGAACAATTCAGCTTCATCTGAATCTGTGTAGATTCTCAATCATCCAGGTCATAGTTATCCGAGGTAATTTTCTGTGTCAACTGGACTGTTGGGCGATCGACAAACATCTGGAACCCATCTCCAGCCAATCACCCACAACTGCCGTCCATTTTATAAGCCTGGTCCATGTCTCATTCTTTGCCAATTTGTTGTTAACTCCCCAGTGGTACAGCCTGGTGCCTAAAAGTTTAATTCTAGTTCTTTTCATGGTTCCTGTTTCTTCCGCTAATCTGATTGGGCCAGATTCACGAAACGTTTTTACGAACAAATTTGTTCTTAAATCCCATTTACGAACATTTTAAAAAGATTGTGGCATTCACCAATTTCTTCTTATCCTGGATTTATGCGTAGGAAAGAACAAATCCTACGAACACTCAGGAGTACTCTTGCGCACATTTCAGTGCCGACATGTTGGCATGGTTGTGTTTTCTTCTCTTGTGCAGTTCAATAAAATTCAATATTACAATGATAATTCTGTCATATTTATTTATTTATTTCCTATTTTTTGTGATTTACGGAGAATTTTAAAATTACGTAAATGTGCCAGTGACTTAACATTAATGAACCAAATTGGAAACCATGCCAAAACTGTCTTTTTATTTGATTTTATCTTGATTTATTTTATTAGGGGATCGAGGATATGCCCTGGCTCCCTGGTTGTTGACACCACTGACCAACCTTCAGACTCCACAGGAAATTTTATTCAATCAGATGCATGCACTCAGTCGCTCCACCATTGAACGCACCATCGGCCTTTTAAAGGGGCGCTGGATGTGTTTGGACACAGAGCCACAACCCCATGAGGATTCAGATTCAGATTCAGATCCTTTATTGTCCCACACGGGGAAATTTACAGTGCAACAACAGCAGCAAGAGCATTCAGAGAAAAATAAGATAAAATCAAATAGTTGATGTTGATGTGCGTCCTGACGCAATGATGGGGCCAGACTGCAGGCACGCGGTTCACGTTCGAGCGCGATTAATTGCCCATTTGTTAATGAAATGCATTATTGTCACAATTTCAGTCTAACAGTCTTGATTCACTTCAAAAAGAAAAAATAAGAGAGACCGGTTTCAGAGCACAGCTTTTACACGTTTATTTTTTTTACATTCTCGTTGATTTCTTTCAGCGTGTTGGCTATAGTCATCAGGGTTGAGGCAATTTTATCAAGCGTGTTAGCCATCCTTTCTTGATTGTTCAACACGGCGTCAGAAATCAGGCGTGGAGAGGCAAGCTTTGGGCATTTTGCTGCTTTTTGCTCTGTCTACAGGGTCCTTCTGCAGTTCCTTTTATGGGCATTAGTGGGCGGTGACTTATGCTAATCGTATGTTAATTAGACTCACCTGGCACGCGCTCTCAATTTACGAACAGATGGCATTCGTCAATCTAAGAACACAGCTGCGAACAATTCTGAGGTTGTTCTTTGAATGAAGACTACAAGAAGAAAAATGCCAATTTCAAAATGTATTTAGCAAATAGAACCAATTCAAGATAAAAAAAAATATTACAGAGCTCCGGGCCAGTTCATAACCCTACAATAACACAGTCAATTGCCAGGGCATGAAGTCAAGTCAATTGCCACGTGTTCATTAGCAACAGGTGGTACAATCCAGCATATTCACGTCAAGGAGCGCGTGTGCAGTCCCGACGTGGAACTTATTCTATTGGACTCCGTACATACTATTTGCCACAGGAGTTTACTAATGTCATCACCATCACTGTTTATATTCCTCTGACCAGTAAAGCGAACACGGCCTGTGACGTTATTCACTCTGTCACAGCTGACCTGCAGACTAAACATCCTGGAGCCTTTATCCTCATCACAGGTGACTTCAATCATGCCTCACTCTCCTCCACTCTCCCTACATTCCATCAGTATGTCCAGTGCAGCACGAGAGACAGTAAAACTTTGGATTTACTGTATGCTAATGTCACCAGTGCATACACCTCCACTGCACTCCCTCCACTAGACAAGTCTGACCATAATCTCGTGCTGCTCTCCCCATCATACACACCTGTGGTTCAGCAGCAATCGGTCACTGTGAGGACTGTTATGAAATGGTCAGATGGTGCCATGGACTGCCTGCGGGATGCCCTGGAGACCACCAACTGGTCTGCTCTCTGTGAACCACATGGAGAGGACCTAGATGGACTGACAGACTGTGTTTCTGACTACATCAAGTTCTGCACTGAGAACTCTGTCCCCACCAAGAAGGTACGCTGTTACCCAAACAAACCATGGGTGACAAGTGACCTGAAGGCCCTTTTGAACAAGAAGAAGAGGGCCTTCACTGCTGGAGACCTGGCTGAGCTCAGGAGAGTACAGAAGGAACTGAAACGCAGTCTTAAGGAGAGCAAGGACGCCTATAGGAAGAAGCTGGAGGAGAGACTGGAGAGGAACCAGACCAGGGATGTTTGGAGTGGGATGAGGAGAATCACTGGCTTCCAGAAGAAAGGAATATGCTCAGCTGATGGGAATGTGGACCAAGCTAATGAGCTGAACCAGTTTTTCAACAGGTTTGATTCTAGCTCCCCCTCCCCAGCGGTCCCAATATTCCTCTGGATAACAATGGGTCCTCTTCACACCTCCCAGAGCCCCTAACGCCTCTGCCAACTTTTTCCCCCTCCCCCCTGCTGACACCTTACATAGATTCCAACATGCCCCCCTCCCCCCCACAGGACTATCCTTCACGTCTAGCCAGGTGAGGAGAGAACTAGAGAGGCTCAACCAGAGAAAGGCTGCCGGACCGGACGGCATCAGCCCACGAGTGCTGAAGAACTTCTTCCCGCAGATGAACTTATCAAGACCACCATGCTGTCCCGTTTTACGATGTATGTTTAACACCTTCAGTCTGACTGGCTCCCGCGATCACGTCTAACCAACAACCATGTCAAGGAAGGGTCACTGATCTTTATTACACTTGCTAATGATTCTACCATTCCTAACTTCTAAAGTACTTCTAACAGAAGTCAGAAACATATGGTACAACACATGGTAACAAGATGAACACAATTCTCTTCAAGTATCTGGCAGAACTTGGCTTCCTTGTCAAAAAATCAAAACTCTATCTTGTCCGCACCAGAGTTCAATTCCTCGGGGCCATTCTTTCAGGACGAGGCTGTGAGATGACCACCTCTCAAAGACACAGCATCCTCACTCACGAACAGCCTCAAACAGTCAAACAAATGCAGTCCTTCTTGGGCCTTATAAACTTCAGCAGACATTTCATCCCAGATTACGCCATGCATACTGCCTCCCTCAGGGGCATTATGAAAATGGCAGGCCTCTCCAACTCCAGAGCGCCCCTGGAATGGACTGAACAAGCATTTTATGACTTTGAACACATTAATTTTATTCAGGCCAATGCGGCCACTCTGGCCAAACCACACTACTCAACCCCCTTCAGATTAGATGTTTCCATTGCTGATGACAGCCAAACGGCTAATGCCTGTCTCTATCAGCAACGACAGGGGGAGAGACATGTATTGGGCTACTACAGCATTATTTTGGATCCCATTGAACAGAAAGCCCCACCATGCACAAGATTTATAGCAGCCCTAGCAAAGCTAGTCCAGAAAACTGAGATGGTTGTTCAAAAACACCAGCTCTTTATTAACACTGACCATGCAGTCTCCTCATTCATAGAATCATTGGCATTCTCCATCACACCCGGACGAGAAAACGCAGTCATCAAAGTCCTAACACATGGCAACAAACATGAAAATGAAGCCCACACATGACTGCTGTCAGGAAACAGTCAGAGTGTCAAAAGCAAGACCAGACGTCCAAGCTAGCCCCCTCCCTGAGTCATGCGACCCAGTTAACCTGTACATAGATGGAAGCTGCCACAGGACAGACACAGGCCTGAAGGCCGGATTTGCAGTGGTGAGCTGCCAAAATGGAGAATTTGTGATAGAGGGCAATGGCCCAGTAGAGCCACTGTCTGCCCAAAGAGCAGAGCTGAAAGCTCTACATCAGTGGCCTCAAATTCAATTTTCCTGGGGGCCGCTGGAGGCAGAGTCTGGGAGAGGCTGGGCCGCATCAGGGTTTCCAAAAGAAAAGCTCTGATAAAAACATTCCAATGTTCGCAAATATCTTTATTTTATTTTTTTTAAAACACAAAATAAGATGATAAATAAATAAATAAATAAATAAATAAATAATAATAATAATAATAATAATAGAAAAAATAGAAATTGTTTGTGCTCATCACCCACCTTTCTCTTCACTGCAGGCTTTGAAAAAGACATGTTTGGGACTGTGTAATCTATATAATTTCACTTGGTGCCACTGAAGTTTCTGTTTCAGTGTTTAGCCGACACACCCCCACACACACACTCACACACACACCACGGGTGTAGGTTTATATAGGGATGGTCGTAGAGACATATCACAATCAATGTTTAGGGAATACAAAATACTCCCTACACAATAACATTTTCTTTTAATATAGCGAAAATCTACATTTAGTAATATAAATATTTCAATATACTACGCATGTGGTAGCATTAATAAAAACAATTTTAAATTACTTCACGTTTTGTTTATGAGAGGTTCCGACTCCGAGATGTATTCGGAGCTATGATAACCCGCCATTGCGTCGCTATTTCATTGGCTGTGAAAGAGTGATGGACATTTAGTGCTGCCGCCAGTCAAGTAGCCTCACCCACGCGAAAGCGATCCAACATAGTCCCTACCAACACACACATGCATCAACACTAAAATGTGACAGTTGGAGAAGTAGCTGATTTGTAAAAATTGCTGTGAAGCAACTTCTATACAAGATAAAGTTCCGTGTTTAGAAAAAGGGGCAGAGCTCTGCACCTCCTCTCTACATGCAAAGCATCTTCTCTCCACCTCTCTTCGGCCAACTCAAAGACAATTGCGCGGGTGAGCATCAGATGTGGCATATATCAAGGAGATGCTTTGTCCCCCCTGCTGTTCTGCATAGGCCTAAACCCCCTCAGCCAGATCATCACCAAGCGTGGCTATGGGTACCAGTTCCGAAGTGGAACAACCGTCAGCCACCTCCTCTACATGGATGACATCAAGCTGTATGCCAAGAACGAGCGTGACATCGAGTCTCTGATTCACCTCACTAGGATCTACAGGATATCGGGATGTCATTCGGGCTAGACAAATGTGGGCGGATGGTATCTAGAAGAGGAAAGGTGATCACAACTGATGGGGTTGACCCACCTGAAGGGAACATCACAGATGTGCAGGACAGTTACAAATACCTGGGGATCCCTCAGGCAAATGCTAACCATGAGGAGGCAGCTAGGAGTTCAGCCACAGCTAAATACCTACAGAGGTTAAGGCAGGTCCTGAAAAGTCAGCTGAATGGTAAGCATAAGATCCAGGCCATAAACACCTACGCCCTGCCAGTAATCAGGTATCCTGCTGGTATAGTACCCTGGCCACTGGAAGGAAGGACAAGGAATCTCCTTACCAGTGCCTGACAAAGACTGGACTGAAAGACAGCACAGAGGCACTACTCATGGCTGCACAAGAACAGGCCCTGAGCACCAGAGCAATAGAGGCCAGGGTCTACCATACCAGACAAGACCCCAGGTGCAGACTGTGTGGAGATGCCCCTGAGACAGCAGGGTACATCACAGCAGGGTGCAAGATGCTAGCAGGCAAGGCATACATGGAGCAGCATAACCAGGTGGCTGGCATAGTGTACAGGAACATCTGCACTGAGTATGGACTGGAGGTCCCAGGGTCCAGGCGGGAAACACCCCCGAAAGAAGGAGAACAAGCTGGAGGTGCTGGAGAACAAGCAGGCCAGGATCCTGTGGGACTTCCAGATCCAGACTGACAAGATGGTGGTGGCCAACCAGCCTGACATAGTGGTGGTGGATAAACACCAGAAGACAGTGGTGGTGATAGATGTAGCAATCCCAAGTGATAGCAACATCAGGAAGAAGGAACACAAGAAGCTGGAGAAGTACCAAGGGCTGAAGGAGGAAATGGAGAGAATGTGGGGCATGAAGGCAACAGTGGTCCCAGTAGTGACTGGGACACTAGGGGCAGTAACACCCAAGCTGAGTAGTTGACTCCAACAGATACCAGGAACCACATCAGAGATCTCTGTCCAGAAGAGCGCAGTCCTAGGAACAGCTAAGATCCTGCGCAGAACCCTCAGACTCCCAGGCCTCTGGTAGAGGACCCGAGTCTGAAAGCAGGTGGCACCGCCCAGGAGGGCAAGTGTAACGACGAGTGTAACGACGCTGACCTCGATAGAATTGGAGGGTGTTAAGCAGTCCAAATCAACTTTGAATACGGGCAATAGGCAGACATGAGGGGGCAACAGGCGAACGGGGGGCAGGGACTGGCCAGAGGGTGAGGGACACCCTCACAATTTCTGCAGAATTGTCTAGTTTTTTATTGGTGTTGATGTTTTAAAGAATATTTGTTTAACAGATAGATAGTAGCATTATATCAGCATCTGAGAAACAGCAGCCCTGAATCAGAATTTATGTTTCAGATTTCTTGAGCCTAGGACAAATATCCAACAACATTTAATAGTTGAGTCGTTTAGGTGTTTACAGTGTAAAGGACTTGTTCACGGACGGTGTCAGTAGAATCAGATCAGTTTTTTTCATGAGTTCATGAATTTATACGCAGTGGCAATGTTGTTCTTTCATCCAGCCTCAAAAGTTCAAACTGGGTCTGAAGCTGGTGAGGCTCACTGACAGCAGGATGATGTGTTCCCAGCTGCAGTGTGGTGTCCACCATAAATGTCCAGAATCCCTGGAAGAATTAAGCTACTTCACAAGTTGCGTGCTTCATTGCCCAATACGAATGTAGGGAGATTGTGGATTCTTCGGAGTGATGGAGGAATGACTACAGCTCTGCACTCACCCTAATCATCACTAAAAGAGTGTTTCTGGTCAAAATGTCCCAAATGCCCTGGACCCTCTGCAATGTTGATGTTCCTTTACAGGGGTGTAAATTGCCTACAGGTGCGCCTGCCCACAGTGCCAGCTGCCGCCAATTGTGCTCCACACCACCCACTGCAGGACAACGACCGACACAACCCAGAAACCCCAACAATATTAACTTAATATAACATATCATAACCATGGCAACCTTAAATTTGCATTAACACCACAATGCCTGACAGAACAGTTGATTCCTTACCTAGAATGGCTACAACTTCATCATCCTGAATGACCTCCAGAGAGCCTGACACCACAAAACACAGACTGTCCACACTTTCTCTGGAATAGAATGGTCCCCTGGAGCATCTCATGGTAGCAGTTGGTGTTGGCATACATCTGCTGGAAGATGGTTGTAACATTACCAAAGATGGTGGCCTGCAGCAGAGCTGTTAAAAGGAAGGAAGGCAAATAAAACATTTTATGGAGACACAACAAATTGTGTTTCCCTCATTTGTGTTCATTGACAGGAGAACAGCAACATGAAAATATCCTTTTTTGCTTAATCTATCCATCACCAATCAATCATTAAATATCGTATCAGTCAGTCATATCAGTTAAAGAACAGTTATCTAACCCTAAATGAAAAATAATATTTTGATTTTTACAAACACACTTTCTTTACAAATTCACAGGGTCACAAAACACATTTTATAAACAAACGAACAAATAAAGTAAGCAAGCAAGCAGCAATACAGTCAATCCTGGAGAAAATGTGCAAAATTGCAATTGGTCTCTAATGATAATACAGATAATTTTTTTGTTCAGAGAATTGTTTCAAGTTGTCGATCATTTTGTAAAAACTAAATTCCACTTCAAGTCTGCACTGGACATTGCAGCAGCACACTGAGGAATCTTCTTGAACAACTTTGATATTCTATTTTGTTCTTCCTCCACATAGAGATCGCCATGGCTTCTCCAGAAATAAAATGTAGGATTTGCCACTTATTTTGGGTGATTTCTGTTGTACCTAGTCCCATAAATAAACTTTTTAATCGAAAAAGTTTCATTAAAACAATTAAAAACACTTGTTAAAACACCATCTCTCACACTCACTGTAAACATGTAAAACTGTCTCGTGAAGGCAATCGAATGGCCACTGGATCAACACAGCAGGATTCATCACAAAGATAAAAGCATTTGAGGCGAGGTGAGGTGAGGCGACTGGAGGTCGGCAGTCCTTTTTTGTGCAGTAACCTCCAGTAAAGACGGGGTCATATTAAAGCACCCTAAAAGCATTTGAGGCGATGGCTCCATGTAGGAGTCTCCACTGGAGGTTTGCAGCCCTTTTTTATGAAGTAATCTCCAGTAAAGACAGTAAAGCACCTTTCAAACTGCATGAAAATATCGTTTAGCACTGTGAAAGGGTTGTGACAGCATTTTGTCACAGGCCGAATAACCATGGAATCGACCCGGGAAATTAGTGGGATGATGCAGATCTTTAATGAAAGCTCACATGCTCGGAGACTCCTACCAATGGGTAACTGTTTATATACAGCTTGTGTAGTGATATGATATAACTTTTTTATTGATCCTGCCATGATCAGCATGAGATCCATGAGCTGTTCGATTTCTGCAGAGAAGAAGACATCCGGCAGCAGATTTCAGGCTCTTTGTTCTATTGTGAACTTTGGAAATTAATATACGGCTACTGGATAAACCTGAGTGTGTCAAGCTCTAAGTGCACCATTGGTGTCCTCCGTGTCCTACTCTGTTGTCAGGAGTTTAAGACACACAGACACATTATTTGCAAAAGGGCCAAATTGCAAAGTACAAAACAACAATGCTGACCATCGACTTGCTGACACCCATGCTGTTCATTGTTTACCACGCAGTGTTCCAGCACATGTAAAGGTGTAACAATGACATTGTCGAGGCAATGACCTATAGCAGGGTGAAAAATAAACAGCCATGCCCCTCCCAGCGGGAGGTCGGAATGTTGCCATTTTTATCTTGCCCAAATCCCGAGCAAAGGCAGGTCAACCTGAATTAGAAAATCTTGCATTGTTGAGCTAATTTCAGTGTGAAAGCAGTATAACTTAGCACAGAAGGGCCTATTGTAACTGTGGATTAAACTCATAAACGTATTGCTGTGAGGCAATAGTGCCAACCAATATGTCATAATACCAAACCTCTACACATTAGACTTCACATCCAAAACCAGCATTTGTCAACTCGAGGAGTTTTCTGTTGACTAAGCCACCTTTGGCTGTGTCTCAGGGGAACAAGCTAGAGTATAGGTCAGTCATTGTGGACTTTGTAGACTCATGTGAGTGCAACCACTGGTGTTTAAGCACCATATAGACAAAGAAGATGGTGATTGACTTCAAGAGAAGTACACTACCTCACACTCCAGTGAATTTTCAGGGCCTGGACATTGTCATGGTGGATGTTTTTAAGTGCCTGGGTGTTCATATTAACAATAAACTGAACTGACACTCAACATTGAAGTTTGCATACTTCTGCTAAAGATATTCTGTAATTCTGTGGTAGCCTCAGCCATCCACTATGCTTTCATCTACTAGTAAGCAGGCAGCTTCGACTAGGAGGCAGGAGAAGAGGCAGAATAAACTGGTCATGAGGGTCAGGTCTCCTCTGGCCCTCACAAACTCTTTAGAGGATGTGTGTGAGAGGAAGATGTTGGCCAAGTTAACCTCCATCATGGATGCTACCTCTTTGACTGCTTAACTCAACAGTTTTAGTTTGTTCTTTCTTTTACCAGTGCAATGAGGAACAATCATGTGCAACAAATCCCATTTGGACTATTTAACCATATATAGCTGCTCTTGCTATATAATATTTATTTTCCATTTGTACATAAGTAGTACATAGATTGTCATTTGAGAAAGCCTGTTTTATATTTTGTTTTTTGTATTTTATTAAGCTAGAAACTTTTTTATTCTTATTTTCTAAATTATTACTTTCTATCTGAACGTATATTGTATGTTTGCACTCATCTGTTTGGGTGAGCTTCTTTAACATTAGATTTACCCCCGTGGGATAATAAGGTTAATCATATCCAATATCATGAAGCCACGTGTGGCCTGTTGAGTGTGACTGCATCAAAATGACCTGCAATTAAATGAACTCACAGCTGATCATCATCATGGCCACAGCAAAGATCTTCTCTCCATCCGTCTTTAGTGCAATGTTACCAAAGCCGATGCTGGTCAGGCTAGTCATGGTGAAATACATTGATGTGATGTAGACTGAGTCCTTGTTGGGTCCACCCTCCCAGCGACCTGACCCTGAAGTGTTGAACTGGTATGGCGTCCTGACAGATTCACCAAGTAAGAACAACCAGCCGTCTGTCCTTGCACTGTTGGTGTTCTTGTCAATCACCTCATAGTCTCCAATGCTGTACCAGATGCAGGCCAGCCAGTGCTCTGCGAGACCAAAGATGCAGACTAAAAGAACCAGCATGGCAGCACCATGCTCAATATAGTGGTCCAGTTTTCTGGCCACATGGCCCAAGCGAAGACGGACAACTTTGAGGGAACTGAAGAGACTGCTGATTCCCTACAGATGAAGAGGTGGACAGAGGAGATGAAAAACAAAGAGAGAAAATGGAGAGACTGTTATGGAGAGGTTTCATAACAGAAGACCAGAATCTGACATGAGCATCTAATTATTAATGTTAATAGTATACAAAAATACAAATATAGAACCCTCTTCCATTTATTTGCCCCTGTGTTTGTTTGACTCTAGTCTTTAGAGATGCCCACAATGCTTTGCCGATCATTCCACAAGAAGCCAAACTTTCATTATTTCAAGGCCTTGATGATTTCACTTTTGTTTCACGTTACCAGAAGAAACGATTCACTCCACTAACCTCTTCACTTTTACTTTTCCACATCCATGTAGGTTCATATTGATCCAGGGACATCTTTTCCAGTTTCTTTTAACACTCCATTAGACTTTCATGGATCTTTTTCCTCATTTTTAGGATAACAAACTGTTGGGGCCAGGATTCCGTGCTGTTTGTTTTTTCCTGCAGGGGGCGTGGTGGAGCCATGCTCCTGCCACAGGCTGACGCACCTGCAGTCATTCAGCAATCTAGCCGTCTATTTAAGGACCAAACTCCTGCCTACCAGTGTCAGAGTATTTTGGTGTTTTTGGTGACTTTGTTGGATTTGGAATATTTTAGTGATTTTGGTCTTTTGTCTTTGGTGCATTCTCCTGCCTGTTTGATGTCTTCATGCTGTCTGGCTGGACTCCCGCAACGAGCAGGACCTGACTCCTGTGTTGGCTCCGCGCTGGAGCTCTCTGTGCACACCAGAGGTTTGAACTTGTGCTTCCCTGCAGTCCAGGAGGACTGCCGTTTTTGTGTTGGTTAAATAAAACCTATTTTTGGACTATTCATTACTGCGTTCTTGCCTGCTTTCGGGTCCAGTTAAAACCCAGACCCTAACAACAAACTACCACAATTACATTTGTTTGAGGTATGATACATGTATTATGTGCATGTCTATGCTTCTACTCAGTCTCCTGCTGTCTCCCCTTTCTACTTTGCTTTTACCTGGCCAGCCTGGTTCCTCTCCCTCAACAGTAGAACCATTAATGACAACTCAACAGTCACAGCTGTTGTGGAGGCTTCCTCTCCTGTCTTTCACTGTTAAGTCGTCAAGATCAGTTGCTGCTGTTCCAACTCTTTTTTTTTTTTTGACCACGTAAAGTACATTTTTGCAGTGGTGACAATCAAATTCTCATATCAGTTAATGCATAAAAAGCCAGAAGCATGTTAAGGGATTTGTTTCCAGTTTTAACAGAATTTTCATTGTGTTTATATTTAGAACTCATAATGCAATTGGACACCATTTGATTTTAAGGTTTGTGTGATATTAATTTTAAACACGTAAGTCAATTACATGTTTATGTCATCTACTTTTTTTAATTTTAAAAAAATAGATAAAATAGATTGGTATTCATTGATATCACTCTTGCCTGTATATCTTTTTAAGCTCCATTAATTCAAATATTTGACAGAAACCTTAAGCATTTGTCCAGTAAAATGAAAACCTGCAGAGGCTTTGGTGCTTGTCTCTCCATCTGTCAGCTGACCTTGCATGAAGCTGAAAGACAATAAAACATCAGCATGATGATACCACCTGAAGGTCAACAATTTCCAGAGTATGATGTGTGAGTCTTATGCAGCATGTGAGGGTGAAGTTTTGATCACCCGCGCTGTTCGTTCACTAGACTCGGATCAACCACGCAAACAACAGGAGTTCCTTGCAAGGGAGAGTCGAGCAGCAGTTCAAGCTTCCTCTGTCAACTCTGTTTGTCTGCTGCTCGCTCACCTCTTTTATTGGTGCAAACAGAATGTATGTAACAGGATACATCTGTATGCTGGGCTTGGTTGTAAGCAGCATCAGTACTTTTGCATTCTCATGTTCTTCTTTTCCTGTCAACATTCCTCAAACACTCAAAATCTACATACAATAGCATTTAAAGATAATACTAATAACAACAATAACAATAATTCTTCTCACAAGCACCACTGCCGAAGAGAGTTCTATTTTCTAATATTTGGTTCTAGTGTTTCAGTGACCTTCACTATTACAATGCAACATGCACAGGAAATTGATAGATTAAATATGTAACTTTTGTTAAAAACCATAAATCAAAGGGTAAAGGTGCCCTGCTATACGAGCGTACCTGCAAGTGCGGCTCTTTTGCATCAGCTCTGTGATATTCTCAGTTTACAGAATCCATCATTGCTGTAGACAATGGGCCAGTCAATGATCTGAGCATTCCGTAGGACAAAGTTTGTGTCAGACAGAACCTCAGAACATGACAAATATAACTGATGTCACAATCTGCTCAAACAAAATTCCAAAATGTGTTTTATCCCCCACAAAGAAGTATCTGAAATGATTTCTTCATCTTATTAAATGTTTTTTGTTCTATTCAATTTGTTAAATTTATTTTATAGTTTAAAATACCTATATGGCTTCAACTTGAATAGTTCAGCATTCTACAGACTGCAGCCAATCACTGTGAAGCTGTGTGATGACGGAAGAAAAATCCAACCAAAAGTCCACATGTCCGTAATCAGCCATCACCAGATCAGCCGCATAGCACGGACCTACCGTTGGACCTCCGCACAATGTTCTCCAAAAACTTCTGCGGAGCCACAAGTCCTCTCAAACCTCCCACCATCCTGCTGCGAGACACCACACGCAAGACCCGGACGATAGCTGCAGCAGAAAGAATGATCAAGTGGGCTTCGAATGCTTCGAGGGGGAGGGCAGTGAAACGTTGCACGCGTTGTGACATCACGGAATAGGTTGTAAAAAAATAAAAACCCCATAACTCAAATTGTGTTTTACTGCCCATCACAATCCAGCCAGTCCATGAAACTTCTAAATCCTGGTCAAACTAGAGTGTAAACAGCTCCCATGTGACTTCTGCCTGTAGTAAATGGTTTGATGTCTGATTGGATAGATGGAATGATCAAAGGTTTCTTGTTTATCCCCCTTTTCCTGCTACTGGTGAGCCAGACTGGAAGAACTGGGCTGCAATTGAAGGGGTGTGTGTTTTCCCTCTACTGCTCTTTATTCCGCTCAAAGCTGCACTTTGTTGCCTTAGATATTGATGATTGGTTAATTGCATATATAAATACATTAGACATATGTAATTAATATTGTAGAAAGATGTAGATCTTCAGGTTAGGGGGTCAGAGCCAGGGAGAGAGGGAAGCACAGAGGGGAAAGAAGAGAAAAGGACAGAGAAGACAAAATGATAGTGGGATTATCTGCATGGTGTTGTCAGCTACTCAACATATAATTGAGCTTGGCCACAGACGACTACATAGGTCAAGCAAAGGATCTTAAAATGTATACTGGATTTTATAGACAGTGAAAGTAAGAGAAGCCAACACAGTCATGTCACATCTGTAGCTAACAAATGCTGGAGCAGCTTTTAGCATCATTGTGGGCCAACCTGATCCTGATTGTTGTAATTTTATGCTCATGAAAAGGAGCTCCTTAGGGTTCTTCTTAATATGTGAGTTATAGGTCAGATCCAGTTCAAATGTTACTCCAGGATTCCTCAATCATTAAGTAACGCCAGAGTAATGATGGTCAGGTAGCTGATAACGCCAATAAAGGTAATCACAAATGTATCAACAGACCGGGGTTTAACGTCTAATAACCTTAAAATGCTGTGTCGTGTTTAAAAAACATGTAGCATCACATATTTAAATGACTTTAACGTTAATTTCCCTTAATGTACCTTGTTCTTTTATTTTCTCTTTTGACACTTTGATTTCTCGCTGTCGGCGGAAGGATTTGGAACAACGTTGGAAGCGCACAGCCGCTCGTGATGTGCAAAAATATCCCTCCGCCGCAGTACTTAGGGCGCGCTTAGTGAACGCTGCAAAAATATTAACAATTTGTCACGAAGAGAACTTTTCTTGCATTTTCTCCTATTTGGAGCATCGAATAAGTCCGCGTGGGGCGAGTGTGATTTCTTTCTCCCAAAATGTTATTTTGGGATCTCCGAACGGGAGCACAGGAGCGCGGCAGCGACATGGCCGGTGCAGCGGACAGCGAGTGAATAGCAGCGGAAAGCTCCAGCGCCTGCTGACAATTTTTTAAATCAGACAGCGAAGAAAATCGACCAGACCGAAGTAAAAAATGCCCGGGATGATGGACAAAGGCTCTGAGTATTTAGGTAAGGGTCGGTCAAACGGCACCAAGAGTCCAATGAACGCATCAAACGGACATTTGTCGGAAGAAAGCGGCAGCGATGACGAACACGGTGAGTGGTAGCCTCGAACAACCTCTCAGTGTTTTCAGTGTGCGCGTTAATTAACCAGAGAAATACTTGAGAAAACCTGCTCATCTATGACGTGTTGGTGTTTCACAGATGTGGGAATGCGGGTCGGAGACGACTTCCAGGCAATTATCCCAGATCTGGATCCCGGTGAGGTTCTGCTGGTCTGGATGGTGGTAGCCTCGGTTCACGTCCACGAACCTTTCTGTCACGTCGCGTCTATAAACATGTGAATGTCAGGTTAAAAACGTGGATTAATGTACAACGGGGCTACTTTAACTCCACATTAATCATAATTATTATCCACAAGCATTATATGAAGCTTCCATTCATGAAAGTTCATGAAGTTTTGCACATGAAATTCAACCCCAGATACAAATGCATTTAAATAAAAGTTAAACCCCCTATCAAATCTTTTTGGCCCGAACCAAAGAGGAGGAGAAGATCTTTAAGGGGAGTTCGAAATCCAACCAGGACTGTAAAGCTGTTTAACAAGTTTGTTGAGATGAGGTCAAGATTAACTAACAGAAGATTGGTATTTTAATATATCCCAGTTCTGCTTGATAGGCATTTATGGCTGAGGTGGGGGTTTGCAACCCACCCAATAATCTAAATCGGCCCCAACAACCAGCCAATATCAGATCTTATTGATTAATCCTAAATGTAACATTTTATAAATGTGAAAATGTAGTAGATTCTTTCAATTTAGCAGAAATCAAATAGATATTTCTTTCTTTGCCACCTCTGAGATTTGGTTTTACCTCAGACCTGTGCACCTCCTCCTACAACAGCAAACTGGACGGTGATACGGATTAGGCTTAGATCTCAAACCCCAATGCAATTGATTTAAAAGATGAATGAAAACTTTCTGAAATCATTAATTTTCAATGGAGATGAACATTAACAAGAATTAAATAATATTCACAAAATTCTGAATTAAAATTGTCTCAGTTTGGTAACACATTGTTAGCAAACATATATTTACCATAAACTAAGTGTTAGCAGCATATTGATGAATCAATAAGCACTTTTTAAACAAATGAAATGTAGCAAAAAGACCTTTATGACATAAAAGTCAACAAAACAGCTAAAAGTAAAATGTAAAGTAATGCTCCACCCCCCACCCCACCCCAGACACTCTCTCTCTCACACACACACTCACACACACATAGAGTGCACATTCTGTTCCTCAGGCAGCTGAAATTTGGAGTAATTGCAATGTTGTAAAACTGCTTTTAAGCAAACCAGAATCATCAAAATCATCCAACTGAAGTGAATCATTTAAAATAGTTAATAAATCCTCATCTTAAGAGGATTTTAAAAAGTAGTTGGGAGTGGGATCCAAACAGCAGGTTGAGGGTTTTAGATGTAAGGGATCATGGTCCAAGGACATCAAATTTTCTTGAATTTCCCCACAGAGACATATAGAGACAAGCTCCAAGTTCAAGTTTTGGGCTGTATTTGCTGACCTCTGTTGAACTAGAGCCAAGCTAATATTGTCAATTTTGTTTAAATTCTGCACACCACTCACTTGATAAGTTGTTTAAATTGTCAAAAATGGGGTTAATCAGATGTTAAATGTTGGAGATAGTACCTTGAGGTTGCTTTTATTATCATATTGATTTTAATCATGTTATAGTGTTTGATGAACTGTTATTGGAAATTTGGGAATGAACAGTTTTCTCCATTTCTGTTCTGCTGTGCAGCATTTTCTCTCTCTAGCTATTAGATAGTTTCATTTTTCCAGGGTTAGCATTTGTGTTTGATCTGATCTTTTTTTATTTTTGTGGGGCCAATTTGAAGTGTCGACTTCAGTTTGTTTAGTTTTAGGTGCCAAATGTCAACAATCAAATCACAGGAAGACAGTAAAAGGTTGAAAGGAATGTTATGTAGATTATTAATAGCATTTGCAGTCACTACATGTTGGACCTTCCTTCTGAAATATTTTCCTAGTTCAAACCAGTGACATTAAAAACCACACTAAGGATCAGAAATGCATAGATCTACACCAGAGGAATATCAGTTTATAATTAAATCTAGAGTGGCCTCTGTTGTGTGTAGAGTTACAGTATATGTTGGTTAAAATTCCTACCATTTAATGCATTTAAAAATGTAATTATTATCTCATCTTCTTAACCCCTTTTACCATTTTGGGGTCACAGGAGGGTACACAAAATGAGACGAGAAGAAGAAAAGATTGATTATCTAAATGATACTTAAAATGACCTAAAAGGATTTCTCAGTTAAACTGTTGAAAATAAGGTATTGATATTCCAAACGTGCATAAGCCTGACAAAATGGTCCAATTGATGCTTTATTATTCATTACAAAGCATGTCTTCCCTGATGCTCCTGGAAGTTCCTGGTGAAAATTTGTTTTCCCTGATTTGAGCCCTAAGCAAGTGTTGCCCTAAATTCACTCTTCATGTGGTAAATAGATTCTTCCTCTCAGAAGGACAAAACTGCTAAAATCTTCAGCTGAATCTCTTCTCCACAGAAGCTGAGCAGATCGCGGTCAGTGTGCTAACATCATTCTATTTTCGTGCAGTGTGAAAGGGACATTAGCTAGCAATTAGTTCCACCTGAAATTTTTAGGGGCTTTATAGCAATGGTGTGATAATCCAGATCCATTAATTGGATGTCTCACACACTCAAGTGTCTCACACTTGAGCTAGTGTTCAAACCTTAGCGTGTGGTTTGTCTGATCTTAATCAAGGTTCCAGTAAGTACTCTGACAAAGACAGTGGCGGAATGCTGGTTTGGTCTCCATATCACACCATCATCGACTCGAAATGTAAGTCCACTTCCTGTCCTGTAGTGTTGTGCTTCTGACTCGTGTGAAACACCTGTCATCTTCTCTGTAGTGGATGAGTACATCGCCATCGCCAAAGAGAAACATGGATACAATGTAGAGCAGGTGAGTCATGGACAGAACATTAGCACCAAGCAGAATGTTCTGAACCAGTAGATCGGGATTAAATTAAAAACCTTCTCTCACTGTACCTCATCAGAAAGACTAGAAGCGTTGAGACATTTGTTACTGAACAACTCGATCATTGTGTGTGTGTGTGTGTGTGTGTGTGTGTGTGTGTGTGTGTGTGTGTGTGTGTGTGTGTGTGTGTGTGTGTGTGTGTGTGTGTGTAGGCTTTGGGCATGCTCTTCTGGCACAAGCACAACATTGAGAAGTCTCTGGCTGACCTGCCCAACTTCACGCCGTTTCCAGATGAGTGGACAGTGGAGGACAAAGTTCTGTTTGAACAGGCCTTCAGTTTTCATGGGAAGAGCTTCCACCGCATCCAACAGATGGTAATAAACTAAAACTACCACCACCTCAAGCCTAACAC
The DNA here is from genome assembly GCF_901000725.2 of Takifugu rubripes. Classification (NCBI taxonomy): domain Eukaryota; kingdom Metazoa; phylum Chordata; class Actinopteri; order Tetraodontiformes; family Tetraodontidae; genus Takifugu; species Takifugu rubripes. The sequence goes on from NC_042301.1 coordinate 8,312,577, forward strand.
CTAACCCCAACTAGTGGAATAGCAATATTGGTGTTACTCTCATGAACATCAAGTAAGTAGGTCATCTGCTAATCATATTGGGATGGAGGCTGGATGGATGCAGGTCCTGGTCTCCTGAGGGATTATGGTGCAAGGTGAAGAGCTAGAAAAACCTTAAACCTTAAACTATTGCACAGTGATAGGGTCAGTGCTGCTTCCTGCTCATCTACCTAAGGAGATGATACAGGGAAAATAGAAAATAAAAGCTTCTATCCTCATAGAGCCACTATAGGAAGTGCCTTAGGGATGAACAGGTTGCCTCTGAAAACTGAACTAATTGTTATTTGTAGTGTATTCACACAGACTGCTGACATGCAAACACCTAAACCACCAAACTGAGAAGTTAGCACAATCAGTGGTCACAGCCAGGGTCAGGTCAATCCAAACAATCAGAGCAACAAAACACTTACTGCTCCATTACCTTCCTCACATCTTCATATCAACTTCAAACTTGTCAAAGTGTAAATCTTTAGCTAATGCTTGTTAATGTTTGTTACATTTGTAGTTGCCAGACAAGTCCATCTCCAGTCTAGTAAAATACTACTACTCATGGAAAAAGACTCGCTCCAGAACCAGTCTAATGGATCGTCAGGCTCGCAAACTGGCCACCAGGAGCAACCAGGACGACAGGTAGAGTGACAGAGTGACAGGCAGTGAGCGAGGCTTGCTGATCCAGTCATATCAATCAATCAGTCTTTATTTATATAGCATTTGTTACAATCAAAATTGTCTATAGTTGTCTGACCCCCAACAACCAACAGTGGCAAGGAAAAACTCCCCTTTAACAGGAAAAAACCTTGAGCAGGACCAGGCATCTGACATCCAAGACTTTATGTCTTTAAGACAGGTCTGAAGCTTCAATTACTACGCTGTCTCCTCTGGTTTCATGGATAGATATAGCTGAGTGTCATCAGCAATGAAAATTTATTCCATGCTGCCGAATAATGTTACAAGGGAACCATGTACAAGGTGAAAAGGATTGGTCCAAGTACAGAACCTTGTGGAACTCCATGGCTAACCCTAATGTTTGAAGAGGGAATGCCGTGGACATGAGCAAACTAGTATCTACCGGATAAATATGATCTAAACCAGTCCCTTTAATGCCAATCATATGTTCCAGTCTCTGTAACAGGATGATGTTATCAACTGTATTAAAAGCAGCACTGAGGTCCAGCACAACCAGCATAGAAACCAGTCAATGATCTGAAGCTATAAGAAGATCATTAGTAACTTTAATGAGTGCTGTTTCTTTACTGTGGTGAGCTCTAAAGCCTGACTGAAACATCTCAAACAGGTTGTTTCTCTGCAGGTGCTCCAGTAACTGAGTCATCACCACCTTCTCAAGGATTTTAGAGATAAAGGGAAGGTTAGATATCAGCCTATAATTTGCTAGCACATCAGGATCCAGTGACTTTTTTTTCAAGCAACGGTTTAATTACTGCCACCTTGTAGGACCGGGGTGCATAACTAAAGAACAATTGATCTGGTCCAGGGTAGAACTGCCTATCAATGGTAAAACATCCTTCAACAGGTGTGTTGGGATGGGATCTAAAAGACATGTGGTGGACCTAGATTTCTCCATTAGCAACGATGCCTCAGAAAAATATATAGGGGTGAAGGACTTTTTGGAGACCCTGTTTTTCCTACAGTCAGCACATCTGGTGATGGTCTAGAAGCTGCTGGAATGGGCTGATTAGCTTTTTCTGTAATTGTTAGAACTTTATCAGTGAAGAAGCTCATGAAGTCTTCACCACTGAGGGATGAAGGGATCCATGAATCTAAAACACTGTGATTCATTTGGCCACAGTGCTGAAAAGAAATTTGGGGTTTTCCTGGTTTTCTTCAAATAAAGAAGAAAAATAAGCTATTCTAGCCTTACAGAGGACCTTTTTTTATAAACTACCAAACAGTCTTTCCAGGCTAAATATTAGCTGTCTATTTTACAAGAATACCACTTCCCTTCTGTCATATCGACACTTCATTGATAAGGCATATCCCTGATAAAGTAACCTCTTACAGAACAGATTTTCCTTTCTTCAGTCGATTTGCTGTGATTCGCATTAGATTCATAAACTGAAGCTAAAATAATCATATAGAAGTGTCTAAATTAAAGATATGAAATAATTTAGTGTTGTGTAAAGGTTGAATGTTACTGCCAACAGTGACGAGGAGATGGAGGAGGCCAATCCAATCGAAGCCAACGACAGTGACTACGATCCAAACAAGGAAACCAAGAAAGAGGCAAGTTCCCACATGTGAGGAGATGTTGCTACAAAGATTAGACAGCATAGTCAATGCTGCAGCCACCCTTTCCATTTTTAAATGTATGGTAGAACAATTTACCAAAATTTACTGTTGAAATTCAAGATCATAATTTCTTTTCCCTTAACAGAACCAGACAGATCCAGTAACACCAGGTGCTAAGCTGGCTTTAGGTCGACGGGAGAATCAGACTTTGCAGCACCGACATCACCAACGTTCCCGCTGCCGGCCCCCAAAAGGCATGTATCTGACCCAAGAGGACGTGGTGGCAATGTCCTGCAGTGCCTCTGCTGCTAACACACTTCTCCGTCAGCTGGACATGGAGCTGGTATCTCTCAAGAGACAGGTAAGGCTGCTAGAAAATCATTCAGACCTGGTGTGTACTAGAAAACAAGGGAATTTCACATGAATTTCCTGGCTTTATTGGTGCTGTGGTTAATGGTTTCACATGGTTGTTCTTCAGGTGCAGAATGCTAAACAGATGAACAGTGGACTGAAACACGCTTTGGAGGCCAGCCTGGAAGACTTCAGGCTGCCAGAGGTACGAAATACTGGAAGAACTAGTGATATTAGGAGGGTGGTCTTTCCTGCTCTGCTTTAGGACCCAACCCCATCACTGAATGACATGCTGTGAAGTTTTATTTAACTTCTGTAATATTTTTAGAGAAAATATGATGCCGTTTGAACGTGATAGACGCTGCAGTAAACAACACAAAAATCCTGTTTGATATTCCCAAACGACCAGCAGGTGGTGCTGCCGCAGTGGGGAAATGATCCCTTTCACACTTCACTTGCTACTTAGTTTAGTTCAGATTTTAACATAACTATAGCTGTGGATTTCAATTGTTCAGCCCTATCTTAATAACACTTAGCATCATTAGGGTCAGGGAAAAAGAAAATTCATATCTCCGTGTCACATTTTGCTCACATTTGCTTACGCACATTTTCGCAAACAAGGCAGGTGCCAGTTTGAGTCACCACCTACTGTTAGGGTGTGTAAGTAGATGTCATATAAAAAAAATCTCAAAATAAAAGCACAGGATTGGGTTTTCACCTAGGACAGAAGATACATGATGGAAATCAAGTTGATAATACAGAAAGATTCTTACTCTGCAATGTTCACTACAGTCTTTGATTCTCATGTCAATGTGAAGTTTAGCGCTCCGATTCTTCCTGCTGTTGCAGTGTAACCAGAAAGTGAACGCGCGCTGGACCACAGATGAGCAGCTCCTTGCAGTTCAGGGTGGGTTTTATATGTAGCAATATTTCACCATATATTCGTGTGGATTGTGTTCGGAATTCTTCAGCATCTTAAATCAAGATTTTTCTTCTCTTTTTTCTTAAATCTGTCACATTCTCCCAAATGTAGTCCAAAATGTTTGAGGGTCGCATGACTCCTATTTCCAACTGAAGGTGACTAATCATAGTTTGCTACTTCTGACTGCTTCTGTGTTAAACCAGGTGTTAGGAAGTATGGGAGAGACTTCCAGGCCATCGCTGACGTTATCGGGAACAAAACAGTAGGACAGGTGAAGAACTTCTTTGTGAACTATCGGCGGCGTTTCAATCTGGACGAGGTGCTGCAGGAATGGGAGGCTGAACAGGGAACAAAAGCTCCAAATGGAGACAGCACCACCTCAGGAGAGGAGGGGAAGAACAGTGGACCCACACTTTCAGGGAAGAGTACTGATGAGGAGGATGAAGAGGTAATGGGTCTTCATTTGTCCAGATTAAGATCTGTTTTTTGGATTTGTGACATTTTTACAGAAGTCAGTTTGATTAATGAAGAAGCTGTCATCGGTCATTAGCCTGTTGCTGCTACATGTCAAATATGCTGTTTTTGATGCTGCTGTATGTTTTTGACACTAATTCAGATCTTCGCTGATTTCCTCCCTTCAGACAGGAATTAAATGTGAATGACGCAGGCTTGTAGTGAGGTAATTATGGCCCCACCCACTCTCCTTTCTGCAGGGTCAGGTGACCTCCTCAAGTGCATCCCCTGCTGCTTCCTCTTCCGCTTCAGCTCAAATTCCAGTCACTTCAGGCTCTACTTCCTCCACCGTCCATCAGCCCCCTCCCCTCCTGCGGCCCACACTCCCAGCCACACCTTCCTTACACCGCCAACCCCCACCCCTCCAGCAGCAGGCCAGGTTCCTTCAGCCCCGTTCCATGCTGCAGCAGCCCCCACCTCTCATCCGCCCAACCAACCCTCTGCCTCCCCGCCTCAACCCTCGACCAGCTGGTCCCATGAGCCTCTGTGGGAACCCTGGGGGTTCGGGACCAGGCTCTGCTCAGCTGCCCTCTGGCCTGGCTGCCAACCAATCTGAGACAGCCTCATCTTCTTCCCTCCATTTGTAAATGACAGGAAGGAAATGCTCGGATTATATGTAAATATAATATTTCTCACAGCACGTGAACAGAGTGCAGGTGCTTGGGGTGAACTCCAAGCATTGTGGGGAGCTTTTCTCAACTGAAAACATTGAAATTATTTTTACTTTGCTATGTTTTTTTCACCTCATGTCTGACTGACTGACTGCTGAATTTTGTCTGAAAACAGACTTTGTTTTTTGGCTGTTAAGCAACTGAAGTCACATGATATCATGACATTGCAATGTAATCTTAATTTAACCCCATAGAATATTTCCTAAAACAAAATACATTACAGTCAATATTTTTACCAAGAATAAATTTAGTGTTAAAGGTCATAAAACTGAAATGTTCTTAAAAGGATTACTGGCAGATGAATACATAAATATTTCTGACTGATGACAGCTGATATGAGTGGGTTGGCTTATGTCATTTCCTGAAGATTTACCTGCAGTGGTGATCGCTGATGGACTGACAATCATCGTCCTCATATTGATGTTGACTGTTTTTGTCAGGGAAGTATGGAATATTAGCCTCTTCTGTCAGCAAATTCAGAAATGCTGATGTTTTAACAAGAAAAAGATGCCTGGTTCTCAGAGGGTGAGCCCTTCATATTAAAAAGATTCTTCTGTCACGCTTTTGTTATCATCTCTTCTGTCTGTTTGACAGTTTGAAAGAAAACTAGAATGTTAACATGTTCCCTCCTGTGTACCTGAGAAGATTTTAACTTTTTATTTTAGGTATATCATGTAGTGGAGGATGTTCCGCTTTCAGGACTGCCTACAGTGTCAGTGTCTTTGGGGATTTGTTTCTGCTGGTGTTGGAAAAATACAGTATTTATCATCTGCGTGAAGATTTCATCTGCTTGAACTACGATGCTCAATAATTCGCAAATTTCTACTTAAAAGTCTTCAGTTTGTTCAATGTAAAGAGATAGATTCACCATGCGAATGATGAATGAGGCATTTTTGACTCGAGCCATATGTTGCTGGTGACGGCAAAGGTCAAAGGTGATGTAGCGGTAGCAAAGGTGTGGAGAAATACAAAACATAGTGTTCTTTTAGCTTGCTGGCTCTTAGGGCCCCTCTTCAAGTCCAGATCTCCGGGTATGTTAAAGGTCACAGGGTCATGTACCCGCTGGTGAGGGCTGTGTGTTTTACAAAAATCAGCAGGTCTGGATGGAGTCCACCTGTGGTCATTCAACATTAGACAAATGTGTCATTCAGAAGCTTTGGGTTCAGGTGAACCAGCTTTGACCTGTGTTAACACAGCAACAGCACTGGAGTGTGTCTGCTGGAAGCAACTTCATCATCATCACGCTGCAACCATATCTGATTCTGAGTCTTACAGGGGACAGAGATGTAATCTGCTGTATTCTGTCTGAGAGTCACATTTCAATCAGATCCAACGCTGAATTAATAGATCCATGACCTTCTGGAGACACTTTTACACGTTGGCCTCTGCCAAAGACGCAGAACTGCGAACCTGCAGCAGCGCCTGAATCGGCAGCGCCTAATCCTTTCATTTTCACCGTCTGAAGCTAACACTTTATGTTTCACGCCAGCATGGTATCGTCACAAGGCTTTCTGCTGCTGCAGAATTCATCAGTCATCAGAAAAAAGTCATCAGTTCTGCTCATATTTGACTTGTTAAAAAGTTCCTTTTCCCAGTATCCTAGCAACAGCTACGTGTTACTCTGTGATTGGCTGTTTCTCGGGGGGCCTGTCAGAAGTGCTGAGTTGAATTGCCCCCTCTCTGGCTGGCTCTTGGCCCCCTATTATTGAGCACATTTGTTGTTTTTTTTATGTGCCGACTGAAGCTTCTAGTGTGAGAGCAAAAACCTGCAGCGGATCAGATACGAGCCTCTGCAGGGCCGTCAGGCCACAAGCTAACAAATGTGCGGGGTCAACTGGTAAGAGTGCTTTTTTATTCTTGTAGCAGGTTAATTAGTCGAGCACTGAAGTTGTGACAACATGCATGCTTCATCAATTTATGTTGAACTTCTTCTGTGGGAAGTCAGCTTTTCAGCTGTTGTTTACTGGTGAAGTTTTAGCCTCTGGTATCATGCTGAAGGAACATCTGCTTGTGTGCCAGTCTGAGGTGAGAAGTCAATTACTGGATACAACCTGGAGGTGGCGTTGTGTTTCTACGCCAAGATGGGAGCTCAGGGTTTTTGCCACAGTATCAAGACAATCCTGCTGGATCGCAAACCTTATGCCAAATTAATCTGCAGGCAAAGTTTGGGGGACCCACAGAGTGAGAGTGTGTTGGCCTGGTGACATCTAACAGCAAGCCTCACTGGAAGCACAATGATGGCGTCATCGGCATCATTTTACATCTACGTGTTGCTAGATTTCTCTCTGGCTGCTTTCAGCCCGCTCCCACAAACAATTGAGACGTTTGTTTTAGGCTTACCCCAAAGGTGGCTACTGTTAAAGGCTGCTTAAAGATGTCTGCCTGAATGGCCATTCATCTGAATGATGGGATATCTGGATTACCAATAATGACATAACAGAGTTTTAATCAGTTGTCACTTTTAGATAGATAAATATTATCTGTTCTGTTTCAAACTTCTTTTCTAACTCATTTTTCAACATCCATCATGAAAACTGGCTCCTCTGCTAAACTGGTCCAGGCTTCATTAGGCAGGTTCAGAATGATTACTCCAAATCTACCTCCTCCAGCCTTTGTGGTGGGACATACATCCTTAGAGAACCGGTTCTGCTCTCATTTTTCACTGGCCGCAATATGAATCCAGAATAGACTTTGAAATCCTTCTCCTGTCCTATGAGGTCCACGAAGGACCAGATCATCCCAGTAGACCATTTTGCTCTCAGTGTTGGTTTACTGCTGGTTACAGAACTGTTACGAGTAGAATGGGGCTCCAAACCTTTAGCTATCAGGCCCCCTGCTGTGGAACCAGCTCCCTGGACAGGTATAGGATGACAACGCGAAGGTAGGATGAAAACCTTCTTCTTATAGTCAGCATAGGGGCAACTAACCTTTAGCATAATCTTAGCTATGCTGCTAAAGGCCAAGATTGCTGGGGTGCAGAGATATGATCAATTGACGTTTTCTGTCTCCCGATTGGTTCATGGCTGCCGTAAAAGAAGATGTTCCTCTCTTTTTCACTCTCTATTCCCCTGTGTCGAAGGTCAGTGTTTGATGTTATTGACAACTTTTTTCTTCTGCAGTTCTCTGCTTCTCTCTTTGAAACTATCTACAAGTCTGATAGATTCCTCCACATCATCAAGATCTAGATGAATTTAATTTACAAGGCCATTTGTTTGGTCACTCCCCCTAACTTATGTCCACAGGGTTAAGTTTTGCTGGATTAAGACTGATACAAATTCCAATTCCAATTCATCTGCCTGGTCCTCCATCCACCAGCAGCAACACTGAACCAGGATGTTCCCTTGTGTTCATCTCTGTTACTAATCAGAGGCAAAGTGGTGCCTGAATAGTCTCATTAATTCCTGAGTCCACTGGGAAAAACAGGTGCTGGATCTAACCAGATTTGACAGTTTGGATTGATATGCTGTGATTTGTACCTGGTTCTGCAGCTTTAGTTGGGAAATGAAAGGTCCAAAGAGTGACAAATGTCAAGCTTAATGGTCTGGTGTTCTTGAAGGTTTCCCAAAGGGACGCTACTGAGAAGCTGGCTCACCAAGTCACGGCCCAGGCTGCTGCTTCTGATTGCTGGGTTGAAGAGACCTCAGGTGACCCTCATGAGGAGGAAAAGGATGAAACGCACTAAAGTAGCAAAGGCCACATAAGCGGTAAATATGGCTTCTGCTGTACCAACTAATACTGAACCTGAACTGCTAACCACGAGAGCATTACTTCTGCTTGCCAATGTAGTGTAATTTGTCCCATCCACCCCTGAAGGCACCATTTAGAATTGCTTATGGTTTGGTTGATATAGTTGAGCAAGACACCAGTTAGATCATGTCATGTGGTCGTGAGCCAGGTCAGAGCAGAGGAGCCAATGATTCTTCCTATTGATCAGAAACACAGCAGGTGTTTCATTTCCTCCATGCTTCTCAACTGTTTCCCTGTTTTTGTTGAAGGAATCCACCTCCCGACTTATTGCAGAACCTGCTGGACGGCAGCTTCACCCGAAGCTTTATCACCACTGAAGCTGCGGGATGGATTTTCAGTGTAACCAACAAAACTTCCAGACCGATCCGGATTCTGGCCAGGAAATGGGCCCTCAGCTCCAGCCAGATCATTCAAACACAAGGTCAGCCTGGAGCCTGCACTTCCATGAACCAAAACCAGGCGAATAAACTGGAACAGGCAGTAAAAGCCAGACTCACATTCTTCTTCACTCTCTACCACAACAGAAAACATGAGGCAAAGCTTCCTCGGAAGCAGAACCTGAGCTGCAGATATTAGCATGTGTCTATGATTGGACCCTCAAATTTGGCTTCAAACCACCGTTTTACTGGTTTGAAAGTTTATCAATAACGAGAAGCCAGTTCAAGATGGTTCCACTCTTTAAACCATCCCATCTTTTTTATTTTCTAACATTCTTTGTTATCCACTAACAACAATCAGAATGACCAGTGGGAGTCTCTTATTGCCGTGTGAATTTCTACAGGTTTATGCTGCACTTTTCTATATTAATATTAATTAAAAAAAAAGATTTAGTAACATCTCCAGGTTTATACATCTGTATTCCTTTTCTGCTTTGCAGGTTTTTGAAATTGTTTACTTCTGGTTTGTAGACCATTTCTGCTAGCCTTCACAACACAGGATAAGACATACAGACACACTCTCTCTACTGATACTGAAAGATGCGTCCGTGAAGCTAAATGAAACTAAAATGTGCCACTGCTCTTCCCAAATGAGCATTTGTCAGGTCTTCAGTTCAACAATTTTTAAAAATCTAAGGCGAACCAAACATGCTCAGCTCTGTCAAAATAAACTTGTGACTTCATCAACTTAAGTCCTATTTGTTTTGATTTCTAAACTGGCTGGTTTCAGAATTTTGCCATCATCACCTTATTTAGGAAAATAACTTTTAAAATAATGTCCAATAATTAGGTTTTTATTTTCCATTTCCTCATTATCTATTCCCATTAAAATACTTTGTGTTCTCCAACTGCTAGCAGAACTCTTCCTTTTGTCACACTCATATTCATATTTAAATGGCATCAGCTAGCCGAAGAGCCCATAATGAATCTACACCTGCCAAAGAGGTGACTTGTTGCTTCCCTCTGCTGTACTGGAGCAGATGCTACATGCTACCTGTTAAACTATGTGTCTTTATAGGGGTTTTCCCCTTTGAAAAAAAGTTAAGGCAGGTGTCAGAAATTTACTTACAAATTTACAACACAAATAAAATGGCAACATGCTATATTTTACATCTGTTCATTTGGAAAGAAAAACAAAAAAATAATTTTAGTGCTTGTGGTAACACCTAGCAATCATAAAAACAGTAATATAATACAATGAAAAACTTGAGTCGCCATTTTAGAGTTTACCGAGTTTTGACTTCAAACATTTTAAGTCATCTCTGTATCAACATGGATGCTAATGCTTTAGCCTCCTGGATGTTAGCATCATCATATGTTCAGACGTGTGTGTTGTGGCTTCTATGCGAAAAAGAAAGATCAAATGCTGCTGACTGTGGCTGCTCTGACAGTGGGACTAGCGGCTTCCAACTGATCCTGCTCGCTTCCTAATCCAGCAGGTCCAGGACACATGAATTCCTGCTCTAATTTCTGTTGTTACAGCCTTCCAATTTCTGCTGAATGTTTCGGTATCTCAAAAGTTCCTCGTCAGAGACAGATGGCTGGAAGGACTCCAAAGCTGTCGTGAAATCTTCAGGACACAGAAGGAGCGGCGAGTCTTCACCATCCTCACCTGAATTTGATTGACAAACACTACTGAGCACGTCTGACACCAGCTAACACCAAAGGTTTCTGCTGTGTTCTCACCACCCTCCATGAAGACCATCTTCCTCTTGATGGCCACCATCATGGCATCTGAGCACAGAGCGTACAGGTCGGCGCCACTCATGTGGGCGGGGCAGCGTTCCACTACCTGCTGCAGGTTTACGGTAGGATCCAGTTGGAACCTGGACAGCAGATTCACAACAGTTTCACCTGATCAGGTAAAGAGCCACGTATGTGTGTGAAACAGGCTCTGGGCCAGCAGAGGGAGCCCTACTCACTTTCTCAGGATGGCCTGTAAAACATGCAGCTGAGTCTCAGGCTCCTCGCTGAGCCCAACGAAGACCAACTTATCCAACCTGAAGAACACACAGTTTAACGTGAGTGAGAGTGTGAGAGAGAGAGAGTGTGTGAGAGAGTGAGAGTGTGAAAGAGAGAGTGAGTGAGTGAGAGAGAGAGAGAGAGACTCACCTGCCAGGTCTCAGCAGTGATTGGTCAAGCAGGTCTGGACGATTTGTGGCTCCAATGACAAAAACACCAACAGCTGAGCTCAGAGTGTCAAGTTCAGCCAGCAGCTGAGATACAACCCTGCAAACAGCCCACCACAGCCTTTACTGGGGCCCACGAACACATCCTCACCTGTTCAACAGACCCTCACCTGTCCATCACACCTCCAGAGTCTCCAGTGCGCCCCCTGTTGGGAGCCAGAGAATCCAGTTCATCAAAGAAGATGATACAGGGAGCTGCTGCACGTGCTCTGGAGAACACTGTACGTGTGCACACACAGGTTGGGTGAGGTTAGGTTATATAGATATAGACATATATAGATTATATCTGATATTTGATGGAATCAAATAATCTGTTTTTGATTCATGTCATTATGAACTAACAAACTTTCCTAAATGTTAACAAATGCTAAGTGCAACACTGGCAGATGTGAACTCAGGCATAAAAATAAAGGTTAAGTGAAACCTTCTCTGATGTTCTCTTCACTCTGACCCACGTACATATTGACGAGTTCAGGACCTTTAACACTGGAACACAGACATGCGCACACACACATAACCCGTCATCAGCATACTCCTCTTCCACTGACTGACTGCTGATGAATCAGCTCTTTCTACCTGAGGAAGGTCATTGAACACTCTGTAGCAACAGCTTTGGCCAGTAGAGTTTTTCCTGTTCCTGGTGGTCCATACAGCAGGATTCCAGTGCGGTTCAGACCCAGAACCAGCAACTCAGGGTGCTGCAGTGGCAGCTGCACTGTGTCTAAGATTTCCTTTTTTACCTGCTGTAGACCACCAACATCTTCCCAACGTACATCAGGGATCTGTTCACAGAGATATTACAGCCATATCTACTTGGACACCTCCCCCAGGGACAACAAGAATCAACTTATATCACTTTGGGTGCCCCGAATGCTGTGGCCTGGACATCCTGCAGTGTCTCCAATGCTACAGTGAAGTCCTGGTTTAAGAGGGTCACTCCACTGTTGCACAGCTCCTTCTGCTGTCCACCACTGGACAAACAAATTCAAAATCAACAGCAACAAAGTCCTTTGATGATCACATCAATGCTAAGGTTATCAGAGTAAACAGCAAGCAAACACTCACCAGCTTTGCCTGAGTCTCTGACAGGCAGATCTCCCTGCTGCCACCACAAGAGCTGCCAGATCCCCCAAAACAAACCCCTGATGAGAAACAACCACAAAACCAATCATCACAGGTTCTGATCCAGTGGTTTACAGCAGCTGTTGTGGAATCTCTGCAAAAGACCTCAATGTTGCTCTGCTGCCATCCACCTTCTGGCAGGGGTCTATTCTGTGATCTTACTCGTAATTAAAGGAAGCTGTCTGCTTGCTCCACAGAGTTGTTGGTAAACTCTGTGTTGATCAGGATCTACTGCAGGATAGTCATTTACCATGGTGAGTTTGGAAAGTTTCTCCAGGTTGACATCCATCCCCATGGACAATTTCTGGCTCAGACTGCCAAGCATGATGTGCCTCTGTTCCTCACTTGGACTTTCCATGCCCACCTGGTGGACAAATGCTGCTGTGACGACTGCAGATAGATCTCTGGCCCTGCTGGTGGTTGCCACCACCGCCACCCTGGAACCCACACAGGCATCAGTCACAGAACACAAGCAGCTCTTCGCTAAACAACTGAGAGCCAAACCTGCTGGAGATGCCACCAAGCAGCCGACAAAGAGCGCCTGTTATCCTGCCGTCCTCCTCGATGCCACCTCGTGGTCTGAGCAAGAAGTGCAGGTTCCTGAGCAGCAGTACACAGGGCTGCACTGTGCCAACCCGCTGAAACACAGCCATGAGCTTTGCTTCAGATGCTGCTGCAGTGGCCGCCAGCAACGACACACAATTCACCTACAACAAAGACCAAATTTGCTCTCTTACTGATGAATAACACATTTATATGTATAAGGTGTAACAGGCCCAGGTACCTTCAGCAGGTGGAGGTTCAGTCTGCGACTGGCCACATTCAAGGCTGTTACTTTACCACTTCCTGCAGGTCCAGAGAGGATGATGGTGCAACCAGGAAGGACACTGCTTTAACCACAAACACCACCAGCTTTTAAGAACAGCCATCACTGCTTCCTGTGGGTTTGTAGGTGAATTACCTGTGCTGCAGGTGTGGTGCTATGATGCTGCTGAGTAGGTTGATAGTTGGCTCAAGACCTGGAAAAGACAAACTGTTCCACAGAGACCCTCCATCTACGGAGCTGTGGGGGACAGTGCTGTTGTTGGATGCCCCCTGCAGACAGACATCACTGTTTCAGTCACTCAGTCTGTCCTGGTGCAGAAATCAAATGCTCCTCAACAAGTACAGATTCTGAATGTTCTTGTGTCCCAGTCTAATGTGGACCAAATCCAGACATGAGCATTTCATTTATGTAGGAACATGTGATCAGAGTTGAGCAGGAACATCTCAGACTTAGCATCCAACCAAAACCAGATCACTCACAATGTACAAACAGGTGTGCTTTCTGTCCGCAAGATAAGTTCCGTCCCCTTCGACTTCCTCTTCTTGCACACGTGAATACACGCCATGCACTTTGAAGAACACTGCTGGAAATCTGATACAGAAACACCATCCTAACAATCTTCCATCTTCTCAGATTTCTTTTAACTGTGGAACAAACTCAAAACTGAAAATTTGATTTCTCTCCATCTTCACAAAAAAATTACATACTAACATTTAACAGAGCTGATTAATTTAAAGTTAACTGGTGCTCCAGGAAGGAGTTTCAGTCCAACTGGAGGTTTAAAATACTGCAGACGTACATTTGGACTCCCTCTGAACTGTGTTCCAGCAGGTCTGGATGGTTTTCAGCTGGAACCGTCAGGATATCTCCCTGTGAAACCACCCTGAACACACACACAACCACACCATCTAAATAACAGAACAAATAATGAACAATAACATTTTTTCACGGTCTAACAACTTTCCCTTTGGTTAGCATGTACCTCGGTGTGCTGAAGTGTTCAGACAGTAGGTTCTCATAGGAACTCAGACCTTCATACTGTGGTGACACAACCAGCTGAACGTGAAGCTCGCTGGCAAACGGTGGGGCAAAGGAACGGCTGAGACTCTGAGAGCAGAGGCTGCCAACCACAACAGTAGGGCCCAATCTCTGAAAGTGGAAAGTTAAGTTAACCAAAAGTGCAAACATGTTAACTGTGTGTCAGTTGGTTTCCAGTCCACCTTCATCTTTAGTGTGAAGCTCTTCCTTGGGACCTGTTCTCCTTCAGTCATGTTGAACCAGAGTGTTGATGATATGAAGCCATCTTCCTGATGTTTCTGTGTTTCTGGACTCTGGATCTGGTCTACAACTACAACAGAGACCAGCCTCTGAATCAACCCCCCTGATCTCCATAGTTTGACCCATTCATGGTTAAACAGCCCCAGTTGCAGCAGCAGCTGTTTGCTCACAAAGACACTGTTGTCCTCATCAATGCCAGTGGCTCCAAAGTGGTGCTGAGCATCCACTACCTTTACCTCCAGCCAACACTGCAGTGCCTGCAGCACACCACAGAACCTTGAGCTGAGAAGCCTCTGGCTGTCCAGCAGACACCGACCTTCCCCAAGACCATCAGCATAATGAGCAAAGTCTGACATGCAGAGGCGGAGGGGTCTAGAGGGCAGAGGGTCCTGAGGGTCCATCAAATCAAAGCCGTCGGTTAGAACCACAGTGGTGTCAGCCGTGATCTGACCTTGCATCACAGGAGAACAGTCCAGGACAAGCAGCTCCACCTGAAAACAAGTTAGGCCAACAAAGCAACGCTTCAGTTCTTCCTTCTGTTTATCTTAAGATGTTAAAACTCACAATTGGAACCATTGTCATTCATCCATGTTGAAAGACTGTGGGTTAGGGTACCAAAAAACATTCATGCATTAATTTTGTATTTCTAGTCAATGTCATCCAAGGTAACCAATATAGAATTAGAGGTAGTGTGTGTTTCTGAAGATTTGTGTGTTCACACACACGTTAATCAATCAATCAATCAATCAATCAATCTTTATTTATATAGCGTCTTTTACAATCAAAATAGTTTCAAGGCACTTTCCAGAATCCCAGGGCCTAACCCCAGACAAGCAACAGTGGCAAGGAAAAACTCCCCTTTAACAGGAAGAAACCTTGTGCAGGACCAGGCTCATGTAGGGGGACCCTCCTGCTGATGGCCGGCTGGGTAGAGAGGGGGGAGGACAGGTAGATGATAGAATGGAGAGAAGAGGAGAGGCACAGAGCACAGAAACACATACAAAAATACACTATTTATGCAAGCCGCCAGCCGAGTGGGTCAGCGGGGCCTGAGGTCATCACGCAAGTTAGTGAAAGTGAATTTGACCCCTTCCTTGGCATACACAAGGATGGAATTGGGAGTGGGTGTCTCAGCCCATCTCCCTTTCCGGAATTGGTCTAGTAACCGGAGGGTTGCTAGACCAATTCCTGCCCTATGAGCTGCGCCACATAAATAAAGACATGAGGGAGGAAGGTCCAGTCCATCCTGGGCTCTCCAGAGGGAATTCCCTCCGATGTCACCTGTAACAAATTTCTTTGTACAGTAACCTACTGAATACCAAAATCACGTTTGGTGTCAGCCTTTTGGCAGAACGTCTACGGGGTCCCGGTCAGTCCCACCTGTTCCGACTCCTCTCCAGGCAGAGGGTTTAGCGTCAGCAGCAGCGGCTCTCCCCGCCGGGCGAGCAGCAACTGTTGGCGGCGACAGAGTTCGTGCAGCCTGCAGGTGAACTGTCCGGCAGTCGCCCAGCGATGACTCTGTCTGCTCCGAGCTCCGAGCACCACTCTATCAAGTTTGACTGGCTCCGTAGCCCGTACGGTTCCGGTGCAGTCGAGGCCATAGAGTCCATGGTATCGCATGAAAAGGCGGCTCGTGTGAAGACGTATTCGGCTTTGGGATTTCGCTGTGGTTCCCTCCTCGTTGGTGGGGTGAACACGCAGTAAAATTGTCTGGATAGTGGAGCCATAAGGCCGCTGCAGGCTAAAAAGGACGGTCTGAGAGTCGTTGTTATTTTGGAAGAGTAAATGGAACCAAGAGGTCGACAGTAAAACATCTAAAGGACTCAGATGAGGCGGAAAACTATCTGTACAACACAACTCTGCCGGGGTCGCCATTTCCTCCCGCGTCATCACTGAAACAGGAAATGCCCCCGAGTTTGAAGAGGAAACCCTGTTGGGCAAACAATGGTACTGCAAAGATGGCCTCGGTCACCTGCTTCCAATGGGCCCCCAAAAACTCTTTTTCTTAGGCTAACATTGTGAAAGAGATGTCAAGAACTCAATAAATGGTTTGTGGCCATATAAACCTACTGGTAGGGACTTTTTAATCACCCTTATTTAAATCATTATGTTCCCTATTCCGAGTTGTAGTGTATTATTCTCAACGTTATGAACGCGCTTCAGAACAACAGGATCGAGCCTGACTGCACGTGAATGTGTGACCAATCCAATTAGATTCACTGCATGTTAGTATAGTGCAGTTAGAAGCTTAATTCGTAACATGTAATTATCTCAGATGAATGAATATCAGTAATATGTCTGTCATAAAGTTAGTATACTCACTGTTCAGACTTGAGTCAAGTTAGAAAGAGATTCACAGATTGGGCGTTCATGGTTCAATAACTCAACACAGGAACATTTGTAGTCAAAGAACACCTCATCTACAATGTAAACTATCAACTACAACCTGATATTGATATCATTAGGGCTATTACACAGATTAACACCTCTAACAGAAACACATGATCTGGATGAGTACACGGACACTGTGACCTCATATATCCACTTTTGTGAGGAGCGCATTCTACCAACGCGCACTAGGGTGAGTTACTCCAATGACAAGCCCTGGTTCACACCGAGACTCAGACAGATCAGGAAAGAAAAGGAAGCAGCGCTGAAAAGTGGAGACAGAGACTGCTACAGAGAGGCCAAATACCGGTTTAGCAAGGAACTGAGGAGAGCTAAATCTGTGTATTCGGAGAAACTTCAGCAGCAGTTTACTGCTAACGACTCTGCTTCTGTGTGGAGAGGCCTGAGGCAGATCACCGACTACAGGCCTCAGGCTTCAAAGGGTCAGGACGACAAAGCCCTTTGTCAGAGCCTGTCCCTCCACTATGCCCGCTTTGACACCTCGTCAGCCATGCCCAACACCTCCCCTCCCCCCAGTGTCACTGCCCCCATGGACCTTACTCCATCAAAGGCAGTCCCCTCCTCCTCCCCCCCTCCACTCACCATCAGTCCCCCCCCCATCACTTACCACCAGTTCCCCCCTCCTCCCCCCCTTCATTCACCATCAGTGAGCAGGATGTGCGCAGGCAGTTCGCCAGGCTGAACCCGCGCAAGGCCCCTGGCCCGGACGGCGTGTCTCCCTCCACCCTGAGGCACTGCGCAGAGGAGCTGACTCCTGTCTTCACAGACATCTTCAACTCCTCCCTGGAGTCGTGCCAGGTGCCATCCTGCCTCAAAACCTCAACCATCGTCCCTGTCCCCAAGAAGCCACGGATCACTGGGCTTAACGACTACAGACCTGTGGCGCTCACCTCTGTAGTCATGAAGTCCTTAGAGCGCCTGATCCTGCCACACCTCAAGTCCATCACCACCCCCCTCCTGGATCCACTGCAGTTCGCCTACAGAGCCAACAGATCTGTGGACGACGCGGTCAACCTGGCCCTTCACTCCACCCTGCAGCATCTGGACTCCCCGGGAACCTACGCGAGGATCCTGTTCGTGGACTTCAGCTCTGCATTCAATACCATCCGCCCCGCTCTGCTACAGGACAAGCTGTCCCAGCTTAGTGTGCCTGACTCCCTCTGCAGGTGGATCACTCACTTCCTGACGGATCGGAGGCAGTACGTGCGGCTGGGGAAGACTGTCTCCGACTCCGTCACCATCAGCACCGGATCACCCCAGGGCTGTGTACTTTCCCCCCTCCTCTTCTCCCTGTATACTAACTGCTGCACCTCAAGCCACCAGTCTGTCAAACTGATCAAGTTTGCGGATGACACCACCCTCATCGGTCTCATCTCCAATGGCGATGAGACTGCCTACAGGAGGGAGGTGGCTCGACTGGTGTCCTGGTGCGGACACAACAACCTGCAGCTGAACACTCAGAAGACAGTGGAGATGATTGTGGACTTCAGGAAAGTCACAGCCCCTTTGCCCCCCCTTGCCCTTATGGACTCCCCCATCACCATCACGGACTCCTTCCGCTTCCTGGGCACCACCATCACCCGGGACCTTAAGTGGGAGCCAACCATCAGCTCCCTCATCAAGAAGGCCCAGCAAAGGATGTTCTTCCTACGGAAGCTGAGGAAGCTCAAACTGCCTCCCAGGATGTTGGCGCAGTTTTATACGGCCATCATCGAGTCCATCCTCACCTCCTCCATCACCGTGTGGTTTGCTGGTGCCACCGCCAGGGACAGACTGAGGCTGCAGCGCGTCGTGCGCGCTGCCGAGAAGGTGATCGGCTGCAGGCTTCCATCCATCCAGGACCTGTATATCTCCAGGACCCGGAGGTGTGCAGGTCGGATCACGGCCGACCCTTCCCACCCTGGTCACGGACTGTTTTCCCCCCTCCCCTCAGGCAGGAGACTACGGTCCATTCGGACCAGAACCTCCCGCTACACTAACAGCTTCTTCCCCTCTGCCATCAGGCTGCTGAACACCAAGTGACTTGTCACTTAAGCACCATGTACAGCAGCCAGCCAGACTCATAAACAATACATTACTCCTCATGGACCTGCACTATTTCTTACCACTCACTATTTATGTATATACTGTATATAAGTCTTATTTTATTTTATTTATCTTATTCTAGTGTGGTGTTGATGTCTAGTGTTATGTTGAATGTCACAGCGGCACACCATGACAAATTCCTAGTTTGTGTAATACTGTGTATCACATGAACAATGGCAATAAACCTTCTTCTGATTCTTCTGATTCTGATTCTGACATCACTGTTTGATACTAGTTCCTGTGTTCTTGGGATTTTTCTCAAATTATTATATTATATTACTATTTATAATATAATATTATTTATAATTAGAATTTATTTAACCGCTGCCTCCTCTTCAGAGTCAGTGCTTGCAGCTACAACTACGAAAACTGTCGAGTGCGTCCGAGCGGTCGTGGGCGCGCTTTCCGAAAAGGCTACTTGGCCCCGTGGAGGTACGGAGCGTGCGCAGTGGCATTTTTCTCAGACCCGGAAGTCGATCGTTGTTTACTTCATGCGGCAGTGTACTGACCACAACATTGTATAGGTTAAAATTTGATGGTCAAGTCTGTTAAAAACATAAAGATGTCCAATATATTAAAAAAATAAATAAATGTAAAGTTTAAAGTTAAAAAAAAATACTCAATGGATAAAAGAAAGAAACAACACAGTTGAGCCTTGTTGTGGTTCTTTCGAACTCCATACTGTTAGCTGACTGCCTAGCCTCGCCCGAGAGAGAGAACGCGTCGTGAGGGCAGTACAGCCAGTGTCTTTTGTTGTTGGAAGGAGTGGAGGACTGCATTGTACGTGGGTGATAGGAAGTGCCTTAGCCCACCACCTCTGTTTAAGGATGGTTGTTCCAATTTGACATGGATAGCTTCATCCCTCTCAAACCAGCAGTCTTCTCTGGCCAGTATCTGTATTTGGCTGTCCTCAAAGGAGTGCCCGCTCTCCTTTAGGTGTAAGTGGACTGCTGAGTCCTGACCTGAAGAGGTGGCATGTCTGTGTTGTGCCATTCTTCTGTGGAGAGATTGTTTAGTTTCACTAATGTACAGTTCCTTGCTTTCCTCCTGGCACTGTACAGCATAAACAACATTCCATTGTGTCTTGGTGTCTTGTCTTTCGGGTGTACCAGCCTCTGTCTGAGAGTGTTGCTTGGTTTGAGCTGAACCGGTATGTCGTGTTTCTGGAGGATCCTCCTAAACTTCTCAGAGACCCCGGACAGAAAGGAGATAGAAACCCTGTGGCGTTTGTTTCTCTCCTCCTCTTCTTTGCTGGGGTCTCGTTTTCTTGAGGTCTTGGTGAAGGCCCAGTCTGGGTAGCCACGTTTTGAGAGCTGTCTTAATGTGGGGTTCAGAAACATGATCACCTGACAGGCCTCTGTCACCCCACTTGGAAATGGTCTCTTCTCCTCTCCTCCCCTCCCCTCCCTATTCTATCCTCTACCTGTTCTCTCCCCTCCTCTCCTCTCCTCTCCTCTCCTCTCCTCTCCTCTCCTTTCCTTTCCTCACCTCTCCTCTCCTCTCCTCTCCTCTCCTCTCCTCTCCTCTCCTCTCCTCTCCTCTCCTCTCCTCTCCCCTCCTCTCCTACCTATTCTATCCTCTACCTGTCCTCTCCCCTTCTCCTCTCTCTCTACCCAGTCGGCCATCAGCAGGAGGGTCCCCCTACATGAGCCTGGTCCTGCTCAAGGTTTCTTCCTGCTAAAGGGGAGTTTTTCCTTGCCACTGTTGCTTGTTTGGGGTTAGGCCCTGGGATTCTGTGCCTAGAAACAATTTTGATTGTAAAAGATGCTATATAAATAAAATAGATTGATTGATTGATTGATTGATTGGTTGATTGATGGATTGATTGATTGATTGTTTCCCCAGCGGGAACCCCTCACGGAGTGGTGGCGCCACCAAATACAGTCGGCACAGATTACCTCGCTTACTGGACCCACTTCTGTTTTGGCTCAGTCCTTTAGTTCGGGACTCTCTCCTGTTCGCTCTCGCTCTCTCCCCTCGCTCCCCTTCGCTCGGAGAAACGGCGCTGAGACATAGTGGTGCCGCCGAGGCGACCACGGAGCTATTGCCTTCATTTTAGACTTTTAACAGTGTTTGTAAATTGTATTATCAACTTTATATTTACTCTTCTTAGGTTTTGTTTCTTTTCGTTTCTTGTTTGATGTTGTGTTTTTTTTAGACGATCTGGTCACAATTTATTTGCCTGTCTGTGTGAGGTGTGTGTGTGCGTGTGTGCTCGTCGCGTCTAATTGTTTACCACTGGAAATTTAATTGTTCCTTTTCTTTGTGGACAGGTGCTGCGGGCCACGGCGGGGACCAACCCCTGGTGGAGGGCGTTTTCATCACACCCCTCGTGTGTGGTTTTGTTTGCAGTGGCACGGGTGTTTTTAGTTTGTTTATCTCTCCTAATTGAGTTTTACCTGCCGGTGGGGCCCCAGCCCTGTCCACCCCTTTTGTTAATTTAACTTTTGTACAGCCGAGTATTGGATTTAATAATAACATTGTAGCACATAACCCTCAATCCCGTCTCTGCCGCTGTAGTAGAACCGAGTGATTGTTCACTGGTTAATTCCTGGGGTAAAATTCCCCAGGTGGCGTTGTGGTCAATTGTTACACCTCTCACACGCCACATGTAGGTTTTCTGTAGACTTCGATGGTGAGGGTTCTGTCCTCAGTGATCTTGACTGCAGTCCAGAAAGGCTAGACTGTTTCCTTTTACATCTTCCCGGGTGAATTTTACATGCTCATCTGTTTTGTTGAGGTTATTCGAGAACGCTTCCAATTCTTGTGTTCGAATTTTGACCCAGGTGTCATCAACATATCTGAACCAGTGGCTTGGTGCAGTTCCTATGAAGGCTGTCAGGGCCTGGGATTCCATCTTCTCCATATATAGATCGGCAACTATGGGAGATAATGTTGAACCCATGGCACAGCCATGTTTCTGCCTGTAGAAGCCTCCTCTGTACTGAAAATAGGTGGTGTTCAAACACAGGTCCAGCATGGTGCAGATTTGGGCCGGTGTTAAGGCTGTTCTTTCTGGAAGATTCTTGTCCAATAGAAGGTGCTTGTGGATGGTGTCTATTGCGCTGGTGGTAGGGATGCACGTGAAGAGTGATGTGACATCTTAAGATACCATAGTCTCTTCTGGATGTAGTTTGAGTCGACTGACCTTTTGAACAAAGTCTTGGGAGTTTCTCCACTCCTTCCAACAACAAACCAAACGTTCACACCATTTCAGGAGACCTGGTGACTCACCACCAAATGAGCCAGCAGACAAAGGGGAGACACCTCAACTGAAACTAGGTGAACGACCCTGCCAACGACTCTCGGGTGATCACCCAGATCATTAACATTCCAAAGGTACACAAGGGCTATAGTTTCAAGCACGGTCCCCAGCGAGTTCAGAACTGAAGAAGCCTTCTGGATAGAAGGCGAAACGTCTTCAAATAGAAGAAACACTGTCCAGTTGACAAAGAAAACTACCTTGGATTATCAATGTTCATGTGACTGTTTTTTATTTTTAATGATTTTAGTGAGTGTGGTCCTTACATTTAACTGAAATATTGAAATAAGTGAATGATTAAATAAATTAAATGAATGAAATTTGTTGCTAACATCATTGTTGCACCAACTCTTCTTTTGAGTAAATTCAAAAACGCTTCAGAGAATTATTTCCTCTGTTTCTCATCACAACTGGCACAGTGATTAAACTAATTAATCAGAACACAAATATCACTTATCCTCCATTGGTGCCAAAGTCTTTGAGTCTGACAGTGAACACAAAAGTAACACTGAGCATGACAGAACCTTTCTCAGCATCTTAGAAATGAGTAATAATGACAGCCAGCCTCCGCTGTCTTCTTTATTCCTCCTAAATATTGTACAAACAGATCCCCGTACTGTTAACAGGTCACCACATGATCAACCCTGTACTCATCATGCATTAAAAAAGGAAAACAGCCAACACATCAGAACAGAATGATGAAATTCATACATCACAAGGTCAAAAATAAAGACATCATTATGGGAAAATGGGTCAATTATATACAATGTAGTGCATAAAGTAAATGTAAAAATCTTCCAAAATAGAATTAAAGCACACTCATTGTCATAGCATGAGGGAGGCAGAGGTGTATATTCTCTTTATATCTTTATACTGAGTATTAATACAGGATATATGTCATTTGTCAGATTAACATACTGCAGATTGGGACCACTTCATATTTTAGGGGGTCTCTTAATGTCACCATGAAGTGAGAACTTAAGGATAGTGTTAACCATCAACAACTGGTAGCTTTGGGAGAACTTTTTTAATCATGCAAAGTGATCCAAGCAGGAGATTGTCTGACTGGATGACTGTTCATGTTGTCTACCAGCAACAGTCCGACCACTCTTGTTCCAAAGATCCACATTAACCGACCTTCCTTCCTTCTTTACTTCCTTTCTTGCTTCCCTCCCTCAGTGAGCACTTAGCCTGCTGCAGTGCTACCGTGAAGATTTCTGAAAACGTACAAAAACGCTTCAGTAAGGTATCCTTGGAAAATATATGAGGTGGATGAGCAAAATCAGCATCTAACATAGAATCTATTATCTAGAAGGTACCACTTTCTCCCTGGCATTTGGCAACCCTTGAGTAGTCCCATTTGGTTTGGGTTTGTTCTTGACAGGGGTGGTACAAGAGAAGGTCTGGGTGGTGGCTTCCTGTGAGGTGCTGCGCCGCATGGTCCCTGCAGGCCGCGGCAGGAGCATGGGGACGGTTGGGGCTCGAACTGCGAGGGGCTGCCTGGTGGGATAAAGTCGTTGAGGAGAAGGGCTGTCGGTCCTGTAGTGAGCTGAGCTGAGGCTTCGGCGCGTTCGGATCGGGACAGATGGCAGCCTTCGAGGGCTGCTTGATGGGCCGGGGGTAGAAGTGGGGCGGGGACAAGAGGAGGAGGACCTGGGAAAACTCAGTTTATTTTTTCGATGTGTGCTCAGTCCAAATTTTGGGATTCTGCAGACAAAAAATAAGTGTAAGATGTTATTTCTCAAGACTTACAAAAAGGAACTTCTACACACACAAAATTGCATCTGACTTTAGTTTTAACCAATGTGTGTCTGTGGAAACAACCATACCCATTCATCAAGAAAGGCGCTTGTTTGGTAGGGTTGGGGTCTGCCACAGGCAGGGGAGTAGCAGCAGCTGAAGATCTTTTGAACGAAGTGACAGGCCTAGGGATCCTACTCTTGGTGTCCTTGGAGCGGTGTTTTTCAGTAACCTGAACAAAGATGTTCCTTCTGGACTCTTGGGAGATGTGTGTGTCCTCCTCTGAGCTGGAAGCTCTTCTTTGCTCATCATCCCCAGACGATAATGATGATGCCCCAGAAGGCACTCTTCTCCTCATCCAGCGATTCTGCTGCTTCTGTACTAAAAAACGGGCCAAATCCGGATTCCTCGTGCGCCTTTGAAGCCATGCTGAGAAGGATGTAGACTCCTCTGAGCCCGATTTCTCCTCAGAAATGAGGACAGGAATTCGACTACGGCTTTGAGACAGTGAAGGAGCCTGGGATTCTTGTCTGGTTGCCTGAACCGTTGAAGATTTTTCACTATTTAACTGTTGTTTCTCATGGTCCTGTAAAAAATCATGCGCTTCCGCTGGTACCTTAGGTTCTTGGATCAGCTTTGGAGACTCTGAGACAGTAATTGGACCATTCTTTGTACTGAGATGCCTTTCTGCTGGTAGATTGTTCTCTGGGATAAAAACTTCTGGACATTCCTGTATCTTAGGTCCAACATCTACTTCACAGGAATAATTACCAGCTGAAGATTTGGTGTTTTCACAGTTACTGTCCTTGATGCAATGGCCATTAGAAGGCATGATGTTTAGGTGGGATGTCTCTGCAATATGGACGAAAGTGCGCTCCACTTTAGTGAAGGGTGGTGATGCTGGAGCGATGGGAAGAGTCGGTTTCAGATCTGATCGTAAGGCAGGAGACAGGCAGCCTGTCTCAGAGGATTCCAGCTGAACTGCTTGTTCATTATGGGATGTGAGGGTGCAGGGAGTGGCCAGTTCACCATCCAGAACATGATCGGCACCTGAGGGAGATTTGCGAGTGTCTCCAGGTGAAAAAAGGACCAGGGTTTTGGAGACATCCTCGAGATCTGGGTCAGCATCAGCCACTGAGGCATGCTCTCTCGGACCCCTCTGGTCCTCTGCCATGAGTGTTGAGGCTGCAGCTTCTTGGCTTCGCTCGGGGCTCTTCTGACTGGCTTCACTGCTGGACTCACTCTTTATGACGTCACCTTCCTTGGACCCCAATGGCTCTGGGATTTCTTCTTCAGGAGAAGCAAAGCTCCGATGAGGAGATAAAGTACCAGTCAACATGACAGTGAGGAAGTCAGCTCTCTTTGCCTGGAGCTGAGGAAGGATGTGGAAATGCTTCTTCTCAAAGCTTTGTCCCTTGGTCCGATAATCTGGGGAGGATGGCGAAATGATGCTTGGTGCTGTGGGTGATGCGCCCTAGAAATAATACAAGAGCAAAGTCATTACATTTTTCTCATCGGACAGAACAGCAGCTTCTGAAGAATCATTGACACATCTTGGTGGGTAAAACCCTCAGCAGTCTAAAAATGCAGCAGCCTGACCTGTTCCAGTATGACCTGGGACAAGATCAGTAACCCTGCTGGCAGACAGCTGTGGTCAGGTGATCTGATTGGGTCTGATGTCCTTCAAACACATTTGAAGATCAACTTCTTCTGGGTTTAATGATAAACTGGAATATTCTGCATAACAATGAAAGTACCTTTGGGTTCTGATGGTACCTGCTTTTCTACCTGTCCTCTCCCTTCTCCTCCCTCTCTGCCCAGCTGGCCATTAGCAGGAGGGTCCCCCCATATGAGCCTGGTCCTCAAGGTTTCTTCCTGTCAAAGGGAAGTTTTACGCTTGCTTGTTGGGGGTGAGGCCCTGGGATTCAATAAAGCGCCTTGAGACAATTTTGATTGTAGCAGATGTTGATAAATAAAGGTGAAATGAATTGAAGAGAACAATATAAATATCACTGGTCCACATTTAAACCAGTTTCATACACTCTGTGTAAAAGGATGTGACAAGAAGCCATAAGCCCCTCGTCCTCCTCCTCTGATCATCAGCAGGTTTTTGACCTGACTGGAAAGCCTCAGATTAGCTGTGACTCTGAAAGTTCAACAACTTCCCAAAGAATCAGAAATTGGAGGTTAAACGTGTTGTTGGGCTTGAACCTCTGACTTTGAGGTCTTCTGCAGAGGTTCCACTGCAGCTGCTTCGTTAGCAGCAAACAATTTACTCAGCAGATACACAGGGCAGCAAAAAAGTAGACAAAACCATCCATCCTTATCCGGGGTCGGGTCGCGGGGGGCAGCAGCCTAAGAAGAGAAGCCCAGACTTCCCTCTCCCCAGCTATTTCCTCCAGCTCATCCGGGGGGATCCCCAGGCGTTCCCAGACCAGTCGAGAGACATAGTCTCTCCAATGTGTCCTGGGTCTTCCCGGGGGTCTCCTACCGGAGGGACATGCCTCACCAGGGAGGCGTCCAGGGGGCATCCTAAATAGGTGCCCAAGCAACCTCATCTGGCTCCTCTCAACGCGGAGGAGCAGCGGCTCTATTCCAAGCTCCTCCCGGATGGGAGAGCTTCTCACTCTATCTTTTAGGGAGAGCCCAGCCACCCTACTGAGGACACTCATTTCGGCCGCTTGTGCCCGCGATCCTGTTCTTTCGGTCATTACCCAAAGCTCATGACCATAGGTGAGGGTAGGAACGAAGATCGACCGGTAAATCAAGAGCTTCGCCTTTTGGCTCAGCTCTCTCTTCACCACTACGGACCAGTGCAGAGTCCGCATTACTGCGGACGCCACACCGATCCGCCTGTCGACCTCCTGCTCCATTCTTCCCTCACTCGAAAACAAGACCCCGAGGTACTTGAACTCCTCCACTTGGGGCAGGATCTCCTCCTTGACCCGGAGAAGGCACTCCACCTTTTTCCGGTTGAGAACCATGGCCTCGGATTTGGAGGTGCTGATTTTCATCCCAGCCGCTTCACATGCAGTGGCGAACCAATCCAGTGATCGTTGGAGGTCACGGGCCGATGACGCCAACAGGACCACATCATCTGCAAAGAGCAGAGACCCGATCCTGAGGTCACCAAACCGGACCCCCTCAACACCATGACTGCACCTAGAAATTCTGTCCATAAAAGTTATGAACAGAATTGGTGACAAAGGGCAGCCCTGGCGGAGACCAACCCTCACCGGAAACGAGTTCGACTTACTGTCAGCTATGCGGACCAAACTCTGACACCGATCGTACAGGGAGCAGACGGCCCGTATCAGCGGGCCCGACACCCCATACTCTCGGAGGACCCCCACAGGATCCCCTGAGGGACACGGTCGAATGCCTTCTCCAAGTCCACAAAACACATGTGGACTGGTTGGGCAAACTCCCATGCACCCTCGAAGACCCTGCTGAGGGTGTAGAGCTGGTCTACCGTTCCACGCCCAGGACGAAAACCACATTGCTCCTCCTGAATCCGAGGTTCGACTATCTGGCAGACCCTCCTCTCCAGTACCCCTGAATAGACCTTACCAGGGAGGCTGAGGAGTGTGATCCCCTTATAGTTGGAACACACCCTCCGGTCCCCATTCTTAAAAAGAGGGACTACCACCCCGGTCTGCCAATCCAGCGGCACCGCCCCTGATGTCCACGCGATGTTGCATAGTTGAGTCAACCACAACAGCCCTACAACATCCAGAGCCTTAAGGAACTCTGGGCGGATCTCATCCACCCCCGGGGCCTTGCAACCGAGGAGTTTTTGGACTACCTCGGCAACTTCAGCCCCGGAGATATGAGAGCCTGTCCCCAGGCCCTGCTTCGTCACTGGAAGGCGCATTGGTGGGATTGAGGAGGTCCTCGAAGTATTCCTTCCACCGATCCACAACATCCCGAGTTGAGGTCAGCAGCACACCATCGCCACTATACACAGCGTTGACAGTGCACTGCTTCCCCTTCCTCAGACGCCGGAAGGTGGTCCAGAACCTTTTCGGGGCCATCCGAAAGTCGTTCTCCATGGCCTCACCGAACTCTTCTCATGCCCGGGTCTTTGCCTCGGCAACCGCCGTAGCTGCACTCCGCTTGGCCTGCCGGTACCTCTCTGCTGCCTCAGGAGTCCCACAGGCCAGTAAGGCCCGATACGACTCCTTCTTCAGCCTGACGGCATCCCTCACCGCTGGTGTCCACCAGCGGGTTCGGGCATTGCCGCCACGACAGGCACCAACCACCTTGCGGCCACAGCACCGGTCAGCCACCTCAACAATGGAGGCACGGAACATGGTCCACTCAGACTCAATGTCCCCCGCTTTCCCCGGGACATGGTCAAAGCTCTCCCGGAGGTGTGAATTGAAGCTCCTTCTGACGGGAGACTCTGCCAGGCGTTCCCAGAAGACCCTCACAATACGTTTGGGTCGGCCGGGTCTGTCCGGCATCCTTCCCCACCATCGGAGCCAACTCACCACCAGGTGGTGATCAGTTGACAGCTCCGCCCTTCTCTTCACCCGAGTGTCCAGAACATGCGGCCGCAAATCCGATGACACGACCACAAAGTCGATCATCGATCTGCGGCCTAAGGCGTCCTGGTGCCAAGTGAACATGTGGAAGCCTTTATGCCTGAACAAGGTGTTCGTTATGGACAATCTGAGACGAGCACAGAAGTCCAATAACAAAACACCATTCAGGTTCAGATCAGAGGGGCCGTTCTTCCCAATCACACCTCTACAGGTCACACTGTCGTTGCCAACATGAGCATTGAAGTCACCCAGGAGGACGAGGGAGCCCCCAGAAGGAGCACTCTCCAGCACTCCCTCTAAGGACTCCAAAAAGGGTGGATACGCTGAACTGCTGTTTGGGCCATAGGCACAAACAACAGTCAGGATCTGTCCCCCCACCCAAAGGCGAAGGGAGGCTACCCTCTCATCCACCGGGGTAAACTCCAATATACAGGCACTGAGCTGGGGAGCAACGAGAATTGCCACCCCTGCCCGTTGCCTCTCACCATCGGCAACTCCAGAGTGGTAGAGAGTCCAACCCCTCTCAAGAAGACTGGTTCCAGAGCCCTAGACAAAACCTAAAATAATAAAAAGTTCTACAGTATAGCCTGAAGAAAGACAAGAGTATATGATATTTGCTTCTTAAAACATTTTAATGTCATTCTTGTTTGTACAGAAGCATTTCAAGATTGTCAAGATTACATACATTAATAAAAAAGGCACAAAAATGCATTGCAGTTTCTCATCAGCAGAGTCTTATCAGGTGATTTCAAGTGTTTTCACATAAAGATCTAGCACAGGCTGTACACACATAAATCCGACTGAATAACATGCTAGCAGAGGTTTACTACAAACCTATTCTCTACACCTATATATTTACAGTTAGTTTAATATACAAAAGTTTGAAATCCATGCTTTATCTGCAGAATACACAAGCAAGTGTCCAATTGTAGAAAAAAGGTATATTACAGGTGAAAGGTCATGACTCAACACAAACTCTCTTATTGCAGAACTCTGAAGGAAACATCAGTCAACAGAGCCCCAGCATTTACAGGGCTCCAACCAGTCTTTAGCTTAGCTTAGCATGACAAAAAGCAGCACTGTCTGCTTTCAAAGCAAAGCTGAATGAAGAACTGCAGTACTGAAAGAAAGCTGTGGAATACTCTGCTAAAGCACCAGGCTAACACACTAAAAGTGGGTGTTCCTGAATCAGCCCACAGAGGACGTTCAGATCGTTTAGCTGAATCTGCATGTCAACAAGTCAGTCTGCCATCAAAATGCCAGATCAGACCAGCCAGTCAATGCAAATGACATAACCGTCAACAGTTACTGTCTGAATTCTGAAATCATCTCCTTCACTCCAAGCCTAGGCTATGCCCACTGTCATGAGTGCCACCTTCAAGAAAGACTGACAATTCTTTAGAATTTTTGGTACTGGTGGATGCCAAATCTGTCATGCTGAACAGTCTTGGGATGGACTAAACATTAACATGTGATGAAACTCCCAAACTCAGCAGCACAGGCTGACTGAGTCTTCATGCCAACACTATGCTAACGCCTGGATATTTGGATCAAGTAGCCCTTTAACACACTGCAGCAGAGCAGCAGCTCTTCTCCCATCACAGAAAATGATACCAAAATATGAAAGGTAAGCATCAGGAGACACAAAGAAAAACCTGCTGACTAATATAGCAATGGGCTGATATACTCATCGGAAAAACCTTCAGATTTGAAGGTCACCAACCTTCAGCCAGGAGCAGGAAAAGAACCAACATGTCACAACAGTTAATTATCATTATTTAAGTCATAGCCCACCTCTGCGTTGGAAACTGAAGATCGTTGAGTTCACTAAGAGCATTTTAGTCACTTCCTCCACTGTTCCAGAGGTGGTTAGGCAGGAAGCAGTCTGATCAGGTCTGATGAGACCAGACCATCACACCAAATTAGTTAGGATGCAAACAACATAACCATCAACAATTACTGTCAGAGGTGAGAACCAGAATGAGCACTTAACCATCTAAGTGAGGACAGATGTGTGTAAAGACTCAGTTTGAGCTAGGCTTAAGGGATCTACAATGATCTAGAATGGTCAAAGAGGGTTCTCACAATAATCAAAACCTGTGTATTTGTGTGTGTGCGTGTGTTAATCATATCTGTAAGCATCAATCATGAAAACAACATTAACTTCGACCACAAATCTAATGATCGTCTTCGAACCTCTGACTTTCGTTCTTGATTAATGAAAACATTCTTGGCAAATGCTTTCGCTTTCGTCCGTCTTGCGTCGGTCCAAGGACTTCACCTCTAGCGGCACAATACGAATTCTCCAGTGGACCCACCACCCGCAGGAGGAGCATGAAGGGTCCGGTGCAGTGTGGATTGGGCGGCGGACCAAGGCGGGGGCCTTGGCAGTCCGATCCTCGGTTATGGAAATTGGCTTTTGGAACATGGAACGTCACCTCACTGGCGAGGAAAGAGCTGGAGCTTGTGGGGGAGGTTGAGTGTTACCGACTAGATATGGTCGGCCTCACCTCCACACATAGCATCGGCTCAGGAACCCAAGTCTTTGAGGGGGGTTGGACACTCTTCTACGCTGGAGTTGCTCAGGGTGAGAGACGGAGAGCGGGGGTGGGCTTTTTGCGTGCCCCCAGACTCTCTAGTTCGACGTCGGGGTTCTCGCGGTCGAGTGAAAGGGTTGCTTCCCTGCGCCTTCGGGTCGGGGAATGGGTTCTGATGGTTGTTTGTGCGTATGCACCAAACAATAGTTCAGAGTACCCGCCCTTTTTGGAGGATCTAGGATGGACGCTGGACAGTGTCCCAACTGGGACTCCATCGTGCTGCTGGGAGACTTCAACGCTCACTTGGGCAATGACAGCGTGACCTGGAAAGGTGTGATTGGGAGGAACGGTCTGCCCGATCAGAACCAGAGTGGTGTTCAGTTATTGGACTTCTGTGCTAGTCGCAGTTTGGCCATAACTAACACCATGCTCGAACATAAGGTTGTTCATCGGTGCTCTTGGCACCATGACAGCCTGGGCCGTAGGTCAATGATTGACTTTATAGTCATGTCAGCTGATCTGCGGCCATATGTTTTGGACACTCGGGTGAAGAGAGGAGCAGAGCTGTCAACTGATCACTACCTGGTGGTGAGTTGGATGAGGTGGGGGGGGAAAGCCACCGCGCGGACCTGGCATGCCCAAACGCTTAGTGAGGGTCTGTTGGGAACGCTTGGCGGAGGAACCCGTCAGGCTGGTCTTCAACTCCCACCTCCGACAGAGCTTTGATCGAGGGCGGTAGGGGACATTGAGTCTGAATGGGCCATGTTCCGCTCCGCCATTGTCAAGGCAGCTGTCGCGAGCTGTGGCTGCAAGGCCGCTGGTGCTGGTCGTGGTGGTAATCCCCATACCCGATAGTGGACACCAGAGTTGAGGGGAGCCGTCAAGCTGAAGAAAGAGGCCTACAGGTCATGGCTGGTCTGTGGGTCTCCGGAAGCAGCTGACCGGTACAGGTTGGCTAAGCAGGTTGCAGCCGCAACAGTCGCGGAGGCAAAAACTCGGGCATGGGAGGAGTTCGGTGAGGCTATGGAGGAAGACTTTCGGTCTGCTCCGAGAAGATTCTGGCAAACTGTCCTGTGCCTTAGGGGCGGCAGGCGGCAACTCGCCCACACCGTGTTAGGTGTGCGTGGGGAGCTGCTGACGTCTCCTGGGGCAATTATCCGGCGGTGGAAGGAATACTTCCAGGAGCTCCTCAATCCTACCAACACGTATCCTCAAGGTGGAACAGAGTCGGATGATCAGAAGGTGGACCATCCAATATCCGGAGCGGAAGTTGCCGAGGTAGTGGAACAGCTGCCCGGCGGCGGAGCTCCGGGAGTGGATGAGATCGGGGTATCTTAAGGCTCTGGATGTTGTAGGGCTGTCCTGGTTGACACGCCTCTGCAACATTGCGTGGACATCGGGGGCAGTCGCCTTGGACTGGCAGATCGGGGTGGTGGTCCCTATTTTTAAGAGTGGGGACCAGAGGGTGTGTTCCAACCATAGGGGGATCACACTCCTCAGCCTCCCTGGGAAAGTCTATGCCAGGGTGCTGGAAAAGACTGATAGTTGAACCTCTGATCGAGGAGGAATAATGCGGGTTTCGCCCCAGTCGTGGAACCACGGATCACCTCTTTACCCTTGCTGGGGTGCTTGAGGGGAGTTGGGAGTTTGCCCAACCAGTCCACATGTGTTTTGTGGACTTGGAAAAGGCTTATGACCGGGTCCCCAGGAGCATCCTGTGGGGGGTGCTCCAGGAGTATGGGGTGGAAGGTCCCTTGATAAGGGCCGTCCAGTCCCTGTACCGAAGGAGCAGGATTTTGGTCCGAATAGCCGGTTGTAAGTCGGACTCGTTCCCAGTGAGGGTTGGACTCCACCAGGGCTGCCCTTTGTCACCGATTCTGTTCTAACTTTTATGGACAGAATTTCTAGGCGCAGCCGGGGAGCGGAGGGTATTGAGTTTGGTGGTTGGAAGATCTCGTCACTGCTTTTTGCGGATGACGTAGTTCTTCTGGCGCCATCGAACAGGGACCTCCAACAAATGCTGGGACGGTTCGCAACCGAGTGTGAACAGCAGGGATGCGGATCAGCACCTCCAAGTCAGAGTCAATGGTCCTCGCTTGGAAAAAGGTAGAGTGCCTTCTCCGGGTTGGGGAGGAGGTCCTGCCCCAGGTGGAGGAGTTCAAGTATCTCGGGATCTTGCTCACGAGTGAGGGTAGGATGGAACGGGAGATCGACAGGCGGATCGGAGCGGCGTCAGCAGTGATGCGGGCGCTTAACCGATCCGTCGTGGTGAAGAAGGAGCTGAGCCGGAAGGCAAAGCTCTCGATTTACCGGTTGATCTACGTCCCAGTCCTCACCTATGGCCATCAACGCTGGGTGATGACCAAAGAACGAGATCGCGGATACAAGCGGCTGAAATGAGTTTCCTCCGCAGGGTGGCAGGGCTCAGCCTTAGAGATAGGGTGAGAAGCTCGGACATCCGGGAGGGGCCCGGAGTAGAACCGCTGCTCCTCCACATCGAGAGGAGTCAGTTCGGGTGGCTCGGGCATCTGGCTAGAATGCCTTCCGGACGCCTCCCTTTAGAGGTGTTCCGGACATGTCCCACCGGGAGGCGGCCTCGTGGCCGGCCCAGGACCAGGTGGAGAGATTACATCTCTCGCCTGGCTTGGGAGAGGCTGGGGGTTACCCCGGAAGAGCCCGATGGAAGTGGCCGGGGAGAGGGCTGTCTGGGCATCCCTCCTGAAGCTGCTGCCCCCATGACCCGGATCCAGATAAGCGGCAGAAAATGAAACTAAACTAAACAAATCTAATTACTGTTTTTGGAACCTTTAAGGTTTTTAAATGTACTGTTTTGTTTTTTTTACAAAATCACTAAAAGTGAAAAGCATAAATTCACACTTTCAAAGTGAAGAACAGAATAATATCATGTACTCAAAAGTTAAAAAGTGTGACAGCATTTGTTGTCTCGGACATGTGACAAGTTGAATCCCATGTAAAATGTAACCTTCATCAAAAAGACTGCACCTCAAAATTTATCATAGTCACTGCATCTTCCTCATCCAAATAGGCTAGCTAAGTCTGGCTGAATGGTTACACCCAAGAAAATCTCCAAATCAACCTGACAGTAAGTTTGTCAAATGTTTCCTTGTCTTCCTTTCATTATTCTCTTGGCCACTAGAGGGAGCTACAAACACAACACATTGACACGCCATCATACGTGACCTCTTGACCTTTTTACTAACGACTGCAACTCATTTCTTCCATCTAGTGACCTTTCAGGTACAAAGTGCTGAGTGATGAATAGGAAGCAGCTGGATGGAAAGAAGGCAGCACAAAGACAGCAGCCATGTGGAAGACCCGATTTACTCCATCTCTGCAGGATCAAAACCAATCTGACATACCCATATGAAGAGGGCTCCGCCCATTTACAGGTATAAAGGTAAGAATGAACCAAAACAAGAATTAAAAATAAATAAATATGAGGGAGGATTCAGAAACATACAAACATATAATGCAGACGTCAGGGCCATCATTCTCATTCAAGATGCACAAATAGGTCAAAATACAATACAAAACTCTTTTAGAAGCAAAAACGTGATCTACAGATGAAAACAACCCAAACAGAAATGACTTTTCTATGACATCATTAAGGCCACTACTGTATTTCATCTTAAGATTTCCTAATTTACTGAGGACTTTTATTGCTATTTTTAATTTTGGTAGTTTTGATCACAAACATCAGTCTAAGTGCTACTACAACATCTGTAAAAGGTAACCCCCAAAAGCTCCTTTGCTTCAAAGTAAAAACAAATTTTTACAAACTAAAGTCACCTCATCAAAAATCCAGTGTCAATTAGCTTCAACATTCAGCACCTGTAAAGCTAACTGGCTGGTGACTGTGGTTGGAAATCACCTGTGTCTGCAGCTCTAGGCTCTGGTTCTTCAGTGCTCCCCCACTGCAAAAATCATCAAGAACATTGGAAAGTCTAGGTTAGCAGATGCTCCCGAAAGATTTCCAGCTGACCAGATGTCCCAAAGAGTCCAGTTAGCTCCGCCATTAAATGGAGGAGGCTGTTTAAATCTGCCCAGAACTGCAAAGTCACCACGCAAGAAGAATGGAGGAGGCCACCAAGACACCTAGCGCTACTCTACCTTTGAAGGAGGTCAAAGCTTCAGTGGCTCAGAGGGGAGAGATTGTGCAGACTGGTTCTACACCAGTAGAAACTGTCAGAGAGCAGCAAAGAGAAGCTACCTAGAATTCACCCAGACATGAGGGAGCCTCCAGGATCAACTGCTAGGTTCTTTGGTCTGATGAGACAGAGCTTTTTGGACAGCAGACAATGTCCAACAGCACAGCCACACCATCTCCAGATGGCTAACCTAGAATAAAGACTAACCATCATCAGTTTGTCAAAATCTGTTTTCAGTTTGACCACAAAAGAAGCTTTTGAGTTCTTGTGTTAGCAAAGTTAACCACATGGTTCGCTGCAGAACACAAACATGACCTTCAGTCAAAGGGTCGTCCTCCGGGAACCAAAAACCCCTGAAACAAAATGGCAAATGAGGTGAAAACCTGCTGTCAGATAAACAAATAACCACTTATGATCAATCCTTCTGTGCCCCTATTAATAAACAAGTGAATCATTTTCATTTGTTAATTAATCTACATTCAAACTTTAAAAAGTGTCATTTTTGTTTTTTTAAGGTTTTAGGAAACATTTGTATAAAATAAATATTGTGACATATCTGTACACTTGTGAGTGAATCAGTTGAAGGAATTATTTGTTTTTATTCCTCTTTCACTTTTAATCGTGCACATCTGTCTCACGGCATCAGTGCCACCAAGACATGTTAAGGTCTTCCTGTCCCTCCATTCCGCACCTCTGTCGCCATGTCATCCAGAAGGTAAAAGATGTGTGTTTTCACTTTATTGCAAAGAATTCTCTCTTCATCATCATCCTCTTCAGTGTTATATGGCTGCTCTGCTTTGTGTGTATATGGTTGTTCATCTACATGTGTGGGGTCCTAGCATGGTGATTTCACTCACTCTGTGGTGGCCAACCCCACATTTTAGGTGTCATGAATGAACATTGAGACAAAACCTGTGTGTCCATCAGCATGTGTGTTGGTTTGAGTGTGTCTCCTGTGATCTCAGCTGTTTTTGTTCATTAGCTTGGCTAACATCTGCTGCAGCTGTGATCTGGACACATTCAGGACTGAGTGCCTGCTCCGAGGGCTACCCGGTACTGCCAGCGTACCCGCATGACGCCGTCGTACAGTGATGGCGGCAGTGTGGGCGGGGCTGCTCTCTGCTGAGCGGCTTCTCTGAATAAAGCCTCCTCCTCCGTGTGGATATTGCTCCGTCTCCAGCGTGGAGGATGAGAAGACGTATGAGGCTAGCCTTCTCAGCTGATTGGGCCGCGGATGGTGCCGCTCCTCTTCAAACTGAAAACAAACCAATCAGAGAGAGGGAGGGCGGGGTTAACAGGTGGAGACTGGAACTCATTGTATCTAAAGAAATGCTATGGCTACATCCTAAAGCTTTCTGTGCTGTCTCCTCCCCCTCCCCGCCACAGTCTACTCAGGAGAGAGTTGATTGGTTGTCACACATCTACAGCTGACTGGTCAAAGTGGGCAAAGGGCGGAGCTACAGTTAGCAGGTAGAAGGTAACAGAGAACATGCTTTCCCGTGGGGAAGAGCAGCACAAACACGTTTGTATCTGAGAGGTTCTGCAGCAGAACATGAGGAAGAGAACAAAACAAAGGAGAGAGATGGAGTGATGAAGGAACATGATGAAGAACAGAAGGGGAAAACACAAAGTGAGAGAACAGAGAGTGTTCCTAAACTGTGCTTACCCTGAAACATTCTTCTTCTGCTGTCCCAGTGCCACGCTCGCTCTGTTCTCTCCTCGGCGACTCAAACTCGAAATACTGCGTACACTTAAAGCGATAGGTGGGGGGGGGGTGCTTTTCAGCAGTGACGGGAGGAGGGGCTAAAGAAGAGTAAAGAAAGAAATAGACAGTCCTCGGCAGTCAAGTCTACCTGTGACGACGCTAACGTGGCGCTAGCTGAGTCTTTAAACACAGACGAAACTTCAGCCTGACACGGTGACGACCAGCGGTACGGAAGAGCAGGAGGACCAACAGTCATCTGACCTCTGAAATGTGACCTTGAATATTCCAGCTCAGACCAAGAGTTTGTTTCTAAATTCTGACTTCAGAATCCAGACTACCACATTTTGGATTTAGTCATTTTTACACCAATGGTTAATGTGTGGCTCTAATTCTCTTCCACAGACCAAACCTGACTCTTCAGAACAGAAAAATGAGTGAATGAGGAAAATCAAAGGTCACAAAGTGAACATGGAAAAATGACGCGCACAAGTCCATCAACAAAACCAACATCTCAGTTTTTCCAGTAAATCTAATATGCCCTAATGTTCAGCTGTTGAGCAGAGCTCAGTTGTTTAATTTGAATCATCTGGTGTCTCTGAGAAATCTGTCCTCTTCTAGTTTGTGTGTTTCACTTCAGCGCTACAGAAGTTTTTGTCCACTTTACTGTTGAATAGTCAGGTTTGGTCCTCCATAAGAAAGTTTATGTTTTCATGCTATTTTATCCCAAAACAAGTCAAATGTCTTTTTTAAACTGACTAGTTTTTATAATCTATGTATTAGTAGTAGTAGTAGTAGTAGTAGTAGTAGTAGTAGTAGGAGTAGTAGTAGTAGTAGTAGTAGTAGTAGCAGCAGTAGTATTACAGCCTATAGTGTGAGTGAAGCATGGCTAGTGGAAAAAAAATCTCAGCAATTTGAAAATTGATAAAAAGAATCAGAACAAGAACATGAAGAAGCTCTCCACAACATTAAATGAAAGCCTGCTAAGCTAGCAAAGCTAACCATGGGGACTAGCTAACATGCTCAGTAGGATCCAAGGTCATCGTGACAAGTAGCCCAAGGAACAAAATATTGTCCCTTTAGTGTTCAGTTCTGAAGTGAAGCAGAGTGAAGGGCTGCTGCTTTTCATTTGCCTACCCTTGGCCTCCTTGAACCTGTAGCTTTGTATGAAAGAAGTATGAAGAGGAATCAAGGGTTGTTGTTGTTCAGGGTTACCTTGTTGGTATGCTTCATAACAGATTTTGTAATTACATATTAACTTTTTAAGCCCTAAGGTTGTTTTTTGAAGAAATCTGCCTGAAGATATCCTCAGACGGGAACAGGTGCTCATAGGGGAAGGGAAAAAGATTCTTGAAAGTCAGCGCCATCGTTGGCTTAACAGGTTAAAACAAGCCATCTCCGTTAAAGATAAACTGTTTATTGTATATTCAGTGTTTGTAGAAGCACTCTCATGAACTGGAAACCATGGAAACCGGGAAAAGGCCACACACCTTGAATATTACGCACGGGCAGAGCTTGTTAGCATCTAACTTCAGAAATACACTTTTGACCATTTTCTCTTCTCACTGAAACAGGAAATGACCTTTTATCCCCATAATAAGAGCAGACCATTGGAAGGCTCAAGCAGTAAAGGAGCCACAGATGAAGTAGAGAGGAGATAAAAGATTTGACTCAACAGAATCTTCTGTGAGCTCAAACCTCTGAGCAGCGGAGGGACAGATGTCAGATTAAGATCAGACCGATTCAAGAACATTTTCTCACACATGAAACCATTTTGTTGTTTCAACTTTAGCAAATGTGAATAAATGTTTCAACAGTTTCAAGTGCAGAAAAAGGTTGAAATGACAACTTTGTAAATGATAAAAGATTTAGATGATTCAAACAAGAGCGAAGAGAAGAGATTTCACTTCCTGGAAAGGGGCCGACAGCATCTGTCTAAATCCTTCTCTTGTTTTTTTGTCTTTTATTTCAGCACTGAAGAACAAAATCAAACAACTACAATTCCCATAATGCTCACAGAGCAGTGGCCAGCTGAGAGATGCTAGCTCTGCTCTTTCTCGGTGGTTTCAGGGTGGAGAACATGTGCACAGCTCAATCCACAGTACTGAGAACACTTTCCATTGGTTGTCCACCTGCAGAATGGACCTGCTGCTGGACCAGTCCGCCTCCAGCAAAACACAGATGAAGAATCAACCACACCACCACCCAGATCTATCCAGAACTATTTTTGGACCACATCTGTAGTGCTCCTGATATGTAGAGACATAAAATACTTACAGTAATATGTTCTTCACATGTACTAAAGGAATTAGAAGGGACTAAATATAGCAGCAGTATGCTGTTAGCAGATTCTAGAAGCTAATTGTGTGCTGAGAACTTCAGGAACTCCCGGCCAGAGTATCTGGAGTTCTGGCTGAACCATGTCATTGTGCTGGCTTGTGCTGGATTGTCCCTGAAGTTGAATGTTGGCTGACAGGCAGAGGCACAGCTGCTGCTGTAGGGCGCTACATTTCCTCATCTGTCCACCAAAATTCTCCACAGAGACCAGGTCTCCTCCCACTGGCTGAATAAGCCTCTTACCGCTCTCTGTGGTCCAACAGGCTCCGACTCTCTTCGATGGGGACGTCCTGATGGCAGCGAGTGACACGGAGACTGGACAGGGCTTGAGATATTTCTCCTGGATCCCTCCTCCTCTGCTAGCGTTAGCATCCCTCGGTTACTCTCTCTGGTGTGGGTCTTTGGACGGACCACCAGCTCCGCTCCTGCACACACAGAGTTAGACAACATTTGAGTACTTCTGGAACATGATCAGAACTCAGCACTGGGTCCCAAAGAGGCCCAGTAGAGTACACAGACACCAAAGGGTGCACTCACAGTACCCAATAGTACCGTGACTTAACATGTTTTCCCTCTAAAGTCTGGATTATTTTCTTAGTGTGAGTGCAGCTCTAACGTGTTACAGTTGATCACATAAGCATGGTTACATACTCAACAGAGCCTCGTTTCTGGACATTTGCAAGGGTGGACTATTTTGAAAATGGGAGGAAAACTGTTTCCTTATTAAGACGCTCCTGCAGCTGCATGTAAACAAGACTAGAAATTAGGGTTTTTCTCTGTGTTAATGTGGTTAACACAAAGGGGTCTGAGCAAACCGTGCTGGAGCACACTTGGCCTGAGGGTGATGTAAGCTGGGGGAAGACAAGGGAAGGTTCGCAGTACAGTACAGGACAACTGGCCCCCAATGTAAATACACCCAAAGACTGAGCGGGGCAGCAGAAAATCTTGCTTAGCCAGTGATGATTATTTCACACAAGCAAAACTCGCACCTCCAGCCCTGATCCTCCTCCTCTCCTCCTGCTCCTCAAGAGGGCGGAGCTCCTCTGGCTCCTCGTCAGTGGTTCCTGATGTGGTTGGCTGGAAATCGCGCAGTTCTGCCTCTTTGTCAATGATCACCCACTCTTTGCTGTCAAAGTCCTCCTCCTCAGCCAGGGGAACAGAGCGGATGAAGGCGTTGCTGTGTGCCTCCTGGTCCACAGATGCCGCCGAGGCTTCCTGGTGGCCGCTGGCTTGTCTGTCACCATGGCAACCAGGCTCGACCGACAGCATCTGAGCTGGCTGGGAAGAGTAGATGTGTCTAGACGGGGAGCCAAGGATGTCTATCCTCGACCTGGATCAAGTAAAATCAGGTCCAATACATTCACGTCCAATGACCTTTAGATCTTGATCAAGATTCAATACTGAAAAGTCCAGCATCTCACCGCTGTCCATAGCCCTCCACTCGACATTCAGCAGCAGACAGACGGTCTGACTCGG
Source organism: Takifugu rubripes (assembly GCF_901000725.2). Classification (NCBI taxonomy): domain Eukaryota; kingdom Metazoa; phylum Chordata; class Actinopteri; order Tetraodontiformes; family Tetraodontidae; genus Takifugu; species Takifugu rubripes. The sequence goes on from NC_042301.1 coordinate 8,353,183, forward strand.
GGCTGTTGACCCGGCGGTACCTTAAAGACCGGCCCTGACCAGAGGGGGAGTCTGGTGCTCCTCCTCGACCAGGAGACACAGGGCAAGCCCCCCGGCCAGCCTCTTCTTCCTGTGGTAACAAAGGTATTTAGTGGTGTGACACGGACACCATTAACAAACTGCATTTAAGAAACTGTTGACAAAGTTAAAAGTGCAGAACATCAAACATAAGATATCAAAGCTGTCAAGTCAACCTTGGTGAGGCTAATCCGGAGTCTGTTGCGGTTAAAGTCGGTGTCCTCCCAGGCCTCACCCAGTTCCCCTGAGTTTGGGAATCCAGTCTCACAAGGGATCCGGCTGCATGGGGCCGGCGGTGCATTTTCCTGATCACTAAGGTGCTCATCTTGTAGAACATCATCTGTGTTCTCTCGCTGAAGATCTCCGGGACCAGGTGTAACGATGGCTCTGTGGAAGCAGGAAGTCCCAAAAGGTTTGGAATGTTTGCTTCAGTTTTTGAACTAAATAATAAAGGGCATGGGCTCTGCTTCTTACCCAACCATGGCGACAGTGGGCCGTGTATTGTGCTGTGGTTGGGTGGAGCCACTGGTTGAAAGTGTTACATCACTTCCTCCCTTTTCCCAATCAAAAGGCTCATTCTCGGTGATAATCCTCTCCTTCATGCTGTTGTCAAACACGGACATGAGCAGCTGGACACAAAACAACAGAAAGATGAGGTGGTGGAGCTAAATAAAACACAGACTGTTTCAGAGTGGGTGGTGCTACCTGATAGTCTGGTTTGGTGTAGTAATCCAGCGCTTGAATGTGGTCCAGAAAAATATTGAATTCTGAAGGCATGTGTTTGAGCAGCATTCGATGGTCATAACGCTCTTTGATCTGACCCACCTGCTCCTGAAAAAGGTCAAAAATCCACATTCATTTATTAACCGTCCTGACGAAAGGCTCCCATTCACATGACCAACTGGAACTAAACCAGCACTCATGTGACCAACTGCAGCCAATAGCAGATCTGTGGAAAGCCTCATCGGTGCCTCACAGCCTGGCTGGGGTGTGGAAAGTCAGAACGAGCATAACATAGTTAGAATATAACATCAATCAATCAATCAAACATTAGCACAAGTGACGATTTAATAACAATCTAAAAAATGATTTGACGTGAACGTTGATCTGAGGATTGATCAGGAGTTTGTAGTTTAGAGTGGACGTATGTGTATCATCCTCCTATTTTGAAACCCTACCTTATCTTTGATCTTTCGCCATGGCAACTGTCCAACAGCAAACTCCACCAACATGTAGAACAGGGACCACAAGTCATCATGGCGACCCATTTCCTGGAGATAGACAAAATAATAGCATGGTTGGATGAGCATTGACACTAAAGCCGGCTACGAGCAAAAGTGATGCTATAACCCACCTTGTTCTTGTGAGCATTGACGGAGGCGTAGCGCACCGTCCCTCTGAAACCCGCCACGGTCCTGGGCTGAACATCACAGGAAGTACACACCGTCACATAATCAGTCGCCAAAGAGGTATTATAGTCTCACAACCAGAAGTATTTTGTGATGGCATGAGGCTGAGGCTTGTCTTTTCATTAATTTGGATTCCTATCAAGAACCTTTTTGTTTCTCAGAACTATAAAAGGCTAGCATGCTAATGAGTTAGCCTCTAGTGTTTCTGTCCCGGGGTTTAGTGCCTTGAACATGATTTATATGTAGCACTGTCAGAATGGTGAGATGCTCGCTGTACTTCTGAGGGCTTTGTGATGTCATCAGGGAATACCACAAGTTGTCATGGCTGTACTCTTTGTTGTCTTCTTTTTGGACAGGAGGAATAAATTCTAAAAATATCCAGCTTAAACACTGGCCTTTATCATCCTCACAGCCAAACAGTGTAGGCTAGAAAACACCTTATAAAAGACTAGATCAAACTGTGGTGTTTACCCTTAAATAGGAAGCTGAAGCAATGCTAGAATTAGCCTGCAAATAAATCTAGCTGAGAATAGAAGAGAATGAAAGGACTTCCAAATAATAACAAATAGATCAAGACATTCAGAATTCAATCATACAAACTAAACATCAATGTTCAGCTGGTGATGTAGCTGTGACCGTTCTGTCACTATAGAAACCACTCACGTCCCTGGGTAACCATGGAGATGATGAAGAAATGGGAGACATGCACATCAAAATCATAAATCCAAAGGAACTGTAAAAAAAGATTTAAAAAAAAAATCACAAGACTGAAGAATAAAGTGATGAAACATAGCAGACATTCAACTGAACGAACAGAAATCATTAATCAGAGAATGGGTGATTGGTGATCAATACTGAAACAAAACCCTCTTATCCCTCAACAGCTGGACAACTATCAGGTTTATGAACTGATTCATTGAGCCACGTTCTCCAAAACTAAAACCGAAGGTAGAAATGACCAACATCATACAGTCGTTCTTTTGCTATGGTGATCTGGATAGAGAAACAAAAAACACTTTTCTACACTTTAATTTTAATTCACAATGTGCTGTCATTAAATGGACCGTTATAGTAGCTTAATGTAATAATAATAATGTAAGCCAATAATGTTAATAATTTTATTTTAATTGATTTCAAAAACAAATGTCCGAGAGTCATGTTAATTTAATTTGTAACCAAACTGTGAAAACTACTGATGATGTTTGTGAACGGCCTTCAATGGTCCATCATGAACCTGATCTGCCCAATCTGCTCAGTATGGTTCCTTACCGGTCGGACCTCTCCAGTGGTGTTGGTGTACTGTCTCGCCAGACCAAAGTCCAACATGTAGCACTTCCTATATGTAGAGGGAAGGCGTCCCATAGCAAAGTTGGACTGCACACACAAACACTGGTCTGAGTGAACTGGTCTAGTGGAACCATCGTTACAGTCCTGGAAGTCTTTTTCAGCTCCCATGAATCAGAACAATTAAATCCCCGTACTCATTAATTAACATCACCAGTTATCAGTACAAAAAAGGTTCAATCGACTTTGTGGCACTTGAATCAAATTTCTTACATTAGTTTTGGAAAGGTCCATGTTTCCTTCTCACTCTAAGACACTTGTCCCTTCCCCAAACATACACGCTATAGTCAATGACAAATCACTGACCTTTGACCCCAACTGAACCCATAACATCAAATATGTTATGCTTGCTCAAACATGTTTGCACATGTGTCAACTAGTTTTGTCCTTTGAAGACACAGCTACAATGTCTTTTGTGTGGAATTAATTTAAATGCCAAAAAGAAGCTGATACTTCTTGACCAAGAATGCTCAGACTGTTAAAATCTGGCAAGTCCCTATTAACAGCTCCAGTTATTTACTATATAAGCCTAGTTCGTGAGACAGCTGCATTGGTATTAATTAGGAGTGGGCGAGTATCGATACCATGTATGGGGCCGATACCAGCCTTATTTCAAAGTATATACAAGGCAAAAAAGCCACTCATGTCGAGTGCGGCTCATCGCCAGAAGATGTTGGTGAAATAATAACACAGCGTGCTGCCGACTCAAACGTCGCTGCTCACATCATGAAAACATGGTGATGGTGTAAATTCTGGTTTGTTTAACTATAGTAAACTTGCTAAAACAACTCAAACAGGCCTAATTAAAGTGAGTGCTGCAACTGTTTATCGGCAAGACATTGTTAATTATGTATCCAGATGGGATTGGGACAATCCTGTAGTCCACACACAGTCAGGTCGAGAACTTGTCAACATGGCATAGTGACATACCGGCTTGATATCACGGTGGAGGAAACCCACTGAATGGATGGCTTCAATGGACTCGAGAATCTGCTTGCCGAGTCTCAAGGTGGTGCTCATGGTGAATGTTCCTCTAGGCTGACTCCTCCGCAGGTCAGCCAAGTTCCGCCCCTACCACGAGGAGGTACAAAGTCATAGGTGATCACGTTGAATTTACACCCCATGAATTCTCCAACCTATTGTGAGCTACAGAGCAGGTTAACCCACAAACTTCATCTGAAAACAGTTCCTAATGCAAAAGACTGATTTGCAACAGTGCTGAGCACCACAGCCTCTTCATACACACGTCACATTTGCCCCAACTCACCTGAAGCTGCATTACTACATAGTTGAATTTGTCGTTGCGCCCGCAGCCAATGAACTTACAGACATGGTTTTTACCTAAAAGCAGATTCAAACAAAACAAACTTTATATTACCAACATGCTAGCAAAAGGGCAGGCTATCACACAAGTGGACATCAGCGTGGAGGGAGTAAAACAGTTTTCAGACCCAGATACAATAAAAATAAGGTGAAATTCAGGGCCAGATCCTCAACCAATCAGATCAAAGTGTCAGTCCATTTCCTGGTTTCTTGTACAAAACAGTCAACTCTGAGAAACAATATTTATCCGTTTTTATGACCTTCACCTGCATCCTTAAGAGCTGTCAAACACATGGAACACCATGGCTACTAGAAATGGCAGAGGAGGACATCCATGTTCCCGTCAAGGAAAACCAATATACATGCACACTCAAATACCACTGGACACAAGAGGAACTGACTAATCTCATTTAAGCATGTGGTGTGATGGTGTGGTCCTGCTGATGACTGAAGAGATGTGACGATGCTGCTCTTATATTTGAAAACATTTAGATTTGAATTTAGAAAACTCTTCAGAAATGTTGACAGGTTTACTGTGAAGTTGTGGAGAAAGTGAAATGGTTGCTTTCTTACCTTGAAGCTTCTTCAGCACTGCCACCTCCATCTTCAGCACCTGCTTTGGTTGCTGAGCTGACTCCACCTTCAACGCCACATTCTCCCGAGTCAGCAGATCCAACGCCTCGTAGATTTCTCCAAAACCGCCTCCTCCGATCTTCTTCAGCTGTCAGAACAGGACACAATGGTCACGATCATGGTCACTGCTCCCCAAGATCTGCAGCAGTACAGTTCTTTCTGCTCTTTTCAGAACCTTCGCTAACATGACACAGGTAGCATGCAAACACCCAACATCTAACATCCACCTTGTATGGATTCATATATGCATATACGTGTACAGGAAACATTAGCTCATGGATACAGGCATCGCACCATGTCACGTCATTTCTGAAGGTTGCTGCACTGATATCCTTTCTGTTGCGTAGCAAATATTCAGGTCCTTTATTCATCTTTTATCAATGCTAAATTCAGAAAGTCTCTGACAGTTCTGTTCCTGCTGGGATCAGGTGGAGAATAATCTCAATTATTACAGGAAAACATAAAATCCTGTGTGTTTACCATGTGACTCCATTCATGAAAGAAGCAACATCCGTGGACTTACCACTTTCCAGCGGTCTTTGACCATACAGTTTGGTGGCAGAATGTCGGCCTGTTCAGATGTCCCGTTCATGCTGGCGTTGTCCTGGAGACCCGGAACTAGGCACTGCATCTGCCAGCCAGACAGAACACGAGCAGCTCCCAGCTTAAAAGAGCCATTTATCTGTGTGGAGAACAAAACTGTCAGAGAATCCCTGTTTTGGGACAGAGAACCCCCGGAAAGAACGGTGGTACCTGGATCCTGTACATCACGCTACCCGGACAAGCCATTCATCAGTTGATCAGGGTACAGGCTGGGATGTTAGAACAGGGACACAAAAAGCAGCCAGATGTTCAGCTGCCAAAATTCTCATCAACCTACCAGAACCACATCAAGAAGCTCTAATCAAGTTTTCAACAATTCTTCCCACTGTGCCTGGTAAAACCAGACCAACAACGAGGTCCGAATAGAGACAACCCTCTCAACACAGCAGAACCTCCACTTAGATGAGCGTCCTCAGAACTGTGGATCCTCCACAACCAAAGACTGGATTTTACAATGAGATTTTCATTTCTGACTGTGGTTCCAGACAAGCCGTCAGACGTGACAGTTGTGGACATCAGACCGACGTTTGTCAACAGAAGAAAAGAATTTATTCTCAAAGAAATGGGCTGAAAAATCATTAAGATCACAAAAGATGACTGAAGTGAATGATGACAGAAAAACCTTCATGTCAAGGAGGAAAGTAAAGAAAATAATGGAGGAGGATCATCAGTCAGGAGATACCTTCAATAAGGTTCCTTCTAAGTGAAAGCGGAGTAGTAGTCTGATCTGAAGGGTGAGCTGATGATCATGTGACCAACACGGCTTCGACATGGACATGTATGTCTGCTGACAGAAGCAGAAGATGATCTATACTCTTCTCACCCAAAATGCTCCAGAAGTGGCAGGACAAATGAGCAGAAAGAGACTGATGAAGATCCTCTAGTTAATCAGCTGACCTCAACACAACTGAAGCAGAAAGATCCACAAACCAGCAGCAGCTGATGGTGTCTGCAGGCGGAACCCCTGCTCATCTTCCTGGACTCCAGGCTGGGGGGAAAGCCCATGCTCTTCCACATGCACTGCCAGGAGGCGCCATCATTGCATGCACAGCACAGACACTAAAACCAGTATTAACCAGTAATTCTGAAATATGCAAACTGGGAAAAGGAGATGCAAGCTAAAGGAGTGGGGCTTCTCAGCACCTGCAGTGATGCCGGGATCAATCACTGAAGTGGGTGGGACCACAGAGCCATGAGTTACATCCTATCAGAACAGCAGACATAGGGCAGGCAGCACAGTAGGAACATTTTCAACCTTCCAATTTATTCAGATTTTAAATGTAGTGATTTTAAATGAATCAGAAACAGATAAATTCATTTGACTAGTGAGTGTTTTTATTTGTGTGTTAAATTGACACCAAAGCTTAAGAGCCATCTAAAGCATTTAAAGCAGAAAATCAAGACTGAACCCTGTACCGTTCATCATGAAGGGGAACAACTCTGTGGTCCTGACAGGGGCAGAACTCAAGGTGTGTTGGTTGGGGGGGTGCACTCTGCCAAAAGCCAAATTTGCAGCATTCGAGTTTTGATGTGATGAAGTCGGTCAGAGCTCACCATCATTCTGAACTTTAGAACAAATGTTCCTTTTCCTGAGTTAGCCTACAATCCAAAAGAGAAGGCACGGTTACCCATCACGAGCACGCATGCACCCGCGCACACACTTCTGTGGTATCATCACATGTCCATAAAATTTTAGCCAACTTCACCCAAAACATTTGCTGAGTGAATTCAGGCGTTGGTTTTAAAATGTTATCGAGAAACCAGCGGGACTAACAATGCAGTTTCAGATGTCTACGCCAACTAGTGAGGACAGCATTCTATGGTGCTTACAAATGTTAAGCGAGGATTGCGCTACCCTGCTTAGTGCCCTTACGTAATTTATCCCATTGTGAAAAGTAGCATAAAATTGATTCGCTTTTACAACAATACATCCCATCATCCTTTGTGGTCATATAGGAGAAGTTAGACATGTTACTTATTACATAATAATGAAGTTAATTATTACTTATTACTATTACTAATTGCTTGATAATTAAGTTAATTGTTAAGATTGCATTACAACACCAACAAATAAAGGACTGGTCCGTGTTTCATGTTTAATGATCAGTAAAATAACAAACTAAAATTACTCCAATTAAAATTACTGACAGCTCATGTTTGCTTGTGATTGGACCGTTGGGTAAAACTGGCTCCAGCCACTCATCCAAACAGCTCAATTCCTCAAAATCTTGTACAAAGTCCAAACAGTTGATTGTTAAAGATGACAGCCAACCAGGAGAATTTCCTATAATGAGAATGTCTATTTCATCACAGCGTTAGATGTGTGTTTTGGTTTTGGTTTATTTTAGTTATGTTGTGATGTGAGAGCATTAAAAAACAAAATCTGGTTTGGAGACATCTGAGATCAGTTAGCTATAATATTAACTTAATCAATAAATATTACACATTATGGAAACATTCTTGCTAATATAATCATTACAGTGAATCGATTAATTTAGGAGACATTACTCATTACTTTCTTTTTAATTTAAAAAGTCGAAATACTAGATAACGCTAATCTGACCTGTTTTTATTTGTACTAAAATTGTTCCACAGAACATGTCTCCTGTTCTGTCCTGCTGCTGATGGAGGCTGGACCCCCACCCCATCCCCGTGCGCAGTCATGGGGGCTCTATGCGCACGCGCAACATCACATTCTGCAGATCAATAGGTCCGGCCCAGTCTGACCCGGTTTTTAACTAAGTCAGCGGGCTCTGGTTGGGCCTGGTTCTGAACGCCATCAGGCTCGCGCACACTTCAGCTTGTTAGGGCTAGAATCAGGAACGCGCCTACCTGGCGCACCGTCCACTCCTTTTCCGCCTTTTCGTAATCTTCATCTGGGAACAGATTCCGATGCCAAATGTCCTGGTCCAGAAAACCCACCGTTCATGAAAGGGGGCAGGTTCCGGGCCTCAGACTGTCCCGTCCTCCTCCGCCTAACAGCCGCTATAGGCCGAGCAGACCGGAAATCTGAGGCAGACCGTATCTTTGAGGGCAGAATGAAAGAAAGGAGACTGGTTTCAGTAATCTAGGACCTCCTGTGCGGGTGCAGGTCCTAGTCCTCCTTCGCTGTAGTGAGGAGGGACGATCCGGTCCGTCATGGGTCTACACAGACCCGCGACAGAACCTGAACCAGAATCCCAGGCCCAGTTCTACATGGGTGTTGTTCTCTAGGTTCTCCGGATCCAGTCGGTTTGTCCGCACTGCAGCCCCGCATTCACACGCGTCAAACTCGCATCAGCCACCGTAAACCCAAACATCCGGTTCAAAATTTCATTATAAAACGTTAAATAAAACGACGGCAAGTTGTTTCCGGTCACAGGGATACTTTTTATTTATTTTGTTGTAGCTAACCTCTTCGGATTAGGGAATCGGGTCAACCCTCGATACAAACATTCGACTCAATGTTTTGAGCACACTTTTTAGAATCAGTAAAAAAAAGTACTGACGCAGAAGCACAGCCATTAATGTTGACTATAAACTGTAAAAGTTTATCAGATCATCTGTTCATGTTTTCAGCAGAGAGGTGCTCTTTTATTTTGAACATCCCAACCGGATATTATGACGCACCCTTTTCGATACAACGAAATAACTTCTAAGACGACCAGGGGGCGCTGTTAAGCCCCACCGTTCAGGGAGCAGCCGAACATTCTTCGAACATCCTGAGCAATTCGAACAACATTTTTTTAAACGTTAACGGCGTCGTCAGGACATTCCGCATGTATTGTTCTTTTAGAACATAGACGTTCGACTGCTTCCGGCCTCTTCGGTATCATCCTCACCTCGGTGCCATGTTCGCTTCGCTTCGCCCACCGACTTCGCTTTGCTTCTGCTGACCGTTTCTCACCTGCAGTCGTTCTGTTGTCAATTATGGCAGAATTGAGCAGCTTCCCTCTCTTCTTCTTTCACTTACACTCGGCTTTTGTGCGCCCCCTAACGAACTGGAACAGTTACCGCGTCAGCTCGGCCTCCTGCAGCAGACCTGTGGAGTGGGTCAGAACCCGGTATTACCAGTGTTAGGGTTCGGTCAGAAAACCCTGGTAGAAGCGGATTAAACATCCCAGCACTAGAGCTTTAACAATTGATGATCAACACATTGTCTGCCTTTGATCAGAATCATCTTTAATGGTCGTGAATAAATTTGGCTCCAGTCCAACGCCACTCTTCAAAAATAAATGAAGTTTTTATACATAATACTTTTAACAAAATCTAAAAATATCTACAAAATGTAGAAGAATAAAAGACAACATGGATGTTTATATGAATGTTTGTGGGAGACTATCATTAACCTTTATTTTGAAAAACTAAAATGTTTTTAAAAGCATGCAGTAGTGTATAAATGTGAAGTTCAGCTGTGTTCAGGAGGGTTAGCTGTTTCGTTAGGGTTTTTGTGTGCTGGAGTTCAGCTCAACATCTCTGTCTCTTTTGAGGCATGGAGCCCGTGCTTGTGTCTCGGAAGACTGTTACTGGCCCTCCTCCTGACCCTGGACTGGTATATGTCCTGGGTAGACAGCAGACTGGTCCAGACAGTTTTGGACTGACTGTGTTAAGTTAATAACATTATGTCAATAATGTTACCACAAGCTCACAAAAAAATTCACATTTGTACATCTTTGAAAGGAGGACCTGAAGGAGGGCGTGACATTAAACTGGTTACCATAAAGCCAATTCTTATCAACTGTGGAAAGATATTTAATATTTAATCATTAATCAATCAACACATTCATTTATGCTTGCTGGGATTTTATTAAAATAGCAAAAACTGTAAACGTATTTTCCTGCTCATTCCCATGGTAACACCATTTTTATTTTTCCATGAAAAGATTTAATTTGTGTATTCGGGACATGTTCCTTTTCTCTCCCAGCAGAGAATCATGTCCTACTGGGTGCCATCACACCGAGCCGAAGGCTGGGTTAGCAAAGTTCCCACTGCTGTCAGCTTCAATTCTGTCGTTCTCAGCCAAGTCATCCAAGTTTAGATCAGCCTCAAACATCCGTTGCAGCAAAGTGTCGACGGTCCGATACCCTGACAGGAGAGAACCGGTCAACAGATCAACACATAACAGCAACCAGCCTCCCAATGCTGTCAGAGATAAGTGATTTTTAGCAGATTTTGTAGACCCTAGCCTGAACCCTTTGGACAGGAAAAGTGGTCAGTGAAGAGGTAGAGAGACTAGAGAATAGTGGGGGTTTGCAGGGAGCATCTGGCAGAGTAACTGGCAATCTCAAAATGATGAGCCAATGAAGAGAGGAACCAGTGAATGTCTGATGCTGGTGCTGCACCGGTCTGCTGCAGTGAAGCGTGAGCTGCCCTAGAAGCTAGATGTCTGTCTAGTCAGACTACATTCACAACCTCAACTATAGTCTTCAACCAGAGGTCAAATCATGGATAAAAAACAGCTGATAATCCAGCGAAGGGTGGCTAGGCTGAGGCTTGGGGACAGTCTGAGGAGCTTAGACATCTGGCAGGGGTTCAGAGTGGAGCCCCTGTCTCTTCACACAGCTGGGATGCTGCACACTAGAGAGACTTAATCCTTTTTACTGGAAACAGTGGAGAAAGAATGGTCAGAACATCTCCACAGAATCTGCTACTCCCATAACTGACAGAAGATCACGGGATACAGCTGGTCTCCTTAACTAAAGCTGATACAATCAAAGAATCTTTGCTCGAGGGGCACTGGATTTGTCTGGTTGCTCACATTTAACTCAAAACTCAACAGCTCACATTTGGACTTAAATCTTTGGAGCATCTTGTTGGGAATAGACAAATAGTCCCCACAGTCCTAAAATTCTTACCATTCCAATAGGATTGTGAAAATCCACTCAGTCTAGATAAACACATTCTTACTTTTTGAAGCAATTTTAAACATCAGGACTGGCTTGTCCTCTGCTGTATCACAGTTGCCCTCTGTGCTGTCCATGGCATTGACCAAGTTGTCCTCTAGCTTCTCTCTGATGGATAAAATGACAGAAACAAAGTCCTGATCAGTTACATCAGTCTAATACTCAATAACAGTTACAGAAACTCTTCTACAGTTGGAAAATGGAACTCCACTTCACTTCATTCACAGATGCTTTCCTCCTCTTCCAAGCTGCTATTCGAAGGATCTAATAGAGCTTTACTACTAGAAGGCGACACAGTACGGTTCTAGTGCCTTTCTAGTTGAGGGATGAGTAGCCACTTTTATAGTACCTAATCAGCTGGGGTTCCAAGAGGGACAATGACAGTCCATTGACAGTCCTATAATGTCTTGAGCATTTTTTGGATTTTCCCTTCAAATATTTATTATGGACATGTCTGTGTCCTTTACAGTTGTGTTTGTGTTGTCAGAAGCCTTTTTAATTCTCTGGATATGAATAGATATGGATATGCCCCTGTCCAGGTGGTAATGAAGTATGCTGGAAAACCAAGGCAACTGTGTGGTGGAACAAAAACATACTGTGCCACAGAGAGCTGTAGCTCCTCGATCTTCCTCTCAACAGACGTGTGCAGGTCACTCTTCTCCACTGAGTACTCCATGAAGAAGGCCTCCAGGACAAAAGCCACAAAGATGCTAAAAGACCGACAGGATGTGATGTCACCAATTGACAACAGTACAGTCACATGATAAGAGTCAACAACATCATGAAAAAGTTTCATTTTTCTTACTTGATTATGATGATGACAACAATGATGTGAAAGACAACAAAGAAGATCCTAGCAGACACGTGAGTGACAAAGGTGAAGCCGCTACTGAGCAGTGGAACCACGATAAGGAACAACAGTCTACATGCTAGCTGGCCAAGCAGGCCCCACCCCCAGACCTTGATCATTCAACAATTCTATACCTCAGGAGCTACAGTGAAGATGAAGATTGGTCCACAAGTGGAATACAGATCCAGATCCATCTGCTGACATGGTACCTAGAGATTCTCACACACATTCATCTTCCAACCATTATGAGGACACTTCTTTTGGGATCAGACTTGGAGCTTGACCATGTTCATACTGGACCTGAGCTATGATGCTAGATTAGAGATATCAACTTCCCATAATGCCCTGGGCTACTCTCTACTAGACCAGTACTAACATCAATAACCAGACACCTTGACCACCCCCTTTTGGTTAGTTCACAAGAACGCAGCAAAACCAACAGAACCTTCATTTACTGGTTCCTCACAGAGTAGATGAAGGATATCATGCCATTGATTGACCACAGTGAGCTCCACCAGCAGGATGAAAGATGACAGAATATCATTAAAATTGTTCTTGCAGTAGTTGAGCTGAGCAAAGGAGGTTCCGTTGAGGAGGACATTCCCACAGAACAACTTTGTCGGATCATCAGATCCTTCACCAAAGTACTTGATCTTTCCTTTAAATAGTTCCATCCCGACCATTGCAAAGATGTAGTAAACCACCTGAGGAGGAGCAGAAAGAGGAGAGAACAGGGGAGGAATGTGTGAGGGGGTAGAGGAGGTAAAAGAAGAGGGTAGCTTATTCAAACTCATATCTTCTCATCTCCTCAGTGGAAGGTGTAGAAACATCATGACATACAAGGATAAGCTGTCCAAAGGTCAGGATGGCTGGGCCGACCCGTATCATGGCATTGATGATGGTACGAAACCTGTGGAGAACAGGACCTGAGTTCAGCTGTTCAGCTGCCCATCCACAAAACCCAGGAGCTTGAAGCACACAAACCTCTGAACGCTGTCCACCACCCGCACCAATCTGAGGACTCGCAGGATCAGGACAATGTCCAAGATCTGATGGCTCCCATAAAGTCCAACTGCACATGTTGCCAAAGATAGAGGTGTAAATACATGTGTGTCTCTTTATATGTGTGTGTGTGTGTGAGAGTGTGTGTGAGAGTGTGTGTGAGTGTGAGTGTGAGTGTGTGAGTGAGAGAGAGAGAGAGAGAGAGAGAGAGAGACTGTGATGCATTTAGCATTAGCCAGGCTAATTGGTCAACATTTGCTGGAACCAAACCCAACATGAACAGTCAGACTCAACATTTCCATGAACTGGTGTAGCCAACAGGCTATCATCATAACTATACTATAACTGTAATTCATCAATTCGGATATTGAATTTTTTATTTAGTATTGTGCCATTTGAAGTGATTATTTTAAAATGATCACTGAAAAAATGACATGTTTTTTTTAGTCTAGATTTGAAAATGGTTGGAAAAATGTCAAATCTTACTTAAAATTGGCAGAAACTCACATGACTTCACAGCCGAGTTGACAACTGTTGCGATGAGGGCAGAGAAGACAATAATTGTGTCAAACCTGAAACAGACAGACACATAGCTAATATACAGCTTTTCCACACTATTCTGAAATTTTTTTACACATACTTGAAAATTTGTCGATAAAAGTTTGTTGTAAGAGGGGAAAAACACCTAAAAAACCCAGTTGGATTAGCTTTTTCTAGAGCCAGAAGTGTTTTAGGGAATCACAAAAAACAGTCACCAGCATGGGTGAATAAAACAGTTTATAGAGATTTGTCTTCATTAAATAGGTTTGAAGTCACTGTCTTATTAAAATGAGCTTCTGCATAACAGTTGTGTTTTTTAGATTTAACTGGTTAAAACATCCTCACCAGTTCCACAAGTTATGACGAGAGAAAAACGCTCGGGGCTCAAACACGTAGAGCTTCAGAAGGATCTCCAACAGGTAGAGCGACAGGAACATCCATTCTGAGTCAGCGATCAGTGGATTGTCCTCGTCCAGACCAATGAAGATGGCGTTCACCAGGATGATCAGGTCATACACCATCACAAAAGTCCTAAAACAGTTTCATTTCTACATTATCTGCCACTCTCAAAGGAGCTGAAGGTACAAGCTACGTTAACTTAACTGGAAACTAGAATTATAAAACAAGCTACCTCAGCTTTGGCTCTGTACACAAGAAAAAAACAGCCAATGACAGCTGAAATCTCTCACCGATGTCGAACCAATCGACAGATCAGACGGCTGGGGACCGACAGGTAGAGGGTGGGGAATATGAAGCGCAGTGGGTGTGGCCTTGATTTGAGTGTAATGACTTCGATGTTCAGGAGGTCGGCCAGCTGCACAAATGCTACCTTCCCTGTCAATCAAACAGCCATGAGAAGAATCAGCTAATTGTTGTTAATCTTACAACATTTGACTGTTTCACACTGTGACCTCCAGAGCATGAGTGTGTGTGGTTTCTTGTACGTCAATGTGTGCTTCACACTAGTTGTAGCATAACGGTAATAACAATGAAAACAATGAGCAAGTAAACATCAAACCCCACCCCAGGAGTATTTTAGGGTCAAACAAAGTACTACCCTCGAGCAGGGACAGGGACTTAGTAAATGTCCCTGTAAATAGACGTTCGGAGAAGAGTTCCTGCAGTGGAGAGCACACTTATTGAGTACCACAATCCTCATTCTAGTAGCAAAGCGAGGACATTTTTTGTGAGGATAGTGAGGAGGTAAAGTGAGGATATTTTGGCTAGTCCTCGTAACTTCACTGTTTGAGCATTAAGACATTTAAAGTTGAGGTTAGAATTGAGTTTGGGTCAGGGGTGCCTCACAAAGATAGACATACAAGGATGTGCTTGAGTGTGTGAGCATGTGTGTTTGTATGTGTGCCTGCTACCGATGCAACCCTGATTCTGAGGGTCCAACACACTCCACAGCAGTTCTCTGTGAGCATTGCGGATATCGGGCTGAACCAGACGGACCAGCTGGTTCCAGTTAGCCTGGCTCACCACCTGCTCCTCAGTGTCCTTTCTGCGCTCCTGCAGGACAGCAAAAGCTCGAACCATTTTATGCCTTTTAGCCCTGACCAGCTGCCGTATCTCCTCCTGTCACACACAACGATGTTCATTAGGTGACCCTGTGCCTCTGACTCTCTGTGGTTTCATTGATGGAATTAGAACGTGAGGGGGTTGGACAGTGTTGAGAAGGTTGGGCGGTGTTGTGTCCTGCATCAGCCCTGCAGGAAGCAGGTACCTTCAGGTACTTCTTGTAGTTGTTGTAAACGACTGCGAGGAAGACAGACATGAAGATGTAGGTGTTGATGAGGATGTAGATAATAAAGAAGAGCGCAAACCAGGAGCTGGCATTGTACGCTGGCATCCTGACAAAGAGAAGACAGCAGAAAAGTCACTTCCTGTTGACACACAAGCTGTGGTCTCACATGGTCAAAATTTACATGACATCAGGGCTGTTGGCTGTGGTGACGAGGACATAGAGGTCAAAGATAATGTCCACATAGCTGCTGAAGTATGGAGCTCCACCTGTGGTCTTCAAATCTCTGTCCAAAAACACCAGACACATTTTTGCTGAAGTTCTGACCAAACCCACAACAATAAGCATTCACAGCCACAACCAAAGATACAAGGAGCTTTCACACCGTTTTCCGACAAGTTTGAGCGCCATCAGTGAGAAGATGAGGAGGCTGAACAGGAAGAGGAGGAACACATAGATGATCTGAGGAAGAGCGTTTCTGATGCTTCTGAACGCTCTGCGGAGCTGAAACACAGAAGAGTCGTCAGAGAGAAGCCCGGCCCCCACCAATATTCACACCCCACATGCTCCCTGTTTCATTATAACCTGCCCTTATATTACCAGTTAATTTATCATCTCTGTCCCAGTACCAGTTTGGGGGGTGTTTATGGATGACAGAATACTACCTGTCGTCCCTCGGTGACGTTAACCAGCAGAAGTGGGCGGAGCACTCTGGTCCAACGGATGGCCTGATAGCTGGAGGCCTTCAGGGCTCCGTAGATGATCATGTCGATGAGAGTGAGCTGGATAATCAACAACTCCAGTTATTGATCACTGATGGAGAACCAACACCCCATTTATGACACATATAAGACATGTAAGACTCTCTCTCTCACACACACACACGAGCACAGACAGACACAGAAACTCACGGATACACACATAGATGAGCACAGGCAGGTACACAGACACCCAAAGATACACATACATGAGCACAAGCAAACACAGACACACACATAGATGAGCACAGGCACACACGGACACAGACACACATGGACACACACAAGCGCAGGCACACACACAGACATGCACATACATGAGCACAGGCACAAACAGACCCACAAGGACGCACAGACACACACATTCACACAGCGCAGACTCACACACACAGACAGACAAATACAGAATAACACACATTTAAGGACAATTGACAGATTTCTTTCTTTCTAATTTCAGGTGAAAATGATGAGTTGTGTGTTTTTGGTTGTAAAAACATGAAGACAGATCAGACAAATGGTTCCATCCCAGCTGTGCTCACAGGAACAGGAAGTGCTGACCAAGCCAAATGTCTGGTTAAAGGTTACTTTTACAAGCATTTATGAAGACAGCTCAGCACATTCTCGTTTGCTGACCGAAATCATCAAAAAGAGGAAATAGCAGGAAATTTGCTTTTCAATGGCTGATCAATGTATCGATCACCCTGAGCGATCTAAACAAAAATGGCTGCTGTGTCGCAGCGTCATTCCAACTGTACTGACTTCATCTACTGGTAAACCTCTGAGGATCTCATCAGACTTACAAACAGATGTGGTTGGGGGTGTGCTCATGCTAAGCCATTGATCATGATGTATCAGCAGCCAAATGAAAGTGATTAGTAAACTAATCATGACTGCGATAAAAACATCCATTTTAAAAAAGGGAGAATCCATCAGTTGTTACTGACACAGAAGGGGGCGAAACACAGAAGGGGAGGGGGCTTGGATTCTGCACCTAACCACCGTGGCCCTCACACCAACCTCTTTGATGTCGCAATGTTAGTTTGTTTGCAGCCTCCAAGTTAGGGAAAAAGTCAAGAAGAACTAAAAGAACACTGGTCATGTAACAATGAAGATAAGCCCTGCCTACCGCGACAATGGCAATGATGCAGATGTTTTTGGGGTCTTTCCAGAATTTGTCTTGAGGGATGACTCTGGCGTAGTGAACCAGTCGAAGGGTGAAGACCAGCAGACAGAGCAACTCCACCAGCATGGTGGCCTAGAACACAGAACATTGCCACTCCATCAGTCTGAACATTAGCTCGCTTCTATCCGTTTGCCGAGCATGTCGTTTTTACCCATGAGGGTAGAGGAATGACAGCAGGCTCCTCGAAGAGTGCCAAACTCAGATCCAGGATAATGAAGATGTACAGGAGCACCTGAGGCAGCCAGTGATTGTAGAGCAGATAGAGCCTGAAAAAAAACAGACGCTCCAGCAGAGACAGCAACAAATCAAGGCCACATTTGGTCATGACAGTGACACGTCAGTGTCTCACCGGACTGCCTGAGGGGACGTGTCAAAGTAGATGTTCCTGTTGTATTGAGCATCTGACACGAAGACCGATGCCAGGTACAATTCCTGGAAGACAGGAAGTTACCACAACATAACAAGACGAACACTGACATGTCAGGAAATAACGCACATCAATAATATCACACGCCCAAGAAGATGCTTCCTGCTGGTCCAGAGGGCTGTAAACAATGGTGGAATTAAATGTTTGCGAGCTGTGTTGTGAGACTGTTGAACATGTGAGACCAAATGGAGACGGTTACATTACAGTGACAATGGAGCTCATGGAACTCCAACATACGGGGAGAAAACGTAAACTGCTAAATAGGAGGAGAACGCCTATCATCACAATCAAATCCAATATATTGCCAGGTAACCCATCATGCACCAGTATTCCTGTAGCAGCTGCAGGTAAGGTTTGCGAGAAAAAAGTTTGGTGAAACTTCAGTGACACTTGAAGGACATGAGTCCATTAGTTTACTGGGGTCATGTGAAACGCGCGCGAGCTCTCCACACACTACTTACCTCTTTGCTCCTTCCGTTTTCGAACATTTCTTCAGTTTTTTTTCTTTTCAGGTAAACACAAACTTTCTCTCATTGAGCGCGCGTACGAAGTGTTAAACGTGCGTGAGATGCGCCAGTTGTCGTTGTTTTAAGTAGTTCTCAGCTTATCACCATCTTTTTCACGCTTCTCTGTCCATCAGCTTGTCCAAGCTGTTTGTCTTTAACTCCACCGTGATGCGTTCATGGACCTCAGGACACGCCGAGTAAATGGTCACGTGCATCTACCACGAAAGCAGCTTTGTTTACTGATCAATTTATTAGAACAAACTGGTCAGAGAAAATATTGTCAAAAGTAGTCAGTGTTTATTTTCCTAACGTCCTCTGGGTTTTGTGCTTTTAAACCTAAACACTATTTTATATTGAAGTGTTTCATCCGATGAGAACTGATGTGGAGATAAGTTTAATGTGCCCTTCTTTTTATGACATGCTTGTATACTCACACACAGCAACACTGAGGTGCAGTGTTGCTAAAAAGCAAACAACATGACCTGTAACACTACATCACCAGTCCAAACTAAACCAACAACCCCATAAGAGCGCAGAAGTGTACACGAAAATTACACACAATTAATCTGTACACGCAATCATTATCCGTTACACTTGAAGGGACTGATTGACTGTCCATGAAGGCATCCGAACCTGACGTCATTAGTCGCGTTCGAAAAGGGTGACGTAACACTGATCGTTTTAAAAAGCATTCCCGTTCAGCCATGACCTTAATGGCATTACTTGATTTAAATTAGTTCGAACAATCCTTTCCTTTTAGATCAAACAGAACTTAACGTTAGGACATCAATGCTTCCACCTTCTGGCGAGTCTGTAGCACTACATGCTGCTTTTTAATTTCCGGGTCACATCACATCACAGAAAGACTTCCGGATTAGCATGATTGCGTAAATTTACAAGAAATAAAAGCTGTGAAGTTAAACTGTAGCTGGAGGATATTTTTTGATGAGCACTTATAGCAACATAAGACTGAATGTGTTTTTTGTCAAAAAAAAGTCAGCAGCTATTGAGTTAGCAATAAAAGTTATTCTATATAAAAATGTACACATTCATATTTTAAATCAGGAAAAAAAAGAAATTAGAATAACTTAATGAAGAAACTGTAAAAGGCACAGAGGTTTATTTCTATGATCAGATAATTATCATGCTAACATTAGCCTGACAGCCGTGTGAAAGACAAAAAAAACAAAAACAAATAATCAAGTTTTATTCTAAACAGTTTCAAATGCACAAGATGATATTTTGGAGATATTGGAGCAGTTTTTTCTTAACTTTCAAAATAAAAAGTGAATCATTCTGTCATCTGTAGTAAGATTTTTTTTATATTGTTTTTCCTTTGACTTTAGAGAGATCCATTGAATTGATGTATTTTTGGATTTTTTGAGAACCTGAAATTCATATTCATGTGTTGAACGAAGTGTGTGCTCCTCAGGAGGAGATTAAGGCCAAAGTTGTCGGTCTGTCAGAATACCTAATCAGAAGCAGATTCTGAGTCAAGAAATTCTCCACCAGAAATGACTACATTTACTGAGGAATAATCTTCCCAGTGACCCAGCATTCTGCTGGGATCGATCAGCAGAATCCCTCAGAGTAGTTTTGGTCGGGATGGATTGGGCCTGACTGAGGAGAAAGCACCAATGTGGGTGACCAGGTTCGGCTCCACGCTATGAGCAGGCTCTCCGGGAAGCTTCTTCATCAGTTGGTACAGGACTGTGTCTTTGGCATTCCCTTTGGTGCAGAATGAAGCATCCAGGTACTCGGCCACCCTGAGTGAGCTGTTGCCAGGGAACAGCATGGCTGGGGTGCAGCACTCAGTTGCTGGCGAAACAGCATAGAACTGTGGCAAAAGCCTTCGCACCTCCAGCAGGTAATGACGACCCAACAGCTCAGTGACAGCCATGAAGTAAAGGGTGAAGAAAAGGAGGTGAGCCCATGACAGTGTGAAGGTAAACCTACATGGGTTTAGAAGGAGCACTGTGGCCAAGACCAACCCAAGCCCCACCCACTCTAAGAGGCGATACGGTTCAGGGTTCCAGTAGCGCTGCAACCGTTCAGGGTGGTACAGCTTGACATAAAGTGTATAACGAGCAAAGCGGCGGGACAGTAGATTGGTTACTACGCTGAAGAAGTCTGGTGTGGGCAGGGCATCATCCTCCAGAACCACAATGTTCCTGGGTTTCAGGAGGTTCCATCCCTTCCGGAGACAGAACACATAGTCCCTTTTTTCTCGCTCAAAGGTGTTGATCTTCTCCCAGCTCCTGAGCTGCTCTTCAGGTGAACGCCGAATCACCTTGAAGTGGGCCTCCAGCAGGCTGGAATCCTGGTTCTCCTGGGGACCACTTTCCACATCACAGACCAGGACCTCTGCACACCGCTGCCCCCCACAGCTGTGCAGGATGACACTGAGCTGCCGCATCACCTGCAGCAGGTAGTGAAAATCCCTGCCTTCGTTTCTCCTGGCTGTCACTATGGTCACCAGCAGATCAGGATTCAGACTGATGTTTTTAAACATGGCCGGTTCTGCTGACACTTTTTGCCAGAAATTGAGGTCATCCTGGCCTTGACGGAGACTTCTCTGCAGGGCTTGATCACTCATGGAGTCCAAATACATGGACCTGATGAAGAAGTAGGAGTAGAGAAGTCGGTGTCCACACAAAGGCAAAACCACGCAGAACGTGAGCGCAGACAAAAGTAGAGCCTGGGAGACGGCGCTGGACCATCGCAACCGCTGGACAATACACGCTGTCCATCGAGGCATCAGTGAACCTTGAAACCATGAAAGCAGACATCAGCAGAGTCTGGGATTAGTCCTGCTCATCTGTAGAAACAACAGTTTGCTAGTGTAAGTGATCAGTACAGAACTAGATTACTAGGCTTACATTAGGCTAACCAATCCAAGGGACAAGCAAAATTAATAGATCTGCAACGGCGTTATTGCCAACATTTCATAGAACAGCATATGTGTGTCAGAAGCAAATAACAGTACAGTCAGTTCTGGTTAATGGTTGACAGCAAACATCTGTATCTTGACCGCTTACAGCTGTATCTTGACCGCTTACAGCTGTAAGAGCAATAAGAGATAAATTCTGTTGCTATTCTCCTAAACTTTAAAAGGAGCCTGGTCCCTATTCACAAAGAATCCTGAGACTAAAGTAGCTCTTAGCGACATCATACTAAGAAAAATCATAGAATACCTTGAATCTTTTTCTTAGAATTTTCCCTTTTCAAGACAAAGGTTATTCACAAAGCCTCTTGGGCCTTAAGATGCTCCTAAGGTGGAAAACTGTAAGGGCTTTTAAGAAGCTTCAGAGTGTCTTTGAAAGAGCATCAAGATGATGAGCAGTAACATGATGGAATCTCAAATCAAGCTGCTTTTCACATCGTGACTGCAGCTGAATCACCAGTAATATCATATAGGTTAACTGGTAAAATGACCAGTAAACACAACAAGAAACAGCTCAACACCCCAATCATGTGATTGAACAATGTCCAAACATTTGAAGGTGTCTAAAAATTGTTTCATTTAGCTGAGTTATTAATATTTTCACTATTACACATTTCTTAATAAGGTTTAAAGTTCTATGATGGTTGATTTTACTGTCCATTCATTTTGGAAGAACCATCACAGCTTTCAGGAGAGCTGGTCACCTTGCAAAAGGTCAACCTCACCTCCTCACAAAAGTCAAAGGTTCTGTCTCCAACTGGTTTACAGATTATCTCAAACTTCAAGACACAAACTAAGACTCCATGCTGGGAATCTTTAGGCTACGTTATTAGCTGTGAGAGCGTGTGAATATGGGCCCAGGTCTGAATCACGTGTGAGCCCTGTTTCTACCCTCTTCACACAGGCTGAAAGTGATTTTTCAGGCCTTTTATAAGAGTTTAATGTTGTTTTGTTGGACTGATTCTCCTAATGTGGGGGGAAAAGAAGATTTTCAATACTCTTTGCTATTCTTAGTTTGATTATCTTTCGTGTTATTTTGCTCTTGTTCTAGAGCAGTTCATGACTATATATGGATGAATATTTCTGTAAAACATCGAAAAGCTAAACATCAACCATATTTTGATCAAGATAAAATAATAAGTACGTGAATGTGCAAATACTAAACTCACCTGTAAATGTGTGCTGCTCGTGCACACACACACCGCATGTAACGGGTGTCAAAAATCAAAGATCATCATTGACGAGCGCTGTTTGCAGTTAAATAATTTAACGCTAACGCGGTAGTCAGTGTTGGACGTTTAACTGATATGAAAAAAACAGAAAATTGAAGACTTACAGCAACCTACGCCTCCATGTTGTCTCAGTACGGAAGTGTCACTCTCTGATCTTTAGCCGCGCTGTAAATCCTTCTTCTTGGGGAACACCGCCCCCTGCTGGTATTATACATCATGAACGCAGGAATCTCAAAAACTTAGTGGATGGATGGATGGATGGATGGATGATGGATGGATGGATGATGGATGGATGGATGATGGATGGATGGATGGATGGTTCAGACCACCATCCAAGTGTGTGTGTGTGTGTGTGTGTGTGTGTGTGTATGTGTGTGTGTTGCCTTGCAGCAACCTTAGCAAATGAGGAACATACAGGTTCTTTCAGTGTCACCAGAGTGGAACAGCTATCAGTAGATGCATTTCATTGACGTCAATGAAGGTTCTTGTCAGGAAGGTGATCAGATGCTCTCACGACAACTGATCAGCATTAATGAATTGATTTGAACAGCACACGGCTTTGATCACACATCCACACTGAACTCTGTGGCCAGATCAAACCAATCATTCATCAATATTGTGTTTGACCTCATTGACATTTTGATCTATTAAAAATGTAGAACTGGTCATATGATTTTCTCTGCAGACCAGTCCACACTTGACCGGTTTAGTGGTAAACCAGTCAGAAAAGCAGTGTGAGCAGTTCCAATACCACTTCAGGTCCAAGGAGGCGGTGGAACCTGTTTCAGCTGGAGAACACTGAAGAGATCCTAATAAAGATAAAAGCAGTGTTTGTGTGTGGTTGTGTCTCAGCTCAGCTGAAAGTTTGTTCAGGTCCCTTCTGGATCATCAGATCCGTCAGAGCGTCTCAGGTTTCGGCAGAAGGAAGATGTCCTCTAACACCGCCATCATGGGGAACCTCCCCAGTGGGATCGGAATCTACACCACCATACCCGACATTTTCTACCTACCAGAGCTGGTAAGCTGCATGACAGTGCAGTGTTAGTGGGAGCATTGTAAGAATCAGCAAAAATTGTTAAATTTCTAACCTGAGTTTAGACAAAACTCAGCTCTATAAATAACCAGTACTCAATGGTTAACCTTCAGCTTCAGTCACAGGATCACATCAGCAGGACCTGCTGTTCAGCTAACATCTGTTTGGGTTTGAGTTTGATCCGAACCTAGTTTAACCATGTACACACACACACACATACACGGCAGCTTCATGTCTGAGTATAGATTTTCAGTAAGATCAATGATGGTCAGATGCTTGTTGGTGAGCAGAGATCAGTAAACCAGGAAGATCGCACACAGCGAGCTCTGCCCCCACGCGTGTCAGCAGATGACGGTCATGGTTACATGATGGCTTCGCTGTTGTGCAGATCTTTGGGGGTCTGGTCTGGATCCTGGTGGCGTGCACGTTGGTGGTGCCACAGAACCCTCAGGGCTGGGTCATGTTTGTGTCCGTCTTCTGCTTCATTATGACGTTCATCTGGATGCTGGTGTTTGCCTGTGGAGGTCATCACAACAACAGTAGCTGGGCTACAGCGGTGAGCTGTCTGTCTGCCTGCCTGCCTGCCTGCCTGCCTGTCTGTCTGTCTGTCTGAGAAAAAAAATTCTGCCCATCAACAACATAAAAGGTTAAGTAGTCACATGACTATGATGACTATGATCAGGGCATCTGAGCGTCCTGATGTCCTGCAAGAGGTTCCTCACTGAGCTTTGATGGGCAGTCTTCTTCTGCTCTTGGTCACCAGCAGGACGTCCTCTACCATGTCATAGCTGCCTTCTTCTACCTCAGTGCTTCAGTGGTTCTGGCTAAAGTTACTCTGGACATGAAAGATGGCAGCAACTTCCAGATCTACCAGCTGGACATCTCTGCCGTGGTGAGTCCACACATTCACCTAAACACACTGACCTGATGGTGACATGTCTTCACTGTTTGTCTCTGCAGGTCTTCTCCTATGTGTCCACCCTGCTGTACTTCATCCACAGCATCCTGTCGGCCATCCGCTGGAAGTCTTTCTGAGTCGTCTCTCCTACTGATCAACATTCATTCACTTCAAAGAAGCAAAGATCACAACGCAAATCAAGTCTGGAACATTTTTTGTAAAGAAAGATTTGTAAAATTAAAAACTGAAAATTGTGTTTTTACGTTTTACATCAATGATTTAACAGAAAAGATGTTTGTTTTTCAATCAAATTTTGGAAAAACACCAATAAAATTGAACTAAAAATGAATTATTTTCAGTCACTTAGCATGTGACATCGGCGAGTTGGACGCCGATCAGACAACAGGAAACTTTGTCAGCAGTAAACCTCTGTCCAGCAAACCACAATGCAGCTGTGAATGTTAGTTGCATAGTTCCACTCGTATTTCACAGTTAACATTAATTTGTATCAGTTTTAAAATGTTACGTTTAACTTTTTTTAAAATATCAAATAAATAATTAATCTTCCTTTCTTTGAAATATACATTTTAGTAATTTACAAATCCTTTTGTCCAAAACTACTAGCTGCCATTCTTCAACTAACTGCTAGGGAGAGGAGGAGAAAGAGAAGTGCTGTTTGGAGAGCAGGACCTCTCAGAAGAGCTGTGGCAGAGTTGTTTTGGCAACTTTATTTTCTGCTTTGATATTTAATGAGAATTTGAATGAATGCACAAACATGTACTAATTTACTAAGTCAAATTAGTAGGATGTGAATACCAAAAATGCCACCTAGTGACAACAGATTTATTTAAAAAACATTACAGGCCCCACCCCCAATGGAAAATCTCTTATCCCAGCATTCCCGGCTGCCGTTACATGTTTGCTGTTATCGCTCAACATGTTTGTGGGGTCTGCAGTGCCTTGTATGGTCACGTCCTGCTGGCCTAAAGGTGATAAGCAGCTTGGCAGCTATGTTTTAAGGGTTTTTTAAATTTAGAGCATTTATTGTGGAGACCAGTGTTTGTTCTCTCAGTGTTGCTGCAGCAACAGGACGTGTGAGGAGCAACAGGTGAGGACAGACAGGTGAGAATGATGATGCTGATGTGTAGTTGTGTTGTTGTCCCAAGCTGTGAGGAGGTCTTTCGGAGTGAACTATAGTACTCCAGTGGTGAATCACTGTCATACTTTTGTACTTCAGTAAGAGTTCTACTTATTAATAGTGCTGCCACCGTAACCAAGAACTTTATCTGCAGCCATCTTCTTCGAACATTCAGGAGAAAGGGAAGAACCGAACGAGTGGATTGTTGGATCCTGAAACTGATCAGCGTGAGATGGGAAATGTTTCTGATGCTAGAGTAAGTGAAAATTAACTGTTGCTAATACTGAGGCAAGCTTTAGTTTTCTTTTAGCCAACGCACACCTTTATCCTTTGTAGTTTCTATGTCAGAATGAAGCTTTTTAACCTTTAAAACTGACACTTATCTTTTATTATCTTTGTAACTTTGATTCCTGGTGATAAATTCATAATTAGATTCTAAAGCCAAAGCTACTGTAGAAGTATCGTGTTCTGATTCCTTCTGCTGTGACTTGAGTGGCTGACAATTCAACAAATATGAGGTTGAAGTTGTTAGGTTCGATAAGAACCTTGAGCAGTTTGCCACATATACTAGAATTCTGGTGTGGGTATGTTCAATGGGAGATGTTAGAACATTCATGAAACCTGCTCAAGATTCTAGAAACCTACAACAGGACAGTCAGAAGCCAACAGCAGAACTTTTTGGTTTCCAGGTTTCACGGAGCTTGGGTGTCACCATGCGTCAGGTGGGATGGCAGTTTTCCAGTTACCAGCTGGTCCTTCTGCTGAGCTTCATCAGCATTGATCTTCCATTGGCTTCAGGGGGAGGTTCTAACAACACACTGAAGAACAGCACCGTATGTGAAGGGAGGACCAACTGCATTGAAGGTGTCATCCTGCCAATATGGAAGCCAGAAAATCCCACCTTTACCGAGCGCCTTTCCAGAGCCACCGTTTATTTTGTGGCCTTGGTATACATGTTCCTGGGTGTGTCCATCATTGCAGACCGCTTCATGGCCTCCATTGAGGTCATCACCTCCCAGGAGAGAAAGATCACAATCAAGAAGCCCAATGGTGAGAAAATCACCACCACGGTGCGCATCTGGAATGAGACGGTGTCAAACCTAACCCTCATGGCCCTGGGTTCTTCTGCCCCAGAGATCCTCCTGTCTGTGGTGGAGGTTTGTGGTCACAACTTTGATGCAGGCGAGCTTGGACCCAACACCATCGTGGGAAGTGCCGCCTTCAACATGTTTGTCATCATTGGCCTTTGTGTGTCCATCATTCCGGAGGGACAAACACGGAAAGTAAAGCACCTGAGGGTTTTCTTTGTCACTGCCATCTGGAGCATCTTTGCCTATACGTGGCTTTATATGATTCTTGCCGTCACAACTCCAGGTGTTGTGGAGATATGGGAGGGGCTCCTCACACTCTTCTTCTTCCCTCTCTGTGTTGGATTTGCATATGTGGCTGACCAACGCCTGCTCTTCTATAAATATGTGTATAAACGCTATAGAGCAGGAAAGCGGAAAGGAGTGATAATTGAAATGGAAGGAGAACCAGAACTTACAATGCACGTGGACCTCAACTCTCATGGAGAAGACCTTGGACATGAATGCAAGGGACTGGATGACCTACTAACTGATAGGCTTACTGATCAGGTTTTGAAGCAGCAGCAAGCCGGTGGACCTCTTCATCAATGCCAGATAAAAAACCATGCGCGAGCAACCAACTATGACATCTGCTCAGAGGTGTCTAACAGCCCCTCCTCTGAGGTGTTCTTCCACCCTGGTTTCTACAAGTGTGTGGAGAACTGTGGCAGTGTAGCGCTGAATGTGGTCCGGTGCGGCGGAGACCTAAGGACTTCAGTCCTGGTAAACTATCAGACTGAAGATGGTACGGCAAGATCTGACTCAGACTACCAGTTCACAGAAGGAGCTCTTCTGTTTCAACCTGGTGAAACCCAGAAGGTCATCAGCATCAACATTGTTGATGACGATATATTTGAGGAAGACGAGCACTTCCTGGTTCATCTCAGTAATGTGACGGTTCTGTCTGAGGGAAATGCCAAGGTCTCCTGTGCAACTTTAAGTCATCCATGCACAGCAAAGATCACCATTTTGGATGATGACCATGCAGGAATCTTTACATTTGAGGAGGAGACGGTGACCGTGAGCAAGAGTGTTGGAGTATTGGAAGTGAAGGTTCTCCGAAAATCAGGAGCTTGTGGCGTTGTGGTAGTGCCATACAGTACCGCACAGGGCACGGCTAAAGGAGGTGGTGAGAACTTTGAAGACACACATGGAGTCCTGGAATTTGACAACGGTGAGATTTGGTAAGTCAACCTCCTGAACCTCCTCGATCGCAGCGTGGCAAAAAAAATATCAGCCTATCATTTATCCCATCACTTGATTTATATACAGGGCAGCCAGTTAGATGACAACTGAATTTGACATTCAGGTGACCAATCAGGCGCAAACAACGGCGCTAAATGCAGCAGAACTTACGATGTCAGCCTATCATCAATCCCGTTACTTGATTGACATATAGGGCAACCGGTCAGAAGCGCTAAGCTATTCAGCGAATTACCGCTGATTTTATGCCATCGCTAAAGCTTATGGTCATCAAAATGAATGAGGGAGCGGGACCAAGTAAGAAGACAAAAACATATCACTTTCATTCGGAATGGGAGGTGGACTGTTTTTCACAATGTCATTTTCGAAGTGCCATCCATCCATCCATTCTCTACCGCTTATCCGGGGTCGGGTCGCGGGGGCAGCAGCCTAAGGAGAGAAGCCCAGACTTCCCTCTCCCCAGCTACCTCCTCCAGCTCATCCGGAGGGATCCCCAGGCGTTCCCAGGCCAGCCGAGAGACATAGTCTCTCCAACGTGTCCTGGGTCTCCCCGGGGGTCTCCTACCGGAGGGACATGCCCTGAACACCTCACCAGGGAGGCGTCCAGGGGGCATCCTGACTAGATGCCCAAGCCACCCCATCTGGCTCCTCTCAACGCGGAGGAGCAGCGACTCTACTCCGAGCTCCTCCCGGATGGCAGAGCTTCTCACCCTATCTCTAAGGGAGAGCCCAGCCACCCTACGGAGGAAGCTCATTTCAGCCGCTTGTACCCGTGATCTTGTTCTTTCGGTCATTACCCAAAGCTCATGACCATAGGTGAGGGTAGGAACGAAGATCGACCGGTAAATCGAGAGCTTCGCCTTTCGGCTCAGCTCTCTCTTCACCACAACGGACCGGTGCAGAGTCCGCATTACTGTGGACGCCGCACCGATCCACCTGTCGATCTCCCGCTCCATTCTTCCCTCACTCGTGAACAAGACCCCGAGGTACTTAAACTCCTCCACTTGGGGCAGGATCTCCTCCTTTACCCGGAGAAGGCACTCCACCTTTTTCCGGTCGAGAACCATGGCCTCGGATTTGGAGGTGCTGATTCTCATCCCAGCCGCTTCACATGCGGCGGCGAACCGATCCAGTGATAGTTGGAGGTCACGGGCCGATGAAGCCAACAGGACCACATCATCCGCAAAAAGCAGAGACACGATCCTGAGGTCACCAAACCGGATCCCCTCAACACCATGACTGCACCTAGAAATTCTGTCCATAAAAATTATGAACAGAATCGGTGACAAAGGGCAGCCCTGGCGGAGGCCAACCCTCACCGGAAACGAGTTCGACTTACTGCCAGCAATTCGGACCAAACTCTGGCACCGATCGTACAGGGAGCGGACAGCCCGTATCAGCGGGCCCGACACCCCATACTCTCGGAGGACCCCCCACAGGACCCCCCGAGGGACACAGTCGAATGCCTTCTCCAAGTCCACAAAACACATGTGGACTGGTTGGGCAAACTCCCATGCACCCTCGAAGACCCTGCGGAGGGTGTAGAGCTGGTCCACTGTTCCACGCCCAGGACGAAAACCACATTGCTCCTCCTGAATCCGAGGTTCGACTATCCGGCGGACCCTCCTCTCCAGTACCCCTGAATAGACCTTACCAGGGAGGCTGAGGAGTGTGATCCCCCTATCCAGAGCCTTAAGGGACTCTGGGCGGATCTCATCCACCCCCGGGGCCTTGCCACCGAGGAGTTTTTTAACTACCTCGGCAACTTCAGCCCCGGAGATACGAGAGCCCATCTCCAGGTCCCCAGGCCCTACTTCCTCACTGGAAGGCGTGTTGGTGGGATTGAGGAGGTCCTCGAAGTATTCCTTCCACCGATCCACAACATCCCGAGTTGAGGTCAGCAGCACACCATCACCACTATACACAGTGTTGACAGTGCACTGCTTCCCCCTCCTCAGACGCCGGATGGTGGTCCAGAACCTTTTCGAGGCCGTCCGAAAGTCGTTCTCCATGGCCTCACCGAACTCTTCCCATGCCCAAGTCTTTGCCTTGGCAACCGCCGTAGCTGCACTCCGCTTGGCACGCCGGTGCCCATCTGCTGCCTCAGGAGTCCCACAGGCCAGTAAGGCCCGATACGACTCCTTCTTCAGCTTGACGGCATCCCTCACCGCTGGTGTCCACCAGCGGGTTCGGGCATTGCCGCCACGACAGGCACCAACCACCTTGCGGCCACAGCACCGGTCAGCTGCCTCAACAATGGAGGCACGGAACACGGTCCACTCGGACTCAATGTCCCCCGCCTCCCCCGGGACATGGTCAAAGCTCTCCCGGAGGCGTGAGTTGAAGCTCCTTCTGACAGGGGACTCTGCCAGGCGTTCCCAGCAGACCCTCACAACACGTTTGGGCCTGCCAGGTCTGTCCGGCATCCTTCCCCACCATCGGAGCCAACTCACTACCAGGTGGTGATCAGTTGACAGCTCCGCCCCTCTCTTCACCCGAGTGTCCAGAACATGCGGCCGCAAATCCGATGACACAACCACAAAGTCGATCATCGATCTGCGGCCTAAGGCGTCCTGGTGCCAAGTGCACATGTGGACACCTTTATGTCTGAACAAGGTGTTCGTTATGGACAATCTGAGACGAGCACAGAAGTCCAATAACAAAACACCACTCGGGTTCAGATCAGGGGGGCCGTTCTTCCCAATCACACCTCTCCAGGTCACACTGTCATTGCCAACGTGAGCATTGAAGTCACCCAGGAGGACGAGGGAGCCCCCAGAAGGGGCACTCTCCAGCACTCCCTCTAAGGACTCCAAAAAGGGTGGATACGCTGAACTGCTGTTTGGACCATAGGCACAAACAACAGTCAGGATCCGTCCCCCCACCCGAAGGCGAAGGGAGGCTACCCTCTCATCCACCGGGGTAAACTCCAATACACAGGCACTGAGCTGGGGAGCAACCAGAATTGCCACCCCTGCTCGTCGCCTCTCACCATCGGCAACTCCAGAGTGGTAGAGAGTCCAACCCCTCTCAAGAAGACTGGTTCCAGAGCCCTTGCCGTGCGTCGAGGTGAGGCCAACTATATCTAGTCGGAACTTCTCAACCTCGCGCTCCTTTCCCACCAGAGAGGTGACATTCCATGTCCCTAGAGCCAGTTTGTGCAGCCGGGAATCAGACCGCCAAGGTCCCTGCCTCCGGCTGCTACCCAAAACACAATGCACCCGACCCCCTTGGCCCCTCCTGCAGGTGGTGAGCCCACGGGAAGGGGGTCCCATGTTGCCTCTTCGGGCTGCGCCCGGCCGGACTCCATGGGCAGAGGTCCGGCCACCAGGCGCTCGCCAACATGCCCCACCCCCAGGCCTGGCTCCAGGAGGGGGCCCCGGTGACCCGCATCCGGGCAAGGGAAACTTGGCACCAATGTTGTTCAGCATCATTAGGGGGTCCTGGGCTACGCTTTGTCTGGTCCCTCACCTAGGACCTGTTTGCCATGGGTGGTGCCTAGGATCATTGGGACACGCAAACCCCTCCACCACGATAAGGTGGCAGCCCACGGAGGGGCGTTGAAGATTATTAAGTACATGAAGATTATTAAGTCCAAATACTTCCACCATGACTGATGAACATTTGGAAGTGTGCTTGAGACTGGCTGTCAGCAGCTACTGTCCGGACTATGCATCCCTGGCTGATTAAATTCAGTGCAAGTCATTAAAGTAAACTCAGGCAATTACAAAAAAAAAATGTTAATAGTTAATTATTATGTGTGTTTTGCAAAATTCGCTCATTTGGTTATGCAAGGTACATCAACATACATTGTACATACAAAGAATCCTCAATACATTTGAAAATTAGATGTTTTGCATTTTTGTGGTGGTTAGATCACTTTGACTTGGTCATTTTGTAAGTAACTCGCATGCTGAAAAAATGTGAGCACCCCTGATCTACAGATTCTGAAAATGTTGTGTAAATGGGGTCTAACCAGCATCACCCCTCCTCTGTCAGTGATCAATTTTTTTTGGCTTCTTTAGCAAAACGATTCAGGTCAATATCATTGATGATGAAGAGTATGAAAAAAACAAGAACTTCTTCATTGAACTTGGGGACCCCCGGCTGCTGGAGATGAGTGAGAGGAAAGGTGTGGGGGGTTGCCTGACTTCCTTGGAGTGACCACACCCAACCATGACTAACCTTTAACCTGCTGCAAGTTAAATTCAGGAAATCTGCTTAACTCCTTTAGCAACACTTATACATGTAGCACTGTTGCTGTTTCCATGGTAACAGTGCATAGACGACTAACTTGCAAAGAATTATGGGTCATGTAGTTCTAACCTAGAAGCTGAGAGGCTGAGTAATTCTAAAATCGTATAGAAGCAGCATGAACATTTATATGCTTCTGTGTGTGTGTGTGTGTGTGTGTGTGTGTTTATGAGGGTGTGAATAAATCTAATATGAATAAACACATGTTTATCTATCAAGACTCATAAAAAGTCCTGATTGTTTCTGGGTTTTTTTATTTATTTTTGTCTGAATAAGAATTTAACCTTTTCCTTCTCTTCTCTTCCTCTTCCCGTGATGTCACCTGTCTGTAGCTCGGCTGCTTCAAGAAGTCGGTAAGTTTCTTTGATGCTTACAGATTTGGGGTTTTACTTTTTTTTTTTGCAGTTCAATAAATGTGAACTAATCTTATTGTTTCCAAAACGTCCAGGTAAATTTGTCCAAACAGGTGAGTCGGCACATTTTCTTTGGTTGGATGATGGTTTATTATTATTTTGAACTCACTGATCATTGAAACAAGTGAGATAACCATCTTTGCGGCTTTATTTTGTTACTATTAAAGAGTAGACTATTGTTTATTTTACACTTTCAGCTGTTTCAGTTATGTTGTGCCAAAGCCACCTTTGAAACATTGCTAGTCAGTATAGCGCCGTCCTCCTGAGAGCTGAGGGATGCCACGTATGTTTCCATGCACTGAATTCACTTTTCCCATTCACTCAGTACAGCACAGAGGTAAATTCATTGGGAACTTATGCAAAAAATATTAGTTATGATATTTATAAGCAGGTCTGTGTGCTGCTGTGTGCCCGTAGCAAGTGTGCAAGTCATTTTTGTGTCACTTGCTGGGACACAAGTCAATTGCAAATTGTCATTCCATGACTCGGATCATACTGTTTTCGCTCCTCAAACAGCATTGTTTGGGGAGCAACAACAGTATGAACCACATTGTGGAATAAAGCTAGCAGCAAGTGGTGGAGCAACATTTAACTTTATGTGCCGATACATTTTAGGCAAGCCATGACAAAGGAAACAAGGCCTTTACCTCAGCCAAATACTCACTGCTAATTCTGAGTCTGCGCCATGGCGAGCTTCATCATTGTCCCCTTCATTTTCCCCCTTGAGAACCAAATACAATTCAGACACAGATTCATCCATTCATTCAATTTGAACTTTCAAGCAGTTAGATTTGATACACTCAAATCTTTGTGTGTCCAAGCTAAGCGCTTACGACACAGCGTACACAATTAATTATCTCCCAGTCTTTATAATCAAGAGCAAGCTAACATCTGTATGAACTCTTTTCTTCTCGTGATTATTAACCGTTTGAGATGCAGGGAGCAAAATTTTCTGGCAGTGGAAGTGATAAGGCTACTGTGCATCATCAGAAGACTAGCACATTTTGTTTGGTAGCAGAAATGGGCAGAACACCATCTCAAAACAGTAGATAAAACTTCATATGAAAGATGGATGTAGTCTTTCAGACCTTCATTATTGGCTCATCTATTAAATGTTGACAAAGTCACCTGACTCTGTTTACATATCCAGGGCGAGACATGTACAGGAAGGTCCAGGAATGGCATCCGTCCGCCGCCATGATCAACATCCCAGGTATGTCCACATCAACGGAATGACATGGCTCCACCACCAGCTACACACCACTGCCCCCCCCCCAACCCCCCAACTCTTCCTCTCTCTCTATGTCTCTGTCAGGGGACAAAGACGAGATGCTTTTAACCAATCAGGAGAAAGAAGAACAGAGGATTGCAGTAATGGGTCGACCAATCCTCGGTGAGCACGTCAAACTCGAGGTCACCATTGAGGAATCGTATGAGTTTAAGGTGAGCTCCCGAAAGTAGAAATAAACAATCAGAGCTCCCAGTGAGCCCAGTTTATAACAATGAGAATAAAATGCTTTGATTAAAGAGTGCTGTTTTTGTGTGATGATAGGTTTGATGACTGACTGACCGACCGACCGACTCACTCACTCACTCACTCACTCACTCACTCACTCACTCACTCACTCACTCACTCACTCACTCACTCACTCACTCACTCACTCACTCACTGATCAATGTGCTGATTTGGGTCTCTCAGAGCACTGTGGACAAACTCCTGAAGAAGACCAACCTGGCGCTGGTGGTTGGCACCAACAGTTGGAGAGAGCAGTTTGTTGAAGCTATCACGATCACATCAGGTAAGTTCTCAGATGAGTTCTGGAGCCTGGTCTGCCTCCATTAATGACGTCTCTTGTGGCCCTGCCTCTTTCTGCCAAGGTGAGGACGATGATGACACCCATGGAGAGGAGAAGCTGCCCTCCTGTTTTGACTACATCATGCACTTCCTCACCATATTCTGGAAGCTCTTGTTTGCGTTGGTGCCTCCCACCGAGTACTGGAGTGGCTGGGCCTGTTTCATTGTTTGCATTTCCATCATTGGCGTCCTGACGGCGATCATCGGAGACATCGCTTCTCATTTTGGCTGCACAGTCGGTCTGAAAGACTCCGTCACGGCTGTGGTGTTTGTAGCATTGGGCACGTCAGTACCAGGTGTGATAGCAGGCCACCATTTATCCACTATTCAGTTCAACCAGGGAGTTAGTTCAATCAGCGCTTAGTCGCAGTTACCCTAAGTGAAACTCCAGCATGAGGGTCTAAAAGCAGATAACACGAGTCACCATGGCAACAGGTGAAAACAAGCCTCGACCCTCCTACATCTCCTCAGTAGAGAAGATAAAAGTAGTGGAAATAATAATGATGGCATATGCAGAAAATTGCTGATCATCGCTTATTTGAACACAAAATGATGTGAGTTTTATTGAACTGATAAGGGACTTATTTGTATTTTAATTAAACAGCTTAGTTCTGACTGTTGCTGCTGACTCCACTTTTCTGGAATGGGCTCCTCATTGACCTTTGAGACACCTGGCCGTCACCTGGGTCAGGACACAAACACAGAGAAACCAGGGAGGTCCTTCAAAGCTTGTTGTCCACCTGGTGACTCCAGAGGCTGATCGAGCATATGTTGCTTATCAGATCGACTAAGACTGACTCCAGTTCACTGGTTCTCACTCATGAACAGGGACTGGCTATAGGCTGCTAGATAAATTCATCCAATTTAATCTTAAAAAAAAGTTTTATTTAAAACTTTTACAAAAGAATAATTTTTCCCTTAATGATTTTTTAAAAATATATTTATAAAAGAAGAGATTCACCCCCAGGTCAACTTCTTGTCATTTAGGAGGACTTCCTGTCAAATCAGGCTGCAGAGAACAGAGAGAGGAAATGCACCTCTGTATCACTGCACCACTGTAGTACTGCCCACCTGTATCACTGCATACCTGTGGTACACCACAGAGGTTTAGTGTGATGTTTTGACACCTATCTTGTGTCCCATGATGCACTGGGAGACCATCAGTAACTCAAGTCTCTCCCTCTTGGCTCTTGCAGACACCTTTGCCAGTAAGGTATCAGCCGTTCAGGATCAGTACGCAGACGCTTCTATTGGGAACGTGACTGGCAGCAATGCCGTGAATGTGTTCCTGGGCATTGGTGTGGCCTGGTCCATCGCTGCCATCTACCACTACTTCCAGGGAGAAGAGTTCAAGGTGGACCCAGGGACGCTGGCCTTCTCTGTCACGCTCTTCACCATCTTTGCCTTCATTTGCATCGCTGTCCTCATCTACCGGCGCCGGCCTGAGATCGGGGGGGAGTTTGGTGGCCCCAAAGTCCCCAAAATGTTGACCACCGGTCTGTTCTTCAGCCTGTGGCTGATGTACATCTTCTTCTCCTCTCTGGAGGCCTACTGCCACATTCAGGCCTTTTAGGAAGCTACTAACCTCTGAAGGTGATGACAATGATAATGGTGACGATGATGATGGTAATGGTAATGTTGATGATGATGATGATGGTAGTGATGGTGACAATGATGACGATGGTGATGATGCTAAATGATGATGTGACGATGATGATGATGATGATGATGATGGTGATGATGATGATCCTGATGATCATTGATGATGATGAAATGTCAGAAACTTGATGAAGATTCATTTGAAGACATCAAATAAAACCAAATGATTGATTATTCTTTTCTTCTCTTTGGTCACATTTGTTTTTTATCAGGAACCTGATCAAGGAATCAATCATTTACTCATATACAGTATATTAATAACTCATCACCCTGGCGCACAGTTCAGAAGAACCACAGGAGTCCGGTTCCGGGACATCTGGCCCTGAGCCCATTGCTGACTGTTGGGGTCCAGGGTTGTGCCCTCTTTGTCCTGCAGGGGGTGGTGTTGAGCACAATTGGCGGCAGCTGGCACTGCAGGCAGGCATCCTGCCGCCTACTTAGGGGTGGGTGCGTCTGCCCATCAGTGCCAGGGTGTTGGTTCGGATTTCCTTGTCGTGTGTTGGTGTCGTTCGGTTTCCCCTGTTCATGTGTTGGTTTGGTTGGTTTTCCCTTGTGTGTTTTGGTTTCCGTTGCCAGAGTGTGGTGGGGTTTGCCTCTGGTTTTGAGCTCTCTCTGCAGTCCTGGAGGTCTGCTTCTGTTCCTGAGTTCTCTCTGCAGCCCTGGAGGACTGCTTCTGTTCCTGAGCTCTCTGCAGTCCTGGAGGTCTGCTTCTATTCCTGAGTTCTCTCTGCAGCCCTAGAGGACTGCTTCTGTTCCTGAGCTCTCTGCAGTCCTGGAGGTCTGCTTCTGTTCCTGAGTTCTCTCTGCAGCCCTGGAGGACTGCCTCTGTTCCTGAGTTCTCTCTGCAACCCAGGAGGACTGCCTCTGTCTTCCTTGTGTTGTCCCCCCCTTTGAAAAATAAAACCCTTTGACCCTCTTACCACCGTGTCCTGGCCTGCTCTCTGGTTCTGTTAAAACCCCCCTCTTCTGTAACACTGACAGCCTGATTTTGATAGAACTAATTTAGATGGACAGAGATAGATGAAGGACAGGAGGACAAAATGAAAGAGCAAAAGATGGAAGAACTGGTTCTCAGTTTGGCTTGAATGGATCAGAACATCCAGGATGGGTTTATTGAAAAAAGTCTTTAAAGGAAATGAAAATCTAAAATATGAAGTGCAGAACTGAGGTGAGGACAGATGACATCACAGCCTGTCCACACCAGCTACCAAGGGCTAAAACCACTAATACTGCTAATACAGCTAGTACAGTACAGGATAATACACGCTAGTACAGGCCAGTAGATACTAGAGCTGGGTAAATAACCACTAGAACAGGATAATAGCCACTAGTACAAGCTAGTTGCTAGTACAGGATAGTAGATACTAGAGTTGGCTAATAGACACTAGAAAAGGCTAATAGCTGCAAGTACAAGCTAGTTGCTAGTACAGGCTAATACAGCTTGTACAGGCTCATAGCTGCTAGTACAGGCTAATAGCTGCTAGTACAGGGTAATATAGTTAGTACAAGCTAATAGTTTCTCTTACAGACTAATACTGCTAGCACAGGTTCATAGCTGCTAATACAGGCTAATACAGCCAGTACCGCTAGTACAGGCTAAAAGCTGCAAGTACAGGCTTAGAGCTGCTAGTCAAGGTTCATAGCTGCTAATGCAGACTAATACAGCTAGTACTGGCTAAGAGCTGCTAGTATAGGCTAATACAGCTAGTACTGGATAATACAGCTAGTACATTCTAAGAGCTACTAGTACAGGCTAATACCACTGGCTCATAGTGTTGGTAGCCATATTTGAGTACAGACAAAAATAAAACGAACTCTCTGGTTGGCGTTAGGACAGAAGTGCAGATAAAACCTGAGGATCAAGAGCCGTCGGGAGGCCTGTGCATGACCTCTGAGCTTGTCCTGGTCTGTTGCCAGGAGCTGAACCAGGATCAAGCGTCTATATTTGTCACAGATGAAGGGAAACATTGAGCACCTTTCCTGTCTTCATCTCAGCATCATGGCGGATAGCATCCCTCCCTGGAGGAAGAACAGCTCCATCCTGGGGGGTGGCAGAGAGCCCGCACTCTCAGACCAGGGAGAGACCATCATCGGGATCTACCTGCTGCTGCTGGGTACACACATATACACACAGAACCATCATCCTGATGAAAGCAGAATCTGCTGGAGGGCGAACTACTGATTCAGAAGATCATGGACCATGCTGACAAACTAAATCAATCCACATTTAATTCATGTCGAGAATTTTTCTTAATGAGGTCGTTGGAAGCGGGTAACACATCTCTGCTGGCAGGAGATGTTACATTGCCTTGACCAAATTAGAGCTGCATCATA
This sequence comes from Takifugu rubripes, assembly GCF_901000725.2. Taxonomy (NCBI): domain Eukaryota; kingdom Metazoa; phylum Chordata; class Actinopteri; order Tetraodontiformes; family Tetraodontidae; genus Takifugu; species Takifugu rubripes. The sequence continues at coordinate 8,391,535 of NC_042301.1, forward strand.
TCTATTAGGCTCCTTTATAGTCACATATTGTGTGTGTGTGTGTGTGTGTGTGTGTGTGTGTGTGTGTGTGTGTGTGTGTGTGTGTGTGTGCGCGCGCGCGTGCGCGCATGTGTGTGTTTCTTAATTTCAACAGCAGCTGCTGGTTTGTCCTGTTATCATTGGTTAGCCTGTTTACGGTAGTATTGTTTCGTCATGTTAGTTCATTTAGAGCCCAAAATTACATTGTTGCCTGTTTGTCCTTAGACCACATTCTGGATCATTCGGGATCAGCAAAACTAGAAAAAGAAGACAGTCTCTGAAAGTAATATGAACATTTATGTGAATATATCATTTTCTAAGGGTAGGAGAAATGGAGGAAGAGAGAGAGAGGGTGTGTTATAGAAGCAGTCTGGTCATACAGCAGCAGAACAGAACAGTTCTGTGTTTACCTTTGTAATGAGCCTGATCAAAAAGGAAGGTTTTAAAGAAGGATACTGGGTCTGCCTCCTAGATCCAAACTGGAAATTGGTTCCAGAGAACTAGGGCTTGAGAGCTGAGGGCTCTGCCCCCATACTACTTCTGGAAACCCTGGGGACTACAAGTACACCTGTGTTTTGAGAGTGCAGCACCCTGGTTGGATGATTAGGATTTATAAGGTATTTTAAACAAGAGGGACACAGACCATGAACAGCCTCATATGTGAGGAGGAGGATTTTAAAATTTCCTCTAAATTGGACCAACTGGAGAGACTTAAAGGACTTGTTCAGCCAGCCTGTTAAAAGCCAATTACAATAATCCAGCCTAGAGGAAATAAACACATGGACTAATCTTTCTGCATCAGTTTGGGACAGGAAGTTCCTAATTTAAGTGATGTTGCGCAGGGGATAACAGACGAACCTTAAGACATGATCAATATGGGTGTGTAAACATAGGTCCTGCTTGAACAAGGTTCCTTCCAGGGGTACTGGGAGGCAGGATAATGCCACTCAGCAAGGCTTCATCACTAGAGATCATGTTCCTCAGATGTTTTGGACCCAGTGTGATAACTTCAGTTTTTTTTTAGTTCAACTGTAGAAAATATCTGGTCTTCCAGGCCCTGGTGTTTTTGAAGCAGGCCTGGAGTTTCGGGACCTGATCGGTTTGGCCTGGATCCATTGATGGATATAATTGGGTGTCATTAGCATAGCAATTGAACTGTATTGAATGATTCCTGATTATACTACTGAGAGGGAGCATGTATAAAATAAAAAGGATTGGACCAAGTACTGAACCTTATGGAATTCCATGGTAGACTTTAGTGGGAGTGGGGGATTCATTGTTAACATGGACAAACAGAGGCGTCTCTGATGGGTAAGTTCTAAACCAGTTTAAGGCAGAACATTTTATACCCAGGAATTTTTCCATTCATAGTAAGATAAGGTAATGGTCAAGTGCATCAAAAGCAGCACTAAGGACTAACAGAACAAGAATAGACATCATGCCTTTATCTGATGCTGTATGGTCATTAGTGACTTTCACAAGTTCTGTACCATGATGAGCTCTGAATCCTGATTGCAAGGCCTAAAAAAGTCTGTTGCTTTGGAGGTAGTCATATCATTGCCTGGCAATTATTTTCCGGAGGATCTTTGACAAAAAGGTAATGTTGGAGATCGGCCTATAGTAAGCCAACTCTTCTGCATATAGTGTAGTTTTTTTCATTAAGAGTTTAATTCCAGCTACCTTAAAAAAAAAAACTGAGGTAAAAAATCGAAACAATCAATCCTCATTTATATAGTGTCCGTTACAATCAAAATTGTTTCCAGGTGCTTCACAGAATCCCAGGGTCTGACCCCCAACAAGCAACAGTGGCAAGAAAAAACTTCCCTTTAACAGGAAGAAACCTTGAGTAGGACCAGGTTCATGTAGGGGGACCATCCTGCTGATGGTCGGCTGGGTAGAGAGGGAGGAGAAAGCAGGTAGAAGCGAGAATAGGCATAGATCATAGAAATACATTAATAATACAAGCTGCTGGTATAGGAGTTGAGTGAGTCAGCAGGGTCGGAGGTTGGCAGGTCAGCATACAACTATAAAGGCAGCTACACCTGTAGATGAATACAGATGAGGGGGGCAGAGAAACTATACAAGAAATAAAATCATCACTGATCAACAAGGAGAGGAGAGGAGAGGAGAGGAGAGGAGAGGAGAGGAGAGGAGAGGAGAGGAGAGGAGAGGAGAGGAGAGGAGAGGAGAGGAGAGGAGAAGAGTCAGCCATGACCCAGTGGGGTGACAGAGGCCTGTCAGGTGATCATGTTTCTGGAACACAGCAGCCTCAGTCTACAGCAGCATTACTAAGATATTAACCTAATAATTAGACAACCCTCTAAATATGATAATTATGTCTAGGATAATAACTGGAACTACAGAATTACTGACAATAATCTTTTTCAAAGAGGAAGGTTTTAAGTCTTAAAAGTAGAGATGGAGTCAGCCTCCCGTACCTGGACAGGGAGCTGGTTTCACAGCAGGGGGGCCTAGTAGCTAAATGCTCGGCCCCCCATTCTACTCCTAGAGACTCTGGGAACCACAAGTAGACCAGCATTCTGAGAACGGAGTGGTCTTTTGGGATTATAAAGCATCACTGCTCCTCTAGGTAGGATTGAGCTAGGCCTCTGAGGAACTTGTAGGTCAGAAGAAGAATTTTAAAAATTATTCTAAATTTAATGAGCAGCCCATGAAGAGACCTCAGTACAGGAGTTATGTGATCTCTTTTGTCAATACCTGTCAGATCTCTAGCTGCAGCATTTTGGATCAACTGGCGGCTTCTTAAACAGTTGTTTGGACACCCTGATAATAAAGAATTACAGTAGTCCAGCCTGGAAGTAACAAATGCATGGACTACGGTAACTTTTCAGCATCATGCCACGTCAGTAGTTTTCTGATCTTTCAATGTTTCTCAGGTGAAAAAGGAACTTCTAGAGACTATTTTAATGTGTGAGTTAAAGGACAGTTCTAGGTTAAAAGTTACTTGAAGATTTCTCACAGAGAGACTAGATGCTAGATACCATCTAGAGTGATCATGTGATCTAATCTATCCCTGAGGGGTTCAGGACCAAACACCATGTCCTCGGTTAAGAAGAAGGAAATTTGAAGACATCCAAGACTTTATGTCTTTAAGACAGGTCTGAAGCTTCACTAACTGCTCTGTCTCCTCTAGTTTCATGGATAAATATAGCTGAGTGTCATCAGCATGACAATGAAAATTTATTCCATGCTGCCAAATAATGTTTCCTAAAGGAAGCATGTACAAGGTGAAAAGGATTGGTTCAAGTACAGAACCTTGAGGAACTCCATGGCTAACCCTACTGTATGAGGAGGGAACACCATGGACATGAGCAAACTGGTATCTATCAGATAAATATGATCTGATCCAGTCTAGTGCTGTCCCTTTAATCCCAATCACATGTTCCAGTCTCTGTAACAGGATGCTGTGATCAAAGCAACACTGAGGTCCAGCAGAATCAGCATAGAAACCAGTCCATGATCTGAAGCTATAAGAAGATCATTTGTAACTTTAAGAAGTGCTATTTCTGTGCTGTGATGAGCTCTAAAGCCTGACTGAAACATCTCAAACAGGTTGTTTCTCTGCAGGTGCTCCAGTAACTGAGTCACCACAACCTTCTCAAGACTTTAAGAGATAAAAGGAAGGTTGGATATCGGCCTATAATTTGCTAATACGTCAGGATCCAGTGATGGTTTTTTAAGCAACGGCTTCATCACTGCCACCTTGTAGGACTGGGGTACATAACCTAAAATTGATCTGGTTAAGAATAGAGCTGCCTATCATTGGTAAAACATCCTTCAACAGGTGTGTTGGGATGGGATCTAAAAGACACATGGTGGAGTTGGATTTCTGAATTAGCGATGACGCCTCAGAAAAATATATAGGGCTGAAGGATTTTAAGGGCTCGTTAGAGAACCTGTATGTTCCCACAGTCAGGTCCCCAGGTCCCCAGGCCCTGCTTCCTCACTGGAAGGTGCATTGGTGGGATTGAGGAGGTCCTCGAAGTATTCCTTCCACCGATCCACAACATCCCGAGTTGAGGTCAGCAGCACACCATCACCACTATACATAGTGTTGACAGTGCACTGCTTCCCCTTCCTCAGATGCCAGATGGTGGACCGGAACCTTTTCAAAGCCGAAGGCCACAGGCCAGTAAGGCCCAATACGACTCCTTCTTCAGCCTGACGGCATCCCTCACCACTGGTGTCCACCAGCGGGTTCGGGCATTGCTGCCACGACAGGCACCAACCACCTTGCAGTTGAATCTCCTTCTGACGGGAGACTCTGCCAGGCGTTCCCAGCAGACCCTCACAATAAGTTTGGGTCGGCCGGGTCTGTCTGGCATCCTTCCCCACCATCGGAGCCAACTCACCACCAGGTGGTGATCAGTTGACAGCTCCGCCCCTCTCTTCACCCGAGTGTCCAGAACATGCGGCCCAAATCCAATGACACGACCACAAAGTCGATCATCGATCTGCGGCCTAAGGCGTCCTGGTGCCAAGTGCACATGTGGACGGCTGTATGCCTGAACAAGGTGTTTGTTATGGACAATCTGAGACGACCACAGAAGTCCAATAACAAAACACCATTCGGGTTCAGATCAGATCTGATCTGATTTGAATCCTTAATCATAAATGGAAAAATGATCAAAGAATGATCTGACAGGAGTGGGTTCTGAGGGAACACTGACACATGTTCTACCTCAACACCATAAATCAGAACTAGGTTAAGGGTGTGGTTGAAGCTATGAGTTGGTTGATTTATCTGTTGAAGGAAAACAACTGACTCAAGAAATGAAATGAAGCCGTTTCTAAAGCTGTCATTTACAACGTTTACATGGATGTTAAAGTCTGCAATAATAATGACTTTATCTGTTCTGAGGACCAAGTCAGATAAGAAGTCAGAGAACTCAGACAGGAATATACAACTACAAACAAAAGTGTCTTTTCTGTCCTCCAGTTCAGATTGGTGATGCCAAGAGACAGGCTTGCAAATGAACTAGAGCCATGTTTGGGTCTAGGATTAACTAATAACTTGGAGTGATAGATTGCTGCCACTCCCCCTCCTCGACCAGTAACATGAGGAATATGATAATTAAGATAGGTGGGAGGAGTAGGTTCATTAAAGCTAACATATTCCTCCTTCTGAAGCCAGGTCTCAGCAAGACATACTAAAGGCAGATTGATTACTTCAAACAGAGATATGCTAATAGATGTAAAGAGCTCCCTAAACAGTGTACAGTAGTGGGAACAGGGTCTAAGAGACAGGTTGTTGGTTTGGGTGAAGACGTTAGTGAGGAGAGTTCTGAAAGGCTAATAAGAGTAAGCCTGTCCAGGCAACTGCTAGCTTTAATTGTATCTGAGTCTAATATTGAGTTAGATCGTGTGGAATTAGAGATGACAGAGGTCAGATCTTGTTAGAACGTCTTCCTAATGTTTAAAGTATTGCTATTAAAGAAGCTAATGACATCATTGCGACTTAATGTGAAGGAGGAGGTGGTGGGTCCAGTGGAGTTTGGGCTCTATGTCAGCCTGACTACAGTGCTGAAAAGAAACCTAGGGCAATTTGTATTTGCTTCAATTAATTTTGAGTAGTCAGCTGTTGCACCATGCTTTCTGCTATGTTTTCAGACTCTATTTCCAGGCCAAGCAGCAGTCCTTTTATAATTGTCCTGTTGTTTGTTTTAACTTGTTGAGTTAATGTCAAATTTTCAACTTCAGTCCAACAGGTAAGGACCAAATCAAGGGTGTGATTGTAACTGACTTGGTGAATTTATCCTCTGGAATGAGATAAATTTCAATACTAAGACTGCTTCTATTCTGGGTCAATGAAAATACTGAAATCACCAGTCAAATTTGGTTGTATGCTCCTCCAGATGAAATAACAACAGTAAGACTTTGAAGTGACCTCTTGTAGCAGCGCTCTGCCTCCCTGAGACCTTCCCTCACGCATCCTGTAGGTTCCTAGATGTCCTGAGCAGAGAAGCATCCTGCTTCCTCTGTGTTTGTGGCTTAGGGAGATTCCACCCAGTCCTCTCTGAAGGTAACATGATCTGGTTCAGTGGTCCCCATCTGCTCAGGGCAGTCCTATAGCCTGTTCACTGGTTATCTGTATCTTTAACCCACTTCTCATCTGTGTCTCTGCTTTTTTTAGGTTGGTTGTCGTGGTTTGGGAACACTGTCGTCCTTTTTGTCCTTTACAGACAGAGGTCCACCTTGCAGCCAACAGACTATTTGACCTTTAACCTTGCTGTATCGGATGCAAGCATCTCTGTCTTTGGCTACTCTCGTGGCATCATTGAGATCTTCAATGTTTTTCAGGACAGTGGCTTTATCATCTCCTCCATTTGGACATGTGAGGTAGGGCCGAGTGTCCCTTGATGGAAAATACCCTGAATCAGGCAAAAAGTTGATGAAAACAGTTGCACATCTTCTTGTTGCTGAAGCGGACAGGTGATCAGAGTGGTGTTATTTGCTCCTTCAGGTGGATGGATTCTTCACGCTGGTCTTTGGTCTGAGCAGCATCAACACCCTGACAGTGATAAGCATCACCAGATACATCAAAGGGTGTCAACCCAGCAGAGGTGACTCGGGGTATGGTGGGGTGTTATCGACATGGCATTGAACAATTGCTGTGTTTCAGCTGGTCACATCAACAGAACCTTCGTTTCCGTCTGCCTGCTGCTCATCTGGATCATGGCTGGGTTCTGGTCTGGATCTCCGCTGCTTGGCTGGGGGAGCTACACAGGCAGGAAACTCACAGCCTTGTGTTTTTGTGTGCTTTGACCGACCCCCTTCATAGTCCCACCCTTCTGCAGATCGTGGCTATGGGACCTGTGAGATTGATTGGTCTAAAGCTGCCTACTCCACTGCGTACCGCTCCTACATCATCTCCATCTTCATCTTCTGCTACTTCATTCCCGTGTTTATCATGCTCTTCTGCTACATCTCCATCATCAACAGAGTTAAAAGAGGCAACGCTCTGGCAGCAGGAGACCTCACTGATCGCCAGAGGAAAATGGAGAGAGACGTGACCATCGTAAGTCTTCAGTGTTCAGTATCAGCTATGCTAATTTGCTAATGCTATCAATCCGGCAATTGATAAGCTGGTGACAGGTTCATGGTTATGATGGATTGATGTGGATGGTGTCTCTAACAGGTTTCCATAGTGATCTGCACAGCCTTTATTTTGGCGTGGTCTCCCTACGCTGTGGTCTCCATGTGGTCGGCCTGGGGCTTCCACGTGCCGAACCTGACCAGCATCTTTACCCGCCTATTTGCCAAATCGGCCAGTTTCTACAACCCTCTCATCTACTTCGGCCTTAGCTCAAAGTTTCGCAAAGACGTAGCCGTGTTGCTACCGTGCACAAAAGATGCCAAAGACACGGTCAAGGTCAAACGCTTCAAGACGAAGGCCGACACCCACAGACGAGCAGCCTCGGGAGCCCAAGCTCGACTTAAAGCTCATCTGAACCAGACAGAGAGGAAATACTCACCTGTGATGGAGCCTCCTTCAGCACCCAAAGCAGAACATCCACTCTCAACACCACCACATGCTAACCAACAAGTCTTCCACATTGCAATGGCCCCACCCTCTGACGCTGGCTCCGAGTCCGAATGTGAGCGACTTTGATGGCCCAGATGAACGTCAATGTCAAGAGTAGAATGCAACTTGCTGCTTAGCAAATAGTTCCTGCTTTTCTTTTTCACGAAGTTGAAAATTACAATAAATTACACTAACATACCAACGGCCCCTCAGAAAGGTCTCTGGAGGTACTGGAATCACGAACTCCCCAACAATGGCAGAAGAGAAGAGAGGAAAACCCCCTCCACCCACCAACCCACACACATGGGTGCATATATCTTTATGTCAGTGGAAGCAGAAAGTTCCTCCTGTGTCCCCAAAGCTAGGAGTAACCACTGACAATAGCTCTGATCTGCAGTAGACATTAAAAATTAATCAGTCATGAGGTGGATTGTTTTTCTGTGGTGGAGCTTTACGGTGACGTCCAGAGGCCACCATATGGTAACAACATGCTAATTCTTTACTCTTTTAGAGGGGACCTGGGTCCTCTTGGTCCAATCTATTGTGGCAGTCGATGAATGAAGTGAAAATACCTTCAATAAAAGACTTAAAAACACTGTATCTTCCTACTGACATTACAGGAGTTTAACCTCCAGAGCAGAAAGCTCCTCCGTGGGTCCTTGAAGGCGGTCGAGCCTTGCTGTGTCATCCTGGGCAAACTCATAAGCTATCAGCCTGCAGAGGGTGCTCAGTCTGAGAATTTGACTGTAACTGATAAAAACCTTAAAGAGATTGTCCTGGAGGTGGATTTTCATCAGCAGAGAGAAGGCCAGAGTGAAAAAGAAGAAGTCTTGATAAATTTGACTATCGGAGATGAGAGTCTATGAGGCCGACGGTAGCAAACAGTCCCCGATTTTAATACATTTGTTTAGAGATTTCATAGATGTGGAGCAGAAGAGAGAGTTACAGGTGAGAGCAAGAATGAGGTTTACCTGAGTCTCTGATGGGCATTCAGAGGAACCAGCAGACACAAACACAATATTGAGAAAAGCTAAAAACACTAAAGACCAAGGAACCAAGTGGAACAAGCGGGGACTGGAAGTGGTATTAATCAAATGGACACTCTTTATGGTAACGACCAGCGAGTAAAAGGAGGGACAGTTGCCAGTCGACTCAACCACCTAGATGTCAGCATAATTTGATAAATTGATGTTTTTGCAGTTACTTTTTTTCTAAACTATTGTGGCACACAGGATAGCTACCATCTAAGAAGCAAATTATAGATCCATAGAGCTCAAAAGCCTTTTGGGGATTTAAGGTGGGTTGTTTGTTGACCAGCAAAAGATGGATTGATGGTCCTGAGCTTCGGTGGACTCCAGAGGAAGAGTGGCCAGTTTTCAGCAAAGACGGTGACTGTTGCGGACACACCAAGTGCCCCTCATGACAAGGATGAAGAGCTCAGATACGAGATTCTCCATTTTGAATGTACAACAAGGCAATAGAGAAAAAAATTGATGACTCAGCACTTGACACGCTACCTGTAAATCACTTAATCCACTGCCAATCCCTGGCATCATTAGTGCCCCCTAACATGAGGCTGTAGAAGTGTTGGCTTCCCTTATGCTTCTTCGCCAGCGATCGTATGGCACAAGAAACACATTACAGAGATATAGCTGTTGATGGCTCATTATATAAAATATGAAAGCTAAACTATGAAAATTTAGTTCATATAGTATTCGTATTTGAACATTTAATAGTGACATAAAGAAAGCCCCGCCCTCATCTGAGGCCCAGTCAAACCTGGCCTCTGGATGTAGGCGGTGCAGCACTGTGTCCGTTTTGTAGTCTCTTCTCAGTATTTTAATGGTAAAAGTGAAAATTAAAAGATAATAAAAAACAGCAAAGTTAAATTGATAATGAGTATAAAAATCACTGGAAAAATACCATTTATTTTTTCATTTTATTTATTTTCTTTCCATGACCTGCCTCTTCTGAATGCACATGTAGGTCACGATAAGGTTGAGGCGTGTTGAATCCTCAACACGTTACTATGTCTTCCAGGGCTAGTGGATGTGGGCAAGACCTGGCAGCTTGGCACTGTAAGGTCTTGATGTTCTGACTGGCCCTGAGCACAAACACCTGACTCACTCATCCATCCCACTTGGTTGAAAAGACCACTTCAAATTCCAGGAGGTTGTGATCTTTGGACAGTGGAGATCCCCGCTGAACTGTTACTATGACTGTGGGACAAACCACTGAATGTTATGTTAATGAATCAAAAAAATTTAAAACAATCTTCATTTTCAGCATGAGCTTTCTAACAACCCTGTTAGTACAGCACTGATGTTACAATGTCAACCTTGTTGAACAGAGACACCATGATTGTTAACATGTTAATTGAGTTATTTTAGCCCTAAAACAGACTGATCAAACTCTAAAACCATATTAAATTATCCTGTCATTAAGGACCCCAGCACTACCTACAACTGTAGTGGTTATGTCATGGCTGCCTCAGACCCAGGGCATGATGGGTAACTGATCACATGGTTACAGAGGATGACAGAGCCTGCTGGTGATGTGAACTTTATTCACCCAATAACAAACAAGATCAACAAAAATACATCCCATCATAATTACAGGGACTGACCACATAAACAGCCCCACTCCTCTTTCATATTGGCTGGTCTGGACTCCAATCAAAGTGTTAAACACAGTCGCCTTTTTTGTTGGATTTTTGCACTCATTTTCATGGTAACAGACATCCATTTTCAGTTCTGTGTGTGCCTAAAGTCTCAGTTCAGAAGAGCTAAATTTAGGTTTTAATGAACATTTGAACTTTTCTTTTTTTTTTTTTTTTAACCAAGATGAAATTTAGCGGCTCTTGGGCTCAAGCTAACTATGTGCTAAATGGTTGGAGGAATATAGTGTGTAGTTGTATGGTGGGGGGACGGGGTGGTGAAATACCCAACAATGTGGGTGGGGTTGGGGGTAGGGCAGTAAAGTCTTGGAGCTTGGCTTCCTGCTGGTAATGTCCCCCAGTGTGCAGAGGGTGGGACACAGGCATAATAGGAGGGATGATGAGAGAGGTGGGGAGAATGAATAGTGTGTGAAGGTAGGGGAGGGGCAGCAGACAAGTAGGTGGGAGGGAGTGGCGTTTCATATGGCAAATGCAAAAGTTGTGGAGGTGCCAGAGAATCCTGGTACAGAACAGAGGAGCCTGGGTTAGTTGGGCTGATGAGGGGGCCTTCCATGGAAGGGGTGGGGCCTGATGAGAGGAAGAACATCAGTTGATGTTTGTTCTGGTCTGATCCATCATTTAATATAGGAGAACCATACTGACCACTGGCACCAGGTCCATCTGTCTGCACATCCATGCTTCTGGTAGATTCTGGGTAGGGAGATGTAGGCGGGTGGGGTCCTCGAGCTGTTTCAGTGTATAAAGGTGGAGCAACTGGGAGAAGAACAGAACCAGGTCAACGGTTCTAATTCCTGTGTGTTCGCAATGAAGAATTGTTGCATAGTGTACTAACAGAAATATGATAAAGCTGATTTTCTAAAGCTTTTCCAAGGAATTCAAGCACCTGTGCAAAGCTGTGAGGTAGCCACCAACACAAGAGGGCGCATTACCGTGAGAGGGCGACTCCTGGCTCAGGCAGGGCACGTAGTGCTGGAAGGGGCCCTCTGCTGAGTTGGTAGCATATGCCTGCTGCTGCCAGTAGCTCTGGTGGTACCACTTGGAAGGAGGGACAGACAGATGGACAGAGATGTGAGTCACTGCACATTTGTAAGAAAATAATTCTAAGAGAAATCTCTTACTTGAACTCCTAAATTGAAATAATACTGGAGAACTCTGCAGTCTGTCAAGACGTAGAGCGCACACACAGACAGACAAGCACACACATTAGGCAGTTAAAGTAACCAATGACCGTTGAGCGATTGTGGCTCCAAGTCACCATATCTGGCATCAAACCACACCTGGACCACATCTGAAACCACCCTCTTGTTCTATTTCCTGCTCCCTACATAGTAAACAGGGCGAGTAAACTACTAGTGACCTCCCTGATTAACCAAAAACTGTGGCACTCGTATCAATACCGCCAGATCTATGTCAGCACTGTTCAAGTTAATGTTTTATAGTTGAACAAATAAATTAACTGGTTGCTTGTTGATGTTCTATTGTGTCATTAATAGTTAATTTGTTATGCAATAATTAGCTTTGTGTCTAGCTTCTCGTGTGCGACCGTAATGTTCGATGGGATATATTTCTTTGAGGCGGGATATATTTGGTTTGAGGCGCATCAGTTGTGCACTATTTTTCTAAAGTTCATTATAGGAAAAAGTGTACCAAGTAGGGTGGTGCAATGATCCTCATTTAACATTCAGGCACCCTCATTAGTGCAGTACAGGTAACAGAGGTGGTTTTGGACACAGGCAAGAACTTGCAGATCATTGAGGGTGCAGATATAAGACTGATTGGTGAGTTAGAGATAAGATGGACAAATAAGACAAGTGGACCTCTGGGCAAATCACTTCCATTAGGGTCGTAGGAGTAAGGAGGCGGAGCCACCACTGAACACAGAGCTTCTCCCAACTCATTAACCAACCAGGGTGAAGCAGCTGGGATCATCATGGCAACTGGGGGGGGGGGGGGGGGGAGAAATAATATTCATTCTAGCAGCACAAGTGAGAGAGTGTGTGTGTGTGGGGGGGGGGGGGGGGGGGGGGACACACCGGACCTGGTCGTGACTGTGTGTGTGTGCTTGCTGGCAGGTGAGCAGCTGCAGTCACTCGTGATGAAGGTGAGGAGGGGGAGGATGAAGAGGAGGAAGGTGAGGAGCAGATGACAGCAAGTGGTTTGACCTGAAACAGTCATGATGTCAGGTGTTGGTAGATGATTTGAAGCACTCGTATTGTGAAACTCATTATTACCTGCTGAGTGTAGCAGTAATTCAGCCCTGGTCTTGCTGGGGAGTCTGAGGTTTCTCCTTCCTGCTCATCCTTTCACAATAAGATGAAAATGACTACAGGTCAGAATGACTGTAAGGAGACAGCTTGATCTTGTCTGATTTCCCATCACAAGTTCATCTGGCAGCTACAATCATATTTTTCCCTAAACAGTCATAGCAAAACTAAACGAACTGACCTGATGGTCAATCTCATTAAAGGAAGCAGAGATTAACAGATATACATACAGTATGTACATATATACATTAATATACACTGCTCAAAAAAAGAAAAAAGAAAAAAAAGGAACACTTTGAAAATACATCAGATCTCAATATGAAAAGGGTAGGGCAATGTCTTAGGAATGAAAGGATGGCAGATCTTTTAATGGAATTAAAAGTTTTCAGCCTCTAGAGGGCTTATTTGTATACACAGTCAAAAAAATCAGTAAAATACTGTAATGTTGCGGCAGGCTAGTTAATTTTTCCAAAATTCAATTTCTGCAACTCAAAATGCTTGTCAATATCTTGTGTGGCCCCCATGTGCTTGTATGCAAGTTCGACAACCTCGTGGCAACCTCCTGAGAAAACGGATGGTGCCTTGTGGCATGTCTTCCCAGATCTGTGTAAGGGCATCCCTGAGCAGGAACCTGGCGGTGCCTAATGGACAGAACATAATGTTCCAGAGGTGTTCTATCGGGTTTAAAATCAGGTGATCATGAAGGCTACACAATTGTATCAATTCCTTCATCCTCCAGGTACTGCCTTTCAATCATCAGGAGGAGCCCAGGACCTACTGCATCATTGTATGGTCTGACAGTGGGTTGAACGATTTCATCCCAATACCTAATGGCACTCAGACTGCAATTTTCTAGCCAGTAGAGGTCTGTGCATCCCTCCGTGGATATGCCCCAAGAACCACCACCAAACCTGAATGATGTTGCAGGCAGCATAGCGTTCTCCTTGTCTTCTCCAGACTCATGTCTATCACAGGTGCTCAGGGTGAACCTGCTCTCATCTGTGAAAAGAACAGGCCACCAGTGGCGAACTTGCCAATTCTGATGTTCTCTAGTAAATGTTAGTCGAGCTCCACAGTGCTGGGCAGTGAGCACAGGGCCCACTGCAGGATGTTGGTCCCTGAGGCCACCCTCATGAAGTCTGTTTCTGAGAGACAGTCACACTAGTGGCCTGCTGGAAACCATTCTGTAGGACATGATCAGTGCTCAACCTGTTCCGCCTTGCACAAAGGAGCAGGTATCGGTCCTGCTGATGGGTTGAGGACCTTCTACGGCCCTGTCCAGCTCTCCTAGAGTGACTGCTTGTCTCTTAAAATCTAGTCTCTTCTGGAGATTGTGCTGGGAAACACTTTAAAATTTTCTTGCCATGGCACGTGTGGATGTGCCATCCTGGAGGAGTTGGACAACCTGTGCAAATTCTGAAGGTTTAAGGAATCACCTCATACTGCCAGTAGTGAAAATGACTCAAGCCAATACCAGCACTAGTGAAAAACCAGCCAAAAAAGATATAGAGGGAGAAACTTAAAATTACCTCCACGTAAAACCAGTCCTGTTTTGGGGGTTTTCTCATTGTTGCCACTCTAGTGCACCTGTTAATTCCATCAACACCAATACAGCTGAAAACACCCTCTGCTACTTTACCATTTCATTAACAGTCAGGTTCAACTGATCTCATGCTATGCAAAATAGAAAAAGTGTGACACACACACACACACACACACACTTTTGATGCTTGAATTTTAGGCTTTAGAAAACTTCCTCCTTTACCAAATAAAAATAAATACATTAAAAAAAATAAATCAGGAGAAAATGAGACATTGGCTAGCAGTCTCAACTAACTGGTTTGAGTTGGAGGTCAGGTTTTACCTGATTGGCAGTTGGATCAGCAGAACTGTAAACACCTGAGGTTGAGTGGGTCTGATCTGCAACAGATCACACGTCATTCACTTCCTATCTGCTGCTCAAGAGTCAGACATTTGTCACTTGACTTCACTAACCTTGACTCGCATAGATGTAGTCTGTGAACTCAGCTAACAAACAGGAAGCAAAAACAAATAAGGACTTAAAGACTTTACTTTGTCCCAGGTGACGGACCAAAGATCAGTCCTGTAGCCAGCCACCAGCATGCTGCGGGAACTTTCATCCTTAAAGACTCAGATCAATTATATGAAGATACAAAGGTTAGCTTATAATTTTTCACTTCCTTTGCAATGTAGCACAATAAAGGGTAAAACCATTTAATTGTGCAGCTACAGAGACTGATTTAATGACCAAGATGATGTTTAAAAAATAAAATATTAAATATACAGTATATAAATACAATATTACAATATTTTCCAATTTCAAGAGATCAGGAGAAAGATGATCACAAAGATTTACTAAATCTTACCGTGATCCTCCACAGTGCAGTTCTCCAGCTCCTCCTCTGATGAACACACAGGTGTATTTCCAGGTGGCAGTGAGGATGGGAGGGGTCCAGGGCCTCTCTGAACCTGGTATGTGGAGCTGGAGGTTCCAGGTGGAGCTCGCATGGTGGGGGATGGAGGCACTGCTGGACTCTAAAAATGAACATCAATCAGTAAGTTACTGACTCATAGGTTCCTATAGCTCATTTCCTTTTCTCACCGTCAAAGAGGAAAAGACAGCATCGCCACCATCATCGAGCTGGTAGTAGGCCATGGCTGGGTCCAGGTCTCCAGGCTCCCCCACAGGGAAGCTAAACTGACACTCTTTATTCAGAGCTGCCAGCTGGCGACGACTGCGCCTTGACAAACCATAGTACTATCGTTAGACCTGAGCCGAAGGACCTGTGGCTTATTCATGTCAAAACTCAGGAGTAATTTTCACCCTTAGTTGTCATTACACCCTGCTCCTGTGGGGGCAGCTGCTGAACTTTATTCATTAAAATGGCTGCAGCCCAAAGCATTTTAAATTCAGATTCACATTGGAGAAAGCTGCAGTCGTCACACCTTTGCGACCTTCCTCCTGAATCCCAGTTTAGATCAGCTAATCTTTTCACACCTTCAATGATTATTCATTGAATCCATATTTAAAGAGAACAACAAACTTATCCAAATTCTTGGCCACAATCTCTGACAAATGATTGTTCGTGGTTACCGCGACCTGAAGGTGTAGTTGTCGTAGTCCTGGCAATACCGTCTTCCAGGGTTGTAATAGGTCAGCTGGGGACCAATCAGATGACGGTTCAGAAAGCGAGCAGAGCTTCTGACCAGAATCCATCAAACAAATAAATATACACAGGCCGTCAGTCCAAATGTTCAGAGGTGTGTTAGTCATACAAACACATGAAACACAGATCAAACCTCACCTGGCTGCTCCGTAGCGAGGTCTGGCTGTTGGGGGAGCTTGGCGGTGAGGGGAAACGTAAGGGTCATAAGATATGGCCGCTGGTGTTGGGGGAGGGGGTGGACGAGGAGCTGCTGCTTGAAAACGAGGTGGCAGCCCAGAGGTTGCCGGAGTCCCATAGGAGCTCGGTGGTGCAATCAGGAGCTCCGCCCCCTTCACACCACTGCTACCGCGTGACTTTCTGAAGTAACGATGCCGGTGACGCTGACCTCTGGAATCCAAATCTGACAAAAATAAATAAATACAGTCACTCAGTCCAGAGGAGCTAGCAGTCAGTCAATCACAAAACATATGTACCAAGTTCTCCTTTTCGAGCAGGAGCAGCAATGTTCCAGGCAGGAACTGGATTGACGGGTTTAAGATCTGTCAGAGGAACCAAGTGCCTGATACACAGAGGGTTCAAGTTAGAACATTTCAGTTTCATCTCACCTGTCAGGTGATCAATAAGAGCCCTCCCACTGATGTCATGTGAAATGGTTGTTCCAGACTCTGCAAGAACTGACATTTGTTGATGAGAAACAGAACATTGGTTATGGCCAGGACATTTCATACACAGGAAACTCAAGTGGTGACCTCCTGTCCCAGGCCCCTCCCCCTGCAACACACATCATGCTCTTTGGCCACAGATGAATGTGCCGTGTTTGTTGCTCCACAAAACCATCAATTACTGTTCAATCTTCCACATTGTCTATGCCCACTGAATTTCTGACCACTCACTCAATTGGTCTTAGACACCAGCAGACGAAAAAGATCTGCTGGTTCTTCCAAAGAAAGGATTGTCTGGTTTCTTGCAGAGTGTAGGACAGCATGAAAGTGTGTGTTACTTCTCTCCAAGCTCCTCAATGAAGACGGTGACGGCTGACGTTTGTGCTCCTACTTCCTGGATGAAGGCATTGTAGTACTTCCCTTTTGGCTCCAGGCGTACCTGAAAACACATCTTTTCTAAGTTCCCAAATAAAAAGGAACTAAGTTCAGAGCGTTCATCATTCCTCTGAATCATTTCTGGAAAATACTTTTGGTCCAGGCAGTCTCCTGGGATGACTCGGCACCACAGCAATAATCACAAATGTTCAGTCAGAAAATGTTTCATTAATCAGCAGCAGTATTGATGATGTCCAGTTACAGTGCCCCCTGCAGCCACTTAGAGACAAAGACTTGTGAAGCCTGAAGTTGAATATTGACCAAGAACCATGAAATAATAAAAATGAAGATCAGCAGTTTGCCATGGAGACAATTCTGATGTTGTCCAGGAGTCCAGCCTCAAAGTGGGTGTGGTTGCTGCCAGCTGATTGGTCCGAGGATCTGAGGAATCTTTTCGGTGCATTGCTGGATATAAATCCAGGCGGGAGAAACTTTTTAATTAAATATTCACATTCCAATAGGTGAATGAACTGATCGGAGACCATGTGCCCATAAGGGTCCGGGATAGAACCAATGACCTAACTGGAACTGAAACTCCAGCCCAACCACACCTACAGGCGTGCATACAGCTAAAGCTAGGCTGCTGTGTGTTCAAACCTGGTCAAGTATGTGATCAACAGCATCAACTAAAGGAAAGCTGAAATCACCATCAGGAGAGGTTGAAATCAACGTGAACACCAGACACCAACTAATTCACGTCTCATGGCAGCAGCAGACCAAACACATGGCTGCAGGAACCACAGGGTTTCTGACTGAACTCCCAATTGCCAAGCCAAAACTGAAAAGCTGGGACTGGTAGTAGAAGCTATATGTTGAAATATCCAGGTCATTGCCAAGGTGCCCTTCAGAAGGGTACTAATCCAGTCGACAGCAAATCCCTCAGCCTGACAGATCTGTCAGTGACATCATGTGTTCCTCCTCTATGGAGACTAAGGTTGTCAATCAATAACTAGTCTAAGGAGCCATTAAACATTCAACTCTACTTTTATGCTCCCTAAACTAGAAGAATCTCAGACCCAACAGGAAGATTTGTGGGGCAACAACAGCATACGACAATGACAATACATCGCAGCTGAGACATGAGACGTATGCGACGGTGCTGGCTGGCTCGGCGGTGTTACCTGACACTTGTCTCCCAGGAAGTATTGCCTCCCTGCAAACACCATGTACTCCGCCTTCTGCATCTCTGTCAGCACAGGACACGCCTCATGTGTAGTGATGTCAATGATGATCTCACACTCAGGACTTTTGACATTTCCATAGTTGATGCAATCAGTTGTTCAAGTGACAGTTTACCTTTACAGTTGTCCTGCCACACATCGAACTCCAAGTTCCTGTAAACATCTCTGTCCAGAGACTTCATCACCTTGTAAGGTAGGGAGAGTCTGGAGAGGGGCGGGGCTTCTGAAGGAGGCTGTGCAATGAAAGCCACAGAATTCATCAGGTACTTAAATTTAGAGCAGAATCAGGAAATAAAGAAGTTGCTTCATCAGGTAACACAGAGCACCCTCGATCTTGCACACACTAGCGGTCACATGACTCACCTTTGCATCATCGCTCACAGATAATTTCTCCTCAGAAGCTCCACCCACCTCTGACTCCTCCCTGCTGGTGAAAGAGCTAGGGTTAGTTTTTTTGGACTATTTAAAAAAGGTCCCGTATTATGTAACATTTAAGAGAACTAATATTTCTCCGAGGCCCCCAGAAGTGCATTTTAAGTCTGTGCAGGAAAACTATCCCCATCTTCCAGATCAGGGAAATTTTTGGATCAACACATGTTGAATACAGTGTTGCGTGACCTCCGACAACTGTGTGAAACAGATGAAAATCAGCATAATATGGGACATTTATCACACATAATTTTTAGTTAGTCATGAAAAAGTGCATTTTTCATTACTGCAGCAACACAGGAAGAAAACACCCGCTGAGCTGGATATGCAAGATCACGTTGTGCATTTTAACATCGCAATCCAAGAGGTGATCTTGGTGATGAGCAATGAAAACATTCGTGGGTGTAGAGTATGTGTACCTTTGATTCCTGTCCTCTGGAGTGTCATAGCCAACATCAATATCACTACACACGGACAGGCTGTTTCTGTAGCGACGCCCTCCGACTCTAAAAGCCTCCATTGCCTGGCAGAGCTCCACCTCCGCCAAACCAAACACTTTGGTATACAGCAGCTCATAGAGGAGAGCTATAAACAAACATTGAACTTAGCTTGGTCCACAGAACAACCCTCCTGCACATGTCCAGACTCCAGTGACGAGAAGTTTCAGTTATGACTCAGGTGATTCACAGCTTCTACATATGTTTTTCATCCAACCAGTCCTACAAGGGCTGTTATCCAGGCAACTTTTCTGTTCTACCCAGTTTTTACAAAGGAAACTGGGATCCCAGGTGAAAGCAGGCAGGATTGCAGGCTCTGTAGGACTGGGTTGATGACCACTGGTTTATGTTACTCAGGTGATGCATGTTAGCAGTCATCAATGGTTGTGAAAACATCTCAGAAGGTTGCACTCACACTGACAGTGGGCAGCAGACATGGGGTAGCTCTTCGGGTAAACTATATCATAATGTCCATTAATGGAGCAACACAGCGTTACCTAAGCAACAAGCAAGGTAGCACTGAATCACATTTCAGGCTGTGAAACCCACTTCAGTTCCATATTGCAAGAAAACATTCAATTGCTTCACCTTGTCAACAAAGTCCGCCTCTGTAATCACTGTTGCCGATTTTCCCGGATAACGATAGATCTGGAAGCACCGCCTACATACACAAAACACTGTTAGCATAGCATTGAGACAGGAAACGGTTGCTGAATTAATGTGATATCCACCACATTCAAATTATATCTTAAACACTTGATAAATTGGACTTGTTACTTGGGTAGTTCTCACCTGTACAGCTGAGACAGAGCTTTTATCTCCACCTGACCCACCGTCTCCTGAAAACACCATCACTGGGCATCAACACCTGCCACGATCATTGAACCATTAACACCCACATGATGACAGACTCACCTTTGGGTCCTCCAGACGCTCCAGGTACTTCTCGAAGGATCCTTCAACAAACTGACATTAATGAAACAAGAACAGCTTGATTCGGATTCTTGACACAATTCCTTCCATGGTTAAAGGCCTCAAACAGCTCAGTAACAGGTCAGCAACAAGCAGGTCACAATGTGACTTGTCAATAAAGTTGTTTGAAACTCAAACCATCAAACATGCCAGTGCGGTGAAACTTAGAGAGTAAATGAGATAAAACAAACCATCCACTCTCTATGCACAGGGGCTTCTTGGACAGTTTCTAAAAGGACAGAAACCTCATTGACCGGGTCGATGAGAATTGAGAATAAAAATATCAATAAAAATATTGGCTGATCCGATGTAGCTGGTCAGACCGGCAGGAAACCTCAAACGAATGACTCTTCATTTCACCTTGTGAAACTGTAATTTTGCAGTTGATGTTTTGGTAAGCCGTTTGTGAGCAGTGTGATATGTTGGTTTAAACAGGACATAAGGGGGTGATTTACAGTAGTGTCACACCGCGGCGGTATCACTATCAACTGCCAAAGAGCACTACTCCACATAAGTTGGGTTTTTTGCCCAATCAGTGGCTGGTATTGACAGTTGTTACAAGAATCAATACTATGAAGTAAAACAAATCGGCCGCATACCTGGTATCAGTACTCACCCATCCCAATTAACAGTGTTTTCTGCACCAGTCCAAACACACTTTTACATCCACTTATGTAATCTCAGACCTGGGGGTGTTCCTTGTTCAGGCGTTTATCACTAATGGGCACACCACCCTCAGGAATGATCTTGTGGACATTAATGGTCTCCCAGCATCACCTCTGTGGGTAGCCAACGGCTGCAAAGCACTAAAAACGTGCATATGCCAACGACCAAGTTGGTGTAGAGCACAGCACATTCAGCTTAATCAAAAGTTAAAAGTATGCACACTTCTGTGCATACACACCCTTATCCCCGAGGCCCCTGCTCTGCGTACGATCTGGTCCCTCTAAGCCTTTGTTCGTTTGTGAACGTTGCTCTCTTATTTTAACAAAAAAAAAAATGATGAAGTCCATCTTGACATGAACCATCAAAACTCCTAAAACAAAATAAATCTGAATCGACTCACCGGTTCAAAGTTGCACCTGTTGGCTCGCATGAAGTTGGCACAATCCTGCCGGATCTTTTGATGATAGTTCTGAGAGTAATACAACTAAACACAAATGAAGTTTCTTGAGGATGTATTAGCAATAATCGGTATTCTACTCATTTATTTCCTTCTCCCTTTAACGCTTCGAACTCAGATTAAACTCATGGCGCCTGCTGGGAAAAAAAAGGTCAACAATTCATTACAAATTGTCTGGTCTCCATGGTAACAGAGAACGCCCTTAACTGAAGTCTCCTCATCAGTCCTTAATTACTGTATTTCAGTTTAACTGCTAAACACGGCAGCGGCTCCCATAGCCGCGTGCTAGCCCACCTGTTCTGATACGGCTCGGAACAAACTAGATGCGTCTCGGGCCACCATCTTCCGGTACAGACCCAGGCTGCACAGGTACTCGTCCATGTTAGCGAAATATTTTTTAAGGCCTTTCTGCATCCCTCCACCTGTATGATAAGAACACAACACACAGAAAAGACGAGTTGTGACTTTACTACATGCACCGCCCGCACACACAGGTGAGTTTAATCACAGCTGATCAGCTGCTGTAGACACGCCCACCGCCAGGCGCGCTTACAAACCAAAGCGTCGAATTCTGTAAACAGATCCCAGCACAAAATGGTGTACAAATTTAGAATCGGAGCCATACATTAATTCGTTACATTTAAACAGGAATGTGAGCACTGCGACTTAAATCAACAACTCACAAAAATGTACACATATTATGACTCCGTCGATCCTTCTTCTAACCATTTTTCCCTTACGGGGTTGCAGCGGTCACAGGGACCTTAAACCTTACTGCCTCCGGGCCAGAGGCGGGGTCGCCCTGTATCATTCTCTTGGATTCTCGTGTATAAACATAAGTCTAGCCGTCAGCACCTGGTGGCAGTAATGTAACGTTATCAGGAGAATTAAGTCTAAGAAGAAGAACTCAACGGCCGCGCCTGCGCAGACAATCACAACAACCTACTGTCACCGTGTGGGTCGTCATGATGTCGCTCTGGCTCAGCTTCATCCGTGTTTAACCGACTTCTTTGGACCAAATGACGACTCTTCTCCGGAGGATCGGTGGCTTCTCTGTCCGCTCATGTCGCTCCTTCAGCGGCTGTGCTCCGGAGCAAACCGCTACCTGGGTTCGAAGTACCTTCGTGGAATTCTTTCGGCAGAAATATGAACATCTCCTGGTTCCTTCCTCCCCGGTCCGACCCAGATTAGACCCCAGCCTGTTGTTTGTCAACGCCGGTATGAACCAGGTATGTGTGGACCAGCACGGTCAAGCCAACCAACAGTTCGACAGAAGCTGAAAAGGACAGAGGGTAAATAGCTGGTTATACTGGGACAAAGAGGGTAAATGAACTGCTTATTATGGGACAGGTAAATGACTGGTTACACTGGAACAGAGAGGGTAAATGGACTGGCTACATCGGGAAAGAGAGGGTAAATGAACTGGTTATTCTGGGACAGGTAAATGACTGGTTATACTGGGACAGAGAGGATACATAACTGGTTACACTGGGATAGAAAGGGTAAATGAACTGGTTATACTGGAATATTCTTTTCAAGATGTGGCATTTTATCAGTTGTGTTGTATCTGGATCCAGTAAAATGGCTGCTGTGTCCTGAGTGAAGTGTTGTTTCAGTTCAAGCCCATCCTCCTTGGGACAGTTGATCCACGCAGCAAAATGGCGTCATATCGCCGTGTGGTCAACAGTCAGAAATGTGTGCGTGCTGGTGGCAAACACAACGACCTGGAAGATGTAGGTCGTGACGTGTACCATCACACCTTTTTCGAAATGCTAGGAAACTGGTCATTTGGAGACTACTTCAAGGTAAAGATGGAATTGTTCCTGCTGTGGGACAAATGAAGGAACGTTTGATCTTCAGGACAAAGAAAATAAGTGTTATCTAAAGAGCGTGTCATCTTTGTTCAGGAAGAGGCATGTAGCATGGCATGGAGCCTGCTCACTGAGCATTATGGGATACCAGCCAGCAGACTGTATGTGTCTTATTTTGCTGGAGATGCTGCCTCAGGTCTGCCAGCAGATGAGGAGACTCGACACGTCTGGCTGGACATTGGGTAAGTCCTTGTCCCACCATCATCCTCCATATAAGGACCTGTCTGAAATGGTTACCTTCAGCTTTACCTTTTGGGCTTTGGGTGGGTCTCTTCTGTCCTCAGGGTTCCTCCGAGTCGCCTACTGGCTTTTGGCTTGAAAGACAATTTTTGGGAGATGGGGGACTCAGGTCCCTGCGGTCCCTGCACTGAGATCCACTATGACCATGTGGGGGGTCGTGACGCCGCAGCTCTGGTCAATGCTAACGATCCTGACCTGGTTGAGATCTGGAACTTGGTCTTCATGCAGTACAACCGGTTGGTACTTTAACCCGAAGCAGTGAAACCAGTTACTTGTACTGGTCAGTTCCCAGTATAAAACTCTGTGTGTGTGTGCGTGCGTGTGCGCGTGTGTCAGGGAGGTCAACGGCAGTCTGTGTCTGCTCCCCCAGTTCAGTGTGGATACTGGAATGGGACTGGAGAGACTGGTGAGGGTCCTTCAGGGAAAGAGGTCCAACTATGACACAGATCTGTTCACCCCACTGCTGCACGCCATCCAGCAGGTGCTGCTGTTTCTGCTTGGCCCATTTTGTTGAATGTTGTAAACAGACACCCTGGAGTGTTGACTGAGCATTGACTATTGCTATGCTGATGTATACCACCAGAGGTCAAAAGTGGGGCCTTATCGCGGCAGCATGGGCACAGCAGATGCAGGGAGGGTGGACATGGCATACAGAGTGGTGGCTGACCACATCCGCACACTGACAGTGTGCATCGCTGATGGAGTCTATCCAGGCATGTCAGGAGCAGAGTGAGTCATAAGTGTGTCATCTGACTTGGAATCATCCAGTCAGTGCTGTGGTAATTGTGTCTCTGTTTGTCAGGTTGGTCTTGAGAAGGATTTTGCGGCGGGCTGTCCGTTTCTGTAACGAAGTACTTCAGACCCCCCCAGGAACGCTGGCCAGCCTGGTTCCCACCGTCTGCCATATTCTGGTGAAATACATTTCCCATAATCCCTCTGATCAGTGAAGAGAGTAACACAACCATTTACCAAACTGTTGATTTTTTTGTTGTCAGGGTAATGTGTATCCGGAGCTCCACCAGGAGTCCAACACGGTGAGGGACACTCACAGGATGCTGAACCAGCAAGGTTACAATGGAGACAGTTGTGATCACATGACCTCGGCAACCCCATGTCAATCCATTCAGTCTTTTTTTGCCTTTGTGTGGCTTTTCTAGTCAGTGTTTTTCTAGTTAGCATAGGAGAGACCAATGACACATGTTTTACCTGCAGTTCTGGAACAGGAAGTTTGTCACCAGACGATTGATTGACAGCAGCAGCTTCTTCTTCCTCAGATCATAAACATTATCAATGAGAATGAGCTTCACTTCCTGTCATCACTGCAGCAGGGCAGCAGGGTGATCCATCGAACCCTCAGCAAAAAGGACTACAAACATGGAGTCTTTCCAGGTCAGCAGTTTTTGCAGCTGCAAATCACATCAAACACCTTAACTTATACGTGTGCCTGTGTGTCAGCTGCCGTGGCCTGGTCTCTGCACCGGGACCTGGGCTTCCCCCTGGACCTGGTGGACCTGATGCTGGAGGAGAGAGGGGTCCGTGTGGATCACCAGGAGCTGAACATACTGATCACTGAGAACAACAAGGTGTTTAGTCCTTGGCACCCAGGTGCATTTTGGGAAGCTATTTCTTGCACTTTAAAAGGAATCGGATCCAAAAATATATTTTATATTTCGTCTGTGATCCATGTGTATGTGTCACCTTGGCTGTTGAGCTAAAATTCAGTATCGCCTCTGTCTCAGGTGAGGGGGCGACTGCAGTCATGTGATGAGAGTAAGCTGACGCTGGATGTGGCCACCCTGGCGGAGCTGCAACGCCTCAGAGTGCCTCACACTGATGACAGTCTTAAATACCAGTACCACCTGGAGGGTGACACATACGGTAGCTCCCACTGGGATGGCTAACGCATCTCTGTTCCGGCTGTACTAACGCATTGGTCCCTCCAGTGTTCCCACAGTGCCATGCCACTGTCCTGGCTTTGTATGACGGTCAGACTCTGGTTGCTGAAGTCCCCGAGGGTCGGCGCTGTAGTGTCATTCTGGACCAAACCTGTTTCTACACTGAGCAGGGGGGGCAGTCACACGACCACGGCTACTTTACCAAGAATGAGCTGCCGGTCAGATGAGTACAGAGGGAACAGGAACTGTGGGAAGTGGCATGGTTCATGTGAGATGTGACTCCATCTGTGTGATTTCTTAGGACATGCCTTACACTGTGGAGACTGTGATCCAAGTTGGGGGGTATGTGGTCCATCAGGTGACTGCAACAGACCACCTCAAGACAGGAGATCAGGTCCAGCTTCATCTGGACAAGGTAGTCTTCACATGCACACAGTACCATTAACCTGTTTAGTTGATGAGTGTGTTCTACATAACCATGTAGAGCAGGGGTGCTCACATTTTTTCAGCATGCAAGCTACTTACAAAATGACCGAGTCAAAATGATCTACCCACCACAAAAATGCAAAACATCTAATTATTTTCAAATTTATTGAGGATTCTTTGTATGTACAATGTATGTTGATGTACCTTGCATAACCAAATGAGCCAATTTTGCAAAACACACATAATAATTAACTAATAACATTTTTTTGCCTGAGTTTACTTTGATGACTTGCACTGAATTTAATCAGCCAGGGACGCATAGTCCGGACAGTAGCTGCTGACAGCCAGCCTCAAGCACACTTCCAAATGTTCATCAGTCATGGTGGAACAGTATTTGGACTTAATAATCTTCATGTACTTTATAATCTTCAACGCACTTCGAAAATGACATCGTGAAAAAAAAGTCCATGAAAGTGATATGTTTTTGTCTTAGTTCCGCTCCCTAAATCATTTTGATGACCATAAGGCCTATAGCGATGGCTTAAATTCAGAGGTAATTCGCTGAATAGCTTAGCGCTTCTGACTGGTTGCCCTGTATGTCAATCAAGTAACAGGATTGATGATAGGCTGACATCGTAAGTTCTGCTGCAGCGCCGTTGTGTGCGCTTGATTGGTCACCTGAATGTCAAATTCAGTTGTCATCTAACTGGCTGCCCTGTATATCAATCAAGTGACGGGATGAATGATAGGTTGATATTTCACGCCGCGATCGACCAGTACTACCTCCGCGATCGACAGGTAGATTGCGATCGACATAATGAGCACCCCTGATGTAGAGGATTAGGGTGTGACTATATAGACTTCTTTTTCTGAACACCTGATGACTTGATGGTTCCTCTTTGGAACTTTTCTTATCCTTCAGATCCATAGACTGGCCTGCATGGTGAAGCACACAGGCACCCACATCCTGAACTTTGCCCTGAGGAACGTTTTGGGTCCCACAGTTCAACAGAGGGGATCACACGTCTCAGCCGATCGTCTCCGCTTTGACTTCAGTGTCATGGTCAGGCAATTGATTGTTATTGGCACCTAGGAAGTCAGAGCTGCTGAGTTATGGTTTATAATCCTCAGGCTTCACTGAGTGTGTGTGAGCTGCAGCGGGTCGACAAACAAGTGTCTGACATCATTTCAGCCAACCACAGCATCTACAGCCAGGAGATTCCTCTGCGGATGGCACGTAACATTCAGGGTTTGAGGACAGTAGACGAGGTCGGTTTGCCTGCCTGCCTGCCTGCCTGCCTGCCTGCCTGCCTGCCTGCCTGCATGCCTGCATGCCTGCCTGCCCGCCCTTCATGGCTGTATTCCTCTTTTAATGTGTGTGTGTGTCTCCACAGGTGTATCCTGACCCGGTGCGTGTTGTTTCAGTGGCAGTGCCGGTCTCTGACCTGTTGGTTGGACAGCCAGACAGACAGACATCTGTAGAACTCTGCTGTGGAACGTGAGACGCGTCAGATGATCAAAGAGTAGCTAAAGAATGCAGAAATCTTTGTTTCTCATGTAGAAAGTGTGACCACACATGGAAATGGTCCCATCTAGAGGAGTGACACCTTTCCTTTTACTGTCCAAACATTTAGAACATATTCCCATTGTAGGCATTTACAATACTTCAAGACACAAGCCACCATGTCATGTGACTAAACTACCAGCTTCCTGCTAGAGCCACCAAAGCAGAGCTGTAGGGGAGTGAAGAGAACCTAAAGAGGGAAAAGACAAGTGCTGTTAGGAGAGCAGGAGCTCTCAGAAGGGTTTTGGTTGATTCACACCAAAAGTGACAAAGTGGCCACAGCAACGGCAAAGCTCCCGCAACTGTATGTGTCACTTATGTTTTTCTATTTCCTACAATCTTTAACTGTAAACACACACATTTTGCCTCAGCATACAGACGCAGCCTGTTAGCTGGTTTACACGTCCCTCCGGTAGTCCACATCTTGCCAGATGTCCCCACAACCCCCAACACCTTCTGACAGGCATTATACTTTAGTTTTGTGTCTTTTCAAAAAGGTCAAATATTTGGATAAAGACTGCGAATATTCATTTTTCCTCCATTTTCTTTCTCCCTTTTAATTTTTTTTTGCTGTGGGAAACCGACTCGCCTGTGATTGGCTGTTGCCACAATCACATCACGGCTCATTTGCACGAAGTGGAGCTTCTCTCAGCTTCACCCTCACCCATCTGTGTGAGCGTTCGTTGAAAATGAATGGCAGCCGATCACTGCTGTCTCTTGTGGTGTGAATGCAGCTTTGGAAGCTGTGTGTTGAAGGAAGATAGGATCACCCCTGTTTGAGGGTTCACAGGTTCAAGACAAATAGAGCTACAGCCACCAAAAGGGTTTGGTCAGTCATTCAGACTTTGTCTTCTCAGTCATCTGCTACAGACTGGAGCCATCAGGGATCTGTTGATCATCTCTGAGCAGCAGATTGTGAGGGGAATGAGTCGGATCATTGCTGTGACGGGACAGGAAGCCATACGGGTCTGCTATTGACATTTTAAATAGAAGCCTATTCTGTAAAGCTTATGAAGGTGGGTTTATCTTCAGCAGACGACCTGATGGTATTGGTGTTGTTTCTCCAGGCCCGAGAGGCTGGTCAGCTGTTGTTGCAAGAGGTTGACTCTCTAGCAGCCAGACTCACAAGCTCAGCCTCCAGCAGCCTCAACGCCGCCCAGCATCTGGCTGAGCAAGTTGGAGTTGTCTCTGATGTATGTGTACTACCCATAATGCATCAGAGCTCAGGAGATGTGGAGATGCTGACTGAGGCTCTTCTGTGTCTGACAGGCTGTGGATAACACCGCCATCCCTCAGTGGCAGCGCCGAGAGCTACAAAGCCGCCTGCGAACACTGCAAAGGAGCGCCAACACTGCTGTCAGGAAACTGGAGATCAGAGAGGTGACAACCATGCACACATACACGCCTAGCTCCATCCTACCTGCAGGAGCTAGTGATACCTTATCAGCCCAATAGACC
This sequence comes from Takifugu rubripes, assembly GCF_901000725.2. Classification (NCBI taxonomy): domain Eukaryota; kingdom Metazoa; phylum Chordata; class Actinopteri; order Tetraodontiformes; family Tetraodontidae; genus Takifugu; species Takifugu rubripes. The sequence continues at coordinate 8,419,981 of NC_042301.1, forward strand.
GCTCCGCTCTCAGAATGCTGGTCTACTTGTGGTTCCCAGAGTTTCTAGGAGCAGAATGCGGGGCCGAGCATTTAGCTACCAGGCCCCCCGCTATGGAACCAGCTCCCTGTCCAGGTACGGGAGGCTGACTCCATCGCTACTTTTAAGATCAGACTTAAAACCTACCTCTTTAAAAAAGCTTATTGTTACTAATTCTGTAGTTCCAGTTACTATCATAGACAGACAAATTATCATACTTAGGGGGTTGTCTAATCATTAGGTTAACATCTTAGCTATGCTGCTATAGGCCGAGGCTGCCGGGGTCCGGAAACATGATCACCTGACAGGCCTCTGTCACCCCCCCACTGGGTCATGGTTTCCTCTCCTCTCCTTTTCTCCTCCTCATCAAGCAGACTAGTTATGCTGATTCCTGTGTAGTTTTACTGCTCCCCCCCCCCCCTTCTCTATTCATTTACAGGCATCACCGCCTTCAGAGCTGCATGATGACCTCCGGCCCCGCTGACCCGCTGTATAAATAGTGTGTTTTTGTGTGTGCTCTGTGCTCTCTCCTTCTCCCTCTCCTCTCCCCTCCCTCTCCTTCTTCCTCTTCCTCTCCCTCTCCCTCTCCCTCTCCCTTTCCTTCTTCTCTTCTCTTCTCTTCTCTTCTCTTCTCTTCTCTTCTCTTCTCTTCTCTTCTCTTTACCCAGCCGGCCATCAGCAGGAGGGTCCCCCTACATGAGCCTGGTCCTTCTCAAGGTTTCTTCCTGTTAAAGGGGAGTTTTTCCTTGCCACTGTTGCTTGTTGGGGGTTAGGCCCTGGGATTCTGGAAAGCGCCTTGAAACAATTTTGATTGTATAAGATGCTATATAAATAAAGATTGAGAGGACTTTCCTCAGTGTTGTTTCCTCATGCATTATTCAGGCTGCCACCAGTGCTCAGTCTCTGCTGGAGAAGAATGGCAGCAAGGACCTGCAGGTGGACTCTGTGAACACAGACAGTCTCTCTGTGAGTAAACCTCCCACAATGCACCAGGGCTGATGACATCATCAGTGTGATCACCTGTGATTTTTCAGATTTTGATGAAAACGGTGAATCACCTGAGCACTGCTGCTCCTCACAGTCATGTGATGTTACTTGCTCACCAGAAGCATTCTGGGAAGGTTCTTTGTGCCTGTCAAGTTCCTAAGGTAATATTCCACATCATCTGATGACATCACATCAGGGCAGGTTGGACTGATTTTCCTCTTTCTCACAAATCAGAGCTCCACATTTCTCTCAGCTTCTGATTGGGCAACAGCTGTGTGTGGTCACCTCGGCGGCAGCGCTGGGGGCTCGGTGTTGGTTGCCAAAGGAACAGGGAGCAGCAGTGACATCAGCGAGGCTGTGAAGTGGGCAGAAGAGTTTGCCCTGGCAAAAATCAAGCCTTCACAGGGGTGACAACATCACAACACCTGCTGACAGGGAGTGTTTGTGGGGTCTGGAGGGCGGAGCCACATGGATTACCTGTTAGAATGCTCACTGTTAGCACTTCTGTACCATGAAGGACTGCTGGCTCCACCCACAGCTGCATTCAGACATTTGGTTAAATATAAAGTGCTTTGATACTTAGGCTGAATGTTTGTGTTTGACAATGATCATAATCTGACTATATTTATTCCGGAATAACCGACTAAGAATAAACTGGGTGTTGCTGTAATCACATTCACTGGGACCAATCAGAACTCATCAACAATCATCAAAATTGATCCTCACATCGACTCGCAAATACACCAGAAAGGATCAGTGACAGGAAGTGCTCAGTCATGTTAGCTCACCTGTCCAAGCTAAAACTTGACACAGCTATAGAGGTCATCGGTCACCACAGGAAACACACTGGTGTTTCTATGTTCTGTTACAGGAGGGACAATGACAAGATCACATGACCACAACTCATCACAGGGTTCCCATTAGGTCAGTTTATATGAATCAGCCAATTAGAGGAAGACTCAGGTACTTCTTGAGGCATGCTGCCAGAGACAAATAGTTTGAGTTGAGCTGAAGGTCGGTCACGTTACTCTGAAGATCCTCTGCAACTCATAGCACATCTCACGGCATTGCAGCACAAACTGCTCCATCAAAAGACGATGGGGAAGATCCATGTTTGTAAAAACGTCAGACTGGCTTCTGTGCTCTGAACGACATGACAAACCAGAAGGGAAGGCAACAGCAGGAGGCCCAGACTAGACCTCAGATTGTTAGCAGACACTGGTGGGGATACAAGATCAAACAAGTGCTTTTAAGGTTAGCAGTAGTGCTTTAAAATCACTCCCCAAATGCAACAGAAAACCAATGGAGAGAGAGACGAGTCTATTAGAGTGACCCAGCAATTTTGCAGTAGCGTTTTGGATGTGTTGGAGTACATAAATAGTAAAAGAAAAAGGTACGCAGTTACCCAAACAACAAACCATGGGTGACAAGTGACCTGAAGGCCCTTTTGAACAAGAAGAAGAGAGCCTTCACTGCTGGGGACCCGGCTGAGCTCAAGCGTGTACAGAAGGAACTGAAACGCAGTCTGAAGGAGAGCAAGGACGCCTATAGGAAGAAGCTGGAGGAGAGACTGGAGAGGAACCAGACCAGCGATGTTTGGAGTGGGATGAGAACAATCACTGGCTTCCAGAAGAAAGGAATACGCTCAGCTGATGGGAACGTGGACCAAGCTAATGAGTTGAACCAGTTTTTCAACAGGTTTGATTCTAGCTCCCCCTCCCCCAGCTGTCCCAATATTCCTCTGGATAACAATGGGTCCCCTTCACACCTCTCAGAGCCCCTAACATCTCTGCCAGCTTCTTCCCCCTCCCACCCTACATAGATTCCAACATGTCACCCATCCCCCTGACAGGACTATCCTTCACGTCTGGCCAGGTGAGGAGAGAGCTGGAGAGGCTCAACCAGAGAAAGGCTGCCGGACCGGACGGCATCAGCCCACGAGTGCTGAAGAGTTGCTCCAGGCAGCTCTGTGGAATACTGCAGCACCTGTTTAACCAGAGCCTTCATCTTCAGAGGATCCCAGTGCTTTGGAAGACATCCTGCCTGGTCCCGGTGCCGAAGAAGACCCATCCTGTGGCACTGAGTGACTACAGGCCAATAGCACTGACCTCCCACATTATGAAGGTCATGGAGCGGCTGGTGCTGTCACACCTCAGACCTCTGGTGAGCCCCCTTCAGGACCCTCTGCAGTTTGCCTATCAGCCCAAGGTGGGGGTTGATGACGCAGTGATATACCTGCTACAGAGGGCTTACTCCTCTGTAGCAGTGTCCTCCTTGGACAGACTAAACACCACAGTGCGGGTCATGTTCTTCGACTTCTCTTCTGCCTTCAACACCATCCAGCCAAGACTGCTGAGGGCTAAGTTGGAGAACATGCAGATGGATGCTCCCCTTGTTTCTTGGATCGAGGACTACCTGACAGGTCGGCCACAGTTTGTGAGACTGCGGAGCTGTGTGTCCGACCCCCTGATGAGCAACACAGGAGCTCCTCAAGGAACTGTGCTCCCCCCCTTTCTGTTCACCACCTACACAGCTGACTTCCAGTACCACTCTGAGACATGTCATCTCCAGAAGTACTCGGATGACACAGTCATAGTCGGGTGTGTGGAGAATGGACAGGAGGATGAATACAGGGACCTTGTGGAGAGTTTTGTCAGGTGGAGCAGGGAGAACCTTCTGCAGCTCAATGTGACCAAGACGAAGGAGATGGTGGTGGATTTCAGAAAAAGCAAGTCCCCTCCCTCCCCAGTCTGCATTAGTGGGAAGGATGTGGAAATAGTCTCATCTTACAGGTTCCTGGGTGTTCAGCTGGACAATAAACTGGAGTGGTCCGCAAACACTGATGCTGTCTACAAGAAGGCCATGAGCAGACTCTATTTCCTCAGGAGACTCAGGTCCTTCAGTGTTTGCAGCAGGATGCTCCACATGTTCTACCAGTCTGTCATGGCTAGCACCATCTTCTTTGCTGTAGTGTGCTGGGGTGCAGGCATTAAAGCAAAGGATGCCAACAGATTTAACAAACTCATTAAAAAGGCAGGGTCTGTTGTTGGATTTAAACTTGCTAACTTAGACGAGGTGGTGAGGGACAAGATGGTGCTGAAATTGCGGACAATCATGGACAATCCCTCCCACCCCCTCCATAACACAGTGGACAAACTGAGAAGCAGCTTCAGCAGCAGACTCCTGCAGCCTCGCTGCTCTAAGGAACGGTACAGGAAGTCATTCCTGCCGTCCGCCATCAGACTGTATAACTCATCCTAACCCAGCCAATAACAATAACTGTGTAATGCTTATGTTGTAATTTTATTTCTATTTTATTCTATATTTATGTATATATGCTTATAATGCTTATAATATGTATATAGTATGTATATATTATATATATATATGCTTATAATATATGCTGAATATATGCTTATAACATTCTAATCTTATCTGTATTTATTTATTCTGTTTCTATACTTTGTATAGGTTGCTACTACAATTCAATTTCCCCACGGGGATGAAAAAAGTACATCTTAATCTTAATCTTAAAACAACTGGGAAGAAACAAGGGTGCGGCTGTAGCTAGTCATTGTGCAAGCTAAGCTAATGCGTGTCGTTAGAACAGGAGCCGCTAACCTTTAGCGTCATCTTGGTGATACTATATGATACTATAGGCCGAGGCTGCTGAGGTACAGAGACCTGATCACCATATCGGTCTGTAGGTATCACTCCCCTCACTGACTGCTCAGTTTTCTTAACCAGATGATGTATAACTAAAGTTGAATATAAAATTTGAATGTTGTAAAATATTTTTGTCTCTTTGAATATCCGTGAAAGTTTTTTTCCCTTGACCTCTTTAACCCTTTCAGGGTCCTGGGGGTACTGCAGCCTATCCCAGCTGCATACAGTTGAGGGGAGGGTAGACGTGCTCATCGCAGGGCCCTGTGTGAGCATTTGGGGGTCGGTATCTTGCTCAAGGGTAGCAGTGCTCTGAAGGTGTCCACCTGCTACCAGGACACCTTCTAAATTTTGCCGACATTTGGGCTTGAACAGAAACCCCTCCGCTCCTCCTGTAGCCCCCTACCGTCTGAGTTGTTTGGGGTTTTTGAATATATGTGTAAGTTCAGTTGGTTAGATCTCTTTAGCGAACTCTGTCTCCGTGTTTGCTCACTTTTTTTTTCTTCCTGACTGTCGTCTTCGATTGGCCACGCCCCTGGATGTGGTTTTGGGGCGGAGGTCTGTTCTGGAGTTTTAACGGAGAAAAAGTCGGCTGTTGTGAATTTTCCAAACTTGTCCGGATACTTTTTACTTCATCATCATGTCAGGTGTGGCGTCCACTCTGGCCAAGAAGCGGGCCCTGGCAGCAGGCTTCGGTACCAACGCCAACGCGGTTCCGTACCTGAATCAGAACTTCGCGGCTCTGCGTGCCGAGTGTCTGTCTGCGAGGAAACTGTTCTGCGACCCGGCCTTCCCCGCCGCCCCAGAGGCCCTGGGCTTCAAGGAGCTGGGCCGGAGTTCATACAAAGTCCGTGGAGTTACCTGGAAGAGACCCGCGGTAAGAGTAACCGGGTTTGGGTCCGGCTCTGGGTCTGGGCCGGGGCCCGTGGGGTGTGGTGGTGTTTTTTGGGGGTGGGGCGGTTGGTACAGTACCCGCAGTGGTGCTCAAAAACAGCTTAAATCTAGATGAAGTACTCTGTGTAAGCTGTGATCGAAGTACTCTTGGAGGGTTAGAGTAATTAAGGGTTAGGGTTAGTAAGGGTTAGGTTAGGGTTAATTACCCTCCCAACGAAGTACAAATACCACACTGATGCAGCACTACAGTAGCTTTTAACAGAGTATCTACAATACTGCATTTGAGTACTGCACTCGTTTATGATGGATCATCTCTGTCCGTGCGCACTCGCACGGTTCAGCTCAGCTGTGATACTGTTTACATGTATGTCAAATACATGAAGTACTGGGCCAGCGCTGTCAGAGATCCTACATACTCAACAGATGAGTCATTACAAAGTCTAAACAGGATGTTCCTGCTTTTTCTGACACACGCATTTTAGTGTTTAGTTTTTTCAGGTTTTTTTTTTTTTTTTTTTTTAAATTTAGATCTTTCTTTTCTTTTAACACTGAGTTCATTCATCCATCAGGAGCTGGTCTCTAACCCCGAGTTCATCATGGGCGGAGCCACCAGGACCGACATCTGTCAGGGGGCTCTGGGTAAGTTTTGTACTTTAGGCTATCCTGAATGCAGCGTGACAACACAGGTAACGCTCTTCTGTCCAATGGGATGGCAGTTTTAACACCTGTGACTCATCATGTTCAAACGTTTGTCTGTCCGTCCATCTTCTGCTAAAGTTGCACTATGTGATCTTGTTTGAAACAAATACAGAGCAAGTTACGAACAGAGCAACTTGTCATTGGTTAGAACATGGTTTGTTATGTTTTGGTGGACAGTCTGTCCCCAGCCTGTGTGATTTTGACAATAACAACCGCATTTTGACTCCAATCGCTCTGAAACCATGCAAGGCCCAAAGTGCACCTTTAGTTGTTCCCAATGTTGATCCCTGGGCGATTCTGACCACAGAACCTGAACAAACTAGGGATGGGCCAATCTGATCCAGTATCGGGTTCCGATACGATGTAATTCACTGATTGGAACTTTCAAATCCTGTGACGGGTGCAGTTTGGACCCAAATGCAGCACTCTGGAAAGCTGGACCGTAGTAATGACTTTTATTAACACACGGGCAAACAGGAACTCAGGCAGACAAGGAAACACAGGAAATAGTCCGTTCTTCAGGCTCTGTGCCCGCACAAAATCTATGGGTTGCAGGCTCGGGGAGTGGGACGAGCAGCAGCGAAGTCGGGGCCGGGCGGAGAAGTCTAAACCAGGTGAGCAGACAGGAACCAGAGACGCTGAGGAAGAAGTCGTAGTCAGAGGCAGAAAGCAGGTAGGTTGTCTGGGGAACAGGCAAGGCAAGGCAGGCAGAACGAAGACAGGCAGGGTCGGTAACGGGTAAACCGGCAGGGAAACAACGCTGGAAAGTCTCGCATGAAAGCAGAAGAACAATCTGGCACTGAGTGAGTGTGAGGCTGGAGAATATATACACTGGTAGGTGAGCTGATTGATGAGTGAGGGCAGGTGTGGTGATCAGTGACTGAGAGCAGGTGTGGTGATCAGTGTTTTTCTGACCTGCTACTCTTGGTATCAGATCCAAAGTGGAAAAAATATGGATCCATGTGTCTCTTGAACCAACCACAATTTTCTGAGTTCATACAGAACCAAAACCATTGCCATGAAGCTTGACTGTTCAGCTGAGACATCCAGTCAATATTCAGGTTCAAAGAGGTTTCATCATTTAGTCCTCAGAGACATCTCAGTGAAGTCGGCGCCACATAGAGTCCAGCACTTATGCTAAACAAATATTCTGCTGGCACCATCACGCTCGTCTGTGATTGGCTGAGGCGGGCTCTATTGTTTTTAACAACCACCAAGGAAACACACACCCAGCACACGCGCACACACACACTAACATGGACACCCACAGTTTGTTGTCATGACTCATAAATGTCTCATGCCTTTTTTAGCCCAAAGCAACTCTGCTTGTGAAACAGATTAAGACAAACACAAACTCGCTCACACAGAAGTCTTCAGCTGCTGATAGTAGGAATCAGTCTCGGAGTGAAACACCTCAAAGGTCTCATGGATAGCTATGGACATGGATAGCATGGATAGCTCATGACGCCAGTATTATTATCATTTTTAGTAGCATGTTAGCATAAGCAGCTACAGATCCAGTTCTATGTTCTACTGAGTTTAACATTTACCTGATGCCAAAGGTGGTTAAAATGATAATGACAAGCACTAGGAGCATTTCTAGACACCTTGGAGGGCCCAATAGAAGCACTCCTACCAGGATGAGGATTCAATCCAGAAATCCTTTTGAAATACAAATGTGCAAAAATTGTATAACATACTAAGTTCACTTATTTCTATCTTAGTCTGCCTATTCTGCAGAGAAAATGAAGTGGTCCCCGTGGCTCAAACTGGAATCCTAACCGTTTGGCTAATGTGCTGCTGTGTGGATGAGAACCTGTCCAGCAAACTTATCTCCTCCTTTGGCTGATTCCAAAAGATGTGATCTGAGTTTCTGCTTTGGTCATCTGCTTCTTTCCATGTCTAACCCTACTTAGAACACCTATAACACATTATTGTGTATAAAATCCAATAATTGTATGAAAGTGCATACATTTGAAATGATAGCTGAAAGCTATTAAGGGGCCCTGTGTGTGTGTTGGGGGGTTTCCCGATACATGGACCTTACAGTGGCTACAGCAGTTCAGTTAATTTCTCATTGATGTATAGTGACAGTGTCAGCTGTCCCTTGGGCCCCCTTCTACCTCGGGGGCCCTAGGCAACTGTTGTGCTGACTAGACTTTGTTTGGCACTGTTTTTCTTTTCGCTGCCTTTGATCTGGTTGTAACGTTGCAGTGTGATTGACTGAAATGTTCAGGTGACTGCTGGTTGCTGGCCGCCATCGCCTCACTGACTCTCAATGAGTATGTGATGGCCAGAGTGGTTCCCAGTGACCAGGGCTTCGGTGATGACTACGCAGGCATCTTCCACTTCCAGGTAACAAAGAACTGTTCTGTCCTGACAGTCCTTTTCAAGTAGAAGAAGAGAACATCTGCCCACATGTTGTAATTTGTTCTCCATGATGATGACTGAATGTTCTTTACCATCTTAATCAACAGTTTTGCTCACACATGTTAGGGGCTATGCAAGTGAGGAGCTGTGATGTTTAGATCCAGGGGCAGATGGAGTCACAGATGTAAAGCCAATTAAAATATTCTTTAATGTGGAGCGTGTGTGTTTTGTCTTGCTGTCTGTAGTTCTGGCAGTTTGGCGAGTGGGTGGACGTGGTGATCGACGACCGTCTGCCAGTCAAAGACAATGAGCTGATGTTTGTCCACTCTGCAGAAGGACGAGAATTCTGGAGTGCTCTTCTGGAGAAGGCCTATGCCAAGTAAGAGCAGTCAGTCGGTGGATGTGTGTTGTCTTCAGTCACACCTGTTGAAGCACGTGAAGCATCTGCAGCCTGTTTCAACATGTCCAATGCAGAACAGTCACACGTGTCCATGTCCGGATGCATTTGTGGGCCTTCAGCCTGTGTCTTCTGCTCTCAGAGTCAATGGCTGCTACGAAGCTCTGTCTGGTGGCTCCACCACCGAAGGTTTCGAAGACTTCACCGGAGGCATCGCTGAGAACTACGACCTGCGCCAGCCTCCCTCCAACCTGTTCCAGATCGTGAAGAAGGCCCTAGAGGCTGGAGCTCTACTGGGCTGCTCTATCGACGTGAGGCTTTTAAAGTGGTGAAACAGGATTTCTGACAAACTGGTCCCTCTGGCACACCTGTAATGTGTGTTATTTTAAAAATGTGAAGCTTTTCACCACTTCACAAGATGAATGAAGGGGTGAATATGAAAAGTCAGACTCATGAGACACTTAAGCTGCTTAAAGTTCATGCTAACATTGAGCTAAAATGGTTTTAAAGTGATGGTGATTACTGGTTTGTCCTGATCCCAGTGAGACATTTGATCACTGCGGTGGAGCTATGAACTCAGCATCACAACCATACCTGGAAAACCCCTGTGTTCTCCCAGAGGAGTTATTTTGGAAATACTGTGCTACATGTCAAAGAAAAACAATGTTTCATTCAAAAAAGTGTTCTCTGTAGTCTGAGTTCTTGATTGATAGCAAGTTTTACATCTCCGGAAATCTGTTGCTTTGGTGCAGATCACCAGTGCGGCGGACTCTGAGGCGGTCACCCGTCAGAAACTGGTGAAAGGCCATGCCTACTCCCTGACAGGAGCTGTGGAGGTGACGTCACTTCTTTGGTCATAACACAGAATGCCGATGGAACGATGTGCAAATCCAATCTTGTACTTCCAGGTGAACTACCGGGGCCGTCAGGAGAAGCTAGTGCGGATGAGGAACCCGTGGGGTCAGGTGGAGTGGACCGGTGCGTGGAGCGACGGGTACGTCAGTCTCAACAAGCTTAAGTGTCCTTACAGTCATCTTCTAATAAAGCGCAACCTCCTCCATACATCATTTGATGTCATGTGACTGTAAGTGTGTCTTCTTTATCACAGGTCGTCTGAGTGGAACTACATGCAGGGGGACTGTCCACATGCTAATGCCGAGGACGGAGAGTTCTGGTAATGCAGCCTTCCTACGGTTCTGCTGGGTTCTGTTTGTATCTTCAGAGTGAGAGATCCTCTTGTTCCGCCTCTACAGGATGTCCTTCAGCGACTTCTTACGCCATTATTCTCGTATAGAAGTGTGCACTCTGACCCCTGACACCATTTTAGACGACTCTGTCAAACATTGGAGCGTCAGTAAATTTGATGGCACCTGGAGAAAAGGTTCCACTGCCGGAGGCTGCAGGAACCACCCCTGTAAGTTCTGTCACTACCCATGAAGACACCTGCTGCTTTCCCTGTCAGTTGACTCTGACGTTTGATCGACAGACACCTTCTGGATGAATCCTCAGTTTGTGATAAACCTGCAGGAGGAGGATGATGACCCAGATGATGGAGAAGAAGGATGCAGCTTTGTGGTTGGCTTGATTCAGAAGAACCGCAGGAAGCTTAGAAAACAAGGCGAGGACATGCACACCATCGGATTCGCCATTTATGAGGTGTTTGGAGAGGAGATGCAGAAGAACCAGTCTATTCTCTAGTTGATGCTCTAGCTAACCTTCTCCTGTCCTCCTTCTTTTTAGGTTCCAGAACAGGTAAAGGGAGGCACTCAGCAGGGTCAAAGGGTGGCACTCAGCAGGGTCAACCTGTTTACGATAACAATAAACAAATCCTGATCGTCTCCTTTTGTTTTGTAATGTAGACAAAGTGTGACCAGTTAAATTTCCACTGTCTTTGCTGGTGACCAGGATCTTTGATTTGTGAACAGACCAAGTGCGGGTTGTTTAGTGAATGTGTGAAATACACAGTCTGTGTTGTGACCTTCCTCCAGTTCAAAGGTCAGCGTGAAGTACACCTGGACAAGAACTTCTTCCTGAGTCACGCTCAGACAGCCAGGTCCGAAACCTTCATCAATCTGCGGGAGGTGTGCTCTCGCTTCAAGCTCCCCCCTGGAGAGTACCTTATCGTCCCTTCCACCTTTGAGCCGCACCAGAATGGAGACTTCTGCATCCGAGTGTTCTCCGAGAAGCAGACAGACACCCAGTAAGACTCTGATGTTAGGGATACTGGTGGGTCTCTGAGTCTCAGCAGTGCTCCTGTTTTCCTGTTTCTCCTGAGGCAGTTCGTGTTTACTTGGTTTTCAATGGAGCTTTTGAGACCTGTGCAGTGTGTGTATCTGTGAGTGAAATGGTGACCTGTTTAGGGAAGAGCAACAGTATTGGGACACGGCTGAGTATTTCTAACCTTGCGATTTCCCATCAGGCCTTGTGACGACCCCATCAACGCTGATTTGGATGATGTGAGTTAGTTCTTGGAGGTCTGTGGGGCACTAAAGTAAAGGAGCCACAGCTAATGTGTCTGTTGTCATGGTAACTGTTCAGGAGACAGTATCAGATGAGGATGTGGATGCAGGATTCAGAGGTCTCTTCACAAAACTGGCAGGAAACGTACGTCTGTAATTGTGTTTTGTGGTCTACAGGTGATGACACAATGGAGGTCAGGTTTAAGTGTGTGCTTTTTTTTTTCAGGACATGGAGATCTCTGCAGTGGAGCTCCAAACCATCATGAACAAGATTGTTGGCAAACGTAGGTGTCGTTTCCATACAGGTGCTCAGGTTTTTCCTCTGTTCACATTTACACTTCCTGTGTCCTCCCCACAGGAAGTGACATCAAAACCAATGGCTTCAGCATGGAGACCTGCAGGGTCATGGTCAACCTGATGGATGTATCCTTCACCATCAAGTTGTTTAAACTTTGTCCCACCAGAGAGAAGAAAATTATCTTGCTGAAGTTAAACTTCAGAGTTTGCACTGAAGTCCTGGACATCCTGACAGTGTCATTTAGGAACTATTCATTGTTTCATGGCGAATCTTCACAGATTGGACTGAACTGATGTTCATGGCAACATTCTGGCCGCTCACCTGCTGGTTCCTGGCATAGTTTTCCCCTACAACCCTGAGTAGGAATAACGGGAGGCCAGCAAAAGATGGAGGGTTTGGGGGGATTGGAAGGCATTGACATGGGTTTGTTTCACATTTCTTTAACTTAGCAGCAGGACAGTGGAAATGGAAAGCTGGGCCTGGGAGAGTTTGCCACCCTGTGGAAGAAAATCCAGAGATACCTAGTGAGACCTAACTGTCTGTCAGTGTGTCTGTCTGTTATTACCTGTACATGACATTTTCAAAAACCAATTATTGCCTCAATCCGACTGTAACTGGACAACTTATTGTGTGTAAACTGATATCACAGCTTTGTATCTGACTAAGACCCCAGATAATGAGCTAGTAGAACGATGGTCCAAAACCTCCACACTGGTGTCTGACCCTGGAACAAAAACTTTTAAGAAAGCTGGCATTAGCATACGACATTCTTGTCTCTCAAACTCACCAGGACCAGGAGGGCATGTCAACGTCTTCTCATGTACAATCAGTGAGGTAAACTTTAAATAAAGATTAACAAAGCTGTGCGATTATTCATCCTGTTGTTGGAAGGGCTGCTCCACTGTCTGACTCCACTTGTTTATCTGATGTAATAGGTCAACTAGAAAGAGGATATATTAGTCTGCTGTAAGACTCCTAGTGCCCCCCTAGTGTTGGGGAGGACGACATGTTCCCCTCAGTTATCCAACTTTATCCGTTGCCTGTAAACTGGGACAAGGAACCAATTCAGAGCAGACACCAAAGTCCAATTATGAGCATAGCTGGATTAAACTGAGCATGGAAACATACTGAGTAAGACTGACTGAATTGTTTGCCTTTGTGTCTGCAGTCCATCTACAAGAAGAACGACATTGATAATTCAGGGACGATGAGCACACCAGAAATGAGGGTTGCCTTCAAAGATGCAGGTTGGTAAAAGCATTGTGATGGTTGTCTGTGATGGTCCTGTTGTTGTGACAGTCCTGTTGTTGTGACAGTTGTCCTTCATCCAGATCAGATTATGTTCAATCAAAATTATTTTTTAAAATCTGTAATTTCAGCATGTTTTAAGAAGACAATGGTGGATGACATCACCACCCCAGAAAAAAAAATGCTCTTGCGCAGTGTATTGACAGTGATCTCTGATAAGCTCGCTTCTGTGGCTAGCTGAAATACTCCTTCTTCTGGGTTTATATTAATGGTTGATTTCTGTGTCCTCCTGCTTTCTGGATTGCGTCACTATGCTGATGGTATGTTACTATCTGAGGTTTATTAGAATCGTTAGCATCAGATCCTGCAATGTCATCATCACAGTTCGTCTTGACAGTGGAGTGTTAAGTGTTAGCATCAACACAATAATGCAAATGCCAATGGTTCTTGTCCAAGGTTTCACCCTCAACAATACCATCTATCAGCTGCTGGTGGCCAGATACTCTGATCCCAACATGACCATTGACTTTGACAACTTTGTGGGATGTCTGATGAGGCTGGAGATGATGTTCAGTGAGTCAAAAACAGCTCCTAGCTAACAAGCTAATGCTTCCATTACTTTATAGACAATTGTAGAGCTTCAGCAAAAATCAAGATTCCTCTTTGAATCAGTTGGAACTTGAAAGCAGCACCTTTCAGGAGAGCTTTGATCTTCAAATCAATTTCCATTTTCAGGAATTTTCAAGAAGTTGGATGTTCAGAACAGCGGCTTGATAGAGCTGAACTTCCAACAGGTAAGACCAGAGGGAACATTCTGGGTCTTCTCAAGGACTTGGTGACAACTTGTCTTTGTAGATTCTCAATCATCCAGGTCATTGTATCCAGGGTAGTTTTCTATGTCAACTGGACTGGGTTTCTTCTCTTGAAGACGTTTCGCCTTCTGGAGAGAAGAGAAGAAACCCAGTCCAGTTGACATAGAAAACTACCTTGGTTTGTGACAACTTCTCTCTTCTTCCTGCAGTGGGTGAACTTCTCCATGGTTTAAACCCCATTTGGACTTCCTGCAGGATCCCATGTCACTGACTTCCTTTCTAAAATCATCACTAATCAATAAATGTATCCAACACTCCAAAAAGTGGTGTCAGAGTGTTTCTTGTGATGTGCTGCAGGGGGTGTCAGCAGAGTACAGACCACATGTTCCACATTTTTCCACAGCTCAGGAGCAGAACTAGTGCTGGATTGGCCTGGCTGTCGTGAGCGTTACTGGTTTCGCTGGGATTAACGGGATTTTAACTAGTGTCATCAGAAATAGTGTCCTGGGAGCCAATCAGAGAGCTCAGCGGTGACATCATCCTATCATTGAGCTGAGATCATCTTCAGCAGTAAAAAGCAAATAGTTTTAAGAAGCCTTGAAGAAGATCATTTTGGTTTATTGATCAGTTACAAAAGGTCTGATTGAATAATAGCTGGTTTGGATCGCGTAATTGATTGCATTTTTTCCATGTTGACGGTGATTTCTGCCACCGGGAAACTGGATCTGGACTAGTTGTTGGTACTACAGAGAGTGCTGAGTCAGCTGTCCTGCTGCCATTATCAATGCTGTTGAGTGTTATTATTTGATGACGCCCTTACCCTATTGGTTACGGTACTGTATTTTGTGGTGTCATACAATGTTTATGAACTTTATGTCACCTGTAGGATGTGACGTTGCGCAGCGAAAGCTCCTTGTATGTTCCGGTTAAGAGCGCGAGAAGCCGAGTAGTTCCTGTTCCTATAATAAAGAATATACCACCAGGCTAAAGTCACTGAAGGGATTCGCTTACCTGCGTGAGGTCAGCATTTGATTCCGCCTCCCTCCAGGCGAGTACCTGATAGTTCCGTTGACCTTTGAGCCTTCAAAGGAAGCCGACTTCCTCCTTAGGGTGTTTACAGAGAAGCAGGCTGAGACTGGGTGAGTATTTCAATCACAAATGTGAGGTTCATCCTCTGAGGAGGCCCATCAGCCTCTAAGGATGTGACTCTAATGGAGTGAGATGGACGAAGAGGTGGAGGCCATCTTTGACCAGGAGGTAAACATGTCAGCCTTTCCTTCTTGTTTGAGTTAATTATTCAATAAAGACGCAGCATTTCAGATAGCATGGCAGGGTATGGATGGATGTTCTTCACTTTTACAGGTCCAGGAACTCTTTTCTTCAGCTGGAGAACTTGAGGTCGACTGGACTGTTTCACCTCTTGTCCAAGAGGCTTGTTCACTTCTGAAGGAACTCCAGTCAATCCTCTTAATGCTGAAGAGAAGAAATCAATGACAGGATGAACTCCAGATGTGTTTTGGGAGCTCACTGCTGCCATAGTTTAGGTTTATGTTGCTGTCGTGATCACAGGAGATCTTTGGTCAGAGACATTTGACGACTCCATCAGGTCCACGTTTGCTCAGCTGTCTAGAGACGTGAGTTTCTCAAGTCATGCATGTTAGTTTTGCACTATTTATACTAAGCTAAATGCTGCTGTTGAATTTCATCATCAGGACATGGATATTTCAGTCCAGTAACTCAGGACCATACTGAACTGAGTCGTAGCAAAACGTGAGTCCACACACTACCATCTGCTGGAGAAGCTAATGCTCGGGTTCAGTGAAGCCACCCAATGAGTGCAGTGAATGTAGCCCCTCCCACAGGATTCTTTTACTATAGGAGAAGAGATAAGGGTGGGTTCTTTGTATTTGGGCTCCATCATGGATGTATCCTCACCCACTGCTGGCTCTGTCTGTGGGCTGCACCCAAAGCATGCTGGGTATTCATATGGCATCTGTTTGTTTCTCTACAATTTGCTCTTCTTCAGTGGTTGAACATGTGTTGACCTCAGCTGCATCACAGAAAGACGGTAGCGCTTGTTTGGGCCTGCTGGAGTTACCTGCAGGAAGTGGCTGGTGTCTGGATCCAGCACCAGCACCCAAACTAGGCCCTTCCTAAAACATCCATGTGTTTTTGGCTTAATGTGAATGAATATGGACCTTCAATCTTTGGGGTTAGTGTCCCTAACAGATACAGCAGCTGAGACTCATTGGTAACCATGGGTGACCAGCCAACTCTGCTAATGAATTAACGTCCAGAAGTGTGAAAATAGTTAAACTCATCCTTCCTGTCCTTCTCTTAAATCAGTGGCCTTTTGTGACCATGTGTGGCTGAAGACTCTAACCACCCCAAAAGGATGACAGGAAGCCAAATAATCATTATCCATCATATACAAATACAAAATAAATAACGATTTATCACAAAACTCTGCAAATACTGTCATTCAATGGTTGAAGGTTTGAGTCCATGTTTTCCTGATATCCATGCAGGTTTTCTCTAGTTTCCTCCTACTCTTCTAAAGTATGAACATCAGATGTTTTATAACTTTTATTGCTTTAATGAAGCACTCACAATAAACGTTAAACATTTCAGCTCTGATGGTCAGACAGAAAACAACCTTTTTCTGCGGTAGAATCCACATTTACAAGACGATTGTCTTTACTTTATAACATCATTACGTTTTCACACCGGTCTTGGGTCTCTCCTCGCGCAAACTTGGTTCTAGTTCACCGGCCATCTCTTCCGTCCAGTGGGCTGAGCAGGATGGCCTGGGCCTCCAGCAGGGTGGTGTCCGTGTCGGCACCCAGAAAGCGGGCGGTGAGCTCCAGATCCTGCAGCCGCAGACGGACTTTACTGCCTCGCTGCAACTTCTCCCAATTAGGTGACCGCTGACACACACAGTGAAACTTCCCACCAAAGTCGATGTAAAGGTCATCCCCGACCACTCGGAAGATCCGCCCGACGACCACTTTATCCTTAGTCGGACCCATCTGGATCAGCGGGGATCGGCGGAGCAGCGAGGCGAAATTCTCCCTTGAGGATGAGCCACTGCCGCCCGCAGCGCTCTCCGTCTCCCTCCGCATCTCCGACTGCACTTCGAATGCGACTGCGAAGCCGGTTTGGGGTTTGTTAAAGGCGGACTGGTCAGTGTCAGAGGGTCCGTTGGACACCGAACAGAAGCGCATTGAGGAGGCCCTGGTGACGTTTAGGCGAAATCCATTCCTCGGACTGGGGACAAGTTTACACAAGGCCGCCATCTTGACCCCACAAAGAAGAGTGAGGAGCGTTTCCGCGGACAACTTCCGGTAGTGAGGACACGCCCACAGCACTATCTGGCGGTTCCAATACTCAACGCGGTTGGACACCCTTTTTCATTTCATTTTTAAATCATGCAGTGCATAAAATATTAAGGTGGAAAATAGGAAGCAAATTTGACAGGAAGGTAGATAGATAGACAGTGTGTATAGACAGACAGTATGTATAGACAGATATACTGGTGTGAGAGACAGTCCAGACATTGACAGTGCTCTGCAAGCAGTTTCTGATATATAGGGTGATTGAAGAGGAACAGTAGAATGTCCGGAGGATAGTCCTGCCTGCTCCAAAGGAATTAAGTTTCCATAGGAGTTACTGTCTCTGATGGCATTTCCTGAGGACCTGAGCACCACTAAACGAGTGCATGCATTGAACTCAATAAAACCTGGATGTGATTCAAGCCCAGGCACTGAGAGATCGCAGTGGGGCTTTGAAGACAACACCAGTACCTTCTTTATAGGTGGAGATGGGAGGATGTCTCTGGGGTTGGGAAGGAAGCAGCTGATGGTGAATTACTGGGCAAACTTGCAGGGATACAGTACTTCTCCCACAAAAGATGTTCTGCAGGAATGCTGGGAGTAGAAAGAGCCAGAGGGAAATATTTGGGTGTGTAGGGAATGATGTGAACTGGGAGGGAGGAGACAGGAGGGATGCGAATAAGGATAGCTGCAGAAGCAAAAGGTATTGGGCTTAATAGAATTCATTAGAATACTGTATATGAAGTTCTTCAGGAGAGGAGGAGAGAGAAAATTTGAGAATTTGAAAGAACTTTATTCACCGCTCTTACAAGGAACATCCATATAATTTAGATCTTTAAAAATAAGAATAAATCAGAATAAATAGATACATATAAATAAATAATCTATCTAATCTACATGAGCGCATCTCCAAGCTGCAAAGAGTAACCTGCTAAAAAACGAAGGACATAATTAAAACACCAGACCTGCTCAAAAGAGTCCAGATCTCCGGCTGCCTTGTGAAAGTTAAAATCAATGAGAAGTCTGGACTTGATCATATTACTACACATGATGACAGGTTCAACAATAAAACCCTCTACCTTCTTCCTATGGCTTTAATACATTGCCATCTTGGCCTGCCCTAAAACAAAGTTTAAAAGCTGACACTTGTGCTTCTGATGACGTGTGTATCTAAAACTAAGAAGAAAAGACTGCTTGTTAAAACATTCCCCACACCTTGAAAAAATTTGTAGAAATAAAACAATGGTGAAAGTCACTGACATTCATAAAAAACAGTGAAAGATTGTCTCTCTGTGGTCACAGAAAGGGCACCATTTTGGTAATGGTTGACACAAATGAGTTTACTGGGAGGATGCTATGGAGGACTCACCAGTGGAGGTCAGCATGTCTCTTAGAGAGTGAAGGCTTAAACAGCGCCCACCACTGAAGCCTGCAGTCTGGAGCCAGGCCAAAGTACCTTCTCCAGGGCATGTCAGTTCTCTGGTTCAGGACCGGCTCCTGCTGGATCCAGTACTCTGATTCCGCCTGCCCCCTCCTTTCTTTAACTAACATGTTCCACACCTTAAAAACACTTTTATTAAAAGAAAGCAGAGGAGATGTACTAATTTCTGATGTGTTCATTCAAAACAAACTAAAATCTTGACCAAGCCCGTTAAAACGCCACAGAATACAGTGTGACAATGGTCTCCACAGGCTGTCCTTTGGTCCAGTTAGTAAACGCTGCAAGAACTGCAAACAAAAGGCAGCAATCCTGCTAGCTAAGTGGACGAAGCCCTGACCCCCTTCTTCTTTAGGGAGAAAAAGAACACTTTGCAGAATCCAGTGTAGCTTGTCCCATATAAAACCAACTAAAACCCGTTCAATCTGACGGAGGGGAGCCAGAGGGTCAGCATACATAATCTTGTGCCACAGGGTGGAAGAGACGAGATTGTTTACAATTAGTGTCCTACCTCTAAATGACATTTTTGTTTTGATCACTCACAACTTGTGTTCTTTGTCTGACGTTCCATGGACCAGGACGTGTGTTGGGAGGTCTGAGTCCTCCAGCAAGTCACCACCAATGATCTCCCGGAAAGCCTTGTAAAACTCAACCAGTAGGCCATCCAACCCCGGCGCTCTGCCATTTTGTAACCTTAAGATGGCAGCTTGGTGCTCTTGCAGGGTTGTCCCTGCTGCCAACCCTGTGTTGTGTCCTCGCTGACCTGAGAGAGACCCCTGAAGAAGTGTTCTTGCACATCTGGATTACTTGATCACTCACTCCTATAGAGGTTTTTATAAGACCCAACAGCGTAATTCCAGATCTCAGACGAGTCTGAGATTTTGGAGCAGCCACCACATAAGGAGTGAATGATTGTAAGTTCTTCTCTAGTCCAAAGAAGAAACAGGAGGGAGCATCCATCTGGGAAGCAATCATAAACCTGAACCTGACCGGAGCGCCCTGGGCTGAGATGCCCAACAGGTTGGTCAAAGCCGACTTTTTTGACTTGAGGGCATTAAGTAGCCCCATGTTTTCTGTAAAAACAGCTGAAATGCCAATAGGCACTCTTTACACAAATGTTCTTAATAAAAAACAGGACAAGACACAAGACAATGATCACTAAAACCCACAGGATTGATAAAACACCTCTTGAAAATATTTAAATGCGGTCCAGTGTGGCTAAGGATAAACTCATTCCCCTTCTGTGACTGTAACTGTACTGCCTTCCCTTCATGTTAAAAGTCCTCCACACATTGGCCAACTCCCAACTCTCTATCAGCCGTCCAAGCATGTGGGCTGAAGCTGGATGTGGCTCAGGATGGTTCCTGTCTTGGCGAGTATTTTCCATGCAGTTAATTATCCCCCCCCTCCCTAAAAATATAAAACCATCTTCAACAGCATTTACCACAGTCACTTAACTTGTTTAAAAATGCTATTCTCTCCAGTGGGTTAGTGGGAGCATAAACATTTAAAAGTACAAGTTTCACATTTTCTAAAACAGCTTTAACTTTGCTTTGAATGATTTCATCAACAGTAAAAGAGACAGGTAGAAACCTCCTAGCAAATAAAGCCCCCCCCCCCCCCCCCCCTCACACTTAGACTGGACTGATGGCTTAAAATGGCCTCCCCATTAAAAGCTCTCCTCCATTCACTTTTTATGTTGGGACAGCTGTGGGTTTCTTGAACTAGAATACTGTCGATATGCTTAATGTCTATTCATTTAAAAAGAGTGTCTCTTTTAAAATCACTCCTAGCTCCATTAAGGTTTAGGGTGCTGATATTAAAATCACACATTGAATAAGGGCAGTGAACTGATTCCTGAAAGGGTAAAAAAACAACAACAACCCATCATCGTCATTGATGAACTGGTTCTCAACCCTTAAAACCTTTTTTCTTAAACTATCGATCTTGTTGGATCACAATATTGTTGAGTGTGTCACTGCTGATTGTTTATCATATTTTTTTGTGTGTTTCTGTGCTCTGTGCCTCTCCTCTCCTCTCCCCCTCCTTCTCTTTTTCCTCTCCCTCTCCTCTCCCTTCCTCTCCTCTTTCCCCTCCTCCTCCTTCTCCTTCCCCTCTCCTCTACCTCCCCTTCACTCTTCTTCTCCTCTCCTCTACCCCTCCCCTCTCCTCTCCTCTCCTCTCCTCTCCTCTCCTCTCCTACCTACCCACCCTATCTTCTACCTGTCCTCCCCCTTCTCCTCTCTCTTTACCCAGCCGGCCATCAGCAGGAGGGTCCCCCTACATGAGCCTGGTCCTGCTCAAGGTTTCTTCCTGTTAAAGGGGAGTTTTTCCTTGCCACTGTTGCTTGTCTGGGGTCAGGCCCTGGGATTCTGGAAAGCGCCTTGAAACAATTTTGATTGTATAAGACGCTATATAAATAAAGATTGATTTGATTTGATTTTGCTGATCCACGTGTTCTCTGAATGAAGACTTTAAGGAGAAAAATGCCAATTTCAAAATGTATTTAGCAAATAGAATTAATTCAAGATACAAATATTACAGAGCTCTGGGCCAGTTCAAAACCCTACAATAACAAAGTCAATTGTCAATGCATGAAGTCTGACAACCTAAGTATCCCTTGACCCAGTCGTTTATAGAAACAAATAGGCAAATCATTGATGCTAATCCAGTCCGATGTTGTCCTCTGATTGGATTACCTCATCTTCTCCTTCCAATTCCATTGGATGCTGGCACAGTCCTTGTTCTCCATTGTTTTTAACTGTTTCCCAGATAGCCAGGTCAAAGTTCATATTCTGCAGACGAACTTATCAACACCACTAAACTATGCTGCCCAGTTTTACGATGGGTTGTTTAACACTTTCAGCCTGACCGTTTCCACTGATTACAGTTATCTAAACAACATGTCATGTCAAGGAAGAGTCAACTGACTGCTTAGCTTTATTAAATTTACACTAATGATTATATTATCCCTAACATCTAAACTATTTCTAACTTAAAACAGAAACGTATACAGAAAACAGACATTTCTTTTCAGCCTCAGCTAGGCCAATACTACCATTGTCACCTCCCTTAAATCTCTCCATCACTTAGACCCTAAGGGAAGGGTTTCCCTTCGAATTTGAGCCATCTGGTAAGGAGGAAGTTGCTTTCCTTCAATTGCAGTTATGATTAAATGATTACATAAAGAACAAATACAAGGAATACAACAGCAACCGCACAAAATAAGGCTGGCTGTAGCAGAAATTAATTAAATCAAAACAGATACAATGATTTTCCATTGACCAAACATTCTGTCCATCCAATTTGATGCACGTCACTGTACATACACAAATAAATGTCAGTGTTCCTCCAAATTGCAGGGTCCCCACAGCCACCTATGACCTCCATTAGTCAAACTGAAATGTCGTATCACTCTCTTTGATGTAATCAGGAATTAATCACCCCTGTGTAACCTAGGCAGATCTCTCCCACGTTTCCTTGAGATACTTTCAGGAGGACAGCATGTGAGGTCTGCTCTGCAACTTCAAAGGGACAAGTCCACTTGGGCTCTGACCACTTTCGCTTGACTCTCAGGAGTACCCACTCAACTGTGTTTGGAATTCCTGGACCCTCACTGACTGTGGTTGCAGAGGTGGCCTGTTGGGAGAAAACTAAGAGAGTCGCTTTTAGTTTATCAAAATAAGTTTTTTATTTCAAAAAGGTGCTGGGCTAGCCAATGGATTTTCTGCTCCTGGACTCGAAAAGGGCACACCCCGCTCGAGCTCAAAGGGAGTGAATCCTGTCTGGGAGCTAACAGAGCTTCTTACTGACATCAAGGCTATTGGAAGCGCCTGTGTCCATTTCTGCATTTCTGTGTTCAGATCTGCAGCATCATTACCTTTAAGAGTTCTCCTTGCTATGACCTTTGCACTTTACGACTGCGACCTCTGCTGGCTCCTTAAGTGCCTGTGCCAATCAAATCAATCTTTATTTATATAACGTCTTATACAATCAAAATTGTTTCAAGGTGCTTTCCAGAATCCCAGGGCCTAACCCCAGACAAGCAACAGTGGCAAGGAAAAAGTCCCTTTTAACAGGAAGAAACCTTGAGCAGTACCAGGCTCAGAGCATAGAGCACAGAAACACACACAAAAATACACTATACAGCAGGTCAGTGGGGCCGGAGGTCGTCATGCAGCTCCAAAGGCGGCGATACCTGTAAATGAATAGAGAAAGGGGGGGGGGGGAGCAGAAAAACTACACAAGAATCAGCATAACTAGTCTGATTGATGAGGAGGAGGAAAGGAGAGGAGAGGAGAGGAGAGGAAACCATGACCCAGTGGGGTGACAGAGGCCTGTCAGGTGATCATGCTTCTGGACCCCGGCAGCCTTGGCCTATAACAGCATTGCTAAGATGTGATCTAATGATTAGACGACCCCCTAAGTATGATAATTTGTCTGTCTAAGACAGTAACTGGAACTACAGAATTAGTAACAATAAGCTTTTTCAAAGAGGTAGGTTTTAAGTCTGATCTTAAAAGTAGCGATGGAGTCAGCCTCCCGTACCTGGACAGGGAGCTGGTTCCATAGCAGGGGGGCCTGGTAGCTAAATGCTCGGCCCCCCATTCTACTCCTAGAAACTCTGGGAACCACAAGTAGACCAGCATTCTGAGAGCGGAGCGGTCTATTGGGCTGATAAGGTATCACTAGCTCCTCCAGGTAGGATGGAGCTAGGCCTCCGAGGACCTTGTAGGTCAAAAGAAGGGTTTTAAAAATTATTCTAAATTTAACGGGCAGCCAATGAAGCGATGCCATTACAGGAGTTATGTGATCTCTTTTGTCAATACCTGTCAGAACTCTGGCTGCAGCATTTTGGATCAACTGGAGGCTTCTTAAAGAGTTGTTTGGACCCTGATAATAAAGAATTACAATAGTCAAGGCTGGAAGTAACAAAAGCATGAATTAACTTTTCAGCATCATGCCGCGTCAGTAGCTTCCTAATCTTTGTGATGTTCCTCAGGTGAAAAAAGGCACTTCTAGAGACTAATTTAATGTGTGAGTTGAAGGAGAGATTTTGATCAAAAATTACTCCTAGATACCTCACAGAAAGACTAGATGTTAATGAGATACCATCTAGAGTGATCATGTGATCTAATCTATCCCTGAGAGGTTCAGGACCTGAGTTTCCTGAGTTAAGGAGGAGGAAATTTGAAGACATCCAGGACTTTATGTCTTTAAGACAGGTCTGAAGCTTCACTAACTTCTCTGTCTCCTCTGGTTTCATGGATAAATAAAGCTGAGTGTCATCAGCATAACAATGAAAATTTATCCCATGCTGCTGAATAATGTTGCCTAAGGGAAGCATGTACAAGGTGAAGAGGATTGGTCCAAGTCCAGAACCTTGAGGAACTCCATGGCTAACCCTACTGTATGAGGAGGGAACACCATGGACATGAGCAAACTGGTATCTATCAGATAAATATGATCTAAACCAGTCTAGTGCTGCCCCTTTAATCCCAATCACATGTGATCAACTTTATCAAAAGCAGCACTGAGATCCAGCAGAACCAGCATAGAGACCAGTCCATGATCTGAAGCTATGAGAAGATCATTAGTAACTTTAAGAAGTGCCGTTTCTGTGCTGTGATGAGCTCTAAAGCCTGACTGAAACATCTCAAACAGGCTGTTCCTCTGCAGGTGCTCCAGTAACTGAGTCACCACCACCTTCTCAAGAACTTTAGAGATAAAAGGAAAGTTGGATATTGGCCTATAATTTGCTAGTACGTCAGGATCCAGTGATGTTTTTTTAAGCAACGGCTTAATCACTGCCACCTTGTAGGACCAGGGTACATAACCTGACACTAAAGAACCATTGAACTAGTCCAGGATAGAACTGCCTATCAATGGTAAAACATCTTTCAACAGGTGTGTTGGGATGGGATCTAAAAGACACATGGTGGTCTTGGATTTCTGAATTAGCGATGACGCCTCAGAAAAATATATAGGGGTGAAGGAGTTTAAGGGCTCGTTGGTGAACCTGTATGTTCCCACATTCAGCACATCTGGTGATGGTCCAGTTGTTGGGATGGCCTGGTTAGCTTTCTCTCTGATAGCTAGAACTTTATCAGTGAAGAAGCTCATGAAGTCTTCACCACTAAGGGAAGAAGGGATACGTGGATCTAAAACACTGTGACTCTTGGTTAATTTGGCCACAGTGCTGAAAAGAAACCTGGGGTTATTCTTGTTTTCTTCAATTAAAGAAGAAAAATAAGCTGTTCTAGCCTTACGGAGGGCCTTTTTGTAAACTAATAGACAGTCTTTCCAGGCTACATGATAGCTGTCTATTTTACAAGAATGCCACTTCCTTTCCAGTCTTCGCACTTTCTGCTTGAGGGTCCTGATATGTGAATTATACCAGGGGGCACACCTCCTCTGATTTACTATTTTCTTTTTCAGGGGGGCAACAGAATCAAGCGTGATTCTCAGTGAGGTTGCTGCACCTTCCGCAATAGAGTCAACCTCGGCAGGGCTTAGATTATAATGATTTATCCCTGGGGAAACACACGGTGGTCCTGGGATTAGCACAGGGATCACTTCCTTAAACTTAGCTACAGCATTATCTGAAAGACATCTGCTATAGTAAGACTTTGTTCTGAGCATAGAAGAATCCTTAATCATAAATGTGAAAGTGATCAAAGAATGGTCTGACAGGAGTGGGTTCTGAGGGAACACTGACTCATGTTCTACCTCAACACCATAAATCAGAACTAGATCTAGGGTGTGGTTGAAGTTATGAGTTGGTTGGTTTATCTGCTGGAGGAAAGCAACTGACTCAAGTAATGAAAGATGTGTAAGACTACAACTCTGCATCCTGGTCTGGACCCTGGATTGTCAGGTCACTTTGGGTCTAATAAAATTAGCCAAATTACTAGAAATGAGAGAGGCACCATCCCGTGTGGGATGGACACCGTCTCTTCTAATCAGACCAGGTTTTCCCCAAAAAGTGCTCCAATTGTCTATAAAGGCCACCTGGTTTTCGGGGCACCACCGTGACAGCCAGCAACGAAGCCCGACATCGTTTTTGCGTAGTTGCACACCAACTCCAAGTTAATTTTGGTGACCTCCGACTGACGAAGCCGGGTGTCGTTGCCTCCGACATGAATAATAACTTTACCAAATTTACGTTTACTTCTCGCCAGCAGCCGTAAATTTGCTTCTATGTCGCCTGCTCTGGTCCCCAGAATGCACTTGACTATGGTCGCTGGAGTCGGCTTCACGTAGCGCAAAACAGAGTCGCCAATTACCAGGGTCGGTTCCTCAGCGGGTGTGTCGCCGAGTGGGAAAAAAACGGGAAGCGGGTGGTGGTGCACCGTGGGCCTTTGTTTTGGGCTACGCTTCCTGCGAACCGTCACCCAGCCGCCCTGGCTAGCCGGCTGCTCGGCTGCTGCCGGGGGACCGCTAGCCGAAGCTACGCTAGGTGGATCCGCAGCAGCTAGCTTCTCCTGGCTACCTGACGCAACTCCAGCTAACTCCAAGCTGCGGAACCGCGTCTCAAGCTCGCTAAGTCTCGCCTCCATAGCCGTAAATTGTCACAGCTGCACACCTGTTGTGCATCAGGACTCTAATGAGAACTCTTCTTAATCCCCAGAGGCACACCTGCTCCCTGCCAGATCGTTATTCGTTCCCGATGACTTTCAAGCGTTTTCCCGTTTGCCTGCCTGCCCGGTTCCGACCTTGCCTGTTCCTGAGCATTCTGTTTAGCCTGCTCCCCTGTAAACTCTGTCTGCCTTCTGCCCGATCTCGACCTTGCCTGTCCCCGACTATTCTGCTCACTCCACGGAGAATCCTGTCTGTTGTCTGTGTCCGACAATAAAGCGGTGTTCATCCAGACTCGTGTGTCGTATTTGGGTTCTTATAAGGTTTCTGACAGTAAATAAACTACACTTTCTGCACCTATTCCCTTCACTAAGGGAGGCAGAGGAGTAACTCAACATTTCACACGCTGAACAGACAAAGACACCGGGTGAAACAGACGGTGAGGCCATGCTAACGCTAATAATCGGCGAAGCCCTGTATTTGTTTAATATGGGTTGTTTCTCACTGTTGTTATCAGGTGACTAGAATGTCCCAAGTGTTCAAATTTTAAGTAAAGTGAATACAACACACCAAGTGTTCAATATTAAGTGAATACAACACCCCGTGCACAATGCAACCAACGAACGACTGAGAAGACAGGAAGTGACGCAATACGTTACCAGGAAGGAGTCCCAATTTACCAGTCACCATCACTGTGAGTCTCCTGTACAAACATTACATTAATCATCTTTAAAATCATTGTTTCTCCTCTCTGCCTCCGTTTATGTTTAAACTCCCAATCTTAAAACTACTCATTAAAAGCTAAAAAAGTGCATTCCCCATCAAAATTAACAGATTTCCCTCCTAAATTTTAGAATCAGTTTCTTTAGGCTCTGGGGTTCTGTAAAGCACCTAGAAACAATTTTGATTGTAAAAGACGCTATAGAAATAAAATTTAATTTAATTTAATCTAAAAGCCTCTTGATCAGTAAAACCTGCCTCAGCCTTGTTCTTAATGTGGCATCTGGCAGAAAGATAAAACTGTTATTTTTCAGGAAAGTGATGTTCAATATTTACTCCTCGTGTAAATATTGAAAATACTCCTTGTTTTTGTTTCTTGTGAAAACATTTTGAACATTTTAGGAAAGTAATATTTCTCTTCCCGATTACCCTGATGAAGGGTCTGATGAAGGTCCCCATTGTCAGACACAGAGCCCTCGCTGTCACTGCTGTCTGACCCCCCTAGGTCCTCCACCTGTCTGTCGTCTCTTTTTAGCCTTGACAGGACCAGGCTTGTTGCTGCTGCAGAGCCTCGGTGGAGCTGGAGACCAACCAGCATCCTACTCCATCAGCTCCACAGCTTCTGCTGCCCCACCATAGCCCGGCTCCTCTTCCTCACCCACTTCACCTTCCTGAAGCCCAGCTTCCCCCTGCTCATTCACACATTCACCTACCTCCACATACACTTCACTTGTCTCACCCTCCTGTGCACACAGTTCACCTCTCGCACCCACCTGTTTGCCCTCACCTGTGCTCCCATCACTACTCACCCTGGCTGTCGCC
This sequence comes from Takifugu rubripes, assembly GCF_901000725.2. NCBI lineage: Eukaryota > Metazoa > Chordata > Actinopteri > Tetraodontiformes > Tetraodontidae > Takifugu > Takifugu rubripes. Next base: position 8,447,716 of record NC_042301.1, read on the forward strand.
CCATCAACCCCATGCCCTGGGCCCTGGTGACGGATCGCCCAGCAGCGGCTCTAGGCTCCGTTGTGGTGTGTGGGGGCTCAGCAGCAGTCCCGGGTCGTTCTCCTGAGCCAGACGGAGCCACATTTAAATTAAATGTCCCGCTTCACCACAGTCAAAACACTTCATGTGTGGCGACGAGGCGAATAGGACACAATCAAAGTCCTCCACCAGGACCTGAAAGCACACATTCAGATCCTCATTGTGGTTGTTGAGGATCATTAAGAGCTGCTGGCAATGAGACACTACGTGTTTCAATAGTGGAGATTTACATCCAGACATGACCTTCCTCAAAGGAGAAACAATCTTGCTATCTCTGCACAACTCCCTGCAAACTTGTCTGTGATGAATGGGGGCACATTCAACAGGATGACTTTGGTGGCCAGGTGGCTCAGAGGCAGCACCGCCTTCCACCAACACTGATACCGGCCTCCACCAGCCAGCCCCGTTCATCCGGGCGGCCGACTTCACGGACCCGTGTCCGATGACATCTCCCACAGCCAGGGCCACCTCCTCCATGGTGTACAGAGACCTGGCCCCCACCTTAACACCATGTCTCCGTGTTAACCGGGAGAGATACCCGCTAGCACCAACAACCACCATGGCGTCAGATGCCAACCAGCCAGACAAACACTGGCTGGTTCCACACAAAAACACCAAAAAACGAAACTAATAAACTGAAACAAGACACCACCAACACCTAAATAAACTATACAGAGAAAAGCACAGCTAGAAAAGGTTGAAAAATTCCCAAATTAGAACATTCTCAGCTCACACAACGCTCCTCACAGAGAGAGACAGAGAAAAGGGAGACATAGAAACTTAATTAGAAACTGGATGGGTACCTCAGTTGTTCACACTGCTGGCTTTTGCTGGCCGCTACATGCCTATACTTCAGAATGAGCAAAACCATAAATGAAAGAGTCATACCGTCATACAGAGATTGCCTGGGAAATCAAGGTCGGATGCAGGTGTCGGGGGCAACCTGATGTCAAACCTGATGGGTACTGAATGAAGAGAGAACAGCCATAACACCAACCCAAATCTGCACCATCTAAAGAAAAGGCTCCTACGGGCAGAAACATGGTTGCGCCATAGTTGCCAATATATACATGGAGAAGGTTGTCCAAGTGTCCTGTGACATCCTTGACAGTAACCGCCCCAAGCCACTGGTTCAAATGTGTGGACGACACCTGGGTCAAGATTCAAAGACAAGAATTGGAAGCATTCTCAACCCATCTCAACAAAACAGATGATTATGTCAAATTCACCAGGGAGGACGTAAAAGCAGACAGTCTGGACTTTCTGGACTGTGCAGTTAAGATCGCAGAGGACAAAAACCTCAGCATTTAGGTCTACAGACAACCCCCACTGTGAGAAGAATTATTGTTGTTATCGTTTAAATGCTATGATGAGTAGATTTAGAGTGTTTAAGGAATGTGTGAATGTTTAAACTAAGTGCTGGAGCTGTTTATATAACCAGCACTTAGAGGTACCCTGTTCGATAAGACAAGGAGGTCGTAAAGATGGGAAAAGTAGATAGGAAACAAGGAATCGTGAGGTCCTGATTGACATAAATCTTGTGTATGTGCTAATGTTGGATTGCAATACCTCTCGTGTGTCACTGCCAATCCGCGTGTTCTTTAAATGAAGACTTCAAGTAAACAAATGCCAATTTCAAAATGTATTTAGCGCATAGAATCAATTCAAGATACAAATATACAGAGCTCTGGGCCAGTTCATAACCCTACAAACAACAGAGTCAATTGTCAGGGCATGAAGTCTGACAACCTAACTATCCCTTGACCCAGTCTTTTATAGAAAGACATATGTAAATTATTGATGCTAATTCAGTCCAATCCAGTCCTTCTTCTTGGGTGACCTCATCTTCTTCTTCCAGCCTCCTTTGGTGTTGGTGCAGTACTTCTTCTCCATTGTCTTCCCAAATGGCCCAGTCAAGGGCCATATTCCTGTCCAGGAACTTATCAATCACCAGTAAATTATGCTGTCACGTTTTACGATGAGGGTCTACCATTTCCTGTCTGCCTGGCTCCAACTGTCTAAGCAGTATTCATGTCAAGGAAGGGTCAACTGACTTGCTTATGTGTATTCCTACTAAAGATTATATACTATCCCTAACTTCTAAACTAACTGTAACATAAAACAAAAACATATAGTATAACACATGCTAATAAGATAAAAGATGCTAACAAGATAAAATAATTCTCTTCAATCCCCCTTTTGGCCTTGCCTAAGCTAGGCCAATATAACAATTCATTGCCCGCTTCCTTTGCTGTAATCAAGAATAACAGAAGTTTAATCATGGTGCCATCTTCTTTAGATGTTTCCGGATCTGTCCAAGTGTTCTCTGTGGATTATCTGCTGGGGTAGATTGATTCCAGTGATACCAGAGTTAGGGTTAATGTGTTAGGGTGTTAGTATGTGAGGATGTTAGGGTTAGGGTTAACATGTGATGTTCACTCTGCAACTTCAAAGGGACCAGTCCACCTGGGCTCTGACAACTTTCACTTGATGACTCTCAGAAGAACCCACTCAGCTGTGTGTGGAATTCCTGGATCCTCACTGACTGTTGTTACAGAGGTTGCCTGTTGGGAGAAAACTGAGAGAGTCGTTTTTAGTTGAACAAAATAAGATTTATATTTCATAAAAGTGCTGGGCTGGCCTATGGATTTTCTGCTCCTGGTCCCGGAAAGAGAACACCCCTCTCGAGCTCAAAGGGGATGAATCCTGTTCGGGAGCTAACAGAGCTTCTTACTGACATCAAGGCTATTGGAAGCGCCTGTGTCCATTTCATTTCGCTGAGAGCACATATCTTGCCAATTTTGCTCTTCAGTGTTTGATTCATTCTTTCTACCTGCGCCTAACGCCTTCTCTACTTCTTGTAAATCTTTATTCTTAAAATGAGTTCCATTATCAGACCTAATTTGTTTGGGGAAACCATGTGTTGGATGAATCAAAAATTTAATAACACCTCAAAATCCTCTTCTGATTTTCTAACTATTGCATAGGCAGCTTTCAGCCCCTCCTGTGGGTGTCTGAAACAACAGCCATCTGTGATTAGTATTTCATCTGGATCCTTTAACGGCTCCGCCTTGAGGTCTACTCTGGTTTTTTCACCTTTCTTCCCTTTCTCCTCACATCTGTGTGGTTCGCCCTCTCCTATTCCATCTGTCATATTGATCCCTTCATGTGTGTATGTTATGTGTGGTGCCGTTAAAATCTTGTCCATCCTGGTCTGTCTAAGTGAGGTCATGGTGAATGCTGCTGAGCTGACCAGTGATACCACACTATGTGTTGTAAGAACTGTCAGAGCGTAACCCATCACTAAATGTGCTGTTTTTTGTAAAAGTTTTGCTACCCTTACTACATGCCTTACACATGGTGGCTGCCTGTTTTCAATGGGGTCCAGCATTATATTTGCATACGTTAATACTTTCCTTTCACCCCCTTTTTTCTGAAAGAGAACACCATTTACTGTATGTTCTCTTTCAAAAACATCCAAAAAAAAAGTATCTTTATATTCCGGAATGGCAAAACATGCAGATGTCGTGAGTGCCTGTTTAAGAGCAATGAACGCTTTCTCTCCCTCAGTTGTCCATGTTAGCCGGGCTGCCAAATCACGCATTCCCTGTTCATTCACCATTGCACGTAGGGGCGTAGTCTTTTCTGAATATGTAGGAATAAAATGTCTACTATAGCTCGCGAGACCCAGAAATGACAACATTTCCTTTACAGTCTCTCATACCACTCATTCTGTTCAGCAAAGTCGACCTGCGCAGCCATACCTTCAGGCCCAACACACAAACACGGTGATGTAATCATCCAGAAACTTCCCTGTAACTTTTCTCTAAACGCATCCTGATACACCTCATTATTCTCACGGTCATAAAACAGGGTTACATGATAGGGATCAATTGGCGGGGCAAAGGGACTCAGCATCAACAACCAGGGCCTCCAGCTCTGAAACAATGCCACAACACTGACACCAGGTGAGGTCTCAGGCTCAAGTTCTCCCCAATAAATGTCCGCCCACACCCCCTGTTCTGGAGAGGGTGTCGGACTCATCAGCATTTGTCCCTTCACACCTTGGTGTGAAATACAGCAGTTCAGTTTCATTCCATTAGGAAATTGCACCAAAAGACCTTTATCTCCACACAGAATAGCTGCTCCTGTCTTCACCAGGAGATCTTGTCCCAACAGGTTGATCGGGCAATGTGATGAAATCAAAAAAGGGTGCAACACATTCTGACATTAGGGCGAACCACCTGAGCTTCCTCTCTAAATTCATTTTTTCCTAACTTATCTTCAACCTCTTCCTGTCCCTGTTTAATCCTGGTGACCTGTCTCCAAAGTTCCCACACTGTCTCATGTAACTCCTGCATTTCTTCATCTCTGTCCACATCTAACTGACCACTGTTAATAGTCAAAACTGGCAATTGATACGGGGGTGGGGAAGTGGTAGTAGGTAATGCTGATGATAAAAAGTGGTGTTAAATGTCAAGTGTCTGGTTTGGATCTTCTAATGAAGGCTTCTCTACATTGGGCACTCGTGTGACCCCCCTAGATCTGCAATAGTGCACTGCTGCACCTGCCACAGCCACAACATGTATCCTTCGATGCTTATCTTCTAACTCCTTACCTTGTTTTTGCCACGATTTTCCTGCTATAAAACCTAATTTTGGCTTATCAAGATGATCCTGTAATATGGTGTGAGTTTCTGACTCCCACTTACACAATGCTTCAGCTAAATTAACCTTAACTCACCACCTGATCAAGAGTCCACTTCCACTGTTCTTCCACAGACCGGGGATAGGGAGAACATTCTCCCTGATCCCAGCACGATTTACCACATTCCAGTTCCATCTTTAACTATGCTCCCAAGTGAGATTGAATGTGAATGACTCCAACGGTCAACTCAATGCCTCAGTGAAACAAGCTTCTAGACCAGGGGTGGGGAACCTCCGGCCTCCGGGCCGTATACGGCCTACGAGACCATTTCTACCGGCCCACAACGCAATAAGATTTTTATATTTTATATGTGCACTTATACAGTGGGATCGTTCGCTAAACTCCGCGAGCTGCGAGTAGCAGCGGTAGCGTATTTTTGCCTTTCGTATCCTGAAATTTCTTTCGTAACGAGGAAATATTTTCCCGTTTTCTGAGATAAAACAGACGGTTATGTTATGTCCGAGTCAAGGTCAGGGTCAGTGAACACAGCATGTGATGTACGTAATGGGCTGGACTGATTGACACGGACGAAAAATGCATAGCGAAGCACGCTAAACTCGACGAGTTGAAAGGACAGATGAGTTTGGATAAAATTAACGCTCTTCGCCGGAGTTTGGAGGCTCAACAAGCAGCTTTCACACGACCATGTACCGACAGAGAGAATATTACGCGTGCAAGTTTTGTGGTGAGTGAATTAATAGCCACGAAGCTGAAACCTCACGACGAAGGAGAGTTCGTGAACGCGCCTCGTAGCCGCCGCTGAGGCGCTCGCGCCGTACAAAGTAAAATTGTTTCAAAGCGTGAATTTTTTTTTCGTGAATAACTATTGAACTAAGACATATATTGTTATGATTCCAGTGGCTAACGGTATGTTTTTATGGTCAAGGAATCTAAATATGTAGTCAAAGTATATGTGGGACTAATATTTATGGTGGAAATCACAATATGCCAGGAATTGTTGCGCTTGGCGGAGGTCTGCGCTCTCCGAGTGCTTTCTAGTTGTTGTTGTTGTTATTATTGTCTTTATCTTTCTTTCTTTTTCATTTATTTTCTTGATTATCTTGTTGTATTGCAGTTTTTGTGAGTAGAGGCCTCGAACAGGCCCTTACGGGTCTCTTGCCTCAACTCTGCACCTCTTTTTATTGTTTTGTATGATCATGAAAACATATTTTACTTGTCATTTTATTCTATTTTTTTGGTGATTTTATATGCATGTGTGCTAAATAAATAATTCAAACTCAAATGCAGCAATCATGAGACTTAGTAACACAGTGGTTATAGACTTTTTTTTTGTCTTTTTTTTGCATCCCTAGGTATGTGTTCATAATAGTATGGCCCTCGGAGGACTTTATAAAAATTGAAATGGCCCTCGATATGAAAAGGGTTCCCCACCCCTGTTCTAGACCAAACTTCGTTGGTCCGGTTCCACTCTGGGGGTTAATTCCCAAGGACAAAGAGCCTTTTAATTCACGTTCACTCTGGCGCTTTTCCAACCCACACAAAAACACAAATCTCGGGCGTCGGGAGTGTCCGTCCCGTCAACTGCGCTCCGAGTCCCAACCCAAATCTTTTTCATATACAGTGCTGTGTGTACAGCAATACAGCACTGTACAAGTTCCGGTTATTCTAACCGTCTATTCCCTGTTTTTTCAACAGTACTTCCGGACTCTAACCGTTTATTCCCTGTTTTTTCAACAGTACTTCCAGACTCTAACCGTAATTCCTGCAGTTGTTTCAATATTTTCTATATTTGCATCTGGAATTTATAACTAGGACACTTCAATTGACAGTGACGACAAATTTGGAAATTGCCAATGTGCAGAACTTTTGATTAAACAGGTGTCTGCTTACCTTTTATTAGGGATCCCTTTGTCGTCAGTTGTCCTCCAAAGTGACCGTTGTTGAATTCTTTGCCTCAGATGACTTCTCTGTCTTCATCACGTCGGGGTCACCAAATTGTTGGATTGCAATACCTCTCGTGTGTCACTGCCAATCCGCGTGTTCTTTAAATGAAGACTTCAAGTAAACAAATGCCAATTTCAAAATGTATTTAGCACATAGAATCAATTCAAGATACAAATATACAGAGCTCTGGGCCAGTTCATAACCCTACAAACAACAGAGTCAATTGTCAGGGCATGAAGTCTGACAACCTAACTATCCCTTGACCCAGTCTTTTATAGAAAGACATATGTAAATTATTGATGCTAATTCAGTCCAATCCAGTCCTTCTTCTTGGGTGACCTCATCTTCTTCTTCCAGCCTCCTTTGGTGTTGGTGCAGTACTTCTTCTCCATTGTCTTCCCAAATGGCCCAGTCAAGGGCCATATTCCTGTCCAGGAACTTATCAATCACCAGTAAATTATGCTGTCACGTTTTACGATGAGGGTCTACCATTTCCTGTCTGCCTGGCTCCAACTGTCTAAGCAGTATTCATGTCAAGGAAGGGTCAACTGACTTGCTTATGTGTATTCCTACTAAAGATTATATACTATCCCTAACTTCTAAACTAACTGTAACATAAAACAAAAACATATAGTATAACACATGCTAATAAGATAAAAGATGCTAACAAGATAAAATAATTCTCTTCACTAAATACATTTTGAAATTGGCATTTGTTTACTTGAAGTCTTCATTTAAAGAACACGCGGATTGGCAGTGACACACGAGAGGTATTGCAATCCAACAAGTTAGAGCTACATTTCCACCACAGAACATTCCTGTTTTCAAGGGAGATCCAATAGAATATCGTCTCTTCATGAGTGCCTTTGAACATAACGTAGAGAGCAAGACTGAAAATAGCAAAGATCGTCTTTACTATTTAGATCAACACACCATTGGACAGCCTAATGACTTAGTGTGCAGTTGCTTTCACATGGATCCAGAACAGGGCTATCCTGAAGCCAAGAGACTTTTGAAGCACACTTTGGGGATAAATACAAGATATCCATGGCTTATCTGGACAAAGCTTTAAACTGGCCCTTCATAAAACAGATGACAGCAAGGCACTCGAGTCATACGCCCTCTTTCTCACAAGCTGCAGTAATGCAATGGAAGACCTTGAGTACTTAGATGAGATGGAAAATGCTGCCAACATGCGCACAATCATTGCAAAACTCCCCTACAGACAGAGAGATTCAGGAGTTGCCATAGACATTCAGAAAAGACAAGATCGACAGACAAGATTCAAAGATGTGGTAGCATTCATCAACACGCAGGCAGAAATGGCATCACACCCTGTGTTTGGTGAAATCCCAGGACAAACAAAACACCAGACAGACAGCAAGACTGGAAGGACAGGCGGAAAGAAAAGCATCAAAACACTGGCCATCGAGGTAAAACCACAGAAAACTGAGAAAGGTGTTGTGGATGGAAACAATAAAATTCAGGAGAAAGGAACTGAAGAGAATTGTCTTTATTTTATTAGCATGTGTTGTACCATATGTTTCTGTTTTCTGTTATAAGCACTTTAGATGTAAAACGTGACAGCAGAGTTTACTGGTGATTGATAAGTTCCTCAGCAGGAATGAACTCTGACCTGGCCATCTGGGAAGAGAATGGAGAAGAAGGACCGTACCAACACCAAAGGAGGCTGGTAGAAGAAGATGAGGTCACCCAAGAAGAAGGACTGGATTGGACTGAATTAGCATCAATAATTTACATATGTCTTTCTATAAAAGACTGGGTCAAGGGATAGTTAGGTTGTCAGACTTCATGCCCTGACAATTGACTTTGTGGTTTGTAGGGTTATGAACTGGCCCAGGGTTCTGTAATATTTGTATCTTGAATTCATTCTATTGTAAATACATTTTGAAATTGGCATTTGTTTAGTCTTCATTTAAAGAACACGCGGATTGGCAGTGACACACGAGAGGTATTGCAATCCAACAGAACACACGTGGATAAAGCCTTTAATAAACCTTGTATCTTCTGTCAGGGAGATCATACAATGGAACAATGCAAAAAAGCAGAAACCCAAAGACTCATCAAGGGAAGAGGCTTCAAAGATGGAGCTTAAAGACGAGTCTCCCAAAGTGGTCAGCGGATTTGTGGATGCAGGGGACATGGGCCCCCAGACTGGGGCTGGGGGCACTGATAGCATCTTGAATTCATTCTATTGTAAATACATTTTGAAATTGGCATTTGTTTACTTGAAGTCTTCATTTAAAGAACACGCGGATTGGCAGTGACACACGAGAGGTATTGCAATCCAACAATTTGGTGACCCCGACGTGATGAAGACAGAAAAGACATCTGAGGCAAAGAATTCAACAACGGTCACTTCGGAGGACAACTGACGACAAAGGGATCCCTGCTAAAAGGTAAGCAGACACCTGTTTAATCAAAAGTTCTGCACATTGGCAATTTCCAAAATTTTGTCGTCACTGTCAATTGAAGTGTCCTAGTTATAAATTCCAGATACAAATATTGCAAATATTGAAACGACTGCAGTAAGTACGGTTAGAGTCCGTAAATTTGAACGGTTAGAGTCCGTAAGTACGGTTAGAGTCCGTAAGTACGGTTAGAGGCCGGAAGTACTGTTGAAAAAACAGGGAATAGACGGTTAAAGTAAACCGGAACTAGTACAGTGCTGTATTGCTGTACACACAGCACTGTATATGAAAAAGATTTGGGTTGGGACTCAGAGCGCAGTTGACGGGACGGACACTCCCGACGCCCGAGATTTGTGAATTAAAAGGCTCTTTGTCCTTGGGAATTAACCCCCAGAGTGGAACCGGACCAACGAAGTTTAGTCTAGAAGCTTGTTTCACTGAGGCATTGAGTTGACCGTTGGAGTCATTCACATTCAATCTCACTTGGGAGCATAGTTAAAGATGAAACTAGAATGTGGTAAATCGTGTTGGGATCAGGGAGAATGTTCTCCCTATCCTCGGTCTGTGGAAGAACAGTGGAAGTGGACTCTTGATCAGGTGGTGAGTGGGATGAAAGAAGAGGACAGGGAGAGAGAATTGGATGCAATAAAAAAGTTGTGGAAAGAAGCTCAGAAGCAAAAGATACTTCCCCCTCCAGAGGTGAAGGTTAATTTAGCTGAAGCATTGTGTAAGTGGGATTACAAGATCATTTGGATAATCCAAAATCCAAAGGTTTTATAGCAGGAAAATCATGGAAAAAACAGGGTAAGGAGTTAGAAGATAAGCGTCGAAGGATACATGTTGTGGCTGTGGCAGGTGCAGCGGTGCACTATTGCAGATCTAGGGGGGTCACACGAGTGCCCAATGTAGAGAATCCTTCATTAGAAGATCCAAACCAGACACTGACACTTAACACCACTCTGTACCCATCATTACCTACTACCACTTCCCCACCCCCATATCAATTGCCAGTTTTGACTACTAATAGTGGTCAGTTAGATGTGCACAGAAATGAAGAAATGCAGGAGTTACGTGAGACAGTGTGGGACCTTCGGAGACAGGTTAGCAGGATCAAACAGAGACAGGAAGAGGTTGAGGATAGCTTGGGAAAATTTGAATTTAGAGAGAAAGGTCAAGTGGTTCGCCCTAAAATCTCCCAACAAACTATATTTAAGAAACAGGATAGTCAAAAATCTGCATTAAATGTCTTTAAAAGACTTAACAATCAAACAAAACAAGTGAAAAGAGCTGATCTCTCAGGAGGATTTGCCAGGGCTGAGCGCAGGGAGGAGAAGGCAAGAGTGATTTATGGCAGTGATAAAGAGGAGAGTGAGAGTAAGACAGACACCCTCAAACTTCCAGCTACATTTATTGGAGAATCGGATCTTCAGGAGCCCGTTGAAGCTCAGACAAAATTATATGAAAAAGACCCAGCTTCAAGTATGGAAAATTATGAATCAGAATCATGGGAAGAGAGTGAGTGTGAGTATAGAGGTGTACCGTTGACAGGGGCCATAAATAATGAGGAGGTGGGTCAAACAGGAATACACACGAGGAGTAAGGGGCCCGTTTCAGGAATGCCGCAGCTACAGGCCCCTCTGATACAGAAAAGAGGAGGACAGGAACCAGTATATGTTCCATTTGCTATCACAGACATTAATTGTTTGGTGGATAAAATGCCCCCACCCGCAGAGGGAGGCGGCAAGTGGATGTCCAGCCTTTTTAGTTTAACACAGAGCATGCAGTTGGCAATGGGAGACTTTAGAGGAATTTTAGGGAGACAAGTGTCTCTCTGGGATTTGGATAAGGTTGAGGTAGCAGCAGGTATTAAAGATAGACCTAATGCTGCACGTTTTGGCCCTTGTGCAACCAGGGTTGGTGAAGCTATGAGACAGATATTTCCAGTATCTCCAGGAGCAATGTAGAACTTAAGATTTAAGTGGGAGGAAAGTGAGTCGGCACATGGATTCCTTACGAGGTGTAAAGAGGAATGGGTGTGTGTCACAGGGTGCCATCCTGGCTCAGATAATTTACACACCACTTTGTTCCGTCAGGCCATAATTTTAGGACTTCCACAGTCAGTGAAAGAAGCCATGGAAGGAAATCCTGACCTTCCAGGCAGCACAGCGGAAGTCTGGGAGAGACATCTCTCTCACCACATCAACACATTTAAAGTTAAACAACAGGGAAAGAAAGAGGAGGTGATGACAGCGCAGGAACAGCTCCTAAAAATGCAGTTAGATGAGGCACTGAAAAAGCTTAATGATAAACAAAAGGAAGAGAAACAGATGGTTCAACAGTTTCCTCGGCAGGTGCAGCCAGATCAGTTAGGTCTGCAACAAGATTTTGCTCCGATAAACCCGTATTGGGTCAGTCCAAGGGGAGGCATGTGTGGGAGACACGGCGGGCAGGGATACGGCTTGATAGGCGGGTACTTAGGCCGAGATCAGTGTCATGCCTGCAAAGGGTATGGTCATTGGCAAAGGGACTGTCCATATCATAACTACCTGGAGGTACCAGGCAGTATTCCACCGTCTCATGGAATTTATCACCGGAGCCGATCTCATCTGACACCGTCGAGCTTGTGGGGTTCTCAGGAAGCCCGGAGAGACTGCCGTTTTCGGTACCATTAGTGACTCGTGTTGCCAGACAGACTGTGTTGCACCCTTTTTTGATTTCACCACATTGCCATATCAACCTGTTGGGACGAGATCTCCTTGTGAGGACAGGAGCAGCTATTCTGTGTGGAGATAAAGGTCTTTTGGTGCAATTTCCTAATGGAATGAAACTGAACTGCTGTATTTCACACCAAGGTGTGAAGGGACAAATGCTGATGAGTCCGACACCCTCTCCAGAACAGGGGGTGTGGGCGGATATTTATTGGGGAGAACTTGAGCCTGAGACCTCACCTGGTGTCGGTGTTGTGGCATTGTTTCAGAGCTGGAGGCCCTGGTTGTCGATGCTAGGTCCTTTTGCCCCGCCAGTTGATCCCTATCATGTCACCCTATTTTATGACTGTGAGAATAATGAGGTGTATCAGGATGCGTTTAGAGAAAAGTTACAGGGAAATTTCTGGATGATTACATCACCGTGTTTGTGTGTTGGGCCTGAACGTGTGGCTGCGCAGGTCGACTTTGCTGAACAGAATGAGTGGCATGAGAGACTGTAAAGGAAATGTTGTCATTTCTGGGTCTCGCGAGCTATAGTAGACATTTTATTCCTACATATTCAGAAAAGACTATGCCCCTACGTGCAATGGTAAATGAACAGGGAATGCGTGATTTGGCAGCTCGGTTAACAACTGAGGGAGAGAAAGCGTTCATTGCTCTTAAACAGGCACTCACCACAGCTGCACATTTGGCAGTTCCAGATTATAAGGATACTTTCTTTTTGGATGTTTCTGAAGGAGAACATACAGTAAATGGTGTTCTCTTTCAGAAAAAAGGGGGTGAAAGGAAAGTATTAATGTATGCAAGGATAATACAGTGTAAGGCATGTAGCAGGGGTAGCAAAACTTTTACAAAAACAGCACATTTAGTTACGCTCTGACAGTTCTTACAACACATAGTGTGGTATCACTGGTCAGCTCAGCAGCATTCACCTTGACCTCACTTAGGCAGACCAGGATGGACAAGATTTTAACTGCACCACACATAACATACACTCATGAAGGGATTAATATGGCAGATGGTATAGGAGAGGGTGAACCACACAGATGTGAGAAGAAAGTGAAGAAAGATGAAAAAATCAGAGTAGACCTCAAGGCGGAGCTGTTAAAGGATCCAGATGAAATACTAATCACAGATAGCTGTTGTTTCAGACACCCACAGGAGGGGCTGAAAGCTGCCTAGGCAATAGTTAGAAAATGGAAGTGGAAACAGGAAAGATAACAGGTAAAGAGTCAGCACGACTTGCAGAATTGAGGGCAGTTATTAGAGCATTAGAAATATCAAAGGGAAAGAGAGTGACCATCTATACAGATTCAGCATATCTAGTGGGAGCGATTCACTTAGAACGTTGTCAATGGTTGCGGGCAGGTTTTAATACAGCATCAGGATCTCCTATAAAACATGAGGCAGAGATGAGGCAATTGGCACGGGCACTCATGGAACTAGGGGAGGTCACAGTTGTAAAATGCAAAGGTCATAGTAAAGAGAACTTTCTGGAGGGAAGAGGTAATGAGGTGGCAGATCAGGCAGCAAAGAAGGCTGCAGGTTATAAACCAAGTTACAATTTGTTGATGGTAGAGAAAACAGTTCATGAAATGCTTCCAAGATACGACAGGGAAAGACTTGGTTGTGATCAAGAAGAAGCTTCTCCACATGAAAAAACAGTTTGGAAGGAAAAGGGGGGCTGTGAAAGTTGAAGGAATTTGGCGGGGCCCAGACGGCAGACCTGTTCTCCCGCCCGATCTGGTAGATGCCGTTCTGGAAGAGGCCCATGGCCTGACACACTGCGGGAAACCACGAATGATGCAGAGAATGTTCAATATGCAAACACTTTAATGTAAAATCAACAATTCGACCACATGAGGGCAAGTTTCCATGGCAGGGCAAGGAAAATGATAGATTTCACCGATATGATAGACCGAGTCAATGGGTTCCGATACCTCTTGGTGGCAGTGGATGCATACACTGGCTGCCCAGAGGCAGTTCCCATAAAAGCAGAAGATGCAAAAAGTGTTATTAAATTTTTGATTAATCCGACACATGGTTTCCTTAAACGAATTAGGTCTGATAATGGAACTCATTTTAAGAATAAAGATTTACAAGAAGTAGAGAAGGTGTTAGGCAAAGGTAGAAAGAATGAATCAAACACTGAAGAGCAAAATTGGCAAGATATGTGCTCACAGTGGAATGAAATCCAGGCGCTTCCAATAGCCTTGATGTCAGTAAGAAGCTCTGTTAGCTCCAGAACAGGATTCACCCCCTTTGAGCTCGAGAGGTGTGTTCTCTTTCCGGGACCAGGAGCAGAAAATCCATAGGCCAGCCCAGCACTTTTATGAAATATAAATCTTATTTTGTTCAACTAAAAACGACTCTCTCAGTTTTCTCCCAACCAGGCAACCTCTGTAACCACAGTCAGTAAGGATCCAGGAACTCAACACACAGCTGAGCGTGTTCTTCTGAGAGTCATCAAGTGAAAGTGGTCAGAGCACAGGTGGACTGGTCCCTTTGAAGTTGCAGAGTGAACATCACATCTAACCCTAACATCCTAACATACTAACACCCTAACACATTAACCCTAACTCTGGTATCACTGCAATCAATGTTCCCCAGCAGGTAATCCACAGAGAACGCTTGGACAGATCCAGGAACATCCAAAGAGGATGGCACCATGATTAAACTTCTATTATTCTTGATTATAGCAAGGGGAGCGGTCAATGAATTGTTATATTGGCCTAGCGTAGGCTAGGCCAAAAGGGGGATTGAAGAGAATTGTCTTTATTTTATTAGCATGTGTTGTACCATATGTTTCTGTTTTCTGTTATAAGCACTTTAGAAGTTAGGAATGGTAGAATGTTTAGTAAGTGGAATAAAGATAAGCAGTCAGTTGACCCTTCTTTGACACGAATACTGCTTAGACAGTTGGAGCCAGGCAGACAGGAAATGGTAGACCCCCATCGTAAAACGTGACAGTAGAGTTTACTGGTGATTGATAAGTTCCTCAGCAGGAATGAACTCTGACCTGGCCATCTGGGAAGAGAATGGAGAAGAAGGACCGTACCAACACCAAAGGAGGCTGGAAGAAGAAGATGAGGTCACCCAAGAAGAAGGACTGGATTGGACTGAATTAGCATCAATAATTTACATATGTCTTTCTATAAAAGACTGGGTCAAGGGATAGTTAGGTTGTCAGACTTCATGCCCTGACAATTGACTTTGTGGTTTGTAGGGTTATGAACTGGCCCAGGGTTCTGTAATATTTGTATCTTGAATTCATTCTATTGTAAATACATTTTGAAATTGGCATTTGTTTAGTCTTCATTTAAAGAACACGCGGACTGGCAGTGACACACGAGAGGTATTGCAATCCAACAGAACACACGTGGATAAAGCCTTTAATAAACCTTGTATCTTCTGTCAGGGAGATCATACGATGGAACAATGCAAAAAACTTCAAAAAATGTTGCACAAGATAAAGTTGGAGTTCCTCAAGGGTAAAGGACTCTGCTTCAGTTGTCTTACAGCAGGACACATGAGTAAGGCCTGTGAAGAAAAGAAAAGCTGTCAGATATGTTCAGCAACACACCCTACACTCCTTCACATAAAGCAGAAACCCAAAGACTCATCAAGGGAAGAGGCTTCGAAGATGGAGCTTAAAGACGAGTCTCCCAAAGTGGTCAGCGGATTTGTGGATGCAGGGGACATGGGCCCCCAGACTGGGGCTGGGGGCACTGATAGCATCCTTCGTTCCTGTGAGAGTAAAGGCAAGGAAGGGAAACAAAGTGCTGACTTGTTATGCATTCCTGGACCCAGGAATAATGCTTCCTTCTGCACTAACAAGCTGGCAAATGACCTTCACCTGCGAGGAAAAAATGTGAACATCCTACTCACCACCATGGGAGAACAAAAGACGGTCTCCTGCAAGGCTGTACCAGACCTAGAAGTGAGCAGCCTGGAAGGCGACGACTTTATCGAGCTCACAGAAGTTTTTGCACAAAAGGTTATCCCTGTGAGTAAAGAGAACATTCCGACTCAAGAAGACATGGATAAGTGGCATCAAACATCAGACATCAGAAGTCGGACAAAACATGGATGCCCACAGATCAAGACTCCATCTTCTCTGTCTGGCACCGCGCAAGTGGCAGCCTTTTGTGTCTGGAGACAAGGAAGAGCTGAGGGAACTGAGGAGGAAGATCAGACAGAAGGACAACTACAGGAGGAAGATGGAAAACCAGCTGCAACAGAACAACATCTGTGGCGTATGGAAGGGACTGAAGACCATCTCGGGCTTCAAGGAGCAGAAGTCCCAACCTGTGGGTGACCGGGGTGGGCTAACAACCTGAACTTGTTTTTCAATAGATTTGATCAGGTACCCATCCCTCCCCCAGCCCAGTCTCCTCAGCTGCTACCCCCGCCACTGTCTGTGCCCCCAATAGACTGTTCTTCCTGTCCCCCCTCCCCCTCTCTCATGAACTTCAGCCCACACATTCCCGACACTTCACACTCTGGCCCATGCCCATCCCCCCCACCAACTCCTCCCTGCTCCAGCCTGTCCCTCACACCACACCAGGTGAGGAAGGCCCTGAAGAAGAACAGGGCCAGGAAAGCAACGGGTCCAGATGGCATCAGCTCCAGGCTCCTGAAGTCCTGCACAGACCAGTTGTGTGGGATCTTCAGTCACATGTTCAACCTGAGCCTGAAGCTGGGGAGAGTGCCACAGCTGTGGAAGACGTCCTGCATCGTCCCAGTGCCGAAGACACCGCACCCCAAGGAGCTCAACCGCTACAGGCCGGTAGCTCTGACATCTCACCTGATGAAGACGCTGGAGAGCCTACCAGCCGAGCATCAGGGTAGACGATGCCGTCATCTACCTCCTCCACACCTCCCTCACTCACCTGGAGAAGGCTGGAAGCACTGTGAGGATCATGTTTTTTGATTTCTCCAGTGCGTTCAACACCATCCAGCCCAGGCTGCTGGGGGACAAGCTGCAGGTAGCTGGGGTGGATCACCACCTCACAACATGGATTCTGGACTACCTCACACAAAGACCACAGTTTGTGAGGGTGAAGGGCTCCGAGTCAGATCGGCTTCTCTGCAGCACTGCTGTCCCGCAGGGAACAGTTCTGGCTCCTTTCCTGTTGACCCTCTACACCGTGGACTTTTCATACAGTACATCTTCATGTCACCTCCAGAAGTTCTCCGACGACTCTGCTGCTGTCGGCCTCATCACTGATGGGGACGATACGGAGTACAGAGAACTTATTCAGGACTTTGTGGACTGGAGCCTGCGGAACAACCTCCAGATCAACGCTGGCAAAACCAAGGAGCTGGCGGTGGATTTCCGCAGGCATAACAACCCCCTGCCTGCACCGGTGAACATCCTGGGAACAGATGTTGACGTGGTGGAGTCGTACAAGTACCTGGGTGTTTACCTAAACAATAACCTGGACTGGACACACAACACAGACGCCCTTGTCAAGAAGGGCAATAGAAGACTGTTCCTGCTCAGGAGGCTGAGGTCTTTTGGAGTGCAGGGACCACTCCTGAGGACTTTCTATGACTCTGTGGTGGGATCAGCCATCTTCTATGGGATTGTCTGCTGGTCCAGTAGCATCACTGACAGGGACAGGAAGAGGATGGACAGACTGGTAAGGAGGGCCAGCTCTGTCCTGGGATGTCCCCTGGACTCGGTGGAGGTGGTGGGAAACGGGAGGATGATGGCTAAGCTGTCATCCATGCTGAACAACACATCCCACCCCCTACAGGACACCCTGACAGCACTGGGCAGCTCCTTCAGTGAGCGGCTGCTCCACCCTCGCTGTGTGAAGGAGAGGTATCGCAGATCTTTCCTGCCGGCTGCTGTCAGACTGCACAATAAACATAATGCCCGCTAACACAATCTGAATATCATATATTCTGATATGTATATTGTATTCACCCTCTGTACTATGTACAGGTATACAGAGGCCGAGTATCCATTTACCTGGATTATTGTAAATATACATCCTCTTTGTATATTCCAAATTCTATTCTATTCGATTTCATCTTATTTTTCTCTGCGTGCTCTTGCTGTTGTTGCACTGTAAATTTCCCCGTGTGGGACAATAAAGGACCTGAATCTGAATCTGAATCTGAAAGACAAATCGCATTTCTGTGGCCCAACTGGATGAATTATGGGCTCAGCTGGTCAATGGTCACTACTCAATCAGGTTGCTGTTAAAAAACAAAGATGTGAAAATGCCCAATAATAGAGCTGTGGCAGAGCAACGAGCGCTCAACATGAAGAAGAAGCTTCAGAGGAACCAGACGTTCAAAGACGACTACGTCAGCTTCATGAACGACATGATCAACAAGCGCTACGCTGTAAAAATGAAGACCTAAAACGGAGTGATGGAAAGGTGTGGTTTATTCCGCATCATGCTGTTTACCACCCTAAGAAGAAGAAAATACGAGTGGTATTCAACTGTGGCACCTCTTACCAAGGAACCACACTCAATGAACAACTACTTCAAGGGCCTGACATGACAAGCAGTCTCATCGGCATCTTAACAAGGTTCCGTCAAGACCAAGTCGCAATAATGTTGGGCGTAGAATCAATGTTCCATCAAGTTAAAGTACCACCAGAAGACGCTGGCCTTCTCAGGTTCCTGTGGTGGCCGGACGGCGACGTCTCACAAGAGCTGCAAAAATACAGGATGGAGGTCCACTTGTTTGGCGCCACCTCCTCACCAAGCTGCGCGTGTTATGCTTTGAGAAAATGTGCAGAAGATAACAAAAGCAGTTTTGATGCAGCTGTAGTGGAAACGGTTTTGTGTAACTTCTATGTTGACGACTGTTTGAGATCAGTTGCATCCGAACAAGAAGCAGTCAAGTTATATCAAGACCTGAAGGCCATCTGTCAAACAGGAGGATTAAGACTAACAAAATGGATGACCAACAACCTGTGTTGTCAAGGTTTCTACAAGAGGACCGGGCAACAGAAGTCAAAACCCTCGACTTCGACCAGGAATCACTCGCCATGGAGAGAGCCTTAGGCGTACTGTGGTGTATCCGGTCAGATCAGTTTAAGTTCCAAGTCAACATCCAGCAGAGGCCTCTCACCCAAAGGGGAATCTTGGCAATGATGAGTTCAGTCTACGACCCACTGGGGATGTTGTCTCCAGTCGTACCGCCTGCCAAAAACATTCTCCAGGAATTGTGCAGATTGAGAACAGGATGGGACGATGCTGTGCCAGACCATCTCGCACAACACTGGTCAAGGTGGATGGAAGAGCTTCAGCTCACCAACTTTGGAGTGGACCGGTGCTTCACACCACCAGAGTTTGGAGGCTCAACTACACCACTTCAGTGACGCAAGCGAAACAGGCTACGGTGTTGTCACTTACCTGGTCCAGAAGAACAGCAGCAACCAAAAACACTGCACTACATCATGGGGAAGGCAAGGGTTGCCCCTCTTAAACCCATAACTATCCCGCGGCTGGAGCTGACAGCAGCTACCTTAGCTGTTAAGGTGGACACCATAATAAAGAAAGAACTGCAGATTCCACTGTCAGATTCCAAGTTCTGGACAAACAGCACCGCTGTACTCAAGTACATAGCAAACGAGAAGAACAGATTCAAGACATTTGTGGCGAACAGGGTCGCTATGATCTTACAAGCATCAAGAGTGGGGCAATGGAGCTACATCAACTCACGGTTGAATCCAGCTGACTACGCTTCCAGGGGTCAAAGGGTGATTGTGTTCACACAGAACAAAGTATGGATCTCAGGGCCGCTTTCCTCAGCAAGCCAGAATCAGAATTGCCAGACCAGTGTGTTCACTTGGAGGAGCTTACAGTGGTAGATCCTGAGGCCAAGAAAGGCATACTCGTTAACGCTACTACAGTGGAAGAAAACACTGATGTAATGCAACAACTAACAGAACAGTTCTCTTCCTGGATACGGCTAAAAAAGGCGGTGGCATGGCTTGCTCGAGTCAAAGGGACACTGGTGAACCTGTCAAAGAAGAGAAAGGAAATGAATGAATCATACAAGGACCAAGAACAAGTGAACAAAGAAATGACAAGCTATAAGAGGAGTCTCAAACAGACTTACCTGACTCTGGACGATCTGCGACAAGCTGAGCTGGATATCATCCGTCATTGTCAGCAAAGGAAGTTCCAAGAGGAAATGTCTACTCTTCAGAGGAAAGAGCCCGTCAAGAAATACAGTCGAATCGTCAGACTGAATCCGCAACTTCAGGAGGGAATCCTTTGTGTTGGAGGAAGGTTAAGTCGAACATCCATGCCAGCCGAAGCCAAGCACCCGATGCTCCTGCCTAAAGACCATCATGTGGCTTATCTGATTCTCCAGGATGCACATGAGCGACTGGGACACAGCGGACGCAATCATGTCTTGTCTCATGTACGTCAAAGTTACTGGATCATCAATGCCCTCTCAACAATCCGGAAAATGCTGTCTCGCTGTTCTATCTGTCGAAGACAACATGGTGCATCAGGCACACAAATGATGGCGGACTTACCGAGAAATAGACTTGTACCGGATGAACCACCATTCAATGTAAAACGAGGAAGATCCTATGTAAAAATATCTGATACAGAGAGAAAGATACAGAGTTATCTTTACCTGTCTTGCAAGTCGTGCAGTCCACATCGAAATGGCGACATCACTGGAAACAGACTCCTTTATTCATGCTCTGCGTCGCTTCATCGCAAGAAGGGGTCAAGTGAAAGAAATGAGATCCGACAATGGGACTAACTTTGTCGGAGCTGACCGTGAGCTCAGAAAGGAAATAAAGGAGTGGAATACTTCACAAATTGAGAACATCTTGCTCCAGCATGACATCAAATGGATATTCAATCCTCCATCTGGATCTCACCACAGAGGGGTGTGGGAGAGAATTATCCGCTCCATCAGAAAGATCAAGCTTGGATGAAGAAGCTCTTCAAACGTTCTTCTGTGAATGTGAGGCCATTTTGAACAGCAGGCCTATTACCATGCCTTCAAATGACATGAACGATCTGGAAGCCCTCACCCCACAGCACTTGCTGCTGCTGAAGACTCAACCAAACTTGCCACCGGGACTCTTCCAGACAGGTGACAATTATGCACGCAGAAGATGGAGGCAGGTCCTATACATGAGTGACCTATTCTGGAAGCGCTGGACCCGAGAGTACTTGCCTCTACTCCAAAAAAGACAGAAATGGAACCACCCATCACGGAACTTCATCCCAGGAGATGTAGTCTTGATCATCGACGAGTCAGCACCTAGGGGATCCTGGCTGATGGGAAGGATCGTCAAGACTACAGAGGATGAGCATGGAATGGTCCGCAAGGTTTGAGTCAAGACAAAGACTAATGAGCTTGAGAGGCCAATAACAAAGCTCTGCTTACTGCAAGAAGCAGCATGAGAAGGACTGTTATGTACCTGGTTGGGTTATAGAACTGAAGAAGCCTTCTGGATAGAAGGTGAAACGTTTTCAAGAGAAGAAACCCAGTCCAGTTGACAGAGAAAACTACCTTGGATACAATGACCTGGATGATTGAGAATCTATACAGACATCTGGTTGGGTTATATTTGCTTTGTGTTATTAAAAAGAAAGACTTTCTTCAAATAAGTTGTAATTGTTTCTGCCCTAGAAAGCAATTAGGGGCCGGGTATGTAGAGGCAGAAGTACAGTTCATGGTTATGCAGTTCATATTATTAAAATGTGTTAAGAAAATGCATAATTCAATAATATAAGCACAGAGAGATTTAATAGTTAATCATTTCATTTATAACTTTATAATGGTTAAAAGGGTGAAAAGGTCTAATGGAATTCATGTTTTTATGTGATTTCGTATCTGTTGATAAAATTAGTGCTTCTCCTTTAAGACCGCATAGAGCCAGGTGTGCCTTTTTACCGTCAGCGGGCAGTCAGTGCTTGAGAGCTGGAGAAGCAAATGGTTTTCTTAACTCTCTCTTCTATAAGTAATTAGTTGCAACAAGTGTGTTAGCCAGCCCCAAACGTTTTGTAATTTTGTGGAAATAAACCTGGAGAAACGTTTCCTGAGTGGATTTGTAGAACTACACAGCTGAGCTACAGACACCGCTGGTGGAATACAACTTCTTGCTAGCATTAGACTGATGAGTAAGCCACTGCTAGATCTCAAGCTAATCAAACCTCTATACAACCTCTCCATAAAATAATGGCCCAACACAGATGTGCCACCTTTTAAGGTCAGAACTCAGCAGTACACCTACACCTAAAGGAAAGTGGGCACTCATTTGAGGACAATCAAGTACGGGTGCTGGCCAGAGAAGATCGCTGGTTCGAGAGGGGCATCAAGGAAGCCATCCATGTCAAATTGGAAAAACCATCCTTAAACAGAGGTGGCACTTCCTATCACCCACAAACAATGCAGTCCTCCTTTCCTTCCAACAACAATCCAAAAGTTCTCACTGTTCAAAAGGCCTGGGGATTCACCACCATGTGACCCAGAAGACAAAGGGAAAGTACACAAACTAAAACTTGGTGAACGACCCTGCTAACGGCCCTGCTGACGACTTTCAGGTGACCACCCAGATCATTAGCATGCTACTGGTCCACAAGGGCTATATTTTCAAGCTCTGCTCTTACCTTGGATAACTATGACCTGGATGAATGAGAATCTTCACAAACATCGACTGGAACAAGACATTCACAATAGCACCCACTGGCCAGCTGCTGAGTGAATGCCTCAGGCAATAAAAGCCCAGCAAGGAGGAGGAGCTTGAAGGGCTATCATGGAAGGACAAGCCCCTGCATGGTATGTACCACCGACAAATTGAGGAAGTGGCTGATATCGATTTCTTCACATGTTTTCTTCTGTAGCATCACTGCTCATGGCTGCACAAGAACAGAACCTGAACATCAGAGCAATAGAGGCCAAGGTCTGCCATACCAAACAAGACCCCAGGTGTATGGAGAAGCCCCTGCGACACTCCAGCATATCACAGCAGGGTGCAAGATGTTGGCAGGCAAGGCATACACATCTGCACTAAGTATGGACTGGAGCTCCCAAGTGATAGAGAACAAGCATGCCAAGATCCTGTGGGACTTCCAGATCCAGACAGACAAGATGGTGTTGGCCAATCAGCCTGACAGTGGTGGTAGATAAACACCAGGAGACAGTGATGGTGATAGATGCAGCAATCCCAAGTGATAGCAACATCAGGAAGAAAGAAAATGAGAAGCTAGAGAAATACCAAGGGCTGAAAGAGGAGATAGAGAGATTGTGGGGTGTGAAGGCACCAGTGGTCCCAGTAGTGATTGGGACACTAGGGACAGTAACCCCCAAGCTGAATAGATGTCTCTAACAGATACCAGGAACCACATCAGAGATCTCTATCCAGAAGAACACAGTCCTAGGAACAGCTAGGATCCTGCGTAGAACCCTCAGACTCACAGGCCTCTGGTAGAGGACCCGAGTCTGAAGGAGGCACCGCCCAGGAGAGTGAGGAAGACATTTTTCTATATATTCTTCTTGTATCAACTTTCAAGAGAAACTGGGGGAGATAAAGAGTATTAGATCGTGGGTCTATTATTGTTCATTGACACTCCAGCACATTAGATGGCGGTAATGTACATTTGATGAGATGCACTCGCCAATAAACTGAAAGAAGACCAACAAAGAAGGAGCCTAGCGCTTGCGCATTATCATCTTTGTAGTTACAGCTGTATGAAGATGGAGGTGTTCGTGAGGACTTCGATGTTTAGTTTCGCCAACTGGAGTTTTACAGACGATTCTGTCGTCAGAGAAGTTCTGGATCGATTCGTCCAAAAGCAGGTTGGATTTTGTACCGAACATGGCTAACCCCCCTAAAAACTGTGCGACAAAACTGATTAAAAAATTGATTAAACCTCTCCGGGTGCTGGCGTTAGCTTTAGCTTTCCGTTAAGCGGGTGTTAACGAGAGGCAAATGTGTATAAACACTGTATTTGCGTGTATTTGAGTTATTGAAATGTTTACTCTAACAGATGTTCACACATGACCGAATGTCTCAATATATCGATTGTTAATAAGAGACTATTTGACTCTTATTTAATGCTTTTTTGGATTGCTATATGAAGATGTTTAAAATTGACTTATACTGTACTTTTAAAGTCGTTCCTATACTGTTGAAGAATGAATCCAAATATGTCCGATTGTAAATGAGAATGTTTCGAAAAACGACGATGTCTTCAACTATCCTGTTTTCCCATAGTTCAAGGAAATTGAAATTCTGAGATTAGGATGAAACCAGAAAATATTAACAGGATTCATTTCGACAAGTTGGACTTTTGTTAGCGCAAACACATTAAGTTTGATCTTTTTAAGCAAAATTGTATTCAATCGTTGATTTTTTTTTTTCTCTGACGGTCGGCGTTTGTCTTTATGTCAGCAAAATAACTCAAACAGATTAGCGAAATTAAATTAAAAATAAATGTTGATAATCGAGGAAGATTGGTTTTGGTGATGTTCTGGATTATCTCAGCTGTCTTCACTTCCTGTCAGCATTTGCTTTTGTTTGAATGGTGTGTGTGCATGTGTCCCTGTAGGGTGGTGGTTCTTCAAACGATTTCTACGTGGTCCAAAATGGTCGATTGTCGAATCTGGACGAGCCTCTGCAGCGTGGAGCGATCTATCACCTGGAGCCGCGGCTCTGTGGTGGTAAAGGAGGTGTGTTCCTGATGCACCTTTCAACAGGACACCTGTTTTCTTCTGTAGCATCATAATGATCTGTTGTTTCAGGGTTTGGCTCTATGCTGCGAGCTTTGGGCGCTCAGATCGAGAAAACGACAAACCGTGAAGCCTGTCGAGATCTGAGCGGCCGACGCCTGCGAGACGTCAACCATGAGAAGGAGTAAGATACCAGGTCTGAATAGTTTGAAGTCAGAAAAGCTGTCACCTGGGATACCGATTGTGTGTCTCCTGTAATGAAGGATGGCCGATTGGCTGAAAAAGCAGGCAGAGCGTGAAGCAGAGAAGGAACAGCGACAAGTGGAGCGTCTGCAGAGGAAGCTGAGGGAACCCGAACATCGTTTCAGTGACATGGAATTCCAGCAGCAGTGTCACGAGTTATCAGAGCGACTTGAAGACTCGGTCATCAAAGGTAGGTGTTGGTCGGCGCTCAACCCGCTGGTGGCGGCTCCTGTCCCCCTCTCTAAGTAGTGTTACATTTCAGGTCTGCAGGTGTCCTCTCCTGGTCAAATGAAGGCAGGTCACAGTTCAACTACAAAAAGACATAACTTGAGTCAGAGCAAAGAGCCGCATGCAAAGAAGATGATGTCAGAACTCTGGTGAGTGGGCCTCTGGTCGGTGCCGGGCACCCACTAAAGCTTTGATGTATCGTTGGATCAAAACATCTCTCACTGTGATTAATCCCTTCACATTTCTAAAACACAAAGCTCTCAAATGCCTTGTGAACTTTGACCTTCCCATGTCCCCTGCAAGTTTTTGACTTGATGTTGGTGCTGGTGGTTTTTGAACTGGTCTCCCTGGTTACAGGACAGGACTGGAGGAGCTGCAGAGCTCAGAGGAGGATGACAGCAATGAAGATGACTACGTCTCTTTCAGCCATATTTCAACTGATTACATAGCAACAGAGAGAGAGCAGATCAGCAGGTAAAAAAGTGGTTGCAGATGTTCAGATCTTCTGATTTTATTAATTAGATTTTAGCTCATCCAATCAAACTACTGGCTCTCCAGAGACCACGAGACCAGACTATCAGACCAGCAGGATGGTCCAGGACCCTCCACAGCCCAGGAGACCAGACCCTCAGACAATCTGGAAGGTCCAGGACCCTCCACAGCCCAGGAGACCAGACCCTTACACCAGCAGGAAGGTCCAGGACCCTCCACAGCCCAGGAGACCAGACCCTTACACCAGCTGGAAGGTCCAGGACCCTTCACAACCCAGGAAACCAAAAGACCAGGAGAATTTGAAGCATCACAGCAGCAGGTCAGTAGATTTTATCCATTCAAGTCTTCAGAATGTTTTTACTAGGTATACTTTTACCGAGTCAACATC
Organism: Takifugu rubripes; assembly: GCF_901000725.2. Lineage (NCBI taxonomy): Eukaryota > Metazoa > Chordata > Actinopteri > Tetraodontiformes > Tetraodontidae > Takifugu > Takifugu rubripes. Next base: position 8,473,575 of record NC_042301.1, read on the forward strand.
TCAACAGTCAGACCAGGTTTCGATCATATAGTGATCAGGGTGGGTCTGATCCTCTCAGCAGGTCCACCACAGGCTGGACCTGGCCACGGTGACATCTGTGGAACATCTGGAGATTCTGGGTCTGGATGTCCTTAAGGATGAGCTACGGTGTCGTGGTTTAAAGTGTGGGGGGACGCTGACAGAACGTGCTGCCCGCCTCTTCTCCATCAGAGGTCTCACACCAGAGCAGATCAACCCTGCCTTGCTTGCCAAGCCCACCAAGGCTAAAAAGAAGTAATGAGATCTTTTTAGTGATCTTGCTGACAAAACTTTATTCACAAATTAGAAGGCAGGATCTTAAAAGCTTCAGTTATGTTTATTTTATACTGTATGTTCCTTTACTGTCAAATTAAATTGTTCTTAAACTGATGTTTGTGGCCTCTAACATTCAGGGACAGTAGGAATCTTTACATTCATGTTACAGGACAGGCAGCTCTCGGCTGTTTACTGCTACAATAAAAAATGATGGGAAAAAAAAATCTGCATTAGAAACCAGGGTCCCAGGAAGTGACCTGCGGCATCTTCACGTCCTCAAAGCAGACGACGATATCACCAGGTCTGAATTCGACGTTGCCCTCAGTGGACAGGCCACATTCCATCCCCACTTTCACTGTCAGGACATCCTCTTTGTGGTGTTTCAGGGTCGCCAGAGAGCCTGTATAAGATCAAGTGAAGGTCAGCATAGCCACTTGGTCCAGGTTTGAGCTTCTGTCCAGCTTTGACTCACCCTCCCAGACAGTGTCTTGTTCTCGCACCAGCCTGAACTTCAGGCGACGGTCCAGCTGACCTTTCTGAACACGACAGCCGGCAACAGGAACCTTTTTCTTCCCCACAGTGATGTCGAATGTGGCGAGCACTGTGGCTTCACCTGGACCGCCACCAATGGTGACAAAACAGGTTAAGTAGAGGAACAAGGTGCTCAGGACTCAATGTGCACGTGCCGAACTTACCGAGGACATTCTCTGAGGTCAGCGGAGGCAGTTTGGCACTCAGCTCGTTCTTCAGCTCATCAATCAGTTTATAGATGACGGCGTGAAGGTGCAGTGGGACGCCGTGTTTGGCCGCCAGTTGCTGGACTGCCTTACTGGCCTCCACGTTAAAGCCGTAAATGGAACCTGGAAGAGCAGTGAAACACACCTCCTGTTGGAGGCTAAGCGTCGTAACGGCATCTTAGGTTACCCTGAACACTACCTGAGAATATTTCTGCCATATTGACGTCATTCTCTGAAATGGCTCCGATGCCAAAATGGAGGACTTCCAGCTGACACTGTTCCTGAGCGTCATAACTATCCAAAATATTCAGGAAGGCCTCCACCGACCCGTCCACGTCCCCTGTAGAGACAAGTGTCCAGGCTGACATGGAGCATGTTTTGATGGAAAATTTCTTATGTCAGTGTTTCATTTTTTCTGAGAGATTTGCAGAGCTGTGCGAGTACCTTTGATGATGAGTGGCAGCTTCAGCTCATCGCTCTGCGTCCTCTCGCTGGTCCGTGTAAACTTGCTCTTGTTGGCTCGATACAGAGCCGATTTTCTCTGTCTCCAGCTCAGGTGATCAAGCCCCTCCCTCTCCTTCCTGTACTGCTCCAGGTGTTGTTTCTGCTTCAGCTCAATGGTGCTCTGCTCCTCCACCATCTTCTGCCGTTGCTCTTCGTAGTTCCTCCACTCCACCACTTCCTTGGCTCGCTGCTGCTCCACAAAGATGTTTGGTTAACAGCTGCTCACAGCTTCATGGCCTGGAAATCACGCTCACCTCAGATTCAACCTCCAGGAGAAGTTCTCCAGCAGAGGGAAGGTCCTTCCAGCCAACCACTTCCACAGCAGCACTTGGTCTCGCCTCCCTCACTGGCCGCCCATTCTCATCAAATAAGAAACGGACTTTAGCCCAAGTCTTCCCCGCCACCAGCACGGTGCCATGTTTCAAGGTTCCCTGCTGGACGATTGCCGTTGTTACGGGACTGAGGAAAGATGAAAGAATCTTGACTTGAAGATCAAATACAGAAATAACAACAGTGCTAATGGTTAAAATAAGAAGTGGTTCGGATAATTTGGACAAGCCACACCCCCACAAGCAGGCTGCAGGAGTCAGCTGACACCAAACCAACCAGAATATGAATTTAAAGCTACACTTTGTCGCATCCTGGTCAGCTTTCCACAAACAACTCAGACTATATAATTGATAATTATGTAGTGTTGCCAATGACAACCACCAACAATCAGTGAGTGGTGCTGTAAAGACATGTAGATTTATTGTGTGGGGGATGCTTGTGTTTTAAAAAAATAGTTAACAATGACGCTACATCAGCACGACCAGTCCTTTGACCACTGACCCGACACCAATGTTGGACTGTCAACGGTCATGGTTACGGTTACCTTATAACCCTCAAATATTAGATCTCTTTTGTGTAAATCCCTGTTAGTGCACGACCTGATAGCGGATCATCACATTGATTTGTTTTGTCTAACTGAGACCTGGCTTCAGGAGGAGGAGTATGTTAGCTTAAATGAATCTACTCCTCCTACCCATCTTAATTATCATATTCCTCGTGTTACTGGTCGAGGAGGGGGAGTGGCAGCAATCTATCACTCCAAGTTATTAATTAATCCTCAAACAAAATATGGCTCCAGTTCATTTGAAAGCCTGACTCTTGGCATCACCCATCTGAACTGGAAGATAGAAAAGCCACTTCTGTTTGTAGCTGTATATCGGCCCCCTGCTGGGCCACATTCAGAGTTCCTATCCGAGTTCTCTGATTTCTTATCTGACTTGGTCCTTAGAACAGACAAAGTGATTATAACTGAAGACTTGAATATCCATGTAGACGTTATAAATGACAGCTTTAGAAATGGCTTCATTTCATTACTTGAGTCAGTTGGTTTCCTCCAGCAGATAAACCAACCAACTCATAGCTTCAACCACACCCGAGATCAGATCATTCTTTGATCACTTTTACATTTATGATTAAGGATTCTTCTATGCTCAGAGCACAGTCTTACTATAGCAGATGTCTTTCAGATAATGCTGTAGCTAAGTTTAAGGAAGCGATCCCTGCGTTGATTCCAGGACCACTGTGTGTTTCCCCAGGGATCAATCAATCAATCTTTATTTATATAGCATCTTTTACAATCAAAATTGTTTCAAGGCGCTTTCCAGAATCCCAGGGCCTAACCACAGACAAGCAACAGTGGCAAGGTAAAACTCCCCTTTAACAGGAAGAAACCTTGAGCAGGACCAGGCTCATGTAGGGGGACCCTCCTGCTGATGGCCGGCTGGGTAGAGAAAGGGGGGAGGACAGGTAGATGATAGAATGGAGAGAAGAGGAAAGGCACAGAGCACAGAAACACATACAAAAATGCACTATTTGTGCAAGCCGTCGGCCGAGTGGGTCAGCGGGGCCGGAGGTCATCATGCAGCTCCGAAGGCGGCGATACCTGTAAATGAATACGGGGGGGGGGAAACTACACAAGAATCAGCATAACTAGTCTACTTGATGAGGAGGAGAGGAGAGGAGAGGAAACCATGACCCAGTGGGGTGACAGGTCTGTCAGGTGATCATGTTTCTGGACCCCGGCAGCCTTGGCCTATAACAGCATAGCTAAGATGTTAACCTAATGATTAGACGACCCCCTAAGTATGATAACTTGTCTATGATAGTAACTGGAACTACAGAATTAGTAACAATAAGCTTTTTCAAAGAGGTAGGTTTTAAGTCTGATCTTAAAAGTAGAGATGGAGTCAGGCTCCCGTACCTGGACAGGGAGCTGGTTCAATAGCAGGGGGGCCTGGTAGCCTTCCTACTGAAGTCGATCACCACCTCCTTTGTCTTGCTGGTGTTGATGCGCAGATGGTTCAGTCCACACCAGGCGACAAAGTTGGTGATGACCTCCCTGTATTCCAGTTCGTTCCCCTCAGACACACGTCCAACGATGGCTGTATCGTCGGAGAACTTCTGGAGGTGGCAGCTGTCCGAGTTGTGGCTGAAGTCCGATGTGTAGAGAATGAAGAGGAAGGGAGAGAGAACTGTACCCTGCGGTGCCCCCGTGCTGCAGACTACCACGTCGGACTCACAGTCACGGAGCCTCACGTCTGTTGGTGAGGTAGTCGGTGGTCCAGGCAGCTAGGTGACAGTCGACTCGGGATCCCTCCATCTTCCCTCTCAGCAATGATGGCTGGATTGTGTTGAAGGCACTGGAGAAGTCAAGGTACATGACTCTCACTGTGCTCCCGGTGCTCTCTAGGTGTGAGAGTGACCGGTGCAGCAGGTAGATGACCGCGTCATCCACACCAATGCCCGGTCGATATGCAAACTGTAGAGGGTCCATCTTGCTGTCCACCAGCTGTCGAAGGTGGGTGAGAACGATCCTCTCCATGGTCTTCATCCAGTGAGAGGTTAAAGCCACTGGCCTGAAGTGGTTGGGCTCCCTGGCGTGCGCAGGCTTATGAACCGGAACCACACATGATGTCGCCTGAACTTCCCTGGCGTTGCTCCCCTTGAGGCGCTCCTCCAGCTTCCTCCTATAGCTGTCCTTGCCTCTCCTTAAACCCCCTTCTCAGCTCCTTCTGGACTCTCCTCAGCTCCTCCTTGTCCCCAGATCTAAAAACCCTCTTCTCATTCAGCAGGGCTTTTAGATCAGGGGTCACCCAGGGTTTGTTGTTGGGGAAACACCGAACCTTCCTGGTAGGCACGGTATTTTCGACACAGAAGTTGATGTAGTCCGCGATGCAGGTTGTCAGGCCGTCGATGTCCTCCCCGTGAGGTTCACATAACACATCCCAGTCTGTGGTGTCGAAGCAGTCCCTCAGAGCCATACTGGTCTCCTCAGACCAGCTCCTTAGATACCTCTTGGTGGGTGGTTGTTTATTCACCATAGGTATGTATGCAGGGGACAGATGAACCAGGTTGTGATCAGAACGGCCCAGCGGGGGGAGGGGGGAGGAGGTGTATGCATCCTTGGTGTTTACATACATTAAATCCAAAGTTCTATTGTCTCTTGTGTGGCATTTCACATATTGGGTGAAGGTTGGGAGAGTGGAGGACAGAGAAGCATGATTAAAGTCACCAGAGATGAGGAGGAGGGACTGGGGGTGCAATGTCTGAAGCTTTGAAACTATGGTGTGTACAGTCTCACAGGCAGCAGCGGCATCGGCCGATGGAGGGATGTACACGGTTATCGCGATAACATGCGAGAATTCCCTCGTGAGGTAATATGGCCGAATGCTGACCGCTAGCAGTTCAATGTCTTTGCTGCAGTACTGCTCCTTCACCCTGATGTGCCCTGGGTTACACCATCTATCGTTCACAAACACCCCCTCCTTTCCTCTTACCGCTCTAATTAGCTTTCCTGTCCGCTCTCACGAGTTGAAAACCGTCCAGAGTTAGGTGTGAATCTGGCGAGAGTCCATTCAGCCAGGTCTCTGTGAAGCACATGAGACTACACTCCAGGTACTCCCTCTGTAGCCTGGTTAGCGTTGACAGCTTATTAGGGAGAGATCTCACGTTCCCCATGATGACCGACGGTATGGATGGTTTACACCGTCTTTTCTTCTCCCGACGCTTCGTCCCTGCTCTGCATCCCCTTCTCCTTCACCTTAATTCCGTGGGGATCACCGGTATTTCCGCGGGGAGTACCCTCGTGTTGCTCAGTGCTAACAGCTGTTCCCGGGTGTAAACAATGGAGCCATGGTTGAAGGGGTCAGCCGATGTAGATTTAAATAGTCCCAGAAGGACGAAAAGACAAAAAGATAGTCTCGCAAGTTGTACACCCGAAGGTGCACACGTCCGACCGAGACTGGTACAAAAGGATGCACGAAAAAAGTATAAAAGCACACTAAAACATGTAAACACGCTCGGAGCTACTGTAACAAGCTGCCACTCGTGCGGTGCCATCTTGGTCTTTAAAAATTATTCTAAATTTAACAGGCAGCCAATGAAGAGACGCCAGTACAGGAGTAATGTGATCTCTTGTCAATACCTGTCAGAACTCTGGCTGCAGCATTTTGGATCACACTGGAGGCTTCTTAAAGAGTTGTTTGGATACCCTGATAATAAAGAATTACAATAGTCCAGCCTGGAAGTAACAAATGCATGGACTAACTTTTCAGCATCATGCCGCATCAGTAGTTTCCTGATCTTTGTGATATTCCTCAAGTGAAAAAAGGCATTCTAGAGACTGTTTTAATGTGTGAGTTGAAGGACAGATTTTGGTCAAAAGTTACTCAAGATTCCTCACAGAGAGAATAGATGTTAATGAGATACCATCTAGAGTGATAATGTGATCTAATCTATCCCTGAGAGGTTCAGGACCAAACACCATGACCTAGGTTGACTATTGCTGAAGGTGCAGCAGCCTCACTGAGAATCACGCTTGATTCTGTTGCCCCCCTGAAAAAGAAAATAGTAAATCATAGGAGGTGTACCTCTCCTGGTATAATTCACATATCAGGACCCTCAAGCAGAAAGCGCACAGACTAGAAAGGAAGCGTTCTTGTAAAATAGATAGCTATCATGTAGCCTGGAAAGACTGTCTATTAGTTTACAAAAAGGCCCTCTGTAAGGCTAGAACAGCTTATTTTTCTTCTTTACTTGAAGAAAACAAGAATAACCCCAGGTTTCTTTTCAGCACTGTGGCCAAATTAACCAAGAGTCACAGTGTTGTAGGTCCACGTATCCCTTCTTCCCTTAGTGGTGAAGACTTCATGAGCTTCTTCACTGATAAAGTTCTAGCTATCAGAAAAAAAGCTAACCAGGCCATCCCAACAACTGGACCATCACCAGATGTACTGACTGTGGGAACATACGGGTTCTCCAATGAGCCCTTAAACTCCTTCAGCCCTATATATTTTTCTGAGGCGTCTTCGCTGATTCAGAAATCCAAGTCCACCACGTGTCTTTTAGATCCCATCCCAACACACCTGTTGAAGGATGTTTTACCATTGATAGGCAGTTCTATCCTGGACTAGATCAATTGTTCTTTAGTGACAGGTTATGTACCCCGGTCCTACAAGGTGGCGGTGATTAAGCCGTTGCTTAAAAAAAACATCACTGGATCCTGATGTGTTAGCAAACTATAGGCTGATATCCAACCTTCCTTTTATCTCTAAAATTCTTGAGAAGGTTGTGGTGACTCAGTTACTGGAGCACCTGCAGAGAAACAACCTGTTTGAGATGTTTCAGTCAGGCTTTAGAGCTCATCACAGCACAGAAATAGCACTTCTTAAAGTTACAAATGATCTTCTTATAGCTTCAGATCATGGACTGGTTTCTATGCTGGTTCTGCTGAACCTCAGTGTTGCTTTTGATACAGTTAATCACAGCATCCTGTTACAGAGACTGGAACATGTGATTGGGATTAAAGGGACAGCACTAGACTGGTTCAGATCATATTTATCTGATAGATACCAGTTTGCTCATGTCCATGGTGTTCCCTCCTCATACAGTAGGGTTAGCCATGGAGTTCCTCAAGGTTCTGTACTTGGACCAATCCTCTTCACCTTGTACATGCTTCCCTTAGGGAACATTATTCGGCAGCATGGGATAAATTTTCATTGTTATGCTGATGACACTCAGCTTTATTTATCCATGAAACCAGAGGAGACAGAAGTTAGTGAAGCTTCAGACCTGTCTTAAAGACAAAGTCCTGGATGTCTTCAAATTTCCTCCTCCTTAACTCAGGAAACGCAGGTCCTGAACCTCTCAGGGATAGATTACCGGTAGATCACATTATCACTCTAGATCAGGCATGGGCAAACTACGGCCCGGGGGCCACACGTTTTAATCCGGCCCACCAAACTTGAAAAATTAAATGAATAAACCTTGTTAATGTTATATTTTCACTGCAATTCTGGTGTTTTCCCACTAGAAAAAAGACAGTCAGGAGGAGAGTGATGGTGATATCCTGAAGGATAACAGAACTTTCAGTGCTTTAAAATAGAAATGGTTATTAATTTTTTTTAAAAGGCATAATTTATTCATTTGATTGAAGTGTTTTAAGACTCATTCCAAAGTCAGATATTTTGTTGTAATGCTTCTCTTCATTTTCATTTGCAATTAAGCCACATGTTTTCTCCATATCCCAAGATGTGTATTTTTTCTCCAATGAGGTGAGGTTACCAAAGCACTCCATCCATCCATCTGCTCCTGGTCCGGCCCCTTTGTCAAATGTTAGAACCCATTGTGGCCCACGAATCAAAATGTTTGCCCACCCCTGCTCTAGATGGTATCTCATTAACATCTAGTCTCTCTGTGAGGAATGGAGTAGCTTTTGACCAAAATCTGTCCTTCAACTCTCACATTAAAACAGTCTCTAGAAGTGCCTTTTTTCACCTGAGGAACATCACAAGGATTAGGAAACTACTGACGTGGCATGATGCTGAAATGTTAGTCCATGCATTTGTTACTTCCAGGCTGGACTATTGTAATTCTTTATTATCAGGGTGTCCAAACAACTCTCTAAGAAGCCTCCAGGTGATCCAAAATGCTGCAGCCAGAGTTCTGACAGGTATTGACAAAAGGGATCACATTACTCCCATACTGGCGTCTCTTCATTGGCTGCCCGTTAAATTTAGAATAATTTTCAAAACCCTTCTTTTGACCTACAAGGTCCTCAGAGGCCTAGCTCTATCCTACCTAGAGGAGCTAGTGACACCTTACCAGCCCAATAGACCGCTCCGCTCTCAGAATGCTGGTCTACTTGTGGTTCCCAGAGTTTCTAGGAGTAGAATGGGGGGCCAAGCATTTAGCTACCAGGCCCCCCTGCTATGGAACCAGCTCCCTGTCCAGGTACGGGAGGCTGACTCCATCTCTACTTTTAAGATCAGACTTAAAACCTACCTCTTTGAAAAAGCATATTGTTACTAATTTTGTAGTTCCAGTTATTATCATAGACAAATTATCATAGACAAATTATCATACTTAAGGGGTCGTTTAATCATTAGGTTTACATCTTAGCTATGCTGTTATAGGCCGAGGCTGCTGGGGCCCAGAAACATGATCACCTGACAGGCCTCTGTCACCCCACTGGGTCATGGTTTCCTTTCCTTTCCTTTCCTCTCCTCTCCTGTCCTCTCCTCATCAAGTAGACTAGTGATGCTATTTCTTATGTAGTTTTTCTGCCCCCCCCTTCTGTACTCATTTACGGATATCGCCGCCTTAAGAGCTGCATAATGACCTCCGACCCCGCTGACCCACTCAACCAGCAGCTTATTCAATATAATGTATTTCTATGCCTGTCCTGTCCTGTCCTGTCCTGTCCTGTCCTGTCCTGTCCTCTCCTCTCCTCTCCTCTCCTCTCCTCTCCTCTCCTCTCCTCTCCTCTCCTCCCTATTCTATCCTCTACCTGTCCTCCCCCATTCTCCTCTCTCTCTCTCCCAGCCAGCCATCAGCAGGAGGGTCCCCCTATATGAGCCTGGGCCTGCTCAAGGTTTCTTCCTTTTAAAGGGGAGTTTTTCCTTGCCACTGTTGCTTGTCTGGGGTTAGGCCCTGGGATTCTAGAAAGCGCCTTGAAACAATTTTGATTGTAAAAGACGCTATATAAATAAAGATTGATTTGATTTGAACACCATCTTCAGTTTTACTGGGGCTGGTGATTTTGCAAATCAGCATCTGTGAGCGCCTGAAGAGTTGACTCCACCCACCCTTTTCCACGATTGGTGCGGCTCTCAATGACCACACCCTCCACAGGCCCATTGGGTGCCGCCTTCAGCTCCAGAATCTCTGCCAACGCCACCGTGGCCTCGGCCAGAGCCAGCAGGTTGTTTCCCTGGCAACAATAACATACATACAATCAGATTTCTCTGAGGGAGGATCAATGAAATGACAACAGGCTACTGATGCAATTCAGGACTGATTCATAACATTTCTGATCACCTCTGAAGCTCATGTGGGTCTGACCTCCTGTTGACCCCAGTAATTAAATCATCGTCATAACAAAGGAAAAATCACTTGTGTGGTTGTGAAATAAAGAGATTCCAATCAGAAATCTGAGCTTGTGATCATGTGACAGATGGGTCATGTGCTCACCTTGAGGGCAGAGACAGGGATGGCCTGAATGTCACCTCCAAACTCCTCACAGACAACATTGTGAGCCAGCAGCTCCTGTTTAACCCTCTGGGGGTCAGCCTGCGGTCTGTCACACTTGTTAATTGCCACAATCACTGGAACTGAGATGTCACAGTCAGCTGACACAACCACGCTACCCACTGCCCTCAGCTCTGACGCACAGGTACAACTCACACCTTTGGACTTCCTGGCATGCTGGATGGACTCCACCGTCTGGTTCATGACCCCATCGTCCGCCGCCACCACAAGGATGATGATGTCAGTGACGCTAGCTCCACGTGCTCTCATGGAGGAGAAGGCAGCGTGGCCAGGCGTGTCTAGGAAGGTAATCTTCTCACCTGAAGGCAGTTGGACTGGAGAAGAAACACAATCTTCATTGGAACTGAAGAAGCTGTTACGCTGGCTGTTTTCCCCCAATAGGACATAGAAATGTTGACAGTGACCCTATAACTGAGGCTCCGCCTCCATCTGTTACTAGTGGCCACAAGGTGACAGAATGGCTAGACTTGTATCAGGAACATCTGGCTTCTTTTGAGGGTAAAACCATGAAAACCCAGGTGGGATGAACATACCCAGAAAGGCGCCAATGTGCTGCGTGATGCCACCAGCCTCCGTGGAGACAATCTGGCTCTTCCTCAGGCTGTCTAACAGGGTGGTTTTCCCATGATCCACATGACCCATAATGGTGACCACAGGAGGGCGTGGTACCAGCAGGGATGGGTCAGCTGGAGGTCTAGCAGAGGTCAGAGGAGCAATCTGATTAAGTCAAGGTGAAGATTTAGACCACAGTAGCTCTTCCTCAGGACTGGATGGGACGTCTCCGGTAGTGCTATCACTGTGAGGCCTACTGGGTTTGACTTCTACACTCATTCAGCATTCAGACCTTCAGCAGCTCTGGTTGACGGATCATCTGACTCTGCTCTGACCTGTCTGAATCTTACTCATCAGACAAATTGGCCTCCTCTCCAGATGGTAGTCATGAACACAGGGTGCGTGTCTCTAACATGATGGATGCCGTCTGTCGGCCAAATGAGAAAGTATACATTCCCCTCTGGTCCTGTCAGCATCTGTCCTCTCTGTCCCCCTTCCTTTCTCACCTGCGGCGAGCGTCTCTGTTGGGTCGCTCTCTGCTCTTGCTCAGTTTGGCCCATCGGTACTTCATGCCTGATCGCGTCACAACTTCTTTGATCCATTCCTCCTCTAACACGGAGGCTGGCTCCAGAGAACCCAAGTCCAGCGTGGTGTTGAGCAGCGCCTCAAATATGTGATCTGAAAGACACAAAGCAAACTGCTGAGCTGTGAGTGTCCTGGTGCTGCGTCTTGCGGCTGCTAACCTCGCTCACCTGTGTCTCTGTTCATGGCTTGTGCCAGCGAAGCCACCGTCATCCCATGATGAATCTCCACCTCCTGCTTTTCCACTTTTGTTCTGACCTTCTTAACCCTTTGGTCCTTATTTTGACTTCTGACCTGCTGAAACATTAGGTTTGCCAAACTCTGATCTTAAGGGATAAACTTTTGTCCACCAACACTTCAGGGTCACCTGTGTGAATGTAAACTCCCTGGTCTGTGAACACGTGAAAAGTGGGGCAGGGCGCCAAACTGGGCTGAGTGGTGAGGACAGAAGGTTACCCAGTACGGTCGGGTCACTGAGGACGAGCCGCCGGGCCCCCCGCATCGTTGATGACATCACGTTCATACCTGCAGACAGACTCTTCAAATGTTCTCGAACAGAAAGGTTTGCGTTCTAATGAGGCGCAACTGACGCTAATGTTTCTGACGGTTTCAAAACAACTTTTTTTTTTCCTTCCGCATGTAAGCAACCGTCTGAGAACTGTGACGCAGCTTCCGAAGAAACGTAGTGTCTTCTTACCTTCAAACGTTCTCCTTTCAACTCATCCTGGTAAAACCTGTCAGCAAAGTTACAACCCAAGATAAAACTGCGTCCGGGAGCCGACATGACAAGTCCACGGAGCGACCCGGAACAAGATGTGCTAACGACGTCACTTCCTTTATAGAATACGCGTCATTTCATTGATTAAGGTGCGTTATACTTTTACAACAAATATTAGAGTAAATTATTCTACACATTCTTACGGTCATCTGAGTTTTTATCATTTATAAATATTATTTTTCATCCTTCAGTAGTTTGATTTAACAGTTCATTAAAGCAAATTATCTCAGAACTGAATCTTTTAAAGACATAAATCGCTTTGGATCTTCAAAGAATCGGACTGCAACTGCATATTAATGTGAGCTATGGCTTAAAAAATAAATCAAATCCTGAAAGTCAATTGAAATTAATTGAAATAAAGTTATACAGGAAACAATTCTGATAAAAATTTAAACATCAGACTGAGACAAGTTTTATTGTTCATTTCAACATTTACACATGAAACAGACACTTTATAAATTCACAAGTAGCATTAGCAATGCCCCATAAAGTATTTCTAACATTTGATTTTTTTTTCATGTCACTGTTTTATATTTATACTTTTGATCTAAATTATTTCAACGTCAAAGTGTTTCTCTGCGGCTAAGAGTTTGTAACATTTGCTCCTTGAATCTATTTGAAAATATAGACTATAAATATCCTTTTTTCTTCCACAGGTTAACTGAACCTGAACATTAAAAAAAAAAGAATGTGAGCACAAACATTTGGAAGGAAACAAAACTGTAGCAACCACAAATGTGACGGGTTGAAAGGTTGCTTTAAAATATTTGAAAAATAAATAAATAATTAAATAAAGTCTACAAAAAAGAATTTTCTGATTAATCACTTTAGCATCACATTTCCAAGTTTTCTTTGTACAACACAAACACAACACAGCGCCACCTGGAGGATAAATGAGCTATGATATTGTTTTAAATGCTTCTGCTGCTGGAAAAGTTCCATAATCTCTACCTAAGTTTTTTCTATTTTGAGGTAGGGTTTTGGCTTTTTTAAATAACTTTTTTTTCCAATCTGGATTTTTACTCAGTGAAACACAGCTGTCATCATCACACACAAACTTCTGGTTTCACACTGAAAAAGCCCTAAATGATCAGATTTTATAGCACCTGACACAGAAATGTTTGGTCAGTTTGTGAAAAGGCACAAACAGCATCAACATCAGAGCTGCTACAGCCAAACTCAGAGACCAACGAGCAAATACCTGAAATATAAACCATTGTTTGGAAGAAGAGACGGACGGGTGAGTTGTGCAGCAGGAATAGGATGAGTTCCTCTCCTGAACCACTTCAGCAGCTTTCTGAAGATCTCACTGACACTTCCACACAAACAAACTGGAACGAAACAGGAGGGTGAGGATTTAACATCCAAATACAAAAGACCACACATTGGATTCAGGAACGTGTGACAATTTTATAGTTGATTCTGTGACGAAATCACGGCGTAAAACTTTTTTCTAGAGAAGCTTTCATACAGGAAAATGGAGCACAAAGCGCTGCACAGGTTAAAGGTTCAAGGACCACCTTGAACCTGAACCTTCACTCACACGCTCACACTTAATCATTCACACTCACGCAGTCACACAACCACTCACATTCATGCAATCTCACACTCATTCACACAGACGCAGACTCACTCACACACATGCACTCACTCAGACTCACTCACGCACTCACACATACTCACTCACACACAGACTCACTCACACCCACAGGCAAATGCTCTTAAAAGGCAGCACTGAGGAACCAGGTGAGGGAAGCCTTAAATGAAGAGCCGTCCACACCAGGAGGCCTCGTGGGCCAGGGTCAAGAGCGATACTATCACAGGGGAGCGCCCCTGCCATGACAGATAGAGAGGGCCCAGCCCAACTCAGACAGGGGAGCAGCCCTGGCTCAGCTCCCAGTGTGGAGTGCTGCCCGGGAGGAAAACTTTGGAGCTAAAAGATGAAACAAGTAAAACAGAATAGATAGAAGCAACGTTTCAAGATGCTAACAATTATAAAAGTAAAATAAATAGGCCTTTATTGTAATTGTGGGTAAAATGTGCAGGAAATTATCTGTGTGAAGCTGTTAAAATCAAGAATAAAATCAGATGGTTAATAATAAAGGTCTTGTTTAAAAGGGAGTGCACATAAACAAGAGCCACATTACTGGTCTGTGCTGGACTGGACTCGTTGGGTGGTGGTGGGACGATGGCCTTAGTCTGATCTTCGCTAATTCAGAAATCCAAGTCCACCACATGTCTTTTAGATCCCATCCCAACACACCTGTTGAAGGATGTTTTACCAATGATAGGCAGTTCTATCCTGGACCAGATCAATTGTTCTTTAGTGACAGGTTATGTACCCCGGTCCTACAAGTTGGCAGTGATTAAGCCGTTGCTTAAAAAACCATCACTGGATCCTGATGTGTTAGCAAATTATAGGCCGATATCCAACCTTTCTTTTATCTCTAAAATTCTTGAGACGGTGGTGGTGACTCAGTTACTTCACCTGCAGAGAAACAGCCTGTAGAGCTCACCACAGCACTTACTAAAGTCACTAATGATCTTATAGCTTCAGATCATGGACTGGTTTCTATGCTGGTTCTGCTGGACCTCAGTGTTGCTTTTGATACAGTTGATCACAGCATCCTGTTACAGAGACTGGAACATGTGATTGGCATTAAAGGGACAGCACTAGACTGGTTTAGATGATATTTATCAGATAGATACCAGTTTGCTCATGTCCATGGTGCTCTTCATACAGTAGGGTTAGCCATGGAGTTCCACAAGGTTCTGTACTTGGACCAATCCTTTTCACCTTGCACATGCTTCCCTTAGGGAACATTATTCGGCAGCATGGAATAAATATTTTTATTGTTATGCTGATGACACTCAGCTATATTTATCCATGAAACCAGAGGAAACAGAGCAGTTAGTGAAGCTTCAGACCTGTCTTAAAGACATAAAGACCTGGATGTCTTCAAATTTCCTCCTCCTTAACTCAGGAAAAACTGAGGTCATTGTGTTTGGTCCTGAACCTCTCAGGGATCGATTAGATCGCATGATCACTCTAGATGGTATCTCCCTAGCATCTAGTCTCTCTGTGAGGAATCTTGGAGTAACTTTTGATCACATAACTCCTGTAGTACAGGAGTTATGTGATCTCTTTTGTATAGGACCATCTGAGGATGTGATCTCTTTTGTACAGGACCTGTACTGGTGTCTCTTCATTGGCTGCCCACTGGGTCATGTTCTCCTCTCCTCCTCACCAAGTAGACTAGTGAAGTTATTTCTTGTGTAGTTTTTCTCCCCCCCCCCGTATTCATGTACAGGTATCACCACCTTCATAAGCTGTATACTGACCTACTGACCTCCAACCCCGCTGACCCACCCAACCCAACTCTACCAGCAGCTTATTTTAATTAATATAATGTATTTCTATGTTCTACCTATTGTATTCTCTCCTCTACCGTCCTCCCCCTTCTCCTCTCTCTCTACCCAGCCAGCCATCAGCAGGAGGGTCCCCCTATATGAGCCTGGTCCTGCTCAAGGTTTCTTCAAGCTTTTCCTTGCCACTGTTGCTTGTTGGGGGTCAGGCCCTGGGATTCTGTAAAGCGCCTAGAAACAATTCTGATTGTAACAGACTCTATATAAATAAAGACTGACTGACTGACACCGATTATTACTGGACATCACCAGTCCAACAACGACGGAGTCTGTTGGAAATGATGGGGGGTGAGAGAAGATTGTGCGATGTGGTTAGACAGACATGGATGGGTGAAGCTCTGTGCTGGAGAGTAAAGCAGTGGGCTGGTGCCTGAAGGGGGGTGAATGAAACTAAAAACACTGTTTTCTGAAAAACACGGGGACACGATATTACTGCCGAGGCATGTGAAAGCATCATCACCTGCAGTCGCTGCCGCCGGCGCTGATCACATACTTATCATCACAGGAGAAGCGAACGTTGGTGACGTGAGCAGAGTGACCAAAGTAACGCTTGTGTTTGGCCTGGTAAAAGATCACAAGTGCTGGTGATGCCTTCCAATGTCTCCGGGAAGATTGGCTCTTCAAAAACTCACGTACAAACTTCTCTGCGCAGGGAAAGTCGAAGAGTTTGATGAGGCCAAAGTCATCTCCGCTGACGAGGTTGAGGCCGGCGTGTGAAACACAAGCACAGTTCACGTCTGCTTTCTCCGCATTCCGAGGCCAAATGCCCAGAATCTCGTCACCAAGGATACTTGAAAACAGGAAGTTGATCTATTATGCTTGTCCAGGATCTCTGTCACATTCGTCAGTGCAGCATGTAGTAAAAGAGGGAAGCAGCTCACCTGGTCCAGGTAGCCCAGGTGATCTTCTCTATCACACTCTGCTCTGAGACCATCTTTCCTGAGGGAACTTCATACACCTGCCGACTGTAGCTGCTGCTGGACACCTGCAAAAGAAACACAAATGTGACTGGAGCCCTGAGAAAAGGTCAAGGGTCAGAAAGTCACCATGTCAAAGCTGAAGACCTGAATGTGTCGGCTGTCAGAGGAGAAGTCCATCTGGATGACGAAGCCCAAGATATCTTTACAGTAGCCAATCCGGTTGAGCGATGGTCCCAAAGAAAGGTCGTAGAAATCGACAGCGCTGTCCATCGAACCCACCGCCAGGAAGCGATTGTCCGGACTGAAGCTGGACCACAACCAGGCTTCAGTGCACATGCACCTGAAGCTTCAACAACAGGTAAAAGGTGACCTACCAGATATCCTGGATGGCAACACTGCGATCTCTCTTCTTGCCCCACACAGTCAGAGAGTTGACCAGCAGGATGATGAACTCCCCATTCTCCATCCCGATGGAAACGATCTCTCCGTTAGGACTGTAGGACGTGCACTTGGCAGGATGGCCCAAACTTACCTTGTTTAGAAGTTTCTGACACGAAGGAGCAAGAGAATGTGATTGTGACAATTGTGATGAGGACTCAGAAGAACAAAAATATCAGGCATATGCAGCTTCCCCCACCTTATCAGCCAGGTCCCAGATACGGATGGTGCCATCATCACTGGCAGAGATGAAGACATCTTTGAAAGGATGAGTAGCCAGACCCCAGATTCCTCCCTGAGTGTGACCATTGATCATGGTGTTGGAGGCTGCGTTCTTTTCCCCAACCTCTATGATCTCTCCATCTTTGGTTCCTACCAAGATTTTACCCTGAACATCAGAAAAGAAGAATCAGATCGTCAGATGAGGGATTTTCCTAGCAGCATTAATGACAAAACTAAAAACTAAACTAAAAATCACAGCAAACTGTAAACACTGGAACCTTCACTCATGACTGAGTTTCCATGACAGACAACTTGATAAACCAAAGTCAATAAAGAAGAAACTAAGCAACTGTGGAACTCTGGGAGGTTTTCAAAATCCTTTCTGCTTGGGATTGGAATGACCAACATGACATCATCACTCAAACAAGCCATGGTGTCATCAGAAGGCTAATATGACACCATCTTAGTGAGTGTTGACAGGTAGCAGATAGTCTGGTACCTTCCCTCTGCAGACAGAGCGGACGTTCTCCACAGGCTGACCCGTTTCCAGCTGGAATGCACGGCAGCGCTTCATCTCCTGATCCCACAGCTTGACGGCTCCACCCTCCTTGGTCCTTGGTGATTACAAAGACAAACACCACAATATCACCCCCACCCTGATGATTGTGGACTGATACTGATGACTGACCCTGATGACTGTAGACTGACCCTGACGACCGTGGACTGACCCTGATGACCGTGGACTGACCCTGATGACCGTGGATTGACCCTGATGACTGTAGACTGACCCTGACGGGCGTGGACTGACCCCGATGACCGTGGACTGACCCTCATGACTGTGGACTGACCCTGACTCCAGGTTTGCATCTGACCTGTCAACATATTATAGAACACATCACTTGTGTGTCAGATGTGTCTGATCTTCTGCCCCCTGATCCCGACAACCTGCTCAGGGTACTTACGGACGTTCCTTCCCACCGGTCACAATAAGGCCATCCCTCAGGGTGGTGTACATGGTGAAGACTGGACCACTGTGAGCTTTGGCCACCACTCGCACCAGGAAGTGTTCCCTCCAAACATACACATCTCCATTGACAGCGCCAGTGAAGGTCAGGTTATTCTGGAGGAGAAATGGGACTCACTGCTGAGTTTATGTCTGAGCAGCACTGAGGGTCGAACCCATGGCTGCTCTGTGACTAATCACAATGCAGAAATGCGTCTGAGGAAGTGGCGCCATCTCTGTTATTATTGAGGGAACAATCATTTATAGTCACATCTGAGGATAAGCTACAGTAACTCAGGTCACCTCTGCCCCAGGTTAATGTGTTTGGACTGCCTCAGTTAACTGGGACAGCACCCACACAGCCTTGCTCTCTCACTCATTCATTTAAAAAGCTTTTAGACATCTTACAGCACCAAACGCAACAGACAGCATGGTCTGCATCCGTCCATCCTCCAGTGAGCTGATCACTCCCTTCTTATACATGAGTGAACCTCCAACCAGAGTCCAGAACTTGATGTGTTTGATTCCTACTGAAACAAACTGGGTGTCAGAGTCTGGTCTGAACTCCACGACGAAGATCCGCTCGGAATGTCCAGCTTTACTGGTCACCCTGGTCCCTGCAGGAGGGGGCAGTTCCAGATTAACCCTAAAGACACATACTGTCTATGATGCCACACAGGAACCCGGGTACCTTCTTGCCACCTCCACACTGTGATGGTGTGATCAGGTTCCACTCCAACTGAGAGCAGAAGCTTTCCTGTGGCACTGAAGTTGACATAGCCAACCCCTTTAGCATGGGAGCAGCGAAGGATGGACAGAGTCTTCTTGGTCATGGCGTCCCACACATGGATAGATGGAGCCATTCCTGGGATAAGAGATCAGAACTGAACAGACCAGACAGGAACTACAGCAACAGAACCTCTATTCTTCAGTGGTCCACTTGTCCTGGACTGAAGCCATGTGACTCAACAATAGGCATAATCAATAAGCATTCTTCTGGCTGTTTACAAAGTACCGGTAGAAGAAAAATGTGTGGCAGAGCAGATTGTCCGTCAAATAAACAGCAGCTCCCCCTCTCTCCACACCATGCTATTTGGTTTCAGATTCAAGCATTCAACTGAAATTGCTACATGCTTCTACACTGAAGAAAATTTTAAAAAAATTCTTGATAATGGTGAAGTTGTAGGGGCGGTGTTCTTGGACCTTGGGAAAGCTTTCAAAACAGTAAATCGCTCTGTTCTTCTTAGACATCTCTCAAAATGTAACTTCTCTCACAACACTGTGAGCTGGACTGAACCATGTCGAATCATATTGATGGAACGCAATCTGTATCAGTTAAAAACTGCAGATCTGATTCTCTTAGGCTAACCTTCGGAGTCCCTCAGGGATCAATATTAAGCCCCCTTTTATTTAGCATTTATATCAATGATTCGCCCACTGTTTGTCCTGAAGCTGAATGCTTAATGTATGCAGATGACTTTTTTTTGTTGCTGTTCATGGTTGTTCCAAAGACACTGTTGCTGCTACACTCTCTAAAACAATGTCCTGTGTCACAACTTGGTTGCAGGAGTGCTGTCTACAGCTAAATGTTTCTAAAACTGTAGGCAGGTATTTCACTAAAACAAATGAAGTATCACCTGACCCCAAAATACATGTTAATGGAGAAAAGAAATTGTACAAATTACAAATTGTCAGCCAATATAAATATCTTGCGCAAGTAGATTCACAACTTTCCTTTAAAGTCCATATTGACAAATTATGCAAAACAAAATAAGTTAAATCTTGCAATTCGAACTGTAATGTCAACTGAAGCCGCAAAAATTAATTTGCATTCATTGATCCTTAGTCACTTCAATTATTGCCCTAACTAGTTGGTCCCATGGTCAGAGTGCAAAAAATCATTGGAAGTCTTGTAAAAACAAGCAATTAATGTTAAGGATAAAAATCCTCGGCACTCATTATCACTGTGCAATTTTAAAAAATACAGTCTTTTGAAATGGGACAGTCTTCGCACATTTGCAGATTTAAATTTGATTTATGAAGTACTGCATGATTTGGCTCCAGATCCTCTGGCAGAGTTCATCAACCAAAGAAACAGCTGGGAGCATGTCACTCGAGGCTCTGTCAGAGGTGATTGTTTAATTCCTCTGCGCAGGAGCACTTTCAGTAAGTCAGCTTGGTCAGTGGGGAGCACTAGGGAGTGGAACTCAGTAATTTGGAGGTTAAACTGCTCACAACATAAAAGGCCTTCACAAAAAAAAATTAAATGTGGCTTAGAACACCTACATCTGTCACAGCTGCGGGCAATCCCGCCTGCGAGTCAGTTCGCCCCGCGCACCTGTGACGAATCGGAACACTAATGAGCCCCCTTCTTAGTTCCTGGAGTTACGCTGCCTCCCTGCGAGATCGTCGTTTGTGGTTCTGATGACTTTCCAGCGTTTTCCTGTTAGCCTGCCTGCCCAGTTCCAACCTTGCCTGTTCCTGACCATTATATCCTGTCTGCTCCCCAGTAAATTCTGTCTGCCTTCTGCCTGGTCTCGACCCTGCCTGTCCCCGACTATTCTATTCCACCGGCTCCCCGGTGAATCCTGTCTGCTGTCTGTTCCTGACAATAAAGCTGTGTTCAGTCGAACTCTGGTGTCGTATTTGGGTTCTCGTCTGCTGCCTGACAACATCGGCCAACATTAAAAGACAAGCCCTTCATAATGTTTTGATATTGTGATTGAATGACATGTTGTGGTGTCTTATTCTCTCTTAATTGCATAGTAAGTGTTTAAATATGTATTTTGTACTATATTTTGTAGGTATTGTGCTCTGTACTCCATTAAAAGTTTGTTATTTATATGTTATTAGTTACATTAGCGTCTAACCATGTTTTTCTCTTGTATATGTATTTTATTGCTTTTTACACCATGTTTAGGGGACTACAGATGAAAACTAGCATGTAATCATGTGTTTTATGAAATTGTATCGTCCCCTCTCAAATAAACTTAGATCAAGATCAAGCATTTGGCTATGATGACCTGGATGACTGAAATCCTGCAGCTTAAAAAGTGAGAACTGTGTCTCCTGTGAGCATCCAGGCAAACGTTCACCTGTGAACTTTTAGGTTTCAAAAATATCCTGGACCAAAGGTACTAAGGCTGTCAGGGTAGGGAGAAGCGTCAAGGAGGAGGACATGAGGAGATGTAGGTCAGGAAGCACTGAGGTTCACACCAGATCCTGAGATACTGACGGATCAAAACTAAGTCAAATGAGTCAGAGTAATGTAGAACTGTAGAGAGCATAGGGCAGAGGGGGTGTAGAACATCTGGAACCATTCAGATAAACATGAAAGGACTCAACAGGACACATCCCATGGAGTTAGAATCAGATCAGAGGAACTCAGATCAGCCTGTGTCAAAGCGCACGGGGACACTTAGAAAGAGGTGTTACTATCGGTGCCCCCAGCCGGGATTGTTACTATGGTGACGAGCACAAAGGCCTCCAGTGGCGCTCCATCCACCACCTTCACCTGAACCTGAGCCTCAATCATCTCTGAGAGCTCCAGTAGAACCAGCAAAGAAGAATTTGGATCTGATAAGAAGACATTCGCACCAGGACAAGAAAGCCTGCATTTATGTTCCATTGTTCTAAGTTCTTGAGGAAGAACTGCCCTCGAATGAAGACGTTTAAAAATGAAAAACACAAAACAAGAAGAGAGCTGGAGAAAGCACACCTGGACAGTAATTTTTACACACATGTTACATGTGGGCACAACGCAGTCCCCCCACAGCAGCAGCATTAGCATTAACAATAGCACCAGGCTAGCCACTGAGCTACATCTGACAATAACAAGATGATAGACACTAAGATGAGCAGCCAGACTGTGGTGTGTAACACAATCAGAGCAGCAACATGAAGAAGGGGGGTCTTACCTGGCAGGTCAGTGATGTCACCTGGTGATGAGGTGAGCAGTGACAATGAGGAAGCAGCAGAATAGAAAAGAAATGCAATGGACAAAAAGCAAGCAATCATGCACATCAGGACTCCATTATGTTCAGTTAGCATCAGGCTATCTCCTGTCAGTTATTCTGTGTGTCGCTGTGTATCAGTTTTCTCTCACTCACCAATCTGTCCCGTTGCGATGATGTTTTGGTATTTTGGGTGCTGATTGACGGTCAAACAGAGAATATCATCAGTGTGCTCCAGGTAGAAGCTCTGAGTTCCTGTCGGGAAGCAGGAAGTGTTCAAATCACTACAGTAATGTTAGGCTCCAGACCTGGATGGTAGCACTCATCTTACCGGCAGACAGACTCTGGAGGACCACAGTGGCGGCAGTGTGGAAGATGATGTCAGCGCCATCGTTGAGATAATGCAGGTTGTTCCGACAGTCGAAACCTCTGTAGCCAAAGACGTGATCCAGCAGCAGCTCCTGAAAAGCCATCAGAACAGTGAGAGCATCGGGACAAAGTCCATAATGGCTGGACTCTACAAGCATACTAACCTCCACTACCTTCTTCTTCTTTGTCACATTGTTCTTCAGCACCTTGTCTGGCAGTGGAGCAGCTCGGCTAACTGGAGGTCTGAACCAGAAATGGGTTCAGGCTCATGTCGGAATGCTGAGGTTCTGATGGTTCTGTGTCTGATGTACCTCTCCTCCACTGTGAGCTCTCTATGCTGCAAATGAGGTCTGTTTCCTGACATGTTCCTGATGCTGGCAGAGTAGAGCTTGGTAACATAGTCCACCACCTTCTCACGGGCCACATCACTGTCGTACCCTGAAAACATGGGCCATGCCATGAGCTCCTCGGCTGCCGTACGACAACCTCCAGGGAGCGGCGTATTAGAACACATTACCTCCATCCTCCTCTGTGTCTTCGTCCGACTCCTCGCTATCCACACCTTTGCTCTCTTTGTGACCTGAAGAATCTCTTGCCCAGATCATCAGAGCTGTGTCAGCCCCACCCACCGACAACAACAAGGAGTCATCATTGGACCAGCGCACATTTGTCACGTTGGTGCTGTGGGCTAAGTATTTCTTAAACTTGGCAAACTGGCCCTGTGGTCAACAAAAACATTTCCAAATGGATGCAGGATGGCGATAAAACTAACACCAATGTCACAGTGACAGGATGGCACCTCACCCTGGAGGGGAAGCTGAATAGCTTCAGAAAGCCAAAGTCGTCTCCGGTAGCAAGAAACTTTCGATCTTTGGTGAGCGAGGCGGTGTTTACCAGACCGAGTGTTGGCCAAATTCCCTCACAGGTTGGTCCCAGAACACAGGTCCAACTGGCCCAGTCCAGCTTCTCGAACTGGAAAGAGAATCAAACTGTGTATGTGTGCAGATGTGCAAATAGGAAGAGGCACGCAAGCTAACCTCCAGAACGCTGATGTTCTGCCTTCGTCCTCGCGGAGCCTCGAAGAACAACTGTTCTTTAGCGCCAGTGTTCACCTGCAGCAGCTTACCTGAAATACAAAAGTGTCAGAGCTGCAACTCACACATGACAAATCTCACCATCCTGATATTAACACCACATTGATCTATCCTATCTAACATGACTGCAGCTCACCACAGCTCATGTAAGCTAATGAGGTTGGAAGCCCCACACTGCATGTAAGAATGGAAAAGCTAGCAAAAACAATCTTTTTGTAGCTAACAGCCATGTTATCACTTTAACAAACCTGGCAAGCCTGACAGAAAAGCAGCTGTAATGCCAAAATGGCCGTCCCCTTGCTCATCTGAATAGGGACCCTGAGTGTCACGTCACACTATTATCAGAGTGAGTGTGTGATCACCTCTTGAGTCCCAGTCAATGTGTGTGATGTAGCTGCTGGCTCCTTTACAGATGCCCACTCTCTTACTGGCCAGGACGTTGTAGATGTCCACAAAAGAATCATGGGACGCAACAGCCAGGTACTTCCCCGTGTCTGAATCACACCGATGTCATTCAGCACCAAATATCCAATCACTTTTCTCTTTACACTTGTGTGCCGCCTTCAGGTACCTTGGGAAAACCGAATATCTGAGATGAGCTCCTTGCGGTGATGGAAGGTCACCATGTCCTCCAGCGTGTCAGCGTTCACCACTAGGAAGCTGCCGTCATTCAGTCCCACTGCCAGAGCTTTCCCATCAGGAGAAAAGGTGCAGCACCGCCCACCTGACAGGTGATGCAGTCACATCACACACACACACACACACACACACACACACACACACAGAGGTGAGTGGTGGCTCACACACATACTGACTCCTCCCCCTCACCTTTCTTGAGCTTGCGGACAGCAACCATGCGATGATTTGCTGACAGCTCCCAAATCCGCAGAGTTTTGTCATCACTGACGGTGGCGCAGACAGGAAGTAGAGGATGCGCTGCCAGACCCCAAACTTCCCCCTCCATGTGTCCCTGAATGCAACATTTTATACCGTTGTCATTCCTATGATGCATTCACTAAGCGTGGTAAACACTGGCATCGGGGACAATGGTTGGTTTTTGGGACATTTTGGATTATCGATGGTGTTGGTGTCAGACCTGAACCAGCACCGTCATCAAGCCGCTCTTGTCAATCTCCAGGATCTCTCCATTTTTGGTTCCCAGCAGGATATGACCATGGCCCAGCGTGATGGCTCTGATGGACGGGTTATCCTCCAGAAGCAGACCTGAAGAAAACAAAGCCCTGGTCATGATCACATTGTGTGTTTCTGATGTCATAGGTGGGAGACGGAGAACCTTTGGATGATGGAGACAACGCAGCTCTCTTGATGGCGTACGTCTTCAAGCACCTGTCAAACATGTCATCCCACAGCTCCACCACGCCGTCCTTCCCCCCAGTTACAAAACCCTTCATAGGAGACACAAATCTTACATTATGGAGAGACCTCACCTTTTTCTCAGTTCTCATTCTCCTCTAACACCTCTGATACAGTTGAGGTTCTGTTTGCTCTAGAAATTTCAACTCAGGTGAAACTGTCGGTACAGTTGCTGGATGGGATGGCGTCACCTTGTCCAGGGAGCACATGGAAAACACGGGACCATCGTGGGCCTTGATGGTCTTGATAAGAGTTGTGTCCCTCCAGATGTAGATATCTCCATTGGTGGCTCCAGAAAAGACCAAGTCCTCTGAGCGACCAAAACATGTCGACATCATGGTCTCCAGCTTTCCCAGGTTCCCAAAGATCCCTCGCTTAAAGGTGAGACCGCCCCCTACAGTAGACAAAAAGGCCATCATCCATACTGAAGGAGAGCATCCTGAACTTGGAGCTCAGGCTCAGGGCTAAAGCTCAAATCAGACAGGAGGAAAAGTTGATAAACCTGAATGTTGCCAGAACTTGATGTGCTTCATGCCAACAGTGACCAATTTGTCTGTTCTGAATGGGTTACTCTTCACTACAAAGATCTTCTCCTTGTGACCTCTGAAGAACAGTTGAAAGAATAAAGTTATGAGGCTGCTAATGTAATGATTCTACACAGATGAAAATGGGTTCTGAACATGTTTACCTGGCCTTCGCCAGTCTCTCCCCTTTCTTCCAGTCCCAGATAACAATGGAGTGAAATTCATCGATTCCCACAGAAACCAAACTCTTTCCATCAGCTGAGACACAAGAAACAGACATAATCTGAGAGAGTGGACAGAGGGAGACAAAGACAGACACGAAGAGAAAAAAGAAAAGAGAGCCAGAGGAAGCTGTAGCTAATGTTTGTAGGTGAGACACAGTAGAGGTTATCCCAGGTAAACAATTATCACCAACCTTACTTGCTCTGTGCTAACAGCCTAACAGGCTACAGTGTGACACTCACATGCTGCATCGATCTGTGTCGTGCATTGTGAGTCTCAAAGACTGTCTTTGGTCCCTGCTGCCATACTGACCCCGTGTCTGAACCCAAAGCTGACGCCTCCAACAGCGAGGGGACATGGCTTTACAGACAGACTGCAGGGACACACCTGTGAACTCCAGCGAAGATACGCCCTGACTGTGGTGTCCTTTCAACAATGACAGACACTTCAGAGTCTGGATGTCCCACACGTGAATAGCTGCGTCTCTGCCCACCTAATCACACAACACCCAATCAGAAACACTCCCAAAGGAAAAGCCCTTCTTCTGACTACGCAGACTACCTGTGCTGAGGCCACAAAGTCTTTGAGTGGATGGACAGTGAGACTGAGGATGTCGTCATCGTGACCAAGGTAGAACCTCTGACTGTGCTGCAAGCGATTATAGATGATGGCAACAGCAGCCACATGATACACAACCTCTCCCGTCTGGGTGTAGAACAGGTTGTTACGGCAGTCAAAGCCCCGATACCTGAGGATGCAGCAGACAAGGACCAATAAACAGAGACAAACATGAGAGGCAGTGACATGAATCTCTAATCTCATCTAATCTCTGTGAGAAATCTTAAAAGTAAAGTTTGACCAAAATCTGTTCTTCAATTTACACATTAAAACAGTCTCTAGAATTGTTTCACTTGAGAAACATTGCAAAGATCAGGAAATTATTGACACAGCATGATGCTGTAAAGTTTGTCAATGTATTTTTACTTTCAGGTTGGAATAATGTAATTAATTATGATCAGGATGTCCAAACAACTCTTAGAGAAGCCTCCAGCTGATCCAAAATGCTGCAGCCAGAGTTCTGACAGGTATTGACAAAAGAGATCACATAACTCCTGTACTGGCATCTCTTCATTTTTAAAAATCTTCTTCTGACCTACAAGGTCCTCAGAGGCCTAGCTCCATCCTACCTGGAGGAGCTAGTGACACCTTATCATCCCAATAGACCACTTTGTTCTCAGAATGCTGGTTTACTTGTGATCCACAGAGTCTCTAAAGGTAGAATGGCGGGCTGAGCATTTAGCTACCAGCTGGGTCATTCCTTTCCTCTCCTCTTCTAACAACTCTTTGAGAAGCCTCCAGCTCTTATACCAGCAGTTTGTTATAATTAAAGTACTTGCATGATCTCTGGCTATTCTCTCCTCTCCCTGTCCTCCTCCCTTCTTCTCCCTCCCTTCTCCCTCCCTACCAAGCCAGCCATCAGCAGGTCCCCCTACAGCCTGGTCCTGCTCAAGGTTTCTTCCTGTTAAAGGGGAGTTTTTCCTTGCCACTGTTGCTTGTTGGGGGTCAGACTCTGGGATTCTGTGAAGCCCCTAGAAACAATTTTGATTGTAAGTGATGCTATATAAATTATGATTGATTGATTGATGGAAGGTCAAAGGTCAGGGGGGTCTTTGGGGTCAGGGTAAACTGAGGTTGGACTAAAGGCAAAGTGTCATCAAATGAGAATGCAGGTTTTTTAGACTCCGCCTCCTTCAAAGTAGTGATGGAGGTGAGTGTTTGTACCCGTGAACAAACTGCAGACGAAGCCCCTCCTCTGGAGCCTTCTGTCTCTTCAGGGAACCAATCAGCTTCTTCCTGAGCTGAAGCAGGTCCTCCTTATACACCTGAGAGCAAAGAGTGTGTCAGCCACAAACACACACACACACGCACGAATAGGAATGGTGGGTTTTCTTTCACCTGCCGGTTGTAGCTGGTCTGCGCTTCCTGTTCGATGTCTGAATCCAGCTCTGGGACGTCGGACACGTCTGAATCCGACTCGCCGCTGTTGGAGTCGGCGTAACCCTCTGAAAAAACCAGCAGAAGCCTGAACCTACCTGCTCCACCACCAGACACAAACTGGGAGAAAAGAAGATGTTACCTTGTAGGAGGGGCTCCAGGACCCCATTCATGACACCCTCTGGCAAGAACCTCCACTGGAAAACAGCATGATCGGCACCTCCAGTGCTGACGACCCACTGCAGGTCGTTGGACCAGCGCACATTAGTCACGTGAGCAGAGTGACCAATGTACTTCTTGAATTTGGCTCCTGTTAATGCAACCAAACACAGACAGTCATAAAAGGTTCTTCCAGGCTGAATTTATTTTAAATGAGTCCAACCTTTCTTAAAGCAGGGGAACCTGAAGAGCCTGACCAGGCCCAGTTCGTCTCCTGCCACCAGCACAGCGTTGCTGTAGTTGGCATCCACAGAGTTCACGTCTGTCAAGTTGGAGTATTTGGGCCAGATACCGTTGACCTCGGCTCCAACCACACCTGTCCATGTCATCCAGTGGATCCCTTTAGCCTCCTCTTTAGGAACCAATTTTCCTGCTGTAGGGCCCAAAAAAGAACAATGGTCAGAGGTGAAGCCTCAAAGGAGAGACTAGGTGATACAGGTGAGAAATAGACAGATGGACGCACGGACAGACAGTTATCTGAGAACTGTGTCATCCTGCTAACTTAGCCATAAATTGGTGACGTTTTGACCCTGGCCTCAGTACCTGGTGTTCTGTAGAAGAGGCGTTCTCCAGCACCATCATTGGTCTGCAGGAAGCGGCTGTCCACTGACCAGTCCAGGTGAGTGATGAAGGACGTGGAGCGACTACACTCGCCCACCTTCTTATACCGCTGGGCAACAGCGTAAAGATCCACAAAGCCATCGTTGGATCCCACAGCCAGGAAGGAGCCATCGGGAGAGAACTTCAACTCATGGATCACCTCCTTCCTGTCTTTGATGTGCACCACCTCGGTCATGTCTCTAAAGACATAGGGTAGAAGACATCTGTCCTGACTCAACTCTCAGAAAATCTTGACAACACCTTAAATCCCTCCAGAACCCTCATCCGGTGACTGTTTGGCAGCTCCTTTAGAACTCAGCTGTACTCGATTACTTGACTCTTGGTTGTTCAAGACAGCATCAAACGGGTTACTGCATCTGTGTCTAGGTGTGATAAGCTCTTTGTGTTCCTCAACAGAAAACCAGCACATCTCTGAGGTAACACCACAGCACACCATAGGCCTCCACCATCAGACATCTCCTCCACTGTTCAACAACAATGTTGCCTGAGGTGAACTTTAACCAGATAACATTTTTTACCTGTTTCTCAGCTTCTCATGTCCGTGTGCATGCATGTGTGCACAGGAGCATGCACCAAAGTATGAAGATGACATAATACCAGGGAGCCTCTTGTTCACTCTCTGACATTGTTATGTCTGAACACCCAGAAATAATTATGGGTAAGGTAGTCCTCCATGACAGACCTCCAAGGTTTAAGACGAAGTTGGTCAGGTTGGAACGGCACAACGTAAGCAACAGTAATATTCAATGTAAACTGTTCTAAAGACATTTTCACCAATTCACAACCAGCACAAACAACAGCCTGAGGTCACCTGACACGCAGCACGGTGAAGGATCCATCCTTCATACCCAGAGCCAGCTGAGACCCATCGTTGTTGAAGGAAACACTCCGAACCGATTCCTCCATGTTACAGCGAGCCAGCAGAGTGTGATCAGCAAGACTCCACAGCCTGACAAACACACACAGACACGCACGCACGCATTCACACACACACACACACACACACACACACACACACACACACACACACAAACAGGTGTGGAGATAAATGAGATGAAGATAAATGAGTACATAAACACCTGAGGAACAGCAGGGGGTTCTACCTACCGGACGGACCGATCATCACTTCCTGTCACAGCCACCGGCTGTTTGGGGTGCAGGTCAAGAGCCCACAGCTCCCCCTCACTGTGACCTTGCATCAGTAACACTGGTTTGTCTCGATCCCTCACCATGATCTCAAAGATTTCACTGTCCTGTGTTCCTGCCAAGATCCGGTCAGCCTTCCAGCAGACACTGCGGATGGACAGACCTGAAACAAGAACACAACGTGTGTACGTTAGGGCGGCAGTAGACGAACATCTAAACCAGCATCAAAGAATCACTGAAGCAGGAGAATGTCCACTAGTGTCCATTCCCAGTCAGACCTTTGTATCCGTGCTCTACCTCCCTCAGGTCAATCTTGGTGATGGGTTTGAAGTCCACGTCCCAAAGTCGGATGCAGCCGTCTCGTCCTCCTGTGGCAAATCCTTCTTCACAGGCATGCATGCTGAAGATCCCAGCCTGGAGCAAACAAGACAATTGTTGACATTGATGTCACAGTGAAGACAGAGACACTTACAATACAAATGCAACCATAAGGTCAACACAATTACACCATTACACCATCGGCGAGACACTGAGGAGAAGACAGGGAGCAAAGTTGGAGGTGGCATAGATAAAGATGCCGAGGTTCTCTTTGAATCAGGAACGAGAGGATCAGAAATGGCAACATCAGAGAAGTGGCATGTTAGAAGTTCTTGACATAAAGCCCGAAAGGCCATACAGATGTTTTGGACATTTCCTGAACGGGGACATTCAAGGTGTTGGTCTAAGTTTGCTGAGGATGTAGCTGCCAGGCAGGAGGTCCACAGCAAGACGTGAGATGGCTATATAGACGTAGTTAGAGAGGACATGAAGGAGTACAGAGGTGACAGAAGAGACTGAATCACTGTGGAGAACCCTGAAGGGCACAGCTGGAAGACTGACTGGATTCCATATGGAAACCAGCATAAACACACTGGGTATGTGGGTCTGCACCGCACCGCTCTGAAGGTTCTTAAGGACTCACCCCATGTGCTGCCTGTACCGTCCTGATCAGAGTGATCCCTCGCCACACATAAACATCTCCATTCAAAGCTCCAGAGTAGGTCAACTCATCTTTAGCAGCAGAGACACACAGGATGGTCTGCAGATCTCCCATCTTCCCAAAGACGCCTCGCTTTGGACTCAGAGCATTTCCACACAGAGTCCAGAACTGCACACAGGACAGACATGACAGGAAAAGTTCACGAATGGCCAAGGTGACATTAAGACTTCCTGCCTCACCTTAATGTGTTTGACTCCACAGCTGATGAGACGGCCAACCTGGAATGGATCCCAGTTTACATCAAAGATCTGTGGACAGGAAATTGGATGAGGACGTCTCATCAGCCTGTTCTGTCACATTGACTGTGTGAGGGTGTGTATGTGTGGGGGGGTGTCTGTTCATGGGTTTCAGTGTGCATGTGTGTGTGTGTGTTAGGGAGAAAAGGATCAGTTTTTTCCCCGTGCTGTGGCCTTCAGAGAAATGGAAGCTTCAGTTTACTTGCTGCAAGGGCAACCCACATGTCTGCAGTGTGAGCTACAAAGTGTGAGCCTTGATAAGGTTTATTTTATATTAGCACACGAACATGTAAGATTACAATAAGCGTAAGTGTAAGCGTCACATGATAAAGTGTCACATGATAAAACAAAGCATGATATATACAAAAGGAACATATAAGAAAATGGGGGATGGAGTGTTACAGGATGGTCAGGTTGTCCCTTTCTATACTGAGGCGATAGAACATCAGTTAAAGCAGGTCACAGAGTTCTGCACAGGAGTGATAATAAGCGGTTGCAGCATTGCTATATGAACAGTTTGAACCTAAAAGTGTGTCAGTCAGTGCATCTGGGGAAGAGTGTGTGGGTGTGTATGAGTGTGTGCGGGTGTGTGTGGATGTCAGTCTGTGTGTGTGGGTGTGTGTATGGGTGTCAGTGTGTGTGTGTGTGCAGGGGGGGGCATGTGTATGGGTGTCTGTGTGTGTAGGTGTGTGGGAGTGTTAATGTGTGTGTGGGTGGGGGGTGTTGGAGTCAGTGTGTGTGGGTGTCAGTGCGAGTGAGGGTGTTGGTGGGTGTGTGTGTGTGTGTGTGTGTGTGTGTCGGTGTGTGGGTGTGGGTGTGTTTGTATAGTTTGCAGTGGGGACCATCAGAGTCTGTCTCAGAGTCCATACACAAAGGCAGACAAACATCACTAAACTTTCTCATACCCTATCTGAGTGTCCTGTTGCTGTGGCAACAACCCGTCCTCGCCTCCAGTCCCACACTGCCAGTGTGTTCTTGGCATCGAGACCAACTGACACCAACCGCTGGGGAACACAGAAAAAGTGTGTGGGCAGAGCCTTGCAACACTAACACCATGTTAAAGGTGCGTCTCACCTGTCCTTCTGCATCAAAGGCCAGACAGGCAACTCCATGGGTGTGGACGTCCCTCAGGATGGACACCGTCTGCATCCCATAAGTGTCCCAGATACAGATGAATGGGTCTTTTCCTACCTGACCAGTGGCCACCTGGACCTTGTCTGGATGGATGGCCAGACTGAAACACAAACGGGTGAGAAGGGGATCTCTCCTAAATTACAACTTCCTGTTTACAAGTTTCAACAACAACAAAAAAAATTCATGT
This sequence comes from Takifugu rubripes, assembly GCF_901000725.2. Lineage (NCBI taxonomy): Eukaryota > Metazoa > Chordata > Actinopteri > Tetraodontiformes > Tetraodontidae > Takifugu > Takifugu rubripes. The sequence goes on from NC_042301.1 coordinate 8,505,742, forward strand.
TTTAACAAAAATAAAACATGGCTGAGTTTGACATTTAAACATGGTTCTGCACAAGAAATGATGTCACACTGCCATGTCTTGTGTTGTTTTATGTTTTAAAGGCGGAATTCTTGCTAAACGAAAGGATATAGAACCTACATAGATGCCTCACTTCACTTTCTCTGGGTCCCCGGATGGTCAGAGAGTTGAGAAGGAGCCACTAGACAGGAGAAGACTCCGCCCATTTCATCTAAGAGATGAGCATCAGACCAAATCCATCCACTCCCTGAAGAATAAAGACCTGCTTTGATTGGATGGATCCATCAGAAACATCATGGGGTTCGGTAACTAGGAGATTAAGGCCGTCCTGATCCTTCACTGTGTCCACCATCTTCATAATAGTCTCCCACCAAGGTTGCTCTTTTGATTAGTCACTGCTGCGCCTCCCCAAGTTCAGGACCAACAGACTGGGGAACTCATTCATCCCCCGAGCCATCAGGCTGTTCAACTCCTCACAGGGGGGGAGGAGGGCCAACAGGAGAACTGGAACATTTTTATAGTTTTATATTTATATTCATATTCTATTTTTTATTTATTATATTTTATTTATTTTATTATATTTTTATTATCTTTAATAGGTTTAATGGGGTGTAATGGCGGTGGGAAATTTTGTAGATGCTTGTAGATCTTTGGAGATGCTAATTTCCCTGGTGGACACCCCCTAAAGGGATCAATAAAGTACTCTTGAATCTTGAATTACAGTAACCAACATTTTAACGGTTGCATGTGGAGAGAAAGCTATGACATAATGAAGAGATGATTAGAAGATGATGAGATCTCTATTTATCCAGCTGTCCCTCCTGGATGTGCATCCAGTCATCTTGCTCCAGCTGTTCAAGGATTCCCTTAGCTTGTAGTTTTCAGAGACGTGCACACCCAGATGTACTGGAAAATGGCCTCAGCACATGGCTTTCTGGGGAGAAGCTATCAACCAGGTCATCTCATAATAAAACACTGGACTGGGAGTGCTTTGAAAACGTTCTCCATGTCCTCAAATGGCTTACAGAAACCAGGATATAGCATAAAGATGTCAACCCTTATATAATCACTATAATTAACTAAATTCAATATCATTGACACCGCAGAATAGTTTGAAGTCCCCCTCTAGGTCCTGTTAGGCTGCGGACTTTGTTAAGTGTCTTGTTCCATTTTAATTATGTTCCACATGTTCCTACCGTATTATCAACTTTTTTGTCCTTACCTGATGATATCATCATTGTGTCCCAGGTAGAACTTCTGGGTGTGGTCTCGGGTATTGTAAACCACGCCCACTCCGGCTACAAAGTACACCACCTCTTTTCCCGCAGTGTAGTACAGGTTATTCCGACACTGGTGGCCCCTGTATCCATGGATCCACTCCAGCCTTAGCTGGCAGCGTGGCGCCGTCTTATCGGACATGTCGGTTTAGAACCAGAACATCAGAGGGCCACAAAGAAGCGCAGCAACCAGGAAATGTGAGGAGCGCTCAGATTTTGCATCTGACGGACAAACCTTAGCAGTACCGCCAACGGGAGTCCTTGTGATGGGATGGCAGCAGGAATTTCACGGGAATCTGAGCCATTCTTTTAAATTGGGGGCAGATGTTTGATTGTCCAGAGAAGGGACATTCCTGATCTTATACAGGGCGAAGAAACAAACCTGTGTCCATCATCAGAACCATTTCAGCTGGTTTGGATGTGAAGATGATGTCTATCGAGTTAGAACGTGCAGAGAACACTGGCAGCGGCAAAAGAACCGTGTTTAATCACAGGTCCTGTTCGTCAGCAGTCAAATTGGGAAAATTACAGAACGTGTTCAGCGTCTTTTCGGGAGAACTCCGAGGAACCAAAAATGTGACCCGGGTTAATTAAATTAAACTGTAAATAATCCTCAAATGATTTGTGTTCGAGTTGCAGAGACGCAAAATCCCCCCGTCGTTTCCATCTGAAATCCGGAGAGTACAGCAGCGTTGCCGGTCGGGTCCGCCTCCCACAGCAGAGAGCATCCGGCCCTCACCTGCCTCGGAACCCAGGCCAGGAGACCCACACCCGATTCAGCCAGAATCCTCCAAAACGAAAGAAGTGAAGGAATACTGGGATATTAACGGGAATTCCAGGAATCACTGACCGTGTAGATTACAAGCAATTCTACTTCCTGTAAGCATTTTCAAAATAAACGACCGGCAAGACTCCAACGTCTGTTCTAAAATGTTCCTTTTAAGAAACACATTTTTAAAAAAGAACCTATTCATACGTAAACTAAAAAATATGCTGAAAGCTACCTTGGAAATGTTCCGGGAATATCAGCTGGGAATGATGACATTTCCATTCCTGCCCCGGGTAGAGGATCCGGGTAAATGGAGAAAAGCAGAAGTGCTTCTATTAAAGGTTCCGTACTATCAAACACAAATGCAAACAAAAATGTATTCAGTTAAAGCAGAACCATTCCGTGCGAATTATTATTTAATGATTATTTTAAAAAGAAGACATGTCCAAAATTTCTGTAGTTAACTTCAGTTTCCGGTTATAAGCAAATAAAAGCGAATTTCTTTAATTACATGTATTTGTTTCTGTTGTTTTTTTTTTGTTTGGGGGGTAAAAAGAACAGGTTGTTGCGCCTATATTGTGTAATTTTATACTGAAAATCCAATTAGCCGCTTCCGGCTAACCAGCGCGAGCTGCAGGCTCGCTGAACGTCAGGTCAGGTGCGGTTTTATAGGCGTGGAAACACTACGTGACCCCTCGGTATGATGGGAGTTGTAGTTGCAACGTTATTCTGTTTTTATCTATTGACAAATGTTTAGAAAAAAACAGCATCTTCTATTGTTGTACCGGATACGAACGGGCAGCGACGTCAACAATGCAATGGTATGTTACAGAAGACATAACAAAAATAAGTAAAATGAGGAAAATAAATACATTAATAAATATTTAAGTAACCACAGTTATTTAAATATAGAACCTTGAGAACTTCATTCAATTTTTCTCCTTTGCTAAGTTCTAACGTTTCATGGCATTTGACTTCATTTTAGCCATGAAAAGCAACCAAAAAAGGCGGATATTTGGTCTTGTTTTCAAGAGACAGTTCTTAAAGATGTTTGTGACAACGGTGATAATAGTAAATGCCAGGTTATTTGCTGGATCTTTCACACATTGTGTCAAATTAAATACTTTCTTTTGTTAGATTAGAGTTCTAAACAACAACAATACTCCTCAAGTTTCCTGGTGGTGAGCTCTTAAAATAATACTGCAGTTTCTGCCACCGTCCTCACTGTCCTGCATGATTTTAGCTGTTTATTGTTCTCAGACCAACTTGGCCCTTTGTTACTGTCAGTTCTTGAAGAATCACTTTCACTTAAGACCTTACCTCTAACTACGGTATGCATCAGGCAGTTATTTCTGTAATTATCAAAAAAGGGAAAAATCCCCTTGAGCGTAATTCATTTCACTCAACTCCACTCCTTAACACTGAGGCAAAAATACTCGCCAAAGTTCTGGCACATCAAATGGAGGGTGTTCTTCCTTCCACTATCTCACTGGACCAAACAAGCTTTATCAAGAATCATTACTCCTTTTTCAATATTAGATGCTGTTTTAACATCCTTTATAGCCATCTCCACCAGGTGTGCCCAAGTCCTTTCACTTGATGCTGAAAAGGCATTTGACCGGGTGGAACTATCTTTTCAGCACAGTGGAAAAGTTTTGATTTGGCCATATGTTCATATCATGGATTAGATTATTATATACATATCTAATGGCTGGTGTTCATACTAATAATAATTTATCCTCTTTCTTTAAGATTCAACATGACACAAGGCAGGGATGTCCCTTATCACCATTCCTTTTCGCGATGTGAGGGTGAAGTTTTGATCACCCGCGCTGTTCGTTCACCAGACTCAGATCAACCACGCAAACAACAGGAGTTCCTTGCAAGGGAGAGCTGAGCAGCAGTTCAAGCTTCCTCTGTCAACTCCGTTCGTCTGCTGCTCGCTCACCTCTTTTATTTGGTGCACACAGGATTTATGTCAATCTGACCTCACGATTCCTTCTCTTCCTATCTTTACGACTTCCTCGTGTCCTTGAACATGGTACCTCTCAGTGCTGGGTACACAACAGCTCCAATACTTGATTCAAACACTCATACATTCCTTTTCTTAAACTCTCCTTAAACACTCTAAATCTACTCACTATAGCATTGAAACGATAATAGTAATAACAACAATAATTCTTCTCACAGCGACTGCAATGGAAACTCTAGGTTCAGCGCTGAGGCAAAAAACTGACATCAAAAGAATCCAACAATCAGGGGAGGACCATAAAGTCTCACTTGATGATACGCTACTATATATTTCACATCCCTCTCGAGTCTTCCTAAGCTATTAATAGGTCTTGCTGACAGAATTTGGTAAAGTATCTGGCTACAAGGTAAATATTCAGAAAAGTGAGCTGCTGCCTGTTGGCACTAGCAACAATGACATATCCTTAAATACACTTCCCTTTAAACTTTGTCCCAAAAAATTGAAATACCTTGGCATATGGGTTACAGACAAACATAAAGATCTCTATGCTGCTAATTATCAGCCCCTATTATCGAGTCTGAATCAAAACATTGAACAATGGGATCTCCTGCCTCTCTCTTTGGGTGGAAGAATTAATATAGTAAAAGATGAACATGCTGCCTACATTTTTATATATACACTGCTAAAAAAAAATAGAGGAACACTTCAAAAACACATCATATCTAAACGGGGGGAAAATGATCTTGAATATCTTTCCTGATAAAAAGTAGGTGATGTATTAGTAACAAAATGATGCCGCATAATTTGATAAAAATGAAAATAATCACCCTATAGAGGAGGGAAAATCAAACATTGTCAAAATGTCATTGTAGCAACCCAAAATGATTCTCAGTAGTTTGTGTGGCCCCCACGTGCTTGTACACATGCCTGACAATGTTGGGGCATGCTCCTAATGAGACAACGAATAGTGTCCTGGGGGTTTTCCTCCCAGATCTGGACCAAGGCATCACTGAGCTCCTGGACAGTCTGAGGATCAATCTGGCGACACAGGATGGACCTAAACATAATGTCCCAGAGGTGTTCTATTGGGTGTAGGTCAGATGAACGTGGGGGACACTCAATGGTATCAATTCCTTCATCCTCCAGGAACTGCCTGCATACTCTAGCCACATGAGGTCGGGCATTGTCGTGGACCAGGAGGAACCCAGGTCCCACTGCACCAGCGTAGGTTCTTACAATGGGTCCAAGGATTTCATCCGGATACCTAATAGCAGTCAGGGTGCCCTTATCTAACCTGTAGAGGTCTGTGCGTCCTTCCAGGGATATACCTCCCCAGACTGTAACTGACCCACTACCAAACCAGTTATGCTGAATGATGTTGCAGGCAGCATAATGTTCTCTGCGGCTTCTCCAGACCATTTAATTTCTGTCGCATGTGCTCAGGTTGAACCTGCTCTCATCGGTGAAGAGTACAGGGTGCCAGTGGCATAGTTGCCAATTCTGGTGGTCTATGGTAAATGCCAATCGAGCTCTACGGTGCCAGGCAGTGAGCAAAGGGGCCACTACAGGACGCCGGGCCCTCAGGCCACCCTCATGGAACCTGTTTCTGATTGTTTGGTCAGAAACATTCACACCAGTGTCCTGCAGGAGGTCATTTCGTAGGGCTCTGGCAGTGCTCATCCTGTTCCTCCTTGAACAAAGGAGCATATACCGATCATGCTGAGGGTTTAAGGACCTTCTATCAATCAATCAATCAATCTTTATTTATATAGCGTCTTTTACAATCAAAATTGTTTCAAGGCGCTTTCCAGAATCCCAGGGCCTGACCCCAGACAAGCAACAGTGGCAAGGAAAAACTCCCCTTTAACAGGAAGAAACCTTGAGCAGGACCAGGCTCATGTAGGGGGACCCTCCTGCTGATGGCCGGCTACGTAGAGAGAGGAGAATGGGGGAGGACAGGTAGAGGATAGAATGGAGAGGAGAGGAGAGGAGAGGAGAGGAGAGGAGAGGAGAGGAGAGGAGAGGAAACCATGACCCAGTGGGGTGACAGAGGCCTGTCAGGTGATCATGCTTCTGGACCCCGGCAGCCTTGGCCTATAGAAGCATAGCTAAGATGTTAACCTAATGATTGGACGAACCCTTAAGTATGATAATTTGTCTGTCTATGATCATTTGTCTATCTATGATAATAACTGGAACTACAGAATTAGTAACAATAAGCTTTTTCAAAGAGGTAGGTTTTAAGTCTGATCTTAAAAATAGAGATGGAGTCAGCCTCCCGTACCTGGACAGAGAGCTGGTTCCATAGCAGGGGGGCCTGGTAGCTAAATGCTCGGCCCCCCATTCTACCCCTAGAAACTCTGGGGACCACAAGTAGACCAGCATTCTGAGAGCGGAGCGGTCTATTGGGCTGGTAAGGTGTCACTAGCTCCTCCAGGTAGGAACTAGGCCTCTGAGGACCTTGTAGGTCAAAAGAAGGGTTTTAAAAATTATTCTAAATTTAACAGGCAGCCAATGAAGAGATGCCAGTACAGGAGTTATGTGATCTCTTTTGTCAATACCTGTCAGAACTCTGGCTGCAGCATTTTGGATCACCTGGAGGCTTCTTAAAGAGTTGTTTGGACACCCTGATAATAAAGAATTACAATAGTCCAGCCTGGAAGTAACAAATGCATGGACTAGCTTTTCAGCATCATGCCGCATCAGTAGTTTCCTGATCTTTGTGATGTTACTCAGGTGAAAAAAGGCACTTCTAGAGACTAATTTAATGTCAGAGTTGAAGGACAGATTTTGTTCAAAAGTCACTCCAAGATTCCTCACAGAGAGACTAGATGTTAATGAGATACCATCTAGAGTGATCATGTGATCTAATCTATCCCTGAGAGGTTCAGGACCAAACACTATGACCTCAGTTTTTCCTGCGTTAAGGAGGAGGAAATTTGAAGACATCCAGGTCTTTATGTCTTTAAGACAGGTCTGAAGCTTCACTAACTTCTGTCTCCTCTGGTTTCATGGTTAAATAAAGCTGAGTGTCATCAGCATAACAATGAAAATTTATCCCATGCTGCCGAATAATGTTCTCTAAGGGAAGCATGTACAAGGTGAAGAGGATTGGTCCAAGTACAGAACCTTGAGGAACTCCATGGCTAACCCTACTGTATGAGGAGGGAGCACCATGGACATGAGCAAACTGGTATCTATCAGATAAATATGATCTAAACCAGTCTAGTGCTGTCCCTTTAATGCCAATCACATGTTCCAGTCTCTGTAACAGGATGCTGTGATCAACTGCATCAAAAGCAGCATTGAGATCCAGCAGAACCAGCATAGAAACCAGTCCATGATCTGAAGCTATAAGAAGATCATTAGTAACTTTAAGAAGTTCTGTTTCTGTGCTGTGATGAGCTCTAAAGCCTGACTGAAACATCTCAAACAAGATGTTTCTCTGCCGGTGCTCCAGTAACTGAGTCACCACTACCTTCTATAGAAGTTTAGAGATAAAAGGAAGGTTGGATATCAGCCTATAGTTTGCTAAGACATCAGGGTCCAGTGATGGTTTTTTAAGCAACGGCTTAATCACTGCCACCTTGTAGGACCGGGGTACATAACCCGTCACTAAAGAACAATTGATTTGGTCCAGAAGATCTGCCTATCGTTGGTAAAACATCCTTCAACAGTGTGCTCGGATGGGATCTAAAAGACACGTGGTGGTCTTGGATTTCTGAATTAGCGATGATGCCTCAGAAAAATATATAGGGGTGAAGGAGTTTAAGGGCTCGTTGGAGAAGTTGTTGGTCCAGTTGTTGGGATGGCCTAGTTAGCTTTTTCTCTGATAGCTAGAACTTTATCAGTGAAGAAGCTCATGAAGTCTAAGAGAAGGGATACGTGGATCTAAAACACTGTGACTCTTGGTTAATTTGGCCACAGTGCTGAAAAGAAACCATGGGTTGTTCTTATTTTCCTCAATTAAAGAAGAAAAATAAGCTGTTCTAGCCTTACGAAGGGCCTTTTTGTAAACTAATAGACAGTCTTTCCAGGCTACATGATAGCTGTCTATTTTACAAGAATACCACTTCCTTTCTAGTCTGCGCGCTTTCTGCTTGAGGGTCCTGATATGTGAATTGTACCAGGGAGCACACCACCTCTGATTTACTATTTTCTTTTTTAGGGGGGCAACAGAATCAAGCGTGATTCTCAGTGAGGTTGCTCCACCTTCAGCAACAGAGTCAACCTCAGCAGGGCTAAGATTATAATGATTGATCCCTCTGGAAACACACCGTGGTCTTGGGATCAACGCAGGGATCGCTTCCTTAAACTTAGTTACAGCATTATCTGAAAGACATCAGCTATAGTAAGACTGTGTTCTGAGGATAGAAGAATCCTTAATCATAAATGTAAAAGTGATCAAAGAATGGTCTGACAGGAGTGGGTTCTGTGGGAACACTGACACATGTTCTACCTCAACACCATAAGTCAGAACTCGATCAAGGGTGTGGTTGAAGCTATGAGTTGGTTGGTTTATCTGCTGGACGAAACCAACTGACTCAAGTAATGAGATTAAGCCATTTTTTAAGCTGTCATTTATATTGTCTACATGGATATTAAAGTCTCCAATGATAATAACTTTGTCCGTTCTAAGGACCAAGTCAGATAAGAAATCAGAGAACTCAGATAGGAACTCTGAATGTGGCCCAGCAGGGGGCCGATATACAACTACAACAAAAGTGGCTTTTCTGCCTTCCAGTTCAGATGGGTGATGCCAAGAGTCAGGCTTTCAAATGAACTGGAGCCATGTTTTGGTCTAGGATTAATTAATAACTTGGAGTGATAGATTGCTGCCACTCCCCCTCCTCGACCAGTAACACGTGGAATATGATAATCAAAATGGGTAGGAGTAGTAAATTCATTTAAGCTAACATACATACCTCTATAGTGTTAAATATATTATTGTTGGTGGATGAGGGTTCTATGGAAGCAGCAGAGAGGTGTGCAAGACTACAACTCTGCATTCTAGTCTGGCTCCTGGATTGTCAAGTCACTTTGGGTCTAATAAAATTCTCCAAATTACTAGAAATAAGAGGCGCACCATCCCGTGTGGGATGGACACCGTCTCTCCTGATCAGACCAGGTTTTCCCCAAAAAGTGCTCCAATTGTCTATAAAGGCCACCTGGTTTTCGGGGCACCACCGTGACAACCAGCAAAGCGACGACATGCGACTAAACATTTCATCGCTGGCCAGATTGGGAGGGGACCAGAGAATGCTACGGAGTCCGACATCGTTTTTGCGTAGTTGCACACCGACTCTGTTAATTTTAGTGACCTCCGACTGACGAAGCCGGGTGTCGTTTGCGCCGACGTGAATAACTTTACCAAATTTACATTTACCTCTCGCCAGGAGCTTTAGATTGGCTTCTGTGTCGCCCGCTCTGGCCCCCGGAATGCATTTAACTATCACGTAGCGCAAAACAGTCGCCAGTTACCAGGGTCGGTTTCTCAGCGGGTGTGTCGCTGAGTGGGGAAAAACGGTTAGCTACGGGAAGCGGTTGTTGGTGCACCATGGGCCTTTGTTTTGGGCTACGCTTCCTGCGAACCGTCACCCAGCCGCCCTGGCTAGCCGGCTGCTACAGCTAGCGGTCCAGCTGTAGCTACGCTAGGCGGCTCCGCAGCAGCTAGCTTCTCCTGGCTACCTGACGCAACTCCAGCTAACTCCAAGCTGAGGAACCGCGTCTCAAGCTCACCAAGTCTCGCCTCCATAGCCGTAAATAAACTACACTTTCTGCACCTAGTCCCTTCACTGAAGGAGGCAGAGGAGTAACTCAACATTTGACACTGAACAAAGACACCGGGTGAACAGATGGTGAGGCCATGCTAATGCTAATAGTCGGCGGAGCCCTGTATTTGTTTAATATGGGTTATTTCTCACTGTTATCAGGCGACTAGAATGTCCCAAGTGTTCAAATTTTAAGTAAAGTTAATACAACACACCAAGTGTTCAATTTTAAGTTAAGTGAATACAACACACCGTGCACAGTGCAACCAACGAACGCTTGAGAAGACAGGAAGTGACGCAATACGCTACCCAATCAGTAAATGCCATGGTTCTACGGCCCTGTTCAGCTCTCCTGGAGTAACTACCCGTCTCCTGGAATCTCCTCCCTGCTATTGAGACTGTACTGGGAGACACAGCAAACCTTCTTGCAACGGCACGTATTGATGTGCCATCCTGGAGGAGTTGGACTACTTGTGCAACCACTGTGGCGTCCAGGTACCGCACCATGCTATCAACAGAGATGTTGATCCAAGCCAAATGAATAGCTACAGCAGTAGAAAGTCAGTCAGTAAAAAATCAGCCAAAAGACATGAGGAGGGAAAATATCAGTGGCATCAACCTGGAAAGCCATTCCTGTTTTGGGGCCATCTCATTGTTGCCCCTCTGATGCACCTGTTCTTGATTTCATTAACAACAAAGCAGCAGAAACTGATTAACAATCCCCTCTGCTACTTAACTGACCAGATCAATATCCCAGAAGTTTAACTTAGGTTGCTATACTCTGATTAAAAAATGTTCCTCTAATTTTTTTGAGCAATGTATATGATTGCCTTCCGGTCTTTTTAACTAAATATTTCTTCACCAAATAAATAATCAGATATCAAGTTTCATTTGGAACAAAAAAAAAAGCCCCAGAATAAAAGAAGTCAGAGACCTCGTTCAATGGAAAGGATGGTACTCCCTAATTTCTTGTATTATTATTGGGCAGTAAATAATAGAGTAATGTTATGTAATGGACGGGCAACGATGATGACAACATTGCCGCTCAATGGCTGAATCTTGAGAGGTCATCTGCAATTTCCATCTCTTTAAAAGCCCTACTGTGTTCCACGTTACCATCCACACAGCCTCATTTCTAACTTTACTTCTAATCCTTTTGTTGTGCACTATGTTAAGATTTGGAACCAGTTTAGAAGATCCTTCTTGCTTAGAGATTTATCTCAGGCCACACCAATTGCGAAAAACTGTATGTTTACTCATTAATAGATGAGGTCTTTGTTGGCCGGTCCAGAAGAGGTATAGCTTGACTGTCTGATCTGTATATTGATGGCAATTTTGCCTCCTTTGAACAGTTGGTACAGAAATATATAACCAGGTCACATTTTTACAGATACCTGAAACTTAGGAATTTTCCATTCACAAACTTAAAATGTTTTCCATTGTGTCTCCCAACCTGTCTATTAGATTCAATTTTCGATTGTAAACTATTTAGAAAACGAACTGTTTGAATGGTATATGAAACGTATTCACAACTCACAACTTTATCTCTTTAGACTTCCTGAAGAATATGTGGCTGACATATTTAAATGAAGCAATCACAGATGACATGGCACAAAATAATACAGGAAATATACTCATCTTCCATTTGCCTTAGACATTCAGTTCAAGATTGTACACCAACTCCATTGGTCTAAAGTTAGACTTTCCAAAATCAAACCTGACATAGATCCCATTTGTGATCAATGTGGAAAAGATCCAGCTACTCTCTTACACATGTTTTGGACATGTTCAAAGCTTTGCACTTTTTGGCAATCCATTTTCGATACCTTTTCTAAGATTTTTGGGAAAGAATTGGCACCGTCTCCATCCATTGCACTTTTTAGTGCAGCGCAGATGGGCTCCCAACTTGAGATAAAGGAAAAAACATTGCCGACCTTCTGTTCTCTATTAGCTAGGAGGCTTATATTTTTGAAATGGAAGGACCTAACAACTCCAGAATACAGTCACCGGATTACAATCAGGGATACAATCAGGGGATCTACTAGGAAATTTTATAATATTTAGCAGCCTTTCTAAACATTTGTTGAGGATATGGAAGCAGGCAACATAGTATTGTAAATTCCTACCATTATTTGTTGCCATTTCCTCTTCACTTGGCTATGTCAATTATGTATTTAGAGCTCTGTAATTTAAACTCTTCCCACTACAAGTCTGTTTTGTTTTTCTGTGGAGGATGGGTGGAAGGGATCTACTGTTCTGTTTTGTTGGATTTATATTAGGTTGTGAACTGTAAATGAAAAAAAATAAATATATAAATATTTTTTGATAAAAAAAAAAACATGTTAGCTTAACTCGTACCTTTGTCACAGTAAAAATACACTGCAGCATCTGAACAACCTGTCTGTTGTTGCAGAGTTAACGATTATTAATGCATTAGGCTAATGATTACACATCAAGGGGTCAAAGTTTAAAAGTTTTAATGGTATCCGACATTTAACAGACAGCGTTAGAGTCTACAGGTGCACTATACATGAGAAAAAGCATGTTTAAATATTCTTCATTCCTACAGATGGAAGTTCTGATTGTGCAGCAAGAAGGCATTAGCGTCCACACACCTCGGTTACAGCATCCATACAGTGATGAGAGCAACACGAGTATTAAAGCGCAATGACAAGCAAGCGGCTTTCATCATTTAGAGGTCTCATCTCTGGTGTGTTCCCAGCATGCAAGTGGATGTTTGGACATCACACATCTTCTCAAGCTGATTGGCTGATTTCAAAACTGAAAAGGTACAAAATAACACCATTGGTCCAATTTCTGAGCAGCAACAATAGAAGCCATCGTGTACGATGCCACAAAGACAAAAACAACCCAACAGTGTGGTCGCCATGACAACAGCAGCTGGGGTTAGGTTGTGATGTAACCAGAGGAGTTGTCAGACGCACATTAGGAGGAAATGCTTTGAATTTTTTTTTTTTTCTAGCCTCCAGGTGATATTTCATATTTCGAAATATGAAATATCACATTTCATAGAAAAAAGGCTTGGCCAACAGAAATTTGGATGGAATAGTGCCGATTACAAGGTTTCTTCATAGCTTTGAGCAGCTTTATTTGATGATTCCATTTGAGGGATCTGCTAACTGTGATGATCAAACCACAAATAATAAATTCTGAACTGGTGTCATGCACTTTTCTCTACCTGGTCTGTCTGACTTAGCGAGCTGTCTGGACAGACATGCTAGTAGAAAAGACTGTAGAGTAGCTAAAAGCTAAAGACCACCTTTCAGTTATACGAGGCTGCTCTTCTTCACTGCTTCTTCTTGCTGAACAGACTGAAGCGTTTCTCCTTCTCCTTCTCTTTTTCCTTCTCTCTCTTCCCAGGACTTGATTCTGAGGCCAAAGTCACAGCCGGCGGCATCGTCTGAGCGCGGCCCAATGGCGGCGTGTTGGGGCTACTGCCGTGGTCCCCGGAGGCAGTGTTCAGGATTGCCTGGATCCAGGAGCTCATCTCCTCCTGCAGGGTGCCACATTAGTAAAGACAGCAGAAACAACTGAGAAAGTTGTTGTCACAGATGGAAACATACCTCATCTTTGGCTTGGAACAAGTACTCGTTTCCATCGGTGAGTCTGAAAGAGACGAGGACAACAAACACGTTACCATGGCGACCACATTACCTCCAGGCTGGGCACGTGATGGTCTCACCTAAGTTTAAAGACGTGTTTTTTCTTCTTGTAGTCCGATGCTATGTCACAGGTCGCCTCCTTTAGGCTGACAGGGACTTCATTGTGGTACGAGACCCCCTGAGCCGCCGCCTTGCTGTCTTTGTAGAAGCCCATCTCGCCATTGGTGATGACACAATACACATTGTGCCAAGATCTACCAATCACAGCGCAGCAAGGTCACGATTATACAGTAGTTGATGGAAGGGGATCCACTGCTTTTTTCAGTATCTCACCTGTTGGAAGCCTTTTTATTATGCCCCTCCCACTCATGTTTGCGGTGCAGAAGTCCTTCCAACTGAGAGGGTCCGATCAGGTCCTGGTTCTTAGAGGGCAGTGTAGATGACTGGCTCGTCTTCTTCTTCCTGCCTGTGGTCGGCGATGCACCAGGACTTGGCTCCTTAGAGCTGCGTTCAGCAACGCCATTTATCACATCCACGGAGTCGACGCCATCCTGGGTCTGAACAGGAAGACGGAACCACTTCAGTGACCTGGATATTTGCTTATTGAGCTCATCCTGTCTGAAAGTCTGAATCAGGATATCAGGTCGATCCAAACAAGTCAGAGTAAGACGCCGAGAGGATGTTAGCTTTGTTAACAAAAACAGTAGCTGAGGTACCGACCAGAGGGAAGTCCTGGTCCGATGGGAGCCCGTTGAGAGAGGCCGGAACACTGTGGGGACAAAAGCACCTGAATCAGGTAGAAAATACAGGTCTATGTCGCTCTCACTCACACACACTCACTCACACTCACGCACGCACACACACACACACACCTTTGCTTCTGAAACTCTGCCTCCTGTGGAGTAACTGACAACTCTGGAGGTGGGGGCTTCCTCTTCCTCTCCTCCTCCTCCTGCTGTCTCCTCACCTCCAACAGTTCCATCTGGAGACCAGATGATGAGCAGCTGTGATTGGCTGATTACTGCTGGAAGCCACCACCGATGTTCTCTTACCACCCACGTTTTGTTACAAGTACTGATTTAACACAGGTGTTGTTTGTCCCTCTGTGCTTACCGTAGTCAGCCTCTCTAGGGCAGAGAAACGTTCCTCCCAAGTGGCAGCAGACTTCTCAAAGGCTTCGTGCCGTTTAATGAGCTTTTCCACCTCATCCACGCTCTGCCCCATCTCCCGGCTGGCCAGGTAAGGCTCTTGCCCCAGGAGCCAGGCCTCGGCCACGCCAGCATCACGGGAGAACTGGTGCACCTCAAGAACTGAGGAGGGGGAAACATTGAGACCACTGTCAGCCTTTAGCAGTTCCCAGTCTGGGGCTGGTCCCAGCCCCAGATTGAAATCTGAAACAGGCTGTAAGCAGATCTTACTGAGTCGTAGCCACTCCCACCGATCCTCCCACTTGTCAATCATCTCTTTCCTCTTATCTGTCAGTTGCAGCAGCTTCTCTTTAATCTGAACAAGAAGCACAAAAACAGTAATTAACGAGTAATCACATCCAGTCAGGCTGTGGAAGGATTTGCTGAGCAGCAATAAAAACGGATGGACCCTCCTCACCTCCTCAGCCGCGTAGTGCTTCCTGGCCAGCAGAGTTTTGCCCAGCTCGATGCAGGAAGTGAAGATGTCGTTTCGTGCATCTATCTCAGCCTTGATACCCTGGTGGTTGTTCATCAGGAGCTCAACTGAAGACACATCTCTGAACACACACACACAGTTACAGATGTATTCAGCTGCCACAACAGCCAGCAAGGGGCAGCAGACTCTACCTGGGAACCTCTTGAGCCTCTATGAGACGGATCACATCCTCCATCCACAGCATGAGGTCCCTCACCATGCTGAAGAACCTGAACTTGTCACCAGTGTCGAGAAGGCGGAGTCTGCGCTCGTCACAGGCCTCCAGCAGACTCCTCCAGGCTTCCAGTACCTCGCTCTCTCTGCGCTGAATGTCATCTGCTTTGTCTCCAGCATATGCTGACTGAAGGCGGACCGCATCCTCCTGCAGCTGTCTCACCTACACACACCATCACAGCTCAGTCCAAACGTTCCCCTCATTCCACACAATCCTCACACTTGTTCCAAAAGCTGACCTGTGTTCCCAGAGCCTGGATGTCATGTTCGAAGGTGGTGTGCATCCTCTGAAGAGTCTCCACTGTGTTTTGATCACGACCGTCCTCCTCTGGCAGCTTTTTCTGCTTGTCCACGATACGTCCCAGAATTTCCTTGGCGTCGTGGTAAAACTTGTGAAGCTCAAAGGA
The DNA here is from genome assembly GCF_901000725.2 of Takifugu rubripes. Lineage (NCBI taxonomy): Eukaryota > Metazoa > Chordata > Actinopteri > Tetraodontiformes > Tetraodontidae > Takifugu > Takifugu rubripes. The sequence goes on from NC_042301.1 coordinate 8,521,475, forward strand.
AGCAGCGAGGATCTGTGTCCTGGTGTCAATGAGCTCCAGCAGGTCCGCCCACGCCTCGTTTAGCCCGTCCTTCCACTCCGCAACCGTCGCCGCATCACCATGACCACTGTTAATTAGCTCATCTGCAAGACGGTTGACGGTGTCCACACGCTCCTGACCGATGTTCCCGGTGTCACGGGCGAACTCCCGGAAACGTTCCTGCAACATCTGAGCAGAGATGAAAGCATAAAGCCGCAATACTGTCAAAGTACTAATAAAGTCCATTATCATCTACTCATCATGGCCTGAGTAGAAACAGCAGTAACAGTCATAGTAACAGCAGTAGTAACAATGACAGTCACAGTAGTAACAGTAGTAGTCACTGTAGTAACAGTAGCAACAGTGGCAGCCACAGTAGTAACAGAAGCGTTCACAGTTACAACAGAAGCAGTAGTCATAACACTAGCGGTAGTATTGGTATTTGTGGCTCTAATTTACCGTCACGTGTTCATAGTCCTGTCCAAGCTCATGTGATCCAGCCACCACCTCCCGCTCAGCAATCCACTGCTCCAGGTCGTCTACCTCTCGGTTTAGCTGGAAGAGGCGGAGCCTCTCATCTAGTTTTCCCCGCCTCTCTTCCGATAGGTCCTTCAGGCCAGCATACAGTTTATCGACCTGTGATTGCCGCATGCTGATTCGCTCACTGCCGCACAGAAACAGACACAATTACCACGGTGATGACAGCCAGCCTATCCAGGTCCTGCTGAGCATTTACCTCTCAGGATGTCCCTCAGCCACCAGGCCTCTGCTGGTCTTGGACAGCTGGTGAACTGTCTCAGCATAGTCCTCCACGGCCTGTTCCACAACCTGATGCTTTTTCTGCATGGTGACGGCGCTCTGCTCATCCTGATCAACACCGTATTCTGAGGTCAGTTGTCACCAAGAGGAAGGTTTATAGACATGTTGTTGGACATGAGCTTCTCACCTTAGCTTTCTCCTCTGACATCATGTACAGCTCCTGCTCACTCATCCAGGCCTCAGCTTCTGCTGCATCAAAGTAGTACTGCTGGGCATTGTGTGCCTCCTGCAGGCGACTATGGCGGAGCTCTACCTCCTTTCTCAACTGACTCCAGAGCTCCTGCAGTTCCATCAGGCGCTGCTGGATTCCACTGGTGCCCGAGGCCTCATCCTGCAGAAGGCTGTGGCTACGCTCCATAATGTCATCAGTGCGAGGCTGATGACCCTGGATCTCCTTCTGCAGAGTCTGAAAGAAAAAAAGACAAACTGGTTCTTGATTACCAATTATCAGCCTGATCAGGTGATCACCGCTGAACTCTCACCTGGTTCTTTTTGATGAGGAGCTGGACTGTCTGTAGATTGTATCCATGTTCAGTAGAAGTTGCGATTGCCATTCTTTCCTGAACCCACAGCTGGAAAACAAAGAGCTATCAGCTAATGTTTGTGACATCACAAATGCTCTGATGGTGGGATGACATGATTTTGCCCCCAGTCTTCCAGAGCTTAAGCATAGAGGTAGAGCTTCTGAGGCGAGAGATTTAACCTAGCATGAAAAAAGTTGTAGCTCATGGTAAGGAACTTCTCCAACTTCCAGTACCATATTGAGTATATTATATTTTCCCATCGGGGGGGGGGCACTTTTCTGATGTACACGTGTACTGGAGTTTGGCTGTCTCCATATTGCGCAATATAAACTTACTTCCCGATTGGTGTTTTGTGGCTTTTCATTTAAAAACGTATCCTGAGTGCTTTTTGGACAAAATCTTCCACGACACTCGCAAATAGGCCATAAACAGGAAAACAACCACATGTCAAAGGCATCATGATCACATCATCATCAGCGAAATCATCCGAGGCCACCTCTGCCGGCGTACTCACAATCTCATCCTCAACGTCACGATTAAACTGGTGAACTTCTCTGGATGCCAACAGCAGGTTCCTCCGCCGTTGCAGTGGCTCCAACAGCTCCTGAAACTTCTTCTCCAGCAGCTGCCGCCGTCCATCCACCTCGTCGGTGTCCTTCACCTCCTGACTGAGTGCCTTTACCTGGCTCTGCAGCTCCACCACCTCCCGCTGACGCACCTCCACCTGGTTCTCCAACATCTGTAGCAAATATAAACACAGTAAGTTCCACCAATGCCAGCCGACAGATGCGTTAGAGGACTAAAGTGCTCCAGGCTCACATACCTGCTGCTTCTTGAGCAGAATACTGACAGACGTCAGGTCTTTACCGTAGTCGTCAGACTGGATCTGACCCTCCAGGCCACCCATCCACTTGTCCAGATCAGCACAGCTCTGTGTGAACAGCTCTGCTTTGTTGGCATCGAACAGGCACTGAGCTTTGGTCTGAGTGGTGGACTCCAGCTCCTCCCACATCGTCTGCAGCACCATCATCTTCTGCTTCACCACTTTTTCTGTCTCTGGTTTCTCAGATACCAGCAACATGCCATTCTGCAGTGTGACAAAAGCCATTGGAGCTTCACCTAACTGAAGATGTTGGACAGAACAGCCTGGGCTCAGAGCTACAGTGATGGACTGATGAGACATGCAGGACATAAACAAGGTCCAGAGGACTTTTTAAAGACCTTTGAGACAATGAGATTATCTCTGCTAATTAAAGAGCCTTTTAGTGTCAAAAGACAACTACGGTAAAAGATTTAAACTCAGAGTTGCTGAGGACAATTCTTGTCTTCTAAATGTGCATGAATTTGTCAATATTTCCTTCCAGAAGAGAAACCTAAACAGTGAAACCAGCTAGATTTGACATGTGCGAGCCAAAGACTATTCCACTTCAGTCACCTTGTACATGCTTCCCTTAGGGAACATTATTCTGCAGCATGGGATAAATTTTCATTGTTATGCTGATGACACTCAGCTTTATTTATCCATGAAACCAGAGGAGACAGAGAAGTTAGTGAAGCTCCAGACCTGTCTTAAAGACAAAGTCCTGGATGTCTTCAAATTTCCTCCTCCTTAACCCAGGAAAAACTGAGGTCATGGTGTTTGGTCCTGAACCTCTCAGGGATAGATTAGATCACATGATCACTCTAGATGGTATCTCATTAAAAATCTAGTCTATCTGTGAGGAATCTAGGAGTAACTTTTGAACAAAATCTGTCCTTCAACTCACACATTAAATTAGTCTCTAGAATGCCTTTTTTCACCTGAGGAACATCACAAAGATTAGGAAGCTACTGACGCGGCATGATGCTGAAAAGTTAGTCTATGCATTTGTTACTTTCAGGCTGGACTATTGTAATTCTTTATTATCAGGGTGTCCAAACAACTCTTTAAGAAGCCTCCAGGTGATCCAAAATGCTGCAGCCAGAGTTCTGACAGGTATTGACAAAAGAGATCACATAACTCCTGTAATGGCGTTGCTTCATTGGCTGGCCGTTAAATTTAGAATAATTTTTAAAACCCTTCTTTTGACCTACAAGGTCCTCAGAGGCCTAGCTCCATCCTACCTGGAGGAGCTAGTGATACCTTATCAGCCCAATAGACTGCTCCGCTCTCAGAATGCTGGTCTACTTGTGGTTCCCAGAGTTTCTAGGAGTAGAATGGGGTGCCGAGCATTTAGCTACCAGGCCCCCCTGCTATGGAACCAGCTCCCTGTCCAGGTACAGGAGGCTGACTCCATCTCTACTTTTAAGATCAGACTTAAAACCTACCTCTTTGAAAAAGCTTAATGTTACTAATTCTGTAGTTCCAGTTACTATCATAGATAGACAAATTATCATACTTAGAGGGTCGTCTAATCATTAGGTCACATCTTAGCTATGCTGTTATAGGCCAAGGCTGCCGGGGTCCGGAAACACGATCACCTGACAGGCCTCTGTCACCCCACTGGGTCATGGTTTCCTCTCCTCTCCTCTACTTTCCTCCTCCTCATCAAGCAGACTAGTTATGCTGATTCCTGTGTCGTTTTTCTGCTCCCCCCCCCCCCTATTCATTTAAAGGTATTGCCGCCTTCGGAGCTGCATGACGACCTCCTGACCCGTTGTATAGTGTATTTTTGTGTGTGTTTCTGTGCTCTGTGCCATGCCTCTCCTATCCTCTCCCTCTCCCTCTCTCCTCTCCCTCTCCTCTCTCTTTACCCAGCCAGCCATCAGCAGGAGGGTCCCCCTACATGAGCCTGGTCCTGCTCAAGGTTTCTTCCTGTTAAAGGGGAGTTTTTCCTTGCCATTGTTGCTTGTCTGGGGTTAGGCCCTGGGATTCTGGAAAGTGCCTTGAAACAATTTTGATTGTATAAGACGCTATGTAAATAAAGATTGATTTGATTTGATTTGAGTCTGTAGGGGACTCTCGGAGGGTTGCTGGTTCAACCCCCGATCTGGGCTATACGTGAAAGTAGGAAGTCCCAGGACACCTTCAGAGCGCTGCCAAGGTACCATTGAGCAAGGCAACCAACCCCCAAATGCTCACATTGGGGCCTTGAGATGAGCTGGTACACCCTGCCTTCACCCAGGGCATGCTTCAACACACTCCACCTCCCCCCATGACCCACAAAGGGAGGAAAAAACCTCAAACAACATCTTTGCCACAAACATATAATTCAGGCCGGAAGAATGGTCCATCTTCACTGCGGGGGTCGGACCCCTTGGGGACGGCACAAATTTCAATCGTTGCATAATCATTGTGCAACAGTGACGTCACCCAGGGAATACCAACAGCAAAAGTCATAACAAAGAAACCAATGATGAGGACGGAGGTGAAGATGGATGAGCTGAGGTATGATATTCTAAGAGATGATATCCTGCAGTTCCCAGAGTTTCGCCCACATAACATTTTTATTGTTCTGATCGCTGCAAACTGTGTCTGTGAAGACAGCGCGTTAATAAATGGTAAACAGCACTATCGTGTTGTGATACTTGGAAGATACCAAAGCAGACAGACAAGTGCTGCGTTTCCCCTTTGTGTGATACTAGGCTAATGCTCCACTTCTGCTGAGTTACACCCTGCTCTAACTTTAGCCAATCAGTGCCCAGGAAACATCAAGCCCCACCCAGGAGTATTTCAGGGCCAAGCAAAGTACCTACCCTCGAGCCAGGACAGGGACTTATGCCCTGTAAATGTTCCTGTAAATGGAGTTTGGAGAAGGTTCCTGCAGTAGAGACACGCCTATTACATAATATGTGCAGCATTAACGGCCCCAAAAACAGATTTTAGTCTGCCTTGACAAAGATGGAACCAACCATGTTGTGAGAAACGGACACCAACCAACCATCTTAACTCTAAATCCCGTTTCTGTCGCTTCCTCTGTTGCTGGCAAGAGGAAGCGTCGGAATTGTACAAGAGCCTCTCAGTGATGATCACATGACCTGGGCAGGAAGCAACTGTGTTGCAAGCAGTGATGGAGGTTTTAGCTAACTTAGCAGGAAGCTCCGGACTTGTACAGAACAGTTGTCTCAGAAAGAACCACTTGAAGGGGTATTTAGCTGGTCAGAAGGGGTAGTTATCTGGTCAGAAGGTGTATTTAGCTGACAGAAGGAGTATTTAGCTGGTCAGAAGGGATAGTTAGCTGGAGCGAAGGGGTAGTTAGCTGGTGAGAAGGGGTAGATAGAGGGTCAGAAGAGTCAGGAGTGTTTAATTGCCGTGTCTCCACTTCGATGAGCACAAATAGGTCACATGGCAATTAACATCAATCAGTCATGGTAATTGAATCATAGCAACTGGACTGTTCATTAGTGGCCAATAACGAACCCCACTGTGCCAAGGGAAGTTTCGAAGACCCACATAATGAGGGGTGGAGCAACCAACAACCTGGTGACTGAAGCTCCAAATGTATTAATGGCTCCTGAAGAGTATAAATATCTGGAATTCCCCACAGACAGAACTGATGAAGCCTCTTTGATGAGAGGTGAAACATCTTCATGGAACTCAAACAGTCCAGTTGCTATGATTCAACTACCAGAATTAACTTGACCTGGATGGCTGAGAACCTTCACAGACATCAATCAATATTACTAACCTGGTCAACACATACAGGAAGTGTTTGATAGCATGTTTGTGGTTGTGATCTGACCTTCTGGATCTTCTGGAGCCATTCTTTGTTGGACTGCAGCTCAGCCATGAAGGCCTGGTGTTTCAGCCACTTGCTGTGCAGATTCCGGGCCTCGTCGTAGCTCATGTCCTGAGCGGAGAGCATCTTCTCATTGATCCACAGAGACAACTGGACACAAAGGCATGATTAGTTTTTCTCCTGACACCTGAAGTTTGCCTGCTGATGCTGGATTAGGAGCTGACCTCTTGGCAGTCTTGTAAAAACTTCTGCAGGTCTCTGTTGTCCTTCAGTCTCATCAGTAGCTCAACTGCAGCCTCTCGATTTCTCCTTTGTCTGAAACATAGAAGATGATTTTCAGAGCTGTCTCTGTCCTGCTCAGTCAGCAGGTCCAGGAGGCCCCTCGTTACCAAAGCTCAGTGACCTACCTGCCGTCAATGGAGGCCACTCTCTCCTGTATCCGATCAGCATTGATGTTGCCATCACTGGTGAGTCTTCTGCCGGCCTCCACTACGAAATTAATTTTATCTTCGTTGGCATCCATAGTGGTCATGAAGTCCTCATGTATCTTTATGGCAGCTTCTGCACCTTCTAAAGTTGTCGGCATTTCCGTATGAGCCAGGACGTATTCCTGCAGGGCAACAACACCATACAGGCACATGGTAAGCCAAACGTGTAGAGCAAGACCAAATGCCAACTCTGGGATACTCTGTGGAGCTTACCTGGTTGTTGAGGAAGGCCTCAGCTTGCTTAGTGTCCCTGAGGAACAGCTGGTATGCGTGAGACTGGGACAGCAAGTTCTGCCGGTTCTCCCACATCTTGTGCAGCTCGTTCCAGCCAGTATCGAGGGCCTGCAGCCGTTGTCTCAGGAACATGTACTGTGCATCTGTCTGGCCCTGAGTTACCATCTCTCCCATGTCCCGCATTTTCTGATAGTCCTCCTCATAGTTGTGGATCTCATTCTTGATTCCTTCATGCTGGGCCATTAGTTTCTCTGCCTCAGCCAGAGTATTGGGCATGTCCTCAGAGGCAATGGCTGTCTGAGTGCGCGAGAGCCACGACTGAAAGTCATCTAGCTCACGCAGAAACTGCTGCAGTTTTCTTGCCTCACCCAAAGACTCCTCGCGGTTCTTCAGGGTGTTCTTCATCTCATCCCAAACCGTGCTAATCTCCACAAGCTGCCCTGTGATGGCCTTGGCCTGGTCAGGATGCTGCTCTCCCAGTTGCTGAGCCTCACCTCGCAGATCTCTCAGTTTATCCTCGATGGCAGCCAGGTCCCGCTCCATTCCTGTTAGTTTGCGCTGCAGTGCCATTACTCCAGTGAGGTCATTGCCCAGCTCCTGGGTGGACTCAATGACCTTGGTCTTCTCTATGATCCAGGACTTGGTCTCATTGCACTCAAGGTGGTAGTTCTGAACTCCTAAAGCAGAATTCAGAGAATCCTTCTTCTGGTCCATTAGATCACGGAACTGGCTCCACCTGAAGATGAAAAGATAATCAATCAAGCTTTATTTGTAGAGCAGTTTAAACATCTATACCAGGAACCAAATAAACAAGAAATAAGTGAAGTAAGAACATAAAATGAAATCAAGCCAGATGATGATAAAGTGTCAGCATTTACTGTATTTAGAAGGGATAATTCTAGAGCTCAGATCCAAAGTGTTAACCAGTAGGAGCCCCATGAATGAAGCAGGACATGTGAACTTCTAATGGAACCTTCCCAAGGAAAGTGGAGATTGGCTCTAATAAATGAGACCAGTCTGTTTTTCCACCCAAGACTGAGCTGGGAGCCAGAGCGAAGGCTCCAGCATACATTTGGACCAGTTAAATGTTGAGCAGCAGAACTGGAGCTCATTGGAGGCTGGACAGAAAAGACTGACTCCTGAAAAGCCTTACAGAAGTGGAAGCAGGAGCTTAGACAGGCGTGAGCTGCCTTCTCCAGATGTTAGCAGGTTCTGACCCAAACATCTGCTTCTACCTGTTATTGAGTTTGTCCTGTTGTGTCCTGATGTCCTTTTCACTGGGGTGACCGTTGTGCATCAGCTGTCGAGCGATCTGGTTCACCACAGCAACCCGAGATGCCTGGTTGTTCATCTCCGGCTCCAGACTTTCAAACCTGTCACATTAAGAGTGCTGTTAAAGAGACTGAACATGTGACATCTTGACGTTCCTCCTGAAGTCCTACCTGTGCTGGACCACTTCCAGGTCTTCCAGTTTTTCAGGGATCTCCATGCTGTTTAGCCACTGCTCCTTCTCATCGATCCAGACCTCACACGCGTTGGCCTCACTGAACATTTTGTAGAGGGCCAGAGCATCCTGCAGTGCCTGCTTCCTCAGTTTCGTCAGTTCCGACACTTCCTTGTACCGCTCCTCAATGCCAACCAAACGAGCGTGCACGTCCTGGTCCTCCTCTCTTGGCAGGGAGGAAGCTTGCTCGTGGAGGGAGTCGATGACAGACCGGTAGCTGCTTACCTCGGCTGCAGCATCCTTGTGTTTTCTGACCAGAGCTTGTGTGGAGAACTCATCATGGCCCGTTTCCCCACTGGAAACGATTCGCAGAGCATCCAACATCCAGGTATCCACGTCATCTGCGTCAGCCTGGAACTGGTGCAGCACCAGAGCCTCCTCCAGACAGTTCTTCCTCACAGCTGCCAGGCGCTCCAGCGCTGCCCACTGTGCCTGCAGGTCATCCAAGCGATCCTGGATTTTGGTAGCAGCAAAGTGGTGGGCCTCCACCATAGCCCGACCCTCTGCCATGGTGTGCTGGAAATGGCCAGCACGGCCGCTCATCTCGTCCTCCAGAGCTCGCTGCTGACTGAGAAGGCGCAACGCCCCCGTCAGATCCTTGCCGCGCTCATCGGTGGACAAAATCTGCTCCTTCTCACGAATCCAGCCCTCTTCCTCAGCCATTTCCCAAAAGAACTTCCAAAGTCGTCGAGATTCTTCCAAGCGGGCACGGCGTTCCGCGGCCAGTTGGGTCAACTCCTGGTAGCTGAACTCCAGGTGGGAAACTCTGTCCTGGATGACCTGTGGGTCACAAGGCTTGTAGCCTGGAGAAGAGAAGCTGCCTTAGTTCGAAGACTGGATAGAAACCCGGATTACCTTCAGCTTCTGAACTAAGCCATCGGATGCTCCTCACCCTCGTTGGTGATTGCATACTTCTTGGCACTGGTGTTAACAACCTTCACCCTCTCAGCCTGGATGGAAATGTCAGCCTCCACAAGAGCATGTTTCTGCAGCAGGTCCTCCACACCCAACAGATGTTTCCCATAATCTTGAGACAGCAGCAACATCTGCAACAGGACAGCAAAGATGAAAAGTTTCACAGATCACTTCTTCAATATGGAAAAAGCTTTAAGAACCTCAACGCACCTTCATCTCATCCATCCAGTCCATTATGTAGAGCATCTCCTGGAAAACTCTCTGAAGGCCCAGGTTCATTTCCAGCCTTTGTCTCCGGGCCTTCAGCAGCTCCAGCAGATATTCCCACAGCCGGATGACATTGTCCTTTCTGGCAGTGATGCGTTTAATGTCATTATAGCTCTCAACCTCCAGCTCTTTCGCCACAGCAACAACAGCCTGGACCCGCTCCTCATACGCCGCAATGTCTGTCTCAATGGCCTCATGCTTCTTAGTAGCCGCCTCCACGGCCTGAAGGTCAAACCCAAAGTTGTCCTGAAGAAAAAGAGATGTCAGTCTCTCCATGAAACTAGCCGCAGGTGTGCTTGCAGGTTTGAGGTTTGGCCCGGTTCAGTAGAAGCTCACAGTTCCACCTCCTTACCTGTGAGACCAGTCTCTGGTTTTCACTGAGCCAGGTCTCTCTCATGGCAGCCTTGCGGTCAAAACGCCTGGCAAGTTGTTCCAGTTTCTCCTGACGAATAAGTTCTGTTCTCAGAGCCAGCTCCCTCTCGTGTTCTGCCTTCTCCAGTCGCTCCCAGGCCTTATGGACAACCAACAACATGGATTTAGCTGCTAAAGCAAATGTACATCTAGAAAGGTGGACCAGTGGCTTCTTCACAGAGAACAACTGTTTTTGGTTCACAACGTTTCCATGAGTGTTTAGACAGCTGCTTATAAATTAAATGTATTATTATTATTACTGTTATTAACATCAGCTAACAAGTTCACTAGCTAACGGCAGCAGATCAGACCTTGTTGATGTCTGAAATGAGTTTTCCCTCTCGGGGCATGTAGACCTTCTGGTTGTTAGCTCTCATCTTACTCTGAATGGTGAAGAGAAGAACCTCCAGGTTCCCCTTCTCTGTGAACCTGTAGAGAGGAAGTGAAACAACATGAATTAATGCGATTGGATTGAGAAGACCGGTAAGACTGATGAACTGAAGGAGGACATTCTGACTTTGGAGGTTTCTCCACAGTTCTGTAGGTGTTGAAGGCCTGAAGCTGCTGCTGGACTCCAATCAGAGAGTTGGCAAACTTGCGGTTGTTCAGGATGATGATGGTTTGTTCAATCCATTCTAGCAGGTCTGAAGCCAGACACTCGTACTTCTCAATCATCTTCTCAGCCTCGATGGCATGGTCCAAAACCTGGATGTATGGATGAGTTCAGCCAATGCAAATGGTCGATCAGTAAATGATTCCCCTGTGATTAGTGCAGTTCCTGACCTTGCCAATACGTTTGCCCTCCACTTTTAGCGCCTTCATTTTTGAGAAATAGTGATAGTAGGTGACCACGTAGGTGATGACCGACTTCTCGTCAGGATGATCCACGCTGATGTCTGACACACAAATGAGAAGCAGCAAATGGTTACCTTTGGAGAGAGGTGGACACCAAAGAAAAATGGACTTCTCCTGAAGATGATGACATAGAACAGAGGCTTTCGTAAATCCGATGAATTTTCTTAAGGATTTTAACCCTTTAAGCGCCGAAATCGCAAAATTGCGACAAGCAACATTGTTGAATAAAACGGACTGTATCTATAAATGTGGTGCCGAATCTCGTTACTAATTTTCACCAGAAGATGGCAGACATGTGTACCTGTAATATGAGCAGCATCTTTGGCCGTGGTTCTATTCAAAGATTTGGAGTAAAAAGAGTAAATAACCCTCAAGCGCAGAGACATGGCGGCGAAGCAGTGGTAGTAGTGCTGAGCATAGCAAGAGCAAAATGGAGCGAAAGAGTGTTTTTTCATTTACTCACGATGCCGAGAGGTCGGTTTACCGTCGACCAAGTACTTCGTCAGGTACTGGCTGACTCCGATTCCGAGGAGGAAGACATTCAGTTGTCCAGTGAAGCAGAAACTGATGTGTGCCATGGTCCACAATCAACACATGGTATAGCGGAGGCTTCACCTCAGCGTGGCCAGGGTGGAGGCATTTTGCGAACCCCAAGCAGAGGACGTGGTACCCCGAAGATGGTACCCCGAAGGACAAGACACCAAGACATAAACAATGTAATGTTGTTTATGCTGTACAGTGCCAGGAGGAATGCAAGGAACTGTACATTGGTGAAACCAAACAACCTCCCCACTGAAGAATGGCAAAACACAGACGTGCCAACTCTTCAGGTCAGGACTCAGCAGTCCACTTACACCTAAAGGAGAGCGGGCACTCCTTTGAGGACAGCCAAGTACGAATACTGGCCAGAGAAGACCGCTGGTTTGAGAGGGGTGTCAAGGTGTTGATTCGGTAACATATTGTGTCACTTCCTGTCTTCTCAATCGTTCGTTGGTTGCACTGTGCACGGTGTGTTGGATTCACTTGTGTTCACTTGTGTGTGTTGGATTTACTTTACTTCCTTCACTTTACTTAAATTGAATACTTGGGACATTCTAATCACCTGAAAACAACAGTGAGAAATAACCCATATTAAACAAATACAGGGCTCCGTCGATTATTAGCATTAGCATGGTTTGTTTCACCCGGTGTCTTTGTCTGTTCAGTGTGTGAAATGTTTAGTTACTCCTCTGCCTCTTTTAGTGAAGTGAATAGGTGCAGAAAGTGTAGTTTATTAACGGTTATGGAGGCGAGATTTAGTGAGCTTGAGACACGGTTCCGCAGCTTGGAGTTAGCTGGAGTTGCGTCAGGTAGCCAGGAGAAGCTAGCTGCTGCGGAGCCGCCTAGCGTAGCTACAGCTGGACCGCTAGCTGTAACAGCCGGCTAGCCAGGGCGGTTGGGTGACGGTTTGCAGGAAGCGTAGCCCAAACCAAAGGCCCACGGTGCACCAACAACCGCTTCCCGTGGCTAATCGTTTTTCCCCACTCGGTGACACACCCACTGAGAAACCGACCCTGGTAATTGGCGACTCTGTGGCGACACACGGGATGGTGCCTCTCTCATTTCTAGTAACTTGGCCAATTTATTAGACCCAAAGTGACCTGACAAACCAGGGTCCAGACCATGATGCAGAGTTGTAGTCTTACACACCTCTCTGCTGCTTCCATAGAACCCTCATCCACCAACAATAATATATTTAACACTATAGAGGTAGTCTCTGTTCCACGGTTAAAAGTTCACCAAGCACAGAGCAGGGGAGCGGCCAATCACCATAATCTTATTAAAATTAATACCAAAGCACAAGTTGGAGAAACTAAGATCACAATTAAATGTGGACTGTTAAATATTAGATCTCTTTTGTGTAAATCCCTGTTAGTGCACGACCTGATAGCAGATCATCACATTGATTTATTTTGTCTTACTGAGACCTGGCTTCAGGAGGAGGAGTATGTTAGCTTAAATGAATCTACTCTTCCTACCCATCTTAATTATCATATTCCTCGCGGTACTGGTCGAGGAGGGGGAGTGGCAGCAATCTATCACTCCCAAGTTATTAATTAATCCTAGAACAAAACATGGCTCCAGTTCATTTGAAAGCCTGACTCTTGGCATCACCCATCTGAACTGGAAGACAGGAAAGCCACTTTTGTTTGTAGTTGTATACTGGCCCCCTGCTGGGCCACATTCAGAGTTCCTGTCTGAGTTCTCTGATTTCTTATGTGACTTGGTCCTCAGAACAGACAAAGTCATTATCATTGGAGACTTTAATATCCATGTAGACATTATAAATGACAGCTTTAGAAATGTCTTCATTTCATTACTTGAATCAGTTGGTTTTCCTCCAGCAGATAAACCAACCAACTCATAGCTTCCACACCCGAGATCTAGTTCTGACTGGTGATGGTGTTGAGGTACAACATGTGTCAGTGTTCCCTCAGAACCATCACTGGATCCTGATGTTTTAGCAAACTATAGGCCGATATCCAACCTTCCTTTTATCTCTAAAATTCTTGAGAAGGTTGTGGTGACTCACGTTACTGGAGCACCTGCGGAGAAACAGCCTGTTTGAGATGTTTCAGTCAGGCTTGAGAGCTCATCACAGCACAGAAATGGCACTTCTTAAAGTTACTAATGATCTTCTTATAGCTTCAGATCATGGACTGGTTTCTATGCTGGTTCTGCTGGACCTCAGTGTTGCTTTTGATACAGTTGATCACAGCATCCTGTTACAGAGACTGGAACATGTGATTGGGATTAAAGGGACAGCACTAGACTAGTTCAGATCATATTTATCTGATAGATACCAGTTTGCTCATGTCCATGGTGTTCCCTCCTCATACAGTAGGGTTAGCCATGGAGTTCCTCAAGGTTCTGTACTTGGACCAATCCTCTTCACCTTGTACATGCTTCCCTTAGGGAACATTATTCTGCAGCATGGGATAAATTTTCATTGTTATGCTGATGACACTCAGCTTTATTTATCCATGAAACCAGAGGAGACAGAGAAGTTAGTGAAGCTTCAGACCTGTCTTAAAGACATAAAGACCTGGATGTCTTCAAATTTCCTCCTCCTTAACTCAGGAAAAACTGAGGTCATGGTGTTTGGTCCTGAACCTCTCAGGGATAGATTAGATCACATGATCACTCCAGATGGTATCTCATTAACATCTAGTCTCTCTGTGAGGAATCTTGGAGTAACTTTTGACCAAAATCTGTCTTTCAACTCTCAAATTAAAACAGTCTCTAGAAGTGTTTTTTTTCATCTGAGGAACATCACAAGGATTAGGAAACTACTGACGCGGCATGATACTGAAAAGTTAGTTCATGCATTTGTTACTTCCAGGCTGGACTATTGTAATTCTTTATTATCAGGGTGTCCAAACAACTCTTTAAGAAGCCTCCAGGTGATCCAAAATGCTGCAGCCTCGAGTTCTGACAGGTATTGACAAAAGAGATCACATAACTCCTGTACTGGCGTCTCTTCATTGGCTGGCCGTTAAATTTAGAATAATTTTTAAAACCCTTCTTTTGACCTACAAGGTCCTCAGAGGCCTTGCTCTATCCTACCTAGAGGAGCTAGTGATACCTTATCAGCCCAATAGACCGCTCCGCTCTCAGAATGCTGGTCTACTTGTGGTTCCCAGAGTCTCTAGGAGTAGAATGGGGGGCCAAGCATTTAGCTATCAGGCCCCATTGCTATGGAACCAGCTCCCTGTCCAGGTACGGGAGGCTGACTCCATCGCCACTTTTAAGATTAGACTTAAAACCTACCTCTTTGAAAAAGCTTATTGTTACTAATTCTGTAGTTCCAATTATTATCATAGACAGACAAAATATCATACTTAAGGGGTCGTCTAATCATTAGGTTAACATCTTAGCTATGCTGCTATAGGCCGAGGCTGCCAGGGTCCAGAAACATGATCACCTGACAGGCCTCTGTCACCCCACTGGGTCATGGTTTCCTCTCCTCTCCTCTCCTCATCAAGTAGACTAGTGATGCCATTTCTTGTGTAGTTTTTCTGCCCCCCCCCTTCTGTATTCATTTACAGGTATCGCCGCCTTCAAAGCTGCATAATGACCTCCAACCCCGCTGACCCACTCAACTGGCAGCTTATTCAATATTCAATATAATGTATTTTTGTATTTCTATGCTCTATGCATCTCCTCTGCTCTCCTCCCTATTCTATCCTCTACCTATCCTCCCCCTTCTCCTCTCTCTCTACCCAGCTGGCCATCAACAGGAGGGTCCCCCTACATGAGCCTGGTCCTGCTCAAGGTTTCTTCCTGTTAAAGGGGAGTTTTTCCTTGCCACTGTTGCTTGTCTGGGGTTAGGCCCTGGGATTCTGGAAAGCGCCTTGAAACAATTTTGATTGTAAAAGACGCTATATAAATAAAGATTGATTGATTGAAGGAAGCTGTCCATGTCAAATTGGAAAGACCATCCTTAAACAGAGGTGGTGGGCTAAGGCACTTCCTATCACCCACATACAATGCAATCCTCCACTCCGTCCAACAACAAACCAAACATTCACACCGTTTCAGGAGACCTGGTGACTCACCACCACGTGAGCCAGCAGACAAAGGGGAGATACAGCAACTGAAACTGGGTGAACGACCCTACCAACAACTCTCGGGTGACCTCAGTCCTCGAGGGCCACGATGCTGCCGGGTTTTCTATCCCAGTGAATGCATTTTCAGCCTGGTAGGACAGAAAACCTGGCAGGATCGTGGGCCTCGAGGACTGAGTTTGACACCCATGTGACCCACATCATTAGCATGCTGATGGTCCACAAGGATTATATTTTCAAGTTCTGTCCCCAGCGAGTTCAGAACTGAAGAAGCCTTTTGGATAGAAGGCAAAATGTCTTCAAAAGAGAAGAAAAACAGTCCAGTTGATACAGAAAACTACCTTGGATAACTATGACCTGGATGATTGAGAATCTAGAAAGACATACTTTCAAGTTATAGCCTTTGGAAATCTTGATATCAAAATTGTATATTTTCTTGAAAAAACTCCGGCGCCTAAAGGGTTAATGTTCTGGCAGAGGTCAAGAACCAAACATTTACATAGCTGTTGACCAGTGGCTCAGTTCTGGATCATGGGCTCTCTTACCTTCAGGGTCCAGAAGCTTGGTGAGTCCCAGGTGCTGTTCAGCCAGGTTGAAGGCATTTTGAAGGTTGTAGTGAGCATTGGACTTCTTCAGCTTGTCAAAGTCAACCAGATCAGGTCTGAATAAGAAGAGGAACAATAAAGATCAGAGTTCTATCTGGTCTTGAAGAGGTTCTGAAGGTCTCCAGGACCACAGTGCTACCTGTGCTTGTGGATCAGAGCATTAAAGGCCATCCCGTCCCTCCAACTAGTGGTGAAGTTATGTATGTTGACGTTGGGATATCTGCAGAAGAAATGCACCTCAAACTGATGATGCTGTCACAAGCTGGTTGTCATTGGTATTAAATGAGGTCCAGTCTCACCCTGCTGTCTTCATCTGACACCAGAGCAGCAGAGCATCTTTAGCTGATCGCTTCTCCTTGTTGTCTTCGGTCTCCACACTGATGTCCTGAATCTGAAAAAAACACCCAAGTCACACCTGAGGCACACCTGTAGGGCAGAGTGTTTGCCTCTGACAGATCCAAGGTAGTTTTCTCTGTCAACCAGACTGGGTTTCTTCTCTTGAAGACGTTTCGCCTTCTATCCAGAAGGCTTCTTCAGTTCTGAAATCGCTGGGGAGAGAGCTTGAAAATATATAGCCCCTGTGGACCATCTGCATGCTAATGATCTGGGTGGTCACCTGAGAACTGGTGAAAACAGAGAAAAACAGAGAAAACTACCTTGGATACAATGACCTGGATGACTGAGAATTTACTCTGACAGATGTGACTCAACAGAAAAAAACTGACCAAGGACAGAGGTGGACAGGTAGGACCCCAGCTCAGGGTTAACACTCAGCTGTGATGTGATTGGAGGATGTAAGGAATGTGATATCACCTGGACACACCTGTTAGCCAAACATGACCACAGCAAGACTTTAACCTGAACTGAAGCTTCGCCCAGTCAGAGGCCCTCTGTCAATATGTGCTAAAAAGGGACATGGCCTTAACTCTAGAGTCATTAGGTTCGTGTCTGAAGAATAAGAGTCATACAAATGTGTGTGTGTGTGTGTATGGGCGAGTCTATGTGTTGGTGTGTGAATGTGTATGGTGTGTGTGTTGGTGTGCATGTGAGTGTGGTGGTTTGTTTGTTTGTGCGTGTTGGTGTATGTATGCTGGTTGGTTTGTTGGGGTGTGTGTATGTGTGTGTACTGTATATGCATGTGTGTATGTGGTTAGGTTGAGAGTTACCAAGAGTGCCAAGGTATTGAATACCTGGAAACGGAGAATAATGGTCCAGATGAGACCCAGTGTCAGCCGGTGGTTGCCATCGACAATATCATGAGAGCCCATGTTTTCCAGGTGCACCCTCTGCTCCTTTAGGAACTGCAGAGCTTTGTCCACATTTTCCAGACAGTGAATACGCATCCGACCTTTGGTAGGTTTTGGCTGGAGCCACAGAAGACAAAACACGAGGCACCAACAGAGGGAAATCACAATTTGTTGTTCTTGTCTTCAGGAAAAACAAAGTAGTGGCTACATTCTTCTACTGGACTGTCTCAAGTCCAGAATCAGAGAAACAACATGCTGTAGGTGTAGGAGGTGGATCAGGGATCGTGCTGGTGGACCGCTGTGTATAAGTAAGTGTGTGTGTGTGTGTGTGCACGCTCCAAGTACTGACCAGTCGCTCTCCTGACAGAACCTCCAAAAGTTTGATCAGCATGCGTCCATCTCTCAGGTCCATGTAGAGGTCTGTGATCCTGCAGGACACTCTGGACAGGTGAGAGTTCACCCACTTAGTGAAGGTCTTCTTCTGCACCGCTTCACGCTCATCTGTGCTCATCGCACGCACACACGCACACACATACACACACAGATTTCATTAAGTCATTTCATTGAGTCATCATTCACACCCACCAGTACAGTTGACACATTGCTGTGGCAACAGGCTGATTTCTCACTATTTAATGATCTGGTTACACTTGATCATTCCAACAGATCTTTTAACATCATTCAGGTGTTTAACTTCCACCCGAGGGACACAGAAGGTCACCAGAAGGAAGAAGACTGTTCCCTCAGGTGTTTCTTCTGACTGAAGCCTCCTTCACTGATCGGTGATCAGATAACCATCAGATTGGGCTCCACCCCCATCAAGACCTGACCTGAGCTCAGAATCGAAAGTCACATCTACATAGCTGGTTTTATGTCACACAGAAAGAAAAAATAAGGAAATCAGACATTTCCTTTGAAGTGATCCATGAAATAAAGTGGAATTATTTTTTTATCTGTTAACATTTACGAACATGCTTCTGAAGACAAAAGCAAGCAGACAGATGTTGGTCTCATCCTGCCATTCCTTTAAAGACACATTACCTTGCAGCTGCTTGAATCGACCTTCCAGAGGGTTGTAGCTATGCTCCAACACAGGTGATTCTTGACACTCCGTCACCTCCATCGCTGCGCCTCCACGCCCACGCTCACACACACCACCCTCTTAGCTCAACAACACCGTCCTGCTACAACTCAACCTGCCCACAGCTCCCAGACCAGGAAACATCACCGCTCAGCCAAACAGGTCAAAGTCCTCACACCTACAATCTGGAGGTACAGCCGAGACTCTAACGCAGGTTTAATACCACTGAAGAACAGACCACTGAAGTAAGAAGACAGGACGTCCTCATGCTGTCAGAACAGGAAAAGGAAAGAGTCCAAAGGTCAATGTGACGCCACCATGCGTGTGCATATGTATGTGCGCGTGGAGAGAGAACAATCAGTAAGAGCTGCCAACAGGAAAATTCAACAGCAGAGAAATGAGTGGTGTAGCCACGCAAACACATGTGCAAACTTACACACAAGCCATGCCCACTGCCAACACCGAAGGAGGAGCATCACACTGTAAAATTCATCCTCTTACTGAACTTTTAGTCCCAAGTTTGTCATCCCAGTATCATCATTCTAGCTGGGGACAAAGGTCAAATCCTAATCCTGGAGAAACGAAACACTGGTGGAAAAGAATTAAGAATTTAGGAGCCAATAATCAGACTCAGAGGGTGCTGATGTATTTGTGTTACTGTGTGTGTCTGTGTGCCTATACTCAGTGTTTCCCTTCATTGTCCTTTCACATTCCTGACTGAAGGACAGGAAGTAAGAAACAAACATCCTGCACATGCACACACTAAGTGACCTCAATGACTAACAGACAGCCAATCACAGAGCTCCATCTTTAAGAACAAAGAACCAGAACCACACCCGCATCAGCTGTGATTTCCTAGATCACCGCTGTTTAACAGGAAATTACATCACATTCCAGCTCATGGACACTGCAGAGAGCTTTGGGTGTTTTGAAACTTGGTGCTGAGATTACCCATAACCCACCTCTGTGTGAAACAAAGATTGAGCACATTGGAGCATGTTTCAGAGGGAATCATGGCTACGTGGCTCCTACCTGCGAGTGCCTTGATGCGCGAACGCTCAAAAAGGCGAGCCGAGCTGTTCTCGTTGTCCCAGTCATCGTCCCAGCGGTTGTTGACGGTGTCGATGCTGCTGTACTGCTGCTGCAGCTCCATGTGGTCGAACTCAGAGGCCACTGTCGTCATCATTACCTTTTCTGCCTGACGCAGAGACACATCAACATGGACAAGTTCAGGCCCAGACCTATGGAACAAACAGGAAGTCAACCAGACTCTCAGCAGATTTCAGATGAAAGTTGCTGAAAATTATGTTTTCTTCTGCAGAAGGTGCAGCAGCAGTTGGCTCCACCATCTTTACTTGACTTTACTGTCAACTTCAATTCTCTTTGTCTGCTGACAGCCTCTTGTCTTCGAGGATGACATTATCGTCTGTATGTCCTTTTAATAAGCACAAAAAAACACAACACAAACGGATCAGCAGGGGCGCCTAACCTAATGTACGATCTGGAGCTGTGTGTGTGTGCACTCTCATTGGCTGCCTGCTGGGCGAGCTGACTGAAACTGATAGAGGATGTAAACATGAGACGAGCCATCAGAGCACTCAAAACATTTAAAGGATGTCTGCTGTGAGTCTTCATCCATTAATGGATTTTACTTCCCAGAATTCTCTGCTGTCTGATGGAAAGTCTGGATGAGCTATATCGATAGCAGGCATCGTGCGGGGGCGATGACACCAGCCTTATTTCAACGAATCTGTACTCATAATAACTGACATTACCAGCTGCCAATACTCAAGGCAAAAGGTTCTATGGGGTAGTGCTGTTCACCAGAAGATGGTGATGCCGCATCCTATTCATATCAATGTAGCACTCAGACACAAACATGGCTGCTCTTGTCACCACAATGCACACTCTGTAAATTGAAAGTTCCAAGAGGTGGAATGAAGAGTCTTTCCAACGGTAGAGGTAAGATCTTAAGACCGAGCCCGAGTCCGAGCCCGACCCAACCCGAAATTCGGGTCGGGCTTAAAATGCGTAAAATGTCAATCATTACGTTCGGGTCGGGTCGGGCCGGGCTTCTCTCTCGCTGACTTTTTTTTAATAAATATTTGTTTATAAAAATATACACTAAAACGATGTGTGGATACTAAACTAAGGAATACTTATTATAAATTAATAAATAAATATAATAAATTAGAGAAAATTAAAGCTTTTATTTTAAATTTCGTTGAAACAAAACTATAGAAATAACAATTTCATATATCTTTTACCATTTATTTGATTTGCGTTATTCTATTTAAAGCCTAGTGGGCTGCAGTATTTCTCCGCGTAATTAAGCGAGTGCGCATCAAGATTTCTCTTTCACTCTCTTTGTCTGGCCTCTTATTCTGTGTTCCATTCATTTATCATGATCATAAAAATATGTAGATTATTTTAACCTTAAAAGATCTTGCGTTTTTTCTGCCCAAAATACTATGGGATACATTTAAATTTCGGGTTTGCTTCGGGCTCGGGCCTGCAAATCAAGTAAATTGGTCGGGCTTGGGCTGGGTCGGGCTTTAATGCCCGCGGGCCTGGGTCGGGTCGGGCTGGATTTTTTAGGCCCGATCTTACCTCTATCCAACGGTCTGATTGGCTACATCGGATTGGCTGATATTTTTATCCGTAATATGCAGAGGGGATGCAGAGTTGTAGTCTTACACACCTCTCTGCTGCTTCCATAGAACCCTCATCCACCAACAATAATATATTTAACGTTATAGAGGTAGTCTCTGTTCCACGGTTAAAAGTTCACCAAGCACAGAGCAGGGGAGCGGTCAATCACCATAATCTTATTAAAATTAATACTAAAGCACAAGTTGGAGAAACTAATATCACAATTAAGTGTGGACTGTTAGATTTTTTTGTGTAAATCCCTGTTAGTACACGACCTGATAGCAGATCATCACATTGATTTATTTTGTCTTACTGAGACCTGGCTTCAGGAGGAGAAATATGTTAGCTTAAATGAATCTACTTCTCCTACCCATCTTAATTATCATATTCCTCGTGTTACTGGTCGAGGAGGGGGAGTGGCAGCAATCTATCACTCAAAGTTATTAATTAATCCTAGAACAAAATATGGCTCCAGTTCATTTGAAAGCCTGACTCTTGGCATCACCCATCTGAACTGGAAGGCAGAAAAGCCACTTCTGTTTGTAGTTGTATATCGGCCCCTGCTGGGCCACATTCAGAGTTCCTGTCTGAGTTCTCTGATTTCTTATCTGACTTGGTCCTTAGAACGGACAAAGTCATCATCATTGGAGACTTTAATATCCATGTAGACATTGTAAATGACAGCTTTAGAAATGGTTTCATTTCATTACTTGAGTCAGTTGGTTTCCTCCAGCAGATAAACCAACCAACTCATAACTTCAACCACACCCTAGATCGAGTTCTGACTTATGGTGTTGAGGTAGAACATGTGTCAGTGTTCCCTCAGAACCCACTCCTGTCAGACCATTCTTTGATCACTTTCACATTTATGATTAAGGATTCTTCTATGCTCAGAACAAAGTCTTACTATAGCAGATGTCTTTCAGATAATGCTGTAGCTAAGTTTAAGGAAGTCTGTGTAAATTCTCAGTCATCCAGGTCATTGTATCCAAGGTAGTTTTCTCTGTCAACTGGACTGGGTTTCTTCTCTTGAAGACGTTTCGCCTTCTATCCAGAAGGCTTCTTCAGTTCTGAAATCGCTGGGGAGAGAGCTTGAAAATATGTACCCAATGTACCTTGCAAGGAACTGTACATTGGGGAAACCAAACAACCTCTACACAGAAGAATGGCACAACACAGACGTGCCACCTCTTCGGGTCAGGATTCAGCAGTCCACTTACACTTAAAGGAAAGTGGGCACTCCTTCGAGGACAGCCAAGTACGGATACTGGCCAGAGAAGACCGCTGGTTCGAAAGGGGGGTCAAGGAAGCTATCCATGTTAAATTGGAGAAACCATCCTTAAACAGAGGTGGTGGCCTGAGGCACTTCCTATCACCCACATACAATGCAGTCCTCCACTCCTTCCAACAGCAAAACAAACATTCACACCATTCCAAGAGACCCAGTGACTCATCACCATGTGACCCAGCAGACAAAGGGGAGACATCTCAACAGAAACTAGGTGAACGACCCGACTAACGACCCTGCTAACGACTCTCAGGTGACCACCCAGATCATTAGCATGCAAATGGTCCACAGGGGCTATATATTTTCAAGCTCTCTCCCCAGCGATTTCAGAACTGAAACCCAGTCCAGTTGACAGAGAAAACTACCTTGGATAAGTTTAAGGAAGCGATCCCTGTGCTAATCCCAGGACCACCGTGTGTTTCCCCAGGGATAAATCATTATAATCTTAGCCCTGCTGAGGTTGACTCTATCGCAGAAGGTGCAGCAACCTCACTGAGAATCACGCTTGATTCTGTTGCCCCCCTGAAAAAGAAAATAGTAAATCAGAGGTGTGCCCCCTGGTATAATTCACATATCAGGACCCTCAAGCAGAAAGTGGCATTCTTGTAAAATAGACAGCTATCATATAGCCTGGAAAGACTGTCTATTAGTTTACAAAAAGGCCCTTCGTAAGGCTAGAACAGCTTATTTTTCTTCTTTAATTGAGGAAAATAAGAGCAACCCCAAGTTTCTTTTCAGCACTGTGGCCAAATTAACTAAGAGTCACAGTGTTTTAGATCCACATATCCCTTCTTCCCTTAGTGGTGAAGACTTCATGAGCTTCTTCACTGATAAAGTTCTAGCTATCAGAGAGAAAGCTAACTAGGCCATCCCAACAACTGGACCATCACCAGATGTGCTGACTGTGGGAACATACAGGTTCTCCAACGAGCCCTTAAACTCCTTCACCCCTATATATTTTTCTGAGGCGTCATCGCTAATTCAGAAATACAAGACCACCACGTGTCTTTTAGATCCCATCCAAACACACCTGTTGAAGAACCTGTTTTACCATTGATAGGCAGTTCTATCCTGGACCAGATCAATGGTTCTTTAGTGACAGGTTATGTACCCCGGTCCTACAAGGTGGCGGTGATTAAGCCGTTGCTTAAAAAAAACATCACTGGATCCTGATGTATTAGCAAACTATAGGCTGATATCCAACCTTCCTTTTATCTCTAAAGTTCTTGAGAAGGTGGTGGTGACTCAGTTACTGGAGCACCTGCAGAGGAACAGCCTGTTTGAGATGTTTCAGTCAGGCTTTAGAGCTCATCACAGCACAGAAACAGCACTTCTTAAAGTTACTAATGATCTTCTCATAGCTTCAGATCATGGACTGGTCTCTATGCTGGTTCTGCTGGATCTCAGTGCTGCTTTTGATACAGTTGATCACAACATCCTGTTACATGGAACATGTGATTGGGATTAAAGGGACAGCACTAGACTGGTTTAGATCATATTTATCTGATAGATACCAGTTTGCTCATGTCCATGGTGCTCCCTCCTCATACAGTAGGGTTAGCCATGGAGTTCCTCAAGGTTCTGTACTTGGACCAATCCTCTTCACCTTGTACATGCTTCCCTTAGGGAACATTATTCAGCCGCATGGGATAAATTTTCATTGTTATGCTGATGACACTCAGCTTTATTTATCCATGAAACCAGAGGAGACAGAGAAGTTAGTGAAGCTCCAGACCTGTCTTAAAGACATAAAGTCCTGGATGTCTTCAAATATCTCATTAAAATCTAGTCTCTCTGTGAGGAATCTAGGAGTAACTTTTGAACAAAATCTGTCCTTCAACTCACACATTAAATTAGTCTCTAGAAGTGCCTTTTTTCACCTGAGGAACATCACAAAGATTAGGAAGCTACTGACGCGGCATGATGCTGAAAAGTTAATTCATGCTTTTGTTACTTCCAGGCTGGACTATTGTAATTCTTTATTATCAGGGTGTCCAAACAACTCTTTAAGAAGCCTCCAGTTGATCCAAAATGCTGCAGCCAGAGTTCTGACAGGTATTGACAAAAGAGATCACTCCTGTAATGGCGTTGCTTCATTGGCTGGCCGTTAAATTTAGAATAATTTTCAAAACCCTTCTTTTGACCTACAAGGTCCTCAGAGGCCTAGCTCCATCCTACCTGGAGGAGCTAGTGATACCTTAACAGCCCAATAGACCGCTCCGCTCTCAGAATGCTGGTCTACTTGTGGTTCCCAGAGTCTCTAGGAGTAGAATGGGGGGCCGAGCATTTAGCTACCAGGCCCCCCTGCTATGGAACCAGCTCCCTGTCCAGGTACGGGAGGCTGACTCCATCGCTACTTTTAAGATCAGACTTAAAACCTACCTCTTTGAAAAAGCTTATTGTTACTAATTCTGTAGTTCCAGTTACTATCATAGATAGACAAATTATCATACTTAGGGGGTCATCTAATCGTTAGGTCACATCTTAGCTATGCTGTTATAGGCCAAGGCTGCCGGGGTCCGGAAACATTATCACCTGACAGGCCTCTGTCACCCCACTGGGTCATGGTTTCCTCTCCTCTCCTCTCCTCTCCTCTCCTCTCCTCTCCTCTCCTCTCCTCTCCTCTCCTCTCCTCTCCTCATCAAGCAGACTCGTTATGCTGATTCCTGTGTTGTTTTTCTGCCCCCCCCCCCCCCCCCCCCTCTATTCATTTACAGGTATCGCCGCCTTCGGAGCTGCATGACTTTGGTCAAAGGGATGTCAAAAGTCAGACGGATCTCATCCATGTTGGTGATGTGGCTGGGTGCGGTTATCTTGTCGCGGCAGTAGGTGCGGAAGATGGCCACCCTCTCCTGGTAGTCTGCGGGCAGCCGCTGCGCAACAGTTGTCCTTGCGCGTATGGGGAGATGCCGCCTCCTCATAAAGCGAAAACACTAAGATTGCTCGATTGCCATTTTCAGCCGCATATTCGATGGCCTGCAGTTTAAAGTAAGCCTCATTCATACGCGTCTCGCTTGACTGGCGCCATTTTAGGGGATCCTTACGCGTAGGTGTGCCGCTACTCGATTGGCGGAGCGTTTACCGTAGTGCACCCACCAAAGGCGCACAGCAGATTTTGGAACTCAGTCCACACACAAGGCGCTCCATATTATAAGGCACACTGTCGGTTTTTGAGAAAATCTCAGTGTTTTAAGTGCACCTTATAGTCGTGAAAATACGGTAAGTATCGAAGACCCCTACTGGAAACACATCAAAGTCAGAGGTCAGTAACTCTGTACTGTTTATTATTATTTTATCAGTAGTATCACAATTTCACTGGCAAATGTTAGAGAATGTTACCAGGTGACAAGAAAAAATAACCACTCATCAGAGCAGTGGATTTCTGTTCAACTTTATCTTCAAGACTCAAACGGAGGAAGAACCTGAGACAGAACACATGTTTCCCTCAGCAGCACCAACAGGAAGTGAGACTGGCCCTGCCCTCTCCCTCCAGACTCACATCACTGCACATTCCTCAAAGATGACGTGCATGTGTGCACCAACGTGTGGGCCCCTCCCAACCCTGACCAGTGAGGAGTTGGATCAGGTCTTTGCAGACCAGAACAGACCTTGGCTGGAATAGAGGAGCTCCACCATCAGGAAACAAGTGTGTACAGAAGGAAATAAGGCTTCTCCCTTCACTGTTGAGTGAAGAGGGCACACCATCAACCACGGTCTACATCTTGGAAAGGGGGGTGTGCCAGAATCGTTGACAATCCAGGAACAGCTGAAGAAGAATGACCTCTGCTCACTGCAGACAGTTCTCCTAAACTGATCCCAAACAAAAACCATAAATCATTTGTGGTCATCAATCACAAGATTACACAATAATTCATTCAACCTCAGAGGTTATCTTACAATAAATTCTACTAGCTCCGCAGGAACTGGATATGTCTCCTCTGCAGCAGTTCATGGAACACAGCAACAGCATGTTAACAGGAAGTGCATGTGTCTCCTGTAGTCCAAATACTCTATTTGGTGTTACTGGTTCCTGGAATTCTTCCACATCTCATAAACACAAACACTAGAAAACAACTGGAACCCCAAATAAAATTCAGTTCATGCCGACAGAGCTGCTGTTGTTGGACATCTTGTATGTTCTTGTAGCCGTTAAACACAGAACCTTGGATCGGTCTCGCCCTGACAGATGGACCGTTAACAGCAGAATGCCGTCCAAGAACTGAAAGGTTTAGTTCCTGTGCAGCTGACTCCATAAAACCACCATCATATTTAGCATCTGATTTATCTAGTAATTAGTAATAGTTGCTCAGTAGCAGACCAAACATATTACTGGAACATTGTACTATCTGATGTGTGATAGTTCATTAATTTTCCTTCCAATCCCACTTTTAAAAAATGGTAATTTGGTTACTTACATATTACGTTTTTACACGTATAAAATACTAACACGTACTAATATTGTTAACGTTAATAGCGAATTTGGAAAAAACATGAGGTCATCAGTGTGGGACTTTCTGGGTGGAGAGCTTCTGGCCCAGGGCCCCTTCTGGCCTGAGCTCGGCCCTGCGTGCGTGGCTTCAGAATGCTTTTGAGGGGTTAAATAACGGTCAAAGCTACGTTCTCAGACATGATTCAGACCGTCGCTGTGGGTCCGCGTTCTGGTTCTGGGCCCACCACGGCCTGCTCACCGTCCCGTTACAATTTGGAGGTGGAAGAGGAAGAGGGGGGCGGGGGAGCGTATGTGTGGTTTATTGTCCGCGCGCGCGCTCGCGCACACACACACACACACACACACACACACACTCACTCTCCCCCTCCTGCTCGCGCAGCCACGCCTGTTTTCGCCTCCATGGCGCACCGTTATTATTCCCCATCTTCGGCCGAGACAAATGGCAGCTTGCTGGGCGGAGGGGAAGTACAGAGCAGGCTGTGAACGTACGGTCTGAGGCGCAGCGCGGCCCTGCTACTGAGGCCGGAGGGGCCGGGGGAGAGGAGCCAACCCCCGGGGGAGACCGCCGCCTCACAGAGCGGAGACGATACCAAGATTGTAGGAAAACGGAAGATTAGAATAGCGAACAGAGCACTGGTACCCGAACAGAACCGAGCTGAGACCGAAGAGGAGAAAATTGGCTCACCAGTGGAGAAGAGCAGCGAGGAACCGGAGCTGAGCTGGAAAACAGAGTCTGCAGAGACGCTTCGACACCAAGAGGACGGAGCGCCAGACTGCTGCCGCTGCTGCGGGGGATGATGGGAAAGAATCCGCACTGCTGCCTCTGCCGCCTCCTCCTCCTCCTCCTCCTCAACAAACATTCTCCTGCTTTACTCAGACCACGTGACGCATTAAGGGTCATACCTGCCCACCGTTAGCGACATAACCAACAGGTTCAAGTTCTGCTGCGCTTTAACATTCATTTTTCAGAAATATTTTTATTGTAGCAATTCCAGAAATATGGAGTGAACAGTGAAATAGTTGACTTTTTATTCCTCCTACATAAATCAAAAATAAACCTCGGCCTGTCCTGGTCAAACCTGTGAAGGGATATTTGTCATGTAGGGGGCGCTGCAGGGTAAATGCTGCTTTTGTTTCAGTGTTTGGGTAGACTAGACCCCACCCACTGACAAGAAGCCCCGCACACCCCGACTCCGATCGGTCTTGTCTCACGTTGCTCTATATTGAATCGAACTCAAAACGACACAAGTTCGGCTGCCACACACCAGCACGAATTCAGCGGAATCAGAAGTTCTGACCAAATAACAAGTTTAAGTTTCTAGGAAGGGCTGATGGAACCGGCAGCTGTTTCTGGGGCTCATGGGTAACGCAAGCTTGATTCCACTTAAACTGAAGCCTGTCTGGCTGCTGATGTCAGCGCAGAAGCCGGTAGAGCCTGATGGAGGTTGGTGATGGGAAGCGGACAAACTGATTCTTCAGAGAACAGTCATTAGTACAATGAACCTCAGTCATCCTTTCCAACGGTCAGGGTAAATTTCTCAGGTTAAAATTTAAGCTCAAACGAGGCTCAACTGGACGGACCATTTCTTTTCCACCATTTGTTTACCTTTTAAAACCAGGTGGACTTCACTCTTTCCTTGTGATTTTAAAAACAACCATTTTAATTTTCTATTCTGAAATTTTACATTAAATGAAAAATTCCAGCATAAATATTCAAATTCTGACAGTGGTTGTTAAAAGTGAGGTTTGAAATTATGTTTCAGGGAGACACAAGACTTCCTGAGGCTGAACTAACTGATTTATTAGAAATGGGCAGAAAAGAGTTGTGGAAAGTGTGATGTCAGAAGTCCAGCCACTCGGTGAGGTAGATACAGGTGGATGGAGAGATTTCACCACCTTCGTGACAGTCGTCAAACACCTGAGGAGAGGAAAGATTACATCAGACCCTCTCTTGGCTTTTGCAACACTCAAGGGTGTGCTGTTACCGGGCAGAGTCCACAAGGTGTCCTAATGAGGCCTGTGGGCTGGATGACAGCGTTGACACCGCGGTACAGCTTCACCTGTCCATCTACACTGCCCACCGTTCCCTCCTTGGCCGCAATGACCGTCATCTCCACCTTCCCATCATAGATCAGTGTGTTAAGGATGGTCTCGATGTCGTCCATAGACAGGTCCACCTACAAATCAGCCAGGAGTGGGCGCGTCAGCAAGGTGCTGAGCCTGTCATGCTAATAAGTAAATCTTAATCAAGGGACATGGCTTCCAAGCATCACCTTACTAATTCCCAGCTCACAGATGTACTTCCACACCTCATGTGAAGTGGCAAAGGAACTGTTCCTCTGGACCATGGGGCTGTGTTTACTGTCCCTGGCTGCTTCAGCCTGAACACATTAGAGATGAACATCTTTGATGGTAAAGCATCTGTGTGGCCGGACCTGCAGCAGCACCCCCTACTGGCGGTCCTGCCACACTACAACCAGAGAGTGACAAGCCACAATCACCAATCACCATCCATCCATCATTATCCCTCTATCCACCGATAAACCAACCACCCATCCTTCCACCGAGCATCATTTATCCATCCATCCACCCATAATCCATTCATCCATCTATCCATCTGATGTTTTCATACTTTACTCTGCAGAAACTTGAAACACTGCTGGTTGAGGACCTCAACAAACTCTGATTCAAAGTCCTGGTCACTGTACCAGGCCCCGCCTGTCACCGAGCGGTCTGGCTGCAGGTTGTACAACATGTACACCTTCTTCTTGGATGCCTGCAGACAAAGATGTACAGCGAATGTGATCTTCAGTCTCCTCATTGATGACTGTTTAGATACTTACAGCCACTGATTTCACAGCTTTAATGAGTTTTTTGCTTTCCAGATTCTTCAGGATTTTATTGATTTCTGTCAGAGGGAGGTTGCTCTTGAAGCGAATGTCTCTGCTCCAGATCCCTGCAGCATGGAATGACATGAAACACATCACTCAAAAGACCATCTGCTGAGAGAGAACAACAATATTCCCCCTGCAGAGCACTTTACCTCTAACAGGAGCTCAACAGAGACCAGGAATTACAGCTGGTGACAAGGCTATGCTGCATGCTATTCTTGCATCAATACATTATTTTAAGTGAAAAATGTAAGCAAGGTATAGACATTTAACTTTTTAAAACTTCATCCAACACATCGTGTTTGGCTCCTGCATCTTTGCTACTTTACTTAAATTATACAAATGACCGTAAAAGTATAGACAGTTATTACAATGTGACACCTCAGAGAGCTCATCCTCTCTAACACAATTCCATACTTATATACTTATATATCTTCAAAATCATTCCGATGGGTTACATTCGCTTTACTGCCTGGCCTTCTAGCCTTTTTGGTGTCACCTTTGTTTCCTGCATCTTCGATGATCTGATAGACCAGTTTCTCCTGGTTGTCGGATCCTTTCATCTTACTGAAACAACGGAAACTGCCATCAGCATTCATCCGCCAACATCTGAAGCAGACAGCCATGAATAACGTAAAGGCCGGAGGCCTCGGCTACCTTACCTGGTACTCTGCAGATCCTTCATCCTATATAAGAGACCAGAGCTATTCTTCAGCAACTCCAGCTGACCCTGCAACAGGTGGCATCATGAGGATCACATGCAGTACAAACTAGAGCAACTTTTCAAATTGCAACTGACCAATGACAGCAACTTGTTGATAGCCATGGCCCTCTGCTGTGGCTCCAGATGAGGCATGTCATTCTGAATCACCTGGTCTGTGATGCCATGAGGAAACTGTTGACACAGTTCTGTGATCCTACACACACACACACACACACACACACACACACACACACACACACACACACACACACTGAGATTTCCATGTCACTCCATGGAACAAACCAAGTGGATGCTCACAGAATCATGTCCAGCTTTAGAAAAGCAATATTTGAATATTCCAGGTGGAACTACCTCCATAGACAAACATCGTGATGCTATTTCTTGTGTAGTTTTTCTGCTCCCCCCTTTCTGTATTTATTTACAGGTATCGCCGCCTTCAGAGCTGCATAATGACCTCCAGCCCCGCTGACCCACTCAACTGGCAGCTTATTCAATATTCAATATAATGTATTTTTGTATGTATTTCTATGCTCTATGCCTATCCTCTCCTCCCCTCCCCATTCTATCCTCTACCTGTCCTCCCCCTTCTCCTCTCTCTCTACCCAACCGGCCATCAGCAGGAGGGTCCCCCTATATGAGCCTGGTCCTGCTCAAGGTTTCTTCCTGTTAAAGGGGAGTTTTTCCTAGCCACTGTTGCTTGTCTGGGGTTAGGCCCTGGGATTCTAGAAAGCGCCTTGAAACAATTTTGATTGTAAAAGACGCTATATAAATAAAGATTAATTGAGATTGATTAATGGTAAACAACACCGATATTCATGGTTTTAAAGCTGTTGCAGTAGCATTAATACTCATTATCACAGGACGGGAGAACTGAATTAACGGGGTGTTTCTAACCTGTTCTCGACCTCAGCGGGGTCTGAAACACTCGTCTCCCTCTTCACTTTCACCTCAGCCATCCTGGCTCTGATGTCTGTGGTCCCGCACGTTGTTACAACTGCTGTTGGCTCCCGTTAGCTCCGTCCGCTCATTTAGCTTTGCTAGCTACTCCGTTAGCATGTTGTCGGCTTTCGGGGTCCTCGGTTATAGGCGTGTCCTGAAAAGTGCCAGTTTTTGAAACTTTTAAAATGACGTTCCTCATTTTGAGCTACGTTTGAGCTGAAGTGATGTTTGTAAACATATTTTTATCCTACAGTTGTTTTTGAATTATTTTGTGTTAATTTTTTGTGAGAGAAGCTTCTTCTGAGATAGAATCAGAATCGCTGTCATTATGTGAAGCTGAAACACAAACTACATAAAGCAGCCCTACAGTGTCACCTTAAAAAATAATCTCAGGATAAACAGGAAGTCATGCTCCTGCACAGAACGTTTTTATAATATAATCAAACTCATAGCAGGAAAAAGTTTCCAAATTTCAGGCTCCTGGCTGTGTTACTGAAACTGGAATTTTTTTTGTATTTGTATGTATGTATTAGTTTAGTACAAATTTGACCCCGATACCAAAGTTAAAGCTCAAGCCATTAGGTAGAGCACACTCCAAAATTTATTCTGTAAAATACAAATTTTAAAAAGCTGTGAGCTCTTTCTGTGAGCCATCACAGCAAGTGTGCATTTAATGCAAAGAGCCATTTTCATTGCAGTTTGTCACTCTCCATCAGGAATAGGGCACTATAACTTTACTGCTTTTGTTAATGTGACATGTGTCCAAGAAATCCCAATTTTCTGCTAATTTTAAACCAACACACCCAGCCTTGGGAATTACAAATATGATTAAAGATCAAAGAAGCTTTGACATCTGATCTTACAATGTAAAAAGGTCAAAGGAGCTTTGCTTCAAAGTAACTTACTGCATTACAACTATGTTAGGTTGTAGTTCCCCTCTTTATTGCTGCAATCAGCTAACTTCAACTAATGCCAGTATCTAGACAGAAATAAATCATTACGGTAAGATGTGGAAAATAAGACACTTGAGTCTCTGCATGAAATACAGGGCGAACAAAGTCTGTGACTCAATCATGGTGTTTCCTTCTGTGCGTATTTTGGGTGTGAAAATAATTTTACAATCTTATCCTCCACTATAATGCAGGGAGGACGGACAAGCTGTCAGGATATAATGTATGTTCTTTAAAGGCTACTGGTGCACCTCATTTGCTGTGTGTGGACAACAGAATTTCCTGGTCATGTAATTGTCCATCTATCTACCATCCATCATCTAACAAAGTCCTCGACATGATAAAAACAGAGCCAAAAATAGAAAGCATTAACAACAAACATAAAACAATAAAATGCAGCCTCTCATAAGCAGCTAAAAATGCAACCGAATGTTTTTAGAAGGCTTTTCAAAACCGGAAATGAGTCAGACTGTTGTGGGGCGTGAGGGTGGAGTACCGGTAGGTCCGACAGGTAAACAGGGGCAATGTGCACGAAGACATTTAAAAACAAATAAACGAATTTTAAAAACAAGTACGAAGCCGAAAAGCAGGAAGCCCATTAAAAGACAAAAAACAATGTTTGGGACAAGAGAGCACGGTCCAACATGGAAGGGATCATACGGAAATGACGCGATGGCGTCACTCAGTGTTGTTTTTGCACAGCCAATAGCGATGTTCCTTATTGAGGCGTTGGCAGCTATGGTGACGCTTCCTCAAACAGTCGCCGTCCGACCTTCAATCAATGGAGTAAGTACCGTTCTCAGCGTTTTAGGTTGTTTATGGGACATGTGCACGGAGGAAAGATGCTTTTATTTCTTTATTCCTTCTGCAGCGTTTAACTAAATAGTAAATGGGTGAGAAAAGATTTAAAATTGTTTAATGTGGCGAGATGAGGAGATGGAAATGTGGAACTGTCTGCAGGTCTTATGAGGGCTTCCTGGTATACGGAAATTTAACCGGAATCCTTTATATTTTGAAGATGTTATGATTCACTGCGATGATGTGGACACTCAAGGCTTCCACTTCTTTCCCCTTGATTTTAACTCAAGTGTCAACCACATATGTGAACTAGGGGCTGGGAGTAGTTCCAGAGAAACAGGCCAGTGCCTTGGAGAGGAGGGTCTGTTTGAGAGTTGAATGTTGGATTTAGGAGGACCAGTGTAGTTTTCGTCCTGCTGTGGAACAGAGGAACAGAGCTGCAGTGATGGTTGGCCTACACCAGGGCGGCCTGATTCTGTTTACCCTTTATGCCCCTCTGGGACTTGGAGGCGATCCTGCCCCAAGTGGAGGCCTTAAAGTATCTTGGGGTCTTATTGACGAGCATGGGAAGAATGGAGCAAGAGATCGTCAGACGAGTCCATGCAGCATCGAGAGTGATGCGGACCTTGCATTAGTCTTCTGCGGTGAATCAAAAGGCAAAGCTCTTGATATGTTCTGTCCATCACCTGTGGTCACCAGCTGTAGTTAGTGACCGAAAGAAAGAGCTGAAGCAGCTGAAAATGAGTCGGCTGTGTGGACTCTCTCTTAGAGACAGGGCAAGAACGTCAGTCATCTGGGAGGGGTTCAGAGGTGGCTTGGGTCGAACTCCTTAAGCCTTCCTGGTGAAGGTTTCTGGGCAGGTCCAACCGGAAGGAGGCCTGGGGGGAGACCCAAGATACACTGGAGGGTCTCTCAGCGGACCTGGGTCTGCTTTGGGAAGAGCTGGACAAAGTAGCTGGGGAGACAAAGTCTTGGCTTCTCTGCTTAGGTACTGCCCAGTTAAGCAGTAGAATGTGGATGCATGGATGAACTGTTTGTTTTTAAGCCCTGACCCAAGAGCCATCATGTTTAGGGCCCTAATGATGTCCCCTCTTTCTGTGTGATTGACAGGTGTCACCATGACTGCAGGAGTGGTGTCAGCACCATTCATCATTGCCAACAGCAGTCTCCACACGCATGGTTCCAGGAGAGACATTGATACCGACACACCTGTTTTCATCCAGTCAGGTACAAATCTGGGAACATTGTGGAAAGCTGGAAACATTTTCCACCTCCAGCTTCAGATCTTCTCTGAACTGTAGAGTCTGGCAGACAGGTGAGTGTGTTCAGGGGTCAGATGTGTTTTTGCTTCTGCAGATACTCCTGGAGTGCTGATTTTCTACACTCTGGATGGTTCGAAGCCAGATATGGTCCAGTGTGGCTCAGCAGCCAGAGTCAGGAAGTACAGCAAACCTATCCGGCTCCCTGCAGGTCGAGTGACTGTCAGAGCCATCGCTGTTACCAGGTTAGGGTTAAAGCTCCATCAACGCCTACTAATTAAATATTTCACAGCAAGATGGAGGAATGTGTCAAACATGCAAAAGTCGAATTACCACCAAAATCTACGCAGTCAACAGGTGTTTATGCAGGTCTTAACTCGGCTCTTCTGTCTGCAGTGATGGCAGAGAAAGCTCAATCGTAACCAAGATGTTCATGGTTCAGAATCGAGATTCAAACAAGAAGGAAAAAGATGTCCTGCTGACCAATGAGCAGGTAACCAAACCTCCACCTCAGTCGTCGTGGTCACAATAGGCTGAAGTTACTAAGTTGAAAAAAGCTGCAGTTTTTGCTTCGTCACAGTGATGTGTGTTCTGATGTTGCACAAACTCCTGGGAGGAGATGATTACTGAGCATAACATGTTTTAATCTTTCATTCACTGACCTGAAGGCAGAGGTTCAAAAGTCATCAGAAACAAGATCAGAAAAGAGTCCAACTGCATTTGATTCCCGAACGTGCATGCAGCCCTATCAGCCCTCTGTCCCAGCAGAAGCTTTAAATGTTGGTAGTGATGCCCCCTATCTGTAGAGCCTCAACGTTCACTCATGACTTTTAATTAACTGAAGTTTAGAAATGCATCTTCATTCTTCTTCCATCATTGTTGTTTCAGAATCTATGTGAAGAGCCCCCGTATTCTGCTGGATTTTCAGGTTTGTTACCTTTGTGTGGGTCTACCTGTGAAACCTAGTTTTGTATACAGATGTGAGGTTAGCTGGTGTGTTGCTGATGAACAATCACAGATAGGGGTTCCCAATCGAGTCGTCTGATGATTCAGACACCGGCAGTACAATCGAAACGTGTTCATGTTACTTCTGCGTCATCAGCTCATGTTTTTGTTTCCTTCAGAACTCTGGACGAGGGGAGATGTTTCCTTTAAATCTCTGACTGCTGCTGCCCAAAATGGATCTCAATTCAAGGTAGGCACAGAACCTGAACCTGTTCTTCACTTGGAGAAGAAAGACATGTGTGCTGACCTTTGTTTTTTCAGAATTCTGACCCACTGATGCAGGCAAGCAGGACAAAGATGTCAGGACTCAGCCAGGAATCCAAGTATCTGCAGGACAAAGAGGTCATCACGAACCTCCTGCGGTATGAACTGAGCTGCTGATGAGCACCTGTTCAACATGTGATTAGCTTTCTGTTCACAAACATGATCGTAACACCAAAGCATGCTGGGAAATTTAAGCTGAGGCTTCTGAAGGTAGAAAGTGGCCTGAGCTGCCCAGCAGCGGCCCAGAATGGGGATTAGCTCTGTTCTGTGGTCTCAGATCTGGGCTGCCAGGACTGATACTGCCAGGTCCGCATCAGCGTCACTGGTGGTGGTGGTGGCTGTATGATGGCGGTGCAGAAGATGTCACCATTATTGTTACAGATTGGGAACAATTGGATGTCTTGGGTGAGAGTTCTGTTTGGTGTCAAAAGGGTCATATGCAGTGTTACCTGGGGGATAGTAAGGTGTGTGACAACTGTGACTGTGATTGAGGAGCTGAGGGCAAATTGTTTTTTGTTTCAACATTTGTGCAGTTTTCTGTTTGAAAACTTAATTCTTTCTTGTGGCTGATTGTGCGTATGAGTTATTTTCCGTATTTTTTGTGTGTAGAAGGGTTGTAGATTAGGTTGAGTGAGTGAGTGAGTGAGTGAGTGAGTGAGTGAGTGAGTGAGTCCTCGGAGCGGAGGGACATCATGTCCACTCCTGCCCCGAGAAATGCGGGGTTCAAGCGGCCCAGCCAGCCGTGTCTGTTGTTGCTGCTGCTGGGCCCGTGAGTGCGGTTCCGCTGTCTTTTGCTGCTGCTGTGGCCGGGCGAGGGGAGGGGAGGGGAGGGGAGGGGAGGGGAGGGGAGGGGAGCGGAGCGGAGCAGACCAGACCAGACCAGACCAGACCAGCATCATGCCGCGTCAGTAGCTTCCTAATCTTTGTAATGTTCCTCAGGTGAAAAAAGGCACTTCTAGAGACTAATTTAATGTGTGAGTTGAAGGACAGATTTTGTTCAAAAGTTACTCCTAGATTCCTCACAGAGAGACTAGATTTTAATGAGATACCATCTAAAGTGATTATATGATCTAATCTATCCCTGAGAGGTTCAGGACCAAACACCATGACCTCAGTTTTTCCTGGGTTAAGGAGGAGGAAATTTGAAGACATCCAGGACTTTATGTCTTTAAGACAGGTCTGGAGCTTCACTAACTTCTCTGTCTCCTCTGGTTTCATGGACAAATAAAGCTGAGTGTCATCAGCATAACAATGAAAATTTATCCCATGCTGCCGAATAATGTTCCCTAAGGGAAGCATGTACAAGGTGAAAAGGATTGGTCCAAGTACAGAACCTTGAGGAACTCCATGGCTAACCCTACTGTATGTAAGTCTAATCTTAAAAGTAGAGATAGATTCAGCCTCCCGTACCTGGACAAGGTGCTGGTTCCACAGCAGGGGGGCCTGGTAGCTAAATGCTCGGCCCCCCATTCTACCTTTAGAGACTCTGGGGACCACAAGTAAACCAGCATTCTGAACCAGCAGTCAGAAAAATTATTTAAAATTATTCTAGATTTAATGGGCAGCCAATGAAGAGACGTTAGTACAGGCGTTATTCGATCTCTTTTGTCAATACCTGTCAGAACTCTGTCTGCAGGTCAGAAGAAGAACTTACAAGGGAAGATTATTCACTCCTTACGTACGAGTAGCTGCTCCGGAATCTCAGACTCATCAGAGATTAGGAAATAGGCTGCTGGGTTTTATAAGAACCTCTATAGGAGTGAGTGGTCAAGTAATCCAGATGTGCAAGACAGCTTCTTCAGGGGTCTCCCTCA
The DNA here is from genome assembly GCF_901000725.2 of Takifugu rubripes. Lineage (NCBI taxonomy): Eukaryota > Metazoa > Chordata > Actinopteri > Tetraodontiformes > Tetraodontidae > Takifugu > Takifugu rubripes. Next base: position 8,558,742 of record NC_042301.1, read on the forward strand.
GGTCAGCGAGGACACCAACACGAGGTTGGCAGCAGGGATATCCCTTCAAGAGCTCCACGCTGCCACCTTAAGTTTGCAAAATGGCAGAGTGACGGGGTTGGGTTCATCAGTGACAATGTCACTTTTAATCAGATATTTTGGAACTCTCCAGTTCATCGGTCACACAGACTGGTCTTATTTCCATAGACCAGGAAAAGGCTTTTGACCGGATTGAACACCAGTACCTGTGGCAGACCTTATCTGCCTTTGGATTCAACTCTGTCTTTATAGTTATGGTCTGAACACTCTATAGTGACATTGTGAATGTTCTAAAGATCAATGGTGGCTGAGCGCTCCCATTGAGATCCAGAGAGGGGTGAGGCAAGGCTGTTCTCTCTGGGATCCTATATGCGATAGCCATCGAGCCTCTGTCTTACAAATTGCTAGCCATCGAGCCTCTGTCTTACAAATTGCGACAAAAACTAGTTGGCATAGATCTACACCAGTGACCCGTGCCTTTTAAATTGCCTGTTTATGCTGAAGATCTTATCGTTTTAACCAATTCACAGGAAGAGATTGATGTTTAAACAAACATTATTAATGAATTTGGTTTTATTTCATCAGCCAAGGTGAACTGGGGAAAGAGAGAGGCTCTGATGGCTGGTGGGGGGCTGGGAGGAGGTCTCACACTACTCAGGGGTCTACAGTGGAAGACAGGAGAAATACGGTACCTTGGCGTCTTCCTGGGGGAAGGAGATTTTATGGGGAGAAACTGGGAAGATTCCCTAGAGAAAGTTACAGGTCGGCTGGAGAAGTGGAGGTGGCTTCTCTTGAAGATGTCCTTTAGAGGTCGGACACTCATTGTGAACAATCTGGTCTCTTCCACCCTGTGGCACAAGATGATGTGTGTTGACTCTCCGGCTCCCCTCCGCCCGATTTAGGCGGAATCCCCGTACTGGCTCCAGTAGGAGCCGGTCCTACGGGGGACCAAGTTGGAACTTCCCAGTTGGGCAGGGAAGTCGATGGCCTGGAAGATGGAGACTGCAAGAGCTGTCACACTGGGCCAGGTGGTGGTGTTGATGGGCCCTCAGATCGATGACCCCTCTGGCCTTGCAGCCCAGCTGGGTTTAAGTTCACTGAGGACTGTGCAAAAACTGCTGGAGAACTGGAAAGCCAAGCTCTCCTGCCAAGACCACCTGCTCCTGACCTCATCCACAGCCACTGTGGTAGAGGAGGAACCATTCCCTGCCATTTTACTGGCACCGGATTTTAAAGACTGCTCAGGTCCCCTTTTAAAACCTCGCCATCTGTTTCTATACAGGATGTATCTGGAAAGACGCTGTATAAGATGCTGGTGAAGACCGTGAACAGGCATAGACTGAACCGGAGAGCTGAAATACCCTAGAGAAGGTCCTCTGGCCTGGCTCCAAACTGCAGGCCCCAGTGGAGGTTGCTGTACAAGCCTTCACTCTCTAAGAGACACGCTGACCTCCACTGGAGAGTCCTCCATAGTATCTTCCCAGTAAACTCATTCATATCAGCCATTAATGAAATGGTGGACGACAAGTGCCCTTTTTGTGACAATAGAGAGACAATCTTTTACAGTTTTTTTAAATGTCAGCATCTTTCACCATTGTTTTTATTTCTAAAAGATGTTTTTTCAAGGTGTGGGGAATCTTTTAAGCAGTCTTTTATTCTTGGTTTTAGATACACACGTCATCAGAAGTGCAAGTGTCAGCTTTTAAACTTTTTTTTAGGGCAGGCCAAGATGGCAGTGTATTCAAGACATAGGAAAAAGATAGAAAGGGTTTTTATTGTTGAACCTCTCACCGTGTATATCAATATGATCAAGTCCTGACTCATTGATTTTAATTTTCAAAAGGCAGCTGGAGATCTGGACTCTTTTGAGCAGGTCTGGTGTTTTGATCATGTCCTCTGTCTTCTGGTAGATGACTCTTTGCAGTTGGGAGATGCACTCATATAGATTAGATAGATTATTTATTTATATATTTATTATGAGTGAGTGTTTTTAAAGATCTCAATTGTATGTTCTTTTGTAAGAGTGGCAAATAAAGCTGTTTTCAAAATTCAATTCTCTCTCTCTCCCTCCCTCTCTCTAGGTGTGCTCACTGTCTCAGTGCTCGTCCTTCAGATCAATTCTCTCGGTTCTGTCCAAACTGTGGTGCTGAAGTTTCAGAACAAAGACTTTCCCCTACAGTTGTAGAAGAGGTAAACACAAAGTGTAGCATTTTCAGTGATTTTAGGCATGTGCACCACAACTGCAGACGCCTGAGCCTGTGTGACTAGATGCAGACCATACATAGGCATAGAAGAAGAACAAAGAGTAGAAAAATAATCATAGCAACAATAACTACATTTTTTTTAGCTTTGTAGCTCAGGGTTGCTCTATTGAAGCAGCTCCGCCTCGTCATCTTTGATATTCAATTTTAAAATCGCTGTTGTGTTGAAAATGTTCACTGTTGTGATTGCAAGCTTCTTGATACACGTACGCATGTTTGGCTCATTACTGTCACTGACTGGCCCAGCTGATGTACTGCAACATGTAAGTTGTCCATTTGCAGTTATTGATTTCAATAAATTATCATCTGCACAGGGAACTGTGTTACTCCAACTCTGAAAACATTGTGGAAACAAGATCTCTCTCTCTCGCTCTCACTCACACACACACACACAAACACACAGGTTCTGACTGACTCCATTGCTGTGTAGGAACACCGAGTGTGTAGTTGCTGTGGCAGTGGAAATCCAATCAACATGTCCAGTTGCTTGACCTGCGAGAGTTATATGCAACCAGTAAGAAACCAACACCACACACACACACGCACACAGTAACAACCTTGAGTGTAACATGCAGGTGCTTGTGTGTTGCTGTAGGTGGTGTGCAGCAGCAACACTCTCTCAGGCCTGACAGCAGGTAGGAGGTGGTGCTGCTCCATCTGTAAATGGTTGAACCACCATAAGTCCAGATTCTGCAGCTGCTGTGGCTCAGAGGTGAGTACAGTACAAAAATCAAACACATGTAGAGACACGTGACACGTGTGCTTTCACCTCTCCCATTGGAGACGGTACCCATCATCAGGTACCGGTACTAGCTAAGTTAATCTACTGATGTTAGCGGAACGGGCTAGACATCTGTTGATGATTTGTCCTAAGCTAGTCAAGAGAGTGAAGCACTGTGGAAAATGTGTCCTTTCAGCCTGTTTGCGCAGCCACATTTGTGGTTTGTTGGCGTTGTGCAGTGAGCGATCAACCTGGTGCTTTACACTGCACAGCCTGTAGTGTTTCCCTGAGGGGGCGGACCCTGCCCACAACAAACAGGGTCCCTACAGCGCCACCTGTTGACAACACCCTCAATAACAACATGGTAATGAGAGCTGACGAGCAGAGATCATTCATGTTAGAAGACTAATTTCCCCCCCCTCCTGAGATCTAAGACTGGTAAAAATGGTTCTTCCTGAGAAAAAACAGATATGTCTCACCAGCAATAAATGATTACAACACATGGATTTGATGGTTCTCACTGATCTTCATCACCTCGATCAACTGAATAAATTAAAATCAGTGTTTTCATCAGTGATTATGGGTCAAAAGTGAAAATGTGTTCAGGACAATCTAAGGTGAAAGACAAATAATCTCTGCTGGTGCAGGACAGAGTGTTGTTCAAAATACCTTAAAAGAAAAAATTATAATTTGAATGAAAAAAAATCAGTTTCCTGCTATGTCACCTGGCAGGCCACTCCCCTATCCGAGTGCACTTGGAATATGGCCACACCCACTGCAGAGAAATCCACACAGACTGTTGGACTATATTACCCATCAGCCACTCAGATGCAGAGGGAGAGAGAGAGGGCGCTATTGCTCAGTCGCCAGTCAGTCGCAGACCGCCATCCCCCAATGACCTCCATCAGCCCAGGAAAAGGTGAAACACTGAGACCGACATCGACACCCTTTGCTGTTCCATGACAGATGCCAGAGTGATTCTGTGTCTGCAGGCTACTGGCAGAGGCAGCTGGACCATGTGTGTGCTCACCTGAGGAGTTACACTCAAAACAACACCCCTTTTAAGGCTCTGTTGGGAGATCCTTGTATGGGCGAGGTGCTCCCACACGAACAAGACATCAAATAAGCCCAGGCATTGACCTGATTCACCTCCTGTCTAATGAGGTGTCCCCTCTCTTCCAGCTGGTTTCAGCTGTTGTTCAGGAGGACCACCAGCATCTCACTCTAACCATGAGCTTTGCATTGGCAGGACAAGGGAAGAAGCAGGTTAGTTCTGCATCTGCCAGATAACTGACCGCAGTCCCAAAACAGCTTAACAAAGGTGCCTTTGTTCTCAGGGGAACGCAGCAGGTGAAGGCGTGGAACCATCAGTGCTGCCTGCAGGTGGCAACAGTCTCCGTAAGAACCGGCTCTGGCTCACTTCCTGTTTATGCTGCATGTTTTTTTTGTAATGCTAACCCAGCAGCACCAGCAAGTTTGACCTTAACTTTACCTGGTACCAGATGTGTTTTTGTGGTCCGCCTGCACGTCCCTGCTTTTCCAGTCCCTGCCCTGGGGGTGGACAGTTTGTGTTTTCTCACTGGCAGATTGACATAAATATATGGAAAGTGTAGAATTACTATGTAGACTCCACCCACAGACCATGTAATCATCCTGGTAAATCTACCCAGGCAGATAACTCTGGCAGCCCATGCTAACGAGACACTCACATTTATTTTCGTGTGACTGACAGGAAGTGATCCACTCCCAGCGGGAACCAGATCCTCCACACACAAACAGATGCAAAGCCCTCAGCTGCAAGTGAAGGATGCTCAGCTAATGAAGGAGCTGGGTCCAGGACGAGGTCAGTGCAGCATCGTCCAGCAGCTCCTGGACCAGGTACAGGACGGCCAATCGGCATCCTCATCTCAAACAGCCAATATACCAAATGCTCTCTTTACGAACCCCCAGGGAGCAGACCCCACCTGTTGCCACAGTAATGACCGCCACGCTCTAGCTGTAGCTGTTCTGAATGGCCACCATCAAGTACTTCCTGTTTTAGTGCAGCAAGGAGCCAACATCGACCAGCAGTCTGGACCGTAAGACCAAGACCTCTACACACGTGCATGCAACAAACAGGGACAGGACATGACCACCTGCTTCTAGAACCTTCTGAGTTTTGCTCACACTAGAACATTCTGCTACTTTCATATATCCTGCGCGAAACACAGGTGAAAGGTCGTCTGAGTCTGAAACAGGTGACTGTCATCCTCAGGATGAAGAACTCGGCTCTGCATGAAGCTGCAGCACTGGGCCCTGAAGGTCTGCAGTGTGCTCAAGTCCTGCTCAGGTGATGCTCTGACTGTGACCCACAAGAGCCGTCATGGCTAAAAACATGCAAAGAGACACAAAGGTGTGAGATAGAGGCAGAGGACAGGAAGTCATAATGAAGCTGCTGTCAATCTTTAACTTTTATGTTCGCCAACATTCAGCCTTCTTCACTGATGACCGACAGATTTGAAGCTCTCATACATTTATTTTGACAGCTCTATGATTTCCTGTTTCTTTATGGCTTCCAGCTGTGGCGCAAAGGTGAGGAGGAAGAACGCTAGTGGTCAGACGGCGTTCGATCTGGCCGTCAACTCAGGCTGCAACAACATGGTAGCGCTGCTGGCTGCTCAGATTGGACTTTCCTTACTGGACAGACTGGCTAAACAAAAATGAAAAGACCTCAGCAGCTGGCTGAGATTTACACCATTTCTACAATCAGATGCAGGAGCAGCTGTTATTGCATATCAACCACTTTGGTTGTTGCATTTTATTATTGTGATGCATTCAGCTTCTACAAAATAAAGAAAATCACAAAAATTCTTCCTGATGAATGACAACAGCTGGATTCAAGTACACACGTACACACACACGTACACACACACACACACACACACACAGATTTCCATGTCACTCCATGGAACAAACCAAGTGGATGCTCACAGAATCATGTCCAGCTTTAGAAAATCTCAAGGTGTAGTCTGTGAAGTGGACTCAGCGCCGGAGGCGTAGGAAGAAGGCGTGCCGACACTCTGTGCTGTCCACAGGATAATATTTATCATAGAAGTCCAGGATGTATTCTTCTGCTTTGAAGCCAAACTTCTGGTAGAGCAGCATGGCTGGGTTACTGGCTGACACATGCAGCGTCACGTCTTTTCCCATACACGTCTGAAAATAAAACAAAGACCACTGTGTCAACACCCAGCAGGTGTCTGATGGCACAGCCACACCACCTTTTATCACCTGGATGAGATGGTAGATCATGAAAGTGCCGATGCCTGCTCTCCTCCACTCAGGATGGACCAACAAGAAGGAGATGTAGGCCTCATTGTACTTCACATCTGGTACCATGAAACCAAAACCAACCACAACTTTCTTATAGAGGACCACCACACTGAAGTCAGGGTACTGCAGACACTCGGAGAGGTCCACGCCTGCAGCAGGAGCACACGTGATCAGTACGCAGACATGAAGAGCACGGGGATGGCCACGAAACGTTACCTGGCCAGAAGCTGTCCTGACACATGGCGTTGACGGAGGGGACATGGCTAGGGCGCACATAGCAGTAGTCAATGGGGGCACTGGGTTCGGGCAGCCAGTTCGGGTGCTTCCTGTGAGGGTAAGCTCTGATCTCCTCCAACAACCTCAACTTCACCGGACGGCTCTCATAATCCCGTCTGAAGAAAAGACACAGCTACAACAAGTGTGCGAGCAGGAAACACTGCCTGAGTCAAGGGCCAAATTGCTTTTACCTAATGAAGGGTTTGAGGATGCGGGACGTGTACGGGCTCTTGATGCTCAGGTCCAAACTGTCTTCTGCTCCCATCAAACGGTGCCAGAAAGATGCGGACTGCTGCCGAACACCTATTCTTCTGGGAACACTGGTCTGAATGGACACACGCGTTAAATACGCTTTATTTTCCAGCTCACTAAAGGACAACTTTAATCTGAAGCAATACTGATTGAATCTGTTCAACATCAACTGTTGATCCCTACAGGAGGACCAGAAACAGAACCAGACTGTAACAGTTCAGGGGAGAAGCTGTGATTGGTCCTCACTGTTTCATGTCAGCGATTTGTAGACAAACGTGAAGTTGTTCAAGAGGACAGAGTTGAGTGAAAAGAGCCGCTGAATGACGGACAAACAGGCAGTGAAGGATGGGACATAGCACTGTACCTGGAAGCGATCAAGAATACGCAGTTCCTTGCTGTTGGTGCAGTATTTTCCCAGGATTCCATTCTGTATCTCCACGCCTGCGTTGTGGGCAGCATAGATCCCCCCCACCAGGCTGAGTGTTGTGCTGACAGCCCGGTCCATGTCCAGCAGAGATAGCCCTCTCTGCCTCTTGGCCTGGCGGACCTGCAGCTTGCTGTGGAGCCGTTTGGCCTGTGGGGTGACGGCTAAAGCCAGCGGACAAGCCTCCAGGCGGCACAGCAGCATCTTCTCCTCATAAAGACTGAGCAGCGTCATGTGAGCAGAGTGGCAGGTGGTGCCTGCTTCACTTTCTTTCTCTGCATGCGTGACCCTTCTCCGCTCAGGTCCAGCAGTATCCCCATTGGAGACGACAAGGCCTTGGCACTGTCCCATTGGTTCTTCAAAGTTCTCCTCACACTGGCGGCCTTCATCATCCTCACTCTCTGCCTCACATTTAATGTGACTTGAAGCTACGCAAAGTTTCTTGCGAGCAATAAGACCACTACTGGGTGGAGGGATGTACTCCATCCCTGGGTCAATAATTCCTTCTACTTCCATCTCCTCATCATCTAGAAGAACCAGCACACAAAAGGGACGTCCATTGGTGTTTATGTACAGCTCAGCTGACCAGATCAGTGACAGCGGTGGTGGTCAACAGTGTGGTCTTACCATGGAAGAGGGCCTGGGGGGGCATCGCGTCAGGTATAAGGTCAGCCTCTGACAGCAGGCTGGGCGTTGCCGAATGAGAGGCCGGCGTACCCGGAGCGGAGAAGTCGGGCGAAGGAGATGGTGACGGGCTAGTGAGAGGCGTTCGGTCCGACGAACTGAGCGAAGAGAAATCAATGACCTCACCTTTCTCCAGCGCTATGTCGGGCCGACGGCTAGTGTTGACCCCACGACCTCCACCCAGTTTGACTGGTGTAGAGGACGAGCTGCGGTCTGTGTAGCTGCCTCCGGCCTCCTTCTGAGCCCGCCGAATATCTTTGGCCTCCTGTGTGCGAGAGCGTTTTTCCTTCAGCTGCATAGCATTCTCCACGGGGTTTCTGGCCCCGCGCTTTCGTAGGCCCTCTACAGTGATGATTGGGTCCAGGACAGGTTTGCAGGCTGCACATGGAAGAAGACCTTCAGTGTCATCTAAACTAAAACATCCTGGATTCCAGCCACATCCCACCTTTAGCCTTTGTTGTTGATTTGTCCACCTCTGGTCTTAGGGTTGGAGGTCGGTTCTGGACCAGCTTCCACCAGCCAGGCTCACCAAACTCCTGCGCTCCTGAGCGAAAGTAAGTGGGACTTCCAACTGACAGACACCCAGCCACTGTGCTCCACCAGGTTGAAGTCTTTTTCCTGTACAGAAAAGAGATCTCCATGGCAACAAAACAACAGGATTTCTGAAAAAATTGGGACAGAGGAACGATTTCGGAGTCAAAAACAGGAGTCCAGTGACCTTGTTCCCAGGAGAAAATTCCAGTGTCGGCCAATAAAGGCACAGATATCTTCTTTCCAACGAAAGTATCCCTGACGCCCAGTCCCTTCCAGAGACAGGTTGTACATGGCCAACATCACCACCTGAAAGGAAATACCAATACCATCCTTGTCAGAGCAGCTGAAGCTGTCATGCGCAGGACAGCTGTCACTGTTACCTGTTGCCATGTCAGTCTCATCCTTTCAAAGCTCTCCGTGCCGTTGTCAGAACAGCTGCAGCAGATGAACTTAAAGAAGTTGTCACCTTTCAAGTAGCTGGGCTGCTCCCATGAAGCTGGGCTGCGTGACACACACAGAGCGCTGTTACAACACAATGACATGTCTGGCAGCACTGTCGCCAAGCTGCAAGTGGCTGGCTCACCTGCAGGGATCCAATTGTGGCAGCGGTCGCAGTAGAAAAGACATGTCCTCACAGGCCCAGCCTCCGTCTGCATCATCACCCACGTCGCTGGTCAGAGAGTCTCCACTCTGATCGTGTGACAGGTCCAGAGATCCCTGGTCTTCTGACTCCACGATTAGGAGAGTCTCTCCTTCCACCTCGCCCTCCTCCAGACCTTCTGAGGCTGATGTACAGATGGCCTCGTCTTCAGCTGCACCGAGCTGCTCACCACTGCTGTCCATTACACCTGTACAGGAAGCACATCCACACACAGTGACATGTTACCCTCTTGCATGTGGAATGTGTCGTGATGTCAGGATGGTTGACCCTGCCCGGGTTTCTTCGGTGTGTGGGAACATTGACCCGTCTAGGTCATCAGTGATCTCACCAGGCAACTGTTGTTGGTGGACCTACGTCTCCCTGCCCTGTCTCTCGTACTCCAGTTGTCGGGTCAGAACTCTTTGCTCCTCCAGTAACCTCAGATTCTCCTTCTTCTTTTCCAACCGTTCCAGATCTCTGAGCACACCGTCGTGTAGACGCTGCGGGTATAAATGTGACCAGAAGTTTGGAATCGTTACATCATCACCATGGTTACTAAGGGAATTTCATCCCCGAGTTACTCAGGGAAATTTATTTAACCAGTCGTCCATTAAATAGTCAGGTTTTAGTTATTTCAACTCAATTTTACTTAGACTTAGAAGGGCATTATATTTCCGTACAATCTACAAGTTTCTTAAAACATGAAAACAAATTGATTCAGCTGAACGACTCAAACGTAAAAACTGTATTCTTAAAATCAAACTATTATAAAGTAAATATTTTGGGTATTGGCACCCAGTTGCACCATCAGATCTATTTTATGGGTGTGCTCTCCAAATCAAAGATGTTTCGCTCCTGGTCCTTACCCGGACCAACGGGACCTTCGCTGATCGCTAGACCGTTACTGTCGAGCCAACATGCAGCTTGTTCGGCTTTTATTACGGCGGTCGCTTCCGAAAGTCCTACCTGCCTGTCCCAAGTCTGTTTGAGGTGGACAGCGGTCACGGTGCTCAGCGTCAAAACCACAGAAACTCCCAAGACCACTTTAGAAGCTCTAGACATTACGTTCCTGTTTGTCTTCGCTAGCCAGCTGCTAACACTTAGCATCCAGGTTGGCTGATTCTTCTTTAGTTTAGTTCCCTAAAACGGAGCTGACGCGGTATCACCCCCACCTGGTGGGTAGTGCACACAGCAGGTAAATAACAACTGAGTCATGATAATCGAAGGGAATGAATACGTACAACCATCAAATGCACACGTCACAAAATATGCTGTGAATAAAAACAATTTAATTCTTAAATATACTGGGATCCAATCCCCGTCCCACTATAACCAGCCCCAGTATAGGCAGTCTGTTTCCACAGATAACTTCCTATCAGGAGACAACCGCAGATGAAAGCAGATTTTATTGATCAAATATCATAAATCACGGTAAGAAATGAAAGGGTGAATCAAACTCTTGTGTGAGCGGGTTGGTACAGATCCATGGATATTTACAGGCTGTATTTGTCCATTCATTATTTTCATGCTTCACATTCTTGAAGCGTGAAATTACAAAACCAAGAAAAGCAAAAACAAGCGACAGTTGTTGATAACTTTCAGCTGCACAGTAGCATCATCTCTAAGCTGTCTGCATTCATGTAATAATCTTCATTATCACGTGATTCATTCAGCACATTACAAAAATATTATGCTTCTCTTCTTCTGACAGGAGGAATCAGTGAACGCTGCTCCAGCCCACAGGAAGTGGATCAAAAACAATCAACCACAAGAAAAATTACCAAAAACAGAAAGCAATAAAGCTTTTTCAAACCATTACAACCATGACAACGACACACTTGAAAACATCAGGTTCCCCGTTCTGACACACGTCAGATGATTGTGAAACAGGAAGTCTATTTATCAGACCCAGTGCAGCAGAAACCCAGTCCAGCAGGGTCCATTTCACAGCGCCGGAGTTCATCATAAAAACATTGTTTCACCCACGTTTCACATCTGAGCATGAACGTCACTGATCGACAGGGCAGGTCCTCCAACCTGTAGCCACCACAGGGCCGCAGCTGTGTGCAGGTGAACGCACAAACACACAGACATACAGGTGTGAGTTGTGTGAGTGGTCGAGAGCAAGAACATTATTGTTTTTCAAAGGTTCTGTCTGATGAGAACCGACACAAACGTTCCCGCCATCGGGTCCCATGATGTTTGTTCTGAACCTCAGACCTGGACTTCACCAACAAGCAAAACTGCTCTGCGAATAGGTGGGAAAATCCACAGTTTACATGGAAACACAGGAGTGAGGTTCTTCTATGTTACCAGCTGATGCAGAATGTCTGATGATGTCAGAAGAACCTTGGTGACAGAACTGGTCCAGCCTTCCCAATACAAACAAACGAACGAACAAGGCTGGTGGTTTCATACAGTGAGTTCCTGTGGAGAGCAACGTTCAAGGTTGGGGCGTTTTAGGGAAAAGTGAGAGGGTGTGTGAGAGAGTGTGCGAGCTTGAGTGTGTGTGTGTCTGTGTGTGAGAGAGCTTATGAGTGTGGGAGTTTGTGTGAGTGAGAGTTTGTGTGCGAGTGTGAGAGAGACGGTGAGAATGTGTGTAGTATATTAGTATAGCCACTCCTTTAGAACAGCACTTCCCCTCTAGCTCCGCCTCCAACTACTGATGGACCTCGTTAGCGATGAGACTGTCCTCCCCTGACTGAAAATCCGCCTCATTTATGTTGTTCCCTCCATTCATCATCTCCTCATCCTGGGATGAGGTCCGGTCCTCCTCGCCACTGCCACCGCCGGGCTCCTCAGTGTTTGGGTCCTGGAGCACCTGAGCAATATACATCTGCTGCTGTGGGACCAGAAAGACCAAAGAGTTCCTTTGTGACTGTTCTGGTGTACACGTGGATGTTTTCACCGTGGCAAGAGGCGGCTAAATCCCAACTGACCTGAGGTTTTGTGGTGGGTGGCGACAAAGGCCGAGGTGGACATCCATTCTCGACAGCGTCTATGTTGCTCTCCTTGGTGTCGATCTGACGCACACACAAACAATCAGATGTGCTATGAAGTGATGATGAACATCGTGTACGGGTGTGACCAAGAAGCTACTCCACCTTGTAGTTGTGAGCACTCAGGTACTTGAAGTGTCCGAAGCAGACGTGAGACAGGCAGACCACGATGGTGATGATCAGCACCACAAGAGTGAACATGGAGGTCGGTGTCTCAAAGCCTGTCGCCACACCACATTTGAATTAGCACAGTTAGCATTTCCTAACCCACAGCTGGATGTGTCTCTCTGCTGGTTGTGCAGCAATGATGTTAGCAGTTAAGCTAACAGCAGCATTGGTAATGAATCTGATGCTTCAGAGCAGGAATAGAGCTGAAGCTGCACAGGAAGCACTTTGTTTGCTAGCTGGATGCAAACATGCTAATGGAAATGAGCAGTTACTAACTTTATATTGCTAACTTAGTGAGCTAATCTGCAAGAAGTCTAAAGGATCAAAACAAAAACCAGTGGTTTTTGCTAGACTCCAATGTTTCATCTAAATGATCTGATAATTTGATTCAAATCAAACATTTTAACCATTTTTATTTCTTGTTATTGATCCTATCAGTCACAAATCTGCTTGACAACACTGATGAACTTCCTGTTTGTGTTACATTTAAACTCTTCCCCCAACAACAATCGTATGGAATGTGGTAGCATGTTGCTTTTGTGTACGTGATGAGCTTTCACAAAGGCTTCACCTGTGCGTACAGTAGAGAAGAAGAGCAGCCAGAAGAGGCAGAGGATGGGTGCAGCCACCACCTGGGTGACAGCTCCAGAGTGGATCTTCTTGTCCAGTTTGGAAGGCAGGTAAGCGTAGTACATGTTGTATCGATCCACAAGGTGTTTCAGCAGCATGTACATCAGACCTGCAGGTAACATCAGTACTCATTATGTGACATCATCAGTGCACCGCACCAGCACACGTGAGAAGGCTCACAGGCTACAACCATGTTCTTGTGCAGAAAAGAGTCTGAGAAGACGACAAAGAGAACATGGACTCAATCCTGTCTCTGGGATGCTAGATTTGTGGAGGAAGGTTTGTATTTATTCACATCTACTAGCATTTAATGCTAACACTACCAGCTCCATTTCTATGGGTTTTTTAGCAGCTGAAGTGGTGGCAGCTGTCACACTGTGACATTGCCATCCTAAATTTCTAACGCATCAGAGTTTTATCTTTGGCCGTGAACCCATGGCAACAGCCGTTCTTGACCATCTCACACTCATAAGACCACTGTTTTAGAGCCTGGACCACAATGGTCGTCTTTCACCCGGGACCACCCAAAAAGTGTTTACGATTGACTAATGTTAAGCTACAGTACTGTAAGAGTCATGCTAGTACAGTCACCAAAGAAACAACAGAGACAGACCGAACGGAACGATGATTGGACAGGTAATGCTGTAGGCCATCACCACTGTGAAGACATTCATCATCCATGCATATGCAGCTCCAAACTGGAACTCGTAGGCCTGGTGCTGCAAAGACCAAAGACAGGGTCCCGGTTCAGATCCAGCAGTCCCACAGAAAGAACAAGTCCTAGATGCACATCCACCTCCGATTATTCTTCCTTTACCCATTACCATCCATAGCTGACTAGCTACTTCTGTTTCAGTCCTCACCCGCTTGACGTTGCGGCGGTCAGCAGCTGAGCGAGCCAGGCACAGCCGGATCATGTACATGAGCAGACCCGGGATCCTCAGCAGGTCCATGGCGTTCCCGATAAATGCTGAGGCGATCACATAGTTGACGAAGAACGCTCCATTATCAGGCAGAAAGACACACCTGCAAGGACATGAGGGTCCGGACTTTGGTCATTTTAATCTTATGATATATTTCAAAAAGTTTTAAAGATAATGACAAACGTACTCAAATCTGACTGTTCCGTCAGCCAAGAACTTCTTATCAAAGAGCCAACGGAAGAACACGTCCAGACTGACAAGGACAGACAGGTTTCAGTGAGGACGTCAGGGACTTGTCGGTTAGCATCAGTCAGCAAGTTAATCACCTGCTGAGTCCCAGAGATGGCAGCAGCAGAACCATAAAGATCAGAAAGGTGTAACACTTGTGCATTGTGGTCCTGTTTTCTCCAGACCTGCAGCAACAGACCGGCAACACCTCACACCTGGACCGGACTACAATGCAATAGACTAGACTAGACTAGACTGGACTGGATTTATTTTCTTACTCATCCTATCAGTATAAATTTACAGACTGTTGTGAACCTGAGTTCTGGTCAGGAAACAAACTACAGCAGAAACTGGAGCAGCAGTTCCACCTTTAGCTGTTACTGAGAAAAGCCTTGATAGAATCTCACAGTGCTGGTCCTCTGATACCTGGTCCAGTGGGCCTCAAAGAAAGCAGAGTAGTAGACAATAGTGGGCAGCAGAGCAGAAAAGGCCCAGAGCAGGAGAGTCGGGAAGAACTGGGTAATGATGGGATTCTGAGCAGAAGCAATAGGGTGTTAGCGGTGAATTATTTTAGAGCTAACGTCCATGAAGAAGTTCTTACGTTCAGGTACTCCACAGGTTTGGTCACATTGAACTTGTCCATGGTAGAGATGATTATTGCAGGTGTGGTGAGGAAGAAGAGCAGGATGAAAAGGATGCAGTTGATGATGAAGCAACGGATCCACCAGGAGATCCCACCCAGTGAGAGATGTTCCCTGCAGGAGGAAAGATCAGCTTACCAAGGTTGCAGCTGTTTAGGAGATCTGAACATTTTTTTTTGTCATGTACCAGCGGACGTTCTGAGGGTCGGGAGCATAAGAGACATTCCAGTTATGCACATGAAGAACTTCACTCAACTGAGAAGACCGCGGCTCTTGTCGACACCGGCACCCCTGAACCTGACACGCATTAAAGTCCTTCAAAATACTGTGAAGAAACAACAGGCTGAGTCAACAGCGGGAGGCGGGGCCAATGAGTCAAAGCTGACAGAACGTCTGCAGACAGTTGGTGGGACGAGCTGGTGTTCAGGTGGAGACAGGTTCTGTTTGTTCCGTACTTACATGGCCGTCATGGCCTCATTCTGGAAGGTGACAAAGGCCATGCCCAGAGGTTTGGTGTGGACCTTCTCCTTCTCCTTCCTGTACTCCTCCTTCAGCTTGACTTCTCTCCTGGTGTAGAAGCTGACAGCTTCCTCCTGCACGACAACACACAATCCTCGCTAAGATGCTAACAGAGGGACATGCCCCCGCACACCGGCAAACCGAACAATTAGGTTAAGGGCTGGAGCCAGCTCTGCATCTGGAAAACAGCAGTAGCAGTAGAACGTTGACTATCAACTATAGAGCTCTAACTGTCAACAGTGGAACCTTAACAGTCAACAGCAGAACCTTAACCTTCATCAGTAGAACCTTAACCATCAACAGTAGAACCTTAACCATCAGCAGTAGAACCTTAACCATCAATAGTAGAACCTTAACTGTCAACAGTGAAATCTTAACTGTCAACAGTAGAACCTTAACTGTCATCAGTGAAACCTTAACCATCTGCAGTAGAACCTTATCCAACATCATTGGGACCTTAACTGTAGAAACTTAACTGTCAACATTTAAATTTTAACTGTCAACAGTAGAACATTAACTGTCAACAGTGAAACCTTAACCGTCATCAGTGGAACCTTAACCATCAACTGTAGAACCTGAACCGTCATCAGTGGAACCTTAACCATCAACAGCAGAACCTGAACCGTCATCAGTGGAACCTTAACCATCAACAGTAGAATTTTAATTGTCATCAGTGGAACCATAACCGTCAACAGAACCATAACCATCAACAGCTGAACCTTAACTGTCAACAGTAGAACCTTAACTGTCAGCAATAGAACCTTAACCGTCAACCATGAAACCTTAACCAACATCAGTGGGACCTTAACCATCAGCAGTAGAACCTGAACCGTCATCAGTGAAACCTTAACCATCAACAGTAGAACCTTAACCATCAACAGTAGAACCTGAACCATCATCAGTGGAACCATAACTGTCAACAGAACCTTAACCATCAACAGCAGAACCTTAACTGCCATCAGTAGAACCTTAACCATCAACACTAGAATCTTAACCGTCAGTGGAACCTTAACTCTCAACAGTAGAACCTTAACCATCATTAGCGGAACCTTAACCGTCAACAGTAGAACCTTCACCATCATCACTGGAACCTTAACCATCAACAGCAGAATCTTAACCATCAATAGTAGTGTGTGCCTGCTCCTGGAAACACTGGGGGAGCCTTTGACAACCTGGATAAAGGTTTGCGTCACCTCTTCACAGCCAGCGATGGCACAACAGCAGAGGTGTCCACAGGGTTTGGTATTGATCATGGTGGGAACGTGTTCCTTTGCCATCAGGTCAGTGAAAAACTTCTTACTGCGTTCCACCTTCTTCCTGAAGAGATGAGAACATGTGGTTGACGTGAACGTGCCAGTGACTCGGTTTCTGCTGACTTACCTCTCAGCATTCAGAGACATGAGTTTGGCCACATTGTAGCAGATCCGGGCCTCCAAAACAACACAGTTCTCATACGCCTGTCTGAAGAACCAGAAGAACATAGGGCGTACAAAAAATGGTGACTATGAGACAACCAGAACTACCCATGTCCTTCCAGATTCAGTGAAGGAACTTACTCAAAGTGTTGTTTGATCTGAGTCTCCTCAGCATATCTGGAGATGCTGTTGATGAATAAAGTGCGTTTCACCTGCAACACATGAACCTGTTCTGAGTGCTGATGAAGACAAAGATGCAGACGAACCTCTCGACTGTTCCTCCTTCCTACCAGGTCGTCCTCCTTGTAGTGCATCTTTGAGGTGTGTCTCCTCATGCTGTAGACGGTCAGCAGAAGGTACATGAACGCAAAAGAGGTGTGCAACCACAGGAGGTTGGTCCTGGACACAAAACAGAAGACAAAGGTGTCTCTTCATTTTAGCTCTTTGCGCCGCGCCAAGCTAAGCTAAGATAAGTTAAGCTAAGCTAAACACTCACCCTGACTTCAGGTTAGCGATGGTGGTGCGTCCAAAGCTGTAGGCATTGTTTTCTGGAACGAACATCAGCAGATATTTAACGTCACACCTTCAGACACTGACATGAACTGACGCTTGATCAGTAGCCCCCACAGAACTCAGCTAAAACCAGGACCAGAACAGAGGCTACCATTCTACCAAAGAACGGTAAAGAACCTGAGGGAACACCTAACTGTAACACACCGATCTTTATCTGATCCTCAAATTCAGAGAGAACCACAGAGCTACGGACCTACAAGGCTGGTACAGTTCTCCTGTTACCTTCTTTAGAAGGAGGTCTAGAAGCTCCTTGGCTGATGTAAGCGTCTTTACTGATAATTCTAACTAAAATCAGAAGACATGAACAATGCAGGTGGTTAAACAACCAACAAGGAGAGAAACCCCTTGTCAACAGACACACGGACGAGTCCATCCCAGATGTCAACTTGCTAGAGGGTTCTCTATCTGTGTGGTAACACTGCACAGACACCTGGAACCACAGATGGCTTTTTACCCAGAAGGTCCCCAGAGAAGTTGATGGGGAGGATGATGCCAACAGAGAGGACACCTATGACCACCAGCAGGCCAATGATGTGTCGCTGGAAGGACAGATAATGGACAGCATCCTCGCCACATTTCTCTCGGATCTCTTCATCCCTGAAGGACAATTCAAAAGTGTCACATGGTGGCGATAGTTAGTCACCTGATCACTTTGAAGATGCTACTCACTTTATTCTGAAGATGGCCGTCAACCAGGAGCAGAAGCCCTGCGGGGAGAAAAACAACGATCACACAGGGAAGGTTTACAGGGAAGAACCATGGCGACAAAGGTTCTTTAGATTCTTTGTTCTATTTGATTTTATCTTATTTTTCTCTGAGTGCTCTTGTTGCTGTTGTTGCACTGTAAATTTCCCCGTGTGGGACAATAAAGGATCTGAATCTGAATCTGAATCTTACATTGTCTCTCTGCTCAAAGTCAACCGAGCTGGAGACGGAGGTCAGGCGCTCGTATCTGTCCTGTGTCTCCGAGTGTGGCGCTGTGGAAACGCTGTAGAACACAACAGGAATGAAGGTTAGTGTGTTCTGACTGTTTTCATTACTATGGTAACACACAGGCACATAGAGAGGAATTGGAACCTTTTCAACTACAAACAGTTTTTCTTCTCTCAAACGGATTTCTGACCAAAAACACAAACAGAATGGGGTCATCAGTGTGCTGCTAAACAGCCTACTAGCACGTCACAGAGTGAAACATTGAGCTACAATAGAGGCGTTACCTTTTCACCGGCTCATAGTTATTTCTGTCTCTTCTTCGGCTACGTTCAGTCAGAATAAACAGCAGTGTTAACATCCTTTCTGTTAGCATTAGCACAGATGCTTTTTTAGAATGAACACACATGTATACACATGCACAAGCACGGAGGAGTGTTTGTTGCCACCTGCTACACTGAAGGTAAGATCTGGTGCATCTGTGCACCAATCACAAGGCTTATCATTGGGCATCACCAGATTTATAAAGACCATGTGATCAACCAGGACTAACAGGTCAATATTAATAAACAATAAACAACACCCAAATGCTACAAAAGAAGCGAGTCTCTGTGACTTTCTACCGACAGCTACATGTTACCTGTCGGCATCAGTGACAAGTGCCAAACGGCCATAGTCCCACGCCACCTTCCTCAAAATGGAAAAGACAAAGAGCAGCACCTGCAAACCAAAGACTTCCTGTTAGAACAGTGTGTAACAGAACAATACAGTTTCCAAAATAAAAGTTTAACCATATCTGTACTGTTTGAGCCGCATTTCCACAAAAAATTTGTCTCGTGTGTGTTTACCAGGAAGCACATAAAGTCAAGGGCCAGTACGGTGGGTACACCCCCGAAGGGCAGCCCCTGCAGCACGGTGCTGCGGATGCGGGCGGAGTAACAGTAATCTTTGGAGCCAGTCTGGGCAGAGCAGTTGTCCAGACTGTTGCATGGCTGGCCACCGCCAAATATCGCCATGTTGAAGATCAAAACTCTGAACACGCTCACTCCTGCATCCTTGCAGAGAACCTGAAGGAGGAAACGTACAGCTGTAGCAAAATTTCTCTGGTGCCATGGAAATACTTCCTTTATTTTCACTGTCAAGCTTACTACTGTTTTACAGCAGTTAGACTGTCAGGATAAAAGCAGGAGCAAGTAAACAAACTGATCCTCCCAGTTTTGATTTCAAGTTAATTCGTTGATGATGAACAGCTCCAGTTCCTTTATTAAGGTAAAAAATGAGCCCAAAGTTAACGCTCATTAGCGTGCTCACAGACCAAAGGGTTTGTCCCAGGAAGCCACCTGAAAGAGCAACCAGGACAATGTGAGATGCCTCTGAACTTAGAACCACAGAATGGCTCCAACACGAGGAACCACAAAGAGTTCAACATTCCTAAGGCTGTAATATAGAATCAACCACTCACACAAGAAGTTAAAGTTGAGAGCCAAGAAAGCAGAAGGAGCCAAAGGGCCATTCAGCTCTGTGGCTCCACCTGGACTGGGAACCACTTTGAGAAGACCAACTGGGGCTCTCAACTGACTACATCCAGACCAGCCACTTCTATATCCTCTTATTCTAGTTGCTATGGCAACCCCAACCACACCACGAGCACCTGACCCAGTTTTTGTTCATCAGCGGTCACCGGACCAGCAGTGACAGCAGGCAACATTGATCATGTGATCGGAACGGTGGGTCCACCCACAAGCAAAAGAAACACAAAGAAGCAGAAGCGAGGGGGAGGAGCTAAAACCAGCAGCAACATTTACAACCTGTCTGAGTTCACAAGACGCTGATCAGGACAGGAAGTGATGACACAAGTGCTCCCTGTTGTTATTTTAAGATACCTTGGGTGCGAATGCACTCACCGATGAGCAGCTCACTTCACAACTGAATTGAAATAAAAATTGTTGTTAGTTCCAATGTTAGTGATATATGTAGGCAGAACCGTGTTGGAACACTTCAATGATATAGCTGAAAGGAAATCCTTCTTCCCTGATGTGTCACTTCCTGTCAGAGTGCGTCTAAATCATCAGGATTTACCAACATGTGGGCATAGGAATGTGCACGGTACATTGACAGAAACTGTTTCTATTTACAGCTAAACAGTGACATTTGTGAAAGGTTCCAGCATAATTCATACGACCACCCTCTCCATCCATCCGTCTGTCTCTGTCATGTTGAGCAGCATGACTCATCTGCAGCCTCCAGAGACACACATGCACACACAGACCACTCAGCACACCATTTCCATGGTAACACACTGGAGATGCTGTTATCCTGCCTCCTCTCCAGATTGTTAGGGTTAGCATCAGCTAACATCTGTCCTAGTGGAGAACCATTCTCCAAGTCAGGTGAAGTTAAGTCACTTTACTGTAGGTCAAAGGTCACACATGTGTGCACGCACACACACACACACACACACACACAGACCTCAGCTGAGAAGAACAGGGATACGAGAGTGAAATGAGTGTTTTGCTCTCTGCTCTTGTGTTGCACCTGTAGCTAGGTTAGCATGTGGACCTGGATCAGGACCACAAAGACAAGCATGGTCACAGATATGAGAGTCAAATAAATCAACATTAATAAGAAGAAACAACTGTAGAAATGCAAAACAACTGGCAACATGTGGTGGATGATGACAACAGGTGAAACGCAGGCATGTCACGTGCTATATCCACAGTAGTGAAATGTGACAATGTAACTCATGAAGACGTTATTATTATCAATAATCGAGCTAAAAGTAGGAGAATGCCGAGGTGCTATCAACTATTCATCCATCCTCATATCAGCACATCAATAAACACGTAGCGACGTCGTGTTGATGGATGGTCCAGCATCACTCTGGAACAACTATAAGTCTGTTGGAGGTCTGATCCGGATCCAGGCTATGCTGCGGCAGAGCTGCAGCCTGAGAGTCGCATGCGGAGGGTCGTCCTCTGCGGACACGTTACATAAGCAGCACTCTCACTCAGCAGCACTCAGGGTCCGGCTGGATACAGGAGTCGCAGTCAGGCCTGACAGACACCGAGAGCCGCTGAGCTGCTCACACAAAGCCTGCTTATAATAAAGCAGCTCAGGAAGCTGCAGCAGAAATAAACTCATTAGAATAAACCCGAATCTGAGCGTCCGCGGCGGCCGCTGCTCTAATCAGCGCACAAAAGCACCGTCCGATTCTCACAGAATCATCTCGCAACACACACGATCCACGCCCGTAGAATCACCGGCAGCTCCGCCCGCAGCTTGATCCTCCACCCGCCGATCATCCGTGTCCGCGTCAAAATGGAGCCGGTGAGTTTCCCCGACAGATATTGAGCCGAGGAGCCGCTGGGGGGAGGAAGAGGGAGAGAAGAAGGAGAAGGAGGGGGAGAAGAAATGGAGAAAAAGAAGAGTAGTGAAGATCGGGAGATAAAGAAGGAAGATAGGAATAAAAAAGAAAGAGAAGAATATGTGTTGTCTGAACCGGTTCAAGGTGGATGTTTTGATTGGTGCCGTTCTGCATGTGGTAACGTCAGGACTTTAGTCTCAGATGGGAGGAGGAGATTGCTATCATCATCTTCATCATCACCATTGTCTTCCTTGGCTGGAGTTTGTGATGAAGAACAGCTGCTGTACAGTTTTCAGCTTTCTGGTGATTTGACTGATCTGATGAGCACAACACGAACTCTGGACACAGAACGCACGGGGCAGGAGAACGTGGTCCTCTTCCTGGTTAAAATGCATTTTATTCAGTAGACTTTTATGCCGTAAACTAGAAGCACAAATCTGCCAGAAACAAAAAGGTTCCTTTAAAAATGGAGAATGTTTGAAACTCCAGGTGAAAGTTGAAGTGGAATTATAACCTTCAGTGACTAGAGGATACCCAAGGTCTCCGCTGTTGGAAGCACCTGAACTGTCTTTTTTTTTTTTTAACCGTACCTGCAGAAAGATCAAAGCCCACTGAAATAAATTGAAGATAGAAATAAAATTAACAAAAAAAGGAAGCTGATTCCCTACAGGTGGTGACAACTTTCACAATAAAAGCCATAATCATTCCTCAGAAGATGATTCCAATTCGTTATAAAAACAATTTCACATTTTTCCTGCAGATGGACTAAGGGTCACATGATGTCCTGTACAGCTGTAGGCAATACATCATGGGGCAGTTTCACAGAAGGAAGGGAATGATTGCAGCTCTGGAATGAGGGTAGTCTTCAAACCTCTGTACGTAGTCCCTGCAAGAGAGAGCAGAGGGTTTTCTGTTGTCATGGTCACTGGGGTGAACAAGTATTTTGGTTATATCAACAGGCACACACCTGTGATGGTGGTAGGCTCTGGGTCCAAGGGAGCACACGGTGAAGAAGGTGAAGGCAAATGCAGGAAAGGACCAAGCGACCACGGTATAACCGCACCACTCCACAATCTCACCCAGGAAATTCGCTCCAGACACCAACTCAAATATTCCACCTGTACAGCAGCAGAGAACAGCTCAACAGGGTGGACAAGCACTGCAGCAGAGGACAGATGTGGAACCACTGTACCACGAGGAATCCTGTACACCAACTCTCCTGGCTTCCTCAGGTTACGCAGGATGTGGTCGCTGTGAATGTTGATGGTCATTCCAACCAGGAAGAGAAGAAAACCTGCAGCACAAGCAGATAGTGACACTGTTAACAGGAAGTGATGGCTCACCGATGGCTCATGCCGGTATGGAGGTCTGAGGCGGTTTTCAGGAGGTTAATGACAAGCATCTGCTCAGTCTTTATCTGTCATGCTCAGTTGAGTCAGAACATTCCTCACAGACCAGTTCAGCAAGTTCTGGCTCAAATTCACACAGGAATATCAGATTTCAACTGGTATGAAAGAAGGTTTCCTCAGAACAAGGAGAGATCTTCAACTTTATCTACAGATATCAGAGGAGAAACCTCTGCTAGAGCTTCTGTCCATGACCAAGTGAGCCACTAGCAGTCAGGTGTGACCTCTGCATCAGCTGATGAACCACAACGGTTACACAGGTTCAATGTGTTTGCATCTGCATCTGTCTGTTCCCACATTCCTAGAACTGAGCCTCGTCCTGGTTCAGGTAATCTCCCTGTTCCTGACACAAGGGTGTCCTTTGATGTGTCAGTTCTTCTGCACTGCGCCATCATGAGACTCCAGGAATCATTTATTTCCTGGTTATTACTACTGTGTTTCTCTCAGATGATTTCACCATTGTTGCGAACCTTGGTCTCCATGGAAATGGCTGCAAAGGCTTGTGGGTGATGACAGAAATTAAGGGGAGGTTACGCAGTGACATGTACCTACGGCTTTGTGGGCCCGGGGAGGCCAGGTGTCCTCATCAGATGTGCAGTGCAGCAGGTGGTGCCCTTGCAGAAACCCATTGAGGCAACAGAAGAGAGCAGCGAAGAGTACAATTTCCACTGGGACGGGTCGTCCTTGGGTCAAGGAGGCAAAGATGAAGCTCCTGCAGGAGATGAGCAGCAACCATCGACTAAACTTCATCTTCATCATCTTCTACCATGAAAACATGGTCGACACTTTTTCATCAAAAAGAAATTATTTTTGGTTAAAGTTGTGTTTGTAAAACTGATTCACCTGGTAAGATCTTATAAGTAAAAATCCTGGCATTTCCTGGAGTCTTTTCGGTCCTCCTGGGGCCCTGCCCTTTCTGGGGCCCACCCCCTCTGTCTGACTGCTGGTTTTAATGTAGTTTTAAAAGTTATTAAGTGATAAAAATGGATTGTTGATTCCAGGTTGTTTGTGTATGTGTTGGATGTGTAAAGTCCACAATCAGTGATGCTGCTTTAACGTGAGGAACTGCCCGGCAATGGACACGCAAACGCACACGCATTCGTGCGCATACACAAACACGCACAAAATGCGCGCGCGCGCTCAAACACACATCACAGCAGGTTCTCTACTCACCGGTGGAAATAGTGCAGCAGGAAGGCAAACAGGGATACACTCGCCCTGGCCCCGGTCTCTGGGCTTTGCAGCAGCAGTACCAGCGGCACAAGGAAGGCGGGGACCTCCTGCAGGAACCAGGCCAGTTTGGCCGGAAAAGTAGGTCCTTCTGCCGGGCTGTAACGGCCGTACTGGGCGGGGATCTGCCTCACTTGTTGCAACAGGTAGGCCAGACCCCCAAACATCAGAGCCCAGCTGAGGAAAGACACGAGCGAATCCTGACATTCCATCACAGGTCCACAGTAAGCTGAACCCTGAGCTCCAAGACTCGGGGAGATGGGTGGAGAGAGAGGGAGAAAGAGCGAGGAGAGGAGAGAAAGAGTGGAGAGAGGGGGAGAGATAGAGAGTGGAGAGAGGGAGGAAGAGAAGAGAGAGGGAGAGGGTTCCCAAACTGTTGTTCATAAACTACAGAGAGCGAACTTCTGCTTTCACTGGTCTCGTTCCAACACCAACCGACGTACTTCCTCTGGTTGTTCAAATGTCCTCCAGGCGGTACTTTTACCCTTGGCGATGTCTGAGCCGTCCTCCGATTGGCCGAGGAGAGACGTGATTGGCTGCTGCTGCTGTTTTTCATCGAAACTGCTGGACTTCATTGATGTAACTCTAATTACTACTAACTACGATTATAGCAGCTTAAATACAACCAGATAAGAACAGTAACCAGTGACCTGAGCAGGTAGAAACTGCACTTCCTTGAAACTGCAGTTTCTACCTGTGTGAGTGTAATAATGTGTATCACACATATATTACTACCCTGGCAATTTTCCAAATGCAATTTCATGAGCCCATATTGTCTTCATAATGGGACATGGAAAAACATTTAAAAAACAAAATATTATATTCTAATATTTTGAAAGCAAACAAGTTTTTTCCCCACTGCCTTTGTTTTAACTGTACAGTGATTTTGATCTCATATGTGGCATCAGATGGTTGATGGTTAGAGTGTGATGATTCCATTTTACAGAGATGTGGATCAGGAGTGACGCTGTGGAGACGTGCAATCGTCTTCAGATAAGCTACCGACTCACTTCAGTTAATGACTAATGTTGGGTGACAGACTACAAACTTGTTGCCAATGAATAGTTTTACATAACCTCAGACTGTGTTCTCCATACCTTTGACAAGCTGATTTTCTTGGGATTTTCTGACCTTATACCAGGGAATATTCTTGATTTTTTTTTTTTTTTTAGATTCAGACTGTTATTAATATTCATGATATTTGGACCAATAGGTTGGCAGCTTTTATTAATATTTATGAGATTTCAGGGCTTCACCCAGGAACAAACTATTGCCCTGAAGACAGACACGTGGGGGTGGCTGTGAAGAAACTTTACAGGGTAGTGTCCAACAGCACCATCTATTGGTACCAATAGAACTGCAGCACTATCTGAACAAGTCAGGACACACCGGACCTCTCAGGTCAGGGGATTTTGACCTTTCCAAGGACCAAGGCCAAGGGACTTTGACCTTCCCAAGGACCAAGGGATTTTGACCCTTCCAAGGATTAAGGCCAAAGGGCTTTGATCATAAAGCTTTATCCCATTCATTACTGCCCTCTACTGTACTGTACCGCTGGCGTCCATGTCCTTAACCACAGGACTATTACCCCCGCCTCACAGCTCTGAATAATGAAGAGAATTATTATATCTTGTTAGCATCTTTTATCTTATTAGCATGTGTTATACTATATGTTTTTGTTTTATGTTACAGTTAGTTTAGAAGTTAGGGATAGTATATAATCTTTAGTAGGAATACACATAAGCAAGTCAGTTGACCCTTCCTTGACATGAATACTGCTTAGACAGTTGGAGCCAGGCAGACAGGAAATGGTAGAGAATTCAACAATGGTCACTTCAGAGGACAACTGACGACAAAGGGATCCCTAATAAAAGGTAAGCAGACACCTGTTTAATCAAAGTTCTGCACATTGGCAATTTCCAAATTTGTCGTCACTGTCAATTGAAGTGTCCTAGTTATAAATTCCAGATACAAATATAGAAAATATTGAAACGACTGCAGGAATTACGGTTAGAGTCTGGAAAATAGACGGTTAGAGGCCGGAAGTACTGTTGAAAAAACAGGGATTAGACGGTTAGAGGCCGGAAGTACTGTTGAAAAAACAGGGAATAGACGGTTAGAGGCCGGAAGTACTGTTGAAAAAACAGGGAATAGACGGTTAGAGTAAACCGGAACTAGTACAGTGTTGTATTGCTGTATACACAGCACTGTATATGAAAAAGATTTGGGTTGGGACTCAGAGCGCAGTTGATGGGACGGACACTCCCGACGCCCGAGATTTGTGT
Source organism: Takifugu rubripes (assembly GCF_901000725.2). NCBI lineage: Eukaryota > Metazoa > Chordata > Actinopteri > Tetraodontiformes > Tetraodontidae > Takifugu > Takifugu rubripes. Next base: position 8,585,175 of record NC_042301.1, read on the forward strand.
TTTTGTGTGGGTTGGAAAAGTGCCAGAGTGAACGTGAATTAAAAGGCTCTTTGTCCTTGGGAATTAACCCCCAGAGTGGAACCGGACCAACGAAGTTTGGTCTAGAAGCTTGTTTCACTGAGGCATTGAGTTGACCGTTGGAGTCATTCACATTCAATCTCACTTGGGAGCATAGTTAAAGATGGAACTGGAATGTGGTAAATCGTGCTGGGATCAGGGAGAATGTTCTCCCTATCCCCGGTCTGTGGAAGAACAGTGGAAGTGGACTCTTGATGAATAGATATTTACCCCTCCAGAGGTGAAGGTTAATTTAGCTGAAGCATTGTGTAAGTGGGAGTCAGAAACTCACACCATATTACAGGATCATCTTGATAATCCAAAATTAGGTTTTATAGCAGGAAAATCGTGGCAAAAACAGGGTAAGGAGTTAGAAGATAAGCGTTGAAGGATACATGTTGTGGCTGTGGCAGGTGCAGCAGTGCACTATTGCAGATCTAGGGGGGGTCACACGAGTGCCCAATGTAAAGAAGCCTTCATTAGAAGATCCAAACCAGACATTGATACTTAAAACCACTCTTTACCCATCATTACCTACTACCTCTTCCCCACCCCCGTATCAATTGCCAGTTTTGTCTATTAACAGTGGTCAGTTAGATGTGGACAGAGATGAAGAAATGCAGGAGTTACATGAAACAGTGGGTGAACTTTGAAGACAGGTTAGAATGATCAAACAGGGACAGGGAGAGGTTGAAGATAAGTTAGAAAAAAATGAATTTAGAGAAGAATCCCCGGTGGTTCGCCCTAAAATCTCCCAACAAACTATATTTAAAAAACAGGACAGTCAAAAATCTACATTAAATGTCTTTAAAACACTTAACAATCAAACAAAACAAGTGAAAAGAGCTGATCTCTCAGGAGGATTTGCCAGGGCTGAGCGCAGGGAGGAGAAGGCAAGACTGATTTATGGCAGTGATAAAGAGGAGAGTGAGAGTAAGACAGACACCCTCAAACTTCCGGCTACATTTATTGGGGAATTGGAGCTTCAGGAGCCTGTTGAATCTCAGACAAAATTATATGAAAAAGATCCAGGTTCAAGTATGGAAAATTATGAATCAGAATCAGGGGAAGATAGTGAGTGTGAGTATAGAGGTTTACCGTTGACAGGGGCCATAAACAATGAGGAGGTGAGTTGAACAGAAATACACACAAGGAATAAGGGGCCCGTTTCAGAAAGACCGCAGCTACAGGCCCCTCTGATACAGAAAAGAGGACAGGAACCGGTATATGTTCCATTTGCTATCACAGACATTAATTGTTTAGTGGATAAGATGCCACACCTGCAGAGGGAGGCGGCAAGTGGATGTCCAGCCTTTTTAGTTTAACACAGAGCATGCAGTTGGTGATGGGAGACTTTAGAGGAATTTTAGGGAGACAAGTGTCTCGCTGGGATTTGGATAAGGTTGAGGTAGCAGCAGGTATTAAAGATAGACCTAATGCTGCACGTTTTGGCACTTGTGCAACCAGGGTTGGTGAAGCTATGAGACAGATATTTCCAGTATCTCCAGGAGCAATGCAGAACTTAAGATTTAAGTGGGAGGAAAGGGAGTCGGCACATGGATTCCTTACAAGGTGTAAAGAGGAATGGATGTGTGCCACAGGGTGCCATCCTGGTTCAGATAATTTACACACCACTTTGTTCCGTCAGGCCATAATTTTAGGACTTCCACAGTCAGTGAAAGAAGCCATGGAAGGAAATCCTGACCTTCCAGGCAGTACGGCAGATGTCTGGGAGAGACATCTCTCTCACCACATCAACACATTTAAAGTTAAACAACAGGGAAAGAAAGAGGGGGTGATGACAGCGCAGGAACAGCTCCTAAAAATGCAGTTAGATGAGGCACGGAAAAAGCTTAATGATAAACGAAAGGAAGAAAAACAGATGGTTCAGCAGTTTCCTCGGCAGGTGCAGCCAGATCCATTAGGTCCGCACCAAGATTTTGCTCCGATAAACCCGTATTGGGTCAGTCCAAGGGGAGGCATGCGTGGGAGACGCGGCGGGCAGGGATACGGCTTGATGGGCGGGTACTTAGGCCAAGATCAGTGTCATGCCTGCAAAGGGTATGGTCATTGGCAAAGGGACTGTCCATATCACAACTACCCGGAGGTACCAGGCAGTGTTCCACCGTCTCATGGAATTTATCACCGGAGCCGATCTCATCTGACACCGTCGAGCTTGTGGGGTTCTCAGGGAGCCCGGAGAGACTGCCGTTTTCTGTGCCATTAGTGACTCGTTTTGCTGGACAGACTGTGTTGCACCCCTTTGTCATTTCACCACATTGCCCTATCAACCTGTTGGGACGAGATCTCCTGGTGAGGACAGGAGCAGCGATTCTGTGTGGAGACAAAGGTCTTGTGGTGCAATTTCCTAATGGACTGAAACTGAACTGCTGTATTCCACACCAAGGTGTGAAGGGACAGATGCTGATGAGTGTGACACCCTCTCCAGAACAGGGGGTGTGGGCGGATATTTATTGGGGAGAACTTGAGCCTGAGACCTCACCTGGTGTCGGTGTTGTGGCATTGTTTCAGAGCTGGAGGCCCTGGCTGTCGATGCTGAGTCCCTTTGCCCCGCCAGTTGATCCCTATCATGTCACTCTGTTTTATGACCGTGAGAATAATGAGGTGTATCAGGATGCGTTTAGAGAAAAGTTACAGCGAAGTTTCTGGATGATTACATCACCGTGTTTGTGTGTTGGGCCTGAAGGTGTGGCTGCGCAGGTCGACTTTGCTGAACAAAATGATTGGTATGAGAGACTGTAAAGGAAATGTTGTCATTTCTGGGTCTCACGAGCTATAGTAGACATTTTATTCCTACATATTCAGAAAAGACTACGCCCCTACGTGCAATGGTGAATGAACAGGGAATGCGTAATTTGGCAGCCCGGCTAACATGGACAACTGAGGGAGAGAAAGCGTTCATTGCTCTTCAACAGGCACTCACGACATCTGCATGTTTTGGCAGTTCTGGAATATAAAGATACTTTCTTTTTGGATGTTTCTGAAGGTGAACATACAGTAAATGGTGTTCTCTTTCAGAAAAAAGGGGGTGAAAGGAAAGTATTAATGTATGCAAGTATAATGCTGGACCCCATTGAAAACAGGCAGCCACCATGTGTCAGGCATGTAGCAGGGGTAGCAAAAGTTTTACAAAAAACAGCACATTTAGTGATGGGTTACGCTCTAACAGTTCTGACAACACATAGTCAATCAATCAATCAATCTTTATTTATATAGCGTCTTATACAATCAAAATTGTTTCAAGGCGCTTAGATAGTGTGCTATCACTGGTCAGCTCAGCAGCATTCACCATGACCTCACTTAGGCAGACCAGGATGGACAAGATTTTCACCGCACATAACATACACTCATGAAGGGATCAATATGGCAGATGGTATGGGAGAGGGCGAACCACACAGATGTGAGGAGAAAGTGAGGAAAGATTAAAAAAAAACAGAGTAGATCTTAAGGCGGAGCCGTTAAAGGACCCAGATGAAATACTATTCACAGACGGCTGTTGTTTCAGACACACATAGGAGAGGCTGAAAGCTGCCTAGGCAATAGTTAGAAAATTAGAAGAAGATTTTGAAGAAGTGGAAACAGGAAACCTAACAGGTAAAGAGTCAGCACAACTTGCAGAATTGAAGACAGTTATTAGAGCATTAGAAATATCAAAGGGAAAGAGAGTGACCATCTATACAGATTCAGCATATGTAGTGGGAGCTAACCAGTTAGAACGTTGTCAATGGTTGCGGGCAGGTTTTAACCCAGCATCAGGCTCTCTTATAAAACATGAGGCAGAGATGAGGCAACTGACACAGGCACTCATGGAACCAGCAGAGGTCGCAGTCGTAAAATGCAAAGGTCATAGTAAAGAGAACTTTCTGGAGGGAAGAGGTAATGAGGCTGCAGATCAGGCAGCAAAGAAGGCTGCAGGTTATAAACCAAGCCACAATTTGTTGTTGGTAGAGAAAACAGTTCATGAAATGCTTCCAAGATACGACAGGGAAAGACTTAGTTGTGATCAAGAAGAAGCTTCTCCACATGAAAAAACAGTTTGGAAGGAAAAGGGGGGCTGTGAAAGTTGAAGGAATTTGGCGGGTCCCAGACGGAAGACCTGTTCTCCCGCCCGGTCTGTTAGATGCCGTTCTGGAAGAGGCCCACGGCCTGACACACTGCGGGAAACCATGAATGATGCAGAGAATGTTCAATATGCACACACTTTAATGTAAAATCAACAATTCGACCACATGAGGGCAAGTTTCCAGTTGCCCCCATGACAGGGCAAGAAAATTATAGATTTCACTGATATGTTAGATCGAGTCAATGGGTTCTGATACCTCTTGGTGGCAGTGGATGCATACACTGGCTGGCCAGAGGCAGTTCCCGTAAAAGCGGAAGATGCAAAAAGTGTTATTAAATTTTTGATTAATCCGACACATGGTTTCCCCAAACAAATTAGGTCTGATAATAGAACTCATTTTAAGAATAAAGATTTACAAGAAGTAGAGAAGGCGTTTGGCGAAGGTAGAAAGAATGAATCAAACACTGAAGAGCAAAATTGGCAACATATGTGCTCACAGTGGGATGAAATGGACAGAGGCACTTCCAATAGCCTTGATGTCAGTAAGAAGCTCTGTTAGCTCCCGAACAGGATTCACCCCCTTTGAGCTCGAGAGGGGTGTTCTCTTTCCGGGACCAGGAGCAGAAAATCCATTGGCTAGCCCAGCACCTTTTCTGAAATATAAACCTTATTTTGTTCAACTAAAAACGACTCTCTCAGTTTTCTCCCAACAGGCAACCTCTGTAACAACAGTCAGTGAGGATCCGGGAATTCCACACACAGCTGAGTGGGTTCTTCTGAGAGTCATCAAGTGAAAGTGGTCAGAGCACAGGTGGACTGGTCCCTTTGAAGTTGCAGAGTGAACATCACATGTTAACCCTAACATCCTAACATACTAACACCCTAACACATTAACCCTAACTCTGGTATCACTGGAATCAATGTACCCCAGCAGGTAATTCACAGAGAACGCTTGGACAGATCCGGGAACATCTAAAGAAGATGGCACCATGATTAAACTTCTATTATTCTTGATTACATCAAAGGGAGCGGTCAATGAATTGTTAGTATTGGCCTAGCCTACGCTACAATACTAATTCATTGCCCTCTACTGTACTGTACCGCTGGCGTCCATGTCCTTAACCACAGGACTATTACCCCCGCCTCACAGCTCTGAATAATGAAGAGAATTATTATATCTTGTTAGCATCTTTTATCTTATTAGCATGTGTTATACTATATGTTTTTGTTTTATGTTACAGTTAGTTTAGAAGTTAGGTATAGTATATAATCTTTAGTAGGAATACACATAAGCAAGTCAGTTGACCCTTCCTTGACATGAATACTGCTTAGACAGTTGGAGCCAGGCAGACAGGAAATGGTAGACCCCCATCGTAAAACATGACAGCATAATTTACTGGTGATTGATAAGTACCTGGACAGGAATAAGACCTCTGATCTGGCCATCTGAGAAGACAATGGAGAAGAAGGACTGCACCAACACCAAAGGAGGCATGGAAGAAGAAGATGAGGTCATCCAAGAAGAAGGACTAGATTGGACTGAATTAGCATCAATAATTTACATATGTCTTTCTATATAAACTGGGCCAAGGGGTAGTTAGGTTGTCAGACTTCATGCCCTGACAATTGACTCTGTTGTTGCTAGGGTTATGAACTGGTCCGGAGCTCTGTAATATTTGTATCTTGAATTGATTCTATTTGCTAAATACATTTTGAAATTGGCATTTGTTTACTTGAAGTCTTCATTTAAAGAACACGCGGATTAGCAGTGACACACGAGAGGTATTGCAATCCAACAATAAATACCTTTGAAACCCACTGGATTCCTTTGCGAATGTGTTGTGGCTGACGGCATAACTTGGAGGCTGTTACTCGGGTGAATCCCAGCCCAAATCAACACACAATCCTTCAAATTCCCACTCAGCAATAACCTTTGTTGGAGAACAAAGCATCAGATCTCTAATCTTGATTCTGTCATCAGAACCACAGTCCATCATCTGCCAGCCCAGAGTAAACCAGTCTGATTCATGGATGAAACAATGTGAAAGTCTCATTCCTCCTGCTCAGGGATTCCACCATTCTTGCTGTTGCTGTTGCTAATGTCCCTTTCACTGGAACCAGCGATCACATGATCTTCTCCAGTGGCTTACACTCTCTGAACTGAACTGGATTCTTAAGAACACAGTACATTGTAGTCCCCGAAAGGCAGATTTCCATACTACAAACGCGTAAATTCAATAGGAAAATATTTTCATTTTAAATACATCTGCACACACCGGAAGCGATACTTCTTGCGTCACTGTGACATAGAGATGGCCAGCGCTTTTGCGCACGTCTCTAAACGAACATGGCGGACGGTGAGTTCAACCATTCCCTCCGTTTTTCTGCTCGCTTCTGTTTGAGCTCTTCTCAGACTTCTTTAATAGCGGCTGCCATCCCCGAAGAAGCTCCATTAACTGGCGACTCCGCGTATGGTAGCGTGGTGCTAACAAAGCTAACCCTAACCTCTACGAAAAGTTTGGCTCATTCAGAACCAGAACGGTCGGTTCTTTTAGTTGTATCTGAACAGAACAAACCTGCAAGGAAAAAAACAGCCTTTTGGTTAATTAGACGGAAATTTCGGCTTTAGGAGAATGCATAAAACCCGCCAGTTAAATGAGGATCTGCGGATCGATTCCTATTCATCAGTGTTGAAGTTCTCCTTTTGACTTAAAGATATGAGAACATCAAGTGAAAACATCAGGAAACGTTTTCATTTAATTTTCTCTTCAGTGAAGTGTGAAAGTGGATTTTAGTGAATCAGCAAACTTGAGCAGGTAACAGATCAGGCGATCCTCACACTGCTACTTCTCTTACAGACCACACAGATGCTGAACAGTCAATGGAGGGCCATACACCTGTAAGTTTCACACACACACACACCTGTCTCTCTCTTTCACTCACCCACACACACTCACGATTTTCTTAAATTCTTCAGGTGTCTGAAAACCCTCACACAGAGTACAGCCTGACCGAGAACATCCAGGTAACACAGACAGACACACGGAGTGTGTGAAAACAGACTCCCAGCATGCTTTGCTTTGCCCCATAGAGGACTTTGGAGAGTGAGAAGGCGAGTGCAGAGAAGATGCTGAAGCAGAAGGTAGACCTGCAGGCTCTGCCCACAAGAGCATACCTGGACCAGACCGTGGTCCCCATCCTGTTGCAGGGCTTGTCGGTGCTCGCCAAGGATAGGTCAGAACCAGTTCAGGCGTCTCAGGACCTGGACTGAACTGAACGTGGTTGATGTGGAGTTTGATTATAATCATTCATCTGCTTTCCTTTTGTTCCAGACCACCAAACCCTATTGAGTACCTGGCTGCCTTCCTGCTGAAGAACAAGTCCCAGTTTGAGGATAGAAGCTGAACTGGTCTGGCCTCCTTTGTTAATAAATATGTTCTGTTGTTGTGTTTTGTTTTTTAACTTGAATAAACATCTGGATGTGAACCTGCTGTCTTTTTCACTGGAAACCATAAAGTGTAGTTCTGAGGGTGAAGCGCAACAGCGCCCTGTCCTGACTGACCAAAAGGACAACATGTTTAAATCAGCTACATTTTATTTCTATCTTAAATCTGAACTGAATCAGACATGATTCTAAATAATTTTACAACTGTAGCATGTCATGTTAGGAGATCAAACATAGAAAAAGAATCCAAATGTCTTTGTGATTGCCCACATCACTTCCAGCAGCATGCTGGCCTCAGAAGTCCAGAACTTTCTTCCTGAACCGCTGCAGCACCCTCACTCCATCAGGCAGGATGCTCGAACAGAAAGCAACTGTCAGCGGGTGGCCAAGACGAATAGGAGCATGTCCTGTCAGATATAAAACTGGTGAGCAGCCAGGTTGTCCATAAAAGGTTGGACGAGGAAGTCAGTAGAGAAGTAGAAGATCAGGCCAAAGGTGATGGAGATGGGCAGCGCTGGTAGAGCCTTCTTAAAGATGGCCAACAACAGCAGCGTCAGACACAGACCCTGAGACAGTTGAACAGCATAGGTGAGTCAGCCACAGGTGAAACAACTTCAGAAGGGTTCTAGCCTGGTTAAATCACCACAGCAGCATCTGCTGGTCAACAGCTGCAGGAGCCATAGAACCTTCTCCTATCTTCACCTTCCACACAGACGCATCACAGCACTGACATTCAGGTTTGTTCATGTCAAAGTTTATTTAAAGGAAATTTTCGATCAAATCCCTTTAAATGCACCCTGACTTTCTTCAGAACACAGGTGATACACACAGGTGTGTTAGAGTGATGACAGCTGCTGCAAGCTAGGCTACATGCTAACGCACACAGACCAGCTACTCATGTACACACACATTCACACACCCAAAGACACACACGCCCACTCACATTCTCACACAAACACACACTCATGCACACCGCCCGCCCGCCCGCACACCCACACACACACACACACACACACACTAGGACCGCTCTGTGACAGTTGAGAACAAACTCAAACCTACAATCAGAATGGCAACAAAGCAGGCCAGTGTAGTGTTCCAATCTCCACCAGTTGCTGCAGCTTTTCCCACCAGAACACTGTAGAAGATGAAATCTCCAAGGCCGAGCTTCACACCTCCTGCACACAAAAACAAACACTTTGTGATGGTGGAGGTGGACCTACTGGTAGAAGGCTTGTGAACAATCATAAAACTGGTTTGAGCGGAGATTCAAAGTTCTGAATGAGGAAGAGGGATCAGCGGGCTTACCAGCCTGGTCACCTCCTGAAGGTAAAGCCTCAACTAAAAAAGCATGAGTGTTTCACCTGAGGTGGGTTTACTAGCAGCCCCCAGCTGCCTCCAACACAGAGGTTAATTACCCCAGGGAAGCAGAGTGTTGCTTCCAGGCACCTTTATGCACAGGAACAGGTCCTGACTGGTGGATTATTGCTGCCCTAGGAGGGTTTATGGGGCTACCGCTGATCCGGTATTGTTTAGAGGTGCACCACTTGGAGCAATCAGGCCCCCTGCTGTAAAAGCAGCTCCCTGTCCAGGTAGGGGAGGCTGACTCCCTCTGTCCTGTGGGATGAAGATGAAAACTTTCCTCTTGGTTTTTGTTAGAAGTGGGCTGGGAACCTAAGACCCTTCACAGGTGGTTTGGGGCAGACACATTAAGGTAGACTCTTGTAATGCAGTTGTGGAAGACCTCCATGTTCTCCCAGAGGAGCTGGAGGATAGCGTGAACGCCCCCATCATCCCCATGACAGAACTCACGGTCTGTCTCCGGCTCGGTCTCTGCAGGTGAGTGTGGACTCAACTGCTCTGTGCAGCTCTGCATCACTTCCTCGTCTAAAACAACAGCAAAAACAACAGGAAAGTTCAACTAATTTGTCAGACTGTTGCAGACACTTCCCATGAGTCCTCGCTCACCTGTTTCGCGTCCAGAATGTGGAGCATCCACTGGTTTGGCCATCCCCACCGCCCACATCATGGCAGCTGACAAAAAAAAACAGCGGATATGATTATCGCTCATAATGACTGCTCCATCAGCGCCACCATCAGGCCACTGATGGGAACGTTAGCATTCATATTTCTCCTCCCACCTATTCTGACCTGTTGACATTATACAATATGACAATAACACAATGATTCTGAAAGGGCTCCCGGATCATGCTGGGGCTGGTCCAGCAGAACCAGTGCAGCTACAGATACATAAATCATTTGAAGCTCAGAAGAAGTGGCTTGAAAACATGAATATCTGCTAACAGGAGTAAATGAGAGCAGGAAAGATGGGCTCGTTCCGTTCCTGAGCCGTCTCTACCAACATCCGGAGAGGACCTTTGGGCGACAGGACGGCCACCAGGTCTATAAGGCATGACAGGAAGAAGAAAAGAAGTCTGTCAAATGTTGCCTTCTGACATTTAGAGCCACCGTAAAACTTTATTAAAATAAAACATAACAAAAAACACAAACAAATCCCATAAATCTCTTATTTTAAAAAATCTGCAGAAACAACTTTGAAAAGCAACTTAAGTCACCGTAAACGGAGATGGCTCCCAGGATGACCCAGGCCGACCACTCAGGCAGATACTTGATGAAGACGAGCGCCATGAGGGCGCTGATGAGGATCAGGTAGATCTGCTGCAGCTGCAGGGGGCCTTTCCAGTGAATGCAGATCATACCCACCGCCCCAAAATTCCAGATCAGCAACCCCACTGTAGGGTAGTCCATTGCCACGTTGTACGTTTTAAAGACCTCACTACAAACAGGAAGAGCGCCATCACAATCTTCAAACAGGAAGGGAAGGATGACCAATGCTGAGGACTCACCCGAGGTACATGAAGCTGAACCAGAAGAGCAGCATGAGCGAGGACAGGATGAGCCAACCGTGGATGAACTAAACATAAAGGCATTGACTCAGACAGCACCCACTAACAGCAGGCGGCCCAATTACAATGTTTGTGCAGGCAGGTTAGCAGCCAGGTGGTACTCTCTGATGGGTCGGGATGACCTCAGGTGAGCTACACAGTAACAACATCCTGCATGGGTTTTACATTAAAACCCTATTTAAATAATGTTGTCAGTCTTGTTTTCTTTTATTTCAAACACAGCATGAAGTGTACAGTGCTCGCTGCATGGTACTGTAGCATGAAGCATAGGGTTAGCATCCTGAAAGGAGCGCCTCTTGGTCTGGTGGACACCAGCAGGATGCTCTGTTACAATATTATCTTATCTTTCTGATAATTGATGTGTGTAGAAATTTTAAGTAATCTGGGTCAGAAAAATACTGTATCTGTTCGCTTTCACCGAACGTATTTCAGCTAGTTACATGTGATAATTAGCTTCGAAGTCTGAAAGTGTGATCCAGACCCTGACTTGAGTGTGTAAAATGGTTTAGATGAAAACCAGCTAACCTTGTAGCAGCGGTATTTATAGAGGACAACCAGGAAGATAGTCATGACCACAATGACACTGATCATGATGATGGTGTTAAGGACGGAGTTGAGGAGCCGGCGGCCAACAGATGACGTGTTCTCAGTAAATGGCGTGTAGATCCTGCGGGGACAGATGTTTGTGTTATTTGTGGGAAGAACATTCCTCCAAGTGGGGACCTCAGAAGCCAAAGGTGGACCTACAGCTGCTGGTCGCTCTTCTCTGAATAGAAGCTGACTGACTTGATGGTGGTGACCACAACCACCATGCAGAGGGTGACGGGAATGAAGAGCATGATCACGTGTTTGGCTCCATACTTAAGAGTAAGCTCCTCATCATCCATGTCTATGTCCTGGTCTGAACCCCCGCTGTCAGGTGGTCCCTCTCTTCTGTTTCCTGCCATCTTGACAGAAGGTCAAAGGCAGTGAAGATATTTTGACCAATAAAGGCAAGTCAATCAATAAATGTTTACCTGCTTGCATGGCTGGGCTATGGGCGACCTTGGATCAACGGTCGGCCTATAGGAAGGTACTGCTGGGTTCTGTGATGGAACCAGTGCTGACCTCTCGTTGTAGGAGTCATCATCACTGTCTGAGGAGTTCATGATTGGAGCTGAAAAGAGCGCCACACATGAAACTTCTGTGCACAGGTTGGCGTAAATGCGTGTTTGGAGCCAGGGGCAGGTGGGTCCTGTCAGCGCCCCCACGCGCACTTCAATCAATCAATCAATCAATCAATCTTTATTTATATAGCGTCTGTTACAATCAAAATTGTTTCTAGGTGCTTTACAGAATCCCAGGGCCTGAACCCCAACAAGCAACAGTGGCAAGGAAAAACTCCCCTTTAACAGGAAGAAACCTTGAGCAGGACCAGGCTCATGTAGGGGGACCCTCCTGCTGAGACCACGCTCCAAAAAGATCGCGGAAAAAAACACCGATCCTACGTGTGACGAGAGATGTATTCCTGCGTTTACAAGGTGCTGCGTTTCAGAGGACACTGACACACACGAGAACAGGCACACGCAGACAAAAAAAAAAATCAGACAAACGCGGGCATGTCAGGTGACCTCAAACTATGGTTAATCCTTTACAAAGTATAAAATAGTAAGACATTTTCTATATCTGGAGATTGTTAATCCGTTACCATGGGTCTCGAAAATCTGTCCTGACCCTTTAAATCGGATGTTGTCCGGACGCTGGGATGGTTATCCGCGTCACGTGACCGTCCGAGACCTTACCTGGCGTTGCTTGAATTCTGCGGACTACAGTTGGACTTCAATCAGAAGAACCGAACCAGGATCCACTCTTCCTTCAATAAGTACCACCCTCTGATCCCGGAAGCAACGCGCAAGTCAGCTGTCACCCCACGTGATGTTTAAACGTCATAGGTTCACGAGACCGTTCGAATGGCGCCAAGGAACGAAAACGACCCATTTAAATGTAATCCTAGTTGGACATGAAGGAAACTAACACAAAATATTTTATCTTATCATATAGAAAGGTAAAATAATAAAACGAAACAAATTTATAATTTAATGCGACATTTTTTACCAAAATTCTTTAAAATTTTAATCAAGAAAAAAGGGTTTTCATATGTAAAGTTTGGTTATTTTGATGTGAATGGATCACGTCAATACTGACTCATTTACTCACCTATTTCACTCATTCCACGCCAATAATGACCACTAAAATCTAATTAAACAATGTCAGTAAGAGGAAGTATAGTCATTTTACTTTGAGAGGGGGAAAACATGACATCTTCAGCCGACAATAAAGATGACAGCAGCTTGAAGCCAAAACAACTTTATTTACAAAAACAGATGTTTTACAGTTGTTCAGTTCCCCAGTCAAATGAAGAAAAACACTAAAGTGATGGTAAAAAAAAAAAGAATGAGCGATGTAGAGGTGCAACGGCACCATCAGTTCCATCAGATCAGATCAGCCACTGCAGAGAGAAAGCTAGATGTTAGCATTGCAGTGGCTAACCAGTTCGTTACCATCACTGATAAAACAGTCATGGAAGGTCATATATGGAATCTGTATTTTACCACCTGTTGCTTATTCTGAGTGAGTTTATGCTACACAGATCAAGTAAAACTAGCAGGAGCCACAATAAGAACTGATGTATGAATACTACCATTCATGGGCATCTCATCGATTTGGGTGGAGTAGTACTGCTCAATGTCTCGCAGGATCCTGATGTCATCATTTTTCACAAAGTTGATGGCCACACCCTTACGGCCATAGCGACCGGACCGCCCAATCCTAAGAGGTCAAAGGTCACGTTAGCTATATTTTCCATCCAAACCTGGAGACAATCTGTGACGTCTCCAGGTTTACAGGGCTTGCCTTGCAAGACTCATCGGTCGAAGGCGTTAAGGTTATCCCAGAATCAAAGAGGTTCTGTTCCAACAAGTGGCTGGTCAATTTGCTGAATCACGGCTTGGGGTGAAGAAACATGGAGTGGAGTGTCAGAACATCTCACCTGTGGATGTAGAGCTCTCTGTTGTTGGGCAGGTCATAGTTGATGATCAGAGAAACTTGGGGAACATCTAAACCGCGAGCCCAAACATCCGTTGAGATCAGAACTCGACTGAAACACAAAATAAAAAGTGGATTGTTATGCAACAATAAAGATCTGAAGGGAGTCTTCATATTCTTCCTGGTTTATTTCTCAGGTGGCCCTGGATGTTCTCATCTGGGTAGGGCTTACCTGGCTCCCTGATCTAAACTCCTTCATGATGGACTCTCTCTCTTTCTGAGGCATGTCTCCGTGCATGGATGACACTGTGAAGTTGGCCTCTCTCATCTTCTCTGTCAGCCAATCCACCTGAGCAAACACCATGTTTAGCCACGGAGCTAATGAGCAGCTGCTTTGAAATTTCTACCAAAGTGAAAGATGATGAACATGGACGGGAAACCTGACCTTCCTCTTGGTGTTGCAGAAGATCACGGCCTGGGTGATGGTCAGAGTGTCGTACAGATCACAAAGAGTATCAAACTTCCACTCCTCCCTCTCTACTGCCACAAAGAACTGCTTTATCCCCTCCAGAGTCAGCTCATCACTGAGGGGGTCAGACATAGCAACAGGAAGAAAACAGAATACAAAGAGACATTTAGTGTGGATAACAGCTATCATTCATCTCCTGTACAGCTGTCAAATGGGAATTCGCCTCATATTTAAATAGAGAAGTGGGATCAAAGGAGACGCTCGTGCGTGGCTCCATCATCTGATGAAGATGCTTGGCCTTCATGGTGCCTGGAGGTTTGCCCACAGTCCCTAAGAGTTTGTGGAACCGTAATGAGCTGGAACAGTAAGAACAGTTTTGTGGATATGGCATACTCACCGCTTGACAAGGATGCGGATGGGGTCAGTCATGAATTTGTTGGTCATCTCCAGGATCTCGTGAGGCAGGGTGGCACTGATCAGAACCACCTGAGTTGCAGGCGGCAGGTAACGGTAGACATCATAGATCTGCTCCTTAAACCCTAAACATCACACGGCAAGTGATCAGCTGACCTCACGGATCCGTGTGTGATGCTCTCGCTTTGACCTACCTTTGTTGAGCATTTCATCAGCTTCATCCAGAACCAGCATCTTGATAGCTCTGGTCCTCAGACTCCTGCGACGAATCATGTCTGGACAGAAACATAAGTCACCTTCCTGTTGGCTATCAGGAGAGTATCCCACACTCACAACGCCGCTCCTTTCATTAACACTGAGATTTGATACAACAGCCTGATCCCAACCGGCCCCGTCTGCTCACCAAACACGCGACCTGGTGTCCCTGCCACCACATGCTGACCATAGTCCAGTTTCCTAATGTCTTCGCCCACGTTTGTCCCCCCGATGCAGGCATGACACTGTACGTTCATGTAGTCCCCCAGAGCCAGCAGCACCTGCAGACAGAAGAGCAGAACTCAGAGCCCACTCAAGAGGCCATGTCAGCTGGAGGGCATCAAGCTACCTTCTGAATTTGTCCAGCTAACTCTCTGGTTGGTGCAAGAATCAGGGCTTGGGTCTCTCTCACCTGCAGACAGTAACCACATTTGAAAAACCATCGAGAAAATAGATGACACATCTGAAATTATGAACCATCTTTAACTTGTTAGGTGAAAATAATGAAATTAAAGATTCAACAATTTGATCCAGAAATGAAGATTTTTGTTGGGTTAGTTTGATGGTTTGACATGTAAAAATGCCCAACAGGTCCTCTAAACATCAAATAATTGGCCAAACATTTCTATTCTAAAGCTCACCTGGATGTCGAGACACTGCAGCACCGACACGCAGAAGGTGGCCGTCTTTCCTGTTCCAGACTGAGACCTAGACAATTCAAAGAGAGACCATCAGCTGCACGGTGGATATCCAGAGGACATCAGTGGTGCTCAGTTGTTTCTCAGCTCTTACTGGGCAATGACATCACGGCCTTTGATGATCTGCTTGATGGCCCTTTGTTGAATGGCTGAAGGCTTCTCAAAACCTGGACAGGAGATATGAACCATGTGACTGGTCTCACGATTCAAGGCTTAATGTTTTTGCTGATTGGAGAAATGTGATTTGATGTCTGTGCAATGTTTCAGCTAAAATTCACACCATTCCCATCAATTCACCATGCTTTATCTGCACCCTGTACCAAGTGGTTGAAGCTTCTTTGAGGGATTGTTACACGGTGTCCTCGCGGTTCTGAAGGTGGCTCCAATGTGATTGAGATTCTAAAAATAATTTCAAAAATGGGCATTTCTGGTTCAACCTCAAATAATTTCTGATGTTGGTATGAATTTTTGCTAACATAACCATCACTTTATCCAAATTTAAAAAAAAAAACTGGCAGTAAAAACTTATGCCAAAGAACCTCACTTTTAGAAATATCACTTCTATTAAACGATTTAATAGGAGAACTATTACTAATATCAGTAAAAAAATTGTTTCTTTATTACGTTTTTTTTTACATTTATTAACTGTTGGATGGTCTTTAAGCGTACTGTCTCAAAAATAACTTAATTACTTTAAGCATTTATATTAAAATTATGTTGTTGTTCGTATTTGATTTGGCCATTTTATTATGATGGCCAGCTTACGGCCAAACAATCGAAGCTTTTGATTCTCTGGTTCGAAATCATTTGTTGTTTCTGTAGATAAATTGGAAAGATAAAATAGGAAATAGCCTTTTTTCCATGTAGACACTTAGGAATGTTACCTTTTGACTGCAGCTCTTTTCTTTCCCTATAAAATGTAGCTGGTTATGTATTCGTTAGACCAATAGCTAATGCTAATGCTAACTCGGTTTCGCAGCCACACGCAGGAAAAACATGGCGGTAGATCGCCACAAAATTACAATAATTTAATTATGCGATTATCTACATGAAGGAGTTTCCTTCACTTTCTCCACATCGCAATAAAACAGTAAACTGCAGCTTGTGAGCTAAAGCTGCTTTAAAGGCCACGCAAATCCGCGTCCCACCGTAGGCGTAGATGCCGCGGAGAAGGTCCTCTCGTAGTCCCATTGTGTCAAAGGTGGGGGTAACGTCCACCTCCTCACTGGTTTCGAACTCCACCTTGGTCATGTCTTCTTCTCTAAGGATTCTCTTCCTACCCTGGGTCCCGGCAGTGGCCATCGTTTCCCCCGTTTCGTATTTCGTAAAACTGCCGTAAGTCGTAAGGATTTTTAACAGGCTCTGCTAACAGCTAACTCGAGGAAAAGACCGCCGCATGTGTCGCGCTGATGACGTTAGCAGAAGGCGTCGGTTGTCTGACGTCACAATTTTGGTTGCATGCCAATAGCAGAAGTACAATTGTAATAGCGGAAGTTATCACGTGTATAATAAACTGGATACCGTGTTGGGGCGGAGCCTTCATTCATTCCTATTCAAGTTGCTTGTTGCTGATTTGTTGAGGGAACTTTCTTTACATACACATTCACGGCCTCGCGCAGTTTGTTTTCTCAGGAAGAAATAGACAAACAGTTCAATTCTGAAAGAAAAGACTTAAGGACTCGCAATCTCGTGACTCCCAACAATTCTCAACGCTTTCAACATGATTGATTTTATATCCCAAAATATTAATATATAAATAGTAATAAAATATATGTGAGAAAATAACACAAGAGCTAATATCAAACAGTGATGTGTTTCTGTTCAGGCTGTAATTGATAGTTTACATTGCAGTGGTTAAAATGAGGTCTTCTTTGAATGTGAATGTTCCTGTGTTGAATTATTGAACCGAGAATGCTGTGAATCTCTTTCTTACTTGACTCAAGTCTTAACACTGACTATATTAACATTATGCCAGACATATTACGGATATTCATTCATCTGGCTCCTCAAGACCTGCGCTGCTGAACTCGGGGAGCCGCTACAACGGGTCTTCAACCTCAGCCTGGAGCTGGGGAAAGTGCCCACCTTATGGAAGACGTCCTGCATCATTCCTGTCCCCAAGAAGAACAGACCGAGTGAGCTGAACGACTTCCGGCCGGTGGCACTCACCTCACATCTGATGAAGACTCTGGAGCGGCTCTTCCTCAACCTCCTCAGGCCCCAGGTGCAGCACGCTGAGGACTCCTTACAGTTCGCCTACCGGGACAAGGTCGGTGTAGAGGACGCCATCATCTACCTGCTGCACCGAGTCCACTTGCATCTGGACAAGGGGAGTGGCACAGCGAGAATCCTCTTTTTGGATTTCTCGAGTGCCTTCAACACGATCCAGCCCCTTGTCCTACAGGACAAGCTTCTACAGATGCGAGTGGACCCCTGCCTGGTTGCTTGGATCTCCAGCTACCTCACTGACAGGCCGCAGTTCGTCAGGATGAAGGACATCACGTCTGACACTGTGGTCAGCAGCATCGGTGCTCCACAGGGGACTGTGCTGTCCCCCATCCTCTTCACTCTGTACACCTCGGACTTCTGTTACAACTCTGAAATGTGTCACATTCAGAAGTTTGCTGATGACACAGCCATCGTTGGCTGTATCAGAGACGACGAAGAGGAGGAGTACCGGTGCCTGGTGAGGGACTTTGTTGCCTGGTGCCACAACAACGGCCTGCAGCTCAACACCTCCAAAACTAAAGAACTGGTCATTGACTTTAAGAGGGACCGACCGAGACCTAGACCAGTTCAGATAGGAACGGAGGAGGTGGAGGGCGTGCAGACCTACAAATATCTTGGGCTGTGGCTGGACAACAGGCTGGACTGGACAAGCAACACGAGGCAACTGTACAAGAAGACCCAGAGCAGGATGTACTTCCTGAGGAGACTCAGATCCTTCAACATCTGCAGGAAACTCCTCTGGATGTTCTACCAGTCTGTGGTCGCCAGCGTCCTGTCCTACGCTGTGGTGTGCTGGGGGGGAGTGTGACAAAAGCAGACCTCTCCAGGCTGGAGAAGCTGATCAGGCGGGCCAGCTCGGTGGTTGGGATGAAGCTGCAACCTCTGGTGACAGTGGCAGAGAGGAGAACTATAGACAAGCTGCGGAGCATCATGGACATGGTTGTGACGCCATTTAGGCAAGAATATCTGATCTGAACTAAAATTTTCCCTGCAGACAGGATCCAGTAACTGTGGACCCAGCATTACCAGAAATCTGACTAAAGCAACCGAGTTGATCTGGTTTAGTTCTACAAATACACGTTTTCTGAGTATTTTTTTTAATTGAGATTATTGATGATTTTGACTTAAAGAAAAAAAATCTGACAAACAATATCTGATGTGTCACGGTTCTTCCAAAACAGAAGTACGTACATGAAAAACAAATATAAATCTTTTTCAGTACACATGCCCCTAAAATACACCAGTCAATTTACATCCCAAGACAAAACAGAAGTTCATAAAATGCTTAGATAAATCTCAGGGTTAATTGTTTGTCAGAAATGCCTCAAAACTTGTTTTTGTTACGATGAAAGTCACATCCACTGATGACAAAATGTGACTGCGTGAGGATTTATGAACGAACAGTAATAACCATCTGACGTCATAACCTGCCTGGCCTCTCTTCTGGCTATAGGGTGATCTTCAGAACCCTAAGGAAGGACAAAGAGACTACGGTTCTATTATGGAATGTTTGGGCTTCTCAGGGATTTTGGCACTTTGTTCTCATTTGAATTAAAAAAATACATTCATAGGACAAATAAAAACACACAGATGAGTGTGTGTGGTACCTGGTCAGACTGCCATCATTAGCTGGACTTCCTGCAACAAACAGTCTGTCCCATTTTATTTTATTATAAGTGGTGTTGTCTTTGTGTTTGTCAAGACATAATACACAGGAAACAGGAAGTCAGCACATCTTCACAACTAACTGACTAACTGATATTGGGAAGTAAGGTTTGAAAAAGCGTGGTGAAAGCAGAGAAAGCCCAGCTCCATGTCTGTGTGTGACCATCAGTCTTCTTTGGATTGGTGGACGTCCAGACTGACAACCTGCAGCTCCGTCAGGTTGCTGCTGCTGCTGCTGGTGGTGGTGCTGCTCTGCTGACTGATCACCATCTGAGGGACACATGGAACTGTTAGCAGTAGTAGTAACAGTAGTAGTATTAGTAGTAACAGTAGCAGTAGCTACAGTAGTAGTAGTAGCAGCAGCAGCAGCAGCACTATTTAATTACCGGGTGCAGCTGGACTGCAGACATTGGAATCTGAGCAGCAACAGGAGGGAGAGAGGTGAGAAAGACCTGTGGTAGGGAGCCTGGGTGACAGGAAACAAATGTGAATAGCCGCATACTCATCGGCACAACTGATGTACACACAAACAGGCCAAACCGGGATCATGTGACTGGGCGTGGCCGGAAGCGGGGAAAGTGTTGAGGACGGTGAGGCTGCCATCTCCCAGTGACGGTGTTGGAGTGGCATACATGACCGTGTGTCCCCCAGGATACATCATGTGGCCCGTAACTGTGGACGAGGATGAGGAAGAAGAGGAGGAAACAATGGAGGAAGGAAGACTGGCTGCAGAGATGGAGGGAAGAGCCAAAGAACAGTGAATGTAGGCAGAGAGAACAGTAAAAGAGTGGAAACGTAATCTTTATCATAGCCTTTTAAAATGGTGGGTGTTGCCTCATAACTGGGATCTACATTAGTAGTTGCTCCTCCTGCAGAATTTGAGACATCCAAAAGTGTTCTTAAGACCAAAATCATTCAGAGCTCTTAGAAAGGCTGAGAGGAATTCCTGCAGTGGGAAAGTGTCTCACCAGCAGAGGAGGCAGGATTGTGGATGTCTGAACTGGTCTGACTGGTGGAAGTCTGCTGGGTGCTAGACTGCACCTGGAACGTCTGAAGCTGCTGAGGAACTCCACCTCCTGGAAGACACACAGGTTGGGTTAGTAAGCCAGACTAATCAAGAGCAGAGAGTCAAGTCAGTAAGAAAATTTGTAACAAGTTGAGATTAGTTGGATTTGGAAACAGATGAAGCGCATAGGCTCTTGAATGATGGCTGGATCAGCATCAACATGAGAAGAAGAAAAATCTCATCTAAACAAGCAGAAACTCACATAAAACAAAGAGAAGACAAGTGAAAAGGCACCAAATGGAGGTATCAGTTAGCATCATCATGTTAAGAGAACTGCTGTGCATCGAGCTCCTCCCTCAGAAGGGCACAGACCAGTATGTCATATAAGTGTGTGTCACTGGATCCAGAGCAATTTGCCAGAATAGAGTCTGTGCATCTCCACCTGATTTAAATTAATTTGGACGTTTCAGTCAAAAGTATTTTCGGTCTCATATTTCCATCCTGAATATTCAGTATGTCTTGTAAATGTGCATTTCAGGCATACTGCACCACTTCAGGGGGTTAGGTACACTTTAGCTGTCAGAATACAGGCAGGAAGACAGTTAACTTGGAGACTAGATGTACAGTTTCACACCATGATTGTTCAGTTTTAGTTCAGTTTTAGTGTCAGCAGTCATCTGTCTCTTGTGGGCTTAGTCGTGTGCTGACCTGCCAGTGACACGGTGGCTGGGAGGCGCAGCAGTGTGGTCGGCTGTGTAGCTGAAGCATGCAGCGTGGTAGTGGCTCCAGGTGCCACAGGGCCCTGGAGGGCCACAGGCTGACCCTGCAACTGGCTGAGGGGGATGGTGTGTGTAACCGGAGGCAGTGATGCACCTGTGGAGAGGTGAGGAAGGAGCAAGGCCAGAAACATGTGACTTGCCGAATAGCTGCATAAAGTGAAGATGGATGGTGAGCAGGAAATAAAGGAGTGCAGACAGCCGATTGCGGATGTGAGGGCAACGGGAATGAGACCTGGTTCTAACATACATCAAAGAACCCAGAACATCAACTTTACTCCCCTACCTGACATCAAGGTAAAGCCTCCAGGAAGTACAACACCACCTGATGTCTTTAACACTGTCCCATTGGTGGTGGAACAGGGCTGCCAAGAGGGGGCGCTACTCTGCACCTGCACAGACATGGTGGACGAGGAGGATGAAGAGGAAGAGGGTGTGGACTGTGTGGTCCCAGGCAGGCTGGACATGGTGAATGATGGCTTCATCAGGTCCTGTAGAAACAGGCAGGACGATTGAGAATGTGTTCCTGAACACTCTCTTCAGTGTCCCTCACATCAGCAACGATTCACCGTGTTCACTTACTCCGACGCACAGATGTTACAGCGCTACCAACCAGAGACACCAACATGGACTGGAAACTAGGGCCGAGCAATACCGATACCAGCCTTATTTAAACGGATCTGTACTCTTAATAGAAGCAAAGACTTCTGTGGAGTAATGCTGTTCACCAGAAGATGGTGGTGCCGTAGTGTGACACCAAAACAAATCCTGGCCTTGCGTCCTATTCATATCGATGTAACATTCTGCCTACACAAACACGGCTACTCCCATCACCACAACACACTCTGCAAAATTAAAGTTCCAAGAGATGGAACGAACAGTCATTCCTTTGAGGCTTTGCACCGGTCTGATAGGCTACATTGGATCAGCCAAAAGTTTTATCAGCTGTAATTTCTTAATTGACCGATCCTGTCACTGAGGTCTCTGTCATTTAGAAACTGTCCCAGAAGCCCTTGTCCACAGAGAGCAGATGGTTTGTTTAAACGTGTTCAGACTTTCACTGTAAAGACATGTTTGTTTGCTAGCAACACCACAAAGACCTGAAAAAAACCCACATTTAATCTGACATGTCATTGGTGTAAAAGTAGTTCTTATATCTTTGTTCCATTTAATTCCATTACAGTGACATTGAGTTAAGTTGGGTCCAATATTTCTGTCTGAAGTTGTTTCGGTTTGTCCCAATTGAACTTTGAACTCTGGCCAGTCTTGAATGACCTCTGGATGTCATGTTTAATCTCAAGTCAGTTTGAGACAAAAAAGTTAAAAAAATAAAAAAAATTAATAAAAGGCTGAAGAATGTGTTTTTGATCCTCAAGAGTACACAAATGTACAGTAAATAAAGATGGTATTTAAATAAACATATTGATCGCACACGTGAACAGTTATCGCTTTATTTAAAAACACCAAGTGAAAAGTCTAGTTTGTTTACTAGTAGTCACCTGCTAAAACACCTATGTTTGGTTTTTGGAGGTTTGGTAACTTGCTCAAGAGTACACTGGCTCCAAAGCTGTCCTGGCACCACCCCCTGCTACAACACCTCCCAAATTTTGTGCACACCTGGTCTTAAATCGAGAATCCTCTGCTTCTCAGCCCCCTACAGACAGTATCAAACATCCCTACTGGAAATGTAAACTGGCAGCTTCGTCATATAACTGGAAATAAACACTCTTTAAATTACTCCAGCTGGTGCGTTACCTTGGCAGCCTCAGCACAGCCATCAGATTCTGAAACCTGATAGGTGAGGTCAGTCTCCTCAAAGCCCGTGGCACTCATCCTCTGATCTGAGGAAGGGTCTGAACGCGGAGGGGAGTCTGGGGAGTTCAGGCAGGTCTGGATCAGAGCTTTGCCAGTCTCCGAGGTGATCATAGGCTGCAACTTCCTGGTTGCAAATGTGTAAACATGACCTGTCTCACTGGCAACCAGCAGAAGAACCTGGGTACCAGTCAAGGTGGACAGCTCATAGGCCTGAAAAGAGGTGGAAAGAAGTGTCATATGTGACATCCACACACATATCCAAGCAGGTATAATTCATCACTTCAGAAGTTTTTTATCTGAGAATAAAACAAGGTGAGCAACACCAGTAAATAGACACTAACTATGATATCATTCTAAGGCCATTTATTTTTGTCAAGACAATTGTTTAGAGAATTGAAACTTCAGTGGTCTATGTTCTTTGGAGATTTTGGAGGTGCTCTCTTGGATTCAGGGCCGAAGCATCGTGCTCACAGGTGTTCTGGGGTCACCAATACTCACTTTCTTCATGATCCCAGTCTTCCTCTTGCTGAAGGTCGTGTAGCGCCTCAGTTTGTTGTCTATGAATTCCATCTTGATTTTTACTCTTCCTCTGGTTTTCTTGCCGGGTTTGGCCCCTGGAACCCCTGAGTAACCCCCACTCAGCCCCCCGGACGTGGGTGCTGACTGGTTCCCGACCTCCCTCTCACTTCTCTCCCGTTTCACACCTCTCCTGTCTCCGCCTGTGGCGACCGTATCTTCATCATCCCCGCTATCGGAGTCCTGGTCGGATCCGCTGTAAACCATCTCTGCATTGTACTCCCTGTCGTCGAACTGGCCGTGTGTCTCGGAGGCTGTCGGGGGTCCCGGGGGAATCGTGTTTACTCGGTTACCCGCTCGCCCGCCTGCGCTTCTAGTGCCCATGTCCGGGCCGACCCCCGCCAGCATTTACAACCGGATCCCCTGGCCTGGGCCTGATTACTTCCTGCTCCCGGCGATCCAAAGCTATCGGTGCAAACCTCAACAGCACTCTGGGGCTTCAGGATCCCGGGCAGCCACCTCGCAGCTCGGCTAGCTGCTCGACTAAAAAGCTAAATGGCTAACGACCACAGTTCAGCGGTAGTTAGCAACAACTTTAGCAACAAGTAAAGCTATCTGTCCATCTCTTCCCTCGTCAGTGCCCGAGAGCTGAAGCAGAGCGACCAGACCGCACCAGAAGAACCACTGAGAAACAAACCCTCCATTAAATATGAGCCAGTTCCATAAAAACCTCAGCTAAGTTCTAAAGTTGTGTTTTTGAACAGGGTCCAGCAAAACCCGCCCCCCCACGAACACTTTGCTCCACATAAGGAAATGACACGCAGCATCCGCGTGGATTCGTTCGCTAAATAATATAGTTCGCACAAATTTCATCCACGCTTCTTGGTGTGAAAACACAATCAATCACAAAATACGGACATATCTTCTTAATAAGAATAAGAATGAGTTGTATTTAGGCACTTCGCCCCGATACTAAAAAACACCAATTAAATCGTTATTTCAGGAACTACTTTCCTCCATATAGAGAACCGTGTTTCCTTTTATGGCACTGTCGCTCCTTATATGGTCAATGCTCGCTGCAGACAAACACATGAGCAGACAGATCGCGTGGACACGCGCGCGCATCTTCATGACTGTTTTAACACTAGCTTTTATCGCAAATGGGAGTATGTTTAAATACCCTTTGGCGGCCGGTACTGTGTTTCTATCAGCATTTATAAAATAACCGATCTTAGAGCTAATATAAACAGCATTCAGACAACACATGTTCTTCGTTGGCCAGATGATGCTAAATGTGTATATTACATTTAACTGGATGATATAATGCGAGTCTGGAAAGAATCCAGGAAAGACCCAGGTGGACAAGACACAGAAGACACAAGACATAGGTTGTGGAACTGACACCCTGGAGACTTGGGTGACTTGTGTTGAAGTAAAGTTTACTGATTAATCAGGAGACATGACATCAAAGCAACAGTTCATTTTTGCAGAGCCAGGACCAGTTATGAGGAATCCTTGGTACAATGTCAGGTGCAAGTCTGTTCTGAGCTTTGCTGAACAGAGAAAGTTAGGCTAATCGACTTCAGGACACCACATAAAGAGGCCTGAGAGTACGGGTCAGAACCTTGGTCCACCAGGACAGTTTAGGATGACCTACCATATTTGACAGGCTACTTGTTAAGGAAGAGTTCTCATTGTCCCTTTACACCAGGGGTGTCCAAACTTTTTGCAAAGAGGGCCAGATTTGATAACATGAAGATGCCCGGGGGCCAGTAGATCCTTCTGATGTTTTTTTAACCAGAAAAGTTACATGCAAATGTACACTATTATAAAGCAATTTTCATTGTCACAATTCTCTTTATTTTTCAACCAAATATAAGCCACTCAGGCAGACATGAACAACTCTAAAAACACAATTCTGCCTTTAATTCATATCTGGAGAGTCAGATAACATTGAACACTGAACTGTATGGAATACCTTAAATTTCCATGAGTTTGATAAATGTAATGCAAAGTTGTCTGTTATCATTCAAGTTTAAAACAAGTAAATTTTGCTCTTGTCTTTTACAAGATCTACAAGAAAGGAGGAATTACATTTTAGTGATTTATTTATTCTGTTAGTGCCAGCGGGCCATAAATAATACATTGTAAGACTGAAGTTGCGGGCCGTATGAAATCTTAACGCGGGCCGTGATTGGCCCCCGGGCCGGACTTTGGACATGCCTGCATTACACTATACATTTTACAATCATACAATCATTTGCTGTATTAGGGCCTTAGTTGAGATGAAAGTTAAGTTTCCTTAAACATTACAGAATCGTAATATAGGTTTCATATAAACATTCTATCAGATTTAACATAATTTCAAAGTGATTTTCACTTTTACTCAATTGTGAACATGTTTGAATTTTGCCACATCATACTCTGTCCATCTACAGGAGTTAATTTACACCAGGGGTGCTCACATTTTTTCAGCATGCGAGCTACTTACAAAATGACCAATGATCTACCCACCACAAAAATGCAAAACATCTAATTATTTTCAAATGTATTGAGGATTCTTTGTGTATACAATGTTTGTTGATGTACCTTGCATAACCGAATGAGCCGATATTGCAAAACACACATAATAATTAACTATTAACATCATTTTGTAATTGCCTGAGTTTACTTTGATGACTTGCACTGAATTGAATCAGCCAGGGATGCATAGCCCGGACAGTATCTGCTGACAGCCATCATGGTGGAACAGTATTTGGACTTAATAATCTTCATGTACTTAATAATCTTCAACGCACTTCGAAAATGACATCGTGAAAAAAAGTCCACCTCCCATTCCGTATGAAAGTTATATGTTTTTGTCTTCTTACTTGGTCCCGCTCCCTCATTCATTTTGATGACCATAAGCTTTAGCGATGGCTTAAAATCAGAGGTAATTCGCTGAATAGCATAGCGCTTAGCGCCGTTGTTTGCGCATGAGCGGTGACCTAAAGGTCAAAATTCAGTTGTTAGCTGACTGGTTGTAACGGGACTGCTGATAGGCTGACATCGTAAATTCTGCTGCACTTAGCGCCATTGTTTGCACTTGATTGGTCACCTGAATGTCAAATTCAGTTGTCATCTAACTGGCTGCCCTGTATATCAATCAAGTGACGAGATGAATGATCCAAGGTAGTTTTCTCTGTCAACGACTGGGTTTCTTCTCTTGAAGACGTTTCGCCTTCTATCCAGAAGACTTCTTCAGTTCTGAAATCGCTGGGGAGAGAGCTTGAAAATATATAGCCCCTGTGGACCATTTGTCCCCAGCGATTTCAGAACTGAAGAAGCCTTCTGGATAGAAGGCGAAACGTCTTCAAGAGAAGAAACCCAGTCCAGTTGACAGAGAAAACTACCTTGGATACAATGACCTGGATGATTGAGAATCTACACAGACGAGATGAATGATAGGCTGATATTTTTTAATGTCACGCCGCGATCGTCCGGTAGATCGCGATCGACGTAATGAGCACCCCTGATTTACTGCACAAGAACGAGCCTAAGCTGTAAATACATTACAATGACATCAATACATGTATATAAAAAAACATGTATATAAAAGGGGAGAAGGATAGCATGCTAATGAAACACGGACATGAGGAGTTACATGATGACTTATGTCACCATCCACTACCTAAAATGCAGACGCTCCTGTCAGCAGGGTTCAGACGCAGTTCCAGTAAGATGTTCTTTTAAGTCATATTCTTTAAACCAGATCTTGTAACTGGTTAGCATGTTCAGAGTCAGGCTTTCCGTCAGGTTTCCAACTTGCAGACCTTTAACAAGTGTGTTTTCTTGGCCACCCTCCCCTTTTGGAGGTGAGAAGGAATAGTTTATCCTTGGACACTATGAAGTAATCATATCAGAACTAATAATAATCAACATAGGAACAAGTAGAACTCGCCAGGCCTGTAGCAATTAGCCCCCTGCAGTAGAAGCAGGTACGGGAGGAAGACTCCCTCTCTCCTGTAGTATGAAGATAAAAACCTTCCTCCGTGACAAAATGTAGTCAGTAATATTGTGGCTAAAGTGATTATGATAGCTAAGCTACTACTCACAGACACTCTGGACTGTTCCAATTGCTGTACAAATAAAGTTGAACTGAATAACACACAGGACTGTTAATATTTTATACACACTCAGATTGTGTTATTAAAATCTTAATCTTTTTTGTTAATGAATTTTACATTTATCTCATTTACACATTAGCACACTGTCATGCTAATGCTAACTGTAAAGGCTGTGAGGTAATCATATTAAACAAAATGTATTTTATTCACATTAATTTTTCACATAGCCATTTCTCTTTTGCAAATAGTGAAAGTGAAGAAGTGTGTTAAACTAATTAGTGTTTGTGCCTCCAAATTAGTGTTTGTGCCTCCAAACATCACATGGGGCTGCTGTGGAGCATGATGTCTTGGGGATGCAGAAGGTCCAGATGTGCTTCTCCCTAGTTTCATGGATTTTCTTTACACTGCACTTGTGTTGACACGAAAGGACCCGTTTCTAGAGTTCAGTGGAACCTAAGCTAACTGATGCTCTCATGTTGGTCTGTTTTTGGTTAGTTTAGAAGAAGAGACCTGCTGCAGGTCAAATGACCATTGTGCTATTTTAGTGTTGATCAGCAGAAACACATGCTGGTACATCTGTGCTTTTTATCGTAATAACATCACAACCAGCAACATTTTATTGATATGACGACGGCGAATCAGGAATGTGACAATGATGAATTTAAAGCAGTGACATCCACCAATGAGGTGTCACCCATCCAGAGGAGCCACCTGACAAAAATCTACTGTGACTGCAGTGGTGTGAAGGAGCCAAGGATGATGCAGGTTATCTACTGGTTACGTCTGATCAACCATATCTCATTTCGGCGGCGGACGACACCGGGGTTCTCATACACGGCAACCATGTAAGCATCAGTGCAGAATTCATCTGCCACGCCCACAATCTCCCACAGCAGGCTGATCTGGTGACCGACCGTCTCCTCGGTTGTCGTCCCAAAGAATGTCCTGACATCCAATCAGAGAGCAGCAAGTCATAAACACACACAAAATATGATTTAGTCACACAAATGACAAACTCTGCATTTCCCCAGTTTTGACTATATCACTTCCTGTTTCAAAGGTTGCATATTTTTAAAATGTTGCCGTTTTCAGCCTCTCATGCAAGCTGTCGGTTCTGAAGTAAGCTAAAAACTGTGATAGTTTCCAATCAGATCCAGACCAGATCAGCCAGACACATCAGTGACTGTTGCATCAGGTGAGCGTGCTGCCATGACAAGCCAGTGATAGATATATCAAGGTAGCATCAACCACGTTCTGGTTCCTTCACTTCAGGGCACACAGGCGTCAATGTTACCCTGAACCTGTTATGCTTTCAGGGACACAGGAAAACTGCAGGTTACAGTGAAATTCTGAGGTTCTGACCTGGCAACAACTCTGATTGGCTCTCTGTGGACAATGGTGATATCAGGGTCCACAGGTCGGGGGGGGTCAGTCTGGAAGTGTGCGGGCAGGAAGAAGGCTGTCTGGACATCTTTCTTGAATGTGACACCATTGTCCATCATGTGGATGTGACTGACCACCGGAACTGTCATGCCCAGGTATCGACCTGCACCCCAACCACACGCACAATGAGATCACTTTACAGAGCACTGTTGAGACCACCAAAGGTACAGGGTCGGATGGGCGGGGCATGAGGACATAGAGCATGGTGAGAAGGGCTAAATACATGCTGGCAGTGAGTGGGGATTAAGATTAATGCTGGCAGTGAGTGGGAGGGGTTTAGGCTGCATCCCAGTTCGACTAGTTTGGAGGCCTTAATTTAGGCCTTGTTTCCTGAGCGAAGGGGTGTCTCAATTTCCAGTAAGGCTAAGGAGAGGGGCTACACAGGGAATACATGAAGGGCTAGAGAAATCATCCTCCATACATCATGCCCACTGACATGATGGTGACAAAAAGTAAGCTCATGAATGTAGTTAATCATAATTACTGGTTTCCACAGTTTATTTATATAAATCATCATCTATGTCAAGTCAATATTTAGCCATGTTTTGTTGCTAAAGTAATTCCTTGTTAGGGGATTTTGCATATAACTTGTTGCTTCTGCTGACGTAGCAGCTGGCTAGCAACAATGTTTGATGATGTAGTGGTAGACAAGTGCTGTCTCTTCTCTGTGAGGAATGTTCTATCTCTTCCCCTCGTCACTCAGTTTTGAGGGAGCTAAAAGGGACAAGTGAGAACAGCCGTAGACAACATTTGCACAGAGTGGGATGTGCTACAACGGGTGCAAAGAGAGAGTGGGGGGGGGACTACAACAGCTGTACAGATTGAGTGGCAGGTGCTACAACAGGTGTACAGAAAGAGTGGGGCCTAATACAGGTGTTCAGAGAGTGGGAGGGGCTATAATAGGTGTGCAGGGAGAGTGGGAGGGGCTAAATCAAGTTGCAAAGCCTGACCTGCAGAGTTTTCTTTACAGATGAAACGCATGAGTTTCATAAAGGCCATGGAGATGCTTTGTTCATAGAGGTCTTCTCCTCTGGTCACACAGGCCCAGTAACCTGCAGGATACACCCGCTCCTCATACAACACCTCCCCCACCTGAACAGAACCAATTTGTATAAAATGAACCTTTAATATCAGATCATTTGATAGGTGCTGATTTATACCTCAGCAATCAATTTCAGTTTTATTGATTCAAGTCACGAGTTACCTTCTCATGGCGAGAGACCAGAGCAAAGTGAAGCTGCTCCCTCTGCTGGCGGTTGTGAGTCATTTCATGTATGGGTCCAGTCATTTCTAGAACACATACGGTTAACTTTCAGAGTGTGATGCCAGGTTCACACCAGACGCGCCGCGAATGGCTGCGATCGGCAGGCGCCATGCATGAATAGTTTTGGCGTATGGTCTATTTTGAGCGCGAGCGATTGTGGAAGTCAAACAAAGAAAAACGAAGGAATCCGGGCAGTTTTCAAAATAAAGCACCATAATCGACAATACAATTACATTTTTTGTGCGTTTATATATCGTCAGTATCCAAACAGAGCACGAGAGAGATCTACGCAAACATGCACACCCATGAACGATAGACTGCAATGGGAAACTGAAAGATAAATTATAGAGATAAATAAATAAATAAAAATGAAGATTAGATAAACATTTCTTGACTATCTACAGACCACAACTACAACTACACAACATTGGTATGAGTAGACAAAAGCCTGCGAAGCAGATCTCTTGTCCACTGGCACAGAGAAATACAAGTCTGGTGTGAACGAGAGGGCTCTTGTGGCGCTTTCACGTCCAGTGTGAACCCGACGCGAGGGGAAAATCTGGAGCATGTACACGTACACACACCTTGGGGAACCGACACCTGATGTGTACTGGCGACTGCCTGCCAGTGTGACAGCAGCTGGTCATCTTCAACCATTGGTTCTGGATTGTCGGTGATGTCATCTTCCAGCTGCTCATCATCCAATCCCTCAAGGTCTTCAAGAGAGATCAAAGCCATTACTGATGTGGGAGGAGCCAAAGATGCTACTTCCTAAAAGAATAACAGAGATATGCATAACATCTCGCAGGGTAACCATGGCAACAGATCAGAATCAGTAAGAATCTGTACTGTCTCCAAAGTATTTTGGTGCCGACAATGCCAAATCTGGCAAGAGATGCACTGTTGAGAACTGTTCTGATTTTTACTGATCTTTGACCTTACATCACCATTCAAACTTTAAGGTGCTTTTCCACCAGAAGGTGCCACCACTCAATGCAGTATGTCCATGTTAGTTTTTCATTGCACCAGGTGACCTCTTCGCCATGGCTGGGGTCTTGCAATGACATGCTGGTCATCTCTGATAAATGTCTGTTTTGGAGAGTTTGCTCTTTTATCATCAGATTCTTAACAGAAAACACAGAAATCACCATAAGACAAGCTCTCTCTTCTGCCCCACAGCTCAGAAATGTCAGGACGTGGTTGTTGGACCACGGTTTCACCTTACTTGTAGCCTTTAATATTTGTAAAGTTCAGAAATATGCACTGTTGCGTGCAAAAATGGTAAAAAATGGTTTAAAAAAATGGCGTTTACTGACGTCCATTGCTCTCGTGACTAAACAGGGACATTGATCCTCTGGTCAATCATAGCAATAGCAGACATATCAGTCCATACTGGGCCCTGGGAACCCTGTTGGAAAAGCCTCAAACTAGTCAAAGCGAGTCACTACTAATGGAAAAGCAGCCCTAGACTGGACATCACCAGCCCCGCAATATACTATGAGGCGATTTCAAGTGTCAAGTTAAATCCAGGACCAGGTTCAAAACTGATCACAGTTTGTGCAAACTGATCACTGAAAGTGCATTTAATGTTGTACAGATGCACAGTTGCTGGTGTCAAAGTTTGGCTTCTTTTTTGTTCTCTGTTCTGCTTATTTTGTTAATATTATTAGCCCACGACAAAAGTCTGAAATATTCTGAACCAAGACCTATCCGAACACAAATCAATAACCTGACCCCGGTTCTAAATGGTGGTGGTGTAGGAAGTTGACAAAGAGAAACTAGGTCATCTTGGAACCGGGAGTAGATATTGCACGAGCGAAGACTGGAGCCGCTGCAGCCACGGACCAGCTGGAACAGCAACACTACCGATGGTCGGACTGAAACAGGGACGAACCGGAACCAGTTTTAGAAGACATAGACACAGTATCTAGCAGCGAGCTGCCTTTAAGCGAGATCATATGACGTACCTGCCCAGACCGGGTCGAATCAGTCTCAGTAACCCGTTCTGGCTACACCAGAACCACAGATAAGTCCACACCGTTGCCGAACAAACACGGCCAAAACCTGCTGCCGCTTCCTTTTCCTCTTCTTTCTTTTTCTTCCGGTGATTTCGCTCCACGTTCTTCATAATAAAGGTATGTGCATCCGGTTCGAGTTTAACAGGCTCAAATAGTCCAAGTTCGGTTTCCACATTAACGCACAGCACACAGCAGTGCAATAATGTGTACAATTGATATGACTAAAATAAAAATGTTTTTTAAAAAAATGCTGTTTCCTCTTGTGGACAACAGAAGATGATTATGTCTCCCCCTGCTGTGGAAATAAAATGGATTCATCAACACCTCCTCAGTTCATCACATCACGTCCCCGATGACCTTTGATCTGAAGGTTCTGTTGCTGCTGAGAACAGTAAATAAAATGTTGTGCTGATCTCCGGACAGGCAGTGGAAATGTCTATTTAAAACCACCAACTGCTTTTTGTCCAACGTTAGCAAATACTCTAAAGTGGTCAAATGCAGCGTCTTTAAATTTTCATCAGCGGCACTGATGCTGTGAGCGCATGTACTCCCTCATCCCACCACCCCCACCCCGCCTCACCCCCCCAAGAGAAGCAATCAATTATTCAGGCGGAGCTGAGGTCGGCACTCCAACACTGCAGAAAGGAAACACTGCAGCAGGAAGGCTTTATTCAGATGCAGACCAAGGCCATATCAGAACAAGAGTCTGGGCCACAACTTCAACAGAACCAGAGTCTGGGCCACAACCCTATCAGAACCAGAATCTGGCCCAGACCCATGTCAGAACCAGGACCTGGACCAGATTCTGCACATGCCCCACACCCGTAGACCTCTTACGTGTCATTGATATACACCTCACAGAAAACAGAGAACATTATCATGACATGAAAGAATCTCACCTGTATCAACATGATGCCACCTGTGCTCCATACACACAGTCACACGGGCATTTATGAATTAGACAACAACCCTGACACAACTGTTAACTGAAGTAAAGCCAGAACAGTAAGTGACATCAGCAGCAGCATGTTGGTATGTGTTAGCGTAGTGGTTTGATTATCACTTTAGCTAATGAGCCATTAACGGTTCTAACTGTATTCATTTGACCCACACTCTGTCCAGAACCATGGATCAAAGGGGGTCAAAGCCAATTGTTAAGTGAAAATTGCAGTAGCCTACATACAGTAGTGCCCTCAATCTATCCAATAATGCCTTGTGAAAAGTGGTGGACAGTCGACAGTCCCTTAAAAAGCAATACATCCCATCATCCTTTGCTGCTACATGTGAGAAGATTTTAATTACTAGTGAAGAATTAAGTTAAGTTGAAAAACAATAACAAATTAATAATTAAGTGAAATATTAAGATTACGCCATAATAACATAATAATGAATCAACAAATGACAAGTGAGTGTTTTGTATTGATTAATCAGTATATGAAAAATACAATTACTCACTTGGTGCCGATGTCGATCTGGTCCATATCTATTATGCAACACCATGACAACACAGCACCATGGCTGAGTGTCCTAAAGCTCATCAGTAGGGTCGCTCAGTAGGTCACTCACCCTGTTCTCTAACTAGTGAATAGGGAACAGGGAATCAGAAGGTAGTGTGGCTACTGTTGTAATTGAAAATAAATACTTTTGCAACACAGTAAAACTCCTCCCACAGGAGATTCTAGGTTCTCTGGGGCCCGGGCAAAAATTCACAGGAAAACTTTAGCTTGAACTGTCCTGTTGTTGGTAATCTGTTGTTGGTGATTTGCTAGTTCACCCATCATGTTGCTGAAAGGGGCTGACAACGTAGCCATGATGACAGGTTGCTGTTTCAGCAGATCTGTGTGAGGAGTCCGCAGATCAACCTTAAAAATGTGCTGAGTCATCATAGAGCTGCTGATTTATATAACATAAATATAAAAGTGGTCAAGTGTCATCAGAGTCACTGATGAAGCACTTACACAACTGAATGTTCTGAGATGCAGCCAGTTGGCCAACTCCAACATCTTTTTTTCTCAACATGGTGTTTCCATGCCAACGTTTCCAATATGGAAGGCATGAGCCACATGATTCACATGATTCCAATAGAGGTTGTATTCAGGAGAGCTGTCATGTGACAGAGTGGGATCATTAAGGTATGGAGACACTGGGAACCATTGACATTGTGAGCGGCGTAGTTCCAGTGTTCCTCTGTGTCTCAGATGAGGAGCTGACGGTGACCTTCTCAGTGGAACACTTTCATAAACATCAACTGCAGAGAAGATCACAAAGATAACGACTCAGCTTCGTCTGCTGACATTTAGGGACCAAAGGCAAACCTGAAAGCTCTCCCAGAATCACCACCAATGGCAGCAGGTACAGGACTGGCTGTTTATCTGGATCACTGCTTCTCTGCACACGTTTGAATATTTGCTGATCTTCAGTCCAGTCACATTTTGGCTCCCATCAGCCGTACTCTGATCCCTATTAGCATCTCCAGCATCTGACTGGCTGATTAATCGTTCAGAAACTGCCTGATTGGATGGATAAATACCGCCTCATTGTTTCCATAGTAACAAGCAGACAGACAGACCTCCATTTCTCAGAATATGATCATCTGCAGGACATTGACACAAAAAGTCAGACAGAATACTCATGAGTACTGATCTGTTGTCATTTTTACTGCTCTGTTGTTGTGCTTACTACTCTGCTGTCATGGTAACTGTTCTGTTTTTCCACTATCAGTCAGCTCTTAACAGTCAGACTGTCAATCAGTCAGTCAGTCAGAAACAGACTGTATCAGTCAGATGGGCTCCTTCTGGAAGCTTCTTTCCCTCATCAGCAGTAGAACCCTGACATAACCCTGTGAAACACCTGGGTGGTTCCACCTCTTATGCCGAAAGGGGTGTGGTTTCTCTTCGGAGACATAAAAGGTTAACATGTGCAGCTCTGCCCACAGCAGGTGACTGAACCTGCGTGGACAGTTTTTAGGGAAGGAGTGTGACAGCAGCACTAACCTCCTCTCAACCATCAGACTGTGAACGGTCCCCATACAGGCATGAAGACGTGTGCATGACACGCCTGTTGCTGCTGGCAGAAATTGTTTTTAGAGAACTGTGGTGTGAACTCAGTCTAAGTCATTAGTGTACCTGCGTCCATCCTTGCTCTGCTCTCTGCTGAGGATGGGGCATTGTACCAGAACAGCGGGGGTGGGCTGCGATGGTGGGTGGCCCCCCAGCGACTCTCTGCATCATCACCGAGGTTTAATGAGGGCGAGCTGGTGCTTTTTTGCTCGTTAATGTTCACCTATGACGTCCCCTCCCCCTTGTCCTGCGGCTGCTGTCTTAATAGGCTGTGACTTGAAGACAGCATGGGCATTGTCATGACAACAGGACAGCTCAAGGCAGTTAGAAGGCCTCTGGCTCTGAACCTTCTCATTACTGGGTTCAAACAAGTGTGACCTTCAAACAGGAAGAAGATGAAGAAGATGAAGATAGAGGATGCTAACTTTCAAACATTTATCTTCATCATTATCACCATCCTCATCACATCATCATTATCATCATCACTGAAAGCACCCTCACACACGATCCTCAGTGTTATCTTGCTGTCTGTGTGTGTGTGTGTGTGTGTGTGTGTGCATAGCGGAGTGATGTGGTCCTCTATATCAGCACTATTGGAATGCCTCTTATCCAAACAAATAACTTGTTGGGAACTAACTATTGTGTAGTGATTATTTGAAGAGTCACCTTATTACCTCAGTGATTAATGGTTGCTGCAGAGGAATCCCAGAGGACCTGGGTCCAGGAGGGTCCAGACCTGCCTGGATCTGGTGGAAGCAGCTGCTGCTGGCACATGAGCCTTTGGAGGTCCCAGATGGCCCCAGAGCTGGTAGGGGTGGTCTGTGCTGGAGGTTCAAGGGTTTCTGGTTTAAGTACTGTTATGAAAGGTGCTGGGGCATTTTCAGAGCACTACCAAGGTGAATCCACATCTCACAGAACCAGCCTTTGTAATTGGGTGCTACTGGAGCTACTCTGCACCGTGACAGCATCTTTTCTTCCCTATCGTCAATAATTAATCAGTAAGAATGTTGCAGAAAAAAGAAAACAGACCAGCAGAATGAGAGTAATCAATGGTGGCAGCTCTCAGCTCAGTGACATGGCGTTGTCAAGGCAACCTGGTACGTCAAAGTCAAGAGCCTGGAGTGATGAAGGTTTCAGAAGGGTAAGGAGGGTGAGGAAGACTTGTGTTACAGGACTCAGTGGTGTCCAGTAGGGATGCTGCTGAATTATTGATCCGTTTAATGGACAAACTTTTTTTGCTGTCATGGTGACTTTTAACAAACATGTGGTCACCTGGGCATTCCCATGAGGCCACAGTCACCCAGACACCAAGGACACACGACATACGAGACGAGTCAGGTACACCTCTGTCCTCCCTCTCACCTCCTGTGGCTCTATGTGCACATCTAATGTGTCACCAGGAGCAGAACCCGGTCCATCTGCACATGAAGAATCCTCTCTCTTTAGCAGTAGTCATGACAGTTTGGCACCACGAACCAACCATCGGGTGAGTTCACCTGTGGTTAAGAGATCTCGCAATGGCGTCAGAGGAGAAGTTGCGATGACGTCATGTAGGGTGTCGCGGCGTGTCTTGACGGACTGTAGTTGTTATTGATCGGACTGTTCTGATGCGGCAGAGACGCACACACACTGCAGGAGAGAGAGTCCACACCCAACTCTGTCAAGTTGTCTGAGCTGACATCAAAGCTGCACTTCCTGCCTTTACTTTTAAAATAAAGTGGAGCTTTAGAGTCCACATGTACCATCCTGAACAAACTCTCAGATGAAAGTACAAATATCCTTCATGGATTACTTTGACTGAACAAGAATTTGACGATAAACAAACATTACATACTACTACTACTACTACTACTACTACTACTACTACTACTACTAATGATAATGTGAACAGCTACCAAAAGGCTAAACCTCCTCCAGCCACCGTGAGACTGGTTACACAGCACCATCCTTCCGGCCTGGATCTGAAAAATCTTCCAAGGATCCCGGCGTCACCTTAGAGAATCCTCATAGATCAGGTTTAAGACGCTAACTGGTGACGCGGTTGAGTAGGATTAGTTTTATTCTGAAGGGAACTTGCAGAACCTCCGTCGCGTTACATGCTGACTTGACATAGCGATAGTCGGCATGACAACGCGCTCTCGAGCACATTAGGACATCAACTGAGCGGCGCGAGGATGGCAGCACAAGATGCGCAGTAACGAAAACGACGGCGGAAAACGGGAGAACAGCGGAACCGGGACCTTCCCCGGGTCCGCCAGCAGTGCGCTCCATGTCCCGGCTATGGAGAGAGCCCGGCCAGCGACTGTGACGGTGTCAGCGGTGAGCCTGGCTCTCAGCGCGTTGTCCCTGCTGCTGCTGGTCATCGCCATCTCCACCGACCACTGGTACGAAACCGACACCCGCAGACACAAGGACAACTGCGACCGACACGGCTCCGAATCCAACGACCAAAAGAACCGTGACATGCCAATCTATCACCTGCCGCTGGTGGACACCGGCACCGGCGGCTCCCGCCAGCGGGACCTGGCGCTGATGAAGCCCGTTCATGTGGGCAGCAGAGAGGAGGAGCTGCTGGAGAACTGGCGGGCCATCCTAGGGATGGGCATCTTGGAGACCGAGTGCGGCAGGCCGCTGTTCTCCACACACTCCGGCCTCTGGAGGAAGTGCTACTTCAAGAACCTGGATCCAGATATCGACAAGCTCATCGACAGAGGTCAGACACACGCACACTCTCTCACACGCGCACACACGTTTAGTCTCAAGCCAAATGTTCACGTGTTCAGGCCGTGGGAGGGCCCCGAGTTCCAGGAGAACCCACACAGATGAAAGAGAATGAGGAAACACACCAAGATGTAAACCCAGTGAGACAATATTTGTGGTGCCAAAGGTTCTGTAAGAAGTTCTGTAAGTGGTATTAAACACATCTGTTTAATGTATAATGTCAGCATGAATCATGCCCTAATTTACAGAACAAGATCTGAGAAGGTGTCTTGAATTGTGATATTGTTCCTCAGTATCCAGTCAGCACCAGTGACTGGTGGACCCGGTGACTGGGGATGATGATGAGATGCATACGAATCATACCATTGTGTGGTTGCAGCGTTTATCTTCTCCTCACTGGAACAACTGAAGGATTAAACAGCTGATGTGAAGGAACAGCTCCAGCTCTTCAGAGGGTTGTTGGTTCAGCATCCCTGAAGGTGGAGCTTATCTTGATCTGGTTCGTTTCTGCTGTGTTTGTCTCGCAGCAGAAGCTTGTGTAGTCGCTCACGGAGCAGAACTGTACAGCCACCAGTCAGTACCATGGTGGCCACTGCGGTGGGCTGGGTTAGATTTGTGGTGCTGTCTGTGTGAGAGTTTGGAATCCAGCTCAGAGAGGCTGATTGTGCTACTTATGTAATGTCTCACCTGCACAGGTATTGCTGATCGCTGTACAGCTGTCAAGTATCACTTCTCTCAACCAATCAGGCTGAGGAACATCCCTCTGAACCTGACCAAGACCATCCAACAGGATGAGTGGCACCTGCTGCGTGAGTACACACGCCTGTGCACCCATGCACATGCATACACATACCTGTTCACAAGTGCACAAGCATACACACACCTGTACGCGCACACATGCACACACTTTTACATCCACGGACCTTTACACACACATACATGCATACACGCACCTATACACCCGCACACGTGCAAACACACACCTGTACTCATACGCACACACACACAAACACACACACCTGTACAGGTTTATGGGTCCACTACAAAGCTGGAGCCTCTCTTGAGGTCACCAGTGTCTCAGGCTGTCCATCCAGGCTGGATGTATCTTCTCCTGGTGTTGTAGACGTCGTTGGATAGAGGAGCCTAGCGACGTCCCTTAGGCAGCTCAGTCCTGGTCCTGACAGTTGTGCCTTAGATTCAAACCATGCTCTTAAATCACAGAAGATATGCTCAAGCCTAAACTGGGGCCTGGAACTGGCAAGAGTCTGAGGGCAATTTCCTTCTTGCCTGTTTCTGGTTGTCATGGAAACTTATGACATGGTGATGTAAAGAATGAAACCAGTTACTATGGCAACTTTAGGTGGTTCCTTAATTTACCAACCTCTTGTGTGTATTCTATGTGTGTGTCCTCAGACCTGCGACGCATCACAGCAGGGTTTCTAGGAATGGCAGCAGCCGTCCTGCTGTGTGGCAGCATCGTGGCTTCTGTTGGTTTCTTCTGGGAGGAAAGTCTGACCCAACATGTGTCTGGACTGCTGTTCTTCATGGCAGGTAACTCACCCACATGTGTGTGTGTGCGTGTGTGTGTGTATGCTCTAGATGACACCTAAGTCTGGTCTGTCTTCTTCAGGGATCTTCTGCACCATCTCTCTGTGTACATATGCAGCCAGTGTGACCTATGACCTCTCCAGAAATCCTCCTTTCATCTACGGTCTGCCAGCAGATGTGGATCACCAGTATGGCTGGTCCATCTGCTGCGCCTGGGCCAGTCTGGGTCTGACTGTGGCTGCCGGCTGCCTAGGGACCACCTTCCCTTTCCTGAGCCAAGCTGGAGCTCTGCATTCTAAAACCAACCGAGAGTCCTCCGTCTGAGTCAGCTGTCAATCAAACAAGGAGGACAAAGTTTTTGTGGAAACAAACTGGACCAGTGTTGGTCCAGAACCAGAACTTGAAACCAGATCTGCTTAGTCTGTAGGCAGGTCCAGGTGGAACTAAACCAAAACATTTAATGTTCCAGTGTCCTTAGTCCTGAGCCCAGTCCAACACACACTCACACACTCTCGCAGACACTCACACACTCAGTTACACTTTCTCACACACACAAACTCTCACATGCACACACTCTGTCAAACATAAACTCACAAAGTCACACAAACACACACACGCAAATACACACACATGCAAATAAACACACACAAACACACTCACACAAACACACATATACACTCATACAATGCCACACACATGCTCACATTAAACACACACTCTCTCGCTCTCTCTCTCTTCTGTGGTCAAAGTTGTTACTGGTTCTGGAGATTAATTGGGCTTTTTTTTTTTTCTATGAGCTGGTGATTCTGTTGTCCTATCTGTACTCACCTACATCTGATCTCACCTCCGACTGTACTCACTTCCGTGTGTACTCAACTACATGTGATCTCACCTCCATGTGTACTCCCTTCTGTGTTTACTTACCTCTCTCTGTAATCACTTCCCTCTGTACTCACCTCTGTGTTCTCACCTCCATGTGTACTCACCTCTGTCTGTACTCACCTACATGTGCTCTAACCTCTGTCTGTAGTCACCTCCGTCTGTTCTTACATGTGTACTCACCTACATGTGATCTCACCTCCGTGTATACTCACCTCTGTCTGTACTCACCTCCATGTGATCTCACCTACGTGTGTACTCACCTCTGCCTGTACTCACTTCCATCTGTACTCACCTGTGTGTTCTCACCTCTGACTACTCACCTCTGTCTGTACTCACCTACGTAAGTTCTCACCTCCATCTGCACTCACCTCCATGTGTTCTCACCTTCTTCTGTACTCACCTCCGTGTGACTCACCTCCGACTGTACCCACCTCTGTCTGTACTCACCTACGTGTGTTCTCACCTCCATCTGTACTCACCTCCATGTGTTCTCACCTACGTGTGTAGATGGACATTTAATGTTTCAGATATGGAACCGCAGAACAGCTGGTACTTGTGGCTTCAGTGACTACAGATTCTATCCTTCATCTCATAGTTTCTGTGTTTTTGGAGTTTTTGTGAGTGTGAGACAATCAAAAGTCACCCCTCCCTGTTTTTGGATTGGCTGAATTTTGGCCACCTTTATGACATCACAGGTCAATGGTCCGTCCTCATGGGCCCATCCGATTGGTAGATGCTGATATTCATGGGTCAGAGAGGATGAGGAGATGTGGGCCAGAACCTTCCAGGAATATAAAGAACAAGAGTGTAATGTTTGAAATCTTCTCATCATTAATAAGGAGGATCAGTTTCAGCTTATTAGCTCACCAACCATGGAAGATATTTGCTTGCAGTCTTCAGCAGAACCTGAACTGGTCTCCTGTGGAGTCAAACGTTTGAATGTATTCGGTTTGCTGGAACAATTGTGAGCTGCAGTACACTGGAGAACCCTTTGGTAGAACACCT
Organism: Takifugu rubripes; assembly: GCF_901000725.2. Classification (NCBI taxonomy): domain Eukaryota; kingdom Metazoa; phylum Chordata; class Actinopteri; order Tetraodontiformes; family Tetraodontidae; genus Takifugu; species Takifugu rubripes. The sequence goes on from NC_042301.1 coordinate 8,626,598, forward strand.
GGACAAACTTGTCAGAACATGTAACTGGACCTATGCTCAGGAACCGACGTGTCCCGTGAGCTCAGATCTTCAGGACATCAGACATTCACCTGTTTGCTGGTGTCTTCAACGTCAGAAAAAAACAGAAGGAAATCACCAGAAATATTTAAGCTCTTAACTGAATAATTGGACAAATAGTTCAATAATTGAATCACTTTAATGTGACTTTGGTTTCACAAAGAGAAAGCAAAGCTCCACCAGAGGACACTTGGGACACTGCAGGGTCAAGGGTGAGTGGGTGGGTGGGTGGGTGGGGTCTGGGATTCCTAAATATTCATGAGGAGCCATGGTCTGATTGGCTCATTGGTGGGTGATGTTGGCATGACAACAAACCTCAGAAGAAAACCTTAAACAGGGGTACCAAGAGTGCAGAGACTCCCAACCCACGTTGATGACAGAGAAGATGGTGACAGAACAGTTGGAGGCTCCTGAAGCTCTGACCAGTTCATGTTTCTATCTTAGCAAATACATGCAGTTTACTCTGATTTTAGAAAAATTATGAATAATTGATAGAAACAGCAGCTGCATCAGCCAATCAGGTAGCACCTCAATCGGCCAATCAGATGATGTCTCCTCAGTGTTGACCTCTGACCCTTTTCAGTGTTTTTTTAACCAGATTTTGAATAAGTTTTTGTTAGTTATTTTAATTCAAAGTTGTAAAAAAAATAATCAAGAGACTTTCCTGCCAGTTTCTCCTGTAGACCCCAGTCTGTGCTGCCCCCTGCTGGATGCTCAGGTTATCCTCGCCCACTCCAAATAAACATGTAAATATACGCTTGGTTTTCTGTAACTGTGTAACCGTCTAGACTTTTATGAGCTTAGTTAACAGCATCACTTCATATCACATTATGATAAAAATATATTATATTGGTTTTAGATTAATAAATCATGAAAGGTCTAAATCTATCTGTTTTTTTCAAACCATCAGAGGTGAGGATGACAACGATGAGTCATGAATTAGAACTCAACTGATTTGTGAGAACGTTGTGGCTGGTGTAGTTCCACATGGTGAGCTTCAGCCAGAACCAGATCCAGGTTTAACTGTGATGAGTAAAGCTCAACCAGTGAATTTCTGGGAAATGTCTTGACTCTTTGTGTCCATCAATCCTTGATGGCAACAAAGAGCACAGAAAGGTTCCGGACTCAGATGTGCAGTACCCTCACACATCAGCACTTTTGTGTTTAGACCTGAAAATGAGTGTTGACCGGGCAGGTTCTGACCATCTGAGTTGACTCACCTGGGGCCTTGGCACCAACCTATGGTTGGTGCTGAAATAGCTGACCTGCAGAATCTAAATATACCCAAACAGCCACCTGCTGGCACATTTACATGCGTCCACATATTGGACATCATATTTAAAGGTTCCAACAACATCCCGAAGATCAGAGGACATCTGTCAGAGACTTATGGAGAACAGGTGAACCTCCAGTGCTTCACTCATCTCTTTTTTCAGCTCAACAGTCAGCCAAGAAGACATCTGCTGGAGATTTGGGCCACAGTAAAGCCACTGGTCAGCTTTGATTTCTGACTTTGAGTCACTTTGCTTCTACAGCGAGAGTAAAAAGTATTTGATCCCTTGCTGATTTTGTTGGTTTGTCCACTAATAAAGACATGATCATTCTATACTTTGAATGGTAGATGTATTCTAACATGGAGAGACAGAATATCAAAAAGAAAATCAAGAAAATAACTTTAAAGAATTTATTTTAATTTATTTGTTTTTCATTGAGGGAAATAAGTATTTGATCCCCTAGTATGCATTAGGAGTTCTGGCGTTCACAGACCAGTTAGACGCTCCCAAACAACTTGTTACCTGAATTGAAGACACCAGGTCTAACTAATCACCTGTATGTAAGACAACTGTTCACAGAATCAGACAATCAGACAGATTCCAAACTCTCCACCATGGGTAAGACCAAAGAACTCTCTCAGGACCTCAGAGACAGGATTGTTGACCTGCATAAATCGGGAATGGGCTACAAAAACATTAGCAAATTGCTGGGTATTAAAGTAACAACTATTGGTGCAATTGTGAGAAAATTTAAGAAGTATAACATGACCATCAATAGACCTCGGTCTGGTGCTCCACAGAAGATCTCACCTCGTGGGGTGGCAATTATCATGAGAACAGTGAGAAATCGGCCTGCAACCACACAGCAGGAGTTAGTGAATGACCTCCAGGCAGCTGGGACCAAAGTCACCAGGAAAACAATTGGCAACACTTTGCGCCGCAATGGATTAAAATCCTGCAGTGCCTGAAAGATACCCCTGCTTAAGAAGGCACATGTGGAGGCTCGCCTAAAGTATGCCAATGATCACCTCAAAGATGTACAAAGTGATCGGAAGAAGGTTCTGTGGTCAGACGAGACCAAAATTGAACTATTTGGCCTCAACTCTACTCATCATGTGTGGAGGAAGAAAAATGCTGCCTATGATCCCAGGAACACTGTGCCCACCATCAAGCATGGAGGTGGAAACATTATTTTTTGGGGGTGTTTCTCTGCCAAGGGCACAGGGCTACTTCACCACATCACTGGGAAGATGGACGGAGCCATGTACCGTGCAGTGCTGAGGGACAACCTCCTCCCCTCTGCTAGGAAGCTGAAAATGGGCCGTGGCTGGGTCTTCCAACATGACAACGACCCAAAGCATACAGCAAAGGCAACAAAGGAGTGGCTCAAGAAGAACCATATTAAGGTCATGGAGTGGCCCAGCCAGTCTCCGGACCTCAATCCAATTGAAAATCTATGGAGAGAGCTGAAGGTCCGAGTTGCCAAGCGACAGCCCACCAACCTTAATGATTTAGAGAGGATCTGCAAAGAAGAGTGGGCCAAAATTCCCCGATATGTGTGCTAACCTTGTGGTTAACTACAACAAACGTTTGACCGCTGTGCTTGCAAACAATGGCTTTGCCACCAAATATTAAGTGCTTTTGGATAGAGGGATCAAATACTTATTACCCTCAATGAAAAACAAATAAATTAAAATAAATTCTTTAAAGTTATTTTCTGGATTTTCTTTTTGATATTCTGTCTCTCCATGTTAGAATACATCTACCATTAAAAGTATAGAATGATCATGTCTTTATTAGTGGACAAACCAACAAAATCAGCAAGGGATCAAATACTTTTTACTCTCACTGTATTTTTGCGGGTATAGCAGAATCTCAGGTGACTCTTAAATGGTTCCTCAGGGTGCTGCTGCTGGGACTTTCCAAAAGGATCTCACTGAAACAATCTGTTTCCTCAGAAACTAACAGAACAGAAAGACCAGAGAAGACTGTTGAATATTTTTTTATTTGACTGTTGCTAATAAAATGTTGGTCTGATCTTGAAGGAGGCTGAAGCCTCCAGCTGAGGTCCGAACATCAACGATTAGATCAGCCCAAAGAGCTCACCGGCCTTCAGAGGGGGCCACCCCTTGCCTGATGGTTTGTGATGTTTGCTGTGTCCATGGAGACCACCGTTGCCAGTGCAGCAACGGTAGTGCAGTGAAAACCGCTCAGGACATAAAGGCCTGTGTGCTCATCTGTGCGAGTGTGTGTCTGGACAGTGAAACACGGTGGAACACACAAGTGATCATCTCCATCAGCCAATTGGAGGGCTGATGGAGAAGGTTGGGGCTACACTTGAAAATTATGACCAGTCAGAAACAAACTTTATGTATGAAGCCTCATGCCTATGATGACGCAGTTGTCCAAAGACCAGAAAAGATTTGCCCCTGACAGAGGGGGCAGGAGGGGTAACAGGTGAAAAAATTGATGGATCACTATTGTAGTCTGTTGTGGTTCCACAAACCTCACTTTCTTCCAAACATCAGGAAAAGGGGGCAGAACCAGAACCAATTGCTGGGAGTAACCTGCCACAGGGCCTATGGGTGGTGGTATAGGTCCTCATTAGCCCCCACCCAGGGGTTCTCTAAGAATCAGAGAGGAAATGGACAACCCCCACAAAAAAAACAACTAAACTCTGCTAGGATTTACACATTCTGTGATTGATCTTTGACCCTGCTTCTGTCATCTTTAAGGATCCTTCTCTTTCTTGACTTTTATGTCTCCAGCTAAGATGGTGGCAATTTCCCCCTGCATGAAAGCCCAGGGAACGCTAGAGCCCACTAGGGGGCACCGATCTCCACTGGGGCAGTACACCTCACCAGTGGCCCCCTGCTGCCTGATGCTCTTGCGGGAACATGGGAAGCAAAACTTGTGGGTAGACACCGACGGGCACTGGACAAAGTGTGTGTCCTCCAGCCGCTCGTGGCACAGCGTGCAGCACAGGGGGGCACCACTGGGGGCCACAGATGAGTCTGGAACACGCTGTGGAAGAGACCTGTGGGCCTCCAAGTCGCTGTTGTGTGTGTGCAGAGCAGAGGGGTTGGTGGACCTCTGAAAGGGTGGTGAGGGAGGGCCTCCTGCTCCTGAGCCATGTACTTGGCTGCCCTCCTGAGGAGAATCTATGCTTCCTGCACTGTCTGTGGCGAGGATGAGTGCCGCCGTGGGGGACTGGCTAGTCCGTACAGGGAGGGTCTCCGTGGGTGTGGTGCGGGAGTGAGGTGAGATGGAAGACGGGGTCCCGGAGAAGATGGTGGCAGAAGGCATCTTTGTTACCTCGGCAGTTGAAGGAAGCCATGGCGGGACATCACTATTGTTCATCCTGGGAGCGCTGCCTTCACCATCTGGGTCAGGGGAGGACTTCCTCTTCAGGCCACGCAGGTGCTTCCTGTCTGAGGAGGATGGAGGTGAGAAGTCAGCACAGACCACAGGTGGACTAACCTGACCCCACCCCCCCACCCCTAAATTCATATCACTGCCCCGAACATTCATGTTACCATCATCTAAATCTAACATCCAAATCATCAAATACACATTAAAACATTTATGAAAAGTGCTGTACCCCCTTGTTCAACCATTGGCAGGTAAATGAGGTACTGGGGGGTCAGAATCAGCATATATACCAGAATATTGAGCTGATTTATAAGAAGAACTTACATTTATTGAACTTTCCACACATAATGTGCATTTACTGTGATACTGGCCCAAGGGAGGGTCTCCAGGGGAACAGTCCTGCTGACTTCTGACCCCACTCAACGCTTGCACTGACAGCTTGTTGTAATTAATGGACTTGCATGATCTATGCCTATTCTCTCTTCTACCTGCCCTCCCCCCATTCTCTGCCATCAGCAAGAGGGTCCCCCTATACGAGTCTGGTCCTGCTCAAGGTTTCTTCCTGTTAGAGGGGAGTTTTCCTTGCCACTGTTGCTTGTTGGGGGTCAGGGCCTGGAATTCTGTGAAGCACCTAGAGACAACATTGATTGTAACAGACGCTATATAAATAAAGATTGATTGGTTGACTGATTTGATGGAAAAACAGACGTTGTCAGCTGATGCTAGGGTTAGCGTCCCCGATGTGTTTGGGGAGCAAGGAGATACCTTTGCTACAAAGCCTTTAGTCCCTCATCATGGGATGGAAATACCTCATTTGGTGCATTGACCAGCAGCCTGGTCCATTTAATCTTGTGGGGTAATTGTTGATATGACTGACAACAGGTGACTCAGAGGCTACCTGTGTTAGCAAAAGCGCTACTGCTAGTTGACTGCTCTTCACTGTAACATCAATGTTAACATCTGTCCTCCCATCCAACTTCAGGGTGACCGGTCCAAGTATCCACGTCTCACAGAAAGAGAAATGGAACAGGACTGTGTACAGTGGGTTCATAACAACTCCCAGTACACTGTAAAAAGTTCTGGTACACCAGAGGCTAAAATTGAGAAATGCCAGTACTCCATAGCGGTCCATTCCTTCCCACTTAAAGCACAGGACTGTGGATCTAACATGGGTAAGTGGGTATTCCTTCAGAAGTTCTAAAGTAGGTGGGTATTACTTAACTTTTCTTTCAGATTATGTATTTTTTGCTGATGTCACTGATGCAAACACCAGGAGACACATCAAAATGGAAATTAGTTTTGTACAATAATTTTTCTAAATATCCAATAATTGAAGATGAACATCATCATTTCCATTGGGCAGCACTGGAGTGACAAAGAGTTCAGCAGTTCTTATTGTGTTAACTAGAGCTCTAAATGTTCCATAAATTCAGATTTTTGCATATTCTTAGGCCGATAAATCAAACAAGATTGCACATAATTTGAAGAGTAAACTTCAGATGTATTAAAAGATAGAGTAACATCCTCCTCATTGTTTTCTGGTAACATTTTGTTAGCTTTGAAGACTTTCTCACCAGCCATATGTGTTTTACGCCTAGGACCGCGCGCATGCGCCTAAGAGCCAGGCGCGAAAGGCGCTGACGCATGATTTCAGTTGGGGTCTTTATGGCGCGTGGTGCTACCTGTTTTTGACGTTCCGCCACTGCTCTCATAGCCGAGCACGCGCGGCGTGGTCCCGTGCTCCTTCTTGAAGCGGCTGTCGAACGCGTGCAGCGCCATCAGGTCCCGCACACTCTTCCCTTTGTCAGACATGTCCAAAAGATTCTTGTCTTTCAGGTCCTCCGGACGCTTGACGTCCCGGGGACCAGCTTGAGCGGGGCGGCCACCGTGCGTGTGGATGGCAGACATGCCGCCTTTCACCAGCGGTAAAAGGCTGGGAGGTACGGCACTCATCCTGTGGGGATTGGGGCTTTGACGGTTCAGCTCTGGAGGCTCGTCGAGTTTTGCGAGTCCATTTGACAAAGGAGGGCCGTTCGCCTGCCTCCCTCCCTGATACTCCGGTCCGAACCGGGGTATGCGGTCAGACAGCGGGTAACGGTCGAGAGGCTGCGGCAGACGGGAAGCCAACTCTCCGGCAGAGTGAGTGACCTCCTTCATGCTGTGCTGGGGCTTTCCCGGCCCCAAGGAGCGGCCCTCCTGGAAGCCGTGTGCTCGCTTCAGCTGCCGGGCAGTGTCGATAACGAACTCGACCCGGTCGGCCCCTTCATAGTTGACACATCCGCGGCAAACCGGCTCGCTAAAATCCCAGATCATCGCCCACGGCATGCGGGGCAGGTCGCAAAGATAGCATGACTGCCTTCTGGAGGCAGCGACCGCCACAGAGGACATGTTGTGAGCTAGAGGAGACTAAAACCAGCGTTTTGGTCTCCGGCTGGTATTCACGCTGCTGTGGGGAGAAGAAAGGCTGAAAAAGGAGACCTTTAACGCTCACGAGTCTAAAACTGCTCACGAGTTCATCTTCGCCGCGTCCTTCTTCGTGCGCGCCTCCGTGTCCTCGCGTTCACGTCCAGCTCGAGTTCTCGCTGTGAAGTTGTGACGTCAATTGCTCGTGCCCGGGATTTTTGGAGGGCCCCTCACGCGCAGGTTAAACCGCTTTACAGAAAATATTGTATAAGGAGATATTTTGCTTTGAAACCTAAACCAAATACGAAAACAGTAGATCACACGAACATCGTAGCTGCTACAATGTTCGTGTGGTCAATAAGTAAGTTAATAAGAACACACTTTTGAACTATCAAGAAACAGATTTCATAAAGGGTCAATGACATGAATGACAAAGTACACTCCTCACAAATCAGAGCACAGTATAATAAACTGCAACGTATTAAGTCCCATTAGATTGTTCCTCAACAGTGATATGTTTATTAGTAGTACTATGATCTGTTGCTACAGAGCCTTAATTCCAGCTAACTTTGAATAGAGTGTAGTATTCTTCCAACCCCTTACTATTATCCATCCATCCATCCATCCATCCATCCATCCATCCATCCATCCATCCATCCATCACCGCTTATCTGGGGTCGGGTCGCGGGGGCAGCAGCCTAAGAAGAGGAGCCCAGACTTCCCTCTCCCCAGCTACCTCTTCCAGCTCATCCAGAGGGATCCCCAGGCGTTCCCAGGCCAGTCGAGAGACATAGTCTCGCCAACGTGTCCTGGGTCTTCCCGGGGGTCTCCTACCGGAGGGACATGCCCTGAACGCCTCACCAGGGAGGCGTCCAGGGGGCATCCTAACTAGATGCCCAAGCCACCTCATCTGGCTCCTCTCAACGCGGAGGAGCAGCGGCTCTACCCCGAGCTCCTCCCGGATGGCAGAGCTTCTCACCCTATCTCTAAGGGAGAGCCCAGCCACCCTACGGAGGAAGCTCATTTCGGCCGCTTGTACCCGTGATCTTGTTCTTTCGGTCATTACCCAAAGCTCATGACCATAGGTGAGGGTAGGAACGAAGATCGACCGGTAAATTGAGAGCTGAGCCGAAAGGCGAAGCTCTCTCTTCACCACTACGGACCGGTGCGCCGCACCGATCCGCCTGTCGACCTCCTGCTCCATTCTTCCCTCACTCGTGAACAAGACCCCGAGGTACTTGAACTCCTCCACTTGGGGCAGGATCTCCTCCTTGACCCGGAGAAGGCACTCCACCTTTTTCCCGTTGAGAACCATGGCCTCGGATTTGGAGGTGCTGATTTTCATCCCAGCCGCTTCACATGCAGCGGCGAACCGATCCAGTGATAGTTGGAGGTCACGGGCCGATGACGCCAACAGGACCACATCATCTGCAAAAAGCAGAGACCCGATCCCGAGGTCACCAAACCGGACCCCCTCAACACCATGACTGCACCTAGAAATTCTGTCCATAAAAATTATGAACAGAATCGGTGACAAAGGGCAGCCCTGGCGGAGACCAACCCTCACCGGAAACAAGTTCGACTTACTGCCAGCAATGCAGACCAAACTCTGACACTGATCGTAGAGGGAGCGGACGGCCCGTATCAGGGGGCCCGACACCCCATACTCTCGGAGGACCCCCCACAGGACACGGTCGAATGCCTTCTCCAAGTCCACAAAACACATGTGGACTAGTTGGGCAAACTCCCATGCACCCTCGAGGACCCTGCTGAGGGTGTAGAGCTGGTCCGCTGTTCCACGCCCAGGACGAAAACCACATTGCTCCTCCTGAATCCGGCGGACCCTCCTCTCCAGTACCCCTGAATAGACCTTACCAGGGAGGCTGAGGAGTGTGATCCCTCTATAGTTGGAACACACCCTCCGGTCCCCCTTCTTAAAAAGAGGGACTACCACCCCGGTCTACCAATCCAGCGGCACTGCCCCCAATGTCCACGCGATGTTGCAGAGTCAAGTCAACCACGACAGCCCTACAACATCCAGAGCCTTAAGGAACTCTGGGCGGATCTCATCCACCCTCAGGGCCTTGCCACCGAGGAGTTTTTTGACTACCTCGGCAACTTCAGCCCCGGAGATATGAGAGCCTATCCCCAGGTCCCCAGGCCCTACTTCCTCACTGGAAGCGTGTTGATGGGATTGAGGAGGTCCTCGAAGTATTCCTTCCACCGATCCATATAAAGGCAAATATAATAAATATTACACAAAGACATATTTCAATTCTGAAAAAAAAGTTAAATATTCATTCATGTTAATTTAGTACTGCCTTAGCATCAGAGGGTTTTCTGAATGTGATGCAGAAGTGAGGTGTCTTCCTAAAATTCAGATCCTTTGTCCTGGAACAGAGTTCATATGAAGTTTAAACTTGTGCTTAATCCAGAATCATGTACCCTAATTTTAGTAATCAAAGTCTCTGTTGTTAAATTAGTATGTTCTAGGACATTAAGCACTTTACAAAAATATTGTGAATCTGTTTGCTGTACATGGCTCTGCCTCAGGGACATCACTAGTTTATAGGCCATTATATCACGGTCATATTAGAACTGATGTAGTGAATACACGTGTTCACACCAGTGTGTTGTGGCTCCTCGGTGGAGAGTTGTGGTTGTTGATGCTTTTATTGTAAAGTTTCCCTGTGTGGTCTTCTGTTTTTGTCAGTCAGTTGTCTTGTTCTTTGTGAGTTCATATATTACTAAATGCTACCGCTAAAGTTGGAGACCTACATTATTGTTTACATTCTATTTACAGTGTTTTAAGTACATTCTTGGTATAACTTTTTCTTCACACATCCTTTTATAAGGACATTATTGTAGATCAGGAGCAAAGAGCAATTACAGGGATGTTAAAGGGGGTTCCCCGTGTCTTGGGAGTACAGAGGTGATTTACTGATGTAACTGAAGCCTAAAAAGGAAGGTGTTTCATATTAATGCTCAAAGTGTTGCTAGAATGGACGGTTGTGATTGTAAACGACCACTTCATAGCAAAGCATTGTGCAGCTTTTGGACTTGGGTGTATCCTGGCAGTTCCTCCTTTGATCCATGGATCTCCAATAAATACTTGATCACCAGTTTAAAGGTCAATCAATTTTCTATCTGTTGTCTACCTATTCCCCTCACTTTTAAAGACCGAGGTGATGACGAGAAAGCCAGTTTGAAAGAGCTGGGTCCAATATGTAATGCGCCTACCCTCGGGATGAGCGATACAACCGCCTTCGAATCACTCACCTTGTCTGTCCACTCTTTGCTGGGCATTTCCCCGAGCTTGAGTGCGGTTCCAATGTTGATTGTCTGCTCAGCAAGATGCCCCATCCTCATCACACTTACTTCTTTAGACACTACCTGCGAGATGGGATTATGCAGGCTGATACCAACAGGACTTTCACCCTGTAAGATTTGGCTACTTGACAGCAAATGGAGTCAATCGCAGAGAGCGCCAACAGTGAAATAGTCTAGCTGCTTTGGGCTGATGTCTCTCGACCGACTAGGAGGGATTATCAAACCAACAAACCCAGGGAGAAGCCAATGACTGTGTGATTTAATACAGCTAAGTAGCCGGGGAGCAGAGTCTGATGCCTGCACATCAGCATCGCATCAGCTTCCAGCAAGCCCTCCACGAACATAGGTTGCCTCTGATAGACAGAGACCTTGCCCTACAGTTGGAGAGTTGCCACTCACTCGAGTGAAGTCCAGCAAATTCCCCATTTCCATATTCAGGCCTGGGAGGAGCTGGACCAGGCTACTGTCAATTCCCCTCATGGGGAAGCTGCCTCTGACAATTATCAGAATGTGGACACTACCTCTGGCCCAGGCTTGGAGGGACCTGTCTCCAACTTCAACCGATGGACCCTCTGACCCTTGATGACCAAGCCACTTATCTCTATTTATGTACTCACCTCCATGTATGCAACGCTGGTCAACAACCTAAAGTTAGTCATGTCTGAAACCTTAACGCTTTAAGCTTCCTGCCCACTCTCAGGTTGTGAATAAAATACCTGAAACCCATTTTATCCATCGATCTGTCCCGACCAGTAGTTCATCCCGGATCCCATCCAGATTTCTCTCTTCAAGCGTCTTGATTCTCTAACAGGAATCAGGCCATAATCTACCGTCTCAACCAGCAATTCTTCGGTGGAGTCTTACTCGAACAGGCACTTACAGTTTGAAGTCAGAATTGTTCAAAAAATTCAAACTTAAATACAAATTGTGTTTAAAATCCAATTTAAAAACTCGAATGAGTTATTATTACGAGTATTACATTCACTGTCTAATTTAATTTAAGAAAATTATAAAGAGAACGTTTTTTGTATTTTTTTTTAAATCAGGCACTCTGTAGGGTTCAAGCGGTCCTTCTGGGTCCTTCCCGCTCTGAGCTACTGCGCAAGCCTGCTGACTCAACAGGAGTAGCGGACAAAAAAAGAGAAAACATCCAGAAATTCTCCTGGAACCAGACGGAACGGATAATTATGATCGGTGGGAAGAGCAGCGCGATCGCGGCGGGTGTGTGCGGGGCCCTGTTCGTTGGTTACTGCATCTATTTTGACCGGAAACGACGGAGTGACCCGAACTTCAAGAACAAGCTGCGGGAACGTGAGCGATGACCTCTTCTTCCTCGTTAACCGGCTCGGCTCGGTTTATGTGACTGAAGGCGACCATAGCAAACAGCTTTTCAGTCACCAAACAACGTCCGTGAGGGATAATCTATGACACACACACACACACACCAGGCCTGTTTAGCTTATTTATCGATCAGAAGTAATTAAGCAGCCCTGTAATAAAAGATCCATGTGAAATTAGAGTTGCCCCCCCCCAGCTTCTAACTTCAACATCAACTTTGTTAAAGATCAAACTAATTATGGTGTTGACAGACTTTAATATGCGGATCATGTATCTCCATGGTAACGACATGTGAAGGGTTAGGGTGTTAACATGACAACGGCTCCGTGTTTTACCGTCGATCCTCACCGAAAACCACCTGCTTTGACTGAAGATTTTTTGTATTTCAGGAAGGAGAAAACAGAAGGCTGCCAAAGAGAGGGCTGGTGTGTCAAAGGTAAACCTTCAGCCTTCAGGGTATCAGTGGCCTCTGTCCACTATCACAGCCAGACCGTAATAGCACACAGCTGCTGTCTGTGGAGGTCATTCTGCAGAAATGTGCCCAATCAAACATGATTTCAGGAGAAACAAATGTTTTCACATAGCTGCTCATATTTATCCGCTGCTGATTTCAAATTATTTTTCCAAATCAGAGGTTCAAACCAGCCCTGATCATCAGGGGTTTCTGTCCCACCACCAAGGGAACTGGTGGTGGAACCTCAGGTAGGACAGAAATGCCTGATCATAGGCCCTGGTAGGACCCACATTAATTTCCAATTCATGTTTTGTGTAACTGGTTAGTTGGTGCTACACAGATCTGAGAGTACATGTCATTCAGAATGTCACCTTTGGTGCAGCTCCCAGATCTGAAGGATGCAGAAGCTGTGCAGAAGTTCTTCCTGGAGGAGATCCAGCAGGGAGAGGAGCTTCTGGCTCAGGGTGAAGCCTCTTTCCTTCTTTGGTTGTTGCCAGTTTGCACTGTTGTGTTCTCAAAATGTCAGTTTCCACAGGAGACTATGAGAAGGGTGTGGACCACCTGACCAATGCCATCGCTGTGTGTGGGCAGCCTCAGCAGCTCCTGCAGGTTCTGCAACAGACGCTGCCGCCACCCGTCTTCCAGATGTTACTGACCAAACTGCCGACCATCAGCCAGGTACATTCTGTTCTCTGATGTTTGTCCATGTGGACGTGCTGCTCACTGTTAATGATCTGAAGGGTCCATCAACCCGATCCTTGTCATGTTTGTCTCCATGTTTGTGATAAATGTCTTCTCTTGCAGCGGATTGTGAGCGCACAGAATTTGAATGAAGATGATATAGAATGAAACAGCCCCCTCTTCCTGGCCTGCGGCAGCCCCACATCACTCCCATCATGGCGTCCTGACAGGATTTAGGGTTTTTATTTCCCCTCTTAGATTTGAAAGAAGCCGTCCCCACGAATGAGTCTTCATCAGGAGTTCATATGTTGATATCCATCGTCATGGTTACTGTTATTTATTGTGGGTTTTATCTTTCTGTTCACTTCCTGAAAGCAGTGGAGAGATTAAAGCTGGGAACAATGTTGTCCTCTCTTCTTGTAGATTAACTTCTGCTGGTCAACACCGATGTCCATATGCTGTTGAAGTCAGTTGAAGCTTCTAAAACTGACTGTTTTGGCTTTTCACACTGCATATGCAGAGATGTGCTTTTTGTTACTATGGTAACACAAACCTGGTAAAGTGTGGTCATACAACAGAGATCCAGTTTCAAACCTAAATGAGCCTGAAGGTGTCCTGTTAGTCAAAAGTGCCACCAACAATCAGATGCTGAAACTTTATTGGTTGTTTTATTGATCCTTGAGCTGTTTTTCTTCTGTTGTTGCTTAATCAAGAGAAAATGTTCATGTCTGTCACCTGAGAACACACGACATAACACGTAACATTACATGACAACCATTAAACGCAACTCAGTTCTGGAATAAAATTTGTGAAAAACTGGAAACAAGGCAGTCAGATGTGAACACTCTTTTTTGGCTTCACTTTCTTCGCCTGGTTCTTTTTAGTCTTTACATTGGGATCCACCTTGATGCCGCTGAAGGAGGTGTAAATCTTGGACGTCCTCTGCTGGCGAGAGAATTTCTTGGGAGACCCGATCCTTCCCTGATGGCGTTCTCTCTCGGGGGCCGGGCCCTTGCCGAACCTCCCTTTGGCTCCTTTGTTCTCACTTTCCTTCAGTGACCTCCTCACCCGGATTCTTCGTCCCTGCAGTTTACTGCCATCCAGTTTCAGTGCCAGTTGGACAGCATCGGCACTCTGAGACAGGAAGAGAATAAAGTGGAAGATTTCTCACACACAGTTCTAAAGGTCCATCTGTCAATGCTAGCTTATTTAGCATAATTACTAGCTACAGGAATACTGACCACTAACTTTCTAATAGCGAGGTTTTTGGGGAATCATCGTCTTCTACCTGGATAAGAAGCTGTTTCCCAGCAAAACCAGTATAGAAACCAGTCTGGAGGTCCGGTAAGATCATTTGCAACTTTATCAAGTGCTGTGATAAAGCCTAAAAGCTGACTGAAACATCTCAGACTGGTCCATGCAGGATCAGTCACTTCAGAGAAGGGAAGGGTGGATAGGGCCTGTAGTTTACTACAGAGCATTCACGAGTCACCTCCTTTTCCTTTGTCAACATCTCTATATATTGTCGGTGTTCCTGGCTCATTACTGCTGCCAGCCATCTGTCTGGAAGCGTAATATTTTTTATACTTCCACGATTACTGGGACACACATCTAATTAACTGGTTTTGGGTTGTACCTTAAACAGGATGTAACCAAATCCTTTCCCCAGTCCAGAGTTTTGGTCTCGTACCAGACGTACAGCCTCCACCGAGCCACAGTCCTCAAAATGATGTCGAAAAGCAAGTTCATTGATGTCTGAGTCGCGCACACGCACGCACACACACACACGCGCGCACACACACACACACACAAGCGTTCATTAGTGTCACGCTGAATGCTCCTCAACATTGTTGCTTCTGCAGAGACTCACCAAATGAAAGGTTCCCCACAAAAACGGAGCGTTTGTGATCATGCTGAAAGACAATGGCATCAGTAATGTTCCACACTAAATCCTGTCAGACCTGATCAGATTTGAACTGATGGCTCACCGACGAGTTCTTGACCACTTTGTCCACTCGGATGTAGAAGTCCTTCTCGATCTCCAGGCCGTTCCTGCCAGGAGAGGAATGTTTGTTGGTGACCCTAATTTGGCAGTGCCTGTGCAGCCGTTGGCTCACCTCTCTAAGGCTCTGGTGACTCCGCCTTCATCTTTAAACACCACGTAGGCATTCATGCTTTGCTTCTTTGGATGAATTTTACGTCTGTGGAGTCAAAGCAGAACAACTTTGGAACACAGATGAGGGCAGTTTAAGCAAAGGAGGACGGAAGAAGAAACATACTTGATAACTGCAACCTTCCGGGACATGGAAGGGTCCTCTCTGACCTGCATGGGCAAATGTTGGCTGTTAGAACTCCACTTACTGGTTTGATGCTGAAAAGGTTTTACTTTTTATTATTAAGACAGATGTGCAATAATAAGCAGCATTAGCACATTGGCAGTGTGGAGGATGGACTGACAGCCAACAACAGCTACTACAAAAGATAACTCTGCTAGCTAGCATGTTAGCCAATGACAATATTTTACCACAGAGCGAAATCGGATGGACTCAATGGATCCTTCATCTCTGAACAGATTCTGAAGGGTCTAAAAACAGGAGAAAGGGTCCATTTACCACAGCAGAATCACCTTGAGCTTCCTCCACAGTGAAGCAGCCAGTCTCACCCTACCTTCTTGGAGCAGCTGCTTGGCAGGTTACCCACAAATACAGTCCTCTTCCTCTTCTGGGCCTCCTCTTCTTTCCTGGCCCTTTTTCTCTGGCGTTTCTCCACCCAGTGTTCCACCCCTTTCTCTTCTGCGTCATGTTTCCTCGTCTTCTTCACAGATGTCTTCTTCTGTCGCTCATCTTCATCTGCGATATGTAGGCCCATTTCTCTGGAAACAATAGATGGAGATGATGGACGGTTAATTGGGATGATGATTAAACAGGAGGATGAAAAACAAGGGCTGACCTGCCCTCCAGTCTCTTTTCTGCTTTGGACTGTATCTTATTCTTCCTCTTGCAGGTGAGGCCTGGCTGACCGCTGACCTCTGCAGGCTTCTTTTTCTTCACCTCCGGACTGGTGCTTGCACTGACCTCAGCTGGGGGATGGAACACAAGCATGGTAGCCGGAGCCGCACTGCCAAACAGAGCTGACAGTGGCGTCGCTGAAGCTGCAGAGTCCTTCTGGAACAAACATCCTGACACCTGACCCAGCTCGTAGTCAGCTGGCTGTTGTCCTGGCAACATCTTCTCACTGCGTACATGAATGCCAAGGTTACAATCCATTCTCAGGTAAACAGAACAAAGCAACAAAACAATCGCAAAGCAAATGACAGTGAAAAGTAGGTCAGTTTTATTAACAGGCACAACAATATATAATATCAACTTAACAAAATAAGGCAAGAATTTAGCGTACTGTCCATTTATACAAATGATCAGTGATCAAAGTCAACCAAAAAAAACCCAACCACTCAAGTAAAAAGTTAAAAACTTCCATTTTAATTCTGACGCTTCAGTCACTTTAGCTAATGTTGAACAATATCTGTTTTAATGCCAATATCTGTTTATGTGCCTTTTCACACACCCGTCGTAAACGTTTAATTTTGTGGATGGAATGAATTTGTCTTGGAGGGATGTACTGTTTTGGGCTCCAAGAAAAATCAAAATAAACATTTATTATCAGCCTTATCTTATTAATGGCAACATTTGATATTCATAAACGTAAATTTTGAAGAAAACCATCTTTTCCAACAAAGAAAATGAAAGTTTATTTTATCTTAAAGGGAACACATCCACGGCAGTGTTTCTTTACCCCCTTCCCATTACCGGTTATTTATGACAAAGGTTCATGAAATTAATCCGAATTATTATTCCGTCTATAACATTAGATGAGTGTTAAAAGCAGAGAGAAAAATAAAAGTCAACAAAAATAACAAATGAAAGGCCGGAAGTGTAAACAAACCTCTGTTCTCGTTTCTTTTTCATTTTTGCCGCTCCGATTCTTTCAGCTTCACCTTTACTTTTTAATAAAGTTGTTAAAGTGTAATAACAAATATTGAGTCAACCGCAACAATTACGAGAAAAATTGGTGGAGTCTTCCATGAAATTACAGAAGCACGTTTTACGCCGCTGTCCTGCTGATAATAAAGTCCCTCGGAAAACACAGTCACGGAGCCACGATGATTCCTCTTATTTTCTTTGCGTAAAGTTAATGTTACGCGAGGGGAACGTCGTTTTGACAAAATAAAAAAGCTTCAAAATTTATTTACGGACATGAATGCCGATAAAACTTTCGATTACAACTATTAAGAGAAGGATAATGAAAATTAAAGTGAGGCACTATTGCAAAGACGTCACATCCGGTTAGCCAGTGTGGCAGTTGTCCGAATTCAACGAAAACGAGCCAATCAACTCTTTCTTAAATCAACCCTTTCATTAACATCACAGGTAATTGTCTGTTATTCAGCTTTGGAAGCACCTAATAGATCTGCTAATTTGACATTTGTTATAATCGTGTAGCGTGGATTACTGTAGTTTGACAAATTAGCACTTATTGGTCAATAAATTCAATCAGAAAACTAAATAAATTATAAAACCTGCTGTAATTCATTTTCATCAGTTCAGATGGAGGTTCTGGAACATGACAGCAGTGTTTATTCTGCAGATCACCCGAGTGGAACTAACCTTCATCCAAGTTAGCTTTCATCCCAGTAGGAGATGTTGATGGGAGTTGGCCCAATGGAGCAGGAGGAAGTGACTGCCAGCGCAGTGGGGAGGCGGGTGGCCTGCGATGGGGAGCGGGCTACGGTCCGGTATGTGGGCCCAATTCCACCAACAGCAGGTGAGAACAGGTCAAAGATCAGCCCCAGAAACCATAACAGACCTGGTGACACGTTAGCAAAGTGAGCCGATTCTTATTTGACTTCAGGTCTGTGGCTCGGGGTCGAGTGGGATCATCCCAGCAGAGGTAAACACGACGGCAGCCATGATGGTGTCCAGTACTTCACCTGTAGGTATGGTCATCCGCCATGGTGATTTTTTTCATGTTCTAGATAGATACTTTGTTGTCAATTCACTCCATGTTTTCAACATACAGATGAATCAAAATACTGTTTCTCTTCTCTCTAGCTTATCGTGCTGTAAAACTGAAATGAAAATTAAAAATTAATAGAGTAAATAAAAAATCAATATAAGTGAAGCAGAAGCAAAAGAAAAAGTTGGGGGGGGGGGGGGGGGGGGTCATATAAGGTGCCAAAGACATGAATGTGCATATAGTGCAATACAATGAAGGGAGGTAGGGTGGTAGAATAACAGTCAATAATACAGAAATTTCCCTCTACGTGCAAATTTCAAGGGTTTTGTGGAGTGCAATTGTATTTCAGCAGAGTTAAGGTCCTGGGGCAGGAGCTGGGGGAGGTAATGGATGGAGTTCAGCATCCTAACAGCCTGGTGGATAAAACTGTTTGACAGTCTGGTGGAGTGGGCCTGAAGGCTTCTGAACCTTCTCCCTGAAGGCAGGATGCTGAAGTTGGGGTGTGAGAGGTGGGAGTTATCCTCGACAATGCTGATGGCTCTACGGGTGAGGCGGGTGTGGAAAATGTTTGCGAGCGAGAGCAGTGGCGCACCAATGATCTTACTGGCTGCATTCACTATGCCTTGCAGAGTCTTTCAGCAGGAGGAGGTGCAGCCTCCATACCACACAATAATGCATCCAGTGATGATGCTCTCAATGGTGCCTCTGTAGAAGGAGCACATGATGGGAGGTGGGACGTGTGCTCTCCTTAGTTTGCAGAGGAAGTATAGGCGTGTCTGAGCTTTCCTGGCCAGCTGTGTTGTGTTAGTTGTCCAGGTGAGGTCTTCAGATATGTGTACCCCCAGAAACTTGGTGCTGCTCACCCTTTCCACAGCAGCACTGTTGATGATCAGTGGGGGGCACTGTGGTGACCTTCTCCTGAAGTCAATAACCATCTCTTTGGTCTTCTTTATGTTAAGGAAGAGATTGTTATCTTTACACCACTGGACCAATTGGCTCACCTCGCACCTGTAGGTGTGACAGGTATGGTATGGACCCAAGTGCAGTACACAACAGGCAAAGAACTGGTGATCAGTTAACAGGTTTATTAACTGCAATCTGGCAAACAACGGACAGTTCGAGAGCGGGGCAGTGGACTTGGTCGAGGCAGGCAAAAAGTCAGTAACCGGGAGGCAGGCAGAATCAGGCAAACAATCCAGAGGGAGACTGGCTGAGCTCGTGGTCAAAACAGAAGACAGGGTTAATTTACCGGGGGTCAGGCAGAACAGGCAGGTCGTAAACAGGCAGGGTCGATTCCGGGAAGACAGGCAGGTAAACGCTGGAAGGTCATGCATAGCAGAGACAATCTGGCACCGAGTGAGTGTGAGGCTGGAGAATATATACTGGTAGGTGAACTGATTGATGAGTGAGGGCAGGTGTGTGATCAGTGACTGAGAGCAGGTGTGTGATCAGAGGGTGTGGTGTGTAGAATTCCTGAGAGGAGGACAAGGTCACCTGCAGATCTCCCGTCTGCGACCGGGAATCCTCCTCTGGCTCAGGAGCAACAGTAGGGCCGACAGCACGCACCCCTCGACGAGGGAAGCCCCTGATCATGTCGTGAGAGGGCTGATCTGGATGCTGCCGATGAAAGTCACGGAGGAGCCGTCGATCCAAAATGTGACGAGCAGGAACCCAAGATCTTTCTTCTGGGCCATAACCCTCCCAGTCGACGAGATACTGAAGGCCTCTGCCACGAACACGGGAGCGGATGATGCGGCACACAGCATAGGTGAGTCCCCCATCGACGAAGCGAGGAGGAGGCGGTGGAGGAGCAGCAGGCACCAGAGGGCTCTCTCGGACAGGCTTGACCCTGGACACATGGAAGGTTGGGTGATCCCTCATGGACCGGGGAAGCTTGAGCCTGACTGCCACAGGATTGATTATTCTTTCGATGGGGAACGGTCCGATGAACTTGGGAGCCAGCTTGTTGGACTCCACCTGCAGTGGAAGGTCCCGGGTGGAGAGCCAGACCTTCTGGCCCACCTGATATTCTGGAGCTTGGGAACGACGACGGTTGGCAGCAGAGGAGTAGCGGCCAGCAGTCTTCAGGAGGGAGGCTCTAGCCCAGGTCCGACAACAGCGATGGAGGAAGGCTTGAAGTGACGAGCAAGAGGCCTCCTTCTCCAGGGCTGGGAAGAGGGGTGGCTGATACCCATAGGCACACTGGAAAGGAGACAGGCCTGTGGCAGAGCTTGTCAAAGTGTTGTGAGCATATTCCACCCACAACAGCTGCTGGGACCAGGAAGATGGGTTCTGGGACACAGTACACCGAAGGGCTGTTTCCATCTGTTGGTTCACTTTCAGTCTGGCCATTGGATTGAGGATGGAACCCTGATGACAAGACTCGGCGTGGCTACCAGCAATCTGCAGAACTCCTGCCAGAACATGGAAGAGAACTGGGGTCCCCTGTCTGAGACCACATCCACAGGAATTCCATGGAGATGGAAGACATGGTCGAGGAGTAGTTGGGCAGTCTCCTTAGCTGATGGAAGCTTGGGTAAGGGGACGAAGTGAGCCATCTTGGAGAAGCGATCTCCAAGCGATCTCTTGACAGCCAGAAGCTCCCGATTGCCAATGTCATAATTTATCTCGGCCGGTGAAAGACGCCGAGAGAAGAAGGCACATGGATGGAGTTTCTGGTCACCTGCTGCTCGCTGAGACAGGACTGCACCCACTCCAACATCGGAAGCATCCACCTCAACAACGAACTGTCGTTCAATCTCCGGGACCTGGAGGATGGGTGCTGAGCTGAACCGCTTCTTCAGGGTCTGGAAGGCAGAGTCTGCAGCGTGGGACCAGCGGAAGGGACTCTTGGGGGAGGTCAACATGGTGAGGGGAGCAGCAATGGAGCTGTAGTTCCGGATGAAGCGTCGATAATAGTTTGCAAAACCCAGGAAACGCTGCAGTTGCTTACGGGTCTCCGGAACTGGCCAGGACTTTACCGCCTCCACCTTAGCCGGATCCATCTCCAGGCGTCCCTCGGCCACAATGTAGCCAAGAAAGGCCACCGACTGGGTGTGGAACTCGCACTTCTCAACCTTGACGAACAGCGAATTCTCCAGGAGACGCTGCAACACCGTCCTGACATGGTGAATGTGATCCTCAAGGCAGGTGGAGAAGATAAGAATGTCGTCCAAGTAGACAAACACATATTTGTTGATCATGTCCCGGAGGACATCATTCACCAAGGCTTGGAAGACAGCGGGGGCATTGGTGAGACCGAATGGCATCACCAAATATTCATAATGGCCAGTGGGGGTGTTGAAGGCCGTCTTCCACTCGTCCCCCTCCCTGATGCGTACGAGGTGGTAGGCATTACGAAGGTCAAGCTTGGTGAAGATCTTGGCCCCTTGAAGTAGCTCATAGGCAGAGGAAATGAGTGGTAGGGGGTACCGGTTCTTGATTGTGATGTCGTTGAGACCCCGGTAATCGATGCAAGGGCGCAGGGTCTTGTCCTTGTCCACAAAGAATCCTGCCCCTGCAGGGGATGAAGAAGGGCGTATGATTCCTGCAGCCAGGGAGTCATTAATATAGCTCTCCATGGCCTCCCACTCTGGACCAGACAGAGTAGAGGCGCCCCTTAGGAGGTGACGTCCCAGGCTTCAGATCAATACCCCAGTCGTAAGGGCGGTGGGGGGGCAGCGAGGTAGCTCTGGTTTTACTGAACACCTCCCTGAGGTCGTGGTACTCAGCAGGGACTCTGGCCAGGTCCAGGCAGGTGCTGGGAAGCGTAGTCTGGTGCGGCATTGATGCATCCCGAAGGCAGACCTGGTGGCAGAAGCCGCTCCAGCTGGGGATAGTGGCTGTGGTCCAGTCGACATGCGGGTTGTGTTTGCGGAGCCATGGAAAGCCCAGGATCAGAGGAATGTTGGATGAGGGCAGGAGAAGAAACTGGATGGTCTCATGATGGTTACCAGAAATCAGCACGTGAACAGGGGCAGGCTGGTGGGCAACTGCCCAGAAGATGACCATCCATGGCAGGAATCGGTGGGTTGAGGGGAATCCTCTCTAGCCCGAGTTGCATGGCCAACCCCTCGTCCATAACATTGCCATCGGAACCGGAGTCAATGAAGGTGGCCAGGGCGTGACAGTCATCGGCGAGAAGAAGCTTGGCTAGAAAAACGGGGCGTTTAATCTGAGGGGAAGATTTTACTCCCACATGACTCACCAGGACTTCCCCATTTACTGGTGAGCTCTGCCTTTTAACGGACAGAGAGAGATAAAATGTCCACGTTGCCCGCAGTACATACAGAGGTTCCCCCTCTGGCGACGCTGACGCTCCTCTGGTGTGAGTCTGGTGCGACCCAGTTGCATCGGTTCTGGGTCAGCACGAACAGGGGCCGAAGCGGAGGGGAAATTCAGGCAGTGAGCTGCCATGGACGGTGCGGGGTTCTGTCTCCTTTCTCTTCTTCGGGCCCTGACACGGAGATCCAGTCGAGTGCTGAGCTCGATGAGTTCATCCAGTGAGGCAGGTAGAGGGTAAGAAACCAGTTCATCCTTGATATATTCTGCTAAACCATGCAGAAAGGCATCCCGGAGTGCAGCCAGGTTCCAGTCACTCTGACGAGCCTTGGTCCGGAAGTCGATGGAGTAATCTGACACGGACTGATTCCCCTGCCGTATGGAGAGGAGCTCCGAAGTGCCATCTGGACCCGCAGCTCCCAGCCCGAAGACCTTGCGCAGCTCCTCCGAGAAGGCCCGGAATGAAGCACAGGCAGGAGTCTGCCTCTCCCACTCTGCAGTTCCCCAGAGGAGAGCTCTTCCTGTCAGGTTGCTGATAACGTATGCCACCTTGGCTCCCTTTGTGGCAAATGTGTGTGGCTGCAGACTGAAGAGTAGAGAACAGGAAGTCAGGAAGGGACGACAGAGCTTGGGATCCCCATTGTAGCGCTCTGGGGCCCCCAGCCGGGGTTCTGATATCATCCTCGGCAGTGCTGGAACGGGAGCAGGAGGTGGAGGTGCGGGTGCAGAGACTGTGGCCTCTGGAGAGGAAAGGGTGGAGGTCAGCTGTTGTAGTTGAGCTGTGAGGGCTGTGATGGCCCTGGCTTGGGCCTCTGCAGCTTGTCGGGCATGGGCAGCCGCCTCCCCCTACCGCTGCTCATGAAGCATGAGCACTCCCTCGATTCTTTCAAACCGATCCCGTGGTGACGGGGGTTCTGCTGGGTCCATGACTGGCCAGATTGTACTGTGACGGGTATGGTATGGACCCAAGTGCAGTACACAACAGGCAAAGAACTGATCAGTTAACAGGTTTATTAACTGCAATCTGGCAAACAACGGACAGTTCGAGAGCGGGGCAGTGGACTTGGTCGAGGCAGGCAAAAAGTCAGTAACCGGGAGGCAGGCAGAATCAGGCAAACAATCCAGAGGGAGACTGGCTGAGCTCGTGGTCAAAACAGAAGACAGGGTTAATTTACCGGGGGTCAGGCAGAACAGGCAGGTCGTAAACAGGCAGGGTCGATTCCGGGAAGACAGGCAGGTAAACGCTGGAAGGTCATGCGTAGCAGAGACAATCTGGCACCGAGTGAGTGTGAGGCTGGAGAATATATACTGGTAGGTGAACTGATTGATGAGTGAGGGCAGGTGTGTGATCAGTGACTGAGAGCAGGTGTGTGATCAGAGGGTGTGGTGTGAGCAGGGGAGTGGAAAAGAACTGAGTCCATGGGCTGGAGCAGAGTGTGACAGTAGGCTGTCTCATTGTTGTTGGTGATGAGGCCCACCACAGTTGTATCATCCACAAATTTGATGATGTGATTGGTGTAGTAGCTGGGTGTGCAGTCGTGAAGCAGGGTGAAGAGCAGTGGGCTGAGCACATATCCTTATGGTGCCCCTGTGCTCAGCATGACTATCTTGGAGGTGTTGCTGCCAGCCCGTACACTCTGTGGCCTCTCTGTTAAGAATTCCAGCACACAGTTACACAGAGTGGTCTTGATTCCAAATTTTCCCATTTCTTTATTGTGAGTTAGAAAGAAATGGTGAGAACATTGTCAGGTTGAAGTGGACATTAATGTCGAGCCTCCAGATCTGTCCCTCACAGGTAGTCATGAGTGGCAGCAGCCCTCCAAGTCTGGTGTGATTTTAATGTTGTTGGTGGCGTATTGTTGACATGACGGTGATGATGATGTCCCATTTGCGATCTTTTCAGACATCAGCATGGTGGCTCCTTTGTCCGGCCTGCAAAGGTCTCCTTCGGCGTGGACTACGTGACAGCGGTGCGACAGGAGTACAAAACGAATGCCGACTTTCCCAGTGAGGCCAACAGCACTATCGAGTGGAGAATCAAGGAGCGCAGGTGTGAAGCCTGTCACTGTTGGTTCATCTGTCTTTCTCCAAGTGACTTCACCATTCTCACATATGATGAAGATGAGAGAACATTTTAACAAACAGTGACGGATCCATCCACCGCCATCATTCCTGTCAGGTCACACAGATCAGAACCCCAACCATGTCTTGGTGTGTGTGTGTCTTTGTCTGTTTTCACAGTTTTGAAGATCTTTCCTCAGTGCTCCTTGGACAGTCTGGAGTCAACGGTCCGGGGCAAAAAGGAGCTGTTCGGAAATTAACACCCAGTATCCTTCAGTAGAGCCGCCAGAACTCTCAGGGCCATCCTGGACTTTCATTACAATTCCAACCACAGGAAGTGAAACTTTATTAGAATGAAACCAAACAATAGTGGCAGCTACGATTTAACAGCTGTGATCAGATGTGACCTGGTTGGACATGTCCAAGTCTCTGCTGTCCTGCTGGGATGACGTGGGCGCCATCTGTCTGCAGCTGGAGAAACTGCAGACACTCATGCTCAGGTGTGTCTGTGTGTCAGTTTGACCTTATGTGAATGTGTCAGTGTGTATGATCTTCATCTCATTTTTTATGCATTTTCAGTTACAACAGACTTTCTTTACCAGCTGAACCAGCTGCTCTTCACCCTGCCTTCCATCACCTCTCTGTCCTCTCCCTTGTTGGCTGTGACCTCACCTGGCTGCAGGTGAGGCAGCATCAAAGAGACACATTTAGTTAAACACTGAAAACATCCTGATAAATAGAAAAAAATTGTATTATATTTTAATAACGATGGTCACATAATTTAGCAATTCATTAGAACATTTCCATCTTTAAATAAATCATTATGAATTAATGTTTATAAATGTATCTATAACATCACAAATAACATGAAAAAATAAGTGTAGCAAAAACCTAAAAAGCAGCATAAATATGTTTAAATGTTTGAAAAAGCTGACTTTGGGTCGTTGATTATTATGGGGTCACATTTTTGGGGGAGTCGTTAACTTTCATTCCTAAAGTCCTAAAGTCATGTTTTTCTGGCTGATACAGTCAGGTCCATAAAGGTTGGCACATCATCGCCCCCTTATCCTGTCTCTAAACCAGCAAAATCGATTTAAAATGAAACACAGACCAGCTGCAGACTCTCAGCTTTAATTTACATCCAAATCAGGTGAACAGTTTATACATGTAGCTCCTACTAGTTGACACTACTCCACCAAGTCAAAAACTTATGTTGGGTGAGCAATTTTCATTGAAATGAAGTGGCGGCCATCTTGGAGCTCAGTGAACACCTCTTTGGTTCTTCTTCATTGCCGTGTTTTTTACTGTGCTCAGGTTCTCGAGTGCGCCCCCATGTGGCCACAGCTGGAAGAGTTGGATTTGTTGAACAACAACATCACAGAGCTGCAGAGGTGAGGCTCTCTATGTGAGTGTGTGTGAGTGGGGGGCGGACGTCATGTGACTTTTCTTTTGAAGGCCTGACGGTGTCCTGCAGTCCCTAAAGAGCCTGACTCTGTCTGGAAACCCGTTAGTGCACCACACCGTGAACACCTTAGCCTCTCTGTGCAGGTAATAACTTCAGAATAGCTAATGCCCCCGTCTCGCTCTAGCCTCACCCTCATCCCGCCTCACCTTCCCCTTCAGCATTAAATTGACATTTCTGCTGTTTGTATTTATTTTAGATTAGAGACACTGGACTTGTCCAAAACTGGTCTGTCAAACCTGCAATTTGAAGACACCAGGCCTGGTAAATATTTAAAAACTGACATCACACACACCCACATCCTTGTGTTTATTTTTTTATGAGTACTTTCATAGACACATTGCGTACCCAGCCCCTGACCTCTGATCCCTGACCTAACCCAAATTCGAAGTTCAACCTTAAAACCAGGTCTTAACCCTCAAACAGGCCTTGTTGTGAGGACCAGACAAAATGTCCTCACTTTACTAGTAAACGAGTGTTTTGGTACGGTATGTAGCAAGTAGAAGAACACACACATACCCACTCACAAACACACTCACACTGTACATTTGATTTTTCTCTGCAGGATGTCAGACCTCCATGTTTCCAGCACTGACAGATTTGAATCTGAACAACAACAACATCAGTCAGGTGAGTCCTCTCCTCTCCTCTCCTCTCCTCTCCTCTCCTCTCCTCTCCTCTCCTCTCCTCTCCTCTCCTCTCCTCTCCTCTCCTCTCCTCCGATCCCCTCCAATCCGATCCGATCTCTCCTCTCCAAAAACCTCTCCGAGTGCATGCATGCTGGGAGTTTGTTGGAGAGCTTGGTGACTTTGCTGATATTTTTAGTTTTTCTGAATGTATTTCTCTATTCTCTTCGCTGTGTGTCTGAACTATAATCAGCGTGGTTGTTGCTGGGTCGTTTAGTGTACTTTGGCAGAAGGTTTGCCATGCTTTACAGGGATGGCATCCTCAGAGACGCCCTCTCTTTGGGGTGTGGGGTCAAACAACCCATCGATGCCAGTGGAGGAGGTTCTCTTGGCTGCAGGACTTTCGAACCTGTCCTACGCCTCCAGGAAGAATACAGGAATGGTGGTGTTTGTTATAAAGGTGTGATTGGTGGCTGATTTGTTGGCAAGTGGGGTGATTCTGAATGGTGAGTACCTGCAGGTTTCCCTGCTCGCTGTGCCCTCCACTCAGATCACCATCTCCGGTGTTCCCCTCTTTATCCCTGCTGCAGGAGCTGCAGCGCTTCGGGAAGATGGCAAGTGGTCTCAGGACCGTCGGTCTGGGCTGTAAGAGCGACAAAGAGTGTTCCTTAACTGTTCAACACAAATGATAGATGTGTCTTTTAAGGTGAGGCATTGAGAGGAAAACTATATGGTGTATGCTAGCAATGGTAATATGAGGTGTTTTCAGTCCGGGAATGTGGGACACCAGCGGGTCGCTTGTCCTCACAAACCCACTGATAAGCGCATTCGCACCGGCGCAATGTCAAGCCGTGTCGACTTGCCAAGCAGCGGTGGTGGCAAGGCAGCAGCAACCCCTGTTCATCGGAGCGGGTCGGCTCCTCTGACTGAGCCTGTTGCAGGAGAGGGTTCCAGCAGACAGGTGCAAAGACAGCCAGAGGAACAAGAAGCAGATGGTGACTGTTCAGCCGTGTTTAGGGCAGGAACAGCAGAGGGGGTTCAGACAGGAGTAACAGGAGTGAAGGTTCAGACAAGAGTTAAAGTTCAGATAGGAGCAGGGAAAGAAGTTCATATAGTAGTAACAGAGGAGGTTCGGACAGAGGAGTTTCAGGCAGGAACAACAGAGGAGGAGTAACAGACAGGAGCAGAAGAGCAGGAACAGACCGGAGCTGAGGAAGGTCAGTAATGACCAAAGTCAGACTGGTGGTGTACAGCTCAAAGATAAGCCAGTTGTGATGCAGTGTTGGTGAGGAGGAGGTGATGGACTATGACTCCGACTCTGAATGTGTATCTTTATCTTTAGACTCCCAATCACTTAGTGGGAACCTGTACACCCTGGAACACATTAACAGCTTCCTGGATTAAACCTTTGGCCACTTTGTGAAGGCGACTGATTATTTCTCAGATCCAGAGAAATTCTTGAAAAGTGCTAACTTTACAGAAAGTTGTGGGAGTCAACCTCCTTGATGAAAGGAAATGGTTCTGTTTGAAGAATCATAAGACTGCTATAAGAAAGATGCTAGAGATCATATAAGGAAAAGGGTTAAAAATGCTAAGAGCTCACAATGATGATGATGATGATGATAATGATAAAGATTAATGCACAGCTTGTTACTTCTGCTGCTCCAAACATTTCTTTTCACTTCTTTTCTGCCTTGTATGAACAAGCTCAGGGTAGCATCTTTAAATATGAACAGTCAGAGGTATCCACATAAGAGGGCTCTAGTTTGGTCTCTCAGAAGAAACTAACCATCATTTTCCTCCAAGAGACCCATAGCGATGGAGATAATGAGGTAGACTGGGGTCTGTGGTGAAGAGGTCTGTATAGGCTGCATGACGCCACCAACCTGTCTGCAGGTGTAGCCACTCTGATCTCTCCAGGGCTGGACATTAGAGGCACCTCCACGAGAGATCATTGTCAGAGCTGAGTTTCAGGGCTTCACCTTCTGTCTGCTATCCATCTACGTTCCCAATCAGGGTCCAGACAAACTGGACCTCTTCCAGAAGGTCCCATGGTTTGTGGAGCAGTGTGCTCAAGATGAGTATGTAGTCGTGGAGGGGTGACTGAAACTGCACCACAGACATCACACTGGACAGGATAGGACAGGAACCTCATCTCCAGTCTCCTGCTGTGTTGTCTAGGTTGGGAGCAGAGCTGGAGGCGGTAGATATTTGGAGGGTAAAACATCATCATGCAGTACACATGGATGATAGGGTTATTAGTGCAGCCCGACTGGACTGGATCTACCTGTCACAGGGTTTTTGTAATAGATTACTGAACAGTCACATTTATCCGGTTGATTTCACTGATCATCTGATCTTGATCACCTTCGACTTCCATATCGGACAAACACCCAAATGCAGCTCTTACTGACACTTCAATGTGAAGCTGCTTCAGGACACTGAGTTTAGCCACTGGTTTGAGGTGTTCTGAGGAATGTGGAGAGGGAGGGGACTTTGAGTGTTTTAGTCAGTGGTGGGAGGTGGATAAAGCACACATCAGAGTGTTCTGTCAGCAGTACACTAGTCACTCAACCACACGGGTCAAACAAACCATAGAACAATTGGAAGGAGAAATCAGAGATCTGGAAGACAGTCTTTGCACACACAACAGCACAGAGGGTCACACACTGAAACAGAAGAAGCAGGAACTGAGCATATTTTCACTGGAAAGGGTGAAAAAGGCTTTGGTGAGGTCAAGGTTCACCAAGATCAGGGAGGTGGATGCTCCCATCTTCTTTTTTAATCTGAAGAGGTCTGTTTAATGGACAAAACAGATGCTCTGTTGCTGCCTTCCTGCTGGGATTGTAACAACCAACCACGGTGAGATGAGGAGGCACGCTGCGGGCTTCTACAGGGCAGAGGATTATAGCGGGGCTTCCTCGGTTGATCCACAGGGGCCGAGCTACCCTGTATGCTAATATTTCCTTGGAGGAACTTACTGTACTACTGCAGAAGGACAGATGGCATATGGTCAGGCTCCAGGACTGGATGGACTGTCCACTGACTTTTATAAACATCTCTGGAGGTGTCTGGGTGCTGACCTGTGGGAGGTGCTACAGGAGTGCACTCAGATGGGTCTTTTACCAACATCCTGTCGGAATACGGTTCTGTCTCTAATCCCAAAGAAAGGAGACTTGGCCCTGTTAAAGAACTGGAAGCCTGTTACGTGCTCTGCGTAGACTATAAACATCTTTCAAAGGTGCTCCCCAATGGACTTAAGAACTTCCTCAATCTAGTCGTCCACAGAGACCAGTCATCTTGTGTTCCGGACAGATCCATTATGGACAACCCCTTTTAATGAGAGATTTGTTTGACATTTGTAAATTGTACAGCATTGATGTTGGGGTGTTTTCTTTAGACCAGGAGAAGATGTTTTACAGGGTCGATGACGGTTTTCTTTTTTCCACCTTAAGAGCTTTTGGTTTTGGGGATGTTTTTGTCACTTTTGGGTTTGTTCTACAATGATGCTTGTTGTTGGTGAAGGTTTGTGCTTCCCTGCCAGAATCCCTAAGTGTTTGTCTTGGATCCTTCTCTATCTGATTTATGGGACAATGAATGCGAGCATGTTTTTCCGTCCTTGGCTGTCTGTCCAGTTGTGGGACAGTGGCAGCCTGAGGAGAATGGCTTGCTGTCCCTGAGGACCTCTGTGTCTCTAAACTTTGAGAGTGTTGGGAAGAAGGATCTCTACCTCTTAGCCATTAAGGATACAAACTTGCACTCCCTGGCAGGGCTGAAGGCGTAGAGGTGGACTGTGTTTTTTGGCGTGCGATCTTCCCCGGGGGGGTTCTTGACAGTCCCTGTACAAACCTCTTGACAAACAGACAGGAGACCTCCATTGAAGGATTGTACACGGGACCATAGCTACAAAAGGTACACCTTGATCCTAGCACAGGAGATGGGGATTGCTGCCCCCAGTCAGAGACCATTTACCACTTCTTTGTCCAGCGTCCGAGACTGGAGGGGCTGTTTGGACAGCTACATAGGTGGTTTCATGGGTTAGGTGAGGGTTTCTCCTTCAATCTTTTTTTTTTGGTCCCCACTACTGTGTTAAGAGGAAGGCTGTACACCAGTTGGTTAATTTCATTTTAAGGACAGCTAAATTAGCCATCTCGAAGGCCAGGAGGAACCAGAATCAGAATCAGAAGAATCAGAAGAAGGTTTATTGCCATTGTACATGTAATACACAGTATTACACAAACTAGGAATTTGTCGTGGTGTGCCGCTGCGACATTCAACATAACATTAGACATCAACACCACACTAGAATAAGATAAATAAAATAAAATAAGACTTATATACAGTATTTACATAAATAGTGAGTGGTGGGAAATAGTGCAGGTCCATGAGGAGTAGTGTATTGTTTATGAGTCCGGCTGGCTGCTGTACATGGTGCTTAAGTGATAAGTCACTTGGTGTTCAGCAGCCTGATGGCAGAGGGGAAGAAGCTGTTAGTGTAGCGGGAGGTTCTGGTCCGAATGGACCGTAGTCTCCTGCCTGAGGGGAGGGGGGAAAACAGTCCGTGACCAGGGTGGGAAGGGTCGGCCGTGATCCGACCTGCACACCTCCGGGTCCTGGAGATATACAGGTCCTGGATGGATGGGAGCCTGCAGCCGATCACCTTCTCGGCAGCGCGCACGACGCGCTGCAGCCTCAGTCTGTCCCTGACGGTGGCACCAGCAAACCACACGGTGATGGAGGAGGTGAGGATGGACTCGATGATGGCTGTATAAAACTGCGCCAACATCCTGGGAGGCAGATTGAGCTTCCTCAGCTTCCGTAGGAAGAACATCCTTTGCTGGGCCTTCTTGATGAGGGAGCTGATGGTTGGCTCCCACTTAAGGTCCCGGGTGATGGTGGTGCCCAGGAAGCGGAAGGAGTCCGTGATGGTGACGGGGGAGTCCATAAGGGCAAGGGGGGGCAAAGGGGCTGTAACTTTCCTGAAGTCCACAATCATCTCCACTGTCTTCTGAGCGTTCAGCTGCAGGTTGTTGTGTCCGCACCAGGACACCAGACGAGCCACCTCCCTCCTGTAGGCAGTCTCATCGCCATTGGAGATGAGACCGATGAGGGTGGTGTCATCCGCAAACTTGATCAGTTTGACAGACTGGTGGCTTGAGGTGCAGCAGTTTGTGTACAGGGAGAAGAGGAGGGGGGAAAGTACACAGCCCTGGGGTGATCCGGTGCTGATGGTGACGGAGTCGGAGACAGTCTTCCCCAGCCGCACATACTGCCTCCGATCCGTCAGGAAGTGAGTGATCCACCTGCAGAGGGAGTCAGGCACACTAAGCTGGGACAGCTTGTCCTGTAGCAGAGCGGGGCGGATGGTGTTGAACGCAGAGCTGAAGTCCACGAACAGGATCCTCGCGTAGGTTCCCGGGGAGTCCAGATGCTGCAGGGTGGAGTGAAGGGCCAGGTTGACCGCGTCGTCCACAGATCTGTTGGCTCTGTAGGCGAACTGCAGTGGATCCAGGAGGGGGGTGGTGATGGACTTGAGGTGTGGCAGGATCAGGCGCTCTAAGGACTTCATGACTACAGAGGTGAGCGCCACAGGTCTGTAGTCGTTAAGCCCAGTGATCCGTGGCTTCTTGGGGACAGGGACGATGGTTGAGGTTTTGAGGCAGGCTGGCACCTGGCACGACTCCAGGGAGGAGTTGAAGATGTCTGTGAAGACAGGAGTCAGCTCCTCTGCGCAGTGCCTCAGGGTGGAGGGAGACACGCCGTCCGGGCCAGGGGCCTTGCGCAGGTTCAGCCTGGCGAACTGCCTGCGCACATCCTGCTCACTGATGGTGAATGAAGGGGGGGAGGAGGGGGGAACTGGTGGTAAGTGATGGGGGGGGGGACTGATGGTGAGTGGAGGGGGGGAGGAGGAGGGGACTGCCTTTGATGGAGTAAGGTCCATGGGGGCAGTGGCACTGGGGGGAGGGGAGGTGTTGGGCATGGCTGACGAGGTGTCAAAGCGGGCATAGTGGAGGGACAGGCTCTGACAAAGGGCTTTGTCGTCCTGACCCTTTGAAGCCTGAGGCCTGTAGTCGGTGATCTGCCTCAGGCCTCTCCACACAGAAGCAGAGTCGTTAGCAGTAAACTGCTGCTGAAGTTTCTCCGAATACACAGATTTAGCTCTCCTCAGTTCCTTGCTAAACCGGTATTTGGCCTCTCTGTAGCAGTCTCTGTCTCCACTTTTCAGCGCTGCTTCCTTTTCTTTCCTGATCTGTCTGAGTCTCGGTGTGAACCAGGGCTTGTCATTGGAGTAACTCACCCTAGTGCGCGTTGGTAGAATGCGCTCCTCACAAAAGTGGATATATGAGGTCACAGTGTCCGTGTACTCATCCAGATCATGTGTGGCCCCTTTAAACATGTCCCAGTCAGTTGTGTCCAAGCACGTGCGCAGCTCCTCCACAGCCTCACTGGTCCATCTCTTTGTGGTGCTCACGGATGGCTTTGTTAGTTTGAGTTTCTGTCTGTATGTGGGGATCAGGTGGACCATCACGTGATCAGACAGTCCTAGGGCAGCACGGGGGACGGCCCGATACGCGTCCTTCACTGTGGTGTAACAGTGATCCAGCGTGTTCTCTGCTCTGGTGGGGCATTTGATAAACTGTTTGTACCTGGGTAGCTCGTATCTCAGGTTGCTCTGATTAAAGTCACCAAGCACGATAACCAGAGCGTTGGGATAGGTCCGCTCCACTTGTTGAATACAGTCCGCGAGCGTGCGCTGAGCCTCGCGCACGTCCGCGTCTGGCGAGATGTAAACGGAGGCCAGAATGAATGAAGCGAACTCACGCGGAGAATAGAAGGGTCTGCAGTTGATGAAAAGGTATTCCAAAGCAGGAGAACAGTGCTGAGAGATCACGGTCACATCAGTGCACCAGTCGCTGTTGATGTAGAAGCATCAAGGTGTAGCACCAGGTGTAGCACCAGGTGAGAGGTTAGGGGTCAGGGGACATGGTGACCATGATGATTGGACTGTTGGCAGCTCGGCTCAGGGTGGAATTTAGTTTTTATAAACTGACTGAACAAATTGAGATTTTTGTAGAAATCTGGGGAGTGAAAGATATTATTTGATTTTAAATTTTAACATGTCTCTTATGTCTTCGTATTGACAGTGTAAACTGGAATATGTAAAAGTATTTTTTAAATATCTCCTCTCCTCTCCTCTCATCTCCCCCCCCTTCTTGAGTACCGCCTCAGTGGTGTGTGGTGGATGAACTAGCCAAGCTGCCCAGTTTGGTGAAGCTCCACTGCTTCAGAAACCAGCTGGTGAGCTATGACCAGAACCCCAGTACAACCAATCAGCTGATCATCGCCAGATTAGAAAAACTGGAGTTCCTCAACCGAACTGAGGTGAACCTGGTGTGTGTGTGTGTGTGTGTGTGTGTGTGTGTGCGTGTGTGTGTGTGCGTGTGTGTACATATATACTGTATATTCATAAATTGTTGCCATGATTTCCATCAGATCAGCCCTGAGATCAGAAGGGGGGCAGAGCTTGACTATATTAAAATGTTTGGAGAGGAGTGGCTGAAGGCAGGTGGGCGGAGTCAGATCAGTGGCGAGTTCATACTTCAGCACCCTCGCTTCTTGAGTCTCATTAACAGTAAGTCACGCCCATAATGATGATGAAGATGGTGATGATGGTGATGAAGACAACTGTGTTTCAGAGTATGGTGCTCCAGAAGAAGGAGAGCTAAAGAAGTGGAAGCCTCCTACTTTGAAGAATCTGCTGATCAGTAAGTCAAGGGGCTTTGATCATAAAGCAACCAACTGTTATGTAACCTGCCTGTATGCACGCTGTACTACAGCTGTGAAGCTCAGTATGAGGGGACATGAGCTGCTTGGCGGAGGTCTGAGCCCTCTAAGTGTTTTCTAGCAGTTGTTGTAGATTTACACAAAGGTTCTGTAAAAACACCAGTGTGTTGTTGTGGAACAGAGATCACCTTTGTGTTTCCTGACAATATGGAGAGGGAACCCATCAAGAAACAACTGCCAGGTAAAGAAGAATGATGGATGAACAGATGGTGAATGAGTGATTAGAGGAGGACTGACTGTGTGATGTCTGTCCTGTAGTGACGATGGAGGTTCGGATGGTGAAGGTCCTTCTACATCGGCTGCTGAAGGTTCCTCTCCATGATCTGAGGCTCACCTACATCAGCTCCAAAGTGCGTGATGGCTGCCATTGCCTTGGTGACCCCCCATGTATCCAGTATTATGTAGATGTGGGAGTCAGCTGTGACTCCGCCCACAGGCTGACACTGGGCTGGTGTGTTTGCAGGTTTCAGGAACAGAGTTCCACCTGGACAGAGATATGAAGACTCTGCACTTCTACTCTGTAGAGGATGGAGATCAGGTTGTGGTCCGCTGGCCCTGACCCACCAACGAACTGTCTGAATCTGAACTGGATTCAGAACCACGAAACGTCCTTGAGGAAAACCAGTCCGGACTTTAGTGGTTTAGTGTTGCGTCTCGGCTCATTTCGGGTCCAGCAGAATAAAATGAAACTCGGATCAATGTCAGTGTTTGAAAATAATGTATTTAGTACCAGAACTTTCAGTTTAGAGTAAAACTGACAACCAAATTGTCTGGTTTAAAACATTTTCTCTGAAATAACAGAAACTGAAAAAAACCTACAAACTTGTTCTTATGAAAGTCAAATATGAGATATCAGAAAAGTAAAAATCTGATTTACAAGATAAATGGTAAAAATCCATCAATTAGATGGTGTATTCAAACAAAAGCAAATACACAATATATTATATATATTATAGAATATTATTTCTTTGGACACCTGATACTTTTGTCCAAAATGAATATCTTGAAAACAATTTAATCATTAAATAGAAACAAATTTGAAATGTTTTGATTATTTGAGAACCTTTTTCTTCACCGAATTCCTCGAAACTATTCAGGTTATCTGCGAATACCACCTGTGCCCAAAAAATTAAAGTTACAAAGATGCTAAACTTTTACAGAATAAATATAAATTTACCTACAATATTTTTAATCTTCAGGCTCAAAGTGAAATACTGTTTTTAGTTTTTTCATCCTTTCTCACTAAAATATTTAAATATATTTCCAGAACTACCTAAGCAGCAGTGATTTTAAATTAAATCTATTTGGACCCAGTTAGACTACACCCACGTATGGGTGCGAACCCTCCATCGGTTTTTGAAAAGAAACGTCATCTTTAAGTAAAGCATTCGGGAAAATTTAGCTTCCATAAATTCCCTGAAGCCGTTGTCCTGCAACAGTAGTCTGAGTTTGGTTCTAACCAATGTTCCCTCTAAGCTGCGCAAATGCGCACTGGTCGCACACTCTCAGCGCACAAGAAAGCCTATCCAGCGCAGTGAACGCACTGCAAATGAATTAGATATATAACTTTTTTTCTGTATCATTTTGCTGTGTAATTCAGTGAGTGATAGGTGACAGGTGTCCAGCCAATCATACGATACGATACGATGCAATTACGCTACGCAGCCAATCACGGCATTGACAGTACTTGCGCATGTACAGTGCGGCAGAGTTAAGTGACGCTAATGCTAACCCCTTATCATGGTGAAACGAGCGGGCAGTGAATGTGATACTCCCCAAACCAAAGTAAAAAAGAACTGCGGTTCTTTTAAGTTGGAATGGCTGTCGGAGTATGTGCAAATAGAAGAACAAGCGGTGAAACTGGGTGAGATCTTTTCTTTTTCGAGTGAGAAAGGTCTGCTCTGCAAAACATGCAGCGAAGCTAAAGTTGTAAGCGAGTTTTCCGATGGAAAAATATGGACAAAATGGAAGCTGGACCACCTCAAGCGACACATTCAGCAGAAAAGTCATTTGAATGCTGTTGGAATCATACGAAGACTCAAGATGGGAAAAGGGATTGGTGTGGCAGGACGAGGAAAGACTCAGACTGAGCAGATGGTTTTAACGTCTTTATTCCGCATCCACCAGACAACACCGAATGGCGCTTCGAACAGTGCTTCTAATCAAGGGCTAACCACGCCCATCACCCCATGCATCACCTGGGTGTGAGATACACCCCTATGTGTCCGCCACACAGCCCCCGAACACCCAGAAGGGAAACAGCAGAAAGAGGGAACAGAATATAAAATAAAAACTTTACACATCAGTCCCTGACAGGGGGTTTAATCAACCTGCCATAACGGCTGCGGCGCCCCTCTTCTGGGAACGCAGATGAGTCGCAGGCAGGAGAAACAAAGTCCACAGCAGGCTGTAAATTAGAACAAAGATCATCAGAGGGGACATTCTGGACCCTAGGAGGATGGGCCAGACGGGGGACCTGAGCCGGCAACACATCCTGCCCAACCAGCAAATGCGCCGGCTTCAGCCTATCCAATGTGACCCGCTCTGCCCGACCACCCATATCGAGCACGAAATTCTTCGCCCCCGTCTCGAGCACCCGGAATGGGCCGTCGTATGGAGGGCGAAGGGGTGACCGGTGGGCGTCATGTCGCACGAAAACGAAGCGAGCCGATGCCAAGTCCGTTGGAACAAGCGACCGAGGAAAACAGTGGAGCACGGGGGATGGAGCGAGAGCGGGCCCAGCCAAAAAGGAACCTCTGGCAGGAAAGTTACAATGAGGTGCACTTTCCGGCAGAAATTCCCCTGGAACACGAAGCGGTTGCCCCAGGACCAATTCCGCAGGTGAAGCATCCAAATCCTCTTTAGGAGCTGAACGCAAACCGAGCATCACCCAAAGTAAACGATCCACCCAGCTGTCATCCGAAAGCGCGGCACGCAATGCAGCCTTGAGTGAACGGTAAAAGCGTTCACATAGCCCGTTAGCCTGATGATGGTACGCGGTGGTACGGTGAACCTGTGTGCCCAATGACCTCGCCATAGATGACCAGAGTTCCGAAACAAACTGAGGTCCCCTGTCAGAAGTAATGTCGGAAGGGGAGCCGAAACGTGTGACCCAAGCAGAAAGAAATGCTCGAGCGACGTCTGCCGATGTCGTGGAGGAAAGAGGAACCACCTCCGGCCACCTGGTTGTCCGATCCACCGTAGTGAGCAGATAGGTGTACCCGTGGGATGGAGGTAAGGGTCCCACCAGGTCCACGTTCACGTGGTCGAACCGTCTGGCTGGAATCGCGAAAGGCTCAAGGGGTGCCTTGGTGTGCTGGTGAACCTTAGCACGCTGACACGCCACACAGGCTGCCGCCCATTCCCTGACCTCTTTGCGAGGGCCAGGCCAGACAAACTTGGCACTCACCAGTTTCACCGACGCACGAGCCCCTGGGTGTGAGAGGGAGTGGACCATATCAAAGACCCTGCAGCGCCAGGCCACCGGGACCACAGGTCGGGAACGACCAGTGGAAACGTCGCAAAGGAGGGTAGGACCACCATCCTGTACTACAGCTTTCTCCAGCTTCAAGCCCGTACCGGTGGAAAGAATTACAATAGTCCAGCCTGGAAGTAACAAATGCATGGACTAACTTTTCAGCATCATGCCGCATCAGTAGCTTCCTGATCTTTGTGATGTTCCTCAGGTGAAAATAGGCACTTCTAGAGACTAATTTAATGTGTGAGTTGAAGGAGAGATTTTGATCAAAAGTTACTCTGAGATTCCTCACAGAGAGACTAGATGTTAATGAGATACCATCTAGAGCAGGGGTCGGCAACCTTTTTTATCAAAAGAGCCACTTTGCCCACCCCCCTCCCAAAAAAATGTGTCTGGAGCCGCAAAAAATTACAGAGTTTATAAACTTCTAAGTTTGAATCTTTATTTAAATTTTAACAGTTGAAACCAGTGAATACAACAAACAAGCCCACTTTAATATATATATGTATATATACATATGTTTAATAGTAGTAACCCATGCGTTCTCCCGTCCTCTTCGGGTTTGTTGGCAGCCAGCCAGTGATCAATGGACGCACCTTAAAATACAAAAAAAACTACATCAGTTCTGAGTATGAGGATTTTTTTGAAAAAATAGCTTATTAAATTATGTTCCTCTTACCTGTTTAGTGAGATTTCTGTGTCTGCATTTCCCTACAGATCTTCCCTATGTCGGCGCTGTAAGATGTGACTTTCATCTTCACGCAGGACTGTAGAGTCTCGCTGGTGAAGCGGGAGCGGTATTTGGACTTTATAATGTTCATGCTTGAGAAAACTTGCTCGCATAAGTAAGTTGAGCCAAAGATGGATAGGACTCCAAATGCACACCTTTTCATGTTGATATAGGTGTCGGGAATGGCATTCCATGTTGCAAAAATAAGTTTGTCGGGTTGGGGTAGTTGTTCCATATCACTCCATTTGTGCTCTTTAGCGAGAGTAGCCCTCTGACGGACGACTTCTTCAAGATCCGCTGACAGGGATTTAAACTTGTTAACCCACAAAACTTTATCCGCAATATCGGCCAGTTCAATTTCTAGATCAGGCTTACTTACTCCTGTGAATGCGGATGTGTTCAGCAGGGATGGGTCGCTGTTCAGTGGTGCGACAGGGAAAGAGAGAGTCTGTTTCTCCTTTCTGAACTCACTGAACCTTTTTTCAAATGCAGCTTGCATTGCAGTAATGGCACGGTGGAAATAATCACAATTTATGTGATTGTTTGCTTCTTTGAACTCTCTTAGGGAGGGGAAGTGAGAGAGCGTGCCATTTTGTACATCTCTGGCGAACACTGTCATCTTGCGCTCAAATGCCAAAATCTCCTCCAGCATGTGCAGTGCCGTGCTTCCCTGTCCTTGGAGATTTTTATTCAGCATGTTCAAGTAACTTGTCATGTCCACCATGAAGTAAAACTTTTCCAGCCAAGATGGGTCTTCCAGTTCAGGATACCCAAGGCCTTTATTTCCCAAGAAGGTTTTTACGTGCTCCAGACAGGCAGCGAAGCGTTTCAGCACCTCCCCACTGGACAGCCACCGGACTCTGTTGTGCAGCAGGAGATCTGAATACGTGTTTTCGACTTCTTCTAACAACGAACAAAACTGTCGGTGGCTTAACCCATTCGCAATTATTTTGTTCACTATCTTAATAACAAGGTTCATTACTTCCACACATTCAGGGGGAAATGTTTGTGCGCAAAGTGCTTCTTGGTGGATAATGCAGTGAAACGTCATCAGATCTCGGCCCAGTGACTTTTGAAGTAAATTCACAAAGCCCTTCTGTGCTCCTCTCATACTTGGCGCCCCGTCAATAGATACCGACACTAGGTGAGTGGTGTTTATCCCTTTATCTTTTAGACAACTCACAACAGCATCACAAATGTCCTGCCCCCGAGTTTGGCCCTTAAGCGGTATGAGTTCAATCAGTTCTTCCTGCGGCCCATTAGCATTGGCGTACCTGCATAACAGTGCTATCTGCTCAATATCGTTTACATCACTTGACTCATCACAGCCAATTGAAAATGCTTGAGCTGAATTAATATCATCAATTTGCTTACTACTGATATTTGCTGCCATTTTAATGGTCCTGTCCTTAACAGTCTTTGCAGAGAGAGGCATGTCTTTAATTTTCTGAACAATTTCATTTTTGTTTTTAAAATCGGAGAATAGATGCTCTGATATTTGAATAAACGTTTCTTTTATGTATTCTCCGTCTGTGAACGGCTTACCCCTCTTCACGATCTCCTGAGCTGCCAAAAAACTAGCAGCTGTAGTTGACTGTGGAGAGCTGATCCATTTTTTGAAAGATAGTTTTCTCTCTTCAGCTTGTCGTTGCAATTCCGAAATTGCTCTCTGGCGCTCATCTTCGGTTGGGTATTTTTCAGCAAATGCTAAATGCTTGCTTTGAAAATGTCTTTCAACGTTACTTTTTTTGTTGTTTGATAGTTTCTCGCCACATATCAAGCACGCAGGTAAGCCAGCGTCATTGGCGGTGAATGCAAAAGCAGATGTCCACGCTGCATTAAACTCTCTATTTTCTTCCGAATTTTTTCTTTTTTGGGCTCTTTTCATGCTTACAGTGGTAGGGGTTCCCGCCGTGGTACCACCAGCAAGTGAAGGCGACGGCTGCTGACATTGATGTGACATATATTTAAAGTGACAAATTATAAAAAAAATAATTAAAAAACTTTATTTAGATGGTATCAACTAAAACCCTAGGGGAATTGTGCAACAAAATGAACACATAATGACCATAATAAAAGAAAAAAAGAAAAAAAGTGAAGTCTTGAATCCGGGACATGACCAGTGCACCCTATACCTGACCATCCAGCAGGCTGGCTAAGGCCATTTTCTTGGACTTGAGGACTTCAATATATCCTCGCTCTCCTGTGGAGCTGCCAATCACCTCTAGCTCCACTATCTCCGTCTCTAGGTCTTTAATCGATCTGCGAGTGTCCTGCATGGCGTTGAGAGTATACTACTGGCATAGGAGCTGTATATCTGTTTGACCACAGTCCCTCCACCGTCTGAGGCACGTAAAAATGGATTTTTCATTCTGAAACCCAGACCAGAAATGGTGTAAAACCTCTTTAAAACCATTGTCCCGTGTTAGGCTGGAGTTAAAATGCCAGTGTGCACTCTTGGGCGAAATGTTCTTTATAACGACTTTGCCTAAAACCACAGACTGACTGGTAAAACCAACTGGCCTGATCCCCCCCCCCCCCCCAAAAAAAAAGTGATGCCTAAAACAATAAAATTGGTCAAGTCTGGTCAGGAGATCCTACCATCACCCAGGCGGGACCATGTGTATTGCCTGTTTTCTGCATGCATCCTCCTCCACACGTCCACCAGGCCATGAGAATAGGGCAGCTGTCTCAGACTATGTTGAGAGGCTGGATGAGGCTCTGCATGGTTGCGGTCTAAAAAAGACTCCGTGCAGTTAAAATCCACACCAAGGAATAAAAACTCTTCCGCCCCACAACCATTCAATCTCGTGCTGACTTTATCTAAAAAACTCTTCCTCTCTGTGCCATTGGTG
The DNA here is from genome assembly GCF_901000725.2 of Takifugu rubripes. Classification (NCBI taxonomy): domain Eukaryota; kingdom Metazoa; phylum Chordata; class Actinopteri; order Tetraodontiformes; family Tetraodontidae; genus Takifugu; species Takifugu rubripes. The sequence goes on from NC_042301.1 coordinate 8,667,858, forward strand.
GGAGCATAAATATTAATAAAAACCAAGGTGTGGTTCTAGAGGCACGCCTTCACCAGAAGACACCTTCCCCTCACCACATGCTCCACCTCCAGGCTCAATGGAGTGAAGGCCCTAGAAAAGAGGAGGCCCACTCCACCACTGAAGGTGGTGTTGTGGCTCAGCAACACCTGTCCTTCCCACTCCTTCTCCCAATCTGCTTCGTTGCTTTCATCACTGTGAATCTCTTGCAGGAACATGACATCAACGCATTTCCTCCATGCTGTGTCAAACACTAGGGTCCGTTTCCTTGCGTCTCTGGCCCCGTTCACGTTCAACGTTCCCACTCTGAACACATCCATGTTGAGGGGAAAGTTAAAAACAAAGACAGTAAACAAGGATACACAATGGAAACACAATGAGCAGCGTTTATAAATTGAGCTGTTTCCTCGCTTTGCCCATGTGTTTCTTGAGCCTAAAAATCTCAGGGTTAGTAAGATCAGCCGCCGCCCTGTGTTTAATCAAATGGCTCGCTGACTGGATGAAAAGGAGCTTGTCGGGGAAATATTTCCCCAAGATCAAGGCCTTTCGTGCCCTTGGTCTGCGTGAGAAAACTTTTGTACATACTTGGAGGGTAAAAATCATTCCCCTGACTGTCTGACAATGTGTTTGACAGTTCACTGCAGTCAGACATGCAGTCAGACATGTAATCATAGTGTCTGTACTGGCGTCTGCATCCTCCAGCCATCCAGCTTTACTGTCTCCATTGTCTTTCATGACACTTTTCTGCTTGTTCCGCCGCGGGAACAAGTCACCACTCAGACACACCACCGCCGCCCTCACTTGTACCCACACCTCCCTCACCCAGCTCACACCTTCCTCACCCCACTCACCTGTGCTCACTCCTCCCTCACCCAGCTCGCCAATCACTATCCCTGGCACCCCAAGCTCACCTGTCACCTGACTCACTTCACCTACCACTGCACCGAGTTCACCTGTTTGACCCATGTCTCCCATCTCTCCTGGCTCACCCAGTTCACTTATTTCACTCGTCACCTCACCAGTCTTACCCAGTTCACCCAAACCACACAACACTTTAATCGCCATCCCAGTTACCGGTAAATCCATTACCTTCCCCGCCTCGCCACTCTCCCCAGTCTAATGCACACACTCACTCCGTTTTTCCCCCGCCTGCGACTCCATTACCGCTCCATCGGGGGCAGTGGGGCCTCCCTCCGCACCGAACCACCAACGCCTTGCCACCAGAACGGGCCGCGAGCCCGCCGTGCCCGGTACAATCCCTGGCTAGATGTCCCTCCTTGGCACAGTTGAAACACTTGAGGGCAGAGGAGGTTGCGAACAGGGTGTAATCAAAGTCATCCACATGTACAATAAAGCATAATTAAACTCCTCTGCCCTGTTGTTCAGGATCATATGGACCTACCTACGGTGAGACACCACGTGTTGCAACAGGCGACTTACACCCTGACGAAATTTTCCTAATGGGGGACACCACCTTCCCATGTCGGGACAGCTCTCTGACCAGGAACTCGTCACTGATGAACGGCACGTTAGACAGGGTGATCCTCGCCGCCGGCTGCGTCAGCGGATTCACCTGGACAAACTGTCCCCCCGCGGTGATCCCCGTCTCCACCAACATGTTCATCTGTTCCACTTTCTCAAGGAACAGCACCACCGCCGTTTGCATACAGGCGGAGGATTTCACTGAGCTGTGGCCGATTTTTTTTTGGCCCACAACCAGAGCCACCTCCTCCACACCAAGTACGGAGCCTGCTCAACCCGGTTAAGCCAGCGTTGGCAGCCCCACACACTCACACTCGCTAAACTAATATATAACCAAGAAACACCACACTAAATAAAACTATATTCACCAGCATTCACACATACACAGAGAAAAGTATATAAGGAAAACAGCGCCTTTGCACTTTTTTTTCTCTCTCTCTCTCTTCCGCTCACACTCCTCCCACCAGAAGTATGTAGTTGTGTATGCTATGTGACAATGAAACTACTTCTGTGAACGGAGTTGCGTCTGCTACGGAAGGTCTTGCAATACACCGCGTTTATTGGGTCATCTGCCTATAAATTATATCCGCTGTTTGCTGCGCATGCTAGCCTGCCTTGAGCTAGCCTTGAGTTCACGCAGCCACAGTAGGCTTAGCTGCCCCAACAAGTCTTCCTGTGTCTCGCATGTTTTCTTGTCTCTCTACGGTGCAGCGAGTGATGTGGAAGATAACTGTGCCGGCGTTCTGTGGTGTTTTAGTAATCTGTATTTTCGGGAACTTCAGTCTGGGCTGGTTTCAACACAGTGTCAAACCGCAGACCCAACTCAAACAGCATGCGAACCGAGCTCCAGGCAGCCATGACCAGAACTGCTTCTGCCATGTAAGTCGGCGTCTCATCATTTATTTAACATTTATTTTTCCAGAACTTGGTTCAAGTAAGTTATATTATAATGACGCGAAGATAGCAGCTGCAGATTCTCTTCGTTACTTGTTGTACCCCGCAAGGGTTATTAACGGAAGTTCATAACATTATGTTGTCACTTTAATATTTTATGCGTGACGCCTGTTAATTTCTTTTAATTACGTCATCTGTTTATTTAGGACGCGACGTGAAATCGTACAAATTAATGTCTACATTTGATTCCAACGTACAATTATTTCCAATCAAAGCGTGGTGAACTGGGATTGGTTGAGCCCTCTGATGGTAGTTGTAGTCTTCGGTAGTCATTTAGTCGAAGCGTTCTCGCTGTCATACCCGGAAGTGGACTGCAAAGGCGGGACGATTATTAAAGGGCCGTGTTTAGTTTGACAGTAGGTTGTTTGTGGGCGTGTCCTCGACCTGGCCTGGCTTCTGTTAGTGACAGCTCAGCTTCAGACGATGGGCTGGAGGTTCCAGTTGAAGAGGAGCAGAATGTTGTGGGATTTGGGCCTCCTCCTGCCTGCCCTGGTGTTCGGTGGTCTGCTGCACCCTGAGGTAGCGTCTTCTAAGGGCTGCTCATCCTTATTTTAGTATAGTCACTGAAAAAAATTGTTTTGAATGCTTCTTAAAAGTCAATTCGGTTTTATTGGTAAATAGATCATTTAAAAAAAAAAGTATAAATATGCATTTCTGTTAATTTGGATGTATTGATTATTAAGTTAAAAATTCACTGCCTGGTATCAGTTCAGTAGTTCAAATGATTTGATGACTCCAAACTAAATAAAAATACATTTTTAAAAAGGCGTTTGATAATTTCATCCTTGACATTTTGCATAATTCTGACATGTTATCTTTCATGTAATCTATGTATCAATCAACTTACATTCCCTGGCTGGTCAAAAAAACAAAAATGGCCAAAAATGGCTTTAGAGCTATTTAGCTGCGAAGAAAGTGGTTTCCATATGTCTGTTAAAGGTACTGTGAGGTGATTATCAGAGTTCACCTGGAGCTTGCCTAGAGCTCCTTCAGTAGGATAAATTATTTCCACCACTGTTCTTGTGGCTGCTCTGAGATACCGAAGATCCTTCCTCACTGGGTTTGCGCTGGAGTTCGCTGGACTTTTTGTGATTGATACCTGGTTTTCCAGAGTTTCTGTGAAATTTGTAAAGTTTGCAGACATTCATCCTCAGTCGAGGCATAGATGGGTCAGATGTGAGCTTCAGCTGGAGCCACACAAATGAACAGCTGACTCTTGACCCTGTCGGATCCTGCTAACCTTTGCTGGACCCCAGTCCAGGTGAATCTGGGTCTGGACCCTGTCAGATCCCGCTGGCCTCTGCTGGACACTCGGTGACACTGAGGTGGATCTGGATTCCTCGGTATTGGTTGTTGATGAGCTGCTCCAGTGTTGATTCTGTGTGTTTGCTCAGAGGTTCTGGCATCTTGGCTCTCTGTGATCAGATTGTAGATGAACCTGTCCCTTAAGAAAACACTGAGGAAGCATGAAACCCTGTCAAATGGTTAAATAACTCATCCAACTTCAGCAAATCTTTGGTCTCAGATCTTCTGCTCAGAGTTTCACATCCTTTAATGATGGACTTTATTTGCATCAGTAAGTCTTTTATTTCAAAGAAGCCAGTTTGTGATCAGATTGTTTCCTCTGCTCAGTTGACGGGAGAACTAGACGACTGTTTCTGTGACGTGGAGAGCATCGACGTCTTCAACAACTTTAAGGTCTTCCCACGGATCAAGAAGCTGACGGAGAAAGATTATTTCAGATACTATAGAGTGAGAACCTCGTCTGTCCCACCATTCAAACCAGTGTTCCCACCTCTGACTTATGTCTTTCGTTCTGACCAGGTCAACTTAAAGAGACCTTGTCCCTTCTGGCCCGACGACGGACACTGTTCCATTAAAGACTGTCATGTGGAGCCCTGTCCAGAGGTCACCACATCCATATTTTATAGTCACATAGTTGTCAGTCGCATCACAATTCTGAACTGGTGTCTTTGTTTACAGAGTAAAATCCCTGTGGGCATCAAGTCTGGCAACTACAACAAGGTGAGATTGGTTCTACCCCCTCTGATCAGGCTTTCACTCAGCTGACTCCCCTGTCCTCAGTTAACCAGGAGTTTATGAAACAAATAGCGCATTTTTGAGCAGTTAGACATGAACATGCTGAGAGAAGATTCAGTTACAGGTACAATTCACCAAGGTGACAGAGCCACCCCTGACCCTACAGGCGACGCCCACACCAAAACGGGGGTCGCCATGGAGAAAGAGGCAGCTGAACACACAGCCCCCCCCCCCATCCCGATTGTCCTGAAAGTTTTTCCATCTGTGCTCTTCTCACCTTAAGTGGGTGTGTGTGTGGGTGAGTGTGAGAGAGCCTTGCTGGCAGCTAGACCTGAACGTTGCGACCTGGCAGCTGTTCCAGTTGCTGTTGCTGTAATAGTAATGCTCTGTTAGCTGCTGATGCTAACAGCTGATCTTCACAGTGGTCACAGAAAAAAGATGCATTAACGTTTAAGCTGTCGGAGAATTTTTATTAAACTTCATATCTCACGTCTCTGATCATTGTTCACATGTAAATATGGTTAAAGGTGTAAAACTCTGTCTTCAGTACTCTCAGGTTGCAAACTTGATGGCAGACATGACAGAGTGTGAACAGGCCAATGAGTTGGGCGCCATCAACAGCACGCTGAGGTACCTGGCCCAGACTGCGCTGCTGCATCAGTATTCTTTGGCTTCAACATGAATGAAACTGAGTTGTAGATGTGCCAGATTAATTCCTTTTCAAAGATCATGTTTGGCTGCTGCCAACAGATCAAGGTCTCTCAATATTTCCAACATCTGCCAACAAGTTCTAACATTATGATCATATCTCTCTGAATGTTACAACTTGTTGGCAGATGTTGGAAACAAGTTCAAACATGAATATTTCTCACGTTTTTGCAGACACAATATCTCCATGTTTAAATGTAAAAACATGTTAAAATCATCTTCTGTAAGAAGTCTCTGCTCCTGTCGACTTCTTTCAGCAACCAGAGTAAAGAAGCGTTTGCTGATTGGGCGAGACACGATGACGCCCAGGATCACTTCTGTGAGCTGGATGGTGAGCCTCCCCTCTGACTGATGGTCGACAACATGAACCCTGAACCCTGACCATCATGACGTGTGTGTGTGTGTGTGTGTGTGTGTGTGTGTGTGTGTGTGTGTGTGTGTGTGTGTGTGTGTGTGTGTGTGTGTGTGTGTGTGTGTGTGTGTGTGTGTGTGTGTGTGTGTGTGTGTGTGTGTGTGTGTTAGATGAAACCTCACCGGATGCAGAGTACGTGGATCTGCTGTTGAATCCAGAACGTTACACTGGGTACAAGGGTCCTCCAGCCTGGAGGGTCTGGAACAGCATCTATGAGGAGAACTGCTTCAAGTGAGGACACACACACACACACACTCTCTGAGGTTAATACTAATGGTATTAACTAATGGTGTTAATACTGTTGATGATTGGGTATTGATAAAGCAGTGGTGACAGCTCTGCCAGATGATCTGTCACCATTATGATTGATTATTGATTGCTGTTCCTGGACAGGCCCAGATCAGTGTATCGTCCACTGAACCCTCTGGCTCCGAGCAGAGGTGAGTCTGATCATGATCAATAGATTGTGTGCAGTGCGCAGGTTCTTACCTGTGTTGGCTATTGATCACTAACACCATTGATCTTTGGGAAGCTGCTGATGATCAATCCTCTCTTTTTCTGTTTTCAGGAGATGATAATGGTGAGTCACATTACATTCGAATTAAACTCAGATTACATTTAGAAGAAGGTGACCTTGGGTTCTTTCACCTTCATTGATGTTGCTCTGTTCTCTGGTTGCAGGAGAAGGTTTCTACAAGTGGCTTGAAGGTAACGTCATGGCTTCTAATTCACAGCTCAAACACCGAAAGCATCTGAACAAGAGACGAGATTTCACATCCATTTTTTGGGAGAAACTTAGTCTTACAAAGACAGTAGTTTAGTTTAATCCAGAAAAATTAAAAATGTGTACTTTCAATCTGACCCACTTCAAGTCAAATGTTTGATTCTGGAGTGGTCAACAGGGGGCGCTGCGTTCGCAATATTGGTTGGTATTGGGATGTTGGAAAATGAGTGAGTGTTGCCTGGCAACGCTGTCAGCTGACATGATCTCTGTCGTTATGTAGTTGGCTGTTTCTGAAGATGCATTTCGTGTCTGCAGGTCTGTGTTTGGAGAAGCGGGTCTTCTACCGGCTCATCTCCGGCCTCCACAGCAGCATTAACATCCACCTGTGTGGAGATCACCTGCTGGATGGTACGACCCTCTCAAACATCCCACCTATCTAAAGAGCGCTCGAATATCTGACTTTTGCTTCCTCAGAGGGGTGGGGACGTTCAGTTTGGGGTCCAGACCTCCAAGAGTTCAGACGGCGTTTTGACATGGGGGAGACCAAAGGTGAGGGCACACGGCGTCTGAAGAACCTGTACTTCCTGTTCCTGATCGAGCTGCGGGCGCTCTACAAAGTGGTGCCGTACTTTGAGCGAGCGATCGTCGGCCTTTACACAGGAAACAGTCGGGAGGATAGAGCCACCAAAGAGCTGCTGCTGGAGCTGCTCAGCGAGATCAAGTAAGAACCCACAGCAACCTAGGAACCAGCAGCTTGACTTGTGGTTGGTACCAAAGGGCTGAGGTCTGCCGTCATAGCTCTGGAGATTTGGTGGCTGTTGATGAAGCTTTTCCATCACATCTTCATTCCAAACTCTGAATCTAACATCTCTTCGTTTCCTTCAGAGCTTTTCCAATGCACTTTGATGAGAAATCCATGTTTGCTGGACACAAGATGGAGGCCAAGACTCTAAAGGTGAGCTACAGCCTTCCAGTCTGGGCAGTCAGAACCTGCAGGAGATCCACCTGAGGGTTCCTGTTTTCTTCCCTTTCAGGAGGAGTTCCGCCTCCATTTTAAGAACATCTCCAGGATCATGGACTGTGTCGGCTGCAGTAAATGTCGTCTGTGGGGGAAACTGCAGGTGAGCTAAATCCACAGGAGGAGAAGGACAATACAGCTGTCAGGACCTGTGGCGCAGTCAATGCTGATGACTGATGCCAACGGTTCACCTCAGATGGTTGTGCTGTGTGTCTTGTGCAGATTCAGGGTTTGGGTACAGCGCTGAAGATCCTCTTCTCTGAAAAGGAGATTCAGAAGCTTCCAGAACACAGCCCCTCTAAAGGCTTCCAGCTGACGCGTCAAGAGATTGTGGCCTTAATAAATGCCTTTGGCAGGTAAACTCGCACAGCTGGGCTGTCATCTTCAAATCAGAGGTCTGAGTTATTTTTGAAGCGATGTTTAACGGCAGCAGGAAGAATTTAACATTTAAAACTGAACAGAACTTTTATTTACTAGCTACACAGAACTTGTTACCACTACAGACATTCAGTGGTTTCTTAACCGAAACACACACACTCTCTGAGGTTAACCACTGATCTTAACTGAAGCTGTGAAGGAAGCAGTGGTTATGTAAATTCTAATTATAAATGATATTATGTTATAAATGGTAATAAAATATAATAATTTGAGAAAAATCCCAAGAACACAGGAAATAATTTCAAACTGATGTGTTTCTGTTAGAGGCGTTAATCTGTGGACAAGCTCTAATGATGACTTAATGTCAGGTTGCAGTTAATAGTTTACATTGCAGTGATTAAGATGAGGTCTTATTTGAATAAGAATGTTCCTGTGTTGAGTTATTGAGCTGTGAATGTCCATTCTGTGAATCTCTTTCTTACTTGACTCAAGTCTGAACAATGACTATATTAACTTTATGCTGGACATATTACTGATTCTCATTCATCTGACAGAATTATATGTTACGAATTAAGCTTCTAACTGCACTAAACTAACATTAGTTAAGCTAATTGGATGGATCACACATGACGGGGCAGTCAGGCTTGGTTGCTCTGATGCGCTTTCACAATGTTGAGAATAATATAGTAGAACTCCGATTAGGGAGCATAATGATTTAAATATGGGTAATTACAAAGGCCTTACCAGTAGGTTTATGTAGCCACAAACCATCTATTGGCTGAGTTCTAGACATCTCTTTCACCATGTTAGCCTAAGAAAGTGAGTCTTTTTGGGCCCAGTGGAAGCAGGTGACTAACGCCATTTGCAGTACCACCATTTGGCCAGGCGGGTTTACTCTTCAACCTCAGGGGCGCTTCCTGTTTCCAGATCTCTATGATCCATGGTTGTTCCTGTCAGTGGGGGCATGAGTGTCTGCTCCTCACCTGCTCTCTGCCCCTCAGGTTGTCCACCAGTATACACCAACTCCACAACTTCCGCCTGCTGCTGGAGGAGAAGAGGTAACAGCAAGTTACAGGTGGAGCAGCTTGCAGAAGTCTAGCAGAGAAACCAGCGTCAGTTCAACACTGAATCTCTCATCTGTGTCCATAAATAACCTTTATCTAAACAACAATGGCCACCCACATTTTCCTGCAACAAAAATCAATCCAGAATATTCAGCACTTTGCACTTCCTGACTGGATATCAGATTGGTCCACCCTCTCTACAGAAACTCCTCCCTCTTTGGTTTAAGACCCTCCCTCTCTGCAAAAGCCTTTGTTAAAGATCCCTCTTCTGCACATAAACCACCCCTTCATCTTAAGACCCTGACCCCGCTGTAGAAAACTTCGCGTTTCTGCAGAAGCCTCTCCCTCTTCAATTTTGCACACTCCCTCATTGCTGATGCGCCTCCCTCTTCAGTTTAGAAACCTTCCTCTCCATAGAAGCTCCTCTTCTGGCAGGAAGCCCTCCACCTACTCTCTGCAGGAGGTTAAAGACCATTTCTGGACATGGTTAATGTGTGTCGTCAGTTTAGCGTGTTTCAATAAAGTTTTGACAGATGTCTGTTTGCACCAAAGATGTTAAAGTCGATCCGTTGTTTGATCATTTCTAATCATTTTGAAGTTAAAATTTTACTGGATTTTGTTTCAGTGTTTCAGAGATGAACGGTAGTCATTCTAAAACTTGATCTAAATCTAAGTGAATAAATCTTCTGAATTTCCAATCTCAGCTTCTTTCTGTCTGGAGCTCGAAAGGTACCATAATCAAGAGTAATTATCTGGACCAAAATCCATAAATGATCTGTGTTGTGATGATCAGAATATTGATCAGTAGTGAATAAATCTGAAGGTGAGAGGGAGGTCTTCACCAGTTTAATTTGCAGCTCCAGTGCTAATTTCTGTATTGTGCAAGTTAGCATCCTGAAAAGCCATCAAAACAAGTGGTTTGCATGATGGGAAATCCACACAAGTTGTGATGATAACATGTTTTATTGCCACAATAAAAACAGTAATTGAACTCATTCATAGGATTTTCTCTAATCCCGAATTCTGGGATTAAAGTGAAACAGTTTGAGTGTATAATCTTGAACAGTGTTTTTATGCTGAAATTTCAACATAAAACAATTCAAATTTGTTGAGAAGTCTTGAGCCATGACCTCTGATGCTGTGATCCCCATCAAACCTGAAGAGAAGGATTATGGGTAGGGTTGGAGCTTCCCGGCGGCAGTCAGATGCTGCTGGTTGATGGTGTGAACAGTGAAGCTGCTGTGGCGGCTGCCCCAATCAGAGAGGCTGGTGGAGACAAGATCTTGTTTACAGAGAAGCTAAAGCTTTAAAAAAAAAAGAGGCTAAAAAAATGCTTAAGGGTGTCCAGTCACCTCAGCTTTAAATTAGCCGAAGGATAAACAGATTGTTCAATATCACCATTACATTTCTTAATGTTACTGATCTTATCTCCTCTCGGGAGAGCTCATATCTCTACCTTCCAGATGCATTCTGGGTAGGAATGCTCCATGCCAGGTCGTCATCGCTGTCGTACCGCCGAGGATTGTCAAAGAAATATCCTCTAGAGGACAGGACATGGTTTGGTATTCCAGTAGCACTCTGTCAATAATTAAACAATCACAGGTTAGTTTTACACTGAAGTGAACATTTTTACTGTACTACTGAATCTTTATTTTATTCCTGTAGTTTCTGCTAATGAGTTTATATGTGCCCATTGATCAATAAGACTACAAACCTACAACCTGAAAGATCAGCTTTTTCAATCTGATGACTGCTGTTCTGAAGAATGTAGGCATGTTTTAGTCACATGACAGTCTCATGTGACCATGGAGCACTGACCCTTTCCTGTGGAGGTCGTCGGACACGGAAGAAAAAGACCACCAGTGAGGTGGGTAGCAGCTCCCAGATGAACAAGATGACCCCAAACACCACATAACCGCCATCTCCCAGCGAGGACCTCAAGTCTGCCTGGAGAGGTTAAGGTCAAAGTCAGAAAGCCCAAAATGAAGACTGATGAAGGAGAAGACGGACAGCTATATCTCACCTGGTCAGACACGTTGTACCAGTCGTAGTCAAAGGAGTTCATGTTCTCTATATCAAAGAGGGTCAGCACTATCAGGTTATAACTGGCTCGTGACGCGTACAGCATCACCACAGTAATGCCAATTAGAGTCACCCGGCACGCCGAGGTACCCTACGCAAACACACCCATTCTTAATCTGTTTTTCTCACCTAGGGTCTGTTATTTCTATGCCCCACCCACAGTACCTTAGACTCCAGGTAGATGTTGGCCAGCGACATCTTAGTGACTTTGTAGAGGCAGATGGACAGTGAGACAGCACAGAGGACGAAGAGGCTGTCATTGATGGTGACCCTCACCAGAACGATGGTCTTCACATCAGTGGCAGCCGTCTTAACCAACAGGGCGCAGACAAGATTTACTATCAGGAAGAGGAGGCTGATGCCAAAGAAGAGCAGATACAGAGAAAGTCTGGAAGACGAGCAGGAGTTCTGGATCAGCACTGGTCCCAACAGCAGCTTATCTCAGATCCCACTGTGGTGACATTACCTATACTGTAGGAGCACTGGTGACAGCTTGGACTTGGCTTTAAAGTAAACCTGCAGGGGACACAAAGCACAATCACACTATAGAACACAAATAGCATGACCCATCCATCCATCCATCCATCCATCCATTCTCTACCGCTTATCCGGGTCGGGTCGCGGGGGCAGCAGCCTAAGGAGAGAAGCCCAGACTTCCCTCTCCCCAGCTACCTCCTCCAGCTCATCCGGAGGGATCCCCAGGCGTTCCCAGGCCAGCCGAGAGACATAGTCTCTCCAACGTGTCCTGGGTCTCCCCGGGGGTCTCCTACCGGAGGGACATGCCCTGACTAGATGCCCAAGCCACCCCATCTGGCTCCTCTCAACGCGGAGGAGCAGCGACTCTACCCCGAGCTCCTCCCGGATGGCAGAGCTTCTCACCCTATCTCTAAGGGAGAGCCCAGCCACCCTACGGAGGAAGCTCATTTCGGCCGCTTGTACCCGTGATCTTGTTCTTTCGGTCATTACCCAAAGCTCATGACCATAGGTGAGGGTAGGAACGAAGATCGACCGGTAAATCGAGAGCTTCGCCTTTCGGCTCAGCTCTCTCTTCACCACAACGGACCGGTGCAGAGTCCGCATTACTGTGGACGCCGCACCGATCCGCCTGTTGATCTCCCGCTCCATTCTTCCCTCACTCGTGAACAAGACCCCGAGGTACTTAAACTCCTCCACTTGGGGCAGGATCTCCTCCTTTACCCGGAGAAGGCACTCCACCTTTTTCCGGTCGAGAACCATGGCCTCGGATTTGGAGGTGCTGATTCTCATCCCAGCCGCTTCACATGCGGCGGCGAACCGATCCAGTGATAGTTGGAGGTCACGGGCCGATGAAGCCAACAGGACCACATCATCCGCAAAAAGCAGAGACGCGATCCTGAGGTCACCAAACCGGATCCCCTCAACACCATGACTGCACCTAGAAATTCTGTCCATAAAAATTATGAACAGAATCGGTGACAAAGGGCAGCCCTGGTGGAGGCCAACCCTCACCGGAAACGAGTTCGACTTACTGCCAGCAATTCGGACCAAACTCTGGCACCGATCGTACAGGGAGCGGACAGCCCGTATCAGCGGGCCCGACACCCCATACTCTCGGAGGACCCCCCCACAGGACCCCCCGAGGGACAAGGTCGAATGCCTTCTCCAAGTCCACAAAACACATGTGGACTGGTTGGGCAAACTCCCATGCACCCTCGAAGACCCTGCGGAGGGTGTAGAGCTGGTCCACTGTTCCACGGCCAGGACGAAAACCACATTGCTCCTCCTGAATCCGAGGTTCGACTATCCGGCGGACCCTCCTCTCCAGTACCCCTGAATAGACCTTACCAGGGAGGCTGAGAAGTGTGATCCCCCTATAGTTGGAACACACCCTCCGGTCCCCCTTCTTAAAAAGAGGGACTACCACCCCGGTCTGCCAATCCAGCGGCACTGCCCCCGATGTCCACGCGATGTTGCAGAGTCGAGTCAACCACGACAGCCCTACAACATCCAGAGCCTTAAGGGACTCTGGGCGGATCTCATCCATCCCCGGGGCCTTGCCACCGAGGAGTTTTTTAACTACCTCGGCAACTTCAGCCCCGGAGATACGAGAGCCCATCTCCAGGTCCCCAGGCCCTACTTCCTCACTGGAAGGTGTGTTGGTGGGATTGAGGAGGTCCTCGAAGTATTCCTTCCACCGATCCACAACATCCCGAGTTGAGGTCAGCAGCACACCATCACCACTATACACAGCGTTGACAGTGCACTGCTTCCCCCTCCTCAGACGCCGGATGGTGGTCCAGAACCTTTTCGAGGCCGTCCGAAAGTCGTTCTCCATGGCCTCACCGAACTCTTCCCATGCCCGAGTCTTTGCCTCGGCAACCGCCGTAGCTGCACTCCGCTTGGCACGCCGGTACCCATCTGCTGCCTCAAGAGTCCCACAGGCCAGTAAGGCCCGATACGACTCCTTCTTCAGCTTGACGGCATCCCTCACCGCTGGTGTCCACCAGCGGGTTCGGGCATTGCCGCCACGACAGGCACCAACCACCTTGCGGCCACAGCACCGGTCAGCTGCCTCAACAATGGAGGCACGGAACACAGTCCACTCGGACTCAATGTCCCCCGCCTCCCCCGGGACATGGTCAAAGCTCTCCCGGAGGCGTGAGTTGAAGCTCCTTCTGACAGGGGACTCTGCCAGGCGTTCCCAGCAGACCCTCACAACACGTTTGGGCCTGCCAGGTCTGTCCGGCATCCTTCCCCACCATCGGAGCCAACTCACCACCAGGTGGTGATCAGTTGACAGCTCCGCCCCTCTCTTCACCCGAGTGTCCAGAACATGCGGCCGCAAATCCGATGACACAACCACAAAGTCGATCATCGATCTGCGGCCTAAGGCGTCCTGGTGCCAAGTGCACATGTGGACGCCTTTATGTCTGAACAAGGTGTTCGTTATGGACAATCTGAGACGAGCACAGAAGTCCAATAACAAAACACCACTCGGGTTCAGATCAGGGGGGCCGTTCTTCCCAATCACACCTCTCCAGGTCACACTGTCATTGCCAACGTGAGCATTGAAGTCACCCAGGAGGACGAGGGAGCCCCCAGAAGGGGCACTCTCCAGCACTCCCTCTAAGGACTCCAAAAAGGGTGGATACGCTGAACTGCTGTTTGGACCATAGGCACAAACAACAGTCAGGATCCGTCCCCCCACCCGAAGGCGAAGGGAGGCTACCCTCTCATCCCCCGGGGTAAACTCCAATACACAGGCACTGAGCTGGGGAGCAACCAGAATTGCCACCCCTGCTCGTCGCCTCTCACCATCGGCAACTCCAGAGTGGTAGAGAGTCCAACCCCTCTCAAGAAGACTGGTTCCAGAGCCCTTGCCGTGCGTCGAGGTGAGGCCAACTATATCTAGTCGGAACTTCTCAACCTCGCGCACCAACTCAGGCTCCTTTCCCACCAGAGAGGTGACATTCCATGTCCCTAGAGCCAGTTTGTGCAAATAGCATGACCAGAACTAACAAACAGGAATGTTGGACTAGAACTTGTCAGGAGAAGCACAGGAACTTGGAGGATGGTGGGAACAAAAAGCAGTTTGGCAGGGAGCTAATTTCTTGGTAATCTTATTCTGATTGTATGGCCACACCCACAACGATGTCACAGGTTACTGACACACCTACAGCCAACCACCCTAACCCATGAGACAGATGGTTTAAGAAGGCCCAGAAGAACTAGAACCACCACTACCACAATCTGATGTGATCTAAAATGTACCAGTGTTTTCTCCACCATTACCAGTTTCAGATACCATCACCACTCCTACCAGAACTGTTCCAGCTCCGGCCACAGCAGCAGCAGTCAAGCTCCACTAATCCCAATATTACCAGTACCACCAAAACCCATCAAAAGTTCATGCAAACTGAAGAACTCCAAGATCCTGTTTCAGCCATTGCTTTATGAAGTCCCACTTCATCGGAACCTGAAGCAGCAGCAGCAGCAGCAGCAGCAGCAGCAGCAGCCGAGTCAGTACCAACAGGCCCATGTACCAGGACCATTGCTCACCTGTGCACAGTAAAGGTTCATCAGGCCCAGTGTGAAGAACTGCAGGCAGACAGGGAAGCAGAAAAGCAGCCAGAAGGCGAAGGGGGGGAGGGCGTTGGCGGCTCCACAGTCTTTAAAGTAGAAGGAGAAGAGGAGTGCTCGCAGGGCGGCCCACAGCAGGCACAGAAACAGGAATGCTGTTTGGTAGCTGAAGCGTTTGTGGCGGTACCGCAAAACCAGCCAGAGCTGAGTGTACACAAAGGTGAACAGCAGCGAGTAGAAGATGGTGTAGGCTACAGTCAGACCCAGCTTTACAGATGGGGGGACAGCCGGTGCCATGGTGGGAAGAGGGGGGAGGTGGGAACTGTTACCGGCACGATGCTGCTCCAGCGTCGCCTTCTCCTCCATCCTTCCCCTGTACCCCACCAACAAGGGGGAGAGAGAGGTGGTAAAAGATGAGGAGAAGAGACAGAGCCGGGCAGATGAGCTACAGACAGAGAGGAGGAAGAGGCAGAGGAGGGAAAGGAGGAGGTGAGGCCCTGCCCCTTCTCTGAAACTACATCTGCTTGCCCGGTATTGGTGGATACTGATCACATGAGCCTGTGAAGGAGAGGATTGGCTGGGCAGGAGGGATAATGCTAATAATTCCAATATGTACTATTAAATAAATATTTTTTTTATATTATTAATATTGTACAATGTTGTAATGTTGAAATATTGTAATGTTGAAACAAAATTAACGTGCAAAATAAAGCATGAAAAGGTGAATTGGAGAATAATTAATTGTAACAGTAATGAAGCAGAACAACCTGTGTGAGCATGTGGAGATTCTGTGGAATCAGTCACACTTCCAGCTCATCCTCTTCTTCTCCTCTCCCTCTTTTTCTCCTCCTCTTATTTAATTTGTGTAACATCTCCATGGAGGACACAGAACTTGTCACACGGGAGAGGTGGACTGGCACCACTTTTGTTCACGTGTGCGACTGTACAATGACACCTGTGTTCTGTTGTCCTTCAGATCAGCTGATCATCTATCAACATTTGAGGCCATCCTCCTCAACCCTTTCAAACTTTATTTACAAAGCCTTTTAGAACAGCCAGAGTAGCCCAAATTGCTGTAAAGGAGGATGAACAGTAGAGGAAGTAAAGTCACATAAAAGGTCAAATGGACCAAAGCAGCAATATTAATTGTCTTGTTGATGATTGACTCCGCCCACATCACCTGAGCAACATAGGATAATTAAGAAAAAAACAGAAAAATGATCCAACTGTGAGGGATCATCCAGGATTTGAATCCAGGACCTCTTGCACCCCAAGCAAGAATCATACCCCATAGAGTAGACCAACGCACCACATGAATTAGTAGCTGTAGTTCCATCACATTCGCTGACAGGGGACGGCGACTCCAGGTGGTGTTGGATCGCAATACCTCTCGTGTGTCACTGCTAATCCCCGTGTTCTTTGAATGAAGACTTCAAGAAGAAAAATGCCAATTTCAAAATTTATTTAGCAAATAGAACCAATTCAAGATACAAATATTACAGAGCTCCGGGCCAGTTCATAACCCTACAATAACAGAGTCAATTGCCAGGGCATGAAGTCTGACCACTTAACTATCCCTTGACCCAGTCTTTTACAGAAACACATATGCAAATTATTGATGCTAATTCAGTCCAATCCAGTCCTTCTTCTTGGATGACCTCGTCCTCTTCTTCCAGTCCCATTGGATGCTGACACAGTTCTTGTTCTCTGTTGCCTCCCAAATGGCCAGTTCAAAGTTCACCTTCTTGCAGAGGAACTTATCAACACCAGTAAACTATGCTGTCACGTTTTACGATGGGGGTTTAACACTTCCAGCCTGATTGTCTCCTGAGATTACAATTGTCTAAACAACAATCCTGTCAAAGGAATGTCTCTGATCTTTATTACACTTGTTAATGATTCTACTATGCCTAACTTCTAAAGTACTTCTAAGAGAAGACAGGAACATATGATGGAACACATGATAACAAGATAAACACAAATTGTCTTCAATCCCCCTTTTGGCCTAGCCTAAGCTTGGTGTGAAATACAGCAGTTCAGTTTCAGTCCATTAGGAAATTGCACCACAAGACCTTTATCTCCGCACAGAATATTTGCTCCTGTCCTCACAAGGAGATCTCGTCTCAACGGGTTGATAGGGCAAGGTGGTGAAATCAAAAAAAGGTGCAACACAGTCTGTCTGGCAAAACGAGTCACTAATGGCACCGAAAACGGTCTCTCCGGTCTCCCCACGAGCTCGACGGTGTCAGATGAGATCGGCTTCAGTGATAAATTCCATGAGATAGTGGAACACTGCCTGGTACCTCCGGATAGTTGTGATAAGGACAGTCCCTTTGCCAATGACCATACCCTTTGCAGGCGTGACACTGATCTCGGCCTAAGTACCCGCCTATCAAGCCGTATCCCTGCCCGCCTCGTCTCCCACACATGCCTCCCCTTGGACTGACCCAATACGGGTTTATCGGAGCAAAATCTTGTTGCGGACCTAACTGATCTGGCTGCACCTGTCGAGAAAACTGCTGAACCATCTGTTTCTCTTCCTTTTGTTTATCATTAAGCTTTTTCAGTGCCTCATCTAACTGCATTTTTAGGAGCTGTTCCTGCGCTGTCATCACCTCCTCTTTCTTTCCCAGTTGTTTAACTTTAAATGTGTTGATGTGGTGTGAAAGATGTCTCTCCCAGACATCCGCCGTACTGCCTGGAAAATTCTCTTCAGTGGTCATGACTCGATCCACTATGTGGCAAAAGACCTTGAATGGTCATGAGAAACTCAAGTGCAACGTTCTATCCTACCCCCCGCCCTCCCTCAGCTTTATTTAGTTCCTCTTCTCTTCTCTCCTCTCCCTCAGCCTTCTTTAGTTCCTCTCCTCTCCCCCTCAGCCTTCTGTTCCTCTCTTCCTTTCCCCTCCCTTAGTTCCTCTCCTCTCCTTTCCCCCTCTCCTCCCTCAGCCTTCTGTTCCTCTCTTCCTCTCCCCTTCCCTCCTCTCCCCTCTCTCAGCCTTCTTTACTTCCTGTCCTCTCCTCCTCTCCCCTCCCTCAGCCTTCTTTACTTCCTGTCCTGTCCTGTCCTGTCCTGTCCTGTCCTGTCCTGTCCTGTCCTCTCCTCCCTCAGCCTTCTTTAGTTCCTCTCCTCTCCCCCTCTCCTCCCTCAGCCATCTGTTCCTCTGTTCCTCTCCCCTCCCCTCCTCTCCAATCCCTCAGCCTTCTTTAGTTCCTGTCCTGTCCTCTCCTCCCCTCTCGTCCCTCAGCCTTCTTTAGTGCTTCTCCTCTCCTCTCCTCCCTCAGCCTTCTTTAGTTCCTCTCCTCTCCCCCTCTCCTCCCTCAGCCTTCTGTTCCTCTCTTCCTCTCCCCTCCCCTCCTCTCCAATCCCTCAGCCTTCTTTAGTTCCTGTCCTGTCCTCTCCTCCCCTCTCGTCCCTCAGCCTTCTTTAGTGCCTCTCCTCTCCTCTCCTCTCCTCTCCTCTCCTCTCCTCTCCTCTCCTCTCCTCTCCTCTCCTCTCCTCTCCTCTCCTCTCCTCTCCTCTCCTCTCCTCTCCTCTCCTCTCCTCTCCTCTCCTTCAGCCTTTTTTAGTTCCTTTCCTCATCTCTTCTGCCTCCAGTTGCTCTGAAACAGCATAAGTTTTCTACAGTCGTGTGTGTCTGCCTTTGGGGTCTCAGTTCATATTTGCAGCTCCTAACATCCTCAGCCTTTGTTAGTTCCTCTCCTCTCCTCTCCCCTCCCCTTCCTCACACTGCTTTCCATCCTCTCCTCCACTTCTGTCTGGTTTCTTTTCTTGGCAGTGGCTTTTCACCTCGTCTCCAGCTTGATTCAGCGCAGGTCCCTGCAGCTCTGCGCAACAATGATGTGGTTGTGGTCCTGGTTGCACTTGGTACTCTGCTCCTGGAGCAGAGCCACCTGTTCGAGTTTGGACCTGGAGATGATCGAATGCAGCCTGGTTCGGACTCTACCGCCGAGCTGCACCTTTAGACCTCCGTGTTTTTCTTTGGCGGAGAATTTGACAAAGTTTATGAGTTTTATACTCTACATTAGTTAAAATGTGAATAAACATTTTCACAGAAACTTTTACAGACATTTCAGTTATTTAATGGCTTTTTGAGGAAGAACAGAACCATCATTTTGTAAAATGTGAAGAATTCATCAGCTTTGTTCATCTTTGAGATTAACATCAGAACTAAAGCAAATAACTTTTAAAACTTCACGAAACACAATCATCAGAAAATGCAAAATGATGAATTCATCAATAATATGAGGGATATTCTTGTAAATGTACATTTTTTAATTGATTTTTTTAATTTTTTAGTCAGAAAACTTTCATTTCTGATTTTCTCTTATTCAGTATTAAAGTAAAACAGAATTCATTAATTTATAACAGCATTTTTGAGATTTTCTTTGTTCTTAAGGTAATACGATTTATTTGTTTTTTTCAGTCATTATTTCTTGAAGTACAAACTGATCCAAGGTATAGTTTTCTGTGTCAACTGGACTGTTTTTCTTCTCTTTTGAAGACGTTTCGCCTTCGGAACTGAAGAAGCCTTCTGAGTAGAAGGCAAAACATCTTCAAAAGAGAAGAAAAATAGTCCAGTTGACACGGAAAACTACCTTTGATAACTATGACCTGGCTGATTGAGAATTTACACAGACAAGTACAAACTGACTAATTTGAGTGAAGTTTCTTATCAGCATTTGTTTGGAGACAGATAATCACAGACAATCTGTCAGTGTGAACAAAATCTATTGATTTACACTCCATCAGAGGCAACTGATCACTGGGGATCACTATCAATCTGTCCATTATATTCTGTCAATCACATGCTGACATCTGTGGGACATATGGACAGAACACGCACACAGACACACTCAGGTCATGTGACCATTAATCTGGATTGAGGAACACTGCAGATTAGGACCTGTTCTGTTTCAGTTGTCTTCTGTCAGTCTACTTGTGGGGTCAATGGTCAGACTGATCACCTGGATCAATGAGCAGATCAATATTGTTAATCTTTTGGATTGTGGTGACAATATAACAGATTGAATTTCATAATTTGATAGTTGAGGAATTTTTTGTTGGAAATGTGCACCTCTGAAGCAGACGGCGGCACTTGGCGTGCAGTTATCACAGTGATCTCCGAGGCCAGACGTGTGATATCATGACGGCACTGTTACACATGTGATTATGTATGTTGACAACAGCCTGTTGATGTTAAATATCACCTATACACACTCAGGTGTTCTTGTCACTCTGCCGCCAAAACACAATGCTATCAGCACTTCCTGTTGTCCATTACTGCCGTCGTCATGACAAACATTCTCAAAAGTTTATTTGATTTAACTAATTTGAAAGTAGGAACGTTCCTCTGAGGAATATTCTCAGATTCTGTTTTTCTGTTCTGTTCCAGATCAACACCAACGGATTTGTGGCGTTTACAGAGCCACCACCGGAGCACGAGTACCTCAGGAAAATGCCGGCCACTTTCAACTGCTGTCTTGCTGGGAGACCTGGACAACAGCGATGGCCGGGGGTCAGTCTACATCAGGCAGGACAGCAGTCCGGAGGTCCTGTGGCAAGCAGGGGAGCACATGGAGTGAGCTTTTCCTGGGAGCAATGAGGCAAAGCCTGTTGACACCTTTGTAATCACCTGGGATAATATAGCTGCTGCAGAGAGCAGTGGGTGAGGCGATGAGCTGGACACTGACGTAAAGATCTCTTCTCTTTCTGCACTTTTCTGAAACTATTATTTTCAACTTCTGGAATGTTTGACTCTTTCTGCTTCACCTTCAGAGGAACACCTTCCAGTTGGTGGTGGCATCCACAAATGACTCCTCCTATGCCATCCTCATGTTCCCTCAGCATGGACTGCAGTTCCTCTCCACAATGCTAGGAGGCGTCCTCAAGACTGGCTTCAATGAAGGTCTGGTGGAGAGTTGGTTTTGGTCCACAAGGCATGGGCTGTACTTCTGTTCCTGCATTAATGAAGACTTGTTCATCAGGAACCTTCCTCAGTACGGATGTGATGATGTCATTCATGCAAAAACAGCAAAAAAAACAACATTTTATCCATGATTCTGGTGACGTTTTAACATGATTGCCTTCTTAGGGAAAACTGATAACTGTCATGGTTACTGGTCTAAACCACTGAGCCAGGAATGGGTGGCTCTGGTCCTTGAGACATTTTGTGTCCTACCAGGCTGAAACTGCTTCCACCAAGTTTTCACCAACTTGTGTTTGAGAGCTTAAGTCAAAGATCAAGGTCACTGCTGAGAGGTGGCACTTATCTCCATTGACCTTGTACTTGAAACTTCAGGTTGCCCTCTAGTCAGGAGGTAACAGTAATCAAAAAATGAAACTAAGGAGAAAGAGGCTCTGTCCACATCCATTTAGCTATCCCATAGCCACAGTTACAGCTATAGCTTTGCTGTAACTACAATATGTGGTTGATAGAAACATGTTGCTCATGGTTGAAATCAGGTTTTGCCATGGGAAATAGAGTACGGGCACCATTGTTGAGAATGATGCTGTGTGGTTGAAACATTGAGGTAAACTTTCCTGTTTCTGTGTTTCCACCTAGCAAGACAACGTCGGGGAGGAAAGGAGTTTGGGTCTATGAGTCTCCTCGTCCTCCTTCAGCATCACACCCGGAACAGCCTCTGACCTTCACGAGGAAGAAGAGGTAACTAAACCTCCATGAAGAGTGACCATAATTCCAAAGCAGCCTGAACAGGAGATGTTCCGCATAGTCTTCCATCCTCATGTGGTACCAGGAGAACAGCAGGAACTTCCAACTCAGACCCCCACTGTGAACCAAACCAGTGACTCAGAACCTAAAACTTTCACAACACTCACAATTGAAGAACTGGTTTACAGAGAACCAGACTAGACTGATAGCACAAACCCTCAGCATGTGACTGCCATGCCCACCTACACTTACTGTCCCAAACCCACGTACTTGGATCCATCTCGTCCAAGTTTCCTTCCCAACCAGTCCCAGGCTGTGATCCCTTCCCAACCTGTAAGTACCATCGGTGAGACCACCGGGCCAAGCCACCTTTCCGTGGAGCCCGTTTCCCAGGACCCTGGTCTGGTGGAGCGGCAGTTCACCGACTCTCAACCAGCACCACATTTCCAGCCCCATCCACCGGGGATTGTGATGGTGGATGAAGATCTGGATGAAAACAGTACGTGTCCTGTGAAGGCCAAACATTGTGGTGATTCAGTGTGGTTCTACATTTTTTTCGTATAGTTTGGAGACCCACGCCCACAACAGACACAAATGTTCCACCTTGGCCAACCGTAAGGATTACAGCAATAGGTACTGCTGCCATTGTAGGCTGGGTTTCTATGGAAACGGGAAGGACTGTGTCACAGAAGGTGCATTTGGTGTCCTGGTGCCCACTCTCCTTTAAGTGTAAGTGGACTGCTCAATCCTGACCCCTCCTGAGAGAAAGAAACGTCGCAGCGTTTCGATCCCCTACCTGTCCGGAGTCTCTGAGAAGTTTAGGAGGATCCTCCAAAAACACGACATACCGGTTCATTTCAAACCCAGCAACACTCTCAGACAGAGGTTAGTACACCCAAAGGACAAGACACCAAGACCCAAACAAAGTAATGTTGTTTATGCTATACAGTGCCAGGAGAAATGCAAGGAACTGTACATTGGGGAAACCAAACAACCTCTCCACAGAAGAATGGCACGACACAGACGCGCCACCTCTTCGGGTCAGGATTCAGCAGTCCACTTACACTTAAAGGAGAGTGGGCACTCCTTCAAGGACAGCCAAGTAAGGATACTGGCCAGAGAAGACCGCTGGTTTGAAAGGGATGTCAAGGAAGCTATCCATGTCAAATTGGAAAAACCATCCTTAAACAGAGGTGGTGGCCTGAGGCACTTCCTATCACCCACATACAATGCAGTCCTCCACTCCTTCCAACAGCAAAACAAACATTCACATCATTCCAGGAGACCTAGTGACTCACCACGTGATCCAGCAGACAAAGGGGAGACACCTCAACAGAAACTAGGTGAACGACCCGACCAATGACCCTGCTAACGACTCTCAGGTGACCACCCAGATCATTAGCATGCAAATTGTCCACAGGGGCTATATATTTTCAAGCTCTCTCCCCAGTGATTTCAGAACTGAAGAAGCCTTCTGGACAGAAGACGAAACGTCTTCAAGAGAAGAAACCCAGTCCAGTTGACAGAGAAAACTACCTTGCCCACTGATAATGTGAGAAGGAAGATCTGTGATGTTACAGCTGGTCTAAAGGCCAGAGTTCATGTTTCTCTAGTAAAGCTGTGGTTGCTCTTACACACATATGGAGCTGGGCAGAGTCTTGTCTCCATATTTTTGCAGTATCAGTAGAAGCTGTGGGAGGTAGTAATGAGCACTGAGGACACAACAAGCAGGAAAATTTCAATATTACCAGCATGATTTTCTTTGTCTTAACTCATCATGTGTCAGAGTCCTGATCCTGACCCTCTCCTCAGACCTAGAAAGTCCAGAAGGCATTGCAGTCGATCACGTGTACCGTCTCCTTTTCTGGACCGATTCCCTGCATGACACAGTGGAGGTTTCCCAGCTGAATGGCAGCCAACGCTGTCCTGTTCCACGGGACCTGGTGAACCCACGACCCATCGTCACGAACCTGGTATACGGGTGAGAGTCAGACAAGAACCGTCTGACTGGTTTCTATCCTAACTGATTAGTCTAACTGGTTCCATTTCCTTGGTTCAGGCAGCTGTACTGGGCAGACTGGAACAGGGATGGATTTAAGATTGAAATGTCCAACATGGATGGGACAGATCAGACAATCTTGGTGAAAGATGACCTTTGACCTTTACAGGCATCAACTGTGCTGGGCTGATGCAGGTGAGTCTCCATCTTAGACCTCCACTACAGTTCCAGTCCTGTACATCAATCTCAAATCAAATCAATCTTTATTTATATTGCGTCTTATACAATCAAAATTGTTTCAAGGCGCTTTCCAGAATCCCAGGGCCTGACCCCAGACAAGCAACAGTGGCAAGGAAAAACTCCCCTTTAACAGGAAGACACCTTGAGCAGGACCAGGCTCATGTAGGGGGACCCTCCTGCTGATGGCCGGCTGGGTAAAGAGAGAGGAGAAGGGCAAGGACAGGTAGAGGATAGAATAGGTAGGAGAGGAGAGGAGAGGGGTAGAGGAGAGGAGAGGGGTAGAGGAAAGGAGAAGTAGAGTGAAGGGGAGGTAGAGGAGAGGAGAAGGAGAAGGAGAGGAGAGGAGAGGCACAGAGCACAGAAACACACAAAAATACGATATACAATCACTTCAGCGGGGCCAGAGGTTTATTATGCAGCTCCGAAGGCGGCGATACCTGTAAATAAATAGGGGGGGGGGGGGGGGGGGGGGAGCAGAAAAACTACACAGGAATCAGCATAACTAGTCTGCTTGATGAGGAGGAGGAAAGGAGAGGAAAGAAGAGGAGAGGAAACCATGACCCAGTGGGGTGACAGAGGCCTGTCAGGTGATCATGTTTCCGGACCCCGGCAGCCTTGGCCTATAGCAGCATAGCTAAGATGTGACCTAATGACGATCCCCTAAGTATGATAATCTGTCTGTCTATGATAGTAACTGGAACTACAGAATTAGTAGCAATACGCTTTTTCAAAGAGGTAGGTTTTAAGTCTGATCTTAAAAGTGGCGATGGAATCAGCCTCCCGTACCTGGACAGGGAGCTGTTTCCATAGCAGGGGGGCCTGGTAGCTATGTTAGGCCCCCCATTCTACTCCTAGAAACTCTGGGAACCACAAGTAGACCAGCATTCTGAGAGCGGAGCGGTCTATTGGGCTGATAAGGTATCACTAGCTCCTCCAGGTAGGATGGAGCTAGGCCTCTGAGGACCTTGTAGGTCAGAAGAAGGGTTTTAAAAATTATTCTAAATTTAACGGGCAGCCAATGAAGCGACGCCATTACAGGAGTTATGTGATCTCTTTTGTCAATACCTGTCAGAACTCTGGCTGCAGCATTTTGGCTCAACTGGAGGCTTCTTAAAGAGTTGTTTGGACACCCTGATAATAAAGAATTACAATAGTCCAGCCTGGAAGTAACAAAAGCATGAATTAACTTTTCAGCATCATGCCGCGTCAGTAGCTTCCTGATCTTTGAGATGTTCCTCAGGTGAAAATAGGCACTTCTAGAGACTAATTTAATGTGTGAGTTGAAGGAGAGATTTTGATCAAAAGTTACTCCGAGATTCCTCACAGAGAGACTAGATGTTAATGAGATACCATCTAGAGCAGGGGTAGGCAACCTGCGGCTCTGGAGCCGCATGTGGCTCTTCAGCCTCCTTATAGTGGCTCCCGATGGCCATGACAAAAAAACATGGAATGTTTTTTTTTCTTTTTTTCTTTTATTATGGTCATTATGTGTTCATTTTGTTGCACAATTCCCCTAGGGTTTTAGTTGATACCATCTAAATAAAGTTTTTTAATTATTTTTTTTATAATTTGTCACTTTAAATATATGTCACATCAACGTCAGCAGCCGTCGCCTTCACTTGCTGGTGGTACCACGGCGGGAACCCCTACCACTGTAAGCATGAAAAGCCCAAAAAAGAAAAAATTCAGAAGAAAATAGAGAGTTTAATGCAGCGTGGACATCTGCTTTTGCATTCACCGCCAATGACGCTGGCTTACCTGCGTGCTTGATATGTGGCGAGAAACTATCAAACAACAAAAAAAGTAACGTTGAAAGACATTTTCAAAGCAAGCATTTAGCATTTGCTGAAAAATACCCAACCGAAGATGAGCGCCAGAGAGCAATTTCGGTTGAAGAGAGAAAACTATCTTTCAAAAAATGGATCAGCTCTCCACAGTCAACTACAGCTGCTAGTTTTTTGGCAGCTCAGGAGATCGTGAAGAGGGGTAAGCCGTTCACAGACGGAGAATACATAAAAGAAACGTTTATTCAAATATCAGAGCATCTATTCTCCGATTTTAAAAACAAAAATGAAATTGTTCAGAAAATTAAAGACATGCCTCTCTCTGCAAAGACTGTTAAGGACAGGACCATTAAAATGGCAGCAAATATCAGTAGTAAGCAAATTGATGATATTAATTCAGCTCAAGCATTTTCAATTGCCTGTGATGAGTCAAGTGATGTAAACGATATTGAGCAGATAGCACTGTTATGCAGGTACGCCAATGCTAATGGGCCGCAGGAAGAACTGATTGAACTCATACCGCTTAAGGGCCAAACTCGGGGGCAGGACATTTGTGATGCTGTTGTGAGTTGTCTAAAAGATAAAGGGATAAACACCACTCACCTAGTGTCGGTATCTACTGACGGGGCGCCAAGTATGAGAGGAGCACAGAAGGGCTTTGTGAATTTACTTCAAAAGTCACTGGGCCGAGATCTGATGACGTTTCACTGCATTATCCACCAAGAAGCACTTTGCGCACAAACATTTCCCCCTGAATGTGTGGAAGTAATGAACCTTGTTATTAAGATAGTGAACAAAATAATTGCGAATGGGTTAAGCCACCGACAGTTTTGTTCGTTGTTAGAAGAAGTCGAAAACACGTATTCAGATCTCCTGCTGCACAACAGAGTCTGGTGGCTGTCCAGGGGGGAGGTGCTGAAACGCTTCGCTGCCTGTCTGGAGCACGTAAAAACCTTCTTGGGAAATAAAGGCCTTGGGTATCCTGAACTGGAAGACCCATCTTGGCTGGAAAAGTTTTACTTCATGGTGGACATGACAAGTTACTTGAACATGCTGAATAAAAATCTCCAAGGACAGGGAAGCACGGCACTGCACATGCTGGAGGAGATTTTGGCATTTGAGCGCAAGATGACAGTGTTCGCCAGAGATGTACAAAATGGCACGCTCTCTCACTTCCCCTCCCTAAGAGAGTTCAAAGAAGCAAACAATCACATAAATTGTGATTATTTCCACCGTGCCATTACTGCAATGCAAGCTGCATTTGAAAAAAGGTTCAGTGAGTTCAGAAAGGAGAAACAGACTCTCTCTTTCCCTGTCGCACCACTGAACAGCGACCCATCCCTGCTGAACACATCCGCATTCACAGGAGTAAGTAAGCCTGATCTAGAAATTGAACTGGCCGATATTGCGGATAAAGTTTTGTGGGTTAACAAGTTTAAATCCCTGTCAGCGGATCTTGAAGAAGTCGTCCGTCAGAGGGCTACTCTCGCTAAAGAGCACAAATGGAGTGATATGGAACAACTACCCCAACCCGACAAACTTATTTTTGCAACATGGAATGCCATTCCCGACACCTATATCAACATGAAAAGGTGTGCATTTGGAGTCCTATCCATCTTTGGCTCAACTTACTTATGCGAGCAAGTTTTCTCAAGCATGAACATTATAAAGTCCAAATACCGCTCCCGCTTCACCAGCGAGACTCTACAGTCCTGCGTGAAGATGAAAGTCACATCTTACAGCGCCGACATAGGGAAGATCTGCAGGGAAATGCAGACACAGAAATCTCACTAAACAGGTAAGAGGAACATAATTTAATAAGCTATTTTTTCAAAAAAATCCTCATACTCAGAACTGATGTAGTTTTTTTTGTATTTTAAGGTGCGTCCATTGATCACTGGCTGGCTGCCAACAAACCCGAAGAGGACGGGAGAACGCATGGGTTACTACTATTAAACATATGTATATATACATATATATATTAAAGTGGGCTTGTTTGTTGTATTCACTGGTTTCAACTGTTAAAATTTAAATAAAGATTAAAACTTAGAAGTTTATAAACTCTGTAATTTTTTGCGGCTCCAGACACATTTTTTTGGGAGGGGGGTGGGCAATGTGGCTCTTTTGATAAAAAAGGTTGCCGACCCCTGCTCTAGCCTCTTTTTTCGGGCTGGAAAAGAAGCGTGGGCAGAACACAGTGATACACTCACTGTTTTCGGGCACAGGACTGGAACTCGTAGATCCCGGCCAGATAAGAAATTGTGCAGTGGAGTTCTTTTCCTTCCTTTATGAGAGTGCGTACTGCCAGAATGGCGACCTGCTCAATGAGTTCTGCAGGGAGCTCTCTCAGGTCTCTGCAGAAACGAACTCACGGCTGGACAGGTCGCTGCAACTGGACGAACTCCACGCTGCCCTGCACGGCATGCAAGGTAGGAGAGCTCCAGGTGTCGATGGGCTCACGTTGGAGTTCCACAGAGCCTTCTGGGACATTGTGGCCCATGACATGCTGGAGGTATTTAACGAGAGCCTGGCCTCAGGTTCCCTGCCATTGTCCTGTAGGAGGGCAGTGGTTACTCTCCTGCCAAAAAAGGGCAACCTGCAGGAGATAAAGAACTGGCGCCCTGTGTCTCTGCTGTGTTTGGATTACAGAATTCTGTCCCAGGCTTTGGCCACCAGGCTCAAGGAAGCTATGGAGCAGGTCATCCACCAGGATCAGACTTACTGTCTGCCTGGCAGGTCCATAGTGGACAACGTCCACCTAATTCGGGATATTTTGGAAGTCTCTAGGTTATTTGATGTTGATACTGGTCTCATTTCGCTAGACCAGGAAAAGGCTTTTGACCGGGTTAAACACAAGTTCCTCTGGAAGGTGATGTAGAGGTTTGGGTTCAGCCCTGGCTTCATAGCGATGATCCGCATCCTGTACTGTGACATTGCGAGTAAGCTAAAGTTCAATGGCAGTCTGTGTGCCCCCTTCAGGGTGCGTAGAGGCGTCAGGCAGGGCTGTGCCCTGTCTGGAATGCTCTACACTCTCTCCCTTGAACCCATCCTCTCCAGGATCTGTGCAAGCATGGATGGCCTGGTTCTACTGTCCTTTTACAAAAAAAATTGTTTTATCTGCCTACGCAGATGAT
Organism: Takifugu rubripes; assembly: GCF_901000725.2. Taxonomy (NCBI): domain Eukaryota; kingdom Metazoa; phylum Chordata; class Actinopteri; order Tetraodontiformes; family Tetraodontidae; genus Takifugu; species Takifugu rubripes. The sequence continues at coordinate 8,696,628 of NC_042301.1, forward strand.
GTGATAATAATGGTGCGTAGCCAGAGAAATGTGGATGTTTTACTTAATTTAACAGTTTTATTAAATCACCTGTCTGCGGCTAAACCGTAAAACTGTAAAAAAGTACTGGCTGGACACACTAGAAAGAGTTGAGGGCAAAATTCAAAAATGTAAGTGGCTTTTCTTCCGCATGTCGTACAGAGGCAGAACTCTTGTCCTCAACAACCTGGTGGCCTCTGTGCTTTGGCACCGGCTTAATTGCCCGAAGCCCCCCTCAGGGTTGTTGGCACAAGTCCAGACAAGAGTTCTGAACTTCTTCTGGAATGGCATGCATTGGGAGAGGAGGGAGGGCGGGGTCTCATCCACCTGGCCAGCAGGACCGCCACTTTTAGAATTCAGTTTGTCCAGAGGTTTTCAACAGGGCTGTTGGATCTAACATGGAGAGATGTGGCCAGGTGTGTCTTCAGACGGGTGAGTAACTTGGGGTTGGATGATGCTCTGTTTTTAACTGACTTTAAATTCGCTAAATTAAATGGGCTACCTCTATTTTATCAAAGTGTTGTTAAGGCGTGAGCCCTTTTAAAATGTGAACCAAGAAAAAGCTCTGACTCTGTGCTCTGGCTCCTAAGAGAACCCTTAGTGCACGGAGCCAGGCTGGACTTCTCAGACGAAGCCACGCCAAGACTGACAGCAGCACTGTGTCGGACCTGGACTGTGGTTCTGGAGCACGTAGTGGCCGCAGTGGACCTAATGGGCTCAGAGGCCGTGGGCTCTCTTTTGGGCATCCGCTCTGTCCAGGCAGCTGAGGGTGTGCTGCAACTGTAGAGGAAGAGGCTCAGTGCAAAGGAGAGGCGTCTTCTTGTGGACTACGGCCGGGGAACCGAACCAGACGGTGACGATCCTTTCCCAGAGATCAGGCTGGCCGCTGATCTTAGGGATCTAGATGGTCCTCTCCTCAGGCCATCAAAGGCAGGCCATCTTCCTGCACGCAGTGGAGAAGAAGACACTGTACATCAACTGCGTGAGGTTACTCAATAAGAGACGACTATACAACAGGAGCACCAGCGTGTCGGTTGACCGGTTGGGAGGCGATGGAGCCCACCCCTGCTGGAGGGTGCTGTACAAGCCGCCAATGAGGAAGAGGACAGGGGACCTCCAGTGGAGGGTTTTACACGGGGCTGTTGCCCTGAACGTTTTCCTCTCTCAAATGAATCTTGCTGTGTCAGACCAGTGCCCGTTCTACTCCGGGCGAGAGACAGTGTTTCACGCGTACAGTGAGTGTGAGGGACTCACTGTGCTTTTTAATGTTGTAAAAGGTATTTTTAATGGTTTTAATCAAACATTTTCCATTAGAAACTTTAATTATTATTATAGGGTAAGATGGCAATGCCAAGATGGCAATTTACATTTCTAGAAAAAATAAAATAGAATAAAAAAACAGAGATTGCGAAGCCGCCACAGTGTGGCGCTGCAACATCCGGTGAAGGCTAAGGCTTGAGTTCAGGTTTTAAAATGATAAACGACCTAGGTTAATTCTGTGACACATGGTGTCACAAGAATGTACTTTGTCGTTGAAGACAAATTGCACTTTGCACAGCTCCTTCAGGAGTAACTGTATTGCTGCTTTTATTTAGTTATTTATTGTTATTGTGTTTTAAACAGGGTGCTTGTGTCTCTGTGTAATTGTAAATAAAGTGTTTTTGGAAAAATCAAAAATCTTCTTCTGGTGGGAGGTGTGTGAGCAGAAGAGAGAGAGAGATTGTGCAAAAGCGTTTTTTTTCATCTTTCATTTTTTGTGTGTGAATGTTGGTGAATATAGTTTGTTGTGTCTTTTGTATTAGTTTAGTGAGTGCATGTATTGGTGTGTGCGGCGGCCAACCGCGTGCGGCCGTCATGGAAGCCAACGCTGGGTTGAGCAGAAAGCATGGAGTGAAAGTGGGAGCAGTGTCCGTGCTCAGTGTGGAGGAGGTGGTTCTGGCTGTGGGCCAAAAAATCGGCCACAGCTCAGTGAAATCTGCTGCCCGTATGAACACGGCGGTGGTATTGTTCCTGGAAAATGTGGAGATCACCGTGGGTGGACAGTTTGCTTAGGTGACTCCACTGACACAGCCGGCGGCGAGGATCACCCTGTCGAACGTGCTGCCATTTATCAGTGACAAATTCCTGGTGAGAGAACTGTCCCAGCATGGGAAGGTGGTGTCCCCTAATATGAAGATCTTGTCGAGGTGGAAGTCGCCGCTGTTGAGACACGTGGTGTCTCACCATAGGCAGGTCCAAATGATCCTGAACAAGGCAGAGGGGTTTAATTATCGCATTATTGTCCATGTGGACAAATTCGATTACACCTTGTTTGCCACCAGGTTGAAGGAAGCTATGGAGCAAGTCCTCCACCGGGACCAGACCTACTGGTCGCCCAGCAGGTCCATGGTGGACAATGTCCATCTAATTTGGGACGTTCTGGAGGTGTCTGGCTCATTGGGCGTGATACTGGTCTAATTTCGATAGACCAGGAAAAGGCCTTTGAACAAGTTGAGCACAAGTTCCTCTGGAAGGTGATGGGGAGGTTTGGGTTCAGCCCTGGCTTCATAGCCATGATCTGTGTCTTGTATTTGTTTGTTGTATTTCTTGCCTGTGTCGGACCAGTGCTTGTTCTGCCGCCTTCGAGAGGCAGTGTTTCACACGTACAGTGACTGTGAGAGACTCACTGTGCTTTTTAATGTTTTAAAAGGTGTTTTTAATGAAACATTTTCTATTAGAAACTTTATTTATGGAGCAGGGGATAAGAAAACTGTTTGAAAAAAGTGGCAGCTCATGAATTTTATTTGTAATGAAACCAAGGTGGCGTTTTACATTTCTTGAAAAAATAAAATTGAGATAAAGGAGATTGTGAAGCAGCCCCAGTGTGGTGCTGCAACATCCAGTGCAGGCTGAGGCTAGAGCACCTGGGTCAGAAAAAAAACAAAAGAACTTTTTATTCTTATTCAGTTCATCTGGCGAATTGCAACCAGCTGTCAGGTGCATAGTACTGTATGCGAGTGTGTGGCATCCATCCATCCATCCATCCATCCATCCATCCATCCATCCATCCATCCATCCTCTACCGCTTATCCAGGGTTGGGTCGTGGGGGCAGCAGCCTAAGAAGAGAAGCCCAGACTTCCCTCTCCCCAGCTACCTCTTCCAGCTCATCCTGAGGGATCCCCAGGCGTTCCCAGACCAGTCGAGAGACATAGTCTCTCCAACGTGTCCTGGGTCTTCCCGGGGGTCAGGGACATGCCCTGAACAGTGCCCTCAACAGGGAGGCGTCCAGGGGCCATCCTACCTAGATGCCCAAGCCACCTCATCTGGCTCCTCTCAACGGGGAGGAGCAGCGGCTCTACTCCGAGCTCCTCCCGGATGGCAGAGCTTCTCACCCTATCTCTAAGGGAGAGCCCAGCCACCCTACGGAGGAAGCTCATTTCGGCCACTTGTACCCGTTATCCTGTTCTTTCGGTCATTACCCAAAGCTCATGACCATAGGTGAGGGTAGGAACGAAGATCGACCGGTAAATTGAGAGCTTCGCCTTTCGGCTCAACTCTCTCTTCACCACTACGGACCTACGGCCTGTTGATCTCCTGCTCCATTCTTCCCTCACTCGTGAACAAGACCCCGAGGTACTTGAACTCCTCCACTTGGGGCAGGATCTCCTCCTTGACCCGGAGAAGGCACTCCACCTTTTTCCGGTTGAGAACCATGGCCTCGGATTTGGAGGTGCTGATTTTCATCCCAGCCGCTTCACATGCGGCGGCGAACCGATCCAGTGATAGTTGGAGATCACGGGCCGATGACGCCAACAGGACCACATCATCTGCAAAAAGCAGAGACCCGATCCTGAGGTCACCAAACCGGACCCCCTCAACACCATGACTGCACCTAGAAATTCTGTCCATAAAAATTATGAACAGAATCGGTGACAAAGGGCAGCCCTGGCGGAGACCAACCCTCACCGGAAACGAGTTCGACTTACTGCCAGCAATGCGGACCAAGCTCTGACACCGATCGTACAGGGAGTGGACGGCCCGTATCAGCGGGCCCGACACCCCATACTCTCGGAGGACCCCCCACAGGACCCCCCGAGGGACATGGTCGAATGCCTTCTCCAAGTCCACAAAACACATGTGGACTGGTTGGGCAAACTCCCATGCATCCTCGAAGACCCTGGTGAGGGTGTAGAGCTGGTCCACTGTTCCACGCCCAGGACGAAAACCACATTGCTCCTCCTGAATCCGAGGTTCGACTATCTGGCGGACCCTCCTCTCCTGTACCCCTGAATAGACCTTACCAGGGAGGCTGAGGAGTGTGATCCCCCTATAGTTGGAACACACCCTCCGGTCCCCCTTCTTAAAAAGAGGGACAACCACCCCGGTCTGCCAATCCAGCAGCACTGCCCCCGATGTCCACGCGATGTTGCAGAGTCAGGCCACACAGGCCAGTAAGGCCCGATACGACTCCTTCTTCAGCTTGACGACATTCCCTCACCTGGTGTCCACCAGCAGGTTCGGGCATTGCTGCCATGACAGGCACCAACCACCTTGTGGCCACAGCACCGGTCAGCCGCCTCAATAATGGAGGCACAGAACATGGTCCACTTGGACTCAATGTCCCCCGCCTCCCCCGGGACATGGTCAAAGCTCTCCCGGAGGTGTGAGTTGAAGCTCCTTCTGACAGGAGACTCTGCCAGGTGGTGATCAGTTGACAGCTCCGCCCTTCTCTTCACCCGAGTGTCCAGAACATGTGGCCACAAATCCGATGACACAACCACAAAGTCGATCATCGGCGTCCTGGTGCCAAGCTGGCACTAGTGCCAAGTCCTGGTGCCAAGACTATGCAGTCGGGGATCAGACCGCCAAGGTCCCTGCCTTCGGCCGCTACCCAAAACACAATGCACCCGACCCCCTTGGCCCCTCATGTAGGTGGTGAGCCCATGGTAAGGGGGTCCCATGTTGCCTCTTCGGGCAGTGACTCCATGGGCAGAGGTCCGGCCACCAGGCGCTCGCCAACGTGTCCCACCCCCAGGCCTGGCTCCAGGAGGGGGCCCCGGTGCAATCCGGGCAAGGGAAACTTGGCACCAATGTTGTTTTTCATCATGAGGGGGTCCTGGGCTACGCTTTGTCTGATCCCTCACCTAGGACCTGTTTGCCATGGGTGGCCCTACCAGGGGTATATAGCCCCGGACAACGGAGCTCCTAGGATCATTGGGACACGCAAACCCCTCCACCACGATAAGGTGGCAGCCCAGGAGGGGGTGTGTGACATCATATAATTTAACAATCTAACGTCTACGTCTCTTAAATATTTAACTAATTCCTTCCTACCGACAGCCCTCCCACTACGTCCCTAGTCTCTCTGCCAAACACAAATCCCTTTTCATCTGCCAGACTTTAGAAGGCAACCTCCATCCATCCATCCATCCATCCATCCATCCATCCATCCATCCATCCATCCATCCATCCATCCATCCATCCATCACATCATAACAATGCTCTACACCTCTTTCACCCCAGTCAAAACATCTATTCCCGTTCCTTTTTCTCAATATAATATAATCATAGTGCTGCTTAACCCCGTTGGTCAAATCTTGTTGCTAGGAATTCCTCTCCTAATCTTTACTTTATATTCTTTTGTTATTGCTGACTTTAATATGGTCTTATTGTGAGAAGAATTATTGTCTTAAGCTGTACCCATGTTGAACTCTGAGTGTAAGAAATGTGTTTCTAGCAAAATGACGTAATGCATTGAAATTTCATGAAAATGTAAAGATGTAATACTGATGATGAAAATCTAGACACATTTAACGATAAACAGGAGGGAAATGTGAGAAGAATTATTGTTATTGTTGTTATTAGTATTATCTTTAAATGCTATTGTATGTAGATTTTGAGTGTTTGAGGAATGTTGACAGGAAAAGAAGAACATGAGAGTGTTGTGCTGAAGCTGCTTACAACCAAGCCCAGCACCCAGATGTATCCTGTTGGTCAAGATTAGAGAAGTTTGTTAAGATGGGAGAAGATGTCAGAAGACAATGAGTTATGAGATCCTGTTTAGACACCCATTCTGTTTGCACCAATAAAAGAGGTGAGCGAGCAGCAGACGAACAGAGTTGAGAGAGGAAGCTTGAACTGCTGCTCGACTCTCCCTTGCAAGGAACTCCTGTTGTTTGCGTGGTTGATCTGAGTCTAGTGAACGAACAGCGCGGGTGATCAAAACTTCACCCTCACAAAATTTGGCCCTTCGAGCCGGATCCCAAGACCTGGAGAGGAGCGCCTTGGGGCGACCGAACGCCGAAGTCTGTGCACAGCCGGAGTCAAAAGACGTCCGAATCGAAAGACCTTTCACCACGAGTTGACGGAAGGCCGGTCTTCGTCCCTCCCAGGGCGACCATCTCCAGTGACGGGAAGAAGGCACCAAAACAACTCAGAGATAAACCATAGAGACAACGGAGTGAGTATAAAACACAAAAAGCGCTACACGGAATATACCGCGGTATTACCTGCCTGGTCATCGGGAGAGAAGCAGAGGCAAGATACACCCACCTCCTCGGAGGTAGAAGCTTGGTGTATACTCTCCTGATTAAAAAAGAGGGGTTATAAGGCCATGGCGGAGGGACTGAACTAGATATCCAGTATGGATTGAGTGTTGTTCAGTCGGGAGATCGGAAATCTCCACCCAAATACATAAAAACTGATAAAATAAAGTGCAAACATGGGCAACCAACATTCCACAAAAGGTGCTGAATTCGAAATCCCAGCATCATGTAAACACATGGAAGACAAATATCCAGGTTCATGCTCATATGTTCAGCTGTGGATGACTAAGTTCGATTGGGATGGTAACTTAGACAGGCCAGGCAATATTATAAAATTAAAAGAAGATTTAATAGAATATGGAAAGAAACATCCAAAAGTAAATGTGGGGTTGACACAATGTCACCTCTGGCTCATTGAATCAAAATGTAGAAGAGAAACGAAAAAGAGAAAAAGAAAAGAAAAATGAGAACCTGGACTCCAGAAGACTGTAAAAAAGCTTGTGATGACATAACCTCGCCCCAAATGGACGTAGAGTTGTGCATCCAAGACATAAGACAGTTACTAGGAAGTTACCATACTAACGGTACTGAAACCCAGCAAGTCCTCATGTGCGTTAATGGCAAAAAAAATGGGGCACTGTTAGAGGAATCAGAATCAGAATCAGAAGAAGGTTTATTGCCATTGTACATGTAATACACAGTATTACACAAACTAGGAATTTGTCGTGGTGTGCCGCTGCGACATTCAACATAACATTAGACATCAACACCACACTAGAATAAGATAAATAAAATAAAATAAGACTTATATACAGTATTTACATAAATAGTGAGTGGTGAGAAATAGTGCAGGTCCATGAGGAGTAGTGTATTGTTTATGAGTCCGGCTGGCTGCTGTACATGGTGCTTAAGTGATAAGTCACTTGGTGTTCAGCAGCCTGATGGCAGAGGGGAAGAAGCTGTTAGTGTAGCGGGAGGTTCTGGTCCGAATGGACCGTAGTCTCCTGCCTGAGGGGAGAGGGGAAAACAGTCCGTGACCAGGGTGGGAAGGGTCGGCCGTGATCCGACCTGCACACCTCCGGGTCCTGGAGATATACAGGTCCTGGATGGATGGGAGCCTGCAGTCGATCACCTTCTCGGCAGCGCGCACGACGCGCTGCAGCCTCAGTCTGTCCCTGACAGTGGCACCAGCAAACCACACGGTGATGGAGGAGGTGAGGATGGACTCGATGATGGCCGTATAAAACTGCGCCAACATCCTGGGAGGCAGATTGAGCTTCCTCAGCTTCCGTAGGAAGAACATCCTTTGCTGGGCCTTCTTGATGAGGGAGCTGATGGTTGGCTCCCACTTAAGGTCCCGGGTGATGGTGGTGCCCAGGAAGCGGAAGGAGTCCGTGATGGTGACGGGGGAGTCCATAAGGGCAAGGGGGGGCAAAGGGGCTGTAACTTTCCTGAAGTCCACAATCATCTCCACTGTCTTCTGAGCGTTCAGCTGCAGGTTGTTGTGTCCGCACCAGGACACCAGTCGAGCCACCTCCCTCCTGTAGGCAGTCTCGTCTCCATTGGAGATGAGACCGATGAGGGTGGTGTCATCCGCAAACTTGATCAGTTTGACAGACTGGTGGCTTGAGGTGCAGCAGTTTGTGTACAGGGAGAAGAGGAGGGGGGAAAGTACACAGCCCTGGGGTGATCCGGTGCTGATGGTGACGGAGTCGGAGACAGTCTTCCCCAGCCGCACATACTGCCTCCGATCCGTCAGGAAGTGAGTGATCCACCTGCAGAGGGAGTCAGGCACACTAAGCTGGGACAGCTTGTCCTGTAGCAGAGCGGGGCGGATGGTGTTGAATGCAGAGCTGAAGTCCACGAACAGGATCCTCGCGTAGGTTCCCGGGGAGTCCAGATGCTGCAGGGTGGAGTGAAGGGCCAGGTTGACCGCGTCGTCCACAGATCTGTTGGCTCTGTAGGCGAACTGCAGTGGATCCAGGAGGGGGGTGGTGATGGACTTGAGGTGTGGCAGGATCAGGCGCTCTAAGGACTTCATGACTACAGAGGTGAGCGCCACAGGTCTGTAGTCGTTAAGCCCAGTGATCCGTGGCTTCTTGGGGACAGGGACGATGGTTGAGGTTTTGAGGCAGGCTGGCACCTGGCACGACTCCAGGGAGGAGTTGAAGATGTCTGTGAAGACAGGAGTCAGCTCCTCTGCGCAGTGCCTCAGGGTGGAGGGAGACACGCCGTCCGGGCCAGGGGCCTTGCGCGGGTTCAGCCTGGCGAACTGCCTGCGCACATCCTGCTCACTGATGGTGAATGAAGGGGGGGAGGAGGGGGGAACTGGTGGTAAGTGATGGGGGGGGGGGACTGATGGTGAGTGGAGGGGGGGAGGAGGAGGGGACTGCCTTTGATGGAGTAAGGTCCATGGGGGCAGTGGCACTGGGGGGAGGGGAGGTGTTGGGCATGGCTGACGAGGTGTCAAAGCGGGCATAGTGGAGGGACAGACTCTGACAAAGGGCTTTGTCGTCCTGACCCTTTGAAGCCTGAGGCCTGTAGTCGGTGATCTGCCTCAGGCCTCTCCACACAGAAGCAGAGTCGTTAGCAGTAAACTGCTGCTGAAGTTTCTCCGAATACACAGATTTAGCTCTCCTCAGTTCCTTGCTAAACCGGTATTTGGCCTCTCTGTAGCAGTCTCTGTCTCCACTTTTCAGCGCTGCTTCCTTTTCTTTCCTGATCTGTCTGAGTCTCGGTGTGAACCAGGGCTTGTCATTGGAGTAACTCACCCTAGTGCGCGTTGGTAGAATGCGCTCCTCACAAAAGTGGATATATGAGGTCACAGTGTCCGTGTACTCATCCAGATCATGTGTGGCCCCTTTAAACATGTCCCAGTCAGTTGTGTCCAAGCACGTGCGCAGCTCCTCCACAGCCTCACTGGTCCATCTCTTCGTGGTGCTCACGGCTGGCTTTGTTAGTTTGAGTTTCTGTCTGTATGTGGGGATCAGGTGGACCATCACGTGATCAGACAGTCCTAGGGCAGCACGGGGGACGGCCCGATACGCGTCCTTCACTGTGGTGTAACAGTGATCCAGCGTGTTCTCTGCTCTGGTGGGGCATTTGATAAACTGGAGGAGATTGGATCCCAGTGGATCCAGCCACTCAAGGACCATGGCAGCCTGGCAGCCAAGAACTAAATGACAGACTTGACAGACTGTACGAGCGCATGCGAACTACTTTTACTAGACGAGCTGACTACAGCGCCATTACGGCCACGAGACAAAAGACTGACGGAAGTTTTGAAGACTATAGTATGAGAATGAAAGATGTGTTCCGGAAAAATAGTGGAATTACATATGCAGAAGAACCAGAAGGTCCCTACCAACAGCAGTTAAAGCAAGCTATACATGGGGGATCAAAATCAGAGATAAAATTATGGGTAGAGAGACAGTTAGTTGATTTCGGAACTTGTCCCCTAAACCGCTATGAACAACATGCTATGCATGCTGAAAGACAATGCCAAAAAAGTAAGAACAAATTAACAGGCATGTTTTTCAATGCCAATCCTTTCCCAAGCCGAGGCCGAGGCCGAGGGCGTGGGCGAGGCCGAGGCGGAAGGGGAGGAGGAGGCAATTCCCGTGAAAATGATCAGTGTCATTATTGTAAAAATTATGGACACTGGGAACGTGATTGTAGAAAGAAACAACGTGACCAGAGATACAATAGAGGACAGCAGCAAGGTTCTAATCCACCCCAACAATGACTAGAACTGGAAAAAGATGTCAAAAAAATTAAAACAAATCAGGGCACAAAATTTGACCAATTGGAAAAAGTAGACTTAAAAGATGATTTAGACTTAGAAACCATCTTCCCGTTTGCTGAAGGCAAACCAGAAATACAACTGAGCGTGTTAGGTAATTCTTTAACATTTTTAGTAGATACGGGTGCAGGTAAATCAGTAATTAGAGATCCAATAGCTCTAAAGCCAACTTCTACACAGATTTTTGTGAGATCAGCAAATGGTCTCGTAACTAAACAAAGAATGTCAGTTCCTGTAGATGTTTGTGACCCTGTAAGTGGAATCACACTTAAAGCTCCTTTTGTGATCTCCACCACATGTCCCGTAAATCTGTTAGGAAGAGATCTTATCTCTCAGCTTCAGTTGATGATTCGTACCACAGCCGAAGGGATGTGGTCTGTAGATAGAATGGTTAATCTGTGGGTAAGGGAAGGAGGGATGTGCAGTAAATACTGGTCACTCGACATTCCTGAAAAGCAGCCCCCTCCATTCTCTGACCCAATCACTATGTTATATGGTAAAGCTGACTTGCATGTAACCATGCATGTGGAGCGCACTGGTGAGATCTGTAAATCAGACTCACACGGCACATCAAGCAATGCAGAGCAGTTTGCTAAACTTAAAGATCCACAAATTATTGTAATTATGCATCTATATGTGTGTGGTCAGATGGCTGTCTGCACGGCAGGAAGTTTTTCCGTTGAAGCAGCAGCGCTATTCAAAGTGTCAGGTTCTGTACCACATGTTTCTATTGCTAAACCACTTAAGAAAAGATGGCAAGACTTGGGATGCGACGAAAAATAGCTGTATGTAAATGCACTGCACATACTAACAACACAGACGCAGTCTCACAAGGCAATGCCTTTGCTGACAAAGCCGCAAAGGCTGCAGCAAATAACAACACACTTCTTGATAATGATGAGGAATCATTTAGCCTAGAACCTGCAGATAATGATATTCTAAAAATGCAACAAAATGCTCCAGAAAAGGAAAAGGCCACGTGGAAGAAGCAAGGAGCCAAACTGGATGACAAAGGACTGTTAACCATAGGAAACAAGCCAATCCTTCCCCGGAATATGCATAAATGGGCAGCATTAGTGAGCCATGGGCCATGCCATGTCTCAACAGGAGGGATGGTACAGATGGTTAATGAACATTATTACACTATAGGATTTCATACATACTCAAAAAAATTTTGTTCACAATGTGCTATTTGTGTAAAACACAGCCCACAGGGAGCCCTTAAGACCCCTGCAGGCACTACACCATTACCAAATCATCCATTTCACACAGTTTTTCTAGATTTTATTCAGCTAACACCATGTGAAGGAGAGTTAAAAGGAAATGAAGTTGTTCTTCCTAATTGTGGTGAGTGCTGTGACGGCGGGACTCGTGAGTTTCGGCCTTTGGGATTTCCGACAGGAGGGAGGTAATCAGGGACAGAATGATGCTCTGAGGTGTAGTACCTCTTGTTCGGGGTTGCATTGGCCGGCTCAGGGATCAGTTGTTACTAGTACTTTGCTGCAGGTGGAAGAACGATTTCTACTGGACGACGATGAAGAGGAATCGGAAGAAGAATGGATCAACGTAATACAAGATGTAAAAGAACTGTTCAAGATGTCTTAAGCTGTACCCATGTTGAACTCTGAGTGTAAGAAATGTGTTTCTAGCAAAATGACGTAATGCATTGAAATTTCATGAAAATGTAAAGATGTAATACTGATGATGAAAATCTAGACGCATTTAACGATAAACAGGAGGGAAATGTGAGAAGAATTATTGTTATTGTTGTTATTAGTATTATCTTTAAATGCTATTGTATGTAGATTTTGAGTGTTTGAGGAATGTTGACAGGAAAAGAACATGAGAGTATGTGGATGACACCTGGGTCAAAATTCAAACACAAGAATTGGGAGCGTTCTCTGATCACCTCAACAAAACAGACGAGCATGTAAAATTCACCCGGGAAGATGTAAAAGGAAACAGTCTGGCCTTTCTGGACTGCGCAGTCAAGATCACTGAGGACAGAAGTCTAACCATCGAAGTCTACAGAAAACCTACACATACCGACCAGTACCTCCAGTTTGACTCTCACCACCCACTGGAACACAAGTTGGGAGTGATCAGAACTCTCCAACACCGGGCCAGAGAAATACCCACCACATCCCAAGGCAGAAAGAAGGAACAGGACCACATTAAGACAGCTCTCAAAACATGTGGCTACCCAGACTGGGCCTTCACCAGGACCTCAAGAAAGCGAGACCTCAGCAAAGGAGAGGAGGAGAGAAACAAACGCCGCAGCGTTTCCATCCCCTACCTGTCTGGAGTCTCAGAGAAGTTTAGGAGGATCCTCCAGAAACACGACATACCGGTTCATTTCAAACCCAGCAACACTCTCAGACAGAGGTTAGTACACCCAAAGGACAAGACACCAAGACCCAAACAAAGTAATGTTGTTTATGCTGTACAGTGCCAGGAGAAATGCAAGGAACTGTACATTGGGGAAACCAAACAACCTTTCCACAGAAGAATGGCACAACACAGACGTGCCACCTCTTCGGGTCAGGATTCAGCAGTCCACTTACACCTAAAGGAGAGTGGGCACTCCTTCGAGGACAGCCAAGTAAGGATACTGGCCAGAGAAGACCGCTGGTTTGAAAGGGGGGTCAAGGAAGCTATCCATGTTAAATTGGAAAAACCATCCTTAAACAGAGGTGGTGGCCTGAGGCACTTCCTGTCACCCACATACAATGCAGTCCTCCACTCCTTCCAACAACAAAACAAACATTCACACCATTCCAGGAGACCCAGTGACTCATCACCATGTGATCCAGCAGACAAAGGGGAGACACCTCAATAGAAACTAGGTGAACGACCCGACGAACGACCCTGCTAACGACTCTCAGGTGACCACCCAGATCATTAGCATGCTAATGGTCCACAGGGGCTATATATTTTCAAGCTCTCTCCCCAGCGATTTCAGAACTGAAGAAGCCTTCTGGATAGAAGGCGAAACGTCTTCAAGAGAAGAAACCCAGTCCAGTTGACAGAGAAAACTACCTTGGAAACATGAGAGTGTTTCGTAAAAGTGTTGAAGCTGTTTACAACCAAGCCCAGCACCCAGATGTATCCTGTTGGTCAAGATTAGAGAAGTTTGTTAAGATGGGAGAAGATGTCAGAAGACAATGAGTTATGAGATCCTGTTTAGACACCCATTCTGTTTGCACCAATAAAAGAGGTGAGCGAGCAGCAGACGAACAGAGTTGAGAGAGAAAGCTTGAACTGCTGCTCGACTCTCCCTTGCAAGGAAGTTTGCGTGGTTGATCTGAGTCTAGTGAACGAACAGCGCGGGTGATCAAAACTTCACCCTCACACTTATCTCATCTCGTTTTGTCTCGTCTTCTCCCACTTTAACCCGAGCTGGGTTGCAGGGGCAGCATCTTAAGCAAAGATGCCCAGACTTTCCTCTCTGTAGGCACTTCCTTCAGCTCTTCAGGGAGTCAGCCGAGAGACATAGTCTCTCCAGCTTGTCCTGGGTCTGCCTCATTCATTTTCACATGATCATGTTGCATTCACTTAAAAAAAAGTCAATACATCAATACGCAAACTGATGTTTTCTCGACAAGCAAATGTCAAAAAAAGTCAAAATGTGATTGCAACATTAGTTTTCATATGATCATGTTGCATTCCCTTTTTATTTTTTTTTATTTTTTTAAAGTGCATTCATACCCACACTTGACGTTTTCTCGACGAGGTGCCTGGAACACCTCCCTAGGGAGTTGTCCAAGCCACCGAAGTTGTCTCCTTTCAACAGGAGTAGCAGCTCTTCTCTGAGCTCCTCCCAAGTGACTGAGCTTCTCACCCTATCTCTAAGGTAGCGCCCAGCCACCCTGCGGAGGAAAATCATTTCAGCCACTTGTATCCGCGTTCTTGTTCTTTCGGTCATTACCAAAAGTTTCTGACCATAGATGAGAGTAGGAGCATAGACTGACTGGTAAATCAAGAACTTCGCTTAGCAGTGAAGCTCTCTCTTCACCATGATGGTCTGGTACACTGAGTGCATAACTGCAGAAGATGCACCGATCCACCTTTCAATCTCACGCTCTATCCTTCCCTCCATGCCAGTTTGGACTGCCCCCGGGCCGGGTCCCATGGACTCAGACCCCGGCCACCAGATGCTCGCCTGCAAGCTCCAACCCCAGGCCTGACTCCAGTGTGGGGCCCCTGGTAACGCCAATCTGGGTGACGTAAACAACCTTGATTGTGTCTCTTCATGGTGGGTTGGTGAACCGCCCTTAGTCTGACCCGTCACCGAGGACCTGTTTGCTATGGGAGGCCCTACCAGGGACGTAACAGCCCTGGACAACTTAGCTCCCAGGCTCATTCAGGCACACAAACCCCTCCACCGCATAAGGTGGTGGTTTTTATTTTATGGAATGTATTTACTTTCTTATCTTCCTCCCACGCTTTCTGCAATAATTCCCTACTTCTCTTCTTCACTATGGCTTTTGCTTATCCTCTTGCTAATGGAACCGATGTTGTTATTTCTTAGCTAATTCCCTTTTAGGCCCTCATGTGCCGGCAGCCAGGAATAATGTACATCAATACCTCCTCTGAGGGGTCTCAATAAAGTGTGATATCATTCCAGACAGCCTCGTTTGCATGTTTTAAATCCTGGAATATGGTGAGAGACAAACAAATTCAATAAATTAACAACATAACCTTACCAATAGTGTGTTGGTGACATTATAAGTAATGCCCTGCCTTCCTGCAGCCAGTCAGCACCAGCAGAACCACAGAAGACTCATAAATGTTATATTACTTTATCATCGTTATGGAGATGAAGAATTAGCCCTGACAATCTTTTCAGTTGATCTGCATGTGCAGGAAGTTTTAGCATAACTCCTACTGTGTCCCTCCAAACTTCCTAAGCTCAGTCTGTAAATCCCTCCCCGGTTTTTGGGTTTAGTCCCAATTGCAAAAGTAGAAAGTGACACTGCAGAGGTGTCCTTGGTGATACTTGTGTTTATCTTATATCTACCGTTATTCTTCTCTCAAAAGGGTCAATCACGACTCCTTCTACCTTTTATATTGAAAGGGCTTTCCTGTTTGAACGCGTGCCTCGGATTTTGTTTTGAAAGCACCTCCGGAAGTTGTGCTGCAGTGACGCAGTGTGGGTGCAGGTGATGCTGAGGAAGGAGCATCCTCCGTAGGTCCAGAGCAGCAGGACGGGCCGCTGCCTCCGGGCGATGACGTGATGCATCAACCGCCTGCGTCTTTTAAGTTTTAAACGTGACGTCCCTACCGTCCTGGAGCCGCTGGCGGCGTCTTGAGCTCGGCAATGGTGGACTTGTCTGGCAGCGGTGCCGTGGGGACCGGGCTGGGTCAAGGCTCCGGCTCCAACAACAATGCCAAGAAAACGAAAAAGTCGCGGACCAGAAGAGGCAAAAGAGGCCGACGAAGAAGAAACAAGAGGAACACCCGGAGCAACAAGACCCCACCGCCGTATTTTCCACCCGAGGTAGCAGCGCGAGGATTAAGGCAGGAGCCTGCTGAAGCTAGTTCCGGGCTAATTTAGAACACAATAACACTAGCCATCAAATGCTGTGGCTTAAATCTCCATTCAGCCCCAAACCTTCCCATATTAACCTTTCACCTTTTCATTACTATGACCGTCAATGTCGATCTCTTTCTCTTTATTTCAGGCGGAAGAAGGAAATATTGAGTACAAGGTAACTTTTTTTTATAACAGGTTGTATTTTTGACCACATCGGTAGAAGATAAAGAATATGTAGATAAAACATGTGATTGTTAGCATTTAAAGGTGAGATTATTAAGTTAAAGATGGTCCACACACTGATTTACAAGAGTCCTACAGAATTAGAAAGTCCTTAGTTTTCAGGACAAACTAGCATTTCTTATTGAAATGATGCTTTTTGACAACAGTGAATCAGCTGCTGCTGCTTTTCAGGCTGTAAAAGCTCCTGTTTGACCAAATTGTGTGTTATGATGCTCTTCATAGCTGAAGTTGGTGAATCCCACTCAGTACCGTTTTGAGCATCTTGCCACGCAGTTGAAATGGCGTCTGCAAGAAGGCCGCGGCGAGGCTGTCTACCAGATTGGCGTTGAAGACAACGGGCTGTTGGTGGGCCTAACGGAGGCCGACATGAGGGCATCGCTCAGAACCTTGAAGAGGATGGCAGAGAAGTTGGTCCACGTTTATAACAATGTAACATGGAGCTAAACCCAGCAGAGTATTTCCTGTTAGCCATTGCTAGCTCATTACGTGCATAAGCTAAACTCAGCCACGTGGGTTTGTTAGCTAACCTCAGGCAACTTCTCCTTATGGAGTTTTAATGGTGTCGGTTTACAAAATCAAACCTGAAAGTCCAGCTCTGGTTCTCTGTCATCAGAGTCGGTGCTGATATCACCCTCCTCAGAGAGCGGGAGCTCGACTATGACTCGGACAGAAGCACCCGCAAAATCGCAGAAGTTCTGGTCCGAAAAGTTCCTGATGACCAGCAGGTGAGGTTTTTCCTTCAGTTAGGTTCCTCTGGAGAACCTGTGTCCTGACAAAATCAACAACACACATGTTTATTCATTTTTAACCCTGACTGAACCTGGTTCCTCATCACCTCTGCCCTGGACTGGACCGGACTCCATCACATCTGACCTGGACTGCACCTGGTTCCCCCTCACCTCTGACCTGGATTGAGCCTGATTCCTCATCACCTCTGACCTTCGGCTGTTTCCACACAGTTCCTGGATCTACGGGTGGCTGTTCTAGGGAATGTAGACTCGGGGAAGTCGACCCTCCTGGGTGTCCTGACACAGGGTGAGTTAGACAACGGACGTGGGCGCGCACGACTCAACCTGTTCAGACATCTGCATGAAATCCAGACGGGTAGAACCTCCAGCATCAGCTTTGAGATCCTGGGCTTCAACAGTAAAGGAGAGGTGAGCTGACACACACACATTGCTGTCACACACCTATGCACACGCTCATGCACTTGCACATTTTTGGTATTTCAAAAATCAAACCGTACTATTAACACTGCAAAAGTTAGCTACTCTTGCGTGATTTTCAACACATCACACAATGAGGGCATCGTACACTTCCATAGCTGGTTCTGGTCTCAGTTCCATGGAGCTCAGCAGGAAGTATGCTGGCCGAGGGAAGAACAGCATGCTCACCCGTGAACTGGCACTGCTGGCGACGCGTTGGGCCAAGGAGGGACTGTTGCTGATGCCTGACCGGTTCACTGCAGATTAGCCAGCCAGGGACAACTCGATCAAACCGATTACTCCTTGCTCCCAGGCCATTAGCATCTGTTTCTCCAAGCTAACAGCTAATCTTAAGTCAAATCAAATCAAATCAATCTTTATTTATATAGCGTCTTATACAATCAAAATTGTTTCAAGGCGCTTTCCAGAATCCCAGGGCCTGACCCCAGACAAGCAACAGTGGCAAGGAAAAACTCCCCTTAACAGGAAGAAACCTTGAGCAGGACCAGGCTACATTAAAAACCTGACGCACCCCTCATCCTCATTACCAGGAACATGTAAACAAATTATATTTGCTGAGGACCTGCTGCGTTAACCTGCTGCGCTAACACCTGCAGGCCCAACTGATCATGTGTCCTCCTTCGTTGGTGGTGCTTCAGGTAGTCAACTACAGCGACTCCCGGACAGCCGAGGAGATCTGCGAGAGCTCCTCCAAGATGATCACCTTTATTGATCTGGCCGGACACCACAAGTACTTGAAAACGACCGTTTTCGGCCTCACCAGCTACTGCCCCAACTTCGCCATGCTGATGGTGAGCGCCAACACCGGCATTGGTGAGCAAAACCGTCACCAGCAGGTGACAGATCAAATATTGTTTCCAATTCCATGTGATACTCCACAGCGCCCCTTGCTGGGAACACATGAGCTCAGCCCCAGAACATAAGCTTTATTGCCTTTGCGTTTACTATATTTAATGTCTAAAATGTTAATTTAAATGCTGTTTTAGCTTCACAGCTCAGATGATTTCTGTAGAAAAACTACATAGTTTGTTCCAAATTCTGGTATCATCCATTTTATCCTCAAACAGCTGGTACGACCCGTGAACACCTGGGCCTGGCCATGGCGCTCAAAGTTCCTATCTTTATTGTGGTCAGTAAAGTGGACCTGTGCTCCGGCAGCACCGTGGAGCGGACTGTCCGCCAACTGGAGCGGGTCTTGAAGCAACCGGGCTGCAACAAGGTTCCCATGGTGGTGTCCAACCCCGATGATGCCGTCACAGCTGCGCAGCAATTCACACAGTCAACATGGTGCGTTCAAGTACTCTACCAGTGCTGGTTCTTGTTGATTTTGTTACAAATGTTGTATTATTATTCTATTTAAACATTGTCAACAACTTCTGGACAAAGACTGAAAACAATACTGTGTGTGTCTATGTGTGTGTGTGTGTCTATGTGTGTGTGCAGCGTCACTCCCATCTTCACACTGTCCAGTGTTTCTGGAGAAAATCTGGATCTCCTCAAAGTGTTCTTGAACATCCTTCCTCCACTGAGCAACAGCAAAGAGCAGGAGGAGCTGATGCAGCAGCTCACTGAGTTCCAGGTACACACACACACTCTCTAACAGACACACACCAATGTTCTTATGTGTGTGTGTGTGTCCAGGTGGATGAGATCTTCTCTGTTCCTGATGTTGGCACTGTGGTGGGAGGAACTCTGTACAGGTGAGAACACAGGTGAACTTCTGTGAGTGTACAGCTGAGTGTTACTGCTCAGCCTGCAGGGGGCGCTCACAGGCCCCGACAGGGAGAGCAGAAGAAAGGAAACCCCACACAAACCCAATGGGAAGAGGTAAACAGAACTGGGTCCACCAACATGTTCCAGGTTCTGGCATCTGAGTCCCCCCCCCCCCACACACACACACACAGTTGTTTGGTTGGTGTGTTGTCAGATGCTGGTGTGTGATTGGTCCGTGATGTGTGTGTCTGTATCAGCGGCACCTGCAGGGAGGGCGATCGGCTGGTGGTTGGGCCCACCGACCAGGGACGGTTCCTGCGTCTGAAGGTGGGCAGCATCCAGAGGAACCGCTCAGCCTGCAGGGTGCTGAGGGCCGGGCAGGCCGCCACGCTGGCGTTGGGAAACTTTGACCGCTCGCTGCTTAGAAAGGTCAGAGGTCACATGGGTTCACAGGGCATCTTCAGCTGACCTGTAGCTGGTGGGCGGAGTTAACTCTGCACCAGAATTAAATGAAATCTGTATATTGGCTGTTCCAGGGGATGGTGTTGGTTAGCCCGAAGATGAACCCCACTATCTGCTGCCAGTTTGAAGCTGCCATCATCCTGCTATTTCATGCCAAAACCTTCCGCCGGGGCTCCCAGGTCACAGTGCATGTGGACAATGTCCGACAAACGGCCACAGTGGAGTGTCTGCAGGGGAAGGTCAGTTCACCCACGCCCCCTTGTGGGTCATCTGTTGTGACTAGCCACTTCCCTTATTATGCTAACCAGGCCCCCTCTGTCTGCTACAGGAGGAGCTGCGCACCGGCGAGCATGCCGTGGTCCGTTTCCGTTTCATAAAGCACCCCGAGTACCTGCGACTTGGTGCCAAGCTGCTGTTCAGGGAGGGCGTAACCAAAGGCATTGGCCACATCACTCGTCTGCTGCCCCCCCTCCCTCAGAACCAGAACCAAGACCAGAACCTGCAGGAGCATTAGAGAACTCTTTGACTCTGGATGTTGCTCGCCCACCTCTGTAATGCATCTTATTCATCATCATCCTCCTCCTCCCAGCACAAACTGGTGTGTCCACTTCAATCTTCTATTTGAACTGGTTGTGGTCCTCACAGCAACAGGATTATCTCTGTGCCTGGATTTGAAGGTGGTTCCTCAAGCTTTTGGTTCTTCAGAAACATGCTGCAGAAGGTGCATGTACAGAACTGATTGATAGTTGAGAGGTTTCCCATTTCAACACCTGTTTAAACTGGTTGCTGTGAACTGACCATGTCAGCTCTATGGACCAGGTCACATGACCTGAACAGTTGCTCCAGATGTACACTCTGAGGAATCAGGCAGAACCTGCATGTCTGTGACAGAACTGAGAACCTTCTCTGTGATCTTTAGCTGCTTTCAGAAGCCAGAAGGTAACTTCTGTGGGTCCTGTTGAACATTTCAATTCACCTACTGCTGACTTTGCACCTTCTGTTCTGTGGATCTGGTTTTCTTTCTGTTGCTGAATCTACAGAATCAGAGAAAACTCAACATTTTTCAGTACATTTACCAGCTTGATGTTTTTGTCTCTAAATAAAGAAACGGAAGCTGTTCAGTTCATTTTAGTGACCTTAGCTCATGTTAAGAAGGTTCTCGGCCTTCTGGAATCAACTGAACCATCCATGCATGAGAGCAGTGGGGTCAGAGCCTGTTCCTGCTGGGTTCCTCTACTGGTGGCTCAAGTGTTCTAACCTGCAGGTGTGAGAATTACCTGCCTGCCTTCAAACCAGCTGTGTTCAGATGTTGGTGGAAGTTTAAAGAGGAGAAGGTCGGAAAGCCCATCAACACCAGCTAGCATAGCCCATAATAATCAAGAATCAGCTGATATGCAGCCATTAAATTGTGTGTGTGTCTGTTGGGGGTTTACTCATCATCTTCATTAACAGAAAAGACCAAAAATTCAGAAAAACAGATTTATCAAAGAAATAGCTGTGAAAAAGTGGTTAAATAACCAACTTTTATAAGGAAGAAAAAATAAAATGAAACTTCAGCAGATTTACATGAAATTAAATAAGATCATGGAAGAAAAATGTTTTTGTTATTTCAAAAGTATTCAAATCAAAAGTGTCACTGAAATAAATAACATAACATCCAGAAACAAAATCAACAAAATGTGTTTGACTGACACCAACGTTGTCCTTTGTGACCATTGACAGGACCAGAATCCTGACAGAAAATGTTTTCCTCCTTCTAAAGGAGTGATTTGCCCTCCTGGGCTCTTTAGCTGTCCGTCATGCCAGGCTTCGCTGACGTGGTTTGATCCGTAGGTACAGCTGAAAGACCATAGTTTAGAACATCATCAGGTTGCAGCAGGAACAATGTCCCATCATGGTAACACCAAGATAAAATACTAGACTCGCTAACAACATGCTAATGCACCCTGTGTTGGGCCAGGAATATGTCGGGGTGGACTGACAGCTCACCCCCAGCAGGTTACGGGGAATGTAACCTTCGTTGTCTCCGCACCGTGCCCACCACCACTCCTTCTCCACTTCATCCTCTCGACTCAGCACTGTCAGGCAGTCTCCCTCACTGAAGCCGAGCTCGTCATCATTCTGGGGCTCATAGTCCCACAAGGCGTACACCACGCCGTGGTTCACCACACCCATCTTCTCCTGAACACCTGCCAAAGACACAAAGGAACAGCTCACAAAGAAACTCAATCATCTTGAAAAATCTAACAGTTTGAAATGTCTTCGCAACCCTAAAACACAATAGGTGGTAAAATCACTGATGTCAGCAAACTTCAAACCTCCACAAAGACCATTCTGGAGTACCCAGCTCCCTCCCTCCTGTGCCTTCTACTGTGTTCTGGTCTGGAATGTGCTCATGTTCCTGACAACAGTAGAAACTCATAGCACTACTCCAGAACTCACCCTTCTGTCGGGGTCTGTTTTTCTTACCGGAGAGGAACTGGGAACACTGGGCGTAGCCGTCCTCCATCTCTTCACATTTGTCCGCAGCTGTCTGCATGTCGCTGTAAGTGGTGGCGAACACTGCCGTCCCTGACTCTACCAGGAACTTACACAACTGGACATTGTTGCAGGAGGCAGCACAGTGCAGGGGGGTCCTACAATGGGCACCAGAGAAGTGTTAGATTGGTCTGGAACACAAAGTGCTAGCATGAATGCTAACAGCTGCACTACATTTACCAGCCATCACTGTCAGCAGCGTTGGCATTTACTCCAAACTGGACCAGGAACTTGACAATCTCGGTGTGTCCGGCACAGACGGCGTTATGCAGCGCGGTGATGCCCTCGTCATTCGCCGTGCTAGGATCTTCCACCTGCACCAAAGACCTCCGTTAATGAAGATCCAACCATTTTCATGGCTGGATCAGATGCAATTGAGACAATTAATTAATTAAGTATTTATAACTGTCTGCAGAATCTCAGCACCGCCACCCTGGAATGATGGTCCATGTGGGGAGTTCTGGTTTGGACCAGCTTGTTTGACTGGGACCAGAACTGGACCCTCTCCGACCCCACCCACAACAAATCCCCCAGGATCAACTGACCATCATTATTGAACACTTTTTTCAAGTGTGAACTAGACTCCGCCCACACAAAGACCGACTCACATCATAGATCACTCTCTGGACGAGTTCGTACTCGCCCTCCAGAGATGCATCCAGCAGCAAGACCAGAGGGTTGAACTTGACCCGCATGCTGCGGTCCTGTGGATCCGAGCTGCTTTGCCAGAGGATGGACTTCTTCCCCTGAGACAGAACCCAGAACACCATCATCGTCTGAGAGGATGCCTCGCAGTTGCATAAAAAAACCAATCAATCTTTAACCAAAGGACTCACCAGGGGCACCTGCACCTGCTCTGTGACCTCTGGTGGGGGTAGGTGGATGACATCAGCTCCTTGCTTGCTCTGAGCACAGCAGGGGTATGTTGTGGGTGGATAGGGGTGGAACTCCTCTGTCAGGTGTTCCTGGTGGGCAGGAGAAGGCGGACCTGCTTCTTCCTCTTTATCCTCCAGCAGGGGCAGCAGAGCGCGACAGGTGGCAGGTTCAGTGACAGGACAGCGTGAGGGCAGAGGACGCAGGGTCACATTGTCATCTTGATTTTCATCTAATGGCTGACCATCACTAAATTTCTCATCCTCCACAAGCTGAGGATTGCCCCAGGTCTGCACAGGAACAGTTTCCATTGCAGCCAGGGTGGTTTTCTGATAGAGCAGCTTCTGAATATTGGGTCCAGCCGGGCCCTCGGGTTCTGTGATGGAGCTGCGTTTCTTTAAAGGCCGGGGAGCGTGATGTAGGCGGCGGCGCAGGGCCTCAAGGTCCACATCACTGGGGATTCTATGAGGGTTAGAAAGGAAGGGGAGGAGCTTGGTAGGGCTGAGAGGGCGAGGGGTGGAGCATTCGGCCGTTCCTCCACCAGTTTCTGGGGCACCCAAACAACTGCTGTCCAGCTCCATCCCATCATGTACACATGAGGAAGAATTCACATTTGAGCTGTCTACAGGCTGCTGCCCCCCGCTGACTGGGAAGA
The DNA here is from genome assembly GCF_901000725.2 of Takifugu rubripes. Classification (NCBI taxonomy): domain Eukaryota; kingdom Metazoa; phylum Chordata; class Actinopteri; order Tetraodontiformes; family Tetraodontidae; genus Takifugu; species Takifugu rubripes. The sequence goes on from NC_042301.1 coordinate 8,720,219, forward strand.
CTGGTTTACCATACACTGTTAGGGCACAAACAACAAAAATTATAACTAAAAAATATTTTAGCTCACTGGTTTATCAAAGACTCCAGTTCTAACTGGTTTAGAACCAGTTACAGAAGAAGCACCTCTCGGCCAGCTGCAGGGCAGCGTGCCATGGCCGCTGAGCTGGAAGACTTTCTCCGGCGCCACCTGCTGGGTGTACATGGAGTATATGGATGAAGTTGCCACAGTCTGAGGCTTCTGAAGTGTGGTCGGGGGAGGGTCAGACAGGTCAGAGGTGTAGGGCCGCACGGCAGCGGCTGGTGGGTTTTCCTGTTTGGCAGGCAGAGGCAGAGTGTAGCTGTTGCAAGACAGTCCCGGAGGCCGGCGCTGAGCCCCGGCTGGACGAACCTTCCCAGGGAACGTTCCAGTGCTGTAAGTGGGCATGAAAAAAGCCGCTGTCCTAAACAAGGAGAGTGGTTTGGGTTTCCCTGCAGGGACGGCCCTCTTTGTGGAGGCCTGACAGAGAAGGGTTTGAGTCACACAGCTGATCCAGCAGGTATCATCTCAACATCTGCATACCTGGTGGTCCATGAGCAGGTTCTCTGTCAGGTTCTTGGTCTGTGTCGGGACAGTCGGAGGTGAGCCTGCTCCAGTGAGGATGGCAAAGAAATTACCACCTGCAAGATGTTAATCCACATTTAAAACCTGTACTGAAAAATCTAAAAGTTCATCAGAGACAGAAAAGTCCAACAGACCGGAGCATTGGCGGCTGAGGCCTGACATGCGTGGCAGGGTGGAGGCTTGGGCAGAACCTTTACCAGACTCCACACACAAGCCCCCCCACTCCAACTGTATGCCTATTTTGGATGTAATGAACCCTGTGAAGAGCAAATGAATCAAATATGGAGGATGGAGCTTCTCTGTGTGTTTCCTGTTCAGCACAGAAAGACACAAAGACATTACGGTGTTCACCTGAGGCCGGTTTCACTGGTCTGGGAGGTGGCTTTAAAGAAGAGTCCTGCGTGGCTGAAGTGGGACTGCTGCTGTCTGGGCACTCCATATGGTCCAGTACGGGAGGTCCCTGAGCACAGGACGTGGGAATGGACTGAATGTACGGTCCCACTGCTGCCACCCTGGAGAGGGCGCTGTGCTGAGGAGCCCCTTCCACTGAGCCCACCTGGGGGAACATGTTCATATTTGATGAATGAAGAATGACGAACGTTTAATGAAGCCACCATCACTCACAAGCTGGTTTTCCTTCTGTTGCAGAGCAGCTTTCTTCTTCCAGAGTCGCTGTCGGAGCTCAGCTACCCGCTGGTCCATCGCTGCCACTTCCAGGTTCCTCTTGTTCAGGCTGTTTCTCTGCTGCTGCAGATGGTTGCTGTGATCCTGGTTCCCTTTGGTTTTCAGCTGGAGGGACAGAGATGACGCTTGTTAGCGTAGCTGTTAGCAGGGTTTCTACAGTACAGTTACCATGTTGGAATTCTGACCTGCAGCTCTTTGTATAGACGCTTCAACTCAGCTGTGGAGGTGCTGTGATGATAGTAATGAGGAGGAAGCACCTCGAGCCTGTTGCTCTTCAGAGCTTCCAGCTGGTCACTCAGCTCCTCCACCCTGGACACAGCCAGCAGGAGTTCTCTCTGCTTCTGCTGAAAGAGCTCGCTCAGCTGCTCGATCTCCTCCACTGGGGACAGAAGAACAAGTGAATACATGACAAAGATCTCCATCTATACCGGACTTCCCAGAAGATTCAAAAGTCTAATCTTTCCTCAAGAGCTGAAACTTCATTGAAGATCATCAAAACACAATCTTTCACACGTTTAGAGTAAAACTTTGTCTGATGGTCTCCTGAAACACTAACCCAGTTTGCGGTTGCTGAGCCGTTTTTGCTCCACCTCACCACGGAGCGCTCGCACCCACTGCAGCTGGGCTTCCTGGTTGTGAGCATTCTCTCGAAGCTGCCGCAGATGCTCCTGTTCAGACAACTCCTGCTGCTCCTGCAGCTTCAGGCTCATGAGCTGCTGCTCCTGCAACAGACATAAGTTCAGTCTGACAGACTGGACTCACAGGATGGTAGAAGGTCCACCTGTGTTCTCTTCACTGATGATAGTGCAGAAGGCCCTCTGGAGCACCTTGGAGGCCAGCAGGTGTTGCTGGCTGTTGATCTGCTGCTGCTGCCAGGTGGCCAGATCCTGAAGGTCGCTCAGAGTGACATTGATTTGAGTTGTTGAAGCCTGAAACATACATATTGAATTAGAACTCACTCACTCACTCCATCCATCCATCCATCCATCATCCAGTGAGTGATCCAGAGTGATCCCCCTGTCGCTCACCCCGTTTTCCACAGATCTCTCCTCTGAAGAGTCCATTTGATTCCTCTTCATTATCATATCTGCAGCTCTGGATCTGCCAGGACCAGGAAGTGTCCGGTGCCGCAGGAGGTATCGAACCTCCCCCCTGTGCTGCCCCCACTGCTGCAGCACCTCCATCATGTGCTCCCTCTCTCCGACCATCCGTTCTGTTGGGTAGGAACAGGAGGAAGGGGAGCCATCAACTCTATATTTGGTCATATAGATGCAGCCATAAGTTAAAACCCTTTTCCTGGTCAGCCGAACCAAGGTCACCTGAGCTCTGCCACATCTCAGCCAGGTAACACTCCCCCTCTCCGGGCTCCTTGCAGAACTCGACTACATCTCTGCACAGTGTCTCTGGCATGATGGGAACTTCGCTGATGTTTTGGTCGTTGTTGCTGCGGTACACAGTTAGGAACATCTGCAAATGAAACATTTAAAAGCCTTAAAAATTGTTTTCATCAGTCACCCTGTTTTCATCAGGTAGTTGCATCCAGCAGGCGATCTGGATCTGCTGTCCAGAGCAGAGTCAACACTTACAACCCGCCCACAGCCCCACTGGGAGCCGGTAGGGGGAGGAGCCAGGAGTTTACATGCTCACAGCCCCAACGTCCTTACTTGCAGCTGAATCCAATTTACCCCCCTCTATCCCAGTATAACCAGACATTTACCCTCTCTGTCCAAGTATGACCATTAATGTGTATTTATATATTCCAGTGTTTCCACGTGGAAACAAATATTTCTTTTAACTTCTAACATGGCTCCGTTTGAGTGTGATCAAGGTGTAAATCTATAGTTGGATTATTTCATTTATCAGGTCATCTGTAGATTTTGGTTACAACAGAAATATAACAGATGGATAAAGAAAATAAATCCTTTTAGGATTGGGAAATAAGAAAATAAAGTATATATTTAAGACTAAAAAATTATTAGTTCATAATTTGTTAATAATTTTAAAATATTGGTAATTAAACATTTGTGTTAAATCGGCATAAAATAATAATGGAAACAGTCTAAATCTGAATAAATCAACACTGCAGGTTGAACTTTGATTACAGTAGCGTGATAGCAGATTTGAATCGCCCCAAAACACAAGCATTCTCACACACACACACGTCTGAAACATGTCAACAGTTTCCTTAGCAGCAGTGACGTCAGTGTTTCTGACCACAACGCTCCGCCAACACCAGCAGCCAATCAGGGGGCTCATCGATCAAACGGACTGATCAGGTGACTCACAAACGCCCTGCCCGAGTGGACGTCTGGAGCCATATGGACCACAGTACCACGTGACTCACTAATATTGGATTAGCGCGCGCGCGCACACACTCAATTTTAACAAACATGCACCTGCTGTTCAGGAAAAGCAGGAGCTGGAATGTTGCATTGAACTCTTGTTGACACATTGTTCCACAAGATGCTACGTGCTAGTGTCCTCGCAAACAATTTTTTAAAAGAAACAAAATTCGGCCAACCATAACAACAATCTCCTCAAAGATTCGGCTGAAAGTGCAAAGGATGATAGCACTAGCCAACATTAGCGCTGTTTTAAAGTGAACGAACATCAGAACGAATAACTGACTGGCAGCTTTCACACCATGTGATCAAACTCGATAATGGGTGAGGACTACTTTTTGCCTGTAGTTACCACACCAGCCTCAGCTGTTTGTGCAGTTTTTATAGCAACAGTTACTAGGCAGCAGCGCAGAGCCTGAAAAAGATGAAGTCAAATCAGGAAACAGCAAAAAGCCAAAACATGGTTCTTATTGGAAGCGTCAGATGTGAGTAAGCAGAAGTTCTGGCTTCCCCATTCTGCCCTTCATCACACTCCACCGTGAAGTCCAGTTAATCATCAATAATACTGGGAAGGGGCTCCCAGGTGGTCCAGTATGCTCCATTCTGTTTGGGACTCTCTCTGGCTCTCACACGCACATGCGCGTTCACACACACGGATAATAACTACACTTTAGATCAAAGAATTCACTTTAAACAAGCAAATATTTCAGATCTTTTGAATAATCCCAGAGTTCTGCCTTTTAAAATCGATTTTAACAACAAAAAAAGATTTATCTGAAATCTACACGCGTCTGCATGCACTAAACTGTACATGTCCAAATGCAAGACTGCATTGTTCGGGTCCGTCAGAATCGGACTGTAAACTCTCGGTTCCACCTGATTTAAACGGTCATTAATCAGGTCGGTTCGGATGAATCAACTTCTTGTACATGAACAAGCGGACGTGCTGCTCCACTCACCGGCATCATGTCGGCACCTGCCTCCTCTTCGTCACATGTGCGGTTCCGCCCAAATGCTGTGAAGAGCTCAGCCTCCCGGCTCAGACTGAGGCCACCAGTCACGACGACGATATCCTTACTCTAGCTCTTCGCCGAGCCACGCCCACTACTGGGCCCATGCGGCCCCATCCACAAGGGTTAGACGTGCTTCCGCTTTTCAGAATAAAACCAAGACGCGATCGGAATCTTTAAGACCGGTCGGAAAATCGTCCCTTCAAAATAAAATCTAAAAACACGGCTGTCTGTTTGCCATTTCCATGTGTTGGTTTACTGACCCTCAAATCTTCATCCATCCATCTTTGACCAGGTTTGTCTTAACTGTGTCCAGTTTGAGGTGATTAGAGCCCCAGTGTACTGAAACTATTGATTATGATCAGATTCATGTGGTTTTCTACAGTCACACAGCAAGCGCCAGTCACCGGAACCTTAGTTTCTTTTTAAGGAACCTTACACTTACTCTGAAAGATGATGTTGATGATCTGAGGTTCCTGCATATTAAGACCACAACCACCAAAGGGTGACCAAGAGGTCCAGCTCATCCAGCCTATGCCCACATTCAATCGGTAAATGAATAAAAGAGCTTTTAGATCTTTCAGCCAGTGGACGTGTCTGTGTGTGTAAGCGCATGACCTTGGGTTAAACCTGCTGGCCTTTCATGTGACGTCATGTGTTCTACAGCGCCCCCTATCGAACAAAATGCCCATCTACAACATATCATGTTTTCATTAATGATTTCTCAATATTTCTCTATAAATGTAAGATATTTAATAAAACATGTGAACAAACACTCCAGTAAACAAACACACAGGTGTTTGTGAGTTATTCACATTCAACTACAATTCACCTGTACATCCATAAAGTGGAATATTGGACAGTCTCTAAACGTAGCGCAGTGCGCGCAGTCATACAGCTAACCCTGAACGCCTCACGGTTTCTTCCTGCTCTGCTGTCCTGGCAGCTTCCTGCGGTCCTTCATGGTGTTCCTCTTCCTCTTCTTGCTCAAAAAGTTCTCCAGCTTGCCGCTCTTCTTCAGCTGCTCGTATTTTTCAGCCAGCTGCAGTTTTTTCTTCTCGGCTGCAGAAGCACAGAGAATGTATAAGGTTTCACATAAATGTTCTGGATCTTGGATGTCTTCAAATGACCTCCTCCTTAATTCAGAAAAAACTGAGGTCATGGTGTTTGGTCCTGAACCTCTCAGGGATAGATTAGATCACATTATCACTCTAGATGGTATCTCATTAACATCTAGTCTCTCTGTGAGGAATCGTGGAGTAACCTTTGACCAAAATCTGTCCTTTAACTCACACATTAAGATAGTCTGTAGAAGTGGCTTTTTTTCACCTGAGAAACATCACAAAGATCAGGAAACTACGCGGCATGATGCTGAAAAGTCAGTCCATGCATTTGTTACTTCCAGGCTGGACTATTGTAATTCTTTATTATCAGGGTGTCCAAAAAACTCTTTAAGAATCCTCCAGCTGATCCCAAATGCTGCAGCTAGAGTTCTGATAGGTATTGACAAAAGAGATCACATAACTCCTGTACTGGCGTCTCTTCATTTAGCTACCTGGCCCCCGTACTGTGGAACCAGCTCCCTGTCCAGGTACGGGAGGCTGACGCCATCTCTACTTTTAAGATTAGACTTAAAACCTTCCTCTTTGAAAAAGCTTATTGTCAGTAATTCTGTAGTTCCAGTTATTATCCTAGACATAAGTATCATATTTAGAGGGTAATCTAATTATTAGGTTAATATCTTAGTTATGCTGCTATAGGCCGAGGCTGCCGGGGTCCAGAAACATGATCACCTGAAAGACCTCTGTTAGGTCATGGTCTCTCTCCTCTCCTCTATAATTATTGTACTTGCATGATCTCTGCCTATTCTCTCCTCTATCTGTCCTCCCCCTTCTCCTCTCTCTACCCAGCCAGCCATCAGCAGGAGGGTCCCCCTACATGAGCCTGGTCCTGCTCAAGGAGTTAGGGTTAGGGGAATGGGAATGCAACAGTGAGAAGGAGATGCAGAGCACAAAGAATAAATGTTCTTACAGTTCTTCAGGAAAAATGGCATTGCGCCATGATTGGCTCGCTCCCTCTGCTGTTTCCTAAACTGAAGCTCTCGTTCCCTCTGCTGGTCACGGTTCTTCTTTGCTCGCTCCTGGTTGTCCTGTGAGCGCACGCGCACACACACACACACACACACACACAGACAAACACACACACACACGTTGGGTTGCCATATTTTGCAGTGAATCATCCTTTCAACCCGTGTTCATACCATCCTCTTTAGAAGGAAGTGCAGTTTTTCCTTCCTCTTGTCATTTTTTGTCTTCTTTAGTTGCTTCTGGACCATCTGCAGACAAACAGCTGATCTACAGATGTTCTTCAGGTAAACTTCCATAGTTTGGAAACATCCTTGGTTCTCTCACCTCTTTCTCTCTGTGTTTGATGTCATCGATGAATTTGTAGGTTTTCTCAAAAATCTGTGGTTTGTATTCTCCGGAGAGGTCGTCAAACCGAGGATCTCGAAACATCTAGAAAATAGAGGAAGATTTGAAGGAGCGAGCGAGCACATGCTGTCATCTCATGTTTCTACACTCACTGCTCTCCTGACGGGGACCACCTTACGCAGAAACGGTGCCGGCCTCTTGGTTGAAACTTCCGTTGGCCTAGAAACAGCAGACTGTAATCATCAGCCATCAGCAGGTGAGTCAAGCAGAGCAGTGGGTGGAGTTACCTGTTTTTATTCAGGCGTTTATTCTTCTTCTCCTTCTGGCTTTCTGCCGGCTGCTCATAGGCCACCTCATTGAAGACCCTGGTTCCAACTCTGTTCTGCAGCTTCAAGATGTCCTCAAAAGACATGTTGGAGAGCTCTGATTGGATGACAGAAGAGCAGCTTTGACTCTGAATTCACTCAGCTTTTTATGTTGATTTCTTTTAGCTCAGACCACCAACAGTAAGACTCACCTTTTTTAATATCTTCTCTTGTCTGGATCTCAGAGGTCCCAACACCACCATCATGGTCTTCTTCCTCTTCATCGGGCGCTTCACTGTCTCTGTCCTCTTCACCATCACCAGACTCTTCCACAGCAGATGCTGATCCCTCGTCGTCTTCATCACTGCTGAATTCTTCCTCTTCCTCTCTTGTGCGACTGCTCTTCCCAGTTTGCCTTCCATATCTTCCAGTAAGGAGACTGAAGTTTTTATCCACATCGGAACCATCTTCCTCAACGTTGCTACTTGGGGTCACTGGGATCTTGTTGGACGCCTCCTGTGGACACCGCTTCTGTCTGCTCTTCATCTCTGGGCTTCTCGGGAAGGACTGTGGGGCAGTTTCCTGGTTCGGGTACCTTTAGGTTCTTGCAGCCTGAAATTCAGTAAAATGCTTCAACAACACAGCTTAAAATGAGACAGTAGCTATCATAATTTTTATTTAATCACTGTTTTGTCATCTCGTGTTGGCTGTGAAAATATGATTCCAATCATTCTGTTTAAAATCATTGACTTTACAGAAGAACCGGGCCTGCAGCTCGTCCTTGATCTATCTACACACAACTTTACTGTCCAAATTGAAGAACGAATGTTTTGGAATGTGAATTGAGCTGTAGCTGCCAAATGTGGAAGTGAATAAACCCCAATCTTCCATTTAAATACTTTAGGATAAATGAATCGCTGCTTCCGGTTTGAAATGTATCCATGTTTGCTAAATAGTTATGGACACTATACCCACAAAAAAAAAAAAAAGTCTATCTGACGTCAAATTAAAAAGTCTAATACCTCTTTTTTCGCTTTTAGCTTGTTTTGAGGAGCTCCATTATCCACGTGCTTCCTTAGGACCGGTGTTCTTTCCGGTTTCAAAATAAATATTTAACTAATGCGTTATACAAAGAGATTTAAAAAGTAAGTAAATTAATTTATCTGTGTCGGTGTGCTTGCCATCTGCTATAATTCACAGATGCCTCCAGACCAAATTGGACATCATGTTCCGTACCGTAAAACGCTTAAATACTTATTTTGTAAGTACTTAGTCTAATATCCGGCCAAACCGGAAATATTATCCTATGACTTCAGACATTATAGGCCGCCCTCTGCTGGTCACATAAATATCTTCTAGTAGTGTAAACATGAAGAGAAACTCGTGCACACGAAGTTTTACCTGTTCCGACACATATAACCATAAATATTAATATTTGACGAACTGGTACGCAATCACTCTGTTGACACACTTAAACACCATGAATGTTGCCTTTAGGTAAGAAAAGCACACAGTTGTTCAAAAGTGTCTTTAATTGTCCAGAGGCACAGATGTAATTTATTTACAAAAAACTCCAAAAACTGAAGCACTTAAATATTCTTCTTTTCTTCTCCACTTTGGGGCAGAAAGCGAGTTCCACCCCTGAACGGGTCCCCAGCTCATCGCTCCTTGCTCAAGAGTGTAGTTCCCTGGCACCACCTTGAAGCAAGTGCAGCTGGCAGTCATAACAACTCCATGTATACACTTCAGAGCTTTTTCTTCTAAAGGAAACATCAGGATTTTCCAGCTCCTCTCCGAAACACATTTTAATCTGAGTATTTTTTTCTTCCTAACAAGATTTGTAAAAGAGAAAAGAAAAATCACTGAAAACCACTCTAAATTCAGATTTTCAAAGGAAAACCAAAAGAGATGAAGAACAATGATGATCTGTGTCAGACCAGGACAGAGCGACCACTATGGTCTCACTCCTCGTCAGTCCATGTGTTCTCTGCAGCGGTGTGTTTGAGCGCCACCTCTGATCGCACTATGCTCTTCATGGCTCTCTGCATCAGCCATGTGCTCAGGTGGATGGTGACAAATGCCCCCCCTGACACCCACAGCCAGTTCCTCCTAAGCCAGCTCTGAGGCTTCATCCTGCATCACTACTCAAGTGGACCTCTAAATTTCAGAAACAAGATTCAGAGTTCTACCATTCAATCAAAAAATGACTAGTTATACTGGAGCAGACTGACGGGCACCTGGAAAAGGAATGGGGATTTCCTGCGGCACACCTGGCCGGTTCACTGGCTCTTGGCAGTGGGAGGAGCTGTAGAAGTTGAGATGTAGGTGATGATTCCTGGTTCAGGGACAAGTTCCTCTTTGGTTTTGTGGAGCAGGGGGTTCGCCTTCAGTTGGTACCAGCCAAGGTGGATTAGGCCAAGGCTCGATCCCATCACAATCAACACTTTATAGTTCTTCCAGATGTCCCGCAAGCTCATGGTGAAGGGTACAAGCTGCAAAAAACAACAAGATGGTCATTTCCTGTTGGTTAGTACAGTTGGGGGGGGTTACCATTGAAATGGAATAAATGCAAAATGATTACGGACACTTGTGATTTAAAATTCAGAAATCCAATTTCTGAGCCTTTTCTCAAAATTCTGTTTTTTAAACTATATTGTATATTGCAGTCTGAGAGCTCAAATCTCCTACAGCTGTAGTCCGGTGTAATTACCACGTCGATTTATGATCAAAGCACCCTTGTCAATGCTCATTACGCAATACTTCGAATAAAAATCACAAATTCTGCCCGTGGATGTAAACTTATGAGCACAACTGTAATGCAATCATTAATAAATACAATTGTAAGTCTGTCCATTTTTATTTTGATACCTAGTTCATTGCTACACTGATAAACTATGTAAAGTTTAACCCAGTGAACTGTTCAGTGTGAACTGTTAACGTTTTAGCTTAGCAGCGGGGAGCGAGCATCGCTTTTATGTGAAACCGCGTGATTTCTGCCTGTTTGTACAGTTGCACAGGAAATATATCTACCTACATCTATCCATCCAATAATAAACCTGTTTAATAATAAATCAAATATCATGACCGGGCTTAATGTAGCTCACCTTCAAACACCAGCTGATTCTCCTGTGCGGGTCATGACGCTGTCAGGACGCCGACATGAGTTTCCCAAACAAATGCCTGGTAAATTTAATTTTAGTAGATGAGAAATAAAAGTTCAACCCACAAAGAATAACTTTTATCCATCTATATATACATATATATATTAATATCTGTATAATCAATATAATATTTTAAATAATTATAGCTGTGAATAAGCACTAACATATGGAGGCTTTACACTCAGGCAACTATTAAGACATACTGAAATTCTCAGGAGACGCTAAATATGTGGATTTATTTAATGAAAACGAGTTTAATGTAAATATAGCCAACTTGTTTCTTAAAGTGGAAAAAATAATACTTGACGTTGTTAAAAAACTGTAAAAACAAAAAATCTACTGAATATAATGGGGGTATTAAGGCATTAATGTACAATATGTCTGTATTTTGTTATTTAACACTGGTATAAATACAATTGTGAGTTATTCCACTGTACAAAAGCGTGGAGAATCACTTCAACTACTACAGACCTGTCTACTTACTTCAACAATAAAATGTGAGGCATCGGGGGAATTGTGCTGGACTGGATCAAAAGTAATGAATGTGAATGATGTTTGTTCAGCAATCTTGAATGATAAATTGTCAATAAGTAATTCTCATTCAATTTAAACAAAATAAAAATAGTATTTAGGAGATACTGATCTGCAGGATAAGTTGAATTATTATAGAATAAAAAGTGTTCATAAAAAAAGATCTTCATAATTATAATAAGTGCAGGCATTAAAGCAAAGGATGCCAACAGACTTAAACTCATTAAAAAGGCAGGGTCTGTTGTTGGCTGTAGACTTGCAAACTTGGACAAGGTGGTGAGAGACAGGATGGTGTTGAAACTGCGGACAATCATGGACAATCCCTCCCACCCCCTCCATAACACATTGAACAAACTGAGAAGCACCTTCAGCAGCAGACTCCTGCAGCCTCGCTGCTCTAAGGAACGCTACAGGAAGTCATTCCTGCCGTCCGCCATCAGACTGTATAACTCATCCTAACCCAGCCAATAACAATAACTAATGTTTATGTTGTAATTTTATTTCTATATTTATGTATGTATGCTTATAATATGTATATATAGACAAACAGACTGGGGAACTCATTCATCCCCCTAGCCATCAGACTGTTCAACTCCTCACTGGGGGGGAGGAGGGCCAACAGAAGGACTGGAACAACACTGCAATAACATAATACTGGGACATACATTCATTCATTCATTCAGTTCATTTATTTACATTTCTATAGTTTTATATTTATATTCTATTTTTAATTTATTCTATTTTATTTCTTATTTTATTCTATTTTTATTTTTTTTAATATTTTAAACAGTGCTGTACGTTTCTTTGGGGAGATGCTAATTTCCCTAATGGACACCCCCTAAAGGGATCAATAAAGTACCCTGATTCTGATATTATATTATGTATATATTATATACAGTATATATATGCTTATAATATATGCTGTATATATGCTTATAACGTTCTAATCTTATCTGTATTTATTTATTCTGTTTCTATACTTTGTATAGGTTGCTACTACAATTCAATTTCCCCACGGGGATGAATAAAGTACATCTTAATCTTAATTAAAAAACATTCAAATCAGGTGGAAATATCAAACATCTACAGTCTAAAATGTCAAGAAGTATCTCAATATTAAAGCAAAACAGGTTTCAGATACCAAATCACTCTGCAACTTCTACCGTCTTACATACTTCAGTTGCTGCACAGAGGGGCCACAAATGTAGACCGAATCTACACTAAAGAAGAACAGTAGGGATGAAAGATGATGCAAATTCTTTGGACCAAACCCACTCGGTGTCTTAACAGGTAAAATGAAAGCTCACAGACATAATTTAGCTCCAAAGATCACAACTAAAGCAGCCAATAACTAGCAAATAATACAGAGAACGCCTTTAATGATGGAGCAAAATGTGTTGCCGTTTTGCTGTGAAAGAGACTCAAGGAAACAGGTCCATCGGGTGAGACCAGCCCTGCACCAGGACACCCATGTGTGAGGTCAGGCTGCATATTACAGGATTTTTGCTTTTGGAGAGAAAAGCATTCTGGATTTCCCCTCTCTCCCCTCTTTTGGATAAATCACACTCACTGATCTCACCCCCACCCCACCCCACAATCTGGAAATGTAACTTTATGCACAACTTTAGCCCTAAATTAGCTGGTAAATACCCAGGAGCTTGACTAGTGAAGCTATGGGACCTTCAGTAGCAGATTTGTCTTCTCACAGAACCTGATAGCTTTCTGAAATCTGTCTTTGTGATACTGCTGTCCACCTCTTCTTTACTCTAACCAAAATTATGACTTGGACTGAGCTCGAGGTGCCTCTTCTACAATATCGTTAACATTCAGACCGTTACACATTTACTTTTAACTCCAGCACTGACTGTACATATGTGCGACGTGATAAATTTTCTTGTAACTCTGCCAGGTTGAGGTCTGTTGCCTGCAGCCCCTACAGTTTGGTGAGGGGTTCTAGTAGATGCAGCATGAAAGGTGTTCACCAAGTCCAGCTGTGGGCTCCCAGCACAACCCCATCATTCCGCACCACGGCTTTAAGTCTTTAGAAATTATTAACCTATAAACTTAAATACTAGCCAGCTCCATCAGTAGAGACTAAACTAGCTTGACATTTTCACTTTGTGGAGCCACCTATACTTCACTTCCCTGCCTTCCTCTTCTTTCTGTAACTGGCATTCCATAACATCTCCCTGATTCCTGTCAAAGGCAGTCATGAGTACAGGTGTCTATAGCAGGTGGCAGTAGAGCCTGGTGGTCTCTACTGTGTCACTGCAACATTTTTGAACAACAAACCTCATTTTCCAACAACATCAACGCACAGCTGGACAGTTGAAACAAGCCCTTGTCCGAGACAAGAGTCTCATCCATCAGAGGACATCAACCTATCGATTAATGATCAATGGTTCAACCAACAGTTGTCACAAAACTGTCATCAGCACATTAACGCAGTTAGTGACAACATAAGCAATCAGATTTGCAACACTAGAAATTGTGGAAATGCGTCCACACCAGAGGCTCAAGATTTATTGGATCCAGGTAATTAAAAAAAATATATCATCAAATATCATAATAAATACATGTTTTCTATTTACAGCAGAAGATCCTTAAAATGCAGAGCGACGTCAGCATCCGAACATCTCCTGCGAGGCATAGGTCATGTAGAGAAAGCCATCGTCATCTTGGTGGTCTCTGTAGACCTGAGCCATGGTGAGCGCCATGCTGGCCAGCCCACTGTTGTTGACCAGTAAATAGAAGGCCTGAGTGGGCAACAAGGCCATCCTGTTCCTGCAACACGTGACACAGGCACATTAATGTAAAGCTGTGTACTGCCCGTTAGCATCCCGGTGTAAAACGACAGGGTGAGTTCATGTGTTCACAAACACTACCCATTGCTTCAGCAGCGACTTTCCTCAAATTAAGTGTCTTCATGGGAACCTTGCAAATCTATAATTTCATAAATGTTTCAATTTCAAGATAAATCAAATTAAACTATCAATAGGAAATTAACTAAATTCGACTATAAAAAAAAAGAAGTTTGTTTGCTTGAATACTAGGTTCCATGCGGAAAACCTGGAGGAACCTTCGCAGGTTTTCGGAGTTTCACGTCTGAACCTCCCGATGTCCGAACCTGACAAATGAGCTTACCTGATGATGGTGACGAATTGCGTCATTGTGAGCTCGTGCGGCACAAGGAACTTGGTTTTGTCCAGCGGTGGGAGATATTTCTCCCCTTCATAGCGCTCGATGATAACCTGCCGTTGACAGAACCGGGTTAGAGCAGCGGAGCAGCCACTACCGGCTCCCCGCCGCGCCCACAAACTTACCGGGACCTTGTTGGGGAATTTCGACCGGATTCCCGCCACCTCCTGCTTTCTGGTAGCTACGGACGAAGAGCAATACGATCACGTGACGAAGATTTGTCCTCTTATTTTATTTGGTCGTCAAGGAACCTGAAACTTTTACCGAAGTTCTTCCGCTGCTTGAACGGCTTGCTGTGCTGCGGGCGGCTGTGAAGCGGAGACATGACGGCGGCTTCGGGCTGCTGCTGCCACCGCCGTTAAATACGGACGGCTGAGCCGCATCAGCTGATTAGCGCGTGGCCACCGGCACCGTGGGAATCCATCATTTCATACCAGCCGCGGCGGAAGGGGGTGGTGAGGACGAGGAGATGAGTAGGGTGGATAGTTGTGTAAAGGAACCCAACTATAGCTGGAGATAAACCATTTCAATTTCCTTCAAAATAAAGGTTTGTCCAAAATACCGTAGATGTCAGCGTGAGGAGAATATTTTGTATGTTTAAAAGAGGAACAGATTCCAACATTGTAATGTGAATTATATAGGTGTCAGTTCAGAGATGATCTGACACCTATATATATATATATTCAGAGATGTGTCAAAGATGATCTACTCGAACTTCAACTTGACTTTTAATTTGCAATCCCGGGGCGGAAATGCTGCCTTCGCGCTGAAGTTAGACATTTGCTCCATCCTCCCCAAAGAGGACTTGTGTTGTCCAGCATAGACGGCTGTAGATGGACCCGTCCGACCCCCAGAGTATCTTACTCTGAAAGGTCCCCAGCAGCGGACCGAGTGGAACCACGCTGCCTCGGTCCGGCCATGGATGAGCTGGCGACCCCTGCGGTCTTCTTCAACAGCAGCAGCAGCTCAGGTGGTGGGAACGTCAGAGCTCCGCAGGCGAGTGCAGAGGCGGGTAGGGCTCAATACAACATCCCGGGGATCCTCCACTTCCTCCGGCACGAGTGGGCCCGCTTCGAGGGGGACAGGGCGCAGTGGGAGGTGGAGCGGGCCGAGCTGCAGGTAGGCTGCCGCCGTCTCTGCTCCCATTTTCGGACAGTGCTGGTCCGCACCGACCACCGACATGTTCCGATTGAAATGAGAGTTATTCGATTGGTTATTTGATTGGGTATTTGTGCAGCAGCAGCATCACGACCATTCTGGTACTATCTGGGGGCTGGCGGAGATGACGCATTTTCCTCCGAAGGTTCACTTTTGTTGGATGATTTCTGGGCTCCTGTGATATGTAGATTAAATCCATAACTCCGCTTTTAATGTCCATGGTGTCCTCAATCATCTTTACATTATATACCTTCAGGTTTAATCTGAAACATCTTAGAGCAGAATGTTCTCATCGGAGCTCCGAACCTGAGCTAGTACTGCTGTGGTGGTTCCAGTGCTGTCCGGAAAAGGGCGCATACATTTTGTTTTTTGTCTGCGTGATCGAGTTGAGTCACGAAGTGTTGGATGAGCTGGAACTTTGTGCTCACGCGAGCACATACACTTAGGCACAGCGCAAGAAACAGAGGGGTTTACAGAACCTTCTATTTTTAGATTAAATGTGTGTAATATTTATGCTTAACTACTAAAGAAAACAAGATTTGAAAACGCTTTAAAAACCAAAACAAACAGACAAAGATCTCTCTCCTGTCATCTGTCTCCTCCCTCTTTTTACCTGTACTGTTTGTTACTGTGACGACCCACCCTGACAGGAAGTAAACCATCTCTGTGTTCCTGAATGAGCAGAATTTGTCTGAGTGGAGGAAACAGTTGTTACCTTCAGTAATGACTGACCCATTTGTGGTGTGTGTGTGTGTCTCTGTTAGTACATATTGATGACCAGATGTTCACATCTGTGAACATGTTTTGAACATAAGTGAACTTCCTGTTTGCGTCATTAAACGTCTTAATGTTAATGTTAGTCTGAATCAGGTCTGTAGATATCCGGTTTCAGTCACCACCATATTTCCCACAGGGCTTTGCAATATCTGAGGATCTGTTCTGATCATGTAACAACTCTGATGTTCAGCTGTTCTCTTCAACTCCTGATGGCTTTTCCAATTCATGACAGCCACCGTTTTTGTGACGGGTGCGATTAGGACTCAGAAGCAGCACTCTGGAAAACTGGACCGTGGTAATGACTTTTATTAGCACACGGGTAAACAGGAATTCAGGCAGACAAGGAAACACGGGAAATAGTCAGTTCTTCAGGCTCAGGGCCCGCACAAAGTCTATGGGTTGCAGGCTCGGGGAGTAAAATTCTTCTGAGGCCTCCGTCTCAGCTTCCTCATCGCTGGATGCCTCGGACGACAGGGTCTCTAAATTGGCACCCCCACCAGCATTGGGGATCTTGGAGGGCTGGTCAGGGTGACAGCGATGGAACTCGCGGATGAGCTGTGCATCCAGGATGTGATGGGCCGGGACCCATGACCTCTCCTCTGGGCCGTATCCCTTCCAGTCTACGAGATACTGAAGACCCCTTCCACGGTGGTGGGAGCGCAGCAGGCGGCGAACTGTGAAGGCAGGACCCCCATCAATTATCCGTGGAGGTGGTGGCGTCTCAGAAGCAGGCATCAATGGACTTTTACGAACCGGCTTGACCCTTGAGACATGGAAGGTTGGGTGGATCTGCATGGTCCGGGGCAGCTTGAGTCTGACAGCCGCAGGGTTGATGACCTTCACAATAACAAACGGCCCGATGAACTTGGGGGCCAGCTTCTTAGACTCCACCCTCAAGGGAAGGTCTCGGGTCGAGAGCCATACCTTCTGGCCCACCTGGTACTTGGGAGCCTGGGAACGACGGCGGTTGGCGGCTGTCAAGTAACGGTCAGCAGCCCGTAGGAGAGCAGCCCTGGCCTGGTGGCAACGGTGGATGAAGGCCTTGACAGACGGACAGGAAGCTTGCTTCTCCAGGGCCGGGAACAGCGGCGGCTGGAAGCCGTAGGCGCACTATAAGGGGGAAAGTCCCGTGGCAGAGCTGGTTAAGGTGTTGTGGGCGTATTCTACCCACAGTAGCTGCTTGGACCAAGTGGTGGGGTGTCTGGACGCCATGCAGCGAAGCGCAGTCTCCATCTCTTGATTCATCCTCTCCGATGGGCCGTTGGAATGGGGGTGGAAACCAGAGGACAGGCTTACGGTGGCCCCGATGAGGCTGCAGAACTCCCGCCAGAATATGGACGTGAACTGGGGACCCTATGAAGGTGGCGAGGGTGTGAGAACCCCCCGCCAACAGGAGCCAGACGTGAAACAATGGCCGTGGGCAGGGGGCAGAGTCTTGAGTCCAACTCAGCAGTACGCCCCCGTTTAGTGCTGAGCCCTCCCTTTTACTGGGCAAGTGTCCAGCCTGGCCGCAGTAGAGGCAGAGGTTCCCCTGGCGTCGTCGCTCTCGCTCCTCAGGAGTCAGGCTGTTGCCTCCCACCTGCATGAGTTCAGCCCCCCCAGATGCAGGCCCTGAGAGCAGGTTGGGAGCGACTGGAGACCCTTGCAGGCGGGCGGACGAACGGTGCTCCGCCCCTCCCTGGCGTAGCTCCCTTCTCCTTGCCTGGATGCGCCTGTCCAGCCTAGAAGTCAGCTCTATGAGTCCATCGAGGGAGGGTGGAAGATCATAGGAAACAAACGCATCCTTTATGTATGGTGCTAGTCCATGGAGGAAGGCGTCGCACTGGGCTGCTTGGTTCCAGTCATTAAGTCGGGCCCGGGTACGGAAGTCGATAGCGTAGTCAGCAATGGGCCGACTTCCTTGCTTCACACTCATGACTCCCCTGGTGGCCTCCGGGCCCAGAGAACGAGGAACAGGCCGGCGTGCCCCTCTCCCACTCTGCCGTTCCCCACAAGCACGCTCTGCCAGTCAGGTGATTGATGGTAAAGGCAACCTTCGCCGCCTCTGAGGTGAAGGTGTAAGGCTGCAGAGCAAACAGGATAGAACAATTTGTGAGAAACGGATTGCAGCCCTCTGGGTCTCCGGAATAACGCTCTGGGGCTCCCACCTGGGGCTCTGGAGCAGTGCCTGGTGGGGGAACAGGAACCGGAGGAGGAGCTGGAGCAGGAACAGGAGTGACCGGTTGGGTCACTGAGACCGCCAGCTGTTGGACCTGGGTGGCTACTGACGTTAATGCCCGCTCCAGGCCAACCGGCCGCTCCTGTTCCTGCTCCAGCTCCTCCGATAACAGGGAATCCGGCAGGGAAATAACACTGGAAAGTCTCACATCAAAGCAGAAGAACAATCGGGCAAAGACTGCGAGTGCAGGGGAGGCTTATAAGCAGGGCTGATTGGGAATAAGCTGCAGCTGTGCTTGCAGGTGAGTGGAGTTGAGCTGATGGGGTGGGAGTGGCTGGCAGGTAGAGTGGAGCAGAGGCAGGGAGAGTGGAAAATTACTGCGGCAGAGGGACAGGAGGGAACTGGGGAAATGGGGCTGTGACAGTTTTACCTCTTCAGATTTTAATCCCTTTTTTTTTTTTTAATGTGGAAGTTTCATCTTAGAATAAATCATTTTGTCCAAATTTTCATATTATTGAAACTTAGGAGAGTGGGAAAAAAGCTTGTGTTCTCTGTTATTGTGTTTTTTGATCATACCTGAGATCCGGTTCGTCTCTTTGATCATAACTGTCGTTTTCCTCCAGGCACAGATCTCCTTCCTTCAGGGGGAGCGACGAGGTCAGGAGAACCTGAAGAAAGATCTGGTGAGACGGATCAAGATGCTGGAGTACTCCCTGAGACAGGAGAGGTGACAGACAGACAGACAGACAGACAGACACACACACACACACACACACACACACACACACACACACACGGTTATCCGTCTCTCAGAGGAGCTGGTTCTCTGAATGATCTCCTGGGATCTGTTACTTTCCGGGTTTACTTTCATGTTTTCTTTATAAAGGAGCCTTTAACACCTGTGAATTTTATCCTCCTTTAAGCTGCTTAATGTGTGTGTTGTGAGCAAAACTCTTTGACGGCTGACATGGTTTTGACCAGCATTGATGTTTTCAGTGGATCTAAACTGCACCAATAACTTTAACTGGGGCCTTTTTCACGGTCCTGTTTCACATGAAGGATAAATCTGATGGTACGTGAATGCATCACTAATAAATGGTGATGAACATATGTGATGGTTGTCATGCTGATTATTCCTGATTCTTTTATTCACATCAAATCATTTACATATCACATATTTTAATGTGTGGTTCTGTTTCCTCTTACTGGATCAGTGAATTCTGTGTGTGTGTATGTGTGTGAATCTGAGTGTGTGTGTGTGTGTGTGTGTGTGTGTGTGTGTGTGTGTGTGTGTGTGTGCGTGTTCACCCACAGAGCAAAACATTACAAGCTTAAATATGGGACAGAAGTGGAGGAGGTTGAACCTCCAAATTATGATTCAGGTAAGACAATAAGATGAACATCTGTCATTTAGGGTCAGCAGCTGGTCAAGAAGCCACAGAAACCACCGTATGGGGTCGGTGGGGTCAGAGTGTGAGAGAGCGTGTTGTTGGCTTATAGGTGCAACAAAGGGTCAGGGTGGGCCAGAGCTCCGACTCGTGGACACACAGAGTCATACTCATGAGGAATATAGACACTCACCCAAGGATAGATGCTTCTCACTCTTGCTCTCTCTCCCCCTCTTTCAACCCTCTCTCCCTCTCCCACTTGCTCCCTCCCTCATCACTCCATCTTGCTCTTCTCCCTCTCCCCCTCTTCTCTCTCTCTCCCTCTCCCCCTCTTCCCCCCCCTCCCTCTCCTCTTCCTCTCTTTCCCTCTACAGATGATGGGAACAACAGTCCTCCCAGTCCTCTAAACAGCAGCCATCAACTCGGCTGTAAACAGGGATGCCAGCTGCTCAGCAAGTGAGTGTACACAGTGTGTGTGTGTGTGTGTGTGTGTGTGTGTGTGTGTGTGTGTGTGTGTGTGTGTGTGTGTGTGTGTGTGTGTGTGTGTGTGTGTGTGTGTGTGAATGGGGGTTTGTGTGGCGGTCTGGTACAGTTGGTGCGGCTGGTACAGCTGGAGTCAGCTCATCCATGTGTGCTCAGGCTGGAGGTGAGAATGTCGACAGAGTTTCTTCATTTTTAGGGCTTGCTCACTTTCACTTGACAGCTGAGTATTTTCTGTATAATAATCTTGAAACATTTTGATTCAGCGATGTTGTGAACAGCAGTTCTATCCTCAGTTAATTTCGCAGTTCATCTGATTCTGTCCTGAGAACTTGGGTGAAGGCAGGTGAGGGGTGTTTGATTTGTGCACCCTCAGGTACCTGCAGGAGGTAGGATACACCGGCACCATCCTGGATGTGAAGTCTCATAGTGTGAGGGCGCTGCTGGGCCTGACGGTGGTAAATCCTTCAGAGTCTAGACCAGAACCCATGATCAACAGCACCAAAGCATCATCACCCAAGGATGGAGGTGTGCTCAGGTATGACACCTCTGGGCAGAGTGGGTTTTCAAACCATGTCCTTTTTCTCCTCCTCGCTGTCAACCTGACTTTGTGGGTTTTTTCCTCTAGTAAACCTGACCCGTTGGACCGAGCAGCAGCCTTCCGGGCTTTTAAGTTCATTGAGCGCAGAGCTGCAGAATTCAGCATTGAGGATGACAGCGAAGACAGAGACAAAAGCATCCATGAGCCGGCTGAGGTGAGACGTGGCCTCCTGTGGTTTCTTTGGGTCTCATCCATGAAATGTGAGCAGAGTGAATTTGTGTGTAAACTGTTCGTAGACATAAATTTACGTGAATCTCGCATTCACTTGCATTTTAGAAGCTCAGACCTTTTCACAGCTACTAACAAAATCTACTAATAATTTTGACCGTGTGCAGCGCTTGTGAAAATGTACAAACACTTAAATAATGCACTGTTATTGCACTGTTATATATGTAAATAATAAGCAATGCCTTTGAATAACATGACATAGGCATATCCTAAACATGAAAAATGATTAGAAATTTAAAACATTTTGTTAAATTAATTGGTAATAGGTTTAAGATCCACATTAAGCTATCAAAGCACAATATAACATTGCTGGTTTCACATTTCTCCTTCAGTCTGGAGAGAAAATTGCCCAAATTGTTTGGAACTGTACTACCTAGACTAAATTGATCACTAAGGTATCTGTGATTTTTCAGAATGTAGACTATTGTGACACAACTTTACTACCTAACCATCTGGGGTCGCTATTTCATGGATGATTCCTGACAAAGCACTCTCTCCAATAATTCCTGTTATGTGCTCATCTGTATTTGACAGTTAGGACAGTGAGCCTCCTCCTGCAGCAGATACATTTTTTGGCCTCCATTTTTTTATCAAACCACTTTCTTTGATCTCAGCCATGGTTCTGGGGACAGAATAGACCACATTAACTACGTCTACTATCTCTTTTCAGGCTTTTGATTTGCCTGTCCAGGTCACACCACAGCTATTTGGTGACAATAAAATGTGTTTTTTAAACTCAACTTCACTCAAAATAATCTCTGCTTCAGAAAAGTTCTTTTATTCTCTCTCATTATGCTTGTGCCAACACTGACAGGTAAACCGGACGTATCAATGAACACCTCCTTTTATGGTGCTCCTTGCCAATTCATGGGCAGAGATTTATGCAAATAGCTCATGACCGGTAATGCGCTGTCAATTTACAATCATTTGGCATTCCTGATCTTTACACGTGTTTACAATCAGATCTGAGTTTCCCAAACGCAGTTTCACGTGTTCCTGAATCCAGAGTAGGTTTTTAGTGGAGTCGGTTTCTATTTGTAAATCTGTTCACAAATTTACTAATGTTTCGAGAATGAGACCCATTGGCTGCAGGACTCTTCCTCACCTCGTTTCTCTAACAGATGGCGAGGACAACCTCTGACCTCAGTGAGGACACAGACACAGAGGAGGCATTGAAGGGCTTTGACTTTCTGGCAAGTCCAGATGAGCTGGATGGATCAGCGGAGTGGAGGAGCGGCGAGGACAGCGGTGAGTGGGGTGAGACAAGGCCTTTTAAAGAGTCTCCTGATGTTTGTGAAGCATGATCCAATGACCACACTGTCGTTACTGTTGCTTAGCAATGGATTTGTGTTGGTTTGGGACACCTAAATCTGGACCGGACACCAGCAAACACAACAAACCAGCATCACACCCCCTATTAAATACAAACGTTAACTTCTCTAGTCACACTATCTACTATAGTTTATGTCAAGTTTAACTCACCCAAGATTTTCTGAAATAACACTATTAGTTTAATGTTACAGTGGCAGGAAAAGAATGTGGTTAGCATAGCTTAGCATGGAGCCAGGAACCAGAGGGAAGCTGCTTCAGGTGTTGTGATGTTGAGCTGAAGAGGAAAAGTTGCCTTTAATTAGACTTACAGGATGTTTCTCTCCCACGTCCTTCTATCCCCTGGCCTTCAGACGGAGGGAGGTCCTCTCCTCTCAGGGAGCTGTCCTGGGATGTGGATCAGGGTCTGATAGCCGAGCTGAAGGAGAAGTACAGGAAGGAGCGCAAGGGAAAGAAGGGGGTGAAGAGTAAGTCTAAATCCAACTTTTCAGCATGTGTGTGCAGAACATTTAAAGGTTTGGTACCGTAGACCTCAGATGGTGGTAGATGTTGCCATGGCACCAGCAGCCAGCAGAACACTGTTTGTCACAGTGATGGTGGGAAACTATGATCCACCAAGGCTAGTTAGCGTAGCACTAAGTTCTGGTTGGATTTGGGTTCTTTCCTTCTAATAGGACCAAACTGCTCGAATCTGCAGGAGATGCTGGCAAATCTGCAGGACACCGAAGACATTTCCCCCCTGCAACCCCCATCGCGCCCCACTGCATCCAAAGTCAATGATGAGGATTTGGGTCGGTCTGACGACGGTAATCTGACAGAACCTCTTCTGTTTCCGAGTGTGGAGTCTGTGTTTAGAACTTAGACTCGACAGCGCACAGACATACGTACCTGACAGACACAGCTGAGTGCCTAACCTTTAGACACCTTTCGATCAGGGCCCACCTACTGGCAGAATCACCACACTACACCAGGAGTGGCCTCTACAGTTAGAGCTCCACATCCACCTATCACTTCGTTGAGAATTGATTGCTTTATTGCAGGTTTATTTCATTATTGATTGGTGTGTCATCATGATCGTGGCTGTATCTTCTGATTTTTTTGCTTTTATTTTGAAACCGCCTGCTGTCTCGAAGAACCAATGACCTTCCTGCCATCTACGGGGAAGTGCTTCATCCTGGGTCGAGTAGACGAAGCGGTTTCTAATGAATTTGGACTGGGAGAACTTGCCAGAATAACGGTCGCAAACGAGGTGGACAACCTCACATTCGAGGTGAGCGGGTGACACGGAAATTTCCAACTGCGCCGACTGGAAAAACACAATTCGGCTCCATTTTGCATAAACGCAATATTGTTGCCCCCTTGTGGCACAACATGTAACTGCAAACCCGTCTTTCCTCAGAACAACAAAGATGCTCTGAGGAAAACCTGGAACCCAAAGTTCACCCTGAGGAGCCACTTTGACTCAGTCCGTAACCTGGCCTTCCATCCAGTAGAGCCGGTCCTGGTCACAGCCTCCGAGGATCAAACCGTCAAACTGTGGAACCTGCAGAAGACGGTGCCTGCCAAAAAGTGAGAGGTTGATGGGCAATGATTTGCTTCTTTTCCACTGGGGTTGATTGGACCTTTTTTCATCTGTAGGTGTGCTGCTTTAGACGTGGAACCAATCTACACCTTCAGAGCTCACAGGTCAGTTGACACGTGTCCCGCAGTAGGCACAACTTGATGCTAACATCATTACGCTAAAGTCGTGATTGTTCAGAGGAGAAATACAGGAGTGTCTTGAGCGCTCCTCTGGGTACAAGCAGGCAGTTGATCCAGTGGTGCCAGCAGAAGCTACTGATAGGAAGATGATATCATCTAAAGATGCTTCTATGCTTCTCTGCTAATGCAAACTGAAAAGCCATTTGTGTAGTTTTAAAATGAATGCTACTTAAATGTAATGAATTAAAACAATGGTTTTTACTCATCTAACAGACCAGCAGTCATTCGGATGGTGTTGGTCGCTGAGATGCTAGTTGATTAGCATGCTCATGCTCAGATGGCTGAATGTCAATAAGTTAGGGTGAGACATTTATTGATGCTTGTCATGATGTCACCCTTTTGTCTGTGTGTAGTGGTGCTGTGCTGAGTGTCACCATGAGCTCCAGTGGTGAACAGTGCTTCAGTGGGGGGGTCGATGGCACCATTCAGAGCTGGAACACCCCCGAAGCTAACACGGACCCCTATGATTCCTATGGTACGTCCCATTAGTGTGTTCTTGAATGCTACTGCAGACAAACTTTCTGATTGTTGACTGTGCTGCTGTGGCAGAGCCATCTGTCCTGCGGGGGGCGCTGTATGGTCACACAGACGCCGTGTGGGGTCTGGCCTATAGCTCCGCCCACCAACGCCTCCTCTCCTGCTCAGCTGATGGAACGCTACGGTTATGGGACGCCACTAACACCTCACCATCTCTTACGGTTTTTAATGAGAGAGGAGGTGAGGGGGTGTGGCCAAAGCAACACCAAGCTTTCAATTACATAAAAGTTACATTACAGAGATTTAATCAAATGTTTTCATAAAGATTCATCAGCCTGGAGTTGCTCTTCTTCACATCTGTGGTGTGTTTGTGTCAGAACTGGGATGTCCCACCTCAGTGGACCTGGTCAGCAGCAACCCGGATCACATGGTGGTGTCTTTCACCAGCGGCGACCTTGTACTCTTCAACATGGAAACGCAGCAGCTCCTCCTGAAGATGGAGGCCAGTGGGTGGCCAGGTGAGAGGAGAGGGGAGAGGATTGCAGGAGATAAGAGGAGGGGAGGAGGAGGGTGAAAGAGAGGAGAGGGGGAGGAGAGGAGCGGGGAAGAGGAGAGGAAGGGAGGAGGAGAGGGGTGAGGAGGACAGAAGAGAAACCTATTAATAATGATATCATTCTTATGTTTCTCCAGATGCTTCCTGTCACATCAACAAAGTGCTGAGTCATCCTACTCTGCCTGTCACCATCACAGCTCAGGATGACCGAAACATTCGTTTCTTTGACAACAACACAGGTGACATCACATGCAACTACAATAACATATTTTAATGGAACAAAGTAGAAATCACATGTTAATCACCTGTTAATCACCAGTTAACCACCTGTGAATCATATGCTATTCACCTAGGGATCACCTGTTTTTGACCTCATTAGTTGTTGTTAATGGTTCTGTGATGTCCTGTGTTTTGATCTGAAGGTCACCTGATCCACTCGATGGTGGCTCACCTGGACGAGGTCACCTGTCTGGCTGTGGATCCAAACGGGCTGTACCTGATGTCAGGAAGTGAGTGCAGACAATACATCTAAGAATTTTATCACAACCTTTTGTGGATTTATGGAGCTGTGACCTTTGACCTGATGGGGCAACCTTTCACCTCCACATTGTGCCTCTAGGTCACGACTGTTCCATCCGTCTGTGGAACATGGAGAGCAGAACATGCATCCAGGAGTTCACCGCCCACCGCAGGAAGTTCCATGAGTCCATCCATGATGTGGCGTTTCACCCAACTAAGTGCTACGTCGGCAGTGCCGGTGCCGACGCGCTTGCCAAGGTCTTTGTGTGACATGTCCCGAGTGGAATGGATAAGGGGTGGAGCCTGAGTCCTCAGCCTGGGCCAGTTCTGGTTCTGAACCTCACCTATTTCTGTCTCCTCACTAAAGAAGCAGGAATTAAGTAAAGCAATAAACAACAGACAGCACTTCATCTTTGATTGTCGGGCTGAGCACCCCCTGCTAGCAGTGAACTCTCATGGCAAAAATATGAAGTGAAACATTTATATCTTTGTCACATGTACTATTTATTACAATTTTCTGAAGCTAAAGCAAAAATAGTAGAGTGAGCTGCTTTGGCTCTGGCAGATGTGGTGGCTGATGCTAACAGTGATGGCCAATATTGTGGCTGATGCTAGTTGTGGTTCCAGATGTGGTGGCTGATGCTAGCTGGGGTTTCAGATGTGGTGGCTAATGCTTGCTGGATGTGGTGGCTGATGCTAGTTGTGGTTCCAGATGTGCTGGGTGATTTTAACTGTGGTTCCAGATGTGGTGGCTAATGCTAGCTCAGACTGCTGTACCTGACCATAAACCTGCTGTTTAATATTAATTAGCGTTAATCTCTGTTCTGTGGCAGACTGATTTTTTTTTAAGAGCTTTTACTTGAACTGTGAAGTATTTTGCTCTAAAATATAATAAACAAGACTTTACCTCAAGCTTTATTTTTCAAAAAGTAACTTTTTGCAGTTGTCTTTCATTTCTTTTGCAGCTGAAACTGTAAAAAAAGAAACACACCTTCCATTTTAGAGCTGGGATCTACATAAATTTAAGGTACATTACATCTGCAACATGAAGGAATAATGAGAAGTTCTGAACAATGTACTTAAAAATATGTGTTTCTGTTTTCTGCTTCATGGAAATGAAACTTTATCCTTGAACAGTTTAATTTCTCACAGTGTGAATGCTCCATCACATTTTTTTTACAGTGGTCATATTATGTGTTTTACAGATATTTAATCAGTTACACTTTAGTTAAGATGGACTGTTTTTGATGAACTGATGGCAGTTGATATGTAAAGGCTGCATAGAAGTCTTATTCTTCTTATTCTTCATATTATTCATTATCTCTTAATATTGTCACATTTATGCAGGACAGCATAATAGAAAGCAGCATGTCATAACAGCTTTGTGACCTCTTAATATGTAATTATTTTATTCAGATTTGACTGTAAGATTAGTGAAACTTGACCAAGATCACAAAAGATCAACTTCTCAGTTTACAATATGATTAGAATTGTTTGCTTTCCCTTGATCGTTGCTGTTCTGTGATGCTCCAAAGCAGTTTTTTTTTTCTTATTGGTCTTCACGGGATGATAGAGTTACTCAATAAACATGTTGTATATCATCAGGTGGAATCTTTCTTCAAGTTCATAAAAATATCAAAATAACATCATTGACATTTGGAAAAGGTTTAGGCTTATAAAAAAAAAAACAAAAAAACCCCACAAACATTTAAATCACAATTCCTCCTCTATGTGTCATAGTAATCTGCTGTGAGTGAAGCATAATCACAGGTTTACGGTGGCCGAGAGGTGCAAAACACTTTTACAAGCGGATGAAACAAATTTACAAATGACTAAACACTTTTACAAGCGGCTGAAACAAATTTACAAGTAACATTTTCTACCGAAAAGGGAATTACCGACCCTTGGTACCAGCATATTCTGAGGTTGGTTCAGTTCAGGTTTGGTTCAGATGCAGGGCCGTATCTTACCGGTAGGGAGGAGCCTCGCACCTTTGGGGCGGAGGTGGTGAAAACCGGATATTGCTATCAGACGAAGAACCCATCCGGCTGATTTCTGTAAACACACAATAAATAAAGTACGGTAGAATCACAGGATTATTGAGGAGGAATTTGGAAGATGTCGCTTTTAGGGCTGTTTTTAGATTTTTAGATTCAACAGGGCTACGTAGCAGTGTTTAGCCCCAAGGGCACTCTGCTCCACACTCCAGTCCAGAAGGTGGCGATATGGAAACTACAAGCTTGTTGCAAACAACCATTAAAAAAGACGAAGATTTCTGTAAACAAAACAGAACTGTTACTGTGTCAAACTGTCGGAAAGCACTTTAAGTTGATAACAACTTTATGTAAATATTTTAGTATAACGGAAAAACTATCAGTACTGTAATATCCACCAAATGATTTGGCATTGACGCAATAACACGCTAAATCGGTTTGAAAGACTGAGCTAACTAACTAGCCTAGATGCTAACCGAGATCTGATTTCGAAGACTTATCAGGTAAAATTATGGAAAGAGGAACAGCTGATTTATCATATCTTGTGTATCTTCTCCTGTTCGTAATGTTTGTGTTTATTTGTGCAATTGATAATGTAAGCTTGTATGTGTTTTAAGTTTAGGTAATTATGCTAATTGTGCTTAGCTAAGCAGAACTACCATGACAATAGCGTCGTTGTAAAAAAATAAATAAAAAGCTGTCATTGTTTAAATATGAAGCAAAACTACTGAAGGTGTTGATTCTCATTCATCCAGGTCATAGTTATCCAAAGTAAGATCTCTGCGTCGACTGGATTTGCGCTGGACTGAAGTTGCAGCAACAACAGCCTCAACGTTGGGTCCCTGACTTGCCATGACCCGGTTTGCGTTCTGACTGGACCAGAATGGCTGCAGAACTCTTCCCCAGCAAAAAGCAGATCTCTGCGAGCATCAGCGGCTCCATCCAGCAGCAGCAGCAGCAGAACTTGAGCAACAACAACAGCAGCAGTTGGGGCAGCCAGGGTTGCAGAACCTGGCAGGGACTGTTCTCGACCATCCGAGAGAGGTGATCCCCCAGTAACACAAGTCCTCACACCATTCAACCAAGCAGCCCAGACTGAGCAAAATGTGCTTTAAGTTGAACACATAGAGCTCTTTGCAAAACAGCAAGACATTTGGTTCAATTTCAGCAATTATGGTTCTACAGTCCTTATTAAAGCGGTGCTCTGGTAGTTTGCTTACACCTGACCTTTTCCATTGTTCAGTTATTGGTGTCCAGAAAGTGTCCTAATGTGGACGAGGCCAGTTTGGATTTGACTCGGGGGATCTTTTTTGTCAGGCTGTGTTTGAAATGAGATTCAGTGTGATTTATGTCAAAAAAACATGTTTATGTATACTTTAAAATTTAGACGAATACACAAGTCTTTTTGTGTCATTGAACTCTGGATAAAAGACAAATTGTCTCTGCAGGAATTCAGTCATGTTCAACAATGAGATGATGGCTGATGTTCATTTTGTGGTGGGTCCAGCTGGGGGGACACAGAGAGTGCCAGGACACAAGGTAAAACTTAAAGAGCCTTCAGCTGGGGTCAATGGGTCTTGTATGTTTATGGATCTTGCATATCTCTCATCTGTCCTCTGCTCCATCAGTATGTCCTGGCCGTCGGCAGCTCTGTGTTCCATGCCATGTTTTATGGAGAGCTGGCCGAGGATCAGGATGAAATCCGGATTCCTGATGTGGAACCGCCTTCATTCCTGGCAATGTTAAAGTACGTTGGGACTTGGGTTCTTGGTGCAGACTACTTCAGCCCAGCCTACTACCAGATGGCGATCAAAAGAGTTTCCTTCTTTTTTCCAGCTTGCGCACCATTCATCTTTTTACCTCTGTGCTCACTACTTTCCCAGGTACATCTATTGTGACGAGATTGACCTGGGCGCTGACACAGTACTCGCCACTCTCTATGCAGCGAAGAAGTACATTGTGCCTCACCTGGCCCGCGCGTGCGTTAACTTCCTCGAGACAAGCCTGAGTGCTAAAAACGCCTGCGTGCTGCTGTCTCAGAGCAGCCTGTTCGAAGAGCCGGACCTGACTCAGCGCTGCTGGGAAGTGATTGACGCCCAGGCTGAGCTCGCCCTGCGTTCTGAAGGGTTCTGTGACATCGATGTCCAGACTTTGGAGAGCATCCTGCTGCGAGAGACGCTGAACGCCAAAGAGATGGTGGTGTTTGAAGCAGCGCTGAACTGGGCGGAGGCTGAGTGTCAGCGGCAGGATCTCACACCCACCATTGAGAACAAACGGCTGGTGTTGGGGAAGGCGATCTACCTGATCCGCATCCCCACCATGGCGCTGGAGGACTTTGCTAATGGTGCAGCGCAGTCCGGAATGCTCACACTCAACGAGACCAATGACATCTTCCTGTGGTACACCGCCGCCAACAAACCTGACCCGTTGTTCTGCTCCAAACCTCGCAAAGGTCTGGCTCCACAGCGCTGCCACCGCTTCCAGTCTTGTGCCTACAGGAGCAACCAGTGGCGCTACAGAGGCCGCTGTGACAGCATCCAGTTTGCTGTGGACAGACGCGTCTTCATCGCTGGTTTCAGCCTGTATGGCTCAAGCTGCGGCTCAGCTGAATACAGCGCCAGGATTGAGCTGAAGCGCCAGGGCATGGCCATGGCCCACAGGATCATCAAGTACTTCTCGGATGGCTCCAGCAGCACGTTTCCTGTATGGTTTGATTACCCGGTGCAGATTGAGCCCGACACCTTCTACACCGCCAGCGTGGTGCTGGATGGCAACGAACTCAGCTACTTTGGCCAGGAGGGAATGACGGAGGTGCAGTGTGGGAAAGTGACCTTCCAGTTCCAGTGCTCCTCAGATAGCACCAATGGCACAGGGGTGCAGGGTGGTCAGATCCCAGAGCTGATCTTCTACGCCTGAGGTGGGGCACGCTCCACTAACAGTTGTCCATTCCCATAAACATCTCCATGGCGGCAAAGACAGGCAGGGTGGAGAACATTACAAGAATGATCACGGACAGATGAAAATACCTTTTTATTGCTGCTGCAGTGACCTTGGCACAATCGGGGGCAGGGTTACCTAGCAACTGGTGGCCTGTTGAAATATTAAGTTTAGCGTATCATATTTTAATAAATTACTTTGGTGTGTATGTTGTAATGCGGTCTTTGTGTTTGTTGCACTTGGTCCTCCAGTATTGATTAGGTGGACGTTAGGTCTCCTTTGTCCCTCTGCAGTTTCCGTCGTGTTGACATAAACCTGGAAGTCCGATTGTAACGCAAAAGTTCAACAAACAGCGCAGGTCCAAATCACCGCAATGCTCAAGTTAAAGCTAATCTCCGGATATTTGTCTCAATTTTGTCCCTCTGAGTCCAAACGGGACCTGGTGAGGAGTGAATGTGGGTCAGCAGCGAATCCGGACGACATGGTCGTTGTTCACGGTCTGAAAACCGCCATCACCAAAGCGAAGAGTGGCGCGTTTAAGGTAACTGTAGCCGGCCCGAAAGGGGCAGCGGGTTAGATCAGCCCCCCTCCCTGTAGCTTGGACATCCCAAACAGTAGTAGATACGGAAGCGCATTTGAATCCAGATTTTTCAGATTGGTTTACCTGTTTTCCTTTAAGGACACAACTCCTGACGAGATGCTGAGCGCGGACAGAGCTGCTAGGAGATTTTTGTGTTGGTGAGAACAGAGCTGGTCCAGAAACTACTCGCACAAAGTTTTGGCTTAAAAAGGAAAGGAAAACTGAAATGTTTGAAATTCAAGAGAACCTGTAACCTGGGTCAGGACAGATCGTTTAAGGTTGAAAAAGGCAAAACTTTAAGCCCTTTCAAGGTTCAAACATGCCGAAGTGATACAAACATTAGCGTTTTGGTTCAAATTTTAAAAAGCTGTTCCAGAGGTTCTTAAGAGCCCTTTGTTTTATCCTCTCCCCAGGAAATGTGCCTTTGACCTTTACTCTTGACTCTGGGTTCACCAGTCGCTCCTCATCACTGTCTCATCTTCAATGGTTTTCCAGAGAGCGTTCCTGTCTACGTGGTGAACAGACAGTGCTTGTCGGGTCTTCAGGCACTGCTAAACATCGCAGGTACAAATGTCACCTTCATCACGTTGATGCTGCAGGAAAACCACTGATGCTTTTGTCCTGACTCTTCAGGAGCAGAACCATTGACATGGGCCTCGCCTGCGGGTCTGTTTATGCTGTTTCTGCTGCGGCTTTTGATATTTGAGAGTTCTGAGTGTGTGTGTGCCAGGGTGGAGAGCATGTCTCTGCAGTCTATAGGTAATCCAGGAGATCTGAGTTCCAGGCTGATGGACAACAGCAAAGCAAGAGACTGCATCATTCCAATGGGGTACTCAGCTCCCAGCCTTTGACGTTTCCAACTTCTGCCCTCAAAATAAGCTTTTGGCTGTTTTTTCTGGTAGTATCACTTCTGAGAAGGTCGCTGAGAAATTCCAGATTTCCAGAGAGAAGCAGGACGCCTTTGCTCTCCGCTCACAGCTGAAGTGAGTCTCAACAGTCTGAATCTGGGAAATCGGTGTTCTTTTTATGTACCTCTCTCAGTTTTTCAGTATTGAACTTCAGAACTTTGACCTGAACTTTTCTCCCTGTAAATCCTAATCTTCACACAAACCCGTCTCATGGCAAGTGTCTCTTCACGGGTTGGCGATATTTTGTTGCTGCAGAGCCGCTTGGGCTCAGAGCTTAGGTTTGTACCAGCAGGAGATCATTCCTGTCACCACCAAGGTCGTAGATGCAGACGGGACAGAGCGCCTGGTGACGGTCAGCCAGGACGACGGCATCAGGGGAGAAACAAGTCTGGCAAGACTTGCTAAACTCCGGCCAGCCTTCAAACCCGGGGGTAGCACCACAGCAGGTGAGTCAGTGGGTTGGAGGGGTGGAGGCAGGGGTGGCAGGTGAACCGAGCACCTGTGTGGCAGGTAACTCCAGCCAGGTGAGCGATGGAGCTGCGGCTGTGCTGATTGGACGCAGGTCAGCAGTGGCAGCTCTGGGTCTGCCTGTCCTGGGGGTCCTGAGGGGGAGTGCGGTAGTAGGTGTCCCCCCTAAGATCATGGGAATCAGGCCAGTGTTCGGCATCCCTGCGGCTCTGAAGCAGGCAGGCAAGATGCTTGAAGTCCGGGAATGTTTGGACCTGTGAATTAAAAAGTAGTTCTTGTTCAGGACTTGGCGTTGACGACGTGGATGTGTTTGAAATCAATAAGGCCTTCGCCAGTCAGGTGACCTCTGTGGTTCTTTCTGCTGTTTATTGAAGCATAAACATTCATGAGACTCTGATCAGAAATTCTGACTCACCAGGCTATGTACTGTGTGGAGATGTTGGGAATCCCACTGGAGAAAGTCAATCCTAATGGCGGCGCCATCGCCCTGGGTCACCTGCTGGGGTGCACTGGAGCTCGACAGGTGGTGACACTACTCAATGAGCTCCAGCGGCGAAGAAAGATGTCCGGCCCAGCTGTCCGGTAATGGAAGGATCCTCGGCTTTGTTGTCTTCACACTGATGGTGTTGTCTTCCTGAACACAGGGCTTACGGTGTTGTGTCCATGTGCATTGGGACTGGGATGGGAGCTGCTGCCGTCTTTGAGTATCCCGGACCAGCGCAGCAGTGACTCTCAATGGCGACCCCGAGTTCTGAGGCCGCACGAATCAGTCAACACGGACCTTCGTCTGACCCAGATTAAATGTTTCCTCAGAGATGATTGAAGATCTAATCCAGAAAATACTTCCTGTTTTTAAATCAGTGACGAGAGCAGGTTGACTCAAAGTTCTGTTTTTCAAAATAGACTTCTGACATTTTTGTTTCTAACCTTTATTTTAATTCTAGAAGTCAAACTGCACATTTAGTTTCAAATTTTGTGGTCATTTTATCACTTTATCACCTGTTTGTGAATCTTAATGAATATGAAGGTAAATAATAAACAGCAACAGTTGTAATAAAATCTGTATTTGCTCCAGAATCAAACCTTCAGTTTCTGTTTCTTGCGGGTCTGAAACTCTTCCGTCTTATTCTTGATGGATTTGACTAGCAGAGACAGACTCGGGTCCATTGTTGATGTCGGACAGGCCGCGGCGCCCTCCTGTGAGGGTGGGACCTCCTGCTGCTGCCCCTGCTCCCGTCTACGCTGCTTCTCGCTCAGGATGCTCTGCGTGGCTTTGGTGTTCCTGTAGCTGGAGTGGGAGGGGTCCAGGTTGAACAGGTGAGAGGTGAACATTGCCTGAAAACGCGGGTCGTTCACATCCACCTGGAGAGGACAAGACACCATCAACACCAAATGTCCACTTCCTTCAGGAGGAACATCACCTCGTGCTTGTGCGTTTGAAACGATCCTACTTCATTCGCAGCTTTCTACCTGCACATCTTAGCTACAGCCTGTAATATTTAAAGCTTATTTTGTAGTGATTTCTTGGAAACCTGGAACTGGTCATGGCCCAGTAGCTCCTCCTTTTTCCTCATCATCTTCTTCCTCTTCATCTTGCTCAGGTTCTGCTGCTCCACGATCTTGTCGTAGTTAAAATGTTCGTGTTTGGAATCGTCATCCTCCAGCAGCAGCATCATCTCCGCCTGAAACAGCAGAACAACATTTTTCACCTTTAAATTACTCAAAGATTCAGAGTTCATGTTCTGATTTCACAGATGAACTCTCACCTTTTGTTTCTGCAGCTCCTCCTCCCCCTCGGCTGTCCACTCCTCTCCCTCCTTTTTTCCTTTGATTTTCTTTTTTGTGTCTGCAGGAACAGAAAACAGTCAAAAACTCGGTTTCTACTCAAATATCAGGTTGACTTCTGTGGATGTTGGAACATATAAACTTTCATTTACTCCTACCACAAATGTGATTTCTAAATTAAGTTATTGGTTTTTGACATGTTTTGGTTGAATTTCTCTCACATGTTTTAGCGAGTTCCTCAGCAAAAAACGAGTCTCTGAGGTCGACATCTGCAGGAACGTCATCGTCACTCATTTCCTCCTGTCCCTGAGGAGGAAACTCAGAGGTGATGCAGGAAAATGCGAGTGTGTGTGATCAGTGTTGCTCTTCTCACCTGCTTCCTCTGACTTTTCTTCAGCTTCTTCTTCTCTTTCTTCTTCTGCAGAAACTCCTCCCAGGGCGTCAGCTGGTTCTGTTCCTCCAGCTTCTTCTTCACCAGCTGCTCTGTTGTCTCCTTCAGGCCTGAAGGCAGATAAAAACTGTCAATCTCTAATCCAAGTGAGGGGTTTGGGGTTGAGGGGCAGGTGTGTGTACCTGGTACCCAGGTGATCTCCATCTCCACATCTTTGTCCTCCTGCAGCTTTTTGTCCTTCTCCTGGATGCCTCTGAGCAGCTCTCTGTACTTACACATCTGCTCCTCATTTTTCTTCTCTTTGGTCGCTTCACCTGCAGCAGAAACAAACGTGACAGCTTGTTTCCATGGTAACAACTTGCCTTTCCTCTTATCACCTCTGTTCCCCTCTCGTGAATCTGCTGTTTTTTCTTCATCCTCCTCTTCCTCGCTGGAGGACGCCAGGTATGCATTAAAGTCCATGTCCAGCACCTCGTCCCTGTTGAACTTCCTGTTCATGGCGGTCATGCGCTCGTGGTCGGTCTCATCCCAGGTCAGCTGCACCTAATTGGTTACGTATACAAACGCATGTGAGTGAATGTGCACCTGCAGCAGGTGTGTACATCCTGACTGAATATCACACGAATGACATCATCAGTCTGACCTTTGACGTGGTGGTGCCAGAGGAGGTGAAGAGTTTGGGCGTGTACGCAACCATGTTCACGTCTGTTGCAGCGTCTTTTGGCTCCTCATCAAATGCGACATCATCAGGAATAAATCTGATGAGGACAAATTAAAGCGGAGATCAAGAGACACTGACAACAGCAGGATGTTCTACTTATTCTGGATTCTGCTGTGCCCAACAGTGCTTCCTGCATCTCTATTCCAGCATGACACACAGGGAGAAGTGCAGCTAAAGTCAGAATCAGAACTCCAAGAATCCTTTGGAGCACGAGTCCATCCAGGTCTGCATCCATCCAAATGTTCAAGAACAATTGTCTGTCTAATAGTGAATGAAAATTTTAGCTGTTTGGCTTAGCGTGTCTTACCGCAGGTCCAGGCAGGAGCAGCTGCTCTCATACTCATAACCATCACACTCCTCGTAGATTTTAACAGCTGTGCTGACTGAGTCGCACTCCACAACAGCATAGAAATATTTCAGACGCTTGAACTGGTAGTCTCGCATCTTCTCTCTGTAAACTCTGAGACCACAGAGGCACCAGTCTTAGACTAAACTATCGGAAAAACAGAATTCTAAGTCAAAAATAACTTTATACATGAAAAGAAATGATAATGTGGATGAGCTACTTTTCTTCTTCCGTGTCATCCTCTGATTCGTGGGACAGTGTTCTCAGCTCCAGCGGTCCCTGAGCGTCCTCCATCTTCAACCTCTCCTTCCCAAACTCTGATGGATAGATCTGGCAATACCCAGAATGCACAGCAGCCATTTAGGGGAGGCAGCTCTTTAACCAAAATGGCTGCTGATTCACATGAATCTGAAAATAGTTTGGGCCTCATCTTTAATTCAGAGGAGCTTTACCTTAACAGACAGCACGGCGCCCCCTGTAGGTGTGAAGGAGTTGAGCAGAACCAGCAGATCTTTGGCCTTCAGACGGTCCCAGTCCATGTTGCACACAGCCAGCCGTGTGGAAACCTGCAGAAAAGATTAAAAACCCATTTAAATTTGCCATCAGGACACGCACACCTCCTCGCACCGTCTCACCTCCTCAGTCCGGGGAGCATCTTTACACAGATCCCCCCAGGCATGTTCAATCTCTTCTTCCTCCCTCCTCAAGACAATGTCCACATCATCCTCTTCATCATCAGAGCTCGTTTCTTCATTTCCCTTCCCTCTTGCTAGATCGGGCTCACTGTCACTGTCAGACTCCTTGTCTGATCCACTGACACCACTCTCTTCCTCAGCATCCAAATCGCTCCCTGGCACATCATCATCCTGGTCAGAAGGATCTTCCTCCTCCTCCTCCTCACCTTCATCACTCACAAATGAATCCTCCTCCAACCCTTCGTTGTTTCACAGAAATAAGAGATTACAGCTCAGATTAATGAACATCGGCTCATCCTCCTGCAGCAGGACTAAAGGAGAGGACATTGATCCCACAAACCTGAATTCAGAATGACTCCTCTCATAGGTGGGACCATTTTGGCCCATTACAGAGATATTCACACAGCAAAAGGAGCTATTGCAGAAAACTATTGAAAACTAACATCAGGCTTTTCTCACCTCCCTCTAACATGGGGACGCTCCTCTCAGGCTGCTTCGCGCTTTCTTTCTTCTCTGTCACTGGGTTCTTCTTCTCGGTCTCCTCCTCTTCCTCAGAGTCAGATACTTTGTAGAAGCACTTCAGGTCTTCTGTGGAGGTGTGGTTGATGGGGCGACCTCGCTTGTCCACCGTGTACTTCACTTTGAAGCGCTTGTCACTGAACATGGACTTGAAGCGCTTGTCAATTTTGATCTTGTGTTCCCTCTCAGGCATTTCCCAGAACCTGGGGTCCTTCTGCACCCGCAGGAAGCGTTTGTCACCATCCTGCTTCTTACTGGATAACATGGTGTCAAACTGAATGTCTGAGAGAACAACAATAAACTGTGGATTTCATGTGAGACAATTCAGCATCAACCAACAACACAGCTGGAAACATATTTTTTTTCCCCTGTTCTTGGTGAATAGTCCAAATGTGTTTTCAATTGCTTTCATGATCCAATTCTTAAACTGATAACGAGCAACTTCAGAGTCAGACATAAAATTAACTTTAAGCATACAATGTGAATATTTTATTTAACGAACACACATGAAAATAGCAATAATAAAGAAAAAACACGTCGGCGGTATTAAACTGAAAGGCGTTTTAAACTTTAGCAAAGCTAAGATTGATGGACGGTAACAAAGAGCTAACATGTACCGTAAACAAATTGTCAGAACGTTGAAAATCAAACTGAAGCGGTGGGAAGAAGAGATTGTGTTTGACTGAACATGACAATGACACACTAAATTATACATGAAAACGGATATTAACATTTGTTAACGTTACCTCTGGTCTGCTGCTACACACGTGGATTCCCAGCATGTAACTCTCCTCTTGACTAGTCCTCTTGATAAGTTTGGATCAGGATAGGATTAGAATCAACTTTCTGTAATAAAGATACGGTTCTTTCCTAAAGTACGCAAAATTAAGTGTTAAGAAATAAATGGAAATTAGCCGCTGTGCGTTTAAACCGCCCCGTCAGTCCAGAAGTATCCAGTTCCGGGTTTCCTCGCCTCTTCCGGTCCTGCGCAGCACCGACCGGACGTGTGTTTAGGTATTGATGTTTTGAAATCTCGCAGATCACCTCCAAGCAGCACCATGAGTTCTGCGATGCGTCTGGGGGTCCTACGGGCATTAAGCTGTGGTCTTCTGGGTCCGCCGGGCCGGTGGAGCTGTTTCTCCGCCCTAGGCTGTAGCAGCAAGATCACGTTTAAGGCCCGTAGACGGATGTCAGGTCCGGGCAGGAGCTCCATTAACGTGTTTAACAGGGAGATGAAGAAGAAACAGAAGAACTGGGCCGCGTCTTTGGAGGACGCACACCAGTACGACTACCTGAGAGACGAGGTACGGACCAGAACGGATCCGGTCATTTCGAACTAAAGTAGAGGATGACGTCATGCGCCGCTTCACGTTTCTATGATCTGTAACTTAAGATATTTTTAGACCCGTAGATGAACAATGAGAGGAACTCGGCTCGCGCTTATTCTAGATTCAAATATGTTAAAGCTCTACTTGACGTCATGCGTTATGTTGCAGGTCGGCCGCCGCGTGGCAGATCGGATTTACGACATTTCCAGGTGAGTTGACGAATTGATTTCTTTCGACGTGAACTCTTCTCAGACACGTCCTCTTCCTGTCTCCGCAGGTCATTTCCTCTGTCTCTGGACGTCGGCTGCGGAAAAAGTCACATTGCAGAACATCTGAACAAGGTAGATTCTGTGATCCAATGGTGTGGACCTGGTCTGTGCGTTTGATCTGGATTTTGTGTGTTCTAGGAAATAGTGCATCAGATGATTCTGTCTGACATATCAGAGGAAAGTCTGGTGAGGGTACAGAACTGGATGCTGTTCAGAGCACGGTTCTAATAATAACAGATCTTTTTCTTCCTCACCTGGATCTCCTGAACATTCTGATGGATCAGAGACGGAGGAGACTCACTGACGTCCCCACGCGCTGCGTTTTGGCCGATGAGGAGTTTTTACCATTTAAAGAAAAAACCTTTGACCTGGTCGTCAGCAGCTTGAGGTGAATATGAAGAACGTTTGTTTAACCTGTGTGTGTGTGGGGGGGGGTCCAATCACATCGTGATCGGATGTAAATATGAAATGCCAGAGGTTTCAGAATGATACATGTTTGACTTTTAATGCGTTTTCTGTGTCTTTAAAAAATTTTTGCTTTGTTTTTTTTCTCAGTCTGCACTGGATTAATGACCTTCCCGGAGCCCTGAGACAGGTGAGCCTAGAACACATGACCACCTTTAATAACACAAGCTGAAGGGGAACCTTTATAGACCAACCAGTTAAACACAAGTAGCTTCCTTTTGTTTCATCCACAGAAATATGAGAAATAAGCAGGAGGATGAAACTTTGTCCTTCTGAATTCAGATTCAGCAGGTCCTCAAACCGGATGGGGTGTTCATTGGGGCCATGGTGGGCGGAGACTCTTTGTACGAGCTGCGCTGCTCCCTCCAGCTCGCTGAGACAGAGAGGGAGGGGGGGTTCTCCCCCCACATCTCCCCCTACACCGCCGTCACCGACCTGGGCAACCTGCTGGGCCGGGCCGGCTTCAACATGCTGACGGTGGTGAGCCACCTCTACTCTGTGACTCACTTTAATCCTGCTGGAAGATCTTTGGTTTATAAACATATACAAAAACTCATATAGAAGTCATGTAGAACTACATATCCCACCATCCACACATATTTTACAGAAGAACATGATAACTTTTTTTACACGAGAATAGATTTTAACCTGAATAAAATTGAACCCAAAACTGAGCTTCCTCTTTACTTTATACAATGATTTTCCATCCGAATTCTAACTTGTTGGTCTGTTTCAGGACATCGACGACGTTGAGATTCACTATCCCGGAATCCTCGAGGTCCTGATGGACTTACAGGGTAGCAACTCCTTTATTTCTATGACGACCTGCCGGAAGAAGAGTGGTGTGTGTTGAGGTGTGACGGGAAGTCTTTGTGTGCAGGGATGGGTGAGAGTAACTGTGCGTGGAACAGGAAGGGCCTGCTTCACAGGGACACTGTCCTGGCTGCAGCAGCCATCTATAAAGGTGGGACTCATCAGGCTGAAACAGGAAGTTGAAGCGGGTTGCTCAGAATTTCTTCATATTTTAGGTAGAAGAGCAGAAATTCAGCATGTTAAAAGGTGTTTTTATTTAATGTTTCAGAGATGTATGGTAATGCAGACGGGTCTGTCCCCGCCACCTTTGAGATTCTCTATATGATTGGCTGGAAGCCTCACCACTCACAGGTAACATCAGTAGATCGTAGCACTGCTGGAGCTACCGGTGGCTTCCTGTCCTTTGAAATACTGTTTAAATGTGTTTTCAGGCCAAAGCGGCCAAGCGAGGCTCAGCCACGGCATCATTTGGGGACCTGTCCAAGATCAGCCGACCAGCAACAACAAACAACTGAGAGACTGTAAATATATTTAATTTAAACTGACTTATTTTGTAGCAGCTAATGATGTAATATTGCTTCCAGAATAAAAGACCTTAAGATGTGTGTCTTTCTTCTCCTCCTCACTCTCTTAGCTTAATATTAAGAAGGAAGAAAAAAATTTCTGTACATGTTATAGCTTCTGTTTGGCTCTGACCAGGTTACGTCCTGCTCGTCCAATAGTTGCAGCAGTGTGCCTCCTGATGGCCGGCTGCAGTAGAGCACAGAAGAATCTCTTTGAGCAAATGCATCATTTCCCAAACAGATCCTAAACATTATTAATCACAACCAGCAGATCAATCAAATCTAAATGTCACCATTAAAAACAAAACTTTGCCAACTTCCTGTTATGATTTGTGCCAAGATATTTTTTATGATTTAAACTAAGTTTACCTTAGGGTAGGCTTTAATAACAGCAGCAGGGTTATACCGGACACCTGGAAACAAACCAGGAAGAGCCAGATTATAGATTGAAAACTTTAACTTCTCCTCGGCAAGATTATAGAAAGGATGGTCATTGAAAATTTAAGTTAGCATGTAGATTCTAATAAATTAACAATACATCAAAGTAGTTTCTAGAAGGGCAGAACTACAATGGACCCAATTACTCACTAAAAATTACATATCAGCAAAGCAAAAGTAAAATAGTGGCTGCTCTCTTTTTTAAGTAAAGAGGCCATTCATTGTAATCGTATATATGTTCAATAACCGTTATTATGTATTATTCTACACGAATATTACTCTCTAAGCAACTGTAATAACCACCGTAGACCAGATAGTGGCGGGTAGACGCTATTATAGTTTATAGAGGACGATCACATGACCGTGTTGTCTTGACAACTGTTTGCTCGTCGCTATAGACTGAGTAGTTCAGCAAACGTTTTTATTCTCCTTTACCAACAATGGTGAATATTTTTCCAATTAGTTAATAGTCTTGCATTATTTTTATTGGCTTGTTCGGTTGTCAGCCTTGACATCCCGTAAAAACAATTAGTAAATTGCGCAAACAAACCCGTTTTATGGTAATCATATGAGTTTCTTTCTTTACAGCCACCAAAACGGAGTAAAAGTAAAAAAGTCGCGAAGGGGGAACAGTCAGCGGTGGTTGACTGTTTGTCGACAGAAGAAATGACCAAAGATCAGGTGAGGGAAGCGGAACGATGCTAATAAAGCTACCGTTAGCT
Organism: Takifugu rubripes; assembly: GCF_901000725.2. NCBI lineage: Eukaryota > Metazoa > Chordata > Actinopteri > Tetraodontiformes > Tetraodontidae > Takifugu > Takifugu rubripes. Next base: position 8,761,853 of record NC_042301.1, read on the forward strand.
TAGCCTAGCAGTGACTCCGATGCTCAAGTGGAAGCTGCCGGATGTAATCTTCCCTCAACCACTGACGCTGATAAATGCTTTATTAATCCCGCAGGGGAAATCAATTTTAAATACAGCAAACGTTGCAATGAACGCAAGGGTGAGAGAACGAGGTTCGTATTTACATAACAAATTATTAATATGATCATTTGCGCAGTTTGAATGAGACACGTTTTTGATCAGGTTCGATAAAACGTAGTCAAAATAAATAATTTGCAGAAGTGTCAAATCAATAAAGGACATCAGCCCATCAAAATCTGTGCCGTGGAAAAACAATTATATTTGTTTAAAAATAGAGAACACCAGCAGCATATAAAGCAGAAATAAAATTGGCCCGAAATGTTGCCTTGGGGGACCGCAGAGGTAAGAGGCGCTGAAGTGGAGCTAAATTCTCTGAACTGAACAGAGAAACTCTAATCAGTCTGATAGAACTACAACATAGAAGAGCAGAGAGTAAAAAAAACAAAACACTCAGATGGGTGTAAAATGACGCAGCCTGGAAGGGTCCAGAACTTTGTCATATAAGAGGCAGCAGGACAACATGTTGAAGAGCCTGGTACCGAGGCCAGGTATTCATCAGAAGAGCTTTGTCACTGTGGGGCCACAGTGACAAAGTGCTGTTCAAAAAGGCATGAAGAGATGCTGCCAGAGGGATGTGAGGAGGAGATCTGGACTCAAATGTGCAAAAGACAGGAGAAGCAGCAGCAGGATCTGCACTGGCCACCAAATATTGATGGTTATCTGATGAAGACCTAATAGAAACCTGGAACTGTGCATTACAGTTGATACTTCTGTGTACTGAAAAACTAACCCTGCTTGTGTTTGTGTGTGAAACCTCCTAGCTGGTAGAGCACTTTGTTCGCCTCAGAGAGGAGCTGGACAGAGAGCGTGAGGAGAAGAGTTTCTTCCAGCTGGAGAGAGACAAGATCCGGGAATTCTGGGAAATCTCGAAGAGGAGCCTGGAGGAGGCCAATGCCCAGCTGAGGAACCAACAGAGGGAGAAAGAGGAGGCAGAAGAGTGCCACCGAGTGGAGATCACTGTGAGAAACAAAACATTTTTCTCATTTGGTCTGATGCAAATTCAGTCAGATGTTTGGAGAATGTCCAAGAGGAATTCACTTTAAATCTCCAGATAAACTGTGATCATGAAGGAACCGGTGTTTCACTGGATCTTTGCTGTTCAGGTGTTCAAGCAGAAGCTGAAGAACGTGCTGTCTGAACAACAAAACGCCATGGCTAAAATGAAGATGGAGGGCGTGGCTACAGCCATGCTGGTCCAGAACAGGAACATGGAGGCAGAGCTCGGCCTTCGAAGGGACGTTTCCAGCCTGCATGCCAACTGCAGAGAAAAAGAACATCACACACACAACTCTCTCAGAGAGCTCCAGCTGGTGAGAGCAACTTCAGCTTCTCCCTGTGAAGGTCAATCTGTTTGTAAAACAGTTCTCTTCCACTGGATCTCCACAGAAGCACCAGGTGGAGTTAATGGACCTGGCCAGCAGCTATGACAGGAGAATCAAAGGTGAGTTAACAATATCTGAACCCAAAACTCTGGAAACATCTCCTCCTTCTGTTGTCTGAACAGAAACGGAGGAGAAATATCTCAAAAACCTGCAGTCGCTACTGGAGGCAGAAGGGAAGCAACGGCAGGCTGAGATAAAAAAACTGGACGAGCAGATGAAAAGTCAGATGGTGACGCTGAAAGAGGAGCACGATCGAGCTCACCGAGAGGCTGAGGAGTACTACTCTGCTGTTCAGAGGAAACTCCTGGAGGATCAGAAGCTGCTGAAGGTGAGCACATGGCTGCATGAATTCAGGAAGGCTTGTTGTCTTTTAGTTGGATGTTCTTTAAAGGTTTTTTTATGTTCCTGCTGGGACGTGCGAATACATGTAAAAATCATCTCAAAGTTACTGTTGAACATTTCACTGATGGTTTTCAGTTTTCTCTTAACTGAACACATTTAAAGTTTTCAGCTACATTAGTTGTGAAAGCACATTTTTGAAGGTACTGATGTGTGAGTCTTGTTTGGTTTGTCAGAGGGAGATGACAGAGGCCACCAAGGTCCAGGCAAAAGCTGGCAGAGAACTTTCAGCAGCTGAGCAGGAGAACACACGTCTGCGTGAAGCTGTGCAGGAAGCCGAACATAAACTCATTCAAGCTCAGGAGCAGGCGGAACAGTCCAGGAAGAAGAAGGCTAGGATGAAGGTGCGTTGGCAGCATGGCTAACTTCAGATGTGCTGATAAAAATAATTTCTGACTGTAACCCACAGAACTGTCATCCCAACAGGTGAGAAATGTACAAATCAGACAGGTGGAAAAAGAGCTGAGAGATCAGAAGGTGGAGCACGAGCTGCTGTTGCAATGCTGCTGGGAGGTAAGGTGACACATGCGCCGCTGTTGCAGCCCCCAGATGTTCACCTGAACATTCCTGCAGCTGGAGCAAGAGCGTGATGAGCTGCTGAGGACGCAGGCGGACACCATCCTGGAGTTGCAGCAGAAGATTGGACTGAAGGAGCAGCTGCTGCAGAGGAAGATGGAGGCACTGACAGAAGCTGTGGAGAATAGAGAAGCACAGCTGTATGCCGTGCTCTCTGCCGCCAACCTGGACCCGACCACAGCCAGTGACACCACCAAGAAACTCCAGGTTCCATTTCTAGTTTGGCTAACTGTTCTTCCCACCAAAGACACAAACTTACAGGTTTTCCTGATTTTAGGACATTTTGGACTCTGGTGATGTCACCATTAAGGCCCTGCAGATGGAGCTGAGTGCCAGCTGTGAGGACTAACACTTCCACAATAAAAGACCTTAAGAGTAACCTTAAGATGTGTTTGTTTCTTCTCCTCCCTCCTGTCTGAGCTTAACATTAAAAAGGAAGAAACAATTTCTGTAGATGTTATAGCTTCTGTTGGGCTCTGACCTCCAGGTTACATCCTGCTCGTCCAACAATTGCAGCAGTGTGTTTCCTGATGGCTAGCTGCAGTAGAGCCCAGACAAATCCCTTTGAGCATATTTATCATTTTCAAAAAAGACGCTAAACATTCTTAATCACAACCAGCAGATCAATCAAATCTAAATGTCACCATTAATAATAAAACTTTGCCAACATCCTGTTATGATCTGTGCCATGATAGTTCTAACCAGAGTTTAGTGATTTCATGTGCTAAAGGGCACCCCCAAAGCATCACACTGAGAAGAGACCCAGCAGATCTATTCAGAGTCAACCTTTATATACAAGCAGGTTATAAAATTACACTGACCTCCAATTTGTGTGCTCACACACATATATACACACACACACACACACACACACTTCCTCTCTATAGCTTCTGAAACAAGCAGCATTTACATAAAACCAGTCAGTAAATGACTGGAGACATACACCTCTGATGATCACAGAACAAATCTGGAGTAGATGATTGACACCTGGCAAATTTAGAATTTTCCATTGAAAAGTTTGGGACTGTTTGATGCGCTGATAAGGAGTGCTGGGTTTACTGGGGTACGAAGTCCATTTGTGGGATGGTTTGAGGTGTGATGGCTCGGTGCAGCTCTGTGGGTCCATTCAGGACTCAGCCGGTACCGTGGCTGCTGTTCTCAAACACGCCCTTCCTAAAGAACGGCGAGAACTCACACACATCCCATTTGGTGAGCTGGAGGCCACCATCAGGTCTGAGAGGCGAGTCTGAGGATAACAGCATCACCTGGAACAGGTTCCTCAGGTACCGCTGGAAAATCATCACATTGGAGTTAGCTGTCAGTGTGTTTGCTGGATTTTACACAAGATTTTACCTCCAGGTGGTTTCGGCGCTCCGCAACCATCCGTTCATCTCTGTTTCCAAACAGTTTCTTTGGAGGAAATTCCAGAGCTGCCAGCTGAGGAGAAAAGAGCACAAACACAATCATACAGAGAAGGTGGGCGCCCCCAGACGTGTATGGTCTCACCTCAGGATACTTCAGCTTCAGACTCCTGTGCATCTCTCTGAAGCGGCTGTAGCGCCTGAACACTGTCCAGGTGTCATTGTGAACTGTGATCTGAAGACAAGCAGATCAAAGAATCAAAGAGTGAAGGACTGATGAAGGGGAGCTTCGGACTGCTCTGCTCACCTTCACTTCAAACTCAAAATGCTCATCCTTCCCCTGCCCGCGGAGGAAATAACGAGGAACGCTGATTCTGACCGGCTCCCAAAGGGTGGCGCTCGTCCCCAGAGAACGAGATATCAGGTGCTGGAAAGGAAATGACAAGATGGGATAAGAGGAGGGGGAAGAGGGAGAGAAAAAAGTCAACTTGGAGAGAGCAGGGTGTGACAGAGGTGAAAGTGTGGCATTCAAATAAAGGAGAGAAGAAGAGTTCAGCCTTTATTTTCCTTCATTGTTTCCAAGTAAACGTAAAAAACAAAATCTACATGAATAAAATGACACACAACAAAAACAGTAAAGAGGGACCAGAGAAATGATCCTTTATCCCACAACAAGAACACTTTCTAAAAACTCTTTTAAAGGTTTCAGTGTGAAAACCACCTCCTGGGGGCCATTAGACACACAGATGGTTGATCAAAGTCATGGCTTCTGATGTACAGCCCAACCCCCCCGTCCCCCGCACACACACAAACACACACACACAATCTGTGAGCACTGATGCAGTTCCAAAGCCTGGAACTGGGGATGGGCCAGGACCAGACTAGAGCCGCGGGTGACTGGGTGAAAGATGCCATCTTCACAGAGGAGCGCCACGTGAGTCTCTGCCAGCAGGAGTGTCACATGTCGTTTGGGTCAAGACGGCTAGAGGTCACGAGAAAAGAAGTGGACGAATGTCTGCCAGCGAGGGTTTGTCTGCCAGCGAGGGTTTGTCTGCCAGCGAGGGTTTGTCAGGACCGTCTATGTTCTCGTGAACCATGTAGAGCAGATTGGCAGAACCCGCTTAACCCTGGAGGTGACGCGAAGGCCGAAGCCCAAGACAATGTCAGGGGTGTGTGACATCCAATCCATAGAGAGGAGCATCAGGTCATCTGATGGAAGAGGGTGACCTTCAGTCCCTTCAGGGAGAGTTCCAGGACAAAGTACTTTGAGTAGAACCCTGCAAAACTCCTGCATCAGCCCTTTGCTGTAGGTGAAAATGGCCAAAATGGCGTTGTCAAAGCAGCCCAGGAGACGAACGTGCTGCCCCGCCAGGCTGATCTGGACCTCCCTGAGCTCTCCCAGGTTAAAATGATCAACACTTAGCGCTTGAGAATACTCTTTACTGGAAAGCACCACCACGTCCTTCTCTGATAATAGCAGGCTTCTGGACAGGAACCTGACGACTGGCGGTTTTCAGCCAGAAGATTGCCAAGAGCTTGCCAAGGCTGAGCTGAGGAACCAGAGATTGAAGCTGCCGTAGAGGTCATTTGAGACAGGACCGGAGGCAGCTGGACCAGCTTCTGACAGAACACTTCAGGACGTGTGTTCCTGACAAACCACAAAGAACCTCCGGGTCACATGGAGATGCCTGGAAGATCTGGCACTCTAGAAACCCGAGGAACGTCGGGGACGTTGCCTTTGGACCGATCATTCAAGCCCTTGTTGTTGGGAAGTTCTGTCAGCTTTTGGGGCTGCAGTCGATGGAGCAGGGGCAGCTCCCTGCTCACCTGAGTGGCATACTGAAGGAATATGCCCTTCATGTCGACCACACTCACATTTTGGATGAGTTCCCGCATTCCCTGTAAGCATCTTCTGGCATCTTTGTACCCTCCAGAGAATTTTTGTATAGAATGCTGGAAATCGTAGTTCCTGGCATCTCTGCAGGTTTCAGACAGTCTTCCGGTGAAATAGCCCAAACCGAAGCTTGCGCTGGTCTCAGCTGGAACATCTGAAGGTTCTGTCTGCTGCAACTGCTGCCCGGACCCACGGAGAGAAGGAGGAGCATGTTTTCTGATCACCTCTGAGTGAGAACCTCCTCCCTGCCCCATCTGGGGCCACAGCAGGCAGAATCTAGCCTTTCCTGTTCAGCTTCTTTCTGGTCTTCTTCAAGACATTTTCCGTTCTCCTCCATTAGCAGAGCAACTTTTCTTTTCTTCTGCCTGAAGGTTTCTGTGCTTTTTTTCTGCTTCTGCCCAGTCAGATCTCTGAGAGGGTGAGACTGAACACCACCCACTGGTGCTCTATGGGCACAAGGGGGAGGAAGTCCAGGGTCTAGAAGGTGGTGAAGGCTCTGAATTGAAGTCCTTCATGTACCCCGAGAAGGTTCAGCATGCAGATTACAACAAGGGAACAACTGAGATCAGGAAAATTGCTCAGACATGCAAATTCAGAAGAAAGTTGAGGACCAGAGACCTTCTGTGATTGAAGATTAAACCTGATTCAATCTGAATAATCCCAGATTACACCTAACAATCATGTGACGATAGTAGTTCAGACCGGGTAACATGAAAGTCGCTGGAGAAACCAACATCTGCTGAAAGAGAAGCTTCTGCTCTTACCTCATATTTGTGTCTTCTTGGATTCAAGTTTAGTAATTTTTCCTCGTCCTGAAAAGACAAAAATGTGATTTAAACAGTCAAATTTTAACAGTTTAAACTTATTAGGATGTGAAATATTTATTTTTACACAAGAGAACATCAGAAATAAAACTGCTCAGATGATCCTGATCCGACCACCTCTGTTCATCTAACCGAACCTCCTAGTTCTCCTGCAGCTTAACGAGCTGAATATCAGTTCTGCTCAAACATCTGATCACGTTGATCTGATCAAGAACTCCACCAGATCATCAATGCATAACCAGCCTCATTGCTGATTGTGTGATCAAGATTGTCTTAGTTAAACAGGTACAACAAATTTTGAGGTCAGAAGTTTTGATTCAGAATAGACTCAGAAACACCGACCACAGAACAGATGCTAAATCTACGATACAAGAAGGTTTGCGCTGAAGCAATGGATAGGTTCTTACCCCGAGTGATTGACAGGACATAGATGGATCCAAGGTGCTGCTGCAACCATTCATAAGATTGATGTTCCTCAGCCGCCGCTGGACTTCCTCTTCGATGTATGCCTTAATCCTGCTGAAGGAAACAGGATGAAGCTTCAGAGAGCAGAAGACCAAAGATCGGTGCTGAAGTACCTGTCATCTGACAGAGGGGGCAGCAGTGGACTGAGACTGTGGAGGTGGACTGGACTAATTTTCTCATCGGAACCACCAGAATGGCTCCTGGTCTCTTCACCTTCACTGATCCTACGCTTTAGCTTCTGGATCTCCTGCTCCACTCTGGAAATAAACAGCAGGTTTTCTGGTTATACTGGGACAGAGAGGATACATGCACTGGTTTTACTGAGCCAGCAGACTCTGACCTCTGCTGGTCCAGCTCTGTGCTTGTCTTCAGGTTTCTGCAGCTCCTCTGTCTCAACTCTTCATCTTCAGGCTCCAGGGAGATGCTGCGTCTCAGGGCCGAGTGCCTCCGCTCCAGCCGGGCCACTGCCTGTTCCATGGCCTCTCTCTGCTGCTTCTCCTTTGACTCCAGGATCTCCTTCTCCTTCCTCCTCACTTTCTCCTCTTGACGTGCCACATTGGCTGTAAACTCATAGGTCTCCTGAAGCTGCTGGAGCTGCTGGGCGCTGTGCCGGTGGAGCTTCAGCTTCTCCTCTTGGTCTTCCAGCTCTTTCTCTACCTGGTAGAGTGTGTTGTTCAGGCCTGGCGGGTTGCCACTATCCACGCCACCACTGCGCTCCAGTGTCTCCATGGCTCTCTGCTTCTCCTCTGTTAATGCAGGCAAGAGGCCCACAATGCGGCTCAGCTGACGCTCTTTGAACTGCAGCTTGTGCTCAGCCTGTTTGAGCAGCTGCTCCTCCAGGCAGAGAGCAGCCACGCCCTGTGTCTCCTCGCGGTCCTGCTGCTGTCGTTCTCTAAGACTGCAGTTGAGGAGCAGCAGCGTGTTATGCTCCACGCCTGCCTCCTTCTCCAGGCGCTCCCTCTGCTGCAGCAGCTCCATCTCCAGCTGACCCAGCTCCTTCACCTGCGCCTCCTTAAAGTTGGAGTATCGATCCTGGGCACTTTTGGCCAACTTACTGCCATCCTGTGGACCAAGGCGTTCTCCGGCTTCTTTGGCACGGAGGAGTGCCTCTCTTATCTCAGCCAGGGCCTGGTGCTCCTCCTCTAGGCGGTGGGCATTGTCACGGATGAGCAGCGTGGAGGCCTCCTCGTGTTTCTCCCTCAGCTGCTCTTCAAGTCGACCCACCAGGCTCAGCTGCTCTCGTTCCTGCTCCTCCAGACGACGGTGTTGAGCCTCCAGATGGAGCTTTTGCTCCTCGCGTTCCCGCTTCAGTCTCTCCAGCTCTCGGTAGATCTCTGTCTGCTCTGTGGCGTCCTGCCACCGCCGCTGCTCCTCGTCCACCTTCCCCTCTTGCTGCCAGTGATGCTGTTGGAGCCTAGGCCCCAGAATCTCCAGGCAGCGCTCTTTCTCAAAGCGCTCCTTCTCAGCCAGGAAGTCTCGAAGGCGACTCTCGATATCCTGACTGCGGCGGCGGAGGCTCTCTTCCTGACGTAGGATACGCTGCTGCACCTGCTCAGACTCCTTTCGCTGACTCTCAACCTCCTGCTGGAGGCGCTCCAGATCTGCCTTTTCACTCTGATGTTTGGCCTCCATCTCCTTAATGAGCCTCCTGTGCAAACATCTCACTCAGTTACAGGAGAACATTTAGATCAACTTTAATATTAAACAAGTGGCTGAAACAGCCCCAAAGTGAAGGTGAGAAGAAATATTTAAAAGGTCAGAAAAGACAGGTTCATTTAGATCAGCCCAGGAGATTAAAGCTAAGAAACAGGAAGGACATCTTAAAGGCTCTTCTCAGTTTGTTTCTGATGCAGCTGTGGATGGGGTTTGATATTTCCAGGATAAAATAAACAGGATCAGTCCGGATCTTCTGTTACCTTTTGAACTCCAGCTTCTCCAGCTCTTCACGCTGCTGCCTCTCAAACTCCAGCCTGCAAACACAAAAAGCACCTTCAACTCCAGAGGAGTGAGACTCATCAGCAATGTTTAACACCACCAGAGGAGAGACGGACAAAAACATGTGACATCACGTCTTCACTGTTGGACATCAATGGAGGTCAAAGCAACGAGCTGGCGTGCAAAATACAACACAACAGACAGATGGTGTAACAATGCTGCAGTCATTGTTAGCAGGGTTCATCTGGTCGAGTCAACATGTCTCACAACGGGACAGTTAGATGGGAAGTGGATGGCTGAGTCTACCTGAGGAGGACGGAGCCTTTCCCACTGAAGAGACTGTCAACAAAACAGGGTTGAAACTGTTAGTGACAAACCTCACAGCCAGTCACCACAGCTGCCGCTTGCTCGCCAGTGTTACGTCATTTCACACATTCAGGGCAAAGAGGCAGCCTGATGGTGGCGCTGTAGCTGACAGTTCACAGGCTTTCTCACACAGCTGAGAGAGAATTAAGCGGCAGATGTGACAACTTTGCGGCAAGATCTGATGATTCTGAAGAAGGGAACACTTCAGCTGAGAGGACGTGAAGGCAGCAGAGGAGGAAAGTATTGTGCAGGCAGAACCACTGCCGTCTGCTACAAAGAGTGTAATGGTGAAATCTACCAGATGCATGAGGACATCTTTGAAGAGTGACCTGGCTGACATGTCCTGATTGGTTTCCTGTCCTCATGATGCTTGCTGGAGGAAAAGCTGCTGTTTGAAATCAATAAGTGGAAATTCCTTTAGAAGGTTGGCGTTTCTGTGTTCGCCTCACCCGGGGTTGTAGAGCATGACTGTGGACAGGTTCTCGCAGGACTGGGACAGGTCGGTCATGGACAGGCTGAAGGAGGACAGGAGACCGCTCTGAGGAGGACACACATGGTAAAGCACAGCTCTCAGCAGGTACAGCAGCAGGAAGAAGCAGACCCACCTTCCGTTTCTCCCGCAGTTTTGCTGCTTCCTTGGGATGGTTGAAGCGAAACATGTTGGTTCTGCCCAGTAAAATGACGGCACCTACACAGCCAGGTTTTTAAGATACGAAGCACCCTTTGACTAACAGAAATTGACTTCTCACCTTGGTTGAGCTGTGACGGTTCGGTCACCAGAACCCCGTTGACTGAACACTGAGCGCCGCTGAAGGGCGCCAGCGTCACCGTCCCATTCTTGTTCTCAAACATGCAGTGTTCGCTCTCCAGGTCCAGACCGTGCAGGACTACAGAGAGCAGAGGTCACCGGTGAGGGGTACAGGAGCAGCCACTCTGGAGCGTGCGGATGTTGCAGTTCCTAGAACCCTCCACCTGTCCAGCGGTATCAGCAGGACCACACTCACCAATGTCCTGTTCCGTGGATGCGTCCTCTCTGCCCACATACGTCCGTCCTTCCTGAGTCGGAAGCAGAAAACTGTAAGTTTCTGTCAGACCACTCAAACATATTTGGATCAGCTTTGTTGACTCGATAAACACCAATTTAACCCAAAGAGGAGGTGTGTCAGCTGACCTTTAAGTGATACAGGATGATGCCGGTGCTCAGTAGGTCATCATCGATTCCGATGAGGTGTGGCAGCTCTGAGTCCAGCACCACGCCGATCCCCTCTTTCCTCAGAGCCAGCGTCTCCTCCTGCACACGGGTTGAATGGAGAGTTTAACAGGTGAAAACCAATCACACCTTCAGTAGCAGCAGCTGAGAAACCTGTCTGACCTTCAGGATGTTCTGCGTCTCATTCCACTTGTTAGTCCACTCTTTGGTCAGCTCCAGAACCTGCAGACAGCCTCAAAATCAGAACATTTCTGCCAACATCACAACAGTAGACCCAGTCACATGAGAGGACGTTTGACAGCCTACAGGAGGGGCAAAGCTGCGTTCTTCGGCTCTGAACTAGTCATTGGACTTTGGCTCCTCCCATCGATTGTCAGTTTGCTACAGTCCCCCCCCCCCAGCAGAATCTCTAACACGGACTAAGAGACTGGACTCACTCTGGCTTCGTTCTGGTGCAGTTTCTCTTCCATGCTCAGAGCCGTGGGTGAATCCAGAAGAGCAATCTGACAAAAACAAAGTCAGGAGGTTCAGCAAAGAAATCTGAAATACACACTTCACCAGCAGCATTTTACAAATTTGCTTCCTCTGCATTAATTGTAACGGGACCATTTACTTCAGAAACATATTCGTAATCTTGTTCTTTACTGGCGTTTCACAATTGTGAAACTGTTCCTGCATTCTGGCAAACAAATGTTCAAAAACTTGTTTTTCAGTCCTGGCTGAAAGTGACTGTCACATCACACTGACCTGGTTGCCCTGAACTAGCAGAGCCTTCAGCCTGGCGATTTCAGCCCGAAGCTCTCGGATTAAGCGGACATTGCTGTCCTCGTTGATCGTGGGCTTGTTAATGATGTTCTTGGCTCGATTGGCGTAGCGAAGAGTGCTGAGCGTCTCACCATAGTTCACGTCAGCAGGGGAAATGGCTGAAACGAGTTTTACGCAGGATCAGTTTTGCTGCTACTCTCTCACATTTCTGAACATATGTTTGCTCACTGGCAATCATGATGGTCTTGGAGTTGCCCCCCAAACTGTCCTTCAGCAGCCACGTCAGCACTGAGTCTCTGTACGGAACAAACACTGACTTCTTCTGATTGGAGTTGACGCCATCTGATGACATGTCAGCTGGAGAGAAACAGGAAGTACAACCATCATTACAATTGGACGCGCAGGTTTAAAACAGACATTCTGGTCTGCTGCCTGACCCAGCGATGAGATGACATTGCCCAGGGTGACCAGCGACTTGTTGATGTTCCCGCCCTCCTTCAGGCGGACGCCTGTGGCTCCTGTGGCGTCGGCTCGCTCGCTGCCGGCCAGATCAACCAGGTGGATCTTACTGACTGTCTCGCTGGGCATCTCGGCGTCAAACTTAGCCTGTAACAGACAGAAACCCAAAGGTGCCACCAGAGCTTCTCATCAGGGGGAGCAACATGTTTGCTCTCCTAGCAAACAGGATGGTCGTTCTTCCAATTACCAACAAAACAATTAATTTGAGAAGGCACCTGTGTGAAGTTGATGGTAAAGATGGCGTGTGAGCGGCTGCTGACGTCGTTCATGCCAGTGCTGGCTGTAGTGCGGTTGATGTTTCCTGCCTCCATCAGATCTTCCACATCGCTGTAGTTCTGGACCAGATGTTTGGACAAATCTGAAGTTCAGAAGGAGACCAGGTGAAAAAACCGAAGGTCCTCAGCTTAATGGTGCTCAGCCTGAGCTCAGCCTTACCTTCCACATACGGTCCATCTTTGGGATGTTCACGAACCCGAAGATTGTATGTCTGTGTGGATTTCCTCCTCAGTAGATCCCTCACCCTCTCATTGTAGATCTCCAGGTAACTAAAAACCATCAGTTGCATCAGTTGGATCAACCGTTTCATTTAGTGTTTTGGCAGCAGTGAAGGTAAAGACTCTAAATATCCCAACAACTGCAGCCTTACCTCACTTCAGTACGAAACGAAGCTGCGTCCCATCGAGTGGCCTCAGCAATTCGGCCGAACAGACCTTCGCAGAACCTCGGAATAAGACCAGCATCACCCTGAAAATGGACCTTTTGTCAAAGTTGATGCTTCGACCACATATTGATGATGATGATGACGATACTATTACTAATTCCTTCTTGGTAATCAGTCTAAATAACACTGCTCGATAGATCAGTTGGACCATCCCGATAATCTAAAAACTCACTTCAGAGTTCAGAACCCACCGGAACACCCATCATGGTGTAGGACTTCCCAGAGCCGGTCTGGCCATAGGCAAACACACAGGCATTGTACCCCTCAAATGCCGCCTTCAGCACATCCAAACCCAAATCTTTGAAAACCTGAAGATAAAAACATTTGTTCAGTTTTGCTCTGACCTGGTCACCACGGTGAGCTCAAAATGACCTGATAACGGTTGTCAACTCTGCTCAGGTTCATTTATCAAAGAGGCACAAACACATAAAACTCTCTAACTACAGCAGAACTGGTTGCAGGACCACTGTGGTCTGCAGGACCGTCTACCACTAACGTCCCTCAGCTGGACTCAAACGCTTGTTTACCTTCTCCTGCGAGACGAAGGCAGAGATCTTACAGTCCGAGGAATCGTAGGAGAAGTCGTATGTGAAGGTTTTGACTCTGTCTCTCATGGACTCGCCCGTGATACTCTCAAGGCTCTTTGGGAAACAGACAAATTTAGGAGGATGACTGACCGACTGCACGCACCTGCGTGTGTGTTTGGAAGGGGGTACCTTCATGTTGGTGATGGAGGTTTTGTTTCCCTCCATCTTGACAATGGATGTGGCAGTCAGATCCTTTTCCCTGAAAATAAACATCAATATTCTCATTTGTGTTCGTCTGGTTGATATTGCTAAAGATAAATGTCAAATGTCGACATGAAAACACAAGTGTTAAACATGTCTATGTAAATTCTCAGTCATCCAGGTCATTGTATCCAAGGTAGTTTTCTCTGTCAACTGGACTGGGCTTCTATCCAGCCTTCTGGATAGAAGGCGAAACGTCTTCAAGAGAAGAAACCCAGTCCAGTTGACAGAGAAAACTACCTTGGAAGTGTTAAACATCAACAAAAACACCTAAATTCCTCTAGGAAGGTGTAGTTGTATTTGCAGATCTTGGGTGTCCTGCGATGAAGGACCGTTTCCCAGCTGCTACTCCTGTTTAATCTTCTCCTCCACCCTGTTTGTTCAGCTACATCCTTCATCAGACTCAGTCCTCAACAACAGACTCAGACCGTTCAGTCCCCAACAAAGACGTTCGTTATGACAGAAATCCCTTTCTATTCAGACTTTTGAACACGTCCTTTTCACCTTTGGACTTCAATCAATATTTTACTATATCGTTCTTCGCTAAATAATACGAATTAATTCACAGCCAACGGTTTGTACCCTTATAGACTGACTAGCTGAAACTTCTTGTGCCGAACTCACCGCCTGTTCATGGGTCTGACCCGGACAGCCACCCGGACCGAAGCCATCGCGCATCCCGCTGTACTTGATCCACTTAGGTCGGTCCGCCTCGAAGCGAAAGGCTGCTTTTTAACAGCAAAGAGAGCTAACAGGTTAGCGTCAACCTCTGGATAGACCCGTTGCCTTCTAAAGGGGGGGGAAAAAATCACAAAAATAACCAGAACAACTGCGCGTCAATAGGACAAGCGGTGACGCTGACGGGCAGAAACAGAAAGTATCGCTGCCTGATGGTTTCGCAGCCCTGTCAGAGAGAGGCTCTCGTGAGCCTGTAGCCTATTAGCCTGTTAGCTGAGCCCGGTTTATCATGAAAGGACGCGAATATCAGCTGATGAAAACATTGAATCTCTACGGAAGCCTGCACACAAAGCTATTGCACAACAATTAACAGACTAGTTTGCAAAAAAGCTGACGTTGTATGTAATCGTTTAACGTGAACCTACTTGAGCAATGCAAGAAAAGTCTATAGTAACGCAAATGTGAATGATCTTTTAAATGTTACTCGTGTTCACACTGTTGTTGTCAGTCTTGCATGGAAACTCATGGTTGCTGATGCTTTTATTGTGAAGTCTGCATTTTTTTCCTTCAAGTGATCAAACAACACGTTTAAGGATCAAAGGGTCGAATGGGGCTTTGATCTTCAATGATCAAAGGTAGACGTTTTGTTTCGGAGCAACATAGGGGATTAAAATGCTACATTATAATGAGGCTGTTATATTACTCTACACACCCATGCTACTGATTAAGTTTTTTTCCATTTCAGTGTCTCTGATTCTAGGTTAGCAGCCCTGGAGGGGCACAAGGTCAACATTGATAGGTGGTGGTTGCCAAGGGGACTTTTGATGGTCATTCATTGGCCTTCAAGCAGCAGAAGCAATGCACATTGCCCCTCTACTGATGGAGCTCCACTGCTAACCTGGAGCTGCTCACATCAAGTTTGTACCTTTTTCTGACCTACAGATTGCCAACTGGATCTGCTCCCTTTTTCTGGAACAGTCTTGGAGTCCATCTACCCCTTATCTACTGCATTCCTCACATGAGGGTCGTCTGGAAAATCCGCCTATTCAGGCACAACAATCATCTTCATGCATTGTTAAAAACATGTTATTTTGCATCAGGCTGAGCATTTACTGGAATGTTAAAGGGGGCTCTGTGTGTCCTGGGAGTCCAGAGGTGATTCACTGATGTGCATGAAGGTTACAAAGGATGGTATTTCATATTAGCAACATATTAAGGAGTGTTGCTAGTGGAGGATCGTGATTGTAAAAACAACCATTTCACAGCAACGCAGCTTTTAGATTGTTTTGTATCCGGGCAGTTCCTCCTTTGCCCCAAGGATCTCCAATTAATTTTTTCAGTCTTGCTTGATTATTTCATTAATCTGATGTAGCCTACCTTTGTCCTCATAAACTAAGAAAATAATTTAAAATCAAATATGTGAAGGAGAAGTTAAAGAAAAGTCGGTTCCAGTTGGGCTTTAAAGGAGCCATCAGGTCAACCAGAATATCGCTGATGTAGTGCACAACAGAATGGTAAAAATCAGTGGCAAAATCTGTGTTTATAATGTGAGAAAAATATCAGAAACTCATCACGACATATATTTACAAGGTAAGAAAATAAACACTATAATAAAGCTTTCCTTTTCTTGGAAAATTCCTTTAAATGACTTCAGAATTGTGACGTACACCATAGCATACTTTAAAATTCATTTATAACAGACGTGACGACCCCAGTCCGAAAGATTCAGGTGTCCTCCCGGCCTGTTGGTGGCAATAGTTTAACAGCCGCCATAATAAAGGGCGTCGCTTCCGGCGGGAGCATTTGTGTTTCCTGTTTTACATGAGCGAAGTGGACAGGCGGGTGAGTTTGATATTTATTCGATTTGTTGTGTTTATTAATATTCTGTAATATTACAGAACCAACGACTAGATGACAACCTTTCCATTTTATTGTTTCCCAAAGACTTGCTTAGCATAGAGCTAATTACTGCTCTTTACAGGCAAACTTATGAATGAATGAATGTAAGATTAGCTTCAAGCTAACACACATGCGATTGTGAACACTCGGATCGGTAAAGAAACACACGAATATTTGTTTTGCTTTTTATTTATTAAATATTGATCTAATTTTTTTTACCTGTTCAATATGGTGTTGAATTTACTTCCACAAAGTAGGTCGAGAGCCGACGTTTAAGTTTTTGAGCAAAAAAGTTATGAAAGTATTTTTAAATGTCCAAAAAATGATAATGCGCGAAGGAACAGACGAATCAATTTTAATAATGTTCCTGAGCGACCTTTAAACAAGAGACTTTAATCATACATGCCTTTGATCATAAAGCAACCTACTGTGTTGTGTAACCTTGTTTATACTTGAAGTTCCTAAACGGCAGCATGGTCTTCTTGTCTGTGTCGCTTTTCTGTCATAAGTCATCATGGATATTAGACCAAATCACACGATCTACATCAACAACATCAATGATAAAGTCAAGAAGGAAGGTGCGTGTCACGGCAGATAAACGCTCATCGGAGCACCTTGGTGGTTGTGTGTGAAGGTGAACCACTTTGTCTTACTCTGCAGAGCTGAAGCGATCTCTCTACGCTCTCCTATCCCAGTTTGGTCAAATTGTTGACATTGTGGCCATGAAGACCATGAAGATGAGGGGACAGGCTTTTGTCATTTTCAAAGAACTGACTGCCGCCACCAACGCCCTCAGGCAGCTGCAGGGTTTCCCTTTCTACAACAAGCCAATGGTACTTTCATCTTTCAACTGAGAACCAAGCACCTTCTACCTGTATCACCAGTAAAACCTCTGGATTTTTTTACGCTGAATATTATTTCCAATGGTATTTTTTATACCTGAGGGAAAAATTGTAATTTGTAAAATTTTGGGAGAAAATTTAAAGAACTATTTTAGTTTTGAAATGTGTGAAATCTGATATCAGACCTCATGGTTCATGATTTTTAGGAAAGTTGAACCAAAAATGAATTCAGAAAGTTTTTTGGTTTAATTTGTGCGGTTTCGCAGCTGTATTGGTTGTACTTGGACGGACTTGCTCTCAGCTGTGTGCTTGTGTTTTCCAGAGGATACAGTACGCCAAGACCGACTCCGAGGTCATCGCAAAGATGAAAGGCACCTATGGCGACAAAGAGAAGAAGAAGAAGGAGAAGAAGAAACCTCAGGAGCTTCCAGCAAACCAAACAAAGAAAGCAGCAGCGGTGGTGAGTGAGGTGCAAATGTGCGTTAAAAAAAGTGTGAGTGAAGGCATCACAGTTGAACGGTGGGTATGGTGACCTCTGACTCAGTAGAGGATGAAGAACCACCAGAGGTGGAGACATGAGCTGGACCACACCAGGCTAACACGATGATCTACTACTGGCGCTGTAGCAGACGGCAGCCACTCCTCGCGCTCTACAGCACTGTGTGTGTTTTTTACTCATTTTAGCTTGTTTTTTAGTATTTCACTTCGTCACGAAGTTACTTTTTATTCATCCCATGGATACATCGACCGCACAGAGAAGAACCAGACCTCTCACTTACTCCAGAGAGGAGTTACTGGAACTCGCAAAAAATAAACACGGACTGAGACACCTGGTCCCAGCTGAGCTGCAGCGGCGCTACAGAGGCTGCAAAGCCGGGGCTAAAGTACAGGCGCGGCGAACAGAAAACCGGCGGAGGCACAAACCATCGCTCCCCTCCGTGATTATGAGCAACGTCAACTCTTTAACGAATAAGATAGACGAGCTGGCAGCCCTGGGAAACCAGCGGATTTACCGTGAGTGCAGCTTGTTTATTCTCACAGAGACGTGGCTAACCGCTACCATACCCGACGCTAACGTGGACCTGCGAGGATTCACCGCGGTGAGAGCGGACAGGGACACAAAGGCATGCAGGAAGAGCAAAGGAGGGGGACTAATCATCTACACCAACAACCATTGGTGTAACCCTGGCCATGTCTCTGTGAAGGCGGTTTTGTGTTGCCCAAATCTGGAACTGTTAGCCGTTAGTATGCGGCCATATTACCTGCCCAGGGAGTTCAGTCACGTGTGTGTACATCGCCCCCACGGCCAACGGAGCAACTGCGTGTGAGAAGATCCACAGTGTCGCTGCATGGCTGCAGACCAAGCACCCTGAGGCCCTCCTGATCATCTCTGGAGACTTCAATCATGTGACCCTGGACTCCACACTGGCTGCTCTCCACCAGGTTATTGACTGCCCCACAAGAAACAACAGGACGATCGACCTACTGTACACCAACGTCAAGGAGGCATACAGAGTCATCGCTCTCCCCCCACTGGGCAAGTCGGACCACAACCTGGTGTACGTGCAGCCCCAGTACACCCCACTGGTCCAAAGGCAGGCAGCCTCCACACGCTCCATCAGGAGATGGACTCCTGCATCAGAGGAGGCTCTGAAGTGACTGCTTCAACATCACGGACTGGGATGTACTGCTGGGGGAACATGAAGAGGACATAGATGGGATGACCGACCGTCTCACAGACTACCTCAACTTCTGTGAAGATGTGGTTGTCCCCACCAAGACTGTACAGTGTTATCCTAACAATAAGCCATGGGTAACACAGGAAGTCAAGGATGTCCTCAATAAGAAGAAAAAGGCCTTCAGAAATAAAGACAGGGAGGAGATGAAAGAAGCACAGAGGGAGGTGAAACGCTGCTTGAAGGAGGCGAAGAACACCTACAGGAAGAAGGTGGAGAAGAAGCTGGCTGATAACAACATGCGGGACGTCTGGGAAGGTGTCAGGACCATCACTGGTCACAAAGCCAAGACCAGCACAGAAGGGGGAGGAGTGGAGAGGGCAAACGACCTGAACCAATTCTTCAACAGGTTCAGTCAGCCCACTCCACTCCAATCCTCTGCCCCCCACCTCAGCAGCCCAGCTCCCCTCTACCCCCCCTCCCTCCAACCAGCCACCCACCACAACTTCCCCCAACCCCGCCTCCCCTCCTCCCTCCTTCACCTCCCCTCCCTCTGCTGACCTCCCTCCTCCCACCCTTCCACCTTCTACCACCCCCATCCCCCTGCTCTCACCATCTCCACATCCTCCCTGCATCCCCCTGCTCTCACCATCCCCACATCCTCCCTGCTTCACGGC
The DNA here is from genome assembly GCF_901000725.2 of Takifugu rubripes. Taxonomy (NCBI): domain Eukaryota; kingdom Metazoa; phylum Chordata; class Actinopteri; order Tetraodontiformes; family Tetraodontidae; genus Takifugu; species Takifugu rubripes. Next base: position 8,780,950 of record NC_042301.1, read on the forward strand.
TGACCAGGTGAGGGGAGACCTGAGGAAGCTCCGGCCCCGAAAAGCAGCTGGACCGGATAGAGTCTGTCCCCGGCTCCTCAAGACCTGCGCTGCTGAACTCGGGGAGCCGCTACAACGGGTCTTCAACCTCAGCCTGGAGCTGGGGAAAGTGCCCACCTTATGGAAGACGTCCTGCATCATTCCAGTTCCCAAGAAGAACAGACCGAGTGAGCTGAACGACTTCTGGCTGGTGGCACTCACCTCACATCTGATGAAGACTCTGGAGCGGCTCTTCCTCAACCTCCTCAGGCCCCAGGTGCAGCACGCTGAGGACTCCTTACAGTTCGCCTACCGGGACAAGGTCGGTGTAGAGGACGCCATCATCTACCTGCTGCACCAAGTCCACTCGCATCTGGACAAGGGGAGTGGCACAGCGAGAATCCTCTTTTTGGATTTCTCGAGTGCCTTCAACGCGATCCAGCCCCTTGTCCTACAGGACAAGCTTCTACAGATGCGAGTGGACCCCTGCCTGGTTGCTTGGATCTCCAGCTACCTCACCGACAGGCCACAGTTCGTCAGGATGAAGGACATCACGTCTGACACTGTGGTCAGCAGCATCGGTGCTCCACAGGGGACTGTGCTGTCCCCCATCCTCTTCACTCTGTACACCTCGGACTTCTGTTACAACTCTGAAATGTGTCACATTCAGAAGTTCGCTGATGACACAGCCATCGTTGGATGTATCAGAGACGACCAAGAGGAGGAGTACCGGTGCCTGGTGAGGGACTTTGTTGCCTGGTGCCACAACAACGGTCTGCAGCTCAACACCTCCAAAACCAAAGAACTGGTCATTGACTTTGGGAGGGACCTACCGAGACCTAGACCAGTTCAGATAGGAACGGAGGAGGTGGAGGGCGTGCAGACCTACAAATATCTTGGGCTGTGGCTGGACAACAGGCTGGACTGGACAAGCAACACGAGGCAGCTGTACAAGAAGACCCAGAGCAGAATGTACTTCCTGAGGAGACTCAGATCCTTCAACATCTGCAGGAAACTCCTCTGAATGTTCTATCAGTCTGTGGTCGCCAGCGTCCTGTCCTACGCTGTGGTGTGCTGGGGGGGGAGTGTGACAAAAGCGGACCTCTCCAGGCTGGAGAAGCTGATCAGGCGGGCCAGCTCGGTGGTGGGGATGAAGCTGAAACCTCTGGCGACAGTGGCAGAGAGGAGAACTATTGACAAGCTGTGGAGCATCATGGACAATGACCGCCACCCTCTGCACACTGTCATCCACAGCCAGAGAAGCCTGATCAGCCAGAGGCTGCGCCTCCCCAGGTTCAGGACCAACAGACTGGGGAACTCATTCATCCCCCGAGCCATCAGGCTGTTCAACTCCTCACAGGGGGGGAGGAGGGCCAACAGGAGAACTGGAACATTTTTATAGTTTTATATTTATATTCATATTCTATTTTTAATTTATTCTATTTTATTTCTCATTTTATTATATTTTTATTATCTTTAATAGGTTTAATGGGGTGTAATGGTGGTGGGAAATTTTGTAGATGCTTGTAGATCTTTGGAGATGCTAATTTCCCTGGTGGACACCCCCTAAAGGGATCAATAAAGTACTCTTGAATCTTGAACTACTCTGACTTGGATCTGTTGTTTGCAGGTACCAGCAGCACCGGTGCACCCACCTGCAGCACAGGTGAGGCGCTCACACATTTGACCCAAAATAACAAACCTCAGTGAATAATGTCACTTCAGCTCATTAAAATTTTGTTTTGATCTCGGTTCTTCACCAGGTTCCAGACAACCCGCCCAACTACATCCTATTCCTGACCAACCTGCCAGAGGAGACCAATGAGATGATGCTGTCCATGTTGTTCAACCAGTGAGGTTTTGTGTTTGTGTATGTGTGTGTGTGTATGTGTGTGTGTTTTGACCCTGCCACCTCTAACCTCTGCAGGTTCCCTGGCTTCAAAGAGGTGCGTCTGGTTCCGGGGAAACACGACATCTCATTTGTGGAGTTTGAGAGCGACGTGCAGGCGGGTGTAGCAAAAGACGCGCTGCAGGGCTTCAGAATCACGGCCACCTGTGCCATGAAGATCACCTACGCCAAGAAGTGAAGCAGCACCCTGGATGGACTGATGAGTCAAAGGTGGCTCCGATACTCCCTGGCTCTTTGGTTTTTGTAAATCATTTTTAGTTCTTGTTCTACAGGTGAAACCTGCTTTTTGTATAATAAACCTTTGAATCGCTGTTGTTTCACTCCATGAGACACCAAACTCTTATGAACTCTCGTGAGGTTGGCTTCACTTTCTCTAGGTCGCAGCGGTTTCAGTGAGGAGCCCCCTGCAACCCCTCATCTACACCAACCTATCCAGGAGAACATGCTGATGTGTCTCCAAGGTGATAAAGGTATTTAAGGTGCAGTGAGTAAGGTTGTCCTGAAGGGAGCAGTGTGCCCCGCGCTCTCATTTCAGATGTTCTATTCAGTCAAGACGGTTGAAACTGGATCGATGGCGTTTGAGATGATCCTGCACCTGGACGAGTCCACCTGTCATAACCTCGGTTTGCTGAACTCACCTGAAGTTCTGTGACCAGGTGGCTCTGAAGGAACAGCAGGGTCACACATCTTCAATGGAAAAGTGTCTCTTTGTCCTCTTTCAATCAACTCATTGCTTTAATCCTGCAGACTGGTGGCCTGTTGTATCCTGAGTAAAGAGATACATCCTTTATTCCAGGGAGTTAAATCTGTTAAGCCCTGATTCTTTTGTGGCCATTTGCATTGTGGGAAATATTCTTTGACCGCAAGTTCAAATCCTCTTGGTGTGACGAGGGACATGTCGGCCTGGTTTTTGATGTGTGTGTGTGTTTTATCATGACATCTGTTAACTAGCTGGTTTCCATCATCTCTGGATGAGACGCTGACACACACACATTCAAAATGTCAAGTGACTGCAGTTTAGGGTTCCCTGAATGCAATATTCCCACCAGCCCTGTCACCTCTGACCATTCACTTTATCATCGGGAATGTTGTTTCACCTGACTGACCTCCAAACACATGCTGACTTTGGTGGACTCGATGGTCTTCCTCACCTCAAACCTGAGATACAGGCTAGGACCCTGTGGTCGGCCGAAAGGCTTCCTCATTTACTGGTACTCTTCCCTGTGTTTCACCCGTCAAGTGTGTTCTTTGTCTGGACTGCAGATGTTGTGACCCATTCCCAGTGTTCTCATTCTTGTTATCACTTCCTTTACTTTAAGGTTACCTTGAACATGAACTGTGGACACTGGACAGTTTTCACCTTTAGCCACTTAAACTTGTTTAGCTTTTTAATCCTGAAACAGGAGGAATTCTTGCCTCTGACACAGGTGATTTCAGGTATCTGACCTCAGACACAGGTGACCTCACGTGTTTGACTTCAAACGAACATGCTAACAAACACAGACCTGGGCTGCACTCATACTAGCACTTCCCATGCATTGACTCCTCCCACACCTACAGCATCACACTGACAGGACACTGTTGCTCACACTGTTGTTTATATGCTGCAATGGTTGGAAATAATAGAAACACTTGAGTGACAGTTTTTAATTTCCTGTTCAAAGACAAATTGCATTTTGAATGTGTTTTTGAGCATCTGTGGGAGAAGAAGGCTGTGCTCAGGCACACACACACACCTATTCACGCAGGCACGCACGCACAGACACACATGTACACACCCATTTACACCCATTTGGCCTATGACCACGTGGCATATGACCCTGGCGGGTCAAATGGGTTCAGGTGTGAATGTCTGACGTGTTTGAGTCACATGACAAGAAGAATGTGAAGCATGGGGATCAATGAACTGGACTCAGGAAGGCTGAATTTAGCCTTTGATTGCTTTGATCCTGTCAGGTTATCTGTTTCACTGTTAAATGGCTGTGAGCCCCGTGTTGGCGGAGGTGACATTGCAGCAGCTCCCGATTGTCTGAATGGATTTGAAAGCTGCTCCATCCAGAAATGAATTACTCATAATTCAATAAGAGAAATGGAGGCTGGTGATCCATAAACTCTACGATGATGAGGTCATCAGTGCTCCGGCGTGGACAAAGGTACAGAATGTGGAGATCCAAGATGATGTGGGGGCCCCAAACCCAGAATTTGTTCATCTGCTTCCATCATCTGGACATGAACACGCTCCATCCTCAGACAATCCCTGGGCCGCCCCTTTGCGTCCCCCCAGATGTCACACAGAATCAAACCTACAAGCTTCCTGAGCTTGTTTTCCTATCATTAAAATGCTGAAGCTGCTTGAACAGCAGCTGGTCTCTGGTGCTTTGATGGAACCATTGATGAGTCATAGATTGTGTGAGACTGATCGATGTTTACGTCCATAAGGATGTTGCTAGGGAGGTGCTCGAGAAAAAACCTTTGTAGGTCCTTGTCGTGCAGTGAGGGACAAATGCCGCTAATGTGATGTGCTAACCTGCTAATTGGACCCCCTCCTGGTGTGCTGTCCTATTCCACCAGAGAAGATCTGACCTTCTCCACATTGTTCTTGAGGATGGACAGACAGCTGCTGCAGGTCAAACTACTGCTTGGAGGAAAAGGTGGACATAAACACAGTGTTCCTGCTGGTTTCACCCCCAGCAGAGTAGGTGGAATCTGCCCTTCATGGGCAAACACGATGGCGAGGACCCTCAGAGGTAGGTGGGTGGAGTCATCAGTCTGCTGAGAAGGCTGACCAAAGCGGCTCTTCTCAGCGCCGCAGATGGGTCAGGCAGGGGAGGGCACTGACAATCGAAGCCCCGGGTGGAGCCAAGCGTCCTGTTTGTCCTGACACGGTGGGAGTAACTGCCGGATATCAGCTGACCTTCTGTGACGGTGGTATTTGACGGCTGCACGCTGGAGGTAAAATACAGACGCTTCACGCCGGCTCTCAGCTGGGTTCTGACAGGATCCACACACAAAACAATCATCATTACGTTTTTATTTCAACCAGTGGAGGTTGGAAGGTTTAACACCGTGTCCATGGATCGGCTCTGTCAGAGCAACAGGAAACTGTCGGGGTTCACTTCCTGTTTGTTTCTTAATATTTTCTTGCTCATCAACATCAACAGGTGGATCAGACCAGAAATGACTGGGGGAATGCAGAGTATTCTCTGTTGGTATGGATCCCCCCTCCCCCCACAACCACCATATCATCCTTCACACGCACACACACGTGCATTAAAATTAGGCTGGTTTCTGTCTTAATTCCTAATCGGATGCATCAATCACACGGAGGGTCGTCCGATCCAGGCAGCTGTCTGGAGAGCAGTGATAAGCCAGGGTGTGTGTGAGAGAGACTGTGTGTGTGAGAGAGCGAGAGAGAAAGAGAGAGAGTGTTTCTGTGTATGTGTTGTTTGTATTTGTGTGTCTGTATGTGTGTAATGTTTGACAGAGTTTACATCAACACGCGTGTGCTCATGTGACCGTACACACACACAGCTAGACAATGGCGGCTGAGTTTGGATTACTTGTTTTGTGCAGAGTGAGCAGTCGTCTGTTTTTATAACCTTTGTTAACATTCACTCCAGTTTGGGACTCATTCTCCCTGGTGGGGTATGCTGGGTCGGGTGTGTCTGACCAAAGTTGTGAATGGGCTCCCATTAAGACTCCCACAGTTAGTGGGAGTTCTTCATTAGCATTAGCATTGTCTCCCCACAGTAGCAATAAACCCAACATTAGGATGGAAATGATGAAATGTAGCTGATTAGTTGTCTTCTCCTCTCCTCTCCTCTCCTCTCCTCTCCTCTCCTCTCCTCTCCTCCTCAGAACAGTCACAGTCTTATTGACCTCCAGACAAGAGCTTAAAGATGCAAGAATGGCCTTTTTACTCAACACTGACAGGATAACTGGTATAATCTTTCACAGCAGCAAGAATAAAGTGTTTTACACATAATAGGGCTCATGTGGAAGCTGACTCACCTGCTTCTTCAACAGAACCAGCTTCATCATCTCATGGGCTTTAGTGGTACCAGAGCTGAGATCACTTGGTTTTATGGTCTGAGTGAAGGAAACAGCAATTGGAAATGCAGGAGGTCATTTATGAAGCAACAGATTAGAGAGCAGCAGGAAGTCCACAAATCTTGAATTCTGAAGAAGTGTCACACTAACGAATGTAAAGAAGGTGTGAATGATCTAAAAGAAGAAGAACTTTGTGAATCGTGGCCATTATAAATAATTCTACTCCATCTTGACACAACTGTTGCTGTTAAAACATTCACTCTGATTCAAAGTTAAGAGGAACAATTTTCTAAAAATAAATTTGAAATGTTTGGAAGGTTTTGGGCATGCCCCCTTCCCCCACGCCCAGATGTTTCTGACATCAGTGAGTCCTTTCTCCTTCTTCTCTTTTTGACTTTGTGCCTTTTCAAACATTCTTCCACAGGGGGATAAAGGCAGTGGAGATTAGGCAGCGGGCTTCTCGGCTATTATCTGACAATCTGCAGATTAAAATACGAAAAGCGTTTGTTTGGTGATTGGATGGGGGATCACGGGGGGGGGGGGGCAGCAGGTGGTGTCGACACTATAAACTTCATTTTTGTGTCTTTGGGAACACTTCAGTTTGCTGTTTTATGGATTTCCTGAGGTTTAATTCCAGATTATTGACGAAACAGGAAAGCGTCCTGATGTTCTTCAGATGCTCTTCCATCACCACTGAACCCCATAATCATCACCTGTTATGGCAATCCATCACCTGTTTTGATCTGTGTGTTTTCAGATGCTCATTGTGAGTTCATGATGCATTCACGTGCTAACGCCGCCATCCTTCAGAATAGCATTTCCTGCCTTCCTTTTCTAACTTCTCATTCTTCAGCCCAACACAACCTTAAGAATAACAGCTGTTTTATTCTGTCTCCATGACAATGCTACCTGATGATTGTGTGAATGTACTGAGGTGCAGGTTGGAGTCAGTTTGCAGATGACTCCCTGCTTTTCCCAACAGTTGTTCTCTGGGATTCCTCCCTGCTGGAATTGCCTGTGTTGGTTTAGCTATGATTCATTACGCTAATATGAGTGTAACCCTGTTGGCCATGTTCAAATGTGTGCGAAATGACACTACTCAAATTTGTTCTAACAGAAGCCCCTGGGGGGCAAAACACAGCTGCTGCTAATGGGGAGGCGGAGCCAATTGGGAGGGGTTGACTGCAACAAATATTAGCATCGTGTGTGTGTGTGAGTGTGTGTGTGTGTGCGTGTGTGCGTGTGTGAGAGACAGAGACAGAGAGACCGAGAAGGGGAGAATCACAGCTTTTCTGTCTGCTGAGAAAAACTGATGTTTTAAAAACTTTACAAAATGTAATAATCATGTATCGATGTGATCACAGCTGATAAATGAGGGCCTATTTCCTGTTTATTACTGTATTATACAGTGTTAATTACTGTCTCTGTGTTGAAGGTGTTCAGGTTTATTCTCACCTTAGTCAGAGAACATACATTTAGAGGAAGATAGTCGGCATTAAGTTCCATTTTTCTTTTTTCCCCTCTGTCATTTTAACGACAGTCTCAGCAGAACAAAAGCATGTGGGGAAAAAAGAACAAACTAGGATTGATTTTAAAATCGGTCTTGAATTTACATAGAGTAATAATGTTCTAATTGCCTGTAGAATTTATCTGTATGTTTATTGTCTGATCTAACTTTGAACATCATTTTCAGATTCTCTGTGAATAAAATCAGTGATGAAGAAAAACAAGATTAAGATTCAAAACATGAAGATTCAAAACATGGATGCTGCTGTAAGGTATTGAGATCAGAACCTCAGCAGCACTAGTAACACCATAACAAAAGTTGATGAGGGACAGAAAACTTACAAGAGACCAGTAAGACCAGTGTGTGCACAGACTGGATGGACTACAGGAACCCAAAAGAACACTCAGAATCTTCAGTGATGAAGAAGCTCCTTTAGAAACTCTTCAGATATTCTAGCAGGTCTGAAGTCCAGAACCTCCTGAGTCATCACTGTTGACATGAAAGATCAATAATAAGAACAAAGTGGACACTATCCATCGAGGGTCTCTGTGATGGCAGGTTCTGTTGATTGGCGGGGCGGGGCCTGTTGTCAGTGGTGATATGGAAATTCTCCAACTTCCATTAGCATGTTGAGTCTATCATATAGACAAAAACAAATGCCTGGCTATTTAGAGAGATTGTTGATGTCAAAAAGGCTCAGTTACTTGGAAGCATGCAATGGTCAGCAGGAGCTTGGAGCCTGTGAAGACATCTGTAAATGTACACTGCATGTTTGGCAGACAGGCATAAATAGTTCAGAAATAGTTCCCCAATCAGTCTGGGAATGTCACCTTTTTTATGCTGTCTGAATTTTTCCTTTGGGGAGGCACTTTCTGATGTACACCTGTACTGGAGTTTTGTTGTCTCCATATTGTGCATTATAAACTTCCTTCTCGATCAGTGTTTTGTGGCTTTTCATTTAAAAATGTATCTAGAGTGCTTTTTGGACAAAATTTTCCACGACAGTGGGTGAGACCATCTATTTCCATAATCCCTTATTGATATTAAAATTCATATTTTACCCAACAATCTGAAGAATACATCATCCTGAGATCAGCAGCAGGAGAACTCTGGAGCCAGTTCATCTGGTGCTGCGGATGCTGGGGTCCCAGCCACACAGGTGCTGCTATCTCCCCTCAATGCCACATTCTTCTGCAGCCATGGACACACCGGCCCCCACCCCGGCAACATGCATTGTTGCTGCATGCAAATGTCCCCACATAGGGACGGGCTCAGGATGGGGGGTTCTGAGCGCAGGAGCCCATCCACAGAACGGAGGCCAGAGGCCAATAAAGGAGAGTTTGCCTTAAATCCTGAGGATAATGGGGGGAGAGATTGGGGTTGAGCCTCGGAGCCCAGACAAACAGAGGATTACTGCTGGTTTTGCTTCGCTTGCGCTCCTCTGGGTGGCCCTTCACTGCCAGAGAGCTGAGAGTGCCGCCAGGGGGGTCAGTCAGAAGAAAAAATGTTTAACGCTTGGACATTTGCACAAGGAAAGAAGTGAGCCTAATTCCATCAAAGACAGAGAAATTAGCAATTAATTTATTCCAGCCCCCTCCTCCTCCCACGCACGGCTTCTTTTCTGCTTTCAGGACGATTGTCGGTTAGTTCTGCAACATCTGGTCTAGAACTGCCTTAAAATATCAGAAGCAGGAGACTTTGGTGGGAACCCACACACTCTCCCAGGACTGCAGATACAAGGTTTCCCTTCCTTCCTTCCTTCCTTCCTTCCTTCCTTCCTTCCTTCCTTCCTTCCTTCCTTCCTTCCTTCCTTCCTTCTCTTCACGTCGGAAAGAATCAGAACTCTGGGTCTTCCTGGTTGATCTGAACTGGGCCTTGGTGGCTTTTCAGGACCACATTGTCTGAGGCTTTGTCGCTCTTCTGCCTCACCTGAAGATAAACTTCCTGCTCAGAGCAGTTCCTGTCTAAATTCTCAGAGTAATGTCATAAATTCTAAACTCAACTCTTCTCCCAGGAGCCTCTCGGTCTTGTTCCCAAGAACCCGAACCAACAAAAAGTCCTGAATGAGTGCAAAGAAACAGGGGGCACAGTGAGGCAGGCGGCCATCTTGGAGCCTTCGGGGGCTTAGGCCCATTTGTGAGCCAATGCTAATGATCTTGTGAGCCAATGCCAATGATCTCAACCCTCTGTCACTTCCCATGTATCCGAAGTCCTGGAGGAACATGTGGCGCTCGCAGCATCAAGACAAATGAGAAATCTGAACATTTTCTTCTGAAACCAAAGGGGAAGGGTCTCCACTTTTCAACCCTATTCAGCTCCCCCACAGGAAAGAAATATGGAGCAAAAAACCCTTACTTCTTATACAGATGTTTAAAAATATAACTAATTTAAAGAATTTACCAAAACCTGATCATATAGGTGAATTAACATCACATCTTTAAAACTTCAGATTTATTTCTTTATGCTCTCAAACAGGAAATCCTTCCTCTGATCTCAAATGTTCACAAATATGATGGAATCATGCATACTGTCAGAAATCTGGAGGCATCACATCCTGATGACAAGGTCAGTGTTCATAACAATTATGTTTTTAATGTGTCAGAATTCTGCTGCAGGATGATGATGATGATGATGATGATGATGATGATGATGGTGATGATTCCGAGGGGGGGGGGGGGGGTGTTCTGAGCCTTCTGTCTGTTTTTTCACCGTCTTTTCAGAGCTTTTATGCTGCAGATTAGTTTTGGTGACTTAGGAAGCGAGGCTACCCCACCATCTGCGTCTTTAGCCCCCCCACAGACCAACCAGAAGAGCACCGGCAGTCTTTTCATTGGGGCCTAACGAGGTGGCTGAGCTGCTCTGGCCCTCTCTAAGTAATTAAATCAATCCTTTGTGTCCCAACACTCCCCTTCAGAGACCTGAAGACGGCTCTTCATGCACACTCACAAGCTACAGTGGTGCTTTCTAGCTTTAAAGTAAGACATTTTAAACCCTGAAATCTTACATTTCCACAAATGTTACATTTCACACCAGCCTCTGTGTGTGTGTGTGTGTGTGTGTGTGTGTGTGTGTGTGTGTGTGTGTTTTAGGTGATGACCATAGAGATGAGGAGATGTTAGGGTCTGAAGACAAATTGGATTAGCGAGTATTGGATTAACGGTAAAATGGAGGATAACAAACAAGAAAAGCTGCCTGTGATCACAGGATTTAATATATTTCTTTTTCTCTGTGATCCTATCTTCCCTCCCTCCTTTCTTTCTTTCTGCTGGTGGTGGAAGGAGTGCTAGCGGGGTTTTGTGCGAAAACGCGTTTCCTATTCTGTTGTGTGTGTGAGTGTGAATGTTAGTGAATATTATTTATTGTGTGTTTCGTATTTATTTGTTTAACGTGTGTGTGTGTGTGTGTGTGTGTGTGTGTGTGTGTGTGTGTGTGTGTGTGTGTGTGAGAGAGAGAGAGAGAGAGAGTTTGTGGGGCGGCCGTCATGGCAGCGAACGCCGACTTAACCGGGTTGAGCAGAAAGCACGGAGTGAAAGTGGGAGCGGTCTCCTTGCTCAGTGTGGAGGAGGTGGCTCTGGCTGTGGGTCGGGAAATCGGCCACAGCTCGGTTAAATCCGCCGCCCGCATGAACACCGTGGGGGACTTGTTCGTCCAGGTGACTCCGCTGACGTAGCCGGCAGCACGGATTACCTTGTCCAACCTGCCGCCGTTCGTCAGCGATGAGTTCCTGCCAAGAGAACTGTCTCGACATGGGAAACTGTTGTCCCCCATCAGAAAATTACTGTCGGGCTGTAGGTCGCCATCGTTGTGACACGTAGTGTCTCACCGTAGACAAGTACATATTATCTTAAACAACAGGGTGGAGGAGTTTAATTATCGTTTTGTTGTCCGCGTCGACGACTTTGATTATATTTTGTTTGCAACCTCCTCTGCCCTTAAATGTTTTAACTGTGGCGAAGAGGGACATATGGCCAGGGCTTGTCCGAGCCGCGCGGTCCCGGCCGTTCCGCCGGCGAGGCATCGGTGGTGCGGGGGCCCCCGCTGTCCCGGACGGAGTAGCAATGGAGTCGAAGGCGGAGGGGAAAAGGAATGAATGTGTGCGTGTGACTGAGGTGAGTGGAGAGAGGGAGAATGTGGAGATGGTGGTGGAAGTGACTGGCGAGAGTGGTGAGGCGGGGGAGGTAAGGGATTTAACTGGGGTGTAAATTGAAGTGTTGTGCAGGCTGGGTGAGACTGGTGATGGAATGAGTGAAATAAGTGAACTGGGTGAGGCAGGAGAGACGGGAGACTTGGGTCAAACAGGTGAACGGTGTAGCGGTAGGTGAAGTGGGGCAGGGGACAGGTGAGCGTGGGGTGCCAGGGAAAATGGCTGGCGAGCTGGGTGAGGGAGGAATGAGCACAGGTGAAGTGGGTGTGAGCACAGGCGAGCTGGGTGAGGGAGGTGCGGGTACAAGTGAGGTCACTGGGGGGCTGTCTGAATGGTGGCCTGCTCCCGCAAAGCGCCGAAGATAGCAAAAAAATATCAGGAAGGACAATGGAGACAAAGGAGCTGGGTGGCTGGAGGATGCAGCCACTGCCACAGATAATAGTGACCAGGAGTACATGTCTGACACCAGTGAACTGTCACACACAGTGGCGGACAGCGAGAGGGATGATTTATACCCCCCCAAGTACGATCGAGACGTTTCGTACACAGACTAAAGGCATGAGGGCCCCTGATTTGGGGATATATTTCCCCGACAAGCTCCTGTTCATCCAATCAGCAAACCATTGGATAAAACACAGAGCGGCGTCGGACCTGACTGACCCTGAGCTCTTTCGGCTGAAGAAACACCAGGAAACAGCTCAGAACTGTCAAACAAGAGCACCAGCTTGTAGGCTGTCCGGCTGGGAAGGGATGCCCCCTTCCCCCGCTGGAGCCTGCGTGACAGACCACCACCGTTTCTCCTCTCTGGGATGGATCTCTGTGTCAGACCAGTGCCCGTTTCTGTTCCGAGCGAAAGACAATATTTCAAGTGTGCGATGAGCACGAGAGACTCACTGTACTTTTTTTTGAATGTTGAATATTACTTGCACATTGAACAAACTCCTTGTGGAGTTACTGTTGTTTGTTGAATTCTATTTATTTTACTTTATTGTCACTACTGTGTTGTCAACAGGGTGTGTAATTTGTAAATAAAGTGTTTGTGTAAAAATAAAAAATAAATCTTTCTTTCTCTTGGAGTGAAGATCCCAGCTTTGGACAGACTCATTAAAACTGGGACTAATTTGTAATGCTCCCTGAACCCTCAGGGTCAACCAGAAGATTTGTTATCTAAAGCAAAAAGGAAAAATGTGCTCAACCAACACCAGCAGAGCTTTAAGCCCGCCTGTGTCGGGATCCAGCCAGATCTCCTGAGCCCTGGTGGGAATAAAGAGCAGAATTTGACTAACATCTGACAGATGAAGATCACGTGAAAGGTGCATCCAGTAGGCTAAAGGTATGCATTGATCCTCTCTCCAGAGAGGAGAATCTCTGTCTGCCTTCTGCCCGATCTCGACCTTGCCTGTCCCCAACTATTCTATTCTGCTCGCTCCCTGGTGAATCCTGTCTGTTGTCTGTTTCTGACAATAAAGCGAAACTCGTGTGTCGCATTTGGGTTCTCACCTGGTCCGTGACAGTGTTCAGTGCACATCCAACTTTCAGTTGATTCATTTGCTCCTCTGTCAGTATTAAAGTCACAGACCAGCAGATATTATGAGACCAGTGTGATGAAGGGAATCAAGGGTCAGGATGCTCCAAAGTTTCCAGAGGTGCAGATATGAACAGTTATAAGAGGCAGTTGTTACACTTAATGCTAGCTCAGTTAGCAATATGCAGCCTCTGTCAGGCTACCGTATTTTCATGACCATAAGGCGCACTGTATTAAAAGGTGCAGTCTCAGTTATGGGTGCTATTTCTGTATTTAAAACATACACAAGGCGCACCGTATTATTAGGCGCATGCTGAAACATACAGTAAAAAATGACAACGGAAGTAAAACTGAGTTTCGACACATTTATTGAACAAAATATTCATTCTTCCACCACAAAACCAAAGTTTTCATCTTCTGTATCTGAATTAAACAGCTGCACTATTTCAATGTCCAACATCCTGAATTCCTCTTCTTAATCATCTGAATCGGACTCACCAACCGGTTCCGGTTCAGCGTTGATTTTGTGAAAGCTCTTACAATACATGAAGACGGTATCATAGCCCATGCGTCTACAATCCACCCGCATATGGTAGCATAACTTGCCCGCCGCTGCCTCAGTCTTTGTGAAGGAGTGTTCACCTTCCGTCATCCAGCGCTCTGTCCGTTTCCGTGGCAGCCGAGAACCACGGTGAACGACGACTTCTTGTGCCCCGTTGTGCATATCGCCACCGTGCTGGTCCCTTTTTCTCCACTTTGTGGGTCAAAGGGATGTTAAAAGTCAGAGGGATCTCATCCATGTTGGTGATGTGGCTGGGCGTGGTTATCTTGTCGCGGCAGTAGGTGCGGAAGATGGCCACCCTCTCCTGGTAATCCGCGGGCAGCCGCTGCGCAACAGTTGTCCTTGCGCGTATGGAGAGATGCCGCCTCCTCATAAAGCGAAAACACGAAGATTGCTCGATTGCCATTTTTCAGCCGCATATTCGATGGCCTGCAGTTTAAAGTAAGCCTCATTCATACGTGTCTCGCTTGACCGGCGCCAGTTTAGGGGATCCTTAAGCGGAGGTGTGCCGCTAATCGATTGGCGGAGCGTTTACAGATTGAAATACAGATTTTGGAACTCAGTCCACACACAAGGCACTCCATATTATAAGGCGCACCGTCGATTTTTGAGAAAATCTCAGTGTTTTAGGTGCGCCTTATAGTCGTGAAAATACGGTACATATTCCTTGTTTGCTCTCCCTCAAGTTGTGTTTGGAAAGTCTGGAGCATCTGTCTTCACCTGGAGGCTCCTGCATTTGTTCACAATCAGCGTAAATGTGTAATTGTCTGAATTAGGGCCATGGTCTGTGGCATTGTTCTTCGTTTAGATGCAGAAAAGTCGACTTGGATTGATTTTGCCATTCAGTGGCAACCTGCAACCTCTGACTTGCAAACTGTAATTCTCTCTCTTAGATGATAAGGTACCTGACCCATAATGAATCAATTCTAATTGGTTTAGGGTCTAAAAGGTTTAGGTTGGGGGTTGGACAAGGGTCTCTGCTGTTCTCCTCAGCCGCCAGTCATCTGCACACCTGCTATCAGTTAATCTGATTATTCATCGTGGATTATTGATGGCGCGGAGCCTTTGGAGCGGTCTCTCATATCTAGGACAAGCAGGTTTTGTTCTTTTTGATTGTGTTTCAGTGAATAAACGAATGTGATAAAGGTTTCTCCTTAGTCTGAAGAAAGGAGATGGAACTGTGGCTCCACAAGGAGAGCAGAGTCAGCAGAACTTCAGAAGCTCCTGTGATGACCTGAAATCACAGCATCTGGAGTTTTTCTTCAGTATAAAGTGTTTTATTCTTTTTTTTCAGGTGAAGGATTCATCTTCAGCAATAAAGATTAATTCTTCACGATGGGGAAAACTAGCCTGCACAGAACAAAATGTCAAGAGGTCAAAGGTGATGTGCCTCTATCTAATATGTTCATTTGTCCCTTCTGTCCAACCAGTCCAATTATCCAGTCAGTTTATTCTCCAGTTCCAGTACAACCAGTTAGGATGGCGGCATCAGTACAGTACAGTCTTTCTTGTCTCACCAGTGTTTATATGGTAACAGCTGCCATGTGTCATTAAATATCTGAATGAGCTCTGGCCATGCCCCACATCCAGGGTGGAGGGGGGCCCTCCTCTCACAGGGGCTGATGGGTAATGGACAGGGTCAGTTCTCTGCTGCCTGGTCTCTTTTCTGTTGTCTTTTTAATGAGAGGGGTGTTGGGGTCCAGGGTTCTGGGTTGTGTGTCTGTTTTTTGCTGCAGGGTGTGTGGAGGAGCTGATATTTGCAACAGCTGGCGCTGCAGGCAGGCGCTGCAGGCAGGCGCACCTGTCGGCAATCTCCATCAGGCCACCTATTTAAGGAGGGAGCGCCTGTCTGCCAGTGTTGGAGAGTTTTGGTGTTTTCGCCTGCTCGTTTGAGGTCTCCACGCTGCCCTGCTGGACTAGAGAATGTGCAGGACTTGACCCCTGGGTTGGCTCTGTGCTGGAGCTCACTGTGTGCCCCGGAAGACTAGACCAGTGCTTCCCTGTGGTCCAGGAGAAGTGCCAGTTGAATTTGCTAAATAAAGACTAGTTGTTGGACTTTGTATCACTGCGTTTTGCCTGCTTTCAGCTCCTGTAAACCTTAACAAGGGGTGGTGCCCATGGCCTTTGATTGATGGCTGGATGCTGCTCTCAGGTCTTCTGGACCTGACACTCTGCTGCTTCTCATTTCTTGAAAACTGGAGGAAGGGGTGGGGCTATTGTGAACAAGTAAACCTGTGAGGTGTGAATGCTTGGGGTTTTTACTGCAAGGTGGTCAGTCTACATTAGCCACTAATGCTAGCACTAGCAACAGGTCACCTGAGTCAACATGGGGTAAACACACACAATCACATAGACACAGTCTGCCAGGCTGCCTGAACACTGAATTTTATAACTTGGAGAACAGAGTTCAAGATTTGATCAGAAACCTCAACAGCGGTTTGATTTTTTTCAGAATAAATGAAATCACAGAATTTAGATTCATTTTGCATTTCAGGTAAAAATATCATGAGTTTGATGTAATGCTATTTATTCATTGTGTGTAAGCTACTAATGTTACATGTTTCTCACACACACAAATATATATGAAGATTTGTTTTATTTACATTTGCTTTTAGCTCTTTTTATAATTGATTTAATTTCTGCCAATCAATATATTTACTTTTGTTTTCTTTTTTCCACTCTTGTTGGTTTTGGTGTTTTTGGCAACATAAAAAATTAATTCTAAATACATTTAACTTTTTTATTTAATTATCTTATTGAATCTGAAACTGATAAGGTTGTTGGCAACTGTAGATAATGAAACGACAGCTTTCAGCTCAGTCTCCACTTCACCTCTAACTTTGTTAGTCAACAATCGTTTGAAATATATTCTCGCGATATTTCAAGTCTGTTTTAAGTTTCGGACACCTGTGAGCTATCGGGTCACATGATGCGGGAAGCTCTGATTGGCTGTGTTTTTCCCTCCCGATTAGCTGCTGCAGACGCAGAAAGAAGCGCGAGCCTCAGGAACGCGAGTCAATCCGTCATCAGAAACCACGAGGAGCACCCCCGATCAAAACACTGATTATTTTTTCATTCCCGAACTCAGAATGTTCGAGTTCTGCTCAGATTCCTGCTGCGGATTTTAATCCAAAAAACTCTGGAATCAAACTTTTCTTCCAAGAGGATTTTTAAAGGAAACATACGACTGTGAGACGGTATTTAATTTCAGACTTTAGATTTTAAGCCTCCAAATTAAATATATCTGCTCAGTATTTAACATATTTAATAAAAAAAATATATTTTACTACTGCAACACATCCGGTATAACCCCGTCATTTGTTTTATTTTAATACTACAAAAAATCAGAATCAAGGCAATTATTTGGGAAAACTCAAACAACCAATTAGTCCAAAACTTCAGTGTTTGTTAATTGTCGGATAAGATCTCATCTCACTTTTAATGGACCTAATTTGTACTCTGTTGTCGGCACATGTACATCGCGGGATTCTACTGATTTCCTGCATTTAAATGGAAATAAAGTGAAGCTGTGTGACATTCACGCATTTACCTGCAAATTGGAGTCCAGAGGGATTATGGAAATTCTGAAAGGTAGTTCGTTAATCCAGCAGGACGTTTTATCTGGAAAGACTTGGAAACATTTTCTCCATCATTATTTATTAATGTGTTATCGTTTTAGAAACTTTAAAAAAAAACTATTTCTGCAAGTAAATACGTATGCAGAATTTTATTTTTTTACGTTTAACAATATTAACAATATTTTGAAAAAAACGTTTAACTTTATGAAATGTTAAAGGTTAAGATGTGTGTCTGTACATTACTTATTATATTGATGCTTCAGCAAAGATATCTCACGCGTTTCTGTTTCATTTGGATTTTACTACATTTATTTTGACATAGTTCGCGCTAAAAGGTTACATGTTTTTTAAACTTTATTTCTTGGCTGCAAAAAACACACACACGTCACAACCCCTCAATGATTTTCTTAAAATTTCCTGAATTGAATAAATTTAAAACGCAACAGTTAAAGAAATCGTTACTCGGCTATACGTTTGTTGTTTTAAAAGCATATAAATATTAAAGTCAGATTTTAAGTCAGAATTACTTGAGAACAACAACAATAATAATAATGTTTCTTTTGACAGGAACCGAATCTGAGCACCGGTACAGCGGGACATCTTGCGCCTTTCGGTCCCCTCCACCAAGCGCGACTATGATGTCTTACCTCAAACAGGCCCCTTACGGGATGAGCGGACTGGGCCTGAGCGGAGCCGCCATGGACCTGCTGCACCCCTCTGTGGGCTACCCAGGTAGGGAACAGTCGTGATCGTTGCGGACCAGCAATCTTCCATTTTTAGGATCGGCAAGTGTTCCCGTTAGAAGACGCGACAGTAAAACTTTTAACATCTAATCTAGATGTGTAAATAAAATAGTTAAAGTATTAAATCTTATTTTTCATCTTAGAAAAATCACAAGTACACTAAAATTAAACACACGCTGGATTTTATATTCAATAATACTTTTTCGTTCTCTTATTCAGAAGTAATAGAATTCGTTTAAATTTTGAGAATACAAAAACTATCTTTAAAAAGTTTTTTTCCTCATAAATTCTAAATTTATCAAAATTCTGATGAGAATTTATTTATGTTGAGTTCAAAATTAATAGCTCAAATTAAAGTTGAAAGTATTAGTCCCAAAAAAGACAAGACAAAAGAGAATAAGAAACCCGGAAAATGTCAGTATATCTTTTTCTTTTTCCTGGCGGACTTTTAATAAAATACTATAATATTTGCATCTGTAAAGTGTCTGTTCCGATGTGCCCGTCTTTAAATCCCATGTGGGGATAAATAAGGTTTGTTGAATTAAAACCATTATAGGTAATGTACATTGATACAAATCCCAATCTACAAAGTAACTCAAGTAAATGAGAATGAAATGTACTAAATGTAGCAGAAAATAGGAGTAAAACAAATCAAGTACTTTGTTGCTTGTATTTTCATAATAAATGAAATATTCCTGACCATAGCAAATCCACGGAAGCAGCGGCGGGAGAGGACGACGTTCACCCGGATGCAGCTGGACATCCTGGAGGCGCTGTTCGCTAAAACGCGGTACCCCGACATTTTCATGAGGGAGGAGGTGGCCCTGAAAATCAACCTGCCAGAGTCCAGAGTCCAGGTCGGTCGGTCGGACGGACAGTTAGTTAGTTAGTTAGTTTCCTTATCAAGCTGTCAGGAACACGTTTGTTCCTCTTCATTCTGAGAAGCCAACATTTGCCCAGAAACATTGTTTCAGCTCCAGGTTTTGATTTTCCAGGAGCCTGTTTCCGTTCCAGGACTTCCTTAGCCAGCGAGCTAAGTGATTTTGATGGTGTAAGAGATTTGAGATTTTTTTATCGTTTGACATCCAAATTGACCATCAAACTCTCTTTTGGTTGTTTTTCCGATATTTTGAAAATCAGTAAAATGGTAATAAATCAATTTTGGCCTTGATGCTTGAATTCGAAAAATGGAGCTTTGCATTCTGATTTAGCTGAATTTCCTTTTCTTGTTTCTTATTCCCATCGCCTCATTCTGACTCATTCTGATGACCTTTGGGAATTGTGAGTGGGATGGGTCAAAGGTCAGTCCAGGTTCACTTTCCGTTTCCTGACATTCTCTTGCACCTCCTCCGTCAGGTCTGGTTTAAGAACCGACGAGCGAAAAGTCGGCAGCAGCAGAGCAGCAGTAGCACCGACACCAGATTCAAATCCATGAAGAATAAGTCATCACCAGCGAGGGACAGCACTGGCTCGGAAAGCAGTGGCCAGTTCACGCCGCCGGTCATGTCCAATTCTTCCTCCATATCCTCATCGTCCTCCTCCAGTCTCCTCAGCACCTCTTCCTCTGTCACCATTCCGGCGTCATCCATCTGGAGTCCAGCGCCCATCTCCCCAGCTCTGGCACCACAGATTCTTCCAGATGCTGCTGTTCCCACTGGTGCCTCCTGCATGCAGCGAGCAGTAACATCATCGTCCTCCTACCCAGTGGCCTACAGCCAGACGCCGGCGGCATACAGCCAGGGCTACCCAGCTACAGCATCAGGCTCATATTTTGGTGGTGTGGAGTGTGGCTCGTATCTGGCACCCATGCATCATCACCACCATCCACACCACCAGCTCAGCCCCATGACCAGCGGTTCCATGTCGGGACACCTGCACCATCACATCAGCCCTCCATCAGGGCACCACCATCACCATCACCAGTCCTCGCACCAGTCCCACCAGGCGTATTCAGCATCTGGCCTTGCCTTCAACTCCACAGAGTGTCTGGACAACAAAGATCAGCCGGCAGTGGCCTGGAAGCTTAACTTCAATGCGTCAGAGTGTTTGGACTACAAAGACCAGCGGTCCTGGCGATTCCAGGTGCTGTGACTTCCTGTCCTCTCCTCACAGACTTCCCGCAAGTCTTTTAGATTCAGCATGGTCAATAAGCCACTCTTCCTCCCCTGATGTCCAGATGACTCAGGTCAAACGTTCAAACTGATATCTGTCATTTTAACAATTTTTCAAATATTTAATGAACATTGATTTTCTGAAATACTGTTAAAACGTGGACAAGACTGATGGCCGACTTTGATGATGTCACAATGGCCACTCTGGATTTCACAAGTTTATCATCATTGGGTGGTCAGTACCTTCAAAATCAAACTTTTTTTGTGGAAGAGGACAAACAGGATTATTGTTTACTCCTGAATGGGCAAGCTGAGCTGGTTCCATCCTAACAATGAGCGGTAGCACTTGGTTACCAGGGAACTGTCCTGTTTGGTTTTGGACAAAGAGACCACACCTAAAAATGTGAACAGATGACAGAATTCCAGTGTAAATGTTGTGTCTTTATAATAAAATTTTGTTCAAAACAATCTGCTGAGCCAAAAAACACAGATACAAAAACTTTTTTAAGCACTTTTATATTTATGTTCATCTGTGGTGTCAGCACTGGTGTCAGTACTGGTATCACTGATGGTGCCAGTGGTGTCAGTGCTTGTGTCACTTCCCTTGGAAGTTTGGTCCCTATAAGGCCAACCAGGTGCTTCTGCCTTTACCATAAAGGTGCCCCAAAGACTCTGGTTTGTTCTGATCCTGACTGTAAAACACTGGTTGTGATTTCGTGGATGTTCTATTATTGAGGGATTAAAGTGATATTTTAGCCATATCTTCCACATCAGGTCCTCCTTTAGTGTAACGGGACAACAGAACATTTGTGCGTTCTGTGGCAGCAGAACGTTATTCATCACCGTTAAAGTCGTCATCCTGCACACACACTGTTAGCAAACGTGTGCCACTGCCGCAACCAAACAAACAGTGGCAGTGATTACCAACAACTGAATTGATCCCCAGAGAGAAGGGACGTCTCACGATTCTGGATTGAAGATCCTGGAGTTTGTTCATTCAGGATCAGCTGGCCCTCTCCCGGAGTTCTGACTGGACCTTTTTGTCCCTGGCATCGTGTGGAAATCACTCTTTGCACAGTGGGTAAACACATGAGGACACACTGAGGGATTTGGGAGCTGCCCACTGCTGGCCCGCTAATCCTGAGAAGCCCTAACGTGACTCCCTTGACACAAAATGGCTCCTCGGTTTGTTCAGCAGCTGGACACCCCCCGCCATACATGAATATTTGTATCAGAGCCTTCAAACAATGATGCTGTCTTCAAAGGAAAGATTAAATCCCAGCAGAGACCAAACTGGAGCCTTTGAAGTGACTCCATCCACATGCTGTCAGATTTCCCTGCCTGAGTGAAAGTTTAAAGCTGCTGTCGAGTGAAACTTCTGATGAAAACCACAATGTAGAAAGAGAGATATTGTTCAACATGGTAGCTCCTTAGCTGCTAAAGGTCAAACGTCAATCTGGAAACATCTCTATCTTTAAATAACCAATTTATACCACTAACTGACAAACTAATCACATTGTGGCAGCAGGCTTTGGTTATTGAGGTTAAACCATGCGGTGGGGGTGGGGTGCTGTGGTGCAGCTCAGAGATGCTGAGGTGGGTTTTGGTGATTTCAGCTGTAACTGACAACAGCACTAACAACAACATCAATACTCAGACCGGAACATTACACAAACTCCTACAGCACACAAACATGAGTGCTCCTGTGTGTGTTCCTCAGTAAAGCCACCCCGGGCCACTTCTAAACTGTTTGTAGGGGGGTTAATAATTTCACCCTTCAAATGTCTGCAAATGGAGAGGCGGGGGGTGTTTGAAGACCGACCCTCCTCTCTTCTCCCCCGTCTTCTGTCCTCTTTCATGCTCCGCGGCCTTGGCTCCTCCCTTTCCATCTGAACTGGAAGACAGAAAAGCCACTTTTGTTTGTAGTTGTATATCGGCCCCCTGCTGGGCCACATTCAGAGTTCCTATCTGAGTTCTCTGATTTCTTATCTGACTTGGTCCTTAGAACAGACAAAGTCATTATCACTGGAGACTTTAATATCCATGTAGACGTTATAAATGACAGCTTTAGAAATGGCTTCATTTCATTACTTGAGTCAATTGGTTTCCTCCAGCAGATAAACCAACCAACTCATAGCTTCAACCACACCCTAGATCTAGTCCTGACTTATGGTGTTGAGGTAGAACATGCGTCAGTGTTCCCTCAGAACCCACTCCTGTCAGATCACTCATTGATCACTTTTACATTTATGATTAAGGATTCTTCTATGCTCAGAACAAAGTCTTACTATAGCAGATGTCTTTCAGATAATGCTGTAGCTAAGTTTAAGGAAGCGACCCCTGTGCTGATTCCAGGACCACCGTGTGTTTCCCCAGGGATCAATCATTATAATCTTAGCCCTGCTGAGGTTGACTCTATTGCTGAAGGTGCAGCAACCTCACTGAGAATCACACTTGATTCTGTTGCCCCCCTTAAAAAGTAAATAGTAAATCAGAGGAGGCATGCCCCACTGCATAATTCACATATCGGGACCCTCAAGCAGAAAGCGCGCAGACTAGAAAGGAAGTGGCATTCTTGTGAAATAGATAGCTATCATGTAGCCTGGAAAGACTGTCTATTAGTTTACTAAAAGGCCCACCGTAAGGCTAGAACAGCTTATTTTTCTTCTTTAATGAAGAAAACAAGAATAACCTGAGGTTTCTTTTCAGCACTGTGGCCAAATTAACCAAGAGTCACAGTGTTTTAGATCCACGTATCCCTTCTTCCCTTAGTGGTGAAGACTTCATGTGCTTCTTCACTGATAAAGTTCTAGCTATCAGAGAAAAAGCTAACCAGGCCATCCTAACAACTGGACCATCACCAGATGTGCTGTGGGAACATACAGGTTCTCCAACGAGCCCTTAAACTCCTTCAGCCTTATATATTTTTCTGACGCGTCGTTGCCAATTCAGAAATCCAAGTCCACCACGTGTCTTTTAGATCCCATCCCAACACACCTGTTGAAGGATGTTTTACCAATGATAGGCAGTTCTATCCTGGACCAGATCAATTGTTCTTTAGTGACAGGTTATGTACCCCGGTCCTACAAGGTGGCAGTGATTAAGCCGTTGCTTAAAAAAACCATCACTGGATCCTGATGTGTTAGCAAACTATAGACCTATATTCAACTCTTTTATCTCTAAAATTCTTGAGAAGGTGTGATTCTGTAAAGCGCCTTAGAAATAAAGATTAATAAGATCAAAAACTGAGGATCACAACAAACACTTTAATTAGAGGAAGATGATGCAGAGGGAGACAGACACTAAGACCCCCAACCTCCTCCTGGCTGATAAATGCTTAATGTCTTGAATGGTTTATATTTGTTAGTGATGCTATGTTAGCTACACCACACCTAGGAGAGCACCACACCACCTTCATATTAGCAGTTTGGAGCTAGTTGTGTTTGTAATGATTAATAATAACAACAATAATAGTGACATTTTCCACATTTTTCTATCACCATAATCAAACCTTAACACCATTTTAAATGATTTATTATTGATTAGCAGAGCAGCTGAGACTTCTGCATTTTTGCTCAAACAATCAAAGCATGCTTTTGTCCTCTCCTCTGGAGGGGAGTAGAACTGGGAAGGCTTAGCCTGCTGGAGCAGACAGTATTGGGGAGGCCCCAAAGTCTCCTTATCAGGGCCCGGCTGCTGGATCCACTTTCACCACCACCCGTCTGCAGGGGCCAGAACAAAGATGCCATAATGCTCTAGTGAAGCGCCAAAATACGCCTTTATGTTTTCATTAGGATGAGTAGGGAGACCCCCCCACAGACATACACACTGAGACACACACACACACCTCATCGATTAATGTGGCTTCTGTCAAACAGGGTTAATTTATTTGTCCTACCCTGATTTTTTCTGATTTCACAAACAGGATATACAAATACTGTGTGTACACATTTATGGTAATTCACTTTTTTTTTTTTGAATATAAAGTAAGTCTCTTTACAGGGATCGTAGAGCAGAAAGCGACGTAAGAGAAGGTCCAGGGTCAGGCTGGTTGTATTAGTCAATCAGATGGTAGTTGTAGACCATCAGATCATAGTTTTAGTTGATTAGATGGTAGTTGTAGACCATCAGATCATAGTTTTAGTTGATTAGATGGTAGTTGTAGACCATCAGATAGTAATTGACCATCAGGTAGTAGGTGTAGCCCATCAGATGGTAGGTGTCGCCCATCAGCTGGTAGTTGTGTAGACAATAAGATGGTAGTTGTAGACCATCAGATGGTAGTTTTAGCCCATCAGATGGTAGTTTTAGTCCATCAGATGGTAGGTGTAGACCATCAGGTGGTAGTTTTAGTCCATCACATGGTAGTTGTAGACCACCAGATGGTAGTTTTAGACCATCTGATGCCAAGGTTTTGACAATGGTGGAGCTGAAGCAGGATGAGTTGACCTGTAGTGTTGCCTTTGACCTTGTTCCCTCTTTGTGGACCAATGACCATTTGGCGAAGTTAGTTTAATGCCAGCACTGAACTTGGATCTGAGGTGGCAGATGCAGAGGCATCATCCTTTGGTTGATCCTCTTTTGACTATGAACAGTGATCCACTCATCCTAATCCAGGACATCAGGCTGTTTCCTGTGAGGGGCCTGCATGGATGGGGCTAAGTCATGGCCTGCAGTTCTGATTGCAGCCATTGTTTGGGGTGGTGTTTGCTTATCAGCGCATCTGAGGAGGGAGTTTTAATCCCAGGTTTGGATTTCTCTCCTCAACCTGCTGCTAATCTCCCTGGAATGCAGAAGTGCACTGACGTGACCTGCAGAATGACCTCTGGGTCAGGGTACATGTAGCAGAAGACACCAAAGATGGTGGTCTGAAGTTTGGTTCAGCTCATCCCAGTGAAAATAAAACTATCCTAGAAAATGAACCACATGTATGAATCTCTGAGGTTAAGAAGAGAACTCAGGTCCAGTTGGAGAAACTTTGTGTCCTTAGATCTGTCACTGATGGGTTCACCTGGTGGACAGAAGGATCTCTCACAATGCATCTGGGTTCTCCCAGCATTGCTGCCTCACAGAATATTCCTAATCCCCACATCGCTTCTGCGCTCACCATAACAAGGATGAGGTGGCAGATGGCCACCATCTGGGCAAAGTGACACACTTTGCCTTTAACTTCAACAGAAAGTGATTAAATATGGCAGAAAACCACATTCCCAGAATTCCTGCTGTGTCCTGAGAGCAAAGATGCTGACAGAGCTGGTTCAGAAAAATTGACCTTTATTTTAACATTTAGGGACACAATGTGTTTTTTTAGGACTGTGATCAATAAACACAAAACACAAAAATAAATTAGCACATATATGATTTAAGCAAAGCTCATGTAACAGGGCCTTTGTGTTATAATGCATTATAAAGCGTTTAATTACACAAAATATGGTCTGTTGCATGCTCAGCTGTCAGAAATACAGAATTTCCGGTGTTTAGTAATGGGTTTGGGAACTCCTGCATTTCTTCTTCTGTGGTCAAATCAAATCAAATCAATCTTTATTTATATAGCGTCTTATACAATCAAAATTGTTTCAAGGCGCTTTCCAGAATCCCAGGGCCTGACCCCAGACAAGCAACAGTGGCAAGGAAAAACTCCCCTTTAACAGGAAGAAACCTTGAGCAGGACCAGGCTCATGTAGGGGGACCCTCCTGCTCATGGCCGGCTGGGTAAAGAGAGAGGAGAAGGGAGAGGACAGGTAGAGGATAGAATGGAGAGGAGAGGAGAGGGGTAGAGGAGAGGAGAGGGGTAGAGGAGAGGAGAAGTAGAATGAAGGGGAGGTAGAGGAGAGGAGAGGAGAGGAGAGGAGAGGAGAGGAGAGGAGAGGAGAGGATTATCCAGCTCCGAAGGCGGCTATACCTGTAAATAAATAGAGAGGGGGGGGGGAGCAGAAAAACTACACAAGAATCAGCATAACTAGTCTGCTTGATGAGGAGGAGGAAAGGAGAGGAAAGGAGAGGAGAGGAGAGGAAACCATGACCCAGTAGGGTGACAGAGGCCTGTCAGGTGATCATGTTTCCGGAGCCCGGCAGCCTTGGCCTATAGCAGCATAGCTAAGATGTGACCTAATGATTAGACGACCCCCTAAGTATGATAATCTGTCCGTCTATGATAGTAACTGGAACTACAGAATTAGTAGCAATAAGCTTTTTCAAAGAGGTAGGTTTTAAGTCCGATCTGGAGTCAGCCTCCCGTACCTGGACAGGGAGCTGGTTCCATAGCAGGGGGGCCTGGTAGCTAAATGCTCGGCCCCCCATTCTACTCCTAGAAACTTTGGGAACCACAAGTAGACCAGCATTCTGAGAGCGGAGCGGTCTATTGGGCTGAAAAGGTATCACTAGCTCCTCCAGGTAGGATGGAGCTAGGCCTCTGAGGACCTTGTAGGTCAAAAGAAGGGTTTTAAAAATTATTCTAAATTTAACGGGCAGCCAATGAAGCGACGCCATTACAGGAGTTATGTGATCTCTTTTGTCAATACCTGTCAGAACTCTGGCTGCAGCATTTTGGATCAACTGGAGGCTTCTTAAAGAGTTGTTTGGACACCCTGATAATAAAGAATTACAGTAGTCCAGCCTGGAAGTAACAAATGCATGGACTAACTTTTCAGCATCATGCCGCATCAGCAGCTTCCTGATCTTTGAGATGTTCCTCAGGTGAAAAAAGGCACTTCTAGAGACTAATTTAATGTGTGAGTTGAAGGAGAGATTTTGATCAAAAGTTACTCCTAGATTCCTCACAGAGAGACTAGATGTTAATGAGATACCATCTAGAGTGATCATGTGATCTAATCTATCCCTGAGAGGTTCAGGACCAAACACTATGAACTCAGTTTTTCCTGGGTTAAGGAGGAGAAAATTTGAAGACATCCAGGACTTTATGTCTTTAAGACAGGTCTGGAGCTTCACTATCTTCTCTGTCTCCTCTGGTTTCATGGATAAATAGAGCTGAGTGTCATCAGCATAACAATGAAAATGTATCCCATGCTGCTGAATAATGTTCCCTAAGGGAAGCATGTACAAGGTGAAGAGGATTGGTCCAAGTACAGAACCTTGAGGAACTCCATGGCTAACCCTACTGTATGAGGAGGGAACACCATGGACATCAGCAAACTGGTATCTATCAGATAATTATGATCTAAACCAGTCTAGTGCTGTCCCTTTAATCCCAATCACATGGTCCAGTCTCTGTAACAGGATGCTGTGATCAACTGTATCAAAAGCAGCACTGAGGTCCAGCAGAACCAGCATAGAGACCAGTCCATGATCGGAAGCTATGAGAAGATCATTAGTGACTTTAAGAAGTGCTGTTTCTGTGCTGTGGTGAGCTCTAAAGCCTGACTGAAACATCTCAAACAGGCTGTTCCTCTGCAGGTGCTCCAGTAACTGAGTCACCACCACCTTCTCTAGAACTTTAGAGATAAAATGAAGGTTGGATATTGGCCTATAATTTGCTAAGACATCAGGATCCAGTGATGGTTTTTTAAGCAACGGCTTAATCACTGCCACCTTGTAGGACCGGGGTACATAACCTGACACTAAAGAACCATTGATCTGGTCCAGGATAGAACTGCCTATCAATGGTAAAACATCCTTCAACAGGTGTGTTGGGATGGGATCTAAAAGACACGTGGTGGTCTTGGATTTCTGAATTAGCGATGACGCCTCCGAAAAATATATAGGGCTGAAGGAGTTTAAGGGCTCGTTGGAGACCCTGTATGTTCCCACAGTCAGCACATCTGGTGATGATCCAGTTTTTGGGATGGCCTGGTTGGCTTTCTGTCTGATAGCTAGAACTTTATCAGTGAAGAAGCTCATGAAGTCTTCACCACTAAGGGAAGAAGGGATAAGTGGATCTAAAACACTGTGACTCTTGGTTAATTTGGCCACAGTGCTGAAAAGAAACCTCAGGTTATTCTTGTTTGAAAAATAAGCTGTTCTAGCCTTGCGAAGGGCCTTTTTGTAAACTAATAGACAGTCTTTCCAGGCTACATGATAGCTGTCTGTTTTACAAGAATGCCACTTCCTTTCCAGTCTTCGCACTTTCTGCTTGAGGGTCCTGATATGTGAATTATACCAGGGGGCACACCTCCTCTGATTTACTATTTTCTTTTTCAGGGGGGCAACAGAATCAAGCGTGATTCTCAGTGAGGTTGCTGCACCTTCTGCGATAGAGTCAACCTCAGCAGGGCTAAGATTATAATGATTTATCCCTGGGGAAACACACAATGGTCCTGGGATCAACGCAGGGATCGCTTCCTTAAACTTAGCTACAGCATTATCTGAAAGACATCTGCTATAGTAAGACTTTGTTCTGAGGATAGAAGAATCCTTAATCATAAATGTAAAAGTGATCAAAGAATGGTCTGACAGGACTGGGTTCTGAGGGAACACTGACGCATGTTCTACCTCAACACCATAAGTCAGAACTAGATCTAGGGTGTGGTTAAAGCTATGAGTTGGTTGGTTTATCTGCTGGAGGAAACCAACTGACTCAAGTAATGAAATGAAGCCATTTTTAAAGCTGTCATTTATAACGTCTATATGGATATTAAAGTCTCCAATGATAATGACTTTGTCCGTTCTAAGGACCAAGTCAGATAAGAAATCAGAGAACTCAGACAGGAACTCTGAATGTGGACCAGCAGGGGGCCGATATACAACTACAAACAAAAGTGGCTTTTCTGCCTTCCAGTTCAGATGAGTGATGCCAAGAGTCAGGCTTTCAAATGAACTAGAGCCATGTTTTGGTCTAGGATTAATTAATAACTTGGAGTGATAGATTGCTGCCACTCCCCCTCCTCGACCAGTAACACGGGGAATATGATAATTAAGATGGGTAGGAGGAGTAGATTCATTTAAGCTAACATACTGAGACCTGGCTTCAGGAGGAGGAGTAAGACAAAATAAATCAATGTGATGATCCGCTATCAGGTTGTATACTAACAGGGATTTACACAAAAGAGATCTAATATTTAACAGTCCACACTTAATTGTGATATTAGTTTCTCCAACTTGTGCTTTAGTATTAATTTTAATAAGATTTTGGTGATTGACCGCTCCCCTGCTCTGTGCTTGGTGAACTTTTAACCGTGGAACAGAGACTACCTCTATAGTGTTAAATATGTTATTGTTGGTGGATGAGGCTTCTAAGGAAGCAGCAGAGAGGTGTGTAAGACTACAACTCTGCATCCTGGTCTGGACCCTGGATTGTCAGGTCACTTTGGGTCTAATAAAATTAGCCAAATTACTAGGCGTGGTGCCTCTATAAAACTGATGGCGAGCCCTCCACCTCTCTCCTTTTGCACATTACTCTCGTGGGAGAGGTGGGTGTCTCATTTTCCATCACGTCAGTTCAGATTAGTTACTTTGGTTCTGTGTTCATCCATTTATGTATTCTAATTGTTTGTTTAATATGTTTGTTTATTCATGCTAGAAATACAATAGAAACATACCAGCACTTAAACATGATGTTTAGACAGTGTTGACCACTAGCTTACTCGCCATGACGAGTCTCACTAATGTTCGTCTTCCTGTCTTATCTGTCTTTAGGAACTCGAGCGGGCTGTTAATTGTCGATAACTGTTATTATTTGTTGCTGCCAGAATAAAGAGAATCCTGGATACGAGAGTCTCATTAAACACAACGTAGAGTTCGACCAGTTACACTCAGAGAATCAGATATATTTTTTATTAGCAGCTTATTCACACACACACACACACACACACACACACACACACACACACACACCATCCATCCATCCATCCTCTACCGCTTATCCGGGGTCGGGTCGCGGGGGCAGCAGCCTAAGAAGAGAAGCCCAGACTTCCCTCTCCCCAGCTACCTCTTCCAGCTCATCCGGAGGGATCCCCAGGCGTTCCCAGGCCAGTCGAGAGACATAGTCTCGCCAATGTGTCCTGGGTCTTCCCGGGGGTCTCCTACCGGAGGGACATGCCCTGGACACCTCACCAGGGAGGCGTCCAGGGGGCATCCTACCTAGATGCCCAAGCCACCTCATCTGGCTCCTCTCAACACGGAGGAGCAGCGGCTCTACTCCGAGCTCCTTCCGGATGGCAGAGCTTCTCACCCTATCTCTAAGGGAGAGCCCAGCCACCCTACGGAGGAAGCTTATTTTGGCCGCTTGTACCCGTGATCTTGTTCTTTCGGTCATTACCCAAAGCTCATGACCATAGGTGAGGGTAGGAACGAAGATCGACCAGTCAATCTCTTCACCACTACGGACCGGTGCAGATTCAGATTCAGATCCTTTATTGTCCCACACGGGGAAATTTACAGTGCAACAACAGCAACAAGAGCACTCAGAGAAAAATAAGATAAAATCAAATAGAAATCAAATGGAATATACAAAGAGGATGTATATTTACAATAATCCAGATAAATGGATACTCGGCCTCTGTGTACCTGTACATAGTACAGAGGGTGAATACAATATACATATCAGAATATATAATATTCAGATTGTGTTAGCGGGTGTTCTGTTTATTGTGCAGTCTGACAGCAGCTGGCAGGAAAGATCTACGATACCTCTCCTTCACACAGCGAGGGTGGAGCAGCCGCTCACTGAAGGAGCTGCCCAGAATCGGTGACAAAGGGCAGCCCTGGCGAAGACTTACTGCCAGCAATGCGGACCAAACTCTGACACCGATCGTACAGGGAGCGGACGGCCCGTATCAGGGGGCCCGACACCCCATACTCTCGGAGGCCCCCCCGCAGGACCCCCCGAGGGACACGGTCGAATGCCTTCTCCAAGTCCACAAAACACATGTGGACTGGTTGGGCAAACTCCCATGCACCCTCGAGGACCCTGCTGAGGGTGTAGAGCTGGTCCACTGTTCCACAGCCAGGACGAAAACCACATTGCTCCTCCTGAATCCGAGGTTCGACTATCCGGCGGACCCTCCTCTCCAGTACCCCTGAATAGACCTTACCAGGGAGGCTGAGGAGTGTGATCCCCCTATAGTTGGAACACACCCTCCGGTCCCCCTTCTTAAAAAGAGGGACTACCACCCCGGTCTGCCAATCCAGCGGCACTGCCCCCGATGTCCACGCGATGTTGCAGAGTCGAGTCAACCACGACAGCCCTACAACATCCAGAGCCTTAAGGAACTCTGGGCGGATCTCATCCACCCCCGGGTTTTTTTTTGACTACCTCGGCAACATCAGCCCCGGAGATATGAGAGCCTATCCCCAGGTCCCCAGGCCCTACTTCCGCACTGGAAGGCGTGTTGGTGGGATTGAGGAGGTCCTCAAAGTATTCCTTCCACCGATCCACAACATCCTGAGTTGAGGTCAGCAGCACACCATCACCACTATATACAGTGTTGACAGTGCACTGCTTCCCCTTCCTCAGACGCCTGATGGTGGTCCAGAACCTTTTCGAGGCCGTCCGAAAGTCGTTCTCCATGGCCTCACCGAACTCTTCCCATGCCCGGGTCTTTGCCTCGGCAACAGCCATAGCTGCACTCCGCTTAGCCTGTCAGTACCTATCTGCTGCCTCAGGAGTCCCACAGGCCAGTAAGGCCCGATACGACTCCTTCTTCAGCTTGACGGCATTGCCGCCACGACAGGCACCAACCACCTTGCGGCCACAGCACCGGTCAGCCACCTCAACAATGGAGGCATGGAACATGGTCCACTCGGACTCAATGTCCCCCGCCTCCCCGGGGACATGGTCAAAGCTCTCCTGGAGGTGTGAGTTGAAGCTCCTTCTGACAGGAGACTCTGCCAGGCGTTCCCAGCAGACCCTCACAACACGTTTGGGCCTGCCGGGTCTATCCGGCATCCTTCCCCTCCATTGGAGCCAACTCACCACCAGGTGGTGATCAGTTGACAGCTCCGCCCCTCTCTTCACCCGAGTGTCCAGAACATGCGGCTGCAAATCCGATGACACAACCACAAAGTCGATCATCGATCTGTGGCCTAAAGTGTCCTGGTGCCAAGTGCACATGTGGACACCTTTATGCCTGAACAAGGTGTTTGTTATGGACAATCTGAGGCGAGCACAGAAGTCCAATAACAAAACACCACTCTGGTTCAGATCAGGGGACCGTTCTTCCCAATCACACCTCTCCAGGTCACACTGTCATTGCCAACATGAGCATTGAAGTCACCCAGGAGGACGAGGGAGCCCCCAGAAGGAGCACTCTCCAGCACTCTAAGGACTCCAAAAAGGGTGGATACGCTGTACTGCTGTTTGGGCTATAGGCACAAACAATAGTCAGGATCCGTCCCCCCACCCGAAGGCGAAGGGAGGCTACCCTCTCATCCACCGGGGTAAACTCCATTATACAGGCACTGAGCTGGGGAGCAACGAGAATTGCCACCCCTGCCCATCGCCTCTCACCATCGGCAACTCCAGAGTGGTAGAGAGTCCAACCCCTCTCGAGAAGACTGGTTCCAGAGCCCTTGCCGTGCGTTGAGGTGAGGCCAACTATATCCAGTCGGAACTTCTCAACCTCGCGCACCAACTCAGGCTCCTTTCCCACCAGAGAGGTGACATTCCATGTCCCTAGAGCCAGTTTATGCAGCCGGGGATCAGACCGCCAAGGTCCCTGCCTTCGGCCGGTACCCAAAATACAATGCACCCGACCCCCTTGGCCCCTCCTGCAAGTGGTGAGCCCATGGTAAGGGGGTCCCATGTTGCCTCTTCGGGCAGTGACTCCATGGGCAGAGGTCCGGCCACCAGGCGCTTGCCAACGTGCCCCACCCCAGGCCTGGCTCCAGGAGGGTGCCCCGGTGACCTGCATCCGGGCAAGGGAAACTTGGCACCAATGTTGTTTTTCATCATGAGGGGGTCCTGGGCTACGCTTTGTCTGATCCCTCAACTAGGACCTGTTTGCCATGGGTGGCCCTACCAGGGGCATATAGCCCCAGACAACGGAGCTCCTAGGATCATTGGGACACGCAAACCCCTCCACCATGATAAGGTGGTAGCCTATATCATATTATTCTAACATATTCTTTATATATGTAAAGACACACATCCACACCCAAGGTTACATAACCAATTGCTTTATACTTCAGGCCTCCTAGCTTTGATCTTGACCCATTATTTCTCGAGCATGTCATTATCATCCGTTCAGAACTTTTTTACTCATTGAACAAATTTACCTTTTGAACAGGCACGCGCTGCTGGAGCCAACTTCCTGTTGCGGCGGTGTCCTCTGGTGGCAACAGACAGGAAATACACCCTTATTCACACCCAGGCTCCCCCGTCTTTCCTCTCTCTCCTTTCTGTCTATCGTCCCCCCTCTCTTTCCTGACTGTCTCTCTCCCCTCTCTGTCTCCTTCCTCTCTCCTCGCGCGCTCTCTCCCCCCCCTGTCTGTCTGTCTGTCTCTATTTCTATTCCCCCCTCTGTCTCCCCTCGCTGTATCCTCTCTTCCCTCTCTCCTCTCCTCTATTTCTCCCACCTGTAAGAGTGACGGTGGCCTTTAAGACCAAAATACATACGCGAGCCTGAATTCTGGCATCTATGTGAGTATAGTTTCGGTTCGTTTTCGTAATCTCAGATTAATTTTACTTCCTGAAAAAAAAAACCCAAAAAAGATCTTTCTCAACCTGAAACATAGAAATCGTCCACTTCCTGTCATGTGGTGACGTCATTTACACGCAGACGTCCATATGACGAATTCTCACCTGTGGTCACATCATCAGCTCCACCAGCTTCTATTTCCGTCCTCACAATCTTATTAAACGACTAAATTGGCTGCAGTCGTGGAGGTGAGAGACGGTCCTGATCCAGTCCACCTGTCTCCTGCGTCTCTTGTTTGTCATCATTTCCGCTGCAGACGTCGTCGGTCTGAGGATCTGAGCCCGGGACGATGCTGACCCTGCTCACTGCCATGTACCTGGTGGTCCGTTCGGCGTCCACGCAGGTGAGTTCAAACCAATCCGTTTTGGACCACCGCAGTGACCGCACGTCCTTGAACACACCATCAGAACTAAAGGATAGTTGAACTAAAACGTCACTTAGACCAGGTGGAGAAATGCGTGTTTCGTGTTTGCGTGATTAATCTGCGTTTAATGACAAGCATCGATGTGAAGGTGGAAACGGCTCCGGTAAACGCGCGATGTGAAAATGGCGGCTGGAAACGTAAGATGGGGTGAAGAGAAGTGTGACCCTGACCCGTCATCAGTCATTCACCCTTGATTCGGTTAATGTTGTTTCCAAGGCAGTTTAAGAACCGATTCTGTACCGCAGTATAATCGAGTAGAGCCAACAATACCACATCCGGTCAATGTCTTCAAAATAAAAAGCCGATCTATTCAATTAAAACCCGAGAAGAAATTTTTTTTTGTTCGTCTTGTTTATTGCTAGATATTGTTTACTCTAATCTCCTTTGAAAAACTATTTTTTGAAGCGTTTCTACTGGTTTGAATCGGAAGGTCGACGTATCTGAGACAGTTGTTCTTTGGAAACCTCAGATCTGATCTTTCTGAACAAAGATAAACAAGCTGTTTCAAACAGAATCTACCTGTGCAGGTATGCAACAGCCACTACCTGCTGATGCCGTAGACCTTCTGTGGCGCAATGACTCACGGGCCTAGTAAACATTTGTTACTTTTGTGTAATAAGAGCGAGCTTTCCTGTACCAACCTCCTGCTCCTAGCAAACAATTCCTTTTATACTGTCAATAATTTTGCAGAAGCAAGATTTGTCTTTCATTGTGAAAATGATGTTTTGGGCACTTCTTTCGCTGCCCTTACTGTTTTCGCTGCTTTCATGCTGATTTTCAGCACCATTGTCAGATGGTGCCAGCGGCTTTGTTCGATCTCCTTGGAAACCGATCCAACATGGCTGCCAGTGACCTGGATTGCCTGGATCATTTTGATCACCTGGAGATCTAAACATCTTAGCAAATAAGTAATTTTAATTAAGTCTGGAAAATTGTCAGACATTTTCATAACTATTTACCAGTCTGATGGTAAAATGCTTTAACATGGTAAACTGGTTATAGTGGGACAGAAAGGGTAAATGACTGGTTACACTGCGACAGAGAGGATAAATAAACTGGTTATACTGGCACAGAGGGGGTAAATGACTGGTTATACTGGGACAGAGGGTAAATAATTGGTTAAACTGGGACAGAGAGGGTAAATGACTAGTTATACTGGGACAGAGTAAATAGACTTAATTGAACATTTGTGTGGTTTCTCTTCTGGCCAGCAGGTGTCGTCAATATGCGTCTTCTTGGTTTAAATTCAAATAAATAGCTTGGTGGGCGTGGTGTTCGCCCTGAATTGCATTTCGGGAAACTGTGTTTTGTTCGCTGACTCGACTCTGTCGGACAGGCCGGCTTTTGCCTTCAAAAACTACAAGTGCCGCATTTCTTGCGGCGGGACTGTTTTTTCGTCGCATGACTACAGCGGACGGTAGAGGTGACCCTTTCGTCTACTCCGACTCTGAGACGCCGCAGTCGTAAGCATCTCCGCCTGGTAGCACTAATGGTAAGATTAAGGATTAGCCGCTCATTCTTGAGGCGAAAACGATATACCTCAGCGTTTCTCACGTTCCATTTATATCGCCATGATAAATAATCTTTCATTGGAACTAGAGCTCCTTTAATGAATTCGATTTTATGCTAACTGTAATGCTTCAGCTAAATGATGGGATTTATAGGTATTTCAGGGTGAGTAGACCATTGAAGTTTAGTGTTGGTTTACTTTAAACAGATGAATGCCTTGATCTGCAGCAGATACTTTGAAATTGATTCGGCGGTTGTGGAAACAGCCTCCATTTTAATGAACAAGATGTGGCGTCTCATCAACATCAGGTTACATCATGTGCAATGACTGACGTCGTCAGTCATGATGACCTAAATCTGTGCGCAATAACTTTTTGAGCCGTTTATTTCTTTTAAAACCTGAAGCCAGTCTCTGCACTATTCTTTCTTTCTCTTATTTATTAACTCTTAAACTATGCATCTTGGATTAAAGGGATTGAATCCTAACTACAGTTAAATTTCATACCAAATTTTCACTATTACAGTATGTGGGTTCATTCCACTCTTGGTGTCAAAGGTCAAAGTTTAGTGATCTGTAGGAGGAGACTGTGAGGATTTCATCAGCCACATAAACATGCTGGGCATAAACATGTGAACCAGCCCACTTGTTGCTTTAATGTATGTTTTGCTCGGTGTCCATGCAGGCTGAACCGATCCGTGTTGTTGTGACTGGCGCCGCTGGCCAGATCGCCTACTCTCTGCTGTACAGCATCGCCAAGGGAGATGTGTTTGGGAAGGACCAGGTAAGAACCTGGATGCTGGTCATGTAATCTGCAGAGATGCTATGTTACATAATGGCTGAACCATGAATGATGATATCATACTAACATGACAATCACGCCTGTGGTAATGCTTTAATCTCCGCAAAGATCAGGAGGGATGAGTTTCAGTTGGACGCGCTGAGGCCAGAGGCAGAACTGACTCAATCTTCATTCATTGGAGATTAATAAGAAAGAGGCCGTGTACGCTTATAGAAATATGGTTTCTGAATTTGTGCTTGAAACAGTTTTTCAGTTTTTAGTTTGAGTAAAAGCCAGCTTTAGCTTTAGGGGGCATTTTTCATGAATCTTGTGTTCCAGCCAATCATCCTGGTCCTGCTGGACATCCCCCCCATGCTGCCGGTGCTGGACGGAGTTGTCATGGAGCTGCAGGATTGCGCCCTCCCACTTTTGAGGGGTGAGGAATTACTGTGTGTTAACCCCTGTTTGAATCATGGATCCAGCTAACCTAAAGCTACTGCGCCAGCCTGAATGGTCCTGAATGATCATGTGACCAAACAGGAGGACGGTCATAAATGACAACTGTGATTGGCTGATGATGAAGGAGCCTCAGCAGCAAATCAGAGCAGCAGTCAGGAAGGGACATGACTGAAGTCCAGACTGATAACAACATAATCAACAGTGAAGGCATCATATCGTCAGTTTATCTGGATTAAAATGAACATCACAAATCTGCTGATCACATCAAGGCAATAGCAGGACAGATCCTTTATGTTCGCACTAACATATTTTAACAAATTCACAACTCATTGGCAAAAAACTGTATAGTTAGTTACAGTTAGTTATAGTTGGGTAAATAATTTTTTAAAAGATCTATGAATATTTAATAGCCTAAGGTTCCTGTTTGATGTCGGTGTTTAAACTCTATTGTTATGGATTAATGCCCCCCACAGAGGTGATCCCCACTGACGAGGTGGAGGTGGGCTTCAAGGATATTGACGCTGCCATCCTGGTGGGCTCCATGCCACGTAAGGAGGGGATGGAGAGGAAGGACCTGCTCAAGGCCAACGTGGCTATTTTCAAGACGCAGGGCGCCGCCCTGGACAAGTATGCCAAGAAGACCGTTAAGGTGACCTTTCAGGATTTGTTGTGCCTAAAGGTTAATGGAATTCCAGTGGGAATATTCAGGTTTTTATCTGATGTCTGTCATGTTGCCTATGGTTACACCTTTAGCAGCTTTCCTCTAATCTTCAGAGGATCTTCAGAGAGGAAAAATCAAAGTCCTTCTGGTACAAAGGGCATCATGTAAGCCGGCAGGTCAGGCTCCTCCTGGCCTGTAGCTTTGCTTCCTGCTGACCTCTTCTCACACGTTTGACTCTCACGTCAGGTTCTGGTGGTCGGAAATCCAGCAAACACCAACTGTCTGATCGCCTCCAAGTCTGCTCCATCTATCCCCAAAGAGAACTTTTCCTGCCTGACCCGCCTGGACCACAACAGAGCCAGCTCCCAGGTGCATACACGCACACACGTACACGGTTGCACATGAGCCGCACTTTGCAGCTTCAGTCAGAAGTGACAGCGGCTTCCTATTATTGCTGCAAACACTTAAATTCTGCCTTTATTTTGCTGATCTAACCTCAAATGGTCAATTTCAATTTTAAAAATGGAAACCTGAAGAACTTCATCACAGCAGGGAACAGCTGATGTTCTGCTCTGGTTAAAAGAACAGTAGACAAATTGCACTGACGGCTGCATCCTGCTCTGTTCTGCAGGTGGCGATACGTTGTGGTGTCTCCTCTGACAAAGTGAAGAACGTCATCATCTGGGGGAACCACTCCTCCACCCAGTACCCTGACGTCCACCACGCCAAGGTGGACCTTCATGGCGCTGAGATGGGCGTGTACGAGGCTGTGAAGGATGAGGCGTGGCTCAGAGGAGACTTCATCTCTGTGAGCGCTCACCACCTCTCCAGAACATTGACTGGTCACATTTAGCACACTGTCTAACCCTCCTCCTCATCTTCTTTCTGCAGACAGTGCAGCTGCGTGGCGCCGCTGTCATCAAGTCCAGGAAGCTGTCCAGCGCCATGTCTGCTGCCAAAGCCATCTGTGACCATATGAGGGACATCTGGTTTGGAACCAAGGAGGTGAGAAGAATCTGCTTTCAGCTACAGTTCTATGCCTCAGTAAAGACAGTATTTCAAATTCTGGTCTGTCCTTGAGTATAACCTTATTTTTACCTGCAGGGCGAGTTCATCTCCATGGGTGTCTACGCTGCCGGGAACTCCTACGGCGTTCCAGAAGACCTCATCTACTCGTTCCCTGTCCAGATCAAGGTGAGATAACAGTGTGACATCACCATATGTTCATTTGGCTCCTCCTACCGGTGTAATAAACACACCTTTAGAAAAAGATTGAATTCAGGCTCTTCCTGTAGATCATTTCATACATTTACTGAAGGAACTGACCTTAAACAACTATGATGCAAACATAAGCATAACCTCTGACCTCTCGTACCATCAGAATAAGACCTGGAAAATTGTAGACGGTCTCCCCATCAATGACTTCTCACGCGCCAAAATGGACGCCACCGCAGCGGAGCTGGTAGAGGAGCGAGACACCGCCCTGGACTTCCTGTCCCAGTGACTACCCCATCCTGCTGGCAAGGAGCAGCAACTGCAGCAGTCAGATGCTGTGGCGGCACCCTGTTCACGCCTCTAACACATTCACTCTTCACCGTCCTCACTGTGTGTCACCCTTGTGTGTGTGTGTGTGTGTGTGTGTGTGTGTGTGTGTGATGAGGCCAGTTCCTCAGGTTTGTAGACCTGTTTGATGATCACAACTGGGCCTCCATATGTAAGAGAACGTGGGTAGATGAGAACACACACCAGCTGTCCAGAACGTGTAACAGAACAAGTTATCATCAATAAAGCTACAACAAGGAAACCAAGCAGTCAGTCATCTGTCCACTCAATGGAATATTCTCAGCGGTTAGCTGGAGGAACTAAACGATTAAAATGAGCATATGTACCAGAAATGATCAATAAACCAGATAAATGATGAAGTAAATGAGCTTATGAGTTCATGTTCTGATACTTAGAAATCTTTGATCAAAACTGAGTCCATCATGTCCATGTGCTTTCATAGCAGAGAAACTTTATCAAACTTTAATCTTATATTCATTTTGAGATCTTATTTGTAGGGTAATATTTCATTGTTTTGTTCATATAAGAATAGACCAACATTAATGAAGATCAAATAAAGATAAATACACTAAATTAAAACTATTTGTAAGAAACTTAAATCCTGAAATTGTCATTTATAGTGGGCGTGGTTTGCCCACTTTCAGCGAATCGGTGTTGTCCTCCGATTTTCGCGCTGGTTACGTCATGGGCTGGGGGGGTGGACCTGGCTCGCGCTGGGCAGCAGCTGCTATGCTAAAAGTACCAGGTTACATGAAGTGAAAGGTTCTGCCGGTTCTTTTGGTGTTGACGGTACCTCGACCCGGCTCCCGGTGATCCATGTCGTTCCTGGTGCGTCTCTGAGCCTCCGCCCGAACTTTGACAGTTTTCAGGTGGGTAACAGCGGCACACCTGTGGCTGTTTGTAGATTAAAAACTCTGTGTGTGTGTGCGTGTGCGTGTGCGTGCGTGCGTGCGTGCGTGTGTTTTAAACCCGATTAGCAAACAGAATTCCACAAATCTGTTCAGTTTAATTTCCTCATAAATTCCATAAGGACTAAATTAAACCGCCTTCCTTCCAGCTTTTCTTTTAGACCTTTATAACAATCATGAGTTTAGAGGCTCAATCTGAGTAAATATGGTTTTATTACATGAAATAAAAGGTAAATTGGAAAAAACAAATCCACAAAATTAATTTAGCTTTGAAATGAAGAAAATATTAAGCTAAAGACGTGTCTAATGTTGGTCACTGGTTAATTATTTAGGTTATGTCATTTTCTGATTATTTCAACTAAATCTTTTCCTACAAAAAATATAAAAATCTTGCAGAGAATCATAATTTTCCTTGGATCCGAGAAAGAATCAATATGAACAGAAATAATTCAACAGTTTTTTTTAATAATACAAATTGAAATCAGGATCTTCCCAGGTGGTAGTGAAGGTTGCCGTGGTGACCTCTGAGGGCCGTCTATCTTCATATGTTCTGGTTACAAGGATTTACTCATGTAGCTTTAAGACGTTCCTGCAAAGACACAGATATAAATACCCCCCCAACACACACACACACACACATGCACACACTGAGGCTAAGCACTATACACACCCAGCTTCACCTGCGTGTGTGTTTGTTTTGTACCAAAAAATCCATTTTACTAGTAAAGTGAGGACATGTTGGCCAGTCCTCACAATTTCAAAGGCCTGTTTGAAGGTTAAGACCTGGTCTTAAGGTTGAGGTTAGAACTGGGATTAGGTCATAGGTCAGAAGGATGGTCATGGTTTAAGCATTATGATAGTGTTTTTATTGTCTGACTACAGAAGAGCTTTGTAAAATAATCAAGTCTCATAATTAAGTAAAATTATTATAATAGTTTAATAATCTCCGCCTGGATAAAAATCACATTTTCTTTATATGAAAGTTATTAAATTAATTAAATATTCAGAACTTAAATTCTTGTCATTCAGATCAAATACAGCATCAACCTCTGGTCATGCACAAACCTGTGTGTGTGTGTGTGTATGTGTGTGTGTGTGTGTGTGTGAGTGTGAGTGAGAGAGAGATGTGCGTTGGGGGGCTGTGATTGGTGCGTGCGTATGGGGGCGTGGTCAGGTTGGGGTTCGGCGCTGCAGATTCAGGAGCACGGTCTGATGAGAGGATGAGGTGGACGCCTGTTGTTCTCTGACAGCTGCTGTGGGACAGTTAAAGGGACAAATTCATGCACGTCTGACTCAAACACACCACTGCTGCTGGTCTCCTAGTTATTGCAGACACCGGTGAAATGTATCTTTCTTTAGTTGGTGAGTTAAAGTTCAGGCTGCTTCTGTTAGTTCTGCTGGTCTGAGGGTGAACGAAGTCTTTGTTGCTTCCATTAACTATTTTTAGAATTTTATTTGATTTTTTTTTTTTAAAAACTATTTTAACTGTATTCACTTTTAGTCAGCTTTTACTAATGGAATTTTAATTTCAGCTCATTAAATAAAAGAGCTGTCTGTAAATGTCTCCTTCCTGACAAATGTTTAATTCACACCAATATTAGCCTTTTAATATTTGACTTTGTGTGTGTGTGCCCATGCACAGGTCTGACCAGAGGAGGAGCCATGACGGAGTTCCAGGAGAAGCTTCGGCAGCAGCACGAGGAGTCGCTGCACCGTGAGCTAGAGGCACTGCTCAGTACCGCCGACCATGCTGACGCACAGGTGAGGACATGACACGCACAGGAAGTGGGTCAGGACTGGTTTATGCAGCCAACAAACAGAGATTCACTGGAAGACCTTCTGGGTTCAGGATGTTCCCTTCACAACACAAATATTTGTGAAGTCCAGGAGGTTGATTTCCTAAGCTGAGAGGGTTCTAACCCACAGCCAGAGGTCAACCACCCCGAGGTCATGGCACAGGCATGCACATACACGTGCACACAGACACGAGAGCCAAACTGGTTGTCTTGTCCTCCCCCACATCTTTGTATTTGTTATTCTCTCCAGAGATCAATCAGATCTGTTGTTAACAAGCTATAGAGCAGGGGTGGGCAAACATTTTGATTCGTGGGCCACAATGGGTTCTAACATTTGACAAAGGGGCCGGACCAGGAGCAGATGGATGGATGGAGTGCTTTGGTAACCTCACCTCATTGGAGAAAAAATACACATCTTGGGATATGGAGAAAACATGTGCTTTAATTTCAAATGAAAATGAAGAGAAGCATTACAACAAAATATCTGACTTTGGAATGAGTCTTAAAACATTTAAAATCAAATGAATAAAATGTGCCTTTTTAAAAAAAATTAATAACCATTTCTATTTTAAAGCACTGAAAGTTCTGTTATCCTTCAGGATATCACCATCACTCTCCTCCTGACTGTCTTTTTTCTAGTGGGAAAACACCAGAATTGCAGTGAAAATTTAACATTAACAAGGTTTATTCATTTAATTTTTCAAGTTTGGCGGGCCGGATTAAAACGTTTAACGGGCCGCGTGTGGCCCCCGGGCCTTAGTTTGCCCATGCCTGCTATAGAGGTTTTAAAACCCTTCATGACTTCATCCTTCCAGTCTGGAAAAGTTGTTTTTTCTTTGAGGGTTCTCTTAGTTTTAGGGATAATTTGAGCTGAGGTCTGCAGAAAGGAAGTGGGTCCACATCCACTGATTTGATTTGTTTCTGTTTCAGAGCAGCAGAAAAGACTTCCAAGGCTTCCAGAAGCTCTTTCACAGGTTCCTGCAGGTCAAAGGTCCTTCGGTGGAATGGTCCAAGATCAATCGGCCACCGGAGCAGTCGGTAAGCAGTAGAGTGCCAAGCTCTACTTCAGGCTGTGAGGCCTGAAAAACCAGAACCTGTAGCAGGCAACAAAGAGCAGATAAAGAAACCCAGAATCAGGTCCGAGTTATGAGCAGCATTAACAACATCTGAGAACAGCAGTGAACTGGTCCTGACCAGCACCTTTGGTTCTGACTACATGGCTGCAGGTTGTTGTGATTTGGGTCCTTTTGAAACAATTTTTCATCCTTTTACGTGAAAAAGCAGCATTTGTGAGAGACGGGAAGATTCAAAGTCAATCAGAAAGAACGAAGCAAATGAAACTAGATCAGGACCAAAGAGTCAGCTGGACATTAGCCAGTCTGCCCAAATCCCCCCCAACACACACACACACGCACACACACACACACACACACACACACACTCTCACACACCCACAAGCATTCCCAGAACGCCGGTCCCATCCAGACTGAAGGTTAACACTAAGAATAGTTTGACCGCTGCAGTTTCAGGATATGAAGTTATTTTTTCACATCAGTGACATGACAGGAAGTGAAGGACACTGTAATCAGACAACTTTCAAAATAAAAGACTGTGCTACTTTAAACCTCATTCCAGTTTAATGACATCATCCACAGGCTGTAATAAATACAGAAAAAGCCCCACCCCCTTTAAATATGAGAAGAAAATGGATGATGGTGGAGCTGGAAGGGTTCCTGAGGTTCCTGCAATGTTTCTGTTCAGGTTCAACCTTATGAGAAGATCAAAGC
Organism: Takifugu rubripes; assembly: GCF_901000725.2. NCBI lineage: Eukaryota > Metazoa > Chordata > Actinopteri > Tetraodontiformes > Tetraodontidae > Takifugu > Takifugu rubripes. The sequence goes on from NC_042301.1 coordinate 8,824,575, forward strand.
CAAAGGACTTCCTGCTGACATCAGCACCTGCCTCAGCAAGCTGGCGGTGGTCAAGCTCAACGGGGGACTGGGCACCAGCATGGGCTGCAAAGGCCCCAAGAGTCTGATCAGCGTTCGCAATGAGAACACCTTCCTGGACCTGACGGTGCAGCAGATCGAGGTAGAGTCCGAAGAAGAACCAGGTTGCTGCTGGTTTCTCACAGTCGGCTTCGTCTTATTTTCTTTCTATTCTCAGCACTTAAACAAGACGTTCAACACAGACGTTCCGCTGGTGCTCATGAACTCCTTCAATACTGATGATGATACCAAGAAGATCCTCCAGAAATACAAACATCACCGCGTCAACATCCACACCTTCAACCAGAGCAGGTATCAGTATCATCATCATCACCATCACCATCACCATCACATAACAATACTTTAAATAGTCCTCTGCACCACAGCAGGACTTTCTAATCTGTAACTGGGACTGGGAAGACAGGTTTGATGTCATTTCTTCTCTAATGGTGTCCTCCTGCAGGTATCCAAGGATCAACAAGGAGTCACTGCTGCCGATAGCCAAGAACATGGCTGTGAATGGCGAGAACGCAGAGGCCTGGTACCCACCGGGACATGGAGACATCTACTCCAGCTTCTCCAACTCAGGACTGTTGGACAAACTAATCACAGAAGGGAAGGAGTACATCTTTGTGTCCAACATTGACAACCTGGGTGCCACCGTCGACCTCTTCATCCTGCACCACCTGATGAGCCAGCCAGCTGACAAACGTTGCGAGTTCATAATGGAGGTCACCGACAAGACCAGAGCTGACGTCAAGGTCAGCCAGCAGGCGGGAAAACTGCCTTTTGAGTGGCGCTGATCTCTGAGAACTTCCTGTTTCCTGTCTGCAGGGCGGCACGCTGATCCAGTACGACGACCACCTGAGGCTGCTGGAGATCGCTCAGGTCCCGAAGGCCCACGTGGACGAGTTCAAGTCCGTCACCAAGTTCAAGATCTTCAACACCAACAACCTGTGGATCTCACTGCCTGCCATCAGGAGACTGCAGGACAAGAATGCCCTGGACATGGAAATCATTGTCAACCCAAAGGTGAGGGGTTGCTTCAAGGCATTCTAGGACACCAACTGGCGCTCAGCTTTTCGAAAGAATTATCATCCATTTTAAGGGATTCACAAAGAATATTCTGATCCATGACATCACTGATTAGCCATTATTGATCACACAGCAGTTTGTGAGGTCTCCCAAGTTTTAACCAGATCTCTGAATGTCTCTGCAGACGCTGAAAGGTGGCTTGAATGTCATCCAACTGGAGACCGCGGTGGGCGCTGCTATCAAGAGCTTTAGCAACGCCATGGGCGTGAACGTGCCGCGCAGCCGCTTCTTGCCTGTGAAGACGTCCTCTGATCTGCTGCTGGTGATGTCCAACCTGTACAGCCTGGATGCCGGCTCGCTCACCATGAGCAAGAGGAGAGAGTTCCCCACAACTCCACATGTCAAGCTGGGCAGCTCCTTCACCAAAGTCAGTGAGCGCAGCCAAAGAGATGGTTAATGAAGAGGTTCTCAGGGGTGTTTCAGTAAACAACCAATCAAACAGAGATGCTTTCTGAAGTTCCGGTTCCATTACTGCATAAAAGTTTTAATTTGTCACCTTTTAAATTGTTTGCATCCATTTTGCTACTTTAAAATTGGCTGAGAGAAAAACTGCCGCCCCCATTCTAAAACCTCTACAGGTCCAGGAGTTTCTGTCCAGGTTTGACAACATCCCAGATATGTTGGAGCTAGACCACCTGACCGTGTCGGGCGACGTCACCTTCGGGAAGAACGTCTCTCTCAAGGTGAAAACGGGCAGATTTAATTCCAGTCGCAAAACAAGCAAGCTGGACTTTTAAAAGAGGTTTTATTTTCCATCACGTTTTGACTCAAGCTGGACCAAATGTTTTGTTTATCCAGGGAACTGTCATCATCATAGCCAACCATGGCGACCGAATAGATATTCCAGCTGGAGCCATGCTGGAGAACAAGATCGTCTCAGGAAACCTGCGCATCCTCGACCACTGATGCATGCTGGGAAAAAGCCTTCGGCCTCCTGGTCGGTTTGAATCTGAGACTCCGCCCTCTTCCTCTGCACACGCCCACATCAGCAAACAATTACTGGACCGCCAATTAAAGAGATGCATGATGTGTCAAATGAGGGTCATGTGATCATTTTAAACTTTTACTTCAGTGTCAACTTAAACTATGTGAATTTCAACATTTTATAGGGATTTTTTTCAAAATCATCTCATTTAAACTGCAGCAGACAAGAATTCACTATCTTTTATTCACATCAGACACACAGACACACACACACGTTCAGATGTGTCATCTCTGATCAGAAGGCACTTCTGAAACAAACTGATGTTCCAGTTTAGTGTCTGACAGGAAACTGGTCAAGGTCACATCAGCGAGGTCAGAGGTCATTTAAAAGAACGGTCCACTGAAAGTCAAGTCCAGCAGTCATCCCAGGATGGAAGTGCCCCAATTCCGCACTGGTTAGAGATGTGATGACATCCACGCCGAACCTGGAACCTTTGTTGTAGCTGCCGAGCTAAACTCTGCTGAGGTGGACGCAAATCCAGATGCATCCTGACTGGTGAGATTGTTTCAAAGCAAATAAAAAGGGAAACAGCAAACACATCCAGTCATGAGGAAAGATGACCGTTTTGGAATCTTGAGGCTTCCATCACCATGGGAACCATCTCTTTACAGTAAAGTCTGCAATGCCGTAGAGTTTCAGCCAGGCCTAGACGGCGGATGCAGCCTCGTTGGTCCAAGGTCAGAGTCACCTGATTAAGTTTCAATCCAAAGACAATTGATCACAAAAGACAAAGAATCAGACGTTTTGCTCCTTTTAAGAAACAAAATGCAACAATCTGAGCTTTTGGGCTAATTTAACCTCACGTGAAACAAAAAGCTCATGCAGCTCAAATAAAACCTCAGCAGGATGTAAGACAGAGTTTCAAGCTTGGATAGTAGTTGTTTTACTTTGGTAAGGACAGGACTTCATCTGGATTCTTTAATTCAGCTTTAGTAGATTTCCTACAGGCCTCAAGCACAACATGCTTATAAAATTTGTCAGTATTTTTAAAAATGGGTGTTTTTGTTTGTTGCTGCAATAAAGATGACGATTGAGTCAACTGTAAAAATCTCTTAAAAAGAAAAAAAAAAATCACCACAGTGTCGAGTGTTTTAGGAAAATAAATTACTGGTTTCTTGCTGTTTCTGTTGAATTGCACAGTGAGGCGAGGTGGCAGCAGCTGTAAAGGAGGCTCTGAGAGTTCTTCCAGACTGTCTGTTAAGGTGGAAATCTTGAGGGAGCCCTGCCTGCTGCTGCTCAGTTCTTTACTTCTGCTCCCTGCAGGCCTCCATCAACTTCAGCCAGGCCCAGCTGGGTCAAGGGCTTCCTCTAGGTTGGTGCAGTCCTCATCACCTCTTCTGCTCCCAGATCTCTGCCATGTTCAAGTCTAGATGTTCAAGGCTCTTCAGCCCTTGAATGTTCTCTGTGTAGAACGCCACGTCCACGACCACCAGCCTGCCAACAACAGGCAGGGCAATCAGGTGATCAACTGCTTGAACTGTGTGTGTTTGTGTGTGTGTGTGTGTGTTACCCGTGCTGAGGCCCTCCGTCATTAATAACACCCAGTCGAGCAAGCTGCCTCTTAAGGTGCATCTTAAAGCTGCCGTTGATCCTCAAGAACAACATCTGTCAGAGAAAGCTGACTTTGCTGAGCTGTGACTTCACGCACACGCGCCCACACACCCACACAATCGTCACTCACCTGAGTCTGCTCCTCAGGAAGCAGCTCATAAATGGCTTCGTGCATTTTCGCCATCTGCTTACAGACGTTTCTGAAGCAGAGCGATGGCATCGGAGCTTTCACCTCATACTGGAAAACAGCAGCAAGCTCAGTCACAACACAACATGTCATGACAAAACTGACATTTGTTTCCTCATCTGAAGGAAACATCAGGGTTCTCCACCTCTTCTCACCTTTGACAAAACCTTCTCAAACAGGCTGTCCATGATGGCCACCAGTTTGGCAGAAACCTCTGCAATGTGGTCATTGTAGTCCTGAAAACACAGATGGCAACACAAACCAGCTGTGTGAGAGTGAGTGTGTGTCTGTGTGTATAGGGTCATGACCATGTCTGCTGATTACCTTGGTAATGTGGTCAAAGTGTCGGAGGATGCTGAACTGTTTTGACTGCAATTTGGTCTCAAAGTGAGCTCTGATGATGGGAATGTAGTGAACAACCAGCTGCAGGCAGCGCGAGGCCAATGCTGCACGCACACACACACACACACACACACACACACACACACACACACACACACACACACACACACACACACACACACACACACACACACACACACACACACAAAAATGATTTCACTCAGGAAAGTTTGTCAATCGTTTCCAACGGTTCCAGTGGGAGCTGGGTCCTACCCAGGTTTTTGGTGGTGATGGTCTTCAGTCCGACCACCTGCAGCGCTCCGGCTCCCAGGACCAGCTGGCAGCTCCGGGAATTGAAGTGCTGCAGAAACATGGAAGAAGCTTTACAGGGACGTCACTAAAACTGATGTTAATGGCTACTGAGGTGGCTCTGACCTTCAACAGGTCTGACAGGCGTGTCAGCATGTCAGTGGCGATGGATGGGATGTCATTGACACACTGACAGTATTCCAGAAAAATCCGGATCAGCAGCAGAACCGTCCTGAGGAAAAACAGAAAGCATGTAAACGTTTAATCCCCCATGGTGGTGCGGTCCGCTCAGTGGGGCACATACCCAACAACGGCGTACTTCTGACCATCAACCAGCAGGAACTCTGCAGGCTTCCTCTCCTCCAAATCTGCAGAAACAGTGAAAATCTCTCTGAAAAGATGTGTTCCTGTCTGAGGGACGCACAGACAGACAACAAGGATGACGCTCTGACGTCAGAGCACAGATGGGTGTTACCTGGGATCTTACGCTCTGGGAGGGTAATCCTGCCGTCTGCAATGCTGTTGACCAGATCCTGGAACTCAGCAGGAACCTCTGCCTGCTTCCAGCGCTCGTTATCCAGGAGGAGGCTGCGAGACCAGAGGAGATGATCATCATCTAAGCCCAAGCACATCAGACAGATTTTTCCTTCTCTGCAGAGACCTGAGCTTGTTCTTGCGCTCATCGTGGAAGCGGTGGACGAAGCGGTTGGCCTGGCTCTGTAACGCCCCCCTTAGCGAGACGCTGTGCCTACCGCACAGCTCATCTGTGTCCTTGGCAAAGGCCTCCACCACCTGAGACAGACACACGAATTCTGCCGCACTCAGACGCTCCAGGGAGCCATCCTGCAGGAAACACGGTCATGTGACTTCTGTAGGTTCATCAGCTGACCTGTGTGTGGGAGGGGTTTCGCCAGTACCTTGGCCCGGGCTGTCAGGACCTTGACGCAGCGGTCATGGCTGATATCAGAGGCCGAGTACAGTAGGTCCTGGATGTTAGTCATGATGCGCTTCAACTCGAGCTCAGTGGGCATCGTGGTCTCACCAGGCCTAAAGGCAAAAACATGTGAGACACTCCCGTCTCCCTTCCAACCTTCTTTACATTAGTATACAGACGTCATCTGGTCCATCCGATCAGCACAAACTAGCATCAATGCAAGTTACTGCTGATGGACTCGGCTCCACACACGTACATTAAGCTCGGCTCCCTGCCAACTGGCGTCTCCACAACCTCAGAGGTGGAGTCACAGCCAAGGGCCTCGGCCTGGCTCTGTTGACCCCTGGAGCTGGTGACTGGGTCCTGATTGTGGTCCCGGACCTGCTGCTGGACCTCATTCAGAGCGTCACTGATAAAGAGACCCTCATGTGTGAGGTAGGCCAGCTCGGCCTCCCCCTGCAGAAGCAAAGGGCTGTGTGCTTGAGACTCCCGCGTTTGAGACTCTGAACCCAAATCACCCGGGACCCGTTTCTGACCCGAGAGCTGAACCTCCAGGACTACATTTCTTATGATGTTCAGGGTGGCCTGGAAAAAAACAAACAATTGTGATGTTGAGGATAAATCGAAGCGCTGAAGTGAGCCGAGCCTGAGAGCCACCTTGATCCTCTGCAGGAAGAGTAGAAAACTCTCAAAGATGTTTTTCAGCAGCTGGAACCACTGAGGAAAGGTCATCACACGCATCTGCTCAGCAAACCTTTACATAGTCAAAAGAAAAGATCAAATATGGTCCTTATGGGCTCAGGTTTCTAATCTAACCATTTTGAGCGGTTCCTAACATGCCCATTTACATCCACTCACTTTGTGACGACTTCGCTGTCGATTCCTTCAATGTGCACGAGAGCCTCAGCTACACACTGAAACCAACACCACATCATGTTCAGCATACATAAGTCTCTCATCTTTGTGCTGAATTCTCCTGCCTGGTTACCTGGGCGACGATGGCCTTCGCAGACACCATAATCTCGTCACTGTAAGTATCCAGAAAGTCCAGCTTCCTCTGTCTCAGCAGGCCGAACACCAGAGACTCTAGGCGCTCCTGACACACAAATAACACACACATATCACTGTAAACCCCCAACAGTGAGAGCAAGGCAGTGCTCTTGGCTGTGAGGGTGTGGCCAGACCTTCTCCAGGACCTGCGGCTCCTCCCTCAGGCTGCGGCTCATGTCGCCGCGGACGTACATGCTGAAATCTTCCACCATCATCTTATCAATCAGCTTCTCCAGCTCACACAGCTGTGAGCCCAGATGTCTGGGGAGGAGGGAGATCAGCCGATAGTCATTTCAACTTCCTATTTCAGGGAGAGTTCAGGTCTCACCTGAAACTGTGGATCCCCTGAAGCTCTTGCTGCAGCACCTCCTTGGTGGTTGAGATGAGCTCCAGTGCTCCGACAAACTCTGAGGTGGAGAGCAGTAGCTGCACGGTGGGCTGGGTCTGGTGCACCGCCGCCATCAGCTTCAGCTTGTTGTGTAGCTTCACACAGTTGCTACGGGTGAGGGCGATGCGAAGTGCCTGCAGAGGCCCCTGGCACATGACACGGTCAATGGCAGTGGTGCGGCTGCGCAGCACGGCTACAGCGCACTGCGTCTCCTGTAGTCTGTCCTGCAGCTCGTGCTGCGAAGACATGGCGTGGAAGAAGGCCTCAGAGCGCAGTGAGATCTGCTGGGCGATGCTGACCTCCACCACGTCCAGGTAGTGACTCATCTGGAGGATGTGAGCATGCGTGGCACATTATCAGCCCACATGAACATGAACACAAACGTGAACATTAAATTGAGACGAGCCTTCACCTTCTCCTGCAGAAGTTTGGACGAGGACACGTCTCGGCTGCTCTTCCCGCCGGCGCTGTTGAAGTGCGACCAGGGCAGAACGGCGTTGAAGGTGGCCGGGTCCTCCAGAGCAAAGTCAGGCTTCATGAAGATCTGAGAAACCCAACAAGGAACACGACAGCGATAGAAGGAAACACACAACAATAACGTCAGAGGGACACGTTCAGAGGAAATTGGGGAAGAATGCTAGAGCTAACAGAGACAAAGGAAGAGGTATCACCTTGGGGACTTTCTCCAGCTCAGCTCTGGGTTTATCTGGAGGAAACAAGAGAAGCTTTGGCTCACCAACACTCCACGAGGAAACAGTTTTGGTTTCAGTCATGTCTGAGTGGTTAATCACCGTGATTGGTGGTCATACTGGAGATGGCGTCCACATCCTCTTTAATGGGACAGATGGTTTTACAGCGTTCATGGATTCTTTCCCTCTGAAAAACAGATTTTGGGATAAAACAAGGGCTGAAAAATACAACTAAATCAGATAAAGTTTTTGTCAATATAAATTAAACTTTGTTACATAAGCAATATGTGAACCTTCTGATATTGCTTTGGCTTCCTCACTAACTGCTCCTTTCCTGGCTGCTGTGGCCTTTACCTGCAACATCTCCTGCACGTACAGACCAAAGTGCTCTCTGGTGATATTGGGGAGGCAGAATGAGGGCATGACCTCGGCCTCGGCGAAGTCCAATCCCCATGTTTTAGTGAAGAAGTCGGATTCGCGCTTGGCGAGCCGCGGATCGTTGAGCGCAGCGGGGAGGTTGACTTTAGAGCTGTAGACTGTCCACCTGTCGTGTTCTGGAACCACGGACGGGCCGGCACATAGGCCACGTCCCTCACCTACAGAGATGGGAGGAGAACCAATCGAAACTCAGACCAGCTCTACCTCTTCAGCACCTTTTCAGCAATTACCATTAAGATAAGGGACAACGCATGGTCCCACCTGTGGGTTCCTTGGGGCAGACGTCAGGCAAAGACTGGACAGGCTTGCAGCGAAGAGGGGCGGGCTCCTGCGCCTTGAGGAAGATCCCATCTCGGGCTCCATGTGGAAATGAGGAACTGTTGCTGGAGGCCATGACATTAGGACACGCCACCCAGGAGGCTAGCTGGATGACAGACAGACAAGAGCAGAGCTCAGAGGTCAGTCACACAAGAACATTTAAATAAATCAATGAATCCCCACCGACGTTAGAATCAAAGACCAATGAAAATAAAGCAGCTAGAACGCCAGGAAACATCAGTTAGCAGAGCCCGTCAGCAGGGGGCAATAGAGATGCTTTTGGGACCTGCTGGCATAAACTGGGATCAAAGGTGAATGCACACTTGCTGGGCTCTGACCCTTGTAGGACTGGACCCCCCTCCCCCAATTTGAGGGTTCTAACATCATGTGTCTGTTTTGATCACAAGAAGAGAATCGGATCACAGTGTAAATCAGGAGTGTATCTAGAACAGCTGTGGAGACAGTGCCTGAGTGTTTCCATGATGACAGAAGGAAATAAACGCTGACCAAACAAAAGAATTAAGGAAATGTTATGTCTAATTTAGGATGCTCTGAAACCAATGCTGCTGGTGAATGTAGGAGAGATGATGGAGGTGCAGTAAACCATCTGTGAAGGTTGATTTTCCTCACTGAACAAACGGTGAATTTCAAACAGATAAAGAACTTTTTCATCTTCTGTGGTTTTGTTGTCTGAACTGACAGAAAAATATTTTTTCTGGATTTATGCAACAGACTTCAGAGACACCACTGGCCAAGAAGAAATAAGCATTCAGTGTGTGAAGGAGGACTAAAGGTCTATCACATATTTTTTCTCCTTCCCCGCTACAGAAAAACAGTAACATCACAAGTCCTGGCTGTAGAAATGAGTCCTCAACGTGATAAAAATACAAAGTGTTTGCCTGGTTTAAATTTAGCGATTTTACTTCCTTTTGTTTTACTCCTGCGGGTGCTTTAAGCTTAAGTGAACGTCTCAACTGTGTTATTTTAGAACACTGATAATCCATCACCATTATTATAGTCATTATGTAATAAAAACCTAATGTATGAAATTAATGGGAAAAGGGTTCCGAGATTAAGGATTCTCTATTAAATATAACGTTACAGGGACAAGAATGTATAGAAGGCAGACGCAGATATTACTGCGGCATTGGAGGCTGCAGCTCTTACTTTGTTTGGGGAGGAATCACGACCAACACCTTCAAAACAGAAACCGGAGGAATCCTAGCTCTCAAATACTTAGCTGGTTTATTCGATGTCTAACACTGTTTTTTACAGCCACCTCTTCCATGCAAACGGAGACTTTATTATAAACATTTGGTCCCTAACACTTTCTACTGGAATAAATCATTGAAAGCTGTGACTGGAGCCAATCAATTAGCCGTAGCTAAGCTAAAATGATTGCTGTATTCGTTAGTATGGAAACAATAATCATTATGGTTGACAGTAACGCCATTGAAAACGATAATAAGAGACACGCAGACGCGACTGTGCTCACGATGACAGATAAGACTAAGCTAAAGATAAGCTATGGCTAATGCTACTATTAACAGGAACTATAGCGATATTACACGTAGACTGGCTGATGCTAGCAGGCTAGCGAAGGCTCTGATGGAAGTACAAGCGTGATAAACGAAGTGTAGGGAGTCTCCGTCATACCTGTTGAGTGACACACAGCGACCGATGTCTGTCCTCTTTGCCATCACAGAAATGCCGGATGAACCCGGAGCAAAACAAGAAGACCCACAACTGCAGGTGCCACCATTACTGCGACCATGATGCATTGCGGGGAGGGTCAGCCTTGAGTGCGTCTTTTGCTGCCGTAAGCTGCTGTCATCGTCTGGCCAACCCCAGAACTGCACCCGCAACACGAATGACACGAATGTGTTTTATGTTTTACAGATTTAACCAGATATATATTCTTTTTTTTTTTAAATATTTGATGCCTCTGATTCTCATATGGTCAGACAAAAACAAGGCAATGTGTCATCTCAGGAACCTGTTAAAGGCAAGCTGGACCAGTTCATTGTTGCGTTTTATTTGTTCAATAGTGTCTTGTCCTTGGATGTGCACAATAGGACCATAAATCTGTCATAAACTTCATTTTGACAGTTATTTCTTGGCTTTACTGCACATAAAAAATGCAGGGTCACAGCAACCGGACAGACTTATTCAAGGCCAAAATAGAAAATAATTAAGACGGAAGAAAAACATTTGAAAGTTTCTCTTTTGTGAGTCCCAACTCTCAGATTTCTATTCAGAGCTATGAACGTCCACTGGTCTTTGTTAACACTTGTGATGTTTTCTGTTGTCCTGCCTCAGGAGAAACTTTCAACACTGAGACAAACATGAAATCCTACAGTAAAAAACACGATTGAGGTCAAAGAATAAATTATTAATGTAGGCAAATTAACCAAGAGGATATTTATAAAAGCCATCATTGTTCTGATTAAGTTAGAAAGCATCGATTCAAAAGGTCAAAGCTTCTAGTCCAGCGGGCTTTGAAAGATGAGTCTGACACAACTGGACTCCTCCAGCGGCTGGATGCAGAACGGACAGGCGGCGTGGAAGGCGTGGGTGCCGTGGGGCAGCAGGATCTGACTCCAGTACATTGCCGTCTTCTCAGAGCACACGTGGCCACAGGGAACAAAGGAGTGGGTGGGGGACTCAGCGTCCACGTAGAAGCCCGCCTCACAGCCGAGCCACAGTGGCACGTAGGAGCCCCGTGCCCGACACATGGGGCACTCGCGTTCCTGGCACTCAGGGTCACGGTGCCCACCCCAGCCGTGGTAGCCGTGCACGTGACCACAGCACAGGTACGCCCAGGGCTGCTTCTCATCCAGGACGTCCTTGCGGCGAAGGCTGGGGAAGGCTAGAGTGTTAAACCCCACCGGGCACTGCGGCCGCCCTGCATTCAGCTCATGCCGCAGCGCCTCCAGGTGCTTCACAGTGGGTGTGGTCGCCAGGCCCTCGGCTGTCCGCCACAGCAGGGTGGCCCCGCACAGGTCGATGAGAGAGCCGTCCACCAACTCGTTAGACTCTGGGTCCACCTGAGGGACGGAGGACACGGGTAGTGCAGTAAACTTTACTTTTGCTGCCATTAACAACACATTTCTGCATAATCATTTGACAGACTACTGGTTGTTGTCTGTCCATCATCATGCACAGGGGCAGACACTGAAGCCCACAGACAACATTAGCAGAAGAGCAAAAGTAGCTGGACTCTTTTGATTTAGAAAAGGCTCAGGCCTGCACTGGAACCAGAATTGTCACATCTAGCCCCATTTCTGGAGCTTGGTTTCGGTTCACTACTACATCCAGGTGACTAGCAGTGGCAATGCTAACACCTGAGCTCCACCCACCATTCTGCCTCTCTGCTGTGAAGATCGGGTCTCTCGCAGTGAGAAGACGTTGCCACAGACGGAGATTTCCCTCCACTGGCCTGGTTTAGAACCTTGGCTGAAACCCTGGTGTGGGTGCATCACCAAGATGCCGTTGGTGGTCAGTCCGTCCATCAGCCCATCCTGCATCCTCCACTTAGCCGCCTTTTCCTGCCGATGGCAGAAGCACTTTATCATTTTCCTGCTCAGTTTGCATAAATCATACGTGTTAATTTGCAGGTCACCCCGAGGAAGATGTTCTTGGAGGAGTCGAAGCCTGCAGCAAAGATGCGTGCAGAGTAGGGCGGGTTTCTCTGGCAAATTATGCGGCAGGCAAAGCGGGAGATAGTACTCTGAATCAGAGGACCCTCTTGGTTCATGGGGGCCATGTCAGTCACCACGAAGTCGATGGGATTCTCGGTAGAACGGCCAATCTACAAGGAAACAGACAGGAGGAGCTGGATGAAGAAGCCAGCCAGCCAATCAGAGTGCGGCACCATTTTATTCTGTATGTTTGATCTCTGAGCTTTTGATCTGGTGACTCTCTGAGCTCTCAGTAAATTTGTTCCTTCACAAACTGAGTCAGACCAGAAAGACTAAAGTTCTGCCTGCTCTCCTGCGGAGACACATGTGGCTGTGGCACCTGAAACATGTCGCTGGTGCCGTCATGCGTGTACTCCACCACCACTGTCTGAGCCCGGGACAGTGTGTAGGAGATGCTGTGCTGCTCCTTGTTGCTGATCGCCTGCAGAATCAGAATAGCGTCAGAACTGGGAATGGCATGGCGCCACCCGGCAGGCACCGATAGGGCTCCTGGTCGGACCTGTGAGCAACATCTGATGTGCCAACGCTAACCTTGGCCGCCTGTGGCGTGCAGGATGCATGGATGGTGCTGGGCTTCACACCATTGGCCTTGTTTCTGCGACACAGTGAAAAGCGACTCTTCCGCCTCCCCTTGTCGCCACTGGGCAGAGCACCATTACACCTAAGGGAGAGCATCAGGACCCGTCACAGGAGGTTCTGTTCTGTCACAATGGAGGGGGAGCTTCTGTCTGTGGCGTTCAACTGACTTATTCTTCACAGTTGTTTCAATATTGGTAATTTCCTTCAAATATAGACATCATCTGTCTGAAAATGGATCGAGAGAACCAACAGGAAACACATTTCTGCTCTGAATGATGTCAGAGCAGAGTCAGACTAGATAAAACTTCCATGACCTTCTTGAGCATTGCTTCCTGTTCAGGGCACCATGCCTGAGGCTATACCAGGGACCCTGCAGCAGGGGCAGAGGTGGTCCTGAGCTGCAGCTCCACAAACCAAAAGTCTGTTTCTTTGTTTGCGCCACTGTCTTTTCTGACAAATGCAACAAAGGTGAAACAGACTGAGAGAGCAAAGAGACCACAGCCAGAACCACAGAGCAGCCAGATCACGCCAACACTACAACGGCAGAAGCTTTTGCTGATCTAACGAACAGAGAGACAACAGTCAGCAGATTCCTGCCAGGCCGGGACAGCATCTTACCCCAGCACCAGCAGCTCTCCATACTTGACTGAGCCTTTGCTGGACGTGTTGTCCTGACCCAGCGAGAACATCTCTGCGACCTTCAGGGGTGAGGAAGGGGCGAGGACCTCTCAGAGTGTCTCCATGGGGGTAGTGACGCTCCTCACCTGGAACCAGAGCAGAAGACTTCATCACAAATCAAACATATCATAACACTTCAGATGGAGGGTGAAGCATACTGTATGTCCCTGTCCGTAAGTACAGTCCAACTACATGATCTCTGAAATGGGCTCACATTCATCCAGCACAGCCTGAAACTGTCAGTTCCATCTGACACTCAGTCAGAACAGAAACAGGCCAGGGTTTGATTCAGGGTCAGGAGGTCAGAGAGCAGAGAGCAGAAGATACGAGGCGGCGGTCCACTTCTGTTGGTCCTAGCAGGTTAGGACAGACTCGTCATTACAAAGCTGGTACTAAACTTCAGAGTCTGACTCCAGAACCATCTGAACCTGCTGGGAGGGAAAGTCCTCCATCAAAACTGCTCCTGGAAACATCCCAACAGGGTTCTGCCAGGGATGCCACGAAAGCTGGAGACATTTATTTTCCTCCACTCTTCCTCTTTTCTTCTGTTGTGGATTACTCTGATTACTGGCGTCCTTCCTGTTTGGATACTTGTGCTGTACATATACGAGTTGTGGACCAGCACACATGTCTGAGCTTATTACCTACAGCAACATCACCATAGCAACAGAGAACCATAAAGCCTGTCAAACACACCAAACTCAGACAGAGTGATGTCATACAGACCATCAGCAGAAGTCCCCTAATCCCATTACTGCACCAGAAAACAGATTATATCAGCCCAGTTAAAAGTCAAATGAGGATTTTTCTGTCAAATCATGAAGACATGCAGCAGTTAAGAAATCAGAGATCTGACTGAGATCAACATTGCTGAGTCCTGTTTTATTACAGCAGAAAACAAGAACCTCAAACATAAAAGTCTCCTAAGCCTAAAAGAGCCTTATCCAACAGATTCAGCCTGCAGCATTTATCAGTGTTCAGCCCGGCAGGATGTACTTTGACGCCTGCAGGCCAGTATCAGTGGACTGGGTCCATCTAGACAGACATTGGACAATAACCACCAACTTTCCAGTTTTTACTGGGGGAACAAAGGCAGCGTCTGCTGGGACAGATGCTCCGATGGTGTCTGTTCACCAGAACAAAAGGAGCCACCAATGCTCCTGGAGCTGCTGGGAGCAATGGAGACAAACCAGATAAACACAGCAGAGTGGGAACACTGGGAGGCGGCAGCTTCTTTGTCCACCTTTGACTTCTTTTGTATGTTTAATAGTATCATATTTTCTTCAAAGCTTCTTAAATTATTGAGCTTTGTCAAAAAGCATTAGGAAAAGACCAATATAACGCACAAAGAAGACCCTTTAACGACACTAAACTACGGCTGCTCACGAAACTCGGATAGAAAATAAACATGAAAATCACAAAGAAACAGTTTAGGAAAGAAAATACACATAAAATGTAACATAATAATGTAATATACCTTAAACAATAGCTTAGAATGATGTAATAACATTAAAACATCTGTTTAACTCTGATATCTACGGGTTAACGTGATAAATGAACAGAAGTCAAAGAGATAAACGATAAAAGGCAGATGAGTGAAAGACAATCCTCACTTTAGTTTACAACTAGATTTAATCATTAGCTCCACATTAGCAGGCTAATGCGCTGCTACAAGCTTTAAACTGAAGAACTTCATTAAATGGGACAGTTCTATATGTTAAACTTGGGCACTAAAAATGAAAATATACACGATCACTTAAAGAATTAAGACTTTTAAAAGCAACAGTCTGAACAACAAACTTACCAGAGTCAAAACATTTCTGCTCCTTTACCAACAGGTTTCGCCTGTTTCCGGGCAGATAAGTGAGGTTCTGTACGGTACCAGTGCTGGTACTGGTCCTTCGGCGAGCCTGAGCCAGGAAACAAACGAGCAAAGTCCAACTAAAATAGATGCTCTTTAACTCCGGTTCTGCTCCGATTTAATCCAAGCACTCTCAATCTTTTTAATGAGTTGACCAGAATTACATCCGGACGACCTTTCAAAATAAAAGGTATTTTGGTCAAGTAGGTGGTTTCCGGTGTCATTACCTCCGGGTCGGTCTGTCTGTCTGTCTGTCTGTCTGTCTGTCTGTCTGTCTGCCTGCCTGCCTGCCTGCCTGCCTGCCTGCCTGCCTGCCTGCCTGCCTGCAAAATAACTTCCTGTTATATAGCCTTGTCTAAGACTGCATGTATAGATCCTATAGGTTAAGTCCCAATATGAGTGTAAATGAGCTGATTGGTGGTGGTCTGTTTTGTTTCTACTTGCTCATTCTAAACGTTTGGATGGTTCAGATTTTTAATATTTGCACATAATTGTGATTCTGGCACTGCTACTGTAACATTTGTAATGATCCACTTGTTTTCAGTGAATCGTTTGTGGAATTGTTCTCCATGGAATGTTGTCAGTGGAATGTTGTCAATGGAATGTTGTCAGTGGAATGTTGTCAGTGGAATGTTGTCAATGGAATGTTCTCAGGAGAATTTTGGGGACTCTGCTTGTGTCACTGTGTGTGAACACAAGCAGACAACCAGCAGGATGATTAAATAGTTATAAGACAAAGGAAATGAGTGGACCGTTGTGTGTCTTGCTTCACTTCAGGGAAAAAAACCCCAAAGGATTTAAAGTAGGTTGTTTTACTGTTCTTTTATCATTTTTTACACCAATTACTGTATATGATTTACAGTTTGAAAAATTAAAGCTTAATGAAAACGGTGTGTGAAACAGGGCCTTTGTGTTATAATGTGTGATAAATGTTGGGGTTCAGGGTTGTGTCTGGTTTTTTCCTCCAGGGGGCGTGGAGGAGCTCAATTGGCGGCAGCTGGCGCTACAGTCAGGCGCACCAGTGGGCAATTAACATCTGGTCGCCATCAGGGCCAGAGTGTGTGTGAGTTTTGTGGATTGGTGGCGGGAGTGTTGCGGCTTTGTTGGTGTTGCTTCGTGGCTTTGCTTGGTCCGTCTTCCCTGCACTTTCGAGGTCTTAATGCCATTTGCTGGACCTGGGTGGTGCAGGACCTGTCTCCCGAGTTCCAGGGGGACTGCTTCTGTTCGAGGACTCACTTGTGACCTGCGAAGGGCAGACGCTTACTCCCAATCTCCCTGCAGTCCAGGAGGACTGCTTCTGTCTTCTGTGTCTCTTGGGCACATTCGAGGTCTTCATGCCATTTGCTGGGCTGGTGAGCGTGCCGCACCGGACTCCCGAGTTCTCTGCAGTCCAGGGGGACTGCTTCTGGTTGAGGACTCACCGGTGGACCTGTGAAGGGCAGACTCTGACTCCTGAGCTACCTGCAGTCCCGTAAGTCTTTTTGTGTGTTCCCTTGACAATAAAACTCATTCGGACCACTTGTGTCCTGGCCTGCGTTCAGGTTCTGTTAAAAAGCTACGTACCGCAACAGAACACTCTGGCCATTGTGGACCCGGCGGGTCAGGACGCGGTGGTGCTTCAGATCCAACCCCTCACCCCTTCCCTGACATTAACCTCCCCCGTTGCTTCTGCTGTGCCCACCTTGATGGGCCTTGTAGGGCCCCAGGAGGCGCCCATTGAGGGGAAGGTAATGTTGGGGTTCAGGGTTGTGCCTGTTTTTTTCCTCCAGGGGGCGTGGAGGAGTTCGATTGGTGGCAGCTGGTGCTGCAGGCAGGTGCACCTTGTCGCGGAATTTTAGCCGTTTCGAGAAGTAAACGATGAATCTAAGTTACTGCGTAGGAGATGGTTTATTCAGTCAGTTGGTCAGGATACATGCACGGAAGCATGCAGAGAGATCTACCTATGCATACACAGTTCTGATCTTATATAGCCAGAGGCCCGCCTCCAAGGCGCGGACACAGGACGTCTGCACAGCGTGTGCGCGCTGCATGCACAGGACACAGGAAGAAGTTGAATGGCTGAGAATGTCCCCCTCCTCAGTCGTTTGACGCAGGTCTCCTTTGAACCTCAGGGCGCCTTTGTTTACTGTAAATGCATGAGGTGCCAAACAGGCTTATGTGGTCTCCCAATCTCCACCACACCATTCCTAATTTCCATTTCTTTTGCACTCAAATTCCATTTCAACCTGTGGGCAATTAACATCTGGTCGCCTACTTAAGGAGGGAGCGCCTGCCCATCAGGGCCAGAGTGTGTGTGAGTTTTGTGGAGTGGCGGCGGGAGTGTTGCGGCTTTGTTGGTGTGGCCACAAAAGCTTTGCTTGGTCCGTCTTCCCTGCACATTTGAGGTCTTCATGCTGTTATCTGTCCCAGCAGAGCTATGACACACCTGACGGAAAGTTTAACCTTTTACTGTCTAGACTATGTGGCAAAGCCAGGGATGTGGTAAAAGTGTCACTAAGCTGCCGCCAAGACTTGTGTGCTGATGAGTTGATTGATGCTGTGTTCGACGTCCTGAAGCGCAATTTCGGCGAGCTGCCGTGTTTCAACCTGCCAATGAGGGACTTCTACAACACAGTGCCAAGAGTGGGTGAGGATGCTATGGATTCTTGGATTCGCCTAAACAAGGCCATTGATGCAGCTGATGAGTGCCTTGGCAGGCGAGGCAGGCAGGTGGAAGACCCGAAGTGGAAGTTGTCATAATGTTCGTTTCTCATTGTCCTGATCCCACCCTTGCCTTGTCATTCCAACTCAAGCCTCCTGAAGATTGGACTGTGGCTGAGGTGCAGAATCCCTTAGACAATCATGTTGGCATGGTCAGAAGGGCGATGGTTCATTCTCAACACGCTATGAGTGTAGCTGTCCCTAACCCATACCCTGTTAGCCATACCTGGCAACCCCACCTTAGTGGTGCAGCTTCCTCAGTGACTGATGGTTCATGTCGCCCCATGCCTCCTCTCCAACCATTGATGTCCCTGGTCAGCCTCAGCTGACAAGCACTCCATCCTGCCCACATCAACCACATACGTCTGCACCATCAACACCGCCTGTCTCCAGTTCTCTGTCTATTGAACCTGCAGTTCAACAGATGGCCGACATGTTTGGTAGAGCCATCTCTGTGCACTGCATCTCTCACCACTGGCCGTGGAGATCAGCAGCGTCCTGGCCGTCCACAAAGCCGTCAGAGCCTTCAACATGCCGCAAGTTTGTGGATCTAGTGATCACACAACCTACGCACACTGTAGACTGTTTAAATTGTGTCTCAACTGTTTTGGCTCTGGACACATGAAACATGACTGCACACAGATTGCTCAGCATGACGTCCGCCCCTGTTCCCTCCAGCGCTGGTTTAAACTAGTCAGCCCATGTGACGAGAGGGGTAACATAGGCAACGCAGACAACACCCTCACCAATGAACCTGATGTATGCTCTGTGTATACAAATTGCTGTGAAAAATTAAGTGATGATAAGACTGTAATCTTAGTGGGGTCACAGAGGGTTTTATACACCCGTTTTGATTAGTGACAAGGTCACACTGAGGGGGATGCTTGATTCAGGTAGCGTGTCTTGCACATTGAGCGAAGAAGCGGAGTGGAGGCTAAGAGGGAATGGTTTTGTTCTTAACCCTGTGCCTGTCCCAGAGAGTGTGGTCCTTGTGGGTTGTGGCGGCCTTCTCACACAACCAAGATGCATCTATGTTTTGAACATTGAAATTTATGGGTTGAGGTTTGAGGTGCCAACGTTCCTAGTGCCTGGACAGAAAGATGAATTGATCATTGGGAGCAATGTCCTCCGGCCTATCATTCAGAAGATCTGACCCAAATAATTGGGAACTTGCATCAGCTAGTAATGCAGATCCAGGCTGTGAACAGTTCCTCCAGCTCCTGAGCTGTATTTCATGTTTGTCAGGTCCTGAGTTGCCAGGTAAGATCAGCACAGTTAAGTTGAGGCAGGCTGTCACCTTGCTGCCTCGGCAGGAGTATGTGGTGTGGGGGAAGTTACCGCCTTCTGCTCTTGTGTAAACAGGGAGCACTGTCGTTGTTGAGCCATTATCTTCTTGTTCCTCCCCAAGAAACATAATGGTAGGCCGGGTTATAACACCTATGTGGGGTGACCGCTGGATCCCTTTGAAGGTCCTCAATCCCACCAATGAGGCTGTGACACTGCGCTCTAATACAAAAGTTGCTGATGTATTCCCATGTGTTGCTGCAGAGGATTTGGCTTTTTCACAGGGCCTGTGAAGACCCAGCCAGGACTGTCAGAGGGTCCCCCTGCCCTGCCACAGCAGGTACAGGATCCGAAGAGACTGCTGAAGGACTGTGGTTTAGGTGATGTTGACATCAACAGTTGTGAGGTTTCCAGTGAATCGAAGAGAAAACTGGCTGAGATTATGTTGTCTGAAGAGAATTGTCTTTATCTTGTTACTATGTGTTATACCATATGTTCCTGTCTTCTGTTAGAAGTACTTTAGAAGTTCGGTATGGTAGAATTTTTAGCAAGTGTAATAAAGATCAGAGACATTCCTTTGACAGGATTGTTGTTTAGACAGTTGTAATCTCAGGAGACAATCAGGCTGGAGGTGTTAAACATACGTCATAAAAAGGGACAGCATTGTGGTGATGATAAGCTGATTTGCATGAAGAATGTGAACTTTGATCTGGCCACCTGGGAAGACAATGGAGAAGAAGGACTGTACCAACATCAAATGGGACTGGAAGAAGAGGATGAGGTCATCCAAGAAGAAGGACTGGATTGGACTGTATGAACATTAATAATTTGCATCTGTGTTTCTATAAAAGACTGGGCCAAGGGATAGTTAGGTTGTCAGACTTCATGCCCTGGCAATGGACTCTGTTATTGTAGGGTTATGAACTGGCCCGGAGCTCTGTAATATTTGTATCTTGAATTGGTTCTATTGTTAAATACATTTTTAAATTGGCATTATTCTTCTTGAAGTCTTCATTCAAAGAACACGCGGATTAGCACTGACACACGAGAGGTATTGCGATCCAACATGTCCTATGAGGATGTATCTTCTAGGGACAAGCTAGATTGTGGTGAGGTAAAGGATTTTGTCCACCATATCCACCTCTCCGATGACCGCCCCTTTCGGCTGCCCTATCACAGGGTGCCGCCAGCACACTACCAACAGTTATGCGAAGTGCTTTCAGACATGGAGATGAAAGGCATTATCAGTAAGTCCACCAGTGAATATGCCTCACTCTTAGTGATGGTCTGGAAGAAGTCTGGTGACCTGAGAATATGCAGTGACTTCTGTTGGCTCAATGCAAAGACTGTGAAGGATGCTCACCCTCTGCTCCATCAAGCGGACTGTCTCGCCGCCTTTGGTGGCAACACCCTGTTCAGTACCATGGACCTGACATCAGGATTTTATAACATTCCCCTCCATGAGTCTGACAGGCATTTCACAGCTTTTACCACTCCTTTGGGTCTTTATGAATATAACTGCCTGCCCCAAGGTCTGTGTAACAGTCCAGCATCCTTTATGAGAATGATGCTCAGCATTTTCGGTGATCTAAACTTCTCCAGTCTTCTATGCTATCAGGACGACCTGCTGGTGTTTGCACCCTTGGAGGAAGGGACATTGGCAAGGTTGGAGCTGGTTTTCAGTCGTCTGCGGGCCAACAACTTTAAGCTTGCACAAAAAAAGTGCCACTTCCTGCGACGGTCTGTGAGGTTCCTGGGTCATGTAGTTTATGCTGAAGGTGTTTCTGTTGACCAAGAAAAGATAAAGGTCATTACCAAACTTCCAGAAAGAAGACCTAATGGATCCTGATGGCTGCACACCATCTCAGCAGAAATTGAGATCCTTCCTTGGTATAAGCTCTGTTTTACCAACACTTCATCCCTGCTTGCTCTCGTATTGCAAAGCCACTTTATGCACTTACAGCAGGCCAGAAGAGAAAGATGAAGTGCCAGAATTGTGGGAAAGCAGGGACTTACAGCAAATTAACACCCTAAGGTTGGACACCTACCTGTGAGAAGGCATTTGAGGCACTCAAGGCTGCACTCTTGGGCTGTATGGTGCTGGCTCACCCAGATTTTAGCCGACCATTTATTCTCTCCACTGATGCATCTATGGATGGGTTAGGAGCAGTTTTATCCCAAGTTCCGGCCGGTGAGGAGAGAGTGTGGTAAATTTCTTCTGGTGATGTGCTGATGAAAAAGGAATCTTCGTAGACACCAACTTGTTTATCAGAGATGTTTATTGAAGAGAATGGAACATGTTGATATGGTGCCAGGATGGCTGAAGAAGATAAGGTCTCTAAAACTAAGATCCTCAGCAAAAATCAGGATCTGCTAGGGAACAATACACATTCTTCAGACACTACAAGAGCAAGACCAGTGGCCTTCGCAAGCAAATCTCTCAGTCGCAGCCAAGCCAAGTACCCTGCCCATAGACTTGAATTCTTAGTGCTAAAGTGGGCTGTGTGTGATAAGTTCAGTCATTGGCTGAAAGGTCATAAGTTTACTGTCTGGACTGATAACAATCCTCTCACATACATCCTGACTAAGCCAAAGCTGGATGCCTGTGAGCAGTGCTGGGTTTCCAAGCTTGCACCATACTGTTTCGAGATCAAGTATGTTCCTGGCAAGCTGAATGTTGATGCAGATGACTTAAGCAGGAGTCCATTTGTGAAGCCACTGGTCCAATGTCTCCTGTCAGAGCCTTACCCTGACTGATGGAGCGAGCATGTGGAATGAATGATGAAGCTCTGCAGGATGTTTTCCGATTGCCATGTCAGCCCCAGTCGTTGGATGGTCCACTCCTCTCCACTGCTGCCAATATGTCTATGTCAGAAGAGGATGTCTCCTCAGTCCTGTCCTCCATCAGTGATTGGGACTCAGCTCCCCAACTGCCTGCAGCATCTCTTGTTGACCACCTCCCAGACATGGTCCGAGCTTAGATGTTTTCACTGCTCTGTCTGCTGCTGACCTCCTGTCCCACCAGACACAGGACCCTGCTGTCTCTAGGGTGCTATATTTTGTTGAGCAGAAGCGCCGCCCATCTAGGCGTGAACGTTGCCATGAGAGTCGGGAGACTCTGCACCTGGGACAGGGCACTGGGACAAACTAATTCTTCTGGATGGCATCCTCTATCAGGTCTCAAAGGACCCTATGAGTAAGCACAAGAGGTTCCAGTTTGTTGTCCCCATCTCTCTGAAGTCTGTGTGGTGCTGTCTGGTGTTCATAACAATGCAGGTCAACAGGGTCAGCCACGCACCCTCTCTTTGGCTCGGCAGCGCTTCTTCTGGCACGATATGGAGAAGGATGTATGCAGTCACGTCAGGAACTGTCACAGATGTGCCCTCAGTAAAACCCCAGAACCAGCCATTAGAGCCCCTTTGGAGAGTATCAAGACCACTGCGCCATTGGAGCTTGTATGCATAGACTTTTGGTCAGCTGAGAACAACAACAACAAATCTGTGGATGTCCTTGTGATCACTGATCATTTTACCAAGCTGGCCCATGCTTTCCAGTGTCAGGACCAGACTGCGAAGAGAGTGGCTAAGAAACTCTGGGATGGATTCTTCTGTGTCTATGGATTTCCCCAGTGCATCCACACTGACCAGGGAGCAAATTTTGAGAGTGAGCTGCTGGCTGAACTTTTGATGCTGAGTGGTGTCAGCAAGTCCCACACCTCCCCTTATCACCCGATGGGTAACGGGGCAGCAGAGAGGTTTAACCGCACTCTGGGGAACATGTTGAGCTCTTTACCCACACGATCAAAACAGAAATGGCCAAAGATGATTCAATCGCTGACATTTGCATATAACTGTACTGTCCATGAAACCACAGGGTTTGCGCCATTCTATTTAATGTTTGGGAGGGTCCCCAGGCTGCCAGTTGACCTCATGTTCAAGAGTGTTCTCCAGGATGACACTGTTTGTGACTATGCCACTTACGTCAAGTCTCTGGTGGATGATCTGAGCTCGGCCATGCTCCAAGCTCAGCGTAGTAGCACCAAGGAGGAGAAACATCAGTCAGATCAGTATAACAAGAGAGCAAAAAGCCTGCCTCTGTCTGTTGGGGAGGTACTTGTGGCGAATAAAGGTTCCAGGGGAAAACGGAAGCTTGCTGACAAATGGGAGCTGGTTGTTTACATGGTTGTGACCTTAAAACCTGCCCTGCACATCTACCAAATCAGATATATGGATGGGAATGAGCGTGTGGTACACCGCAACCTCCTCCTTGAGGTGAACTTCTTGCCACAGGATGTGGCTTTGGATGGTGCAGCTGAACCTGTGGACTCTCTGGCTGGTGTTGCTTCTGGACCTGATCTGCATGAAACTAATATGTCAATGCTTCAATGTGCCCCTCTTTGGCTGTGTCCGGCACTTCTTCCAGTACTGTTAGTAGCTCTGATCGCAGATCAGCGTGGGTCCAGCAACTGCCCCCGCCTGTGTCGGAATGTGATGCTGAAGGTGGATTTCCTGATGTCAGTGTTCCTCAGCATTCCCCCACTGAGTCCACCGTCCTCTCCCCTGCTGTCCCTATAGAGTCACTTAGGGATAACCAACGTACTACACGATTTGGCAGAGTCAGTTTATCGCCTGATTGAATCCATCAATCAATCAAATCAATCTTTATTTATATAACAATCGAAATTGTTTCAAGGCGCTTTCCAGAATCCCAGGGCCTAACCCCAGACAAGCAACAGTGGCAAGAAAAAACTCCCCTTTAACAGGAAGAAACCTTGAGCAGGACCAGGCTCATGTAGGGGGACCCTCCTGCATGCTGATGGCCGGCTGGGTAAAGAGAGAGGAGAGGAGAGGAGAGGAGAGGAGAGGAGAGGAGAGGAGAGGAGAGGAGAGGAGAGGAGAGGAGAGGAGAGGAGAGGGAGAGGAGAGGGAGAGGAGAGGCACAGAGCACAGAAACACACACAAAAATACACTATACAGCGGGTCAGCGGGGCCGGAGGTCATCATGCAGCTCCGAAGGTGGCGATACCTGTAAATGAATAGAGGGGTGGGGGGGGGGGGGAAGCAGAAAAACTACACAGGAATCAGCATAACTAGTCTGTTTGATGAATCTATGACTCAGGTTACCTCACTTTTTGGTACCAGGCCTGTTCCATCTCCTGTCATGATTGTGTAGTTTGATGTGCACTGCCATGCCTTAAACCCCAGCCACCTGTGGCTAGGCAGCCATATTTCCCCCTTGAGATGTAAAAGGCATCTCTATTGTATCGATGGAGTTTTCAACAATGTTGTTCTGACTCTTAACTCTTTGAAGAGGTAGCTGTCTAGCTGATTGTGTGATTGTGGCTGATCTTGTATTATGGTGCTGGGTGTTGGGGTGTTTTGTTTTGTTTTGTTTTTTGCTACTCTTTTGGTTTTGTGATTTTGTGTAATTCTGAGGGGGTGAGCGTAACAGGGCCTTTGTGTTATAATGTGTTATAAAGCATTTTTTATTACACAAAATATGGTCTGTTACATGCTCAGCTGTCAAAAATACAGCATTTCCGGTGCTTAACGATGGGTTTGGGAGCTCCGTCCTGCATTTCTTCTTCTGTGGTGACCCTAAAAAAGTGATGGTGATCTCTCTGCCTCTCCCCTTTTGCACAATACTCTCCTGGGAGAGGAACTGGAGCGGGCTGCTAACTGTCTATCCGTGTTATTATTTGTTGCTGCCAGAATAAAAGAAAGTCGCAAGGCAGAGTTCCACATGTGCAAATAATAAATGGTGACAAAGAGTTCTGTCCTTTTAAAATACAGAAGACAAAGAATAGGAACAGACATTACTGAATATATTTATATTTACTTTATATTTTTTAATTTAGTCTCAGAAAATCTTTCTCCAGAAAAGATTAATTCTTAATTATGACAAAAGATATTGTAGCGTGTTGGGGAGGGTCAGAGTGGGAAATTCCCAGCATGCTTTGTAGTAGTGTGTTCTGTGGGTTCAGGTTTGTGTTAACCCTGTTTTTTATTTGTTGTAAATGTTATCCTTTGTAACTTTCAATGTTAATGTTCTATTTATTGAGTTCTGGTCGTTAATGTGTTTAATTACTGTTTTAATTATTGTTTGCACCTGGACACCATAAGCGAGATTATGTGTGTCATTGAAGACTTCCCTTTGTTCGTGTGTTTCCTGTTGAGTGATAACTAAAGTGGCTCTTTCTGCATTTGAACAGCAGAATAAGTTGACTGAAATCTGCATCTAAGTTCTTCCGCAACTCGGTACCCGAGCTCGCCACAATATGATCTATTTTCCAACGTGGACGGGTAACAACAACATTTAAAATACTACTACTATTACTTCTGCTGCTGCTACTACTGATACTAATAATAATAATCACGTCTTCCTGCACCTCACTGCACCGGAAGGAAACGCAAACGCAGTGCGCGCGCGCCTTTGATGACGTTTGATCATACAAGCACACCTGGTAGACCTGCTCGGGACACTCAGGTAAGCTCTTCTTCCTCCTCTTCTTTACCTTCTCTGACATATGACCGTTCTAAAGTGGCTGCACGTGACCGACACAGGAGACGCGTGTGAATCAAGCACGCGGGTTAATGTCATTTCAGATTCTGTCAGTTTATCCTGATTAAATGTGATTTTTGTGATCGGACAGGTCGGCTCGCGCTAGTGGAGGTTTTTATTTTTATTAGTCATGATCGATCAAGCGTTATCATTAAACGTTGCGTGGTATTTCTACTTGACCCTCGTTACCATGGAAACCCTCTGAGCCGGAGTGCACGTGTTTTCAGATTAAGATTCGAGCGTGTGAACATTTCCCTTGAAGGGTTGGAGGATTAGTGGATTCTAGATGTTGAAATGGAGGGTTGAGGACCATCACACACATACACATACACTCACACATACACTTGGCCGTATGTTTTGTTTGCTGACTGTGTTATATGCTAGTAAACAGCATCCATTGTTATTCATACAGGTCTGATGAATAACAACGGATATTTTAATTTACTCCTGAACAAATTATTTAAACAAATTCTCAGTAGTCTGCAGGAGAGTTTGTTAGGTCTGGTTCTTCCAGTGTGTGTGTCTGGGGTGTGTGTGTGTATCTGGGATGTGCGAATGTGTGTCTGGGGGGTGTGAGTGTCTGGGGTGTGTGGCTATGTGTCTGGTGTGTGTGCATGTGTCTGATGTGTGTTTGTGCGTATGTGTGTCTGGGGTGTGTGTTTGGGTGGGGGGTGAGGGGGGTTCCACCTTCCGTCCTGGAGCTGTGTGAATCGTCATAAAAGATGATTTGTGCGTTTGAAGATCTGCCTGGACCAAAAATAGGACATTGCAGATGTGTTGTTCTCTCTTGCTCCATCACACTGATGTTTCTCACATCAAGGTGATCCAGGGCCTCGCAGCTCCAAACATCTGCCAGATTTCACAGAAGGTGACTTTGGGCTGAGAGACGAAGCCAAACAAGTGTTTCCCCCACCCTCTCATGCTGCTACCAACACGTGACCTTCAAACCTGATCAGATACTTAAGGTAATATTAAAAATTGACTTCAGGTAAAAATAGTTCAGACATCACTGATGCTCAGATTTGCTCTCCAACAAGCAGAATCAGGTGTGAAGGAGTATCAGGATGGAGAAGAAGCTGGTTCCTCCTGATAGGTGAGGCAGGCGATGGTGGTGTTTCTGCTAGTTTTGTGCTCTGGATCCGACATCAGCAGGATTGTTGTGTCTGCAGTGGTCAGACTGTCGCTGTCATCATCTTCATGCTTGGACTGGGAGTTTTGCTGCCCTGGAACTTCTTCATCACTGCTTCTCAGGTGTCACCCATAATCTTCCTCCTCTTCAGGGCTTCAGGGCAGTTTATGGAGTTAGTCAATTGTCAGTATAACAAAAGCTCTAAAACACAGCTTCATGAATAATCTTCCTGTCCGATTTCTCTCTTGAAGTACTTTAACCAGCGGCTCAGCTTTACCAACAGCAGCTCTAACAGCACAGCAGAATCCACCAACGACTACAACTACGACAGCTGGATGGTTCTGCTCTCCCAGCTGCCCCTGCTGCTCTTCACACTGCTCAACTCACTCCTGTACCATTGGTGAGGGGGAGAAGGAGGAGCAGGGAGATAAGGGTGGGGGTGGTGCTGGTGGTAGTGGTGAAAAAGATGGTTGTTATGATGGTGGTGGTGATGATGATGGTGGTGGTTATGATGGTGATGATGAGGGTGGTTCTTTAGTGTGAGAGAGCGGCTCCGTGTGACCTTCAGCCTGGTTGGGATCCTCCTCCTCTTCTCCCTCACAGCAGCTCTGGTCCAAGTCCCAATGCACCCAGACACCTTCTTCTCTGTCACCTTGGCAACCATCTGGTTCATCAGCAGTAAGTTTTGGTGGCCCAGAATATCAAAACACAACAGCCAAAACTAACACATAACAATATATTAGTGTGTGTGTGTGTGTGTGTGTGTGTGTGTGTGTGTGTGTGTGCGTGTGCATATGCGTGTGTGCAGCCTGTGGTGCGGTCCTCCAGGCCAGTCTCTTCGGCCTGGTGGGGCTCTTCCCTCCTCGCTACAGCACGCTGTTCATGAGCGGTCAGGGTCTGGCTGGGATCTTTGCCGCAGTCGCAATGCTCCTCTCCATCATCAGTACGTGACCACCTGAACCCACCAAGAGCTTAAAGTCATGCTGAGGGAATGAATCAAGTCTAAATTCTGGGATTTCTTGTTTCCTGGGAAGGTAACGCAGATAAGAGCACAGCCGCAATGGCATACTTCATCACGCCGTGTGTGGCCACAGTGGGAATGCTGGTGTGCTACCTGCTGCTGCCTCACCTGGTGAGGACAGGAATGAGGACCACAATCAGTAAAAAACACCCAAACTTTAGTAGAACACACCAGAGATCTGGCAGGATCTTTATACTGTGGAACAGATGTGAGTCTTCCTGTCTGGTCTGCAGAAATTTGCTGGTTTTTTCCTGAACAGACGTCAGCATGACAGCATGCAGTCACAGGAACTCCTCAGCAGCACCGGTAAGGCTACAGATATGTAGGAGCAGGTTATGCTTAGAGTCATAACTACTGTAGAAAACCAGGTTTAAAAGCTTTGGCTCTGAACTACTGTAGAACCTTTCATCCCATCAGTTCGGCTGTTGGACTGTTGAAATTGTTCATGGTGCCGCTAACGTTCCTTTTGTAGCCTTGAACAGCAAAAACCTGGAGGCCAACGTGACAGATATCCGCCATTCATCAGGTCGGCATCCATCCGTCCCGAACGTCTTCAGGAAGGTGAAGCACTTAAAAATATCCAATAAGTTTACTGCTTAAAGGCATCCGATGGACTACTGTAATCAGATTGGTCCTAATTAGTATCAGTGATGGTGTCCCTGAGCTGATCGCTAGTGCCACTGTGGCTGATTCGTCTTGGGTTTGATAATCTGGAATTTCTTTGCAGATCTGGCTCACGGCGATCTGTGTGACCTGTGTGTTCGCCGTCACGTTGTCTGTGTTTCCTGTCATCGCAGTCCGAGTTCAGACTGTCTACAAGGACGTCGTCACCTGGGGTCAGTCTAGTTCATAATGGCATCATATGATGTTTGGGGGAGGAGCTCCTGATGAGTTCCTGCTAAATTCAGGTGCGACTCTTGTTTCACCCTGTTTGGATGATACTGGAGCCGCCATCAGGGGCGCTCACATGTTCTGGCAGCCATGTTTGTCTTCACACCTTTAACTGAATTTGGGGGAGGTTCTATCTTCTCCAGACAAAGTCTTCACCTGCGTTTGCTGCTTCATCGTGTTCAACACCATGGACTTGGTCGGCCGCAGCTCCGTGTCAATCGTCCAGTGGGTGAGTCCGCCGCCATTGCTGAGCGCTTCCTGTTTTGTTCACTCACCTGAAGGATGTCTTCACAGCCGTCCAGAGACAGTACTCTGCTCCCTGTGGCCGTGCTGTCTCGCCTGATCTTCATCCCTCTGCTTATGCTCTGTAATGTGGAGAACTCCAGATTGCCCACCATTTTCACACATGACGGCGCCTTTGTGGCCATCATGGCGGCGTTTGCCTTCTCCAATGGCTATCTAGCAACCCTCTGCATGGTGTACGCGCCACAGTGAGTAACAGAAAGTGCTGCCTTTTTAAATTGGGAAAATGAAACATTTGTCAGAATCCTTGCTGCTGCATCAGCAGCTCAGAGCTGCCTTAGGGTTCTAACTTTGGCTCTGCTCATCAGGCTGGTGCGAGGGAAGGACTGCGAGACAGCTGGCTCTCTCATGACCTTCTTCCTCATCCTGGGTCTGGCAGTAGGAGCAGCCTTCTCCTTCTTGCTTGGAAGCCTGGTGTAGGATGCCATGGACTGTGTGAGCTCTTGTGGGTCCTTCAGAGAGGAACGCTGTTCTTCACAGTGGTCCACATCAGCCTCCAGTGGAGAGGCTTCAGTCTGAAGTGTGAAAATTCCATTCAAGATTTCAGAAATTGGATTTTTAATTGGATGTTTTGGTCTTATGTTTGGTGTCGCTCCTGAAGTCCATTTCACACTTTATTTAATGCCATAAAAAGAAGCTACTTGAGTTTATCTGTGATGTCTGGCTGATTATTCAATGCTGGTTAACAGACATGAATCTGTGTGCTGTTGAACAAGGTCAAAGCTCAGAACTGGCTGTAATCAGACTTTATTAAATATTCCATTTCCTGCTTTTGCAGTTACACCAGCAATGGTGTGTCCAAGTGTACGTTTGTGGCAGTGTTTCAACTGTAAAAAAGGAGCAGATGGATGGATGTTTCCTCTGACCTCACTTCCTGCCATTTTTCTGAACAGAAAAGAAAAATCTGATGTTTGAAAATGAAATGAAAGACATAGACTAACGTCTGCATCTGAGTTAACTTTATTAACCAACCATCACATGAAGAAAACAACTGAGCAATTACAACCAAAACTCTGATCTACAAAAAAGTTTTCCTTCACCTCCACAAACATTATTTTAAGCATCTTCTAGTTTTGACACTCATTTTTAGGACTGAATAAAAGCCTCAATGTTCAGCTGCAGCCTCACAATGAGCTCAGTTGTTCCTGAAACAGAAAAAGCAGCTGATTATCAGCGCGCGTGTGCGCGAAAGGAGGTGATCAGACCGGACCTGCAGCTCACGTCTTTGCCGTCTGTTTGGGTCCAGTTCGACATGGCTGACAGCGTGCGAGCACCAGACAGGAAGGTGAGTTCACACACCTGAGCGTCGCGTCAGTACGCCGGAAGTTCTTCGTTCTGACACAGACACACACGCACATTCACAAAGTCCTGGGTTTTCGGCATTGATCGTTTCTAGATTTGTTTCCCCCCCCAAAGCTCTGACAGAATCATTGTAGTGAAGGTACTTCCGGTCAGGTTTTAAAAAAAAATTAAAAGATTTAGCTTTTCAGAGCCGTGTTTCCGATGTCACAACTATGAACACTTTCGGGTATTTTCATTGCTAGTGTTATAAAATCCAGATATCCAGAATAAAGACATTGGTAATTACTATATTGAGGTTAAATATTCTGCTTGATTTTTGGAATAAATGTAGAGTAAAAAGTCCATTTTAATATTTTTGTGTGGATGAATTGTTTCGTACATGTGGGACCTTCACGCATCAGTCTGGACATTGTTGGTGAAACTTTGACAGAAACTTACTCTTGATGCTGTTTAGACATCCTGTTCGGAACAAGATCTCATACCCACTTTAACACACCCAACTGTCCCCAAAGTATGTAGGCCCAGTATGAAGGCATTTGTGCTTTTATTTAGAAGGTAAAACGAAACTTTTCCTCATTTCCTCACATGCTGGTCATGTGACCTCCCTGCGGCCTCTCTCAGGTCATGAAGCAGTCAGATAACTGCTATTTAAAGTGTGTCCAGTGTGACGGACAGGAAGTTTCTTCTGTAAAGATGGAACACAGTGAGACCAGTAAAACCATCCTATGATATTGACAGATGTTCGTGTTTAAGCTGCTATGGCTGTGATGCACTTCCAGAAATGGGTTTTTCCACAGAAAAGTGAAGAAAACCAGCCAAGCATTCGTCCTGCAGAGAGAGACACTGAGAGAAGTCTGGTAATTGGACTCCATTATTCAAAACTGGAAAGAACGCTTTTATTTGTCAATTCATGTCTGAAAGCTGATCTCTCCTGCTGCTCAGGTGGTTCCCTTCAGAGGTCACATCCCAGGTGGGCTGCAGCCAGGGAAGAGGATCATCATGTTCGGGGTGGTGGACCCTCGACCAGACAGGTGACCTCAGATTTCACATCAAGTGATCAATTTACTCAAGTACTGGTAAGGTTCTGGATGAGTAACTAAGAGGTCATTTTTGATTCCTTTAAACTTTATAAACCTGGTAAATCCATGTTATAACTTTGCTATTCAAGCTGAAATATTCAGATGTTATAAATACTTGAAAATTGATTTTGTATTGGCGTATATGACTGATCTGGCCTCCGTCAGGTTCTACGTTGCCTTGACCGGTTGTTGTGGAACTTCTGGGGAACCTCCATCCGACGTGGCGCTGGAGCTCTGCATCCGCTTCCGGGATCACCAGGCGATCCGCCGAGCCTGCATGTCTGGATCCTGGGGGGACGCCGAGCGAGATGTCCCCTTCTTCCCCTTCATCAAAGACCAGCCTTTCAAGGTAACCAGAAGGCTGTGGATGTGGTGGCTGGCTGCAGTTTCTGACCTGTCTGTGTGAATGTGTGTTTGCAGCTGGAGATTCGCTGCGAGCGGAGTCGTTTCCGTGTGTTCGTGGACGGCGAGCAGCTCTGCGACTTCCAGCACAGGCTGACGTCTCTCTGCCACATTGACACCATGTGGATCAAAGGCAGCGTCTCTGTCACTAAACTGGCCTAAATCCAGACCCTGTGTGAGCGTAGCCCGTCTGCCTGTGCAGGCCTGTGGTTGGTTGGTGTTCCCACTGGTTTTCCACATTAAATTCAGGAAGTTTTACTGATGCTGCTGTCATTACAAATACCTCTGCCTCACAGAGCAGATTTGTACATCAACCCCCACAGCAGCAATAGTTTAAATATACTATACAAAACTGTTTGCTAATATTGTATCTGATTGTTGCAGACTTAAACTGTAATTTTTTTTAATGTATTTACTTGAATAGAGTTTAGTGACTGTTGTGGTTTAAAAAGGCCCTTTAAATCGTATTTGAGTGTTTTTACAAGTGACCGTCCTCTATATTCCACATTAAAAGCCCAAAAAAGAAACAAAAGCTGTATTTTAGTATATTTACTTTGTAAGCTACAGGCTATTGTGATTAATATACATTGATTATACATGATGACAGGCTGGATGGATATGTGGAGTTGCCACTTGCTACTGGTCCCAGTAAGGCCGTTCTGACTGGTTTTGAGCGCTGTTGAACCTGTTCAACGCGAAAAGTTTTTGCAGAAGCGGTCGTCGTGCTGCTTCCACCGCGATGCATGCTGGGAGATACGGGCAGGCTAACAGCAGCCGCCGCCGGCTGAGTCAACCTTTGGTTTGTGCCGTCCTCAAGTGCCCAGCTGGACAAACCCGGTTCAGTGTAGAGAGCGCTTCGTTCTCTCAGCCAGCCATGGACCTCAGCGGACCACGTCTCACGGTCAGTCAGACCTTTTGTGTCGGTTACTGAGGCAGCTGCTGTCAAAGCTGGATGGTGAAGGTAAACTAAGCGAAGCTAAGCTAAGGCTAACTGAGCGAGCAGCGGAGACGCTTGTTTCAGTTATATTAGCTAGCTGCGCATTAAGCTAAGCTAGTTCACGTCTCACCAACATTTAATGCTGCTGTTTTTAAGATTATACAATGAATGTCAATGTGTTTTACTTAGCAAAGCATCGGACGCGACGGACGTCTATGCGAGGCATAAATTCGCTATTGGCAACATCGTTTTCCATTATTTTACACTCAGGCTAGCAAAGCTCACCTGTCCACCCTTACACCCATCTTAGATTAGAATGTCTGACGCGTATAGTGTCATTAATGCTACTTGTTGTTGTTGCTGCTGGTGCTGTTGTTGTCATCACAGTAGATTAATCGCACTGTGCCCGTTTTATATTCCACACGAAGCACCTGTCATGTATCTGCCGAGCACCCACCCGCCTGTTAGCAAGCTAAGCTAGTTCAGCGATTTAGCCACGTTAGCCGTCAACTGTTTAACTTCAGCCTCAGATGAAAAGTGCTCTATACTCAGCCAGCCTTGACCAGGAGTTACTCGAACCTTCACCCTGGCAACAAATGGTAACAAATTCTCAAAAATGCTGCCCTTGTGAAAACGTTGATAGTTCCGACGGACCCGGATGGAATCGTCTTTAAAAGTGTTCAGAATAGCTGTTTAATGTTGTCTTTTTGCTGCTCTTGTCAAATCTACTGACGTCTGCGGTGATGAACCAGGTCTTCCTATGAAAATGAACCATTTTGTGTCTTACTGGTCTTACTGGACCGGCTGCTTCGAGCAATCCTGAGATAAGGTTGATCAGTAAACACAGACCCGCTGCTCAGGTTGCAAGAACGGAGACAGGTTCCTTTTGTCCGCCTCAGTGCAGCTGCCATCCCATCAGCTCTCTTTAACATTAACACGGTGTCAGCAACTGAGAAGACGTAGATCGTTTTCATTGACAAATTCTGAAACTGTTTCAACACGCATCATTTTTAGGATTAACTGTTAGAAAAGGATAATATTTCAGTTATTGTCTAGGGTTGATGCTGGACTGTTCAGAAGTCAGAAGATGTGTCACTCAGCTTTACTACTTCCCATTATCACTCCATTACTGTTCTCTGCTCTCAGGGATTAAACCACCCTAATTAAAGCTGCAGTAGTAAAATCACTGTTGTTTGTCTAAATAATGTGTATTCCCTGACTTGATGCAGCTTCTCTTCTTCTCAAAGGTGTAACCAGACAGGTCAAGTCATTGAAGAGCCATGGAGCCAGGGGTGATCCATATGTACTCCTCGTCTCCACCTCCGATGGATGATGGCACAGAGGAGGAGGACAGTGAGTTTGGAGACTTCGGCACTTTTCCCGCTCTGCCCGCCAGCATCAGCCTCACGGAGCTCGACACCCCAACGACCTTCAATCAAACACAAGCACTCAACGCCACCTCCCCCCCAGAGCTCCTCAACAGCCGCGGCATGCTGGGATTCAGCCACAGCTCCTCCACCAGCATGCACCGCAACGAGCCGCTCAAAGCTAATGGAGTCGTGCCAGCAGGGCACCGTGGCGACACTCCCACAGACAGGACTGAGACAAAAAGTGTCCTCACAGGCTCCCCAGTTCATCCAGTGAGCGACCCCAACAGCAGAGGCCCAGAGGCTCTCACTAATGGGTTTTTGACCTTTGACCTTCAGGGAAGCCCCTCCCTGCAGAACTCTGTCCACTCTCTTAGTAAAGGAACGTCTGTGGAGGATCTGGGCAGCGTCCGGCCAGAGAGTCCAGAGGACGACTTTGCTGACTTTGCTTCTTTTTCTGATGCTGAAGGACACGTCATCCATCCAGAGCAGAGAGCCCCTGCAGAGGACACTCTCAGGGACTCAAGCAGAACCCAGGAGTCTGAGTCCATATCTGCTCCTGCAGAGGCCCCAGATGGCTCGTGCAACACGGGCTGGGGCCCGGGGCCCCCCAGCGATGCACCCTTTGCACAAGAGCACTTGGCCTCAGTTTGCACTAATACCCTGAACGGACTGGGCGTGGCTGACGGGACCAATGTGGGGGCCCACAGTCAAAATGGCCTTTCGCCCAGTGGACCTGAAGAGACGGAACAGATCCACGGGAAGAGCTCTGACACCGAGACAGAGACGGAAACGTCGCTTGGCCGCCTGCTGTCCACAGATGCTCTGGAGGAGTACGCCGACATGAGCACCACGGGCTCTGTGCCTTCCCCCCCTCTCCAGGGGGAAACCACCACGCCTGCTGACCACAGCCAGCTGGCAGAAGATGATGAAGACTTTGGGGACTTTGGTGATGCTTCCTCCTTCAGTGCTCCAGGTTTTACTGATTTTGAACAGGATGCTGAGCAGGACGGGAGCAGGTCACATAGCTCTGCCCCCACGCAGGAACCTACAGAGGACAGGGACGACAACGACTTTGGCAACTTTAATGCCCCCAAGTTTCAAAGCACTGACAACAACACTGAGAAGTTCACAGAATTCCCCATCAGTGACAGTTTTGGAAACTTCAGCTCGGCTACTGATGGTCAGGAGGCAGACGCAGGGTGGAGTGCCTTTGGGGAGGGGCATGGGGAGGGGGAGTCGTGGGCGGCGTTCAGCACTGAGACACACATCTCTGCTTCTGCTAAGAGCAGAGAGGAGGAGAAGGAGCAGGAGCACAGAGGAGAAGAGGCTGCAGTGAGAGGGGACGACATTGGGACAGACAAAACGACAGTAAGTCCTGATGCCGTAGTGGTCAGACTGGGAGAAGAGTGTCTTGGTTCCTGTGTAAACGTAAAACAACAGCTAACAAAATAACAATAAATGAGGACAAAGATCCTTCTGGCTGGCGTGGGTCTGACCTTTGACCTGTTGATGGTCCTGTCTGCAGGCTTCGCTCTCGAGCCGCCTGGAGAAGTTGTTTCAGAGCAGCTTCCCTCAGCCTGCTGTTCCTAGCCTGGATGAAGAGGTGGTGTTCCTAAGGACTCTGCTGGGACCTGCAGAGGACAGGGTTCAGGCTGGAGGGGGGGAGGAGGGGGGGTCACTGTGCAACAGGTGAGTCCTTTGAAGTCACGTCTGTGTTCACGCAGGACCAGATGAGGGCCTTTTCAACCATTGTGTCTTTGACACAGTGTGTGGATGCGGCTTCAGGACATCCACGAAGCGTTTGGGCTCAGGCACCAGTGGGGGGGCTCCCACTGCAACAAAGTGCTGCTGTCCTGCCTGGGAATCGACACCCGGAACATCGTAAGTCCTGGACTAACGGAGGGTTCAGATCCTCTGGAGACTGAGGACGATAGATGCTCTGTAAACCTGCGGTTTCTCCCCCTACAGCTGTTCACCGGACAGAAGAAGCAGCCCGTAATTGTCCCCATGTATGCTGCCAGTCTGGTGAGTCGACCTACCCTCTGTCCTCTGAGCCGTGCAGGTTCCTTGCTGATGGTTTGATCCTGCTGTGATTTCAGGGGATGTTGGAACCAACCAAAGAGCCTGTGAAGCCCATCTCTGCTGCAGAGATGATCGCCTCCATCGGCCAGATGCCTCCAGTGGTGACAGAAAACTCAGATTCAGTCCAGGTAAGTGAGTGAGTGTGTGTCTGTCGGCACCAATGCGCACATACGTGCACCCGTTTGGAGCTGTTGATGTTGTCTGTTGTTACTCAGCAGGAGGCGCTCCCCCCCATCCAGTTTGACTGGAGCAGCAGTGGCCTTACCAACCCTCTGGATGGTAAATAAGCCTCGCCCTCCTGACCTTCGGCTCCCTTCTGTGGTCACTTAATCATCTCTCCTGTTGAGAAATGTGTAAAGTCACCAGCCAATCAGAGGAGCTGGGTCCATCCTGCATGTTATTCTCTGATTATTAACAAGTTCTTCAATGAAGGAAAAATCCACAGGAAACATCTGCAGGTGAAATCAAAGGCTGAGATTTTTAATAATTGATCAGAAGTAGATTAAAGGAAACTGTGGATCAGCCACAGTTGAACATTAATTCTTTGGTATTTGGAGGAAAAGGTAAGAATTCTGAGAGCAGAGGTTTTGGTGGATTTTTCCTCCTCTGTTCTCACCGATGGGAGCAACATGTCTGTCACCTGTCTTACTCTTTGATCAGTACGCGTCTCTGCTGTCTCACTCTGTCTGTCTGATAACCTCGGCCGCCCCTGATTCTGCAGCGAGCGGAGGCTCGGCTCTCTTAAACTTGGACTTTTTTGGTCCTGTGGAGGATTCAGGTTCTACCAACTCAGCCTCCATGCCAGGTCAGCACCTCCTCCTAATCCTTCCATTCCTCCATCTCACCTGTAACCTTCATCAAATATCAACACAGTTTCACTTTTGTTTCAGTTTGTTCCCGCTGTTACAGATGCAGCTGCTGAGCGCAGCCACACGTTGGCGGCATTTCGTCCCGCTGGGGGCTGTTGAGTTTGTTCTTTTTAAGCTGTTTGAAAGTAAATTAGAGCACACCTGTGAGGAATTTGTCAGCAGATTTCTGGAATGGGATGAAAGTTTCAGCCTCCTTTCAGCACACCGTACAAATAAAAACAATCCAATCTGAATGTTTCTCCTGCAGAGGTCACAAATGCGTGACATTTCTCCCAACAATGCCAGTTTTGATGTCTTGCTTTAGCTGTGAAAAGTTACCATACATAAAGAACAAACATAGGCTGGAGGTTTTACAGTTAACAGCCCACACATCGTCCAAACTTCATTTGGATTTCACAATAAAAGCCTGCTTGTTTCCTGTCCCGGTCAGGGGTCGACCCCGAGCTGTACGAGCTGACCACAGCAAAGCTGGACCTCAGCAGCTCCAGCAGCCGCATGGTGGATGCCTTTGCCCGGCTCATGTCCACCATGGAGAAAACCAGCACCTCCACCAGGTCAGATCACTTTATTGTGTCTTCATTTCAGTGCTTTAATAAAAGACATTTTTTCTGCCTAAAGGAGGAACTTTTTACTGTTTTTGCTGAATTCTGATGTATGATCATGGCCACTGCTCTTTGGTCACTTCCTGTCTGGACAGGAAACCCAGGAAGGAAGAGAACCTGAGTGAAGAGGCGGCTAAAGTGATTGCCGCTCTGCCCGATCTGTCCTTCATGCAGGCCAAAGTGTTGATGTTTCCTGCCACACTGACGCCACTTGTCTGCCAGAGTACGCCAGACTGAGACCCTACCCCCCAGCAAGCACCGTTCTGGGCCCCACCCAGCTCCGAAGCTTTTACAAAATCTATTTCTTTTATTTACTTTGGTCTTTAGTTCTTCACTTTTGTCCTTTTTTTTTTAACATTTGTCTTGTTTTATCCATTTTAAAAATAAATTGAAGCATTTAGGATGAGTGAGGACGAGTTCGTGCACAGGTAAATAACTAATTTATAGAGATGCTAATTTATAGATGATGGTTCATATCCAGAGAAATCATGTACATAATCAGGGATTAAGTTTCTATTTTGACTTTATTTTTATATCTGTGGTGGTTTTTGTCTGAAGGAAACACTGGTCCAAACGGAAGCTGAAATTAATCCATTCATAAAGGTATAGGTAAATGATATCGGCATATTTATTGACTTGAAACCACACTGCCTGCAAAATCCCCTGAATGTTTGTTTTTAGCTTCTTTTTTAATGTACTATCTATCTTTAGTCCCTCCATCTCTTTTCTCTGGATTCTTCCTCCAAACCAAATGCTGCTGACTTTGTTCCAGGAGAATCATTTCTTTTGCTCCCTTCATTGATTCTGACGGATTCATCTCTTTTCTGGTGGGCCCTTGGTTCTGTCGTTTTGGGGTAAAACTGGGATATTGGTGTGAACCACTAAGGTCGGGGTCGTCTGAGGGGATGAAGGGACCAAACTGGTGGTGTGTGTTGGTTGAAACACTTTCTTTTACGCTTTTGTTGTTTTTCTCTGCTGAGACTCTGGTCCGTACGTCTCCCTCCCTGGAGGATTTTGCACATTGTAAAGATGAAATGGATGTAATCATAGTTCACTGTGGCTTTAGACTGTGTACAGTTAAACTATGGACTGTAAATGTAAGGGGAAATTCCTATGGAAAAAATGGAATCATTTGAAGAGCCTGTCAGGAAGGTTGTTGTGCATGTCCAGGTTCTTTTGACTGTAACTGTATATTTTACTTTTAGTGTACACAAATTAAATAGTTAACTTCTCTGCTGGTTTCCTCTTGCTTCATCATGTCAGGCTTCCATCCTGCTGTTACACCTGACGTCCAGCAGGGGGCGCCGCAAGAACAAACTACTTGGCGAATCCTACTTTAAATTTAATAGGTAAACGCTATTAAATTAATTTAGGTAGATTTATATGCGACTCAGTATCAAAGATGTTATCAACAATCGGCTTCTATTGTTTGTGTGACAACAGATCAGTCACCTCCAGGTTCTTCTGGATGAGAAACTGACCTGACATTGAGACTTATGAAGAATCCCCATTGGCCACCTGTGCATCTCAAAAAAAAAAAAAAAAGTAACTGCTTCATTGGAACGGCACTTTACCAGGTCAACCCAAAGAACTAAGCAGCCTCCCTCGGAGCTTTAAGGGAGCTCATGATCGCTTGCAGAACAGCAGCTCTAATGTTGAGCACTAAAGTTCTCCAGTGAACCGTTGACCAGGTGGCGTTGCTTCTAAGAGCAACCCTCAACTACAGAGAAGGTAGTTTGGGAGTTATTGTTGCTATAGTTCTACTTTTGATGTTCCTCTTCTACAAATGTTCTGTCTACTTGGACAAGCTCAGTCACCTGAAGCTTTAGCCCAAAATCACCAAGACACTCCAGTTTGGGTTCCTCTGTAAGGAAAGATGTGATAATCAAATGTTCTGGGCAAACAGACAGGGGAAAGAAAAAAACCAAAAACAAATTTTGTGTTTTCACCCAAAAATGTGATGTCAATGAGGCCTTGGCCCTGTAGACGTGGTCCAGACAACCGTCTGAAGGTCAAACCAGCATCAGGATGGAGAAGACATGCTAAATGACCGTGAAGGCTGCTGGTTGTTGGTGCCAGACAAGCTGGTCTGAGTAGATCAGAACCTGCTGATTAACAAGGTTTACAGAAAGATATCCAGAGAGCAACACGTGTGTGGATTAAGATCTGGAGAGAAGAATGAGCAGACTGGTTCCAACCCTGGAATGAAGAACACGATCTCTGAAGAACAGGTGGAACCTTGAAAACAGCTACAGGAGACCACATAGTCCTGTCACAACAGGAACAGGTTCCCACAAACTCAGCAAAACCATAGAAGATCAGAACATCCTGGTCTGATTAGTCTGTTCCTGGCTGGTGGCGCTGCTAGGTGTGTGTGTGTATTTTCTTGGCCCACTCAGTAGCAGCTGAGCATCATGTAAATGCTGCAGCCTCCCTGTGAATTGTTGCTGACCATCGCCCTCCCTGCAGGACCACGTTCTGTCAGTACAGATAATTTAGAACCAAAGAAGCCTTTTAAACCAGAGCTAAAACAGAAAGAAAACAGTTTCAAGAGTCCGAGGTCCACTTATTTTTCTTTTAGACCTTCCAGTTCTGACAGATAACTGTCCAGATCTCTGCTGGTGAAGGACCTCACACCATAAACTCAGTCTAGACGAGTTGTTTGAATGGAAGAGTTTCAGTCTGACCTCGTTCCTCTTATCAGCTTTCAACATATTTAAGCTGAATCTGTCCAGAATGGGTTTACTTATGGAGTTGTTGCCTCTTACCTCAAGCAGAGATGACAGACGGGCTTACCGTGGAGCCTGTCAGAGACAGTCTCACCAGAGTCAACCTGCTTGCAGCATTCAAAAGTGGCAACACCATGAACAGATGATTAATCAGGCTGAGAAGTGGTGAAGATAAACCAAGAAAGTCCTGTTGGATTGAAGACAGTCACATGACCAGAACATGTGTCCTCAACTCAAATATGAACAAAAATGAGTGTGATAAAAACCATTTGTCTTAATTAGTGACAGCCTGGAGAAACCGTTCACCTTTTACACAAAGTTGAATTAGGCTGGACGTCACATGTCCTCTGGTGTTCCAGACTGAACAGGAATAACATTTACTGTCCAGCAGTTGGGTTAGCATCAGAGCTAAAGCTCAGAGTGACTGAAGTGTCCTCTACTTCACCAGGGGCACTCACTGACACTGAGGGATGTCTCGGAGGATCAGATAGAGAGTAAAGATGTTGATCTTTTTATCTTTGCTTGGGTCCGATCAGCTCTCCATGCTTGTCGCATTTCCTTCTCATGGTGCACTTGAATGAATAAATGTGACAATGTCATCTGCCCATATTGGTTCTCAGCCCTGCACTTGTAGCTTCCCTTGTCCTCAGATCTGATGGGGATGATGTGATGTTCACCAGGTCAAAACACCTGGGCATCATTCCTGAACAAGGTAAAGGTAGCTAAAGTAAGGATTTTTAGGAAACTACATGAGCTGCTAATGGTCAGATATTTTACTGTTGTATGTGGCGATTTTAACACGTATTTGGACGGAAAGGATAGAATATCTCAGCGACCACTGAAAATGACAGAAAAGAGCACTAATTAAAATGAGCGAAGTATGTGGTATGAAGGATGTTTTTAGAGTTTTACAACCAGCCAAGGTTGACTTCACGAGGTTTGACAACAAACCGAATCTATGTCTCAAACATTCACCCTTTAGAATACAATACAAAAGTGTTAAACACTGATCACCTTACTATGGAAGCACTCCTTCAGCTTGGCAAAAGTGAATATTAGCTGCCTAAAGGATCCCGATACCATAATAGACTTGAAGGAAATCAGCATAATAAAAAGGTCTCGGTGTACTGTACTCACAGACTGATAGCTGCCTCTGGGAGATCATGAAGGACAGAATAAAATGATTCTTTAAGTTTCAATGTAGGCTGTTAAACCAAAACAGAAAATATAGAGAATGGAAAAATATGTAGACCTCCAAACA
Source organism: Takifugu rubripes (assembly GCF_901000725.2). NCBI lineage: Eukaryota > Metazoa > Chordata > Actinopteri > Tetraodontiformes > Tetraodontidae > Takifugu > Takifugu rubripes. The sequence goes on from NC_042301.1 coordinate 8,866,259, forward strand.
AAAGGGGATAAAACAGATGAAGACATCAATAACCTGGAAGACAATAAGACACAATTGGACAAAATGAATACAGTACGTCACACAGTCCGTGTCCTCAAGCCGGAGTCAGTGACAGCGACAGACCAGTCTGATAAATATGCATAAAATAGAGAATAAATATATTGAGGCAGTTATAGGGGAGGATAGTCAGATGAGGAAAGTAATAAAAGAAACTATTAAAGTCTGGGTTGAAAGAACATATCAAAAGATTGACATAAGGAGGAACTGGTTACATTTCTGGAACCGACTAACCTCCATGACGCCAACCTAAGCTCAATAGATGGAGAAATTACCATAGAGGAAGTTAAACAAGCAATTATACAGTCAAGCTCCTGGCCCAGATAGACTGCCCATAGAATTTTATATAAAATGCACAGAGGAAAGAGCAGATCTGTTGACTTCTGTGTATAACACAGGCATCAGGGAGGGAAAACTCCATAACTCCTTTTATCAGGGCATAATTACATTAATACATAAGAGGTAGTACTCAGACAATTATAGAGATGTAACACTTATGAACATAAAAATATTGGCTAAAATCATTATGAACAGACTTCATGATCTTTTAGAACAAATAGAAAAACAAACGTGCAATAAGAGGACGGCTAATGTAGGATAACTTGGGTGCAAAAAGAGAAATAATATTTCATCCTACAGATGAATCTTATTTTAAGTTTGGACCAAAAGAAAGCTTTTGTTTTTATCTCAAGAGAGTATTTATGGGAAGTTTTAAGGTATTATGGTTTGTTTAAAAAAACCACGAAACGATTTTATAAATATAAAACTGCTGTATGCAAAATCAACAGTGCAAATCAACGTAAAGGGGGTTCTAACTGAAAATTTTGAAATACATCTGGTATCTGGTGCCCAAACTCAATCATGAGAAAACGGAGGGCATCTGGTTTGGTAAGGCGGATAACCAGCCACAATTAAACGAACAAATTAAAGAAACAATTAGAACCTTAGGGATAAAAATAAGCAATAAAGACAGCTACACTGATAACTGGGAAGCAAAGGTAAAGGAAATAAAAGAATTACACAAACGGGAAAACAAGTCATTTAGTTACAAAACAAATTGTAATTATTCATTTTAGTCAAACTTTTTAGCCATAATCTTCCTTCCCAAAGACCAAACCTTGATTAAAATAAATAAAATAGCTATCAATTTTATCTGGGGAATCACGAGAGAAGTAACAAAAAGAGAGGTTGTATACAAAAGAAAAAAAAAAGAGGGAGGCATGGGAGCAATGCTGACAATACTCACTCTGAGGACTCGAGCGCAGAGCTTTCAGGAAGTAACAGTCTTTATTCAAACTCAAAACGCCTCCAAGGAGGGGTGAAGCAAGAAAAAAAAAAAAAAACTGAACTAAAGAAATCCAAAAAAGGGGCAAAGCCAAACAAAACACACTCTCTTACGAGGATCAGACAAACAAAGGTTGTGATAGTCTCGAAGATTCTCGTGGCAATGAAGGACAAGCTGGTGATCATGACAAGGGACGCGATACACTGGCACAGGACCAAAGGAGACACAGACTATAAGCACGTGCGGGGTAATGGGGAACAGCTGGAAACAATCAGGAATCAGGGAAGACAATTGGACAGGTGACACATAAGGAAGAGTAAGTGGCCTGAAACAAGAGGAGAGTTAGTTTCAAAATAAAACAGGAAGTCACAAAACCAACATGGAGACCGGACAAAAAAGAGCCAACTTAACCCACAGGTGTGACAAATGGACCTGGGTTTAAAGTTGAAGATTGCCTACTGTAAAAACATTTCCTCAGGACTCTACAGAAAGGCTGTTTGGGTGGGAGAAATTCTTAGCTGGACTAAAAAGAGAGGGAGAGCAAGACAAGGGGCAACATGACCAATAAAGAAATATACGTTAAAATAAGTGCTCACATGTATGGTGGCATCTTCTCCTACAAGCACCTGGATACCTCTGAGTATGATCAATGTATCAAGAACATATTCAATAAAAACCTCTCAGAAAATAAAAGGGACATATTGTGGCAAATATCAGTGTGGCGATTAGTGGTACGGGTAGTGGTTAAATGGAGCTGCTAAGTTAAAACCAAGTGTCCATTTGACAACTTACAGGAGGAGGAAACAATAGAACATTTATTGCTGGAGTGTCAGAGGTCCAGAGAGGTGTGGGACAAGATGTCTCAAATAGGTTTAAACATAAATATTAAAAGGAAATCAATATTTTTTGGAATCTTCATGGAAGAATTGTCTGTACAACAACAATAACTTTACTGGATGACCATCTGCACCACTGCAACAAAGAAAAACAAAAACAAGGTGTACGATGGTGACACAGCACACCTCTATTTCTGAAATAAAGAAGCAGAGGTCTCTCGATGTTAGAACCATTATAATAAAGTTATCTCTTATTTGCTTTTACCTTGTTATATTCTTTATTCTTGTTATAGTGTTTCTCATTACTTAATGTTTCATATTATTTGTTAATGCTTAATGTTCATGATGCTTGATGTGTGAACTTCTCCTCTGGTCAAGGACGACAGAAATGCAGTTGCTGTAAGGAAGTGACAGGAGATAGAGCTGCAGGGCATGACACAGGAGGTGTTCTTTTACCGTAATCTGTCTGATATGGAAGCATGTGCTGTCAAATCAAATCAAATCAATCTTTATTTATATAGCGTCTTATACAATCAAAATTGTTTCATGGCGCTTTCCAGAATCCTAGGGCCTAACCCCAGACAAGCAATAGTGGCAAGGAAAAACTCCCCTTTAACAGGAAGAAACCTTGAGCAGGAGGGGGACCCTCCTGTTGATGGCCGGCTGGGTAAAGAGAGAGGAGAGGAGAGGAGAGGAGAGGAGAGGAGAGGAGAGGAGAGGAGAGGAGAGGAGAGGAGAGGAGAGGAGAGGCACAGAAACACACACAAAAATACACTATACAACGGGTCAGCGGGGCTGGAGGTCCTCATGCAGCTCCGAAGGCGGCGATACCTGTAAATGAAGGGGGGGGGGCAGAAAAACTACACAGGAATCAGCATAACTAGTCTGCTTGATGAGGAGGAGGAAAGGAGAGGAAAGCAGAGGAGAGGAGAGGAAACCATGACCCAGTGGGGTGACAGAGGCCTGTCAGGTGATCATGTTTCCGGAGCCCGGTAGCCTTGGCCTATAACAGCATAGCTAAGATGTGACCTAATGATTAGACGACCCCCTAAGTATGATAATTTGTCTATCTATCACATGTTCCAGTCTATGTAACAGGATGCTGTGATCAACTGTATCAAAAGCAGCATTGAGATCCAGCAGAACTAGCATAGAGACCAGTCCATGATCTGAAGCTATAAGAAGATCATTAGTGACTTTAAGAAGTGCTGTTGAGCTCTAAAGCCTGACTGAAACATCTCAAACAGGCTGTTTCTCTGCAGGTGCTCCAGTAACTGAGTCACCACCACCTTCTCAAGAACTTTAGAGATAAAAGGAAGGTTGGATATTGGCCTATAATTTGCTAATACGTCAGGATCCAGTGATGGTCTTTTAAGCAACGGCTTAATCACTGCCACCTTGTAGGACCGGGGGTAAAACATCCTTCAACAGGTGTGTTGGGATGGGATCTAAAAGACACTTGGTGGTCTTGGATTTCTGAATTAGCGAAGACGCCTCAGAAAAATATATAGGGCTGAAGGAGTTTAAGGGCTCATTGGAGAACCTGTATGTTCCCACAGTCAGCACATCTGGTGATGGTCCAGTTGTTGGGATGGCCTGGTTAGCCTTCTCTCTGATAGCTAGAACTTTATCAGTGAAGAAGCTCATGAAGTCTTCACCACTAAGGGAAGAAGGGATACGTGGATCTAAAACACTGTGACTCTTAGTTAATTTGGCCACAGTGCTGAAAAGAAACCAGGGGTTGCTCTTATTTTCCTCAATTAAAGAAGAAAAATAAGCTGTTCTAGCCTCGCGGAGGGCCTTTGTGCTGTGTGCGAGCTAAGCTAATCAAATCAATAAACACCTACGTATAATCTCACCATGATTTATAGTCTTTTGCTTTGTATGGGACCTGTTATCTTGTGTTTCCCCCTGCCTTTAGGCACATTTGATTTCTGTGTAACTAGGGACCTCCTAATTTCAATAAAAGAAGTATGGCGGAAGTTGTGCCTCAGGATGTGCTGGAGATCTGTAACTGAGCACATCTCTCCGTCCTCCTTGCTGCAAGTAAAATTCAAAACTGTTGTCTTTGTCTCATTTCTGTGTAGATTCTCAATCATCCAGGTCATTGTATCCAAGGTAGTTTTCTATGTCAACTGGACTGGGTTTCTTCTCTTGAGGCCTCATTTGTTTCTCTCATGTTTTAGGTTGTTTGAACCTAACATTTTGGTCCTTCGAGCCAGATTCCAACACACCTGAAGGGTCCAGTGGGTGAGGCTGAACCTCAGGAAAGACTGTGGCCACGGCAGGCCGCCTAGGTGCGACCTAAGATACCCTTTCCGCAACTGGGCTTCAGCTCCCTGCTTGGACCCTGACGGTTGACGGATATCCAGGAGGAAAAGCCAACAGTGGTGAGCATGTTTTGAATTCAAAAGTGTGTGTGTGTGATGATTGTCGGGGACTTAATGTAAAATTGCGATAAACACTAAGGCAGTGTTTTGGGAGAGAGGAACCCAAAAATCCTCTGTAAGACACAATGAAAAACAAACCCTGTGAATACTAGTCAATGACTACTAGGGTCGTTGGTGATCCAGCAGACAAAGGGGAGACACCTCAACAGAAACTAGGTGAACGACCCGACCAACGACCCTGCTAAGGACTCTCAGGTGACCACCCAGATCATTAGCATGCAAATGGTCCACAGGGGCTATATATTTTCAAGCTCTCTCCCCAGCGATTTCAGAACTGAAGAAGCCTTCTGGATAGAAGGCGAAACGTCTTCAAGAGAAGAAACCCAGTCCAGTTGACAGAGAAAACTACCTTGGATATGCAGAAGGTTCGGGGAAAATAAGTCAGGAAAGGTGGAGAAGAAAGTTCAGTTTTTCAGGCAAACTCTGCACTACAGATATTCTGGAGTTGCAGACAAAGAAGAAGAAAGAGAAACATGACAAACGCAAGGCAGAATATAAATTATCTGAGAAATGACAGGAACAAAGTAAGATGAGAGACATATAGTTGGAACAAAGTAAGTTGAGAGACATAGCCATAGGAAAAACATAGGAAAGGCACAAAACAGGCACAAAATAGATGATGGAGAACCACATGACTGCCAAGAATTAGCTGAACAAACTGCAAAAAGTAGAAGTGATTTAAAAGAACAACTTTTAAAAACTGGAGCAAAAATTAAAACTGTTTTGTTTGTAGACGGCTCATCAAAGAAAAATGAGCAACCTTAAAAGAAGACATCTATGTATGACCAGCAGGAAAATCTATCCTACCAAAAAATCTGTGTAAATGGGCTGCTATATTGAGCCATGGTGTAACACATGTCTCAACAGGAGGGATAGTAGGACAGATACAGCAGCACTATACAGCCTATGGATTTAATTCTTATTCAAAAAAAAAATAATTGTAGAACATGTCTGACATGTGCAAGACACAATTCACGAGGAAATCTGAGACCAAGGAGAGGAAAATTTCCTGCTCCCCAATATCCATTCCAAACTTTTACAAAATCCCAGCACATTTAGGGTTAGGGTTAGGGGTAGGGTTAGGGTTAGAATTAGCTGCGTTCTGAGCATAGAAGAATCCTTAATCATAAATGTAAAAGTGATCAAAGAATGGTCTGACAGGAGTGGGTTGTGAGGGAACACTGACACATGTTCTACCTCAACACCATAAGTCAGAACTAGATCTAGGGTGTGGTTGAAGCTATGAGTTGGTTGGTTTATCTGCTGGAGGAAACCAACTGACTCAAGTAATGTAATGAAGCCATTTCTAAAGCTGTCATTTACAACGTCTACATGGATATTAAAGTCTCCAATGATAATGACTTTGTCCGTTCCTAGGACCAAGTCAGATAAGAAATCAGAGAACTCAGACAGGAACTCTGAGTGTGGCCCAGCAGGGGGCCGATATACAACTACAAACAGAAGTGGCTTTTCTGCCTTCCAGTTCAGATGGGTGATGCCAAGAGCTTTCAAATGAACTGGAGCCATATTTTGGTCTATGATTAATTAATAACTTGGAGTGATAGATTGCTGCCACTCCCCCTCCTCGACCAGTAACACGAGGAATATAATAATTAAGATGGGTAGGAGGAGTAGATTAATTTAAGATAACATACTCCTCCTGAAGCCAGGTCTCAGTAAGACATTCTGTTTCTTCTATGCTCAGAACACAGTCTTACTATAGCAGATGTCGTTCAGATAATGCTGTAGCTAAGTTTAAGGAAGCGATCCCTGTGCTAATCCCAGGACCACTGTGTGTTTCCCCAGGGATAAATCATTATAATCTTAGCCCTGCTGAGGTTGACTCTATTGCGGAAGGTGCAGCAACCTCACTGAGAATCACGCTTGATTCTGTTGCCCCCCTGAAAAAGAAAATAGTAAATCAGAGGAGGTGTGCCCCCTGGTATAATTCACATATCAGGACCCTCAAGCAGAAAGTGCGAAGACTAGAAAGGAAGTGGCATTCTTGTAAAATAGACAGCTATCATGTAGCCTGGAAAGACTGTCTATTAGTTTACAAAAAGGCCCTCTGCAAGGCTAGAACAGCTTATTTTTCTTCTTTAATTGAGGAAAATAAGAGCAACCCCAGGTTTCTTTTCAGCACTGTGGCCAAATTAACTAAGAGTCACAGTGTTTTAGATCCACGTATCCCTTCTTCCCTTAGTGGTGAAGACTTCATGAGCTTCTTCACTGATAAAGTTCTAGCTATCAGAGAGAAGGCTAACCAGGCCATCCCAACAACTGGACCATCACCAGATGTGCTGACTGTGGGAACATACAGGTTCTCCAATGAGCCCTTAAACTCCTTCAGCCCTATATATTTTTCTGAGGCGTCTTCGCTAATTCAGAAATCCAAGACCACCAAGTGTCTTTTAGATCCCATCCCAACACACCTGTTGAAGGATGTTTTACCCCCGGTCCTACAAGGTGGCAGTGATTAAGCCGTTGCTTAAAAGACCATCACTGGATCCTGACGTATTAGCAAATTATAGGCCAATATCCAACCTTCCTTTTATCTCTAAAGTTCTTGAGAAGGTGGTGGTGACTCAGTTACTGGAGCACCTGCAGAGAAACAGCCTGTTTGAGATGTTTCAGTCAGGCTTTAGAGCTCATCACAGCACAGAAACAGCACTTCTTAAAGTTACTAATGATCTTCTTATAGCTTCAGATCATGGACTGGTCTCTATGCTGGTTCTGCTGGATCTCAGTGCTGCTTTTGATACAGTTGATCACAGCATCCTGTTACATAGACTGGAACATGTGATTGGGATTAAAGGGACAGCACTAGACTGGTTTAGATCATATTTATCTGATAGATACCAGTTTGCTCATGTCCATGGTGTTCCCTCCTCATACAGTAGGGTTAGCCATGGAGTTCCTCAAGGTTCTGTACTTGGACCAATCCTCTTCACCTTGTACATGCTTCCCTTAGGGAACATTATTCGGCAGCATGGGATACATTTTCATTGTTATGCTGATGACACTCAGCTTTATTTATCCATGAAACCAGAGGAGACAGAGAAGTTATTGAAGCTCCAGACCTGTCTTAAAGACATAAAGTCCTGGATGTCTTCAAATTTCCTCCTCCTTAACCCAGGAAAAACTGAGTTCATGGTGTTTGGTCCTGAACCTCTCAGGGATAGATTAGATCACATGATCACTCTTGATGGTATCTCATTAACATCTAGTCTCTCTGTGAGGAATCTTGGAGTGACTTTTGATCAAAATCTCTCCTTCAACTCACATATTAAATTAGTCTCTAGAAGTGCCTTTTTGCCTTTTTGTATGTGTTTCTGTGCTCTGTGCCTCTCCTCTCCTCTCCTCTCCTCTCCTCTCCTCTCCTCTCCTCTCCTCTCCTCTCCTCTCCTCTCCTCTCCATTCTATCCTCTACCTGTCCTCCCCCCTCTCCTCTGTCCTCCCTGCCATCAGCAGGAGGGTCCCCCTACACGAGCCTGGTCCTGCTCAAGGTTTCTTCCTGTTAAAGGGGAGTTTTTCCTTGCTTGTTGGGGGTTAGGCCCTGGGATTCTGGAAAGCGCCTTGAAACAATTTTGATTGTATAAGACGCTATATAAATAAAGATTGATTTGATTTGATTTTCATTTGACAGGAGGAGGAGTAGCCTGGTGCTCTGATGATGGTGTAGAACAAACAGCCATCAAAGCCTCTAAACCTAACCTCAAAGACAGACAAGGAAGGTCACATGTCAAGCAGCTGCTACTGTTAAACCCATCAGGATCTTATTGTTGTCTTCCTGAAATTAAAATGAACAGTGACATTTTAATTTTCCACAATATCATCATTTATTGCTAGAAACGGGAAAGAGGACTATTATTTCAGTAATGAACAGTAAATGTTAATACTCTTGATATAACATCTACATCAACTACATTGTCTCTGCAAAACAGATTTGCATTACTGTATACTGTAAAAACAAGTTCTGTGACTAAAAGATAATTTTCTGACACAAATTCCAGCAGAGTTCCTGCTCACTCTCCAGAGACAACAGCCTCTTAAAATAAGAATGCTGGTTTGACGGTTAAAAGGATTAAATTGGTCCTTATTCATCACGGTTTTATGTTGTTTTCATTCTGCCTATCAGCTACTGAATTTAAACCGACCAATCACGGACAAAACAACGGTGCTTACCACGCCTCTATACTAGAAACGACCAATGGGCGTGGAGGTGGGCGGACTCTAAAAATAACAGCAGAGGATTCAAAGCGAACATGGCTGCGGGGAAGGATGTCACAGAAAAAGCCAAAAATAGAAGGTAAGCTTGGATTAAGCCACCCTTTTTTAATCATATTGTATATTTCTAATGGTAATTAAATAGTTTTCAGTCAGTCAGTCATGAAGCCGAGGCGTTTGAAACATGCTAGAATTCGAGAATGACAACAACTCTTTCGTCTCGTTCTTTAACGCAAGAAGCTACACGCTAACATTACCCGCTAACCTGAGCAGTTTGGTTCTTCTGATGCAGTTGTCGCCGATAAATCCTCACAATTTTCACTCTTTAACATTGTTCTTGTGTTTGTTTAGCCCACTTAGCTAAAACACAAAGGTTTGAAATCCAGCGGCGATCAGACAGGTCAAATAAGAACGTTTACCATTGAAGATGCGCTGAGGTGAAAGAATCAAGTTGACAATCATGGTGTCCTTTGCCCCTCGGTGTCCTCATTCATTGACTTACAAATGTCTGGTTGTAGTTCAGCCGTTCTGTTGTAATTCAGCAGAAGTCATCAAGGATGAGGGGCTGTTGGAAGAAACAGTTGTGACCAGTTTTGTGACTTCCTGTCTAGCTCTTCTACTGGCCCAGGTACTGTGGGCAGAATGCTGTGCACCCTGGACGGATCCCCAAGGGGCTGCTGTGCTGGTCGACCCGTGATCTTCAACCCCGATTTTTTTGTCGAGAAGCTCCGCCATGAGAACCCCGATGTCTTCCTGGAGCTGGTACTGAGTAACATCACTCGCCTCATTGACCTTCCCGGGGCCGAGTTTGCACAGCTACTGGGTGAAGAGGCTCCAAAGACCCCGACTGTTGGAAATGGGGGCTTTTTTCGTCCTTTCAACTTCCTTAAACGCAAAGGTAGAAAAATCCTTCCTGACTTCTAATGTAGTTCTCTCTGATGTGGAGAGTTGGGATGGAAATTTAATGAACAATTTCCTGGATTCAGCAAACTTTTGGGTGGTCTTTCAGCTCATAGCCCCGACGAACTATACAAACGTTGCTTCATTGTACTCCCATCATGGTCCATCATCAGTGATTAGTGGTTCTCCTCTCACAGATAAAGGCCTTGTCTTTGGCACCCTGCTGTCAGAAAGCTCCATCGCTCAGATCTACCAGCTCATACAGTTCCTCACCAGAAGTGAGCCGAACCTTCTCTATCATGACTTTAGTATGACTGATCGTCAGAACTGCGAGACCACTTGTAACTTTGGTGCTGTCCGCCTGTTCCCAGATCTGCATGTGGAGGGTCTGTTCCGGGTGCCGGGGAACATCATCCGGCAGCAGAGCCTGAAGGAGCTCCTCAACAGTGGCGCCAACGTAGATCTGGAGTCTGGAGACTTTCACCCCAATGACGCAGCCACCCTGCTTAAGAGCTTCCTGGGAGAGCTGTCAGAACCTCTGCTCACACACCGACACTTCCACGCACATCTGAAGATTGCCGGTAGGACCTTCTTCCTTCAGCAGTCATGCTCAGGAGCCTTCAGGTATCACAGTGTTCTGTCCTCCTGTTTCCTGTTGCAGACATGATGCTGTTGGATGAGCAGGGCAACAAGACCTCGGTCCCCAACAAGGAGCGTCAGATGGAGGCGCTGCAGCTGCTCCTGCTGCTGCTCCCTCAGGCCAACCGCTTGCTGCTCAAACTGCTGCTGGACCTGCTGCACCACACCGCCAAGCAGCAGGACAAGAACAAGATGTCCGCCTTCAACCTGGCGATCATGTTCGCTCCGCATGTCCTCTGGCCCAGACATGTATGATTCACCTCCTGCTTTCAGGGGCGGGGCTTCAATGGGCAACACAGGTGCTGCACAGGGACACACCTGGACACAATTTAGGGTTGAACTTCTCTGTCCTCTGTCCTGCCCTCTCCTGTTCTGCTGCAGATGAATGCTGTCGACCTGAAAGACAATCTGGACAAATTAAACAACAGCATGGCCTTCCTCATCAAGCACTCACATAAACTGTTTAAGGTGATTATTCACGCACGCACGCACACACACACACACACACACACACACACACACACTCTCACTTATCTGTTGTGCTGTTTGTGCTTCAGGCTCCAGTTTATCTGTGTGATTATGCCAGACTTCATTACAGTGGGGTCAAAGGTCAGCAGGTCAAGGTAAGAACAAATCTCTCAGGAATTTTATTATCAGACAAAAAGACAGCAGAATAAACTTCAACACTCAACAAAAAGTGTCAGTTTTAGTCTTACTCTGACTTTAGAGCTTCTAAACAGCTGAATGTCTTGTGTGAGCTGTCTGCTGACACACTGGTCCTCCCTCAGGATGATAGTGAGTTGCTGGTGGCGAGCGGCTCTCCTGTTGGGCACCGAGTGATGAAGAGGACGGCGGGTCTGGGAACAGGTTCCCAGGAGCAGCACCAGTCTCCGGCCCAGATGTACACAGAAGAAGCTCTAAAGGAGCTCTTCAGACACGTCAACCACAACATGCCAGACTCCGCCAAGAAGAAGAAACTCGTCCGCCAGGTTCTGCTTGGATCCACTCAGCTGATCTGATGCGCTGCTCGTGTTGTCTGTTTCATCTCTTGGATTTTGCTTCTTCTGATGCAGTTAGTCAAAGAGACGACTGCAGGAACTCCACTCGGCCGCCATGCCAACAAGAAACACGCTCGCTCCCGCTCCTTTGGTGGTATCATCAAGGTAAGGCCCGTCCCTGGAGATGCAGCCTTCTGACTGTCTTGACATCCAGTTTAATGGTACTCTGCTCACAGCGCAAAGCTCGTGGAGAGCAGCCGACAGCGGAGCGGCGGCTCAGAAACATCTCCCCTGACGGCGTCACCAGGAAAGCGGGGAAAGAGAATGTCTTGTCTCCAGCAGTAAGATGGTGACCTGTGTCACAAAGAGCCGGCTGTGCTGTTCAGTCTCTGATGGTGCTACTCGTATGTGCAGGCTACCAACCCAGTAAACCAGCCTGGGCCGTGGGAGGCGGAGCTTGTTAGGAAACAGACAGCTTTTACCTCCAACAGGCCAAAAGCGGCAAGTGTTTCAAAGGTACCTCATTATGTTCACAGGTTGATCAAATCTTTTGATACTAGTAATATGTTGCTACAAGCTGTGAAACAAAGAGCAAAATGATCCCGATGAACAGTAAGAATCTGGATCTAATCTGGTTCTTCTCAGCAGGGCTCTCTGCCTGTGGCCAGCAGCTGCTCCTGTCCTGCTCAGGTCTCGGTCTGAATGCTCCTCCTCTTCCTCTGCTGTGTTTTTCATCCTAGCTAGTCTGTTTTGAACTGTGACTAACCACCAGAAGCAGCTTTGGAACTGACCTGAACCAGAAAAATCCAAACCTTCATGTTGCCTGACAGATGATGGAAGGACAAGCGGTGGAATGGCGTCACCATCCAAATGTGTTTTAAAGTGTCACAACTGTCATAAAAAGTGTTTTTTTTTCTCCTATTGTTTTGGGTTTCCCTGGTTCTGGATCTTGTTTTCATCTGTTTGCTGAATCAGAACCCTCTGAAAATACCTTTTTGTAGTGTGTGCATGTCTGTGTGCATATGTACGTGTGATGAGGTGTCAGGTTTAGTTTATGCTGTATCACTCGTCTGTCAGGTCACTTTATCTTTTAGAATTGTTGAGGTTAAAATGGGATCAGATTAATATTCTCATGGCTTTTTTCAAGGGGGGACTGTTACAGAATTAGTTTATATTTTCTCTGATTTAAAGTTTAAATGTGAGGAAACCTGTTTGGGTAGAATGAGGAAGGTGTGTGCCTCACATTTTATCAAGTGTTCTGCTGGTGTTTTGGGTCCAGAACCACTGGGTTATGTTGTTGGATTGTTGTGGAGCCATGTGGAGCGGAGAGTCTGAGGGAAGTCAGAAAGCAGCCGGCCAGTAGATTATGAACCATCCAAACCATCAGCAGTCCAACAGCAGAATTAGTTCCAGCTATGATGCTTCATGGGGAGAAGGCGGGGCTTAAACTCATCCTGCAGCCTGCCAGCAGAGGGCACTTCAATGCCCTGCCTGAGGAAGCCTGGAGCTTCGAGCAACTTTTACTTTGGTGGATTTGGTTCCTCCAGCTTCCTGTCAGCAGAGTGGAGAGGCACCAGTTCCTGAACAGAGCAGCTATTGGTGGTTTTTATCTGTCTAACTGATGTGAGCTGGTATAGATGGTGTTGTGGACGTTGTAATGGCAGTTTTGTTTGAAGTGGTTGAGCACGTGTGGAGTCACAGACATCAAGTAAAACCAGCAGAAAGCTCAAGTTTGGGATTTTTCCTGTTTTTGTTTTTCAATTATGTGGATCCCAGATCCATTAAGATGACGGTCAGGTATTTTTGTGACTTTTAAATGTGACACAACTCCTTCCTTTAGTTCTTTGCAAACATTACTGGAAAGACTTTGATTTTTGCTCTTTTGGGGAACAAAATGTTCTGTGATGTGTGCATATTTTCCTAATATTTTAATAGCTGTTAAACTCAAAAACAACTTTTTTTCAACTAAACAAAAATGTGAATAATTACTTTTAATATTTCAGCTGTTGCACTCAAAAACAGAACTTTTTTTTTTGAACTAAACGAAAATGTGAATATTCACTTATTCCCTCTGAACTGTTTTAAATTATGTTGCAACTTTCTGTCCCTGTCTGGTTCAAACTGTGGTCACCATTTTTATTTTTGTATTTCAGTGTAAAATTATTTAAAATATTCATGGATTCCTGGCAGAGCGCTGTGGAATAAACCTTTTTTCCTAAAAGTCCTAAAGTGTTTCATATTTGGATTGCTTTTTGGGTGTAATGACTAATATAGTCCACTAAACGGAGATGTCCCACAGTATAGGGCAGTCGCGACTCAGGCCAGGAGGGCCTGGACTCAGTCCTGAGTCCAGCCGGGTTTTCTGTCCATCCAGGCAGAAGTAGGTTTCCCCATGGCTGAAGGGACCCTGATGGCTGGTCGGACAGAAAGTCCGGTCGGATTCTACCGTTGAGGACCGGGTTTTGACAACCCTGGAAAGTTTTAAATAACTTTTGAACTCTATTCCTGTTCTCCAGGAAGGTCAGAGGTCATATGCAGCCTGTTCTTTTGTTGCATGATGGAAACTATAACTTCAACTGTTTATTAATTGTAAAATGAATTTAAAGTAGATTTAAGCTCCATCATTTTACATGCAAACTGTCAGTGTAATGTTGTTGTCCAACAGAGGTACACACCAATCAATAAATTGGTTCCAGAGACAAAGCAACTGCTTTAGCGAACAGAAATGCTGATTCAAAGTAAATCAAAGATGTTCTGTTGCGCTCAGATGCTTTACTGTCAGACGGATGTGGCTGTGAACTGTTTAAAAATCAATCATCCACACCTAAACGTTATGTTTTTGCTCCGCTTCTCCAGAAATCAATTCAGACGTCTGGACCCCCCCCCAACAAAGCTATTATGGGCCAAGAAAGGAAGGGTCCTCTCCCCCCATGGAGATGTCCACATGTTGTCTCTTCCTTTGTTGCAGCTCTTTACCGTTGAAGCACAGATGCCTGCGGCCAATTTGTTTTCCATCACTTCTGAGGACAGCTGGTTAAATGAACCCCACACTCTGAGGCCATGCACAATAACACCCCTACCCCCAAACACATGTCATTGTCATCATCACACAAATGTTCAATTAGATCTGTTTGCAGGAAACTGTAATGAAACTGGACAAACACTTTAAAAATCGGATGTGACAGAAAATTGTGTTTCTAAACCTCAACATCTATGATGTTGTGTTACTATGACCTTCAGACCCACTTCACAACCACTAAATGCTAAATGAATTAGCTGCAGGTACACGATGCCATTAATGTGGAACTGATGTAATGTCCGCTCTCACCTATAGGTGGCTCAACAAGGGAACCTCTGGAACGCTTCTGTAGCGCTGTGGGCGGGTCTAAACCCCGAGTCTAGCGAGGCAGACTTCTCTATACTTGGGAGGTCCTGTGGGGTGCATACTGTATGTGAAGGGAATTAGCTAGAACCAGCAAATCTTTACTGTGAGAAAGGAGCCACTGCTCAACAGCAAGGAGGCAGAGTCTTGAATTTTTCTCAGCTTCCATCACATAAGGACTCCAATGGTCTTCTCTGTCCTTAATCAGATGATCTTTGAAAGATCAAAGCAGAGTTTGAGTGAATACTGGAGTAGCTGGTGGTATTCTAGCTATTCCAGTCTCACTAGAAACATCCCGGTGTAATACTAAATTTACGACCCCATGCTGTCCCTCCTCCCCTCCGCGCTGTCTTTATTTCACTCATTTATTTTCTGTTTCTGTCCTCTTCCCTCAGGCGGATACTTCAGAGTGATCACGATTTCCTCCCCCCTCCTCTTCCCTTCTCTTTCCCTCCTTCTCTCTCTTCTCATCATATCCATGCAGCCTTGGGCACTTTCTTCTCTCCCCAGGAGAGGAAAGTGCATGTGGGCGAGCGAGATAGACAGATATATAGAGAAAGGGCTGCTATCAGTGGAGGTGGCTGCTCCTCATGCTGCAGCTCCTCGTGTGAGTGTGTGGGAGGGAGGGAGGGAGGAGTCTTTCTGCTGTTATTTGTTAAGGCTTTTGATGGATGAGTGGTGTGTGAGAGAGTGTGTGTGCGTGCGCAGAGTGAGTGAGGGAGTCCCTCCCGTCTTTTCATTTAGTGGCTCACTGTTCGGTGCACAATGACTCAATGAAAAGTGGAGGGGAGAGGCACATGCACACACTCACACACCAACAGTAAGGCTGCAGGAGAGACAACAGACACAGAGAGGAATAGGAGCGAGTGTGAGGCAGCTCTGAGAAGCAGAGGAGGGTCCTGGTTAAGAGCCACGTTAGACTCAGGTGCTGTTGAAGTTCACCTGGATGTAGCACCAGTCGCCTTGGCGCACCTTTAGTGTTTTCCTCCACTTTTGCCAGTTGACACCGGCGCCGTCGTCCACCAGGAGCATCGTTGGCTGCAGGACAGAGCAGGATGCTTGCTGCAGGTTTAGACAGAAGCCTGGGCTGGGCTCCATGGCTGATGTTGGTGTGGGCTATGGTACTATTGTTGATGCCATGGGGCGGCGGCGTGGACGCATGCCCCTCTCCCTGCAGCTGTCTGGGAAACACGGTGGACTGCCATGGCCGCGGGATCTACGTTGTACCCAAAAACATCCCCAGAGGGGCCGAGAGGCTGTGAGTAATGATCTGTGTGTGTGTGTTCAAGCGCTCTATACTGGTAAGGACCAGAGACTGGCATCACTAAAAAACAGATATGAAAGACATTTAAAAAGCATTTGCATCAATGTGGCTGGAAAATAAAGAGAAAGTCATTAAAATAATAATTGATAACTGTCACAGGTTTGTCTCTGATGACGTCACACATTTATCAGATGTTAAAACATCATCTTCATCATCAACAGGATGAACGAGGAGCTTTAGGAATGGCTCGAGCGTGTGCAGACACAAACGCACACACACAAACACACACTCTCTCTCGCTCTGACTGTGTCCCGTCACATCTCACACGTTTCTCTGGCCTCTGACACAGTTGCAGGGATTCCTCTGAAGTTGCTCCTCTTCCACGCTGTCAGGATTGGGAGCGTTTACATCAGCTGTTGTTTAAAGTGTGAATGAAACGTGTTTGATGCTGTGCACTGTCTTGCCTCTCCTGCTTTTGCTGGGACTGGCTGGCACACTGGAACGAGCAGGGGTCAACACTGGCAAACATACTGGAGATATTTGTGTCTTCTTTGGGACAGCTGGTGTTGAGAGGCTTTAGAGGGAATATTGCACACACTCTTAATTTTCTGTCACTGGTGTGAGCCTAAAGCTGCAGCTCAGCCTGTTGGGCAGTTGATCTGTGGTAAAACACTTGTAGTAAAATTCCATCACTATTTTTCCAACCGTCTCTACAACCACACTCTGGACAGGAAGTGCAGCTGAGGAAAAAAACCTTCTTTTTCCTCAACAGCCACTGTAGCTGTTCTGACATCCTCAGTTTTGAGGATAGGTGTCACCTATCTTCCACCAAATATCTTGAATATTACCCATGATGCCTTTAATCCAGATGGGAAAACTTGCACAGGTGGTTTTGTTTAGAAAGTTTGGGATTTTTCTTACAAACGAAGAATTCCACCAGCCATAGGTGATCGCCGCCACTCGTGCCAACACTCCCAGTTCCCCACTGGTGTGCCAAAACACACTCCAGAAGTGTCGCCCCATGTCTTTCCTTTCTTCTCAGAATGAATCTGATCCAAGTCTATTTTTGACAGAAGCCGCATCAGACAAGTCTTGCATGAATGCCAGATCATAGATTTTCAAAATAAAGCAGACTCCAGGTCCTCTTTTACATTTGAAAATGGAGATGTTCTATGCTGAACTGGGCCAGCTGGGTGCTTTAGAAAACTTCCTAATTAAAGAACTGATGAATTCTGAGGAATGTTTTTACTGAGGCACAAACGTATTGCAGTACCAGTCACTTCCACCAGAAGCGCCATTCTGGTGGGAATCGGTTCGTCCTGAACCCGTTTACATGCTTTTCTTTATTAAACACGATGCAAAATAATCTAAAATAATGTGCTGGGGTGGACGTAAAACAGGAACCACTTCTCTCAGCTGGAGCGCAGCGGTGTGTGTGGTTGTTGTATGGAACCTGTACATATTGGTATCTGGTGTGTGCGGTTATTTCAGGTTCTAAAGTGCATGTGTGTGAATAATTGATAAGTGTTGGGGATGTCTGGCCAGCACAGATACATTATCCGTCCTGCGCTCATGTTCACTGTAGCATGGAGGATGTTTGATGGTTTGATGGGGGTCTGAGCCCTCTGGCCGATGCCAAATGGCCCAGAAGTAAGTGTGAGACCCACTTACCCACAGTGTGAGAAGCTGACGGACCCTTGTAACACTTCTCACGGAGCAGCACCTGGAACCACCTCAGACGGTCAAATGGACTGAATCTGGTTTCTAGGATTTGTGGCCAAAATGTTCCTGCATTTTAGTACTTTAATACAATTAAAATGCATAAAAGACTAAAAAAACAGATGCTAATGGCTCACCTGACGTGATGTTTGAATATTTTCTCTGAACACGGGCAGGAAACTGGAAACCTTGCCACTCGTCTGTTTCAGAGCCAACAAGTCTTGCCCCCTGCTGGCACTTCAGGTGTGTTTGGGGTGGAAACGTGTTTTGCCCGAATCAGTTTAAATTGATTTGTTTTCTCCATTTTTATCTGAATCCGTGACTCACCTGAGTCTTTCTGTCACGGCTGCATGTTTGGAGGGGCGGAGCCTCCTGGAAGGTCATCCAGAATTCACAGTGTTCCTGCAGCCATTGATATAAATGCTGGAGGGTTTATGCTTAGAAGAACACAATGTTGTAATTACAGTTCTGGTTGTGGCCCAGACCGACGTGCTTGGAGTCAGAGCTGTGTGCAGATTTAATTTTCCCCTCCAAAACAAATAATTGTGTGGTCAGGGTGCCTTCTGGGGTCCAATGGAACCAGTCTCGTGCCAGAGTTGCCGTGGTAACCGCAGCTCATATGTTTGCTCTGTTTCACCTTTACCACCCCACAAAGTCACGCAGAGTTGGGTCACCCCAGAACCAGCAGGTAGCCTGGGTTCCTGCTCCTCCACCCACAACAGTGCCTGTCAAGTGCTTGTTTGTTCCTCTGATGTTCACAATAACGTAAACCAGGCAGCTGCAAGACGTCACTGCCAGTGGCAGCTCTGTTTCCCAGAATCCTCTCTGAGCCAGCTTCAAAACCAGCCGCTCAACTTTTCTTAGATGACTTCTTCATCAGGAAGTGTTTCCAGTATCACCTCAGTGTGATATTCAGGGTCGAAAATGAACATTCCTCCAAACCTCAAGATCCACGCAGTGAACTGCCGGCAGAGACTAGAGCTGTTGTACCAGTCTGACCTTTGACCTCTCCTAGCTGTCCTCCTAGAGTCTCTCTGCCTCCATCAGACCTCATTAGGCTGCTATTTGTTATTAGCCTTGTTGCCTAATTAGCATGTAAAATGATAGTGGAGTGTATGTGCATGTGTACCTGTGTGTGTGTGCGTGTGTGACTGTGAGTGCATGTAAGAGATAATATGTGTGGACAGTATTCAGTATGAGACAGGCGGTAACAAGAGGGTCATTTACAAGGTGACTCCGACAGTTAAACTAAATACCCCCTCCTCCTTAGATTGTCATGGCAACACTCAAAAATGAATACCTCAGTGGGCCCTAATGTACAGGAAAAGAGGTGTGTGTGTGTGTGTGTGTGTGTGTCTGTGTGTGTGTGTGTGTGTGTGTGTAGGACTCTTCTCTTGCTAGACTACATGAGCTCATTATAATTTAGTTTTCCCAAGAAGCTAAGATAAACAAAAAATAGCTCTTCAGGTACCTTTGGCTTCTGTTTCCAGGGAGACTAATTTGTCTGGATAGAATACTACAGACAGGATCTGGTGTCTGTGTAGATTCGCAATCATCCAGGTCATTGTATCCAAGGTAGTTTTCTATGTCGACTGGACTGGGTTTCTTCTCTTGAAGACGTTTTCGCCTTCTATCCAGAAGGCTTCTTCAGTTCATTCTGGTATAATTTATTTCTTCTTGCACCACTTGACAGTCCAGTCATAACTTTACTCCTTTTCTGCCTTCATACAGATGAAAGTTTTGTCAGTGAGCTCCTGAGAACAAATTGCTCAATGTTGTTGGAAGAATTACATTGTGATTGCATGAATCTTGTGTAAAGTAACCTTGGATCATCCTGCCCAATCATGCCTGTAACAACATAATTCACCCTCATGCTAATGCTGATGACTTTGGCTAATAATCTTTTGGCTATTGATTTTAAGTGGAAACTGTTTCTGACTAAAGTTGCCAGTTGTTTCCTATCAGTTGCTCATTGACAACGTCAGTTTTGGGCTGCCTCAGTCTGATTTTGCTGCCTCCACAGAACAGCCAGCAGGGTTTAATCCCAACACTAACTGTGCTGCAGGTGTTTGAGTGGAAGCATTTTCAGATGGAGCCAAAATCTGTCAGCGTGTGTTTATGAGTGTAGGAGAGATGAGGACGAGGACGAGGTCTGCGATGGTTCCGTCGCAACAGCACATCTTTGTTCCTGTGTGTGTCTGTGTGTGTGTGCAGCTGCCAGGGTTGTGTTAATTTCTATGTGAAGCAGATTAGCATTAGCACATGACATGCTGGTATTGGACAATGTCTTCTACTCTGGACAGAGATCTGTAAGTCATCTGGACACCATTCAGGCTATTTTTGGTGACACGATTAACATCACATGACCACAGTAAAAGTAAAACAGACTGTGACGCTCACGGCCGCTTACAGCAGAACTTAAAGGCAGCTAGCAGGTAATGCACAAAACTTTAGAGGCACAAGTGAAAAAACAGAATTCTTACTCGAAAGTTGGAACATCCCAGGCAACATCCTGGTCAGCCCAGAACAAAGACGACCAAAATTAAACCTTCTCAGAGCTGTCTGACATATTTGAGTGCACGCACACGCGCACACACACACACACACACACACACACACACACACACACACACACACAATGTCCTTCGCTTTGTCCATCTCATATAATCATCTTAGCATTTCCTGTGTGTGTGTGTGTGTGTGTGCACGTGTGTGGTTGCTATGGAGGTGAAAGAAGAAGGATGATGGTATTAAAGGTGTTATTTAAGTGGAGGAGGAGTGGACAGAATAGTGATGGTTTAAACATCTGCTACAAGGACTCATATCATGAACAGCCAGGAAGGAAAACTCTTCTTTTATATCAATCAATCAATCATGAAGGTTCTGGGTGGGATCTCACTCAGAAGTTCTCTTCGGAAGAAACTTCTCAGTGATGACATGATGTTGATGTTCTGTTGTCACAGAAACCAAAGAATAATTGTTTGGGGCTGTTACCATGGTGATTGTACATTTGGTGTGAGTGCTACTGACAGAGCTTTATTTGAGAGCTGGGTTACAGGTTCCATGATGGGCTGCAGGACTCATGACAACAGAGCAGAATGTTGTTGGAAGAGAAGATGCTCCTCTCCTCTCCTCTCCTCTCCTCTCCTCTCCTCTCCTCTCCTCTCCTCTCCTCTCTCTCCTCTCCTCTCCTCTCCTCTCCTCTCCTCTCCTCTCCTCTCCTCTCCTCTCCTCTCCTCTCCTCTCCTCTCCTCTCCTCTCCTCTCCTTCCAGAGTAAGTTGAAGTAAGTCAGTTGCTTCTCTGACCTTTGACCTTGCCTTGCTGCAACAAGCTCCGCCCCCCACGTTGCCTATTGATTCGGCCTCCTGTTCCATCTGAAACGCGTCCTGATGTTGGCGTCCCACACCATCTCTCCCACCATCTCCTCCATCATCATCTCCACTTGCTTGTACGTGAAGTTTTACAGACCAGGCAGAACTTTGTGGTGGTTCTGGTTTAAATGTCATTTCCTGTCCAACTGTGGTGAAACACAGGCCCCTTCAGTCAATGGAGTTTGTGAGGTTCCTCAGGGGCCTCAGGACAAGGATGTACCACAGCAACAATGGTGGACATTTTCTCATTTTTAGCCCCTAAACTGGCATCTTGGCTAAAATCTGGTAATGCAAAGATGACCTCAGTCACTTGCTTCCACTGTGCCCAAAAATACTTTTTTTTTTAGGCTAACACGGTGAAAGAGATGTCTAGAACTCCACCAGTAAATGGCTTCTGGCCACATAAACATAATGGTAGGGCCTTGTAATTGCCTTTGTAATTATATTCCCTAATCTGAGGTCTACTGTATTATTCTCAACATTGTTAACGCGCATCAGAGCAACAGAACCGAGCCTGACTGCACATGCATGTTTGACCCTTCAAACTAGATTAACTGCAAGATAGTTTAGTGCAGTTAGAAGCTTAATTCATAACATCTAATTCTCTCAGATGAATTAATATCAGTAATATGTCCTGCATAAAGTTAATATAGTCACTTTTCAGACTTGAGTCGTGTAAGAAAGAGATTCACAGATGGGGCATTCATGGTTCAATAACTCAACACAGGAACATTCTTATTCAAAAAAGATCTCATCTTAATCACTGCAATGTAAACTTTCAACTACAATCTGATATGAAGTCATCATTAGTGCTATTCCACGGATTAACACCTCTGACAGAAACATATCTGTTTGATCTTAGTTTTTGTGTTCCTGAGATTTTTCTCAAATTATTTCATTTTTTTTTTTTTTTACTATTTACAATAAAATATCATTTATGATTCAGAAGTCGAACATTTTTTGCTTCATGTGCCACTGAGCAACTTTCATAGGAATGAATGAAGGCTCCACATCCAACATCAGCTCTCTTCATTGATCCATGATCACACACACACACCTACACACACACACACACACCCACACGCACACACCCACACGCACACACACGCACGCACGCACACACACACACACACACACAAAAAGGACAAGGTCACATTCTGCTCCACCCTTTACAGTTGCAGAGGAAACTGACACCACACATACACATACACATGATCACAATCACACACACACACTAACAGAGGCTCATAGTCACACACACTAGCACATGCTCATAATTGCGCACGTGCGTGCGTGCGTGCGTGCATGCACACACACATACATACATACACACAAGCTCACACTCAGGTATGAGTGCAGGGTTCAGTTTACTGTCTTCCTCTGTCTGCAAAGCCTTGTGGGAAGTATGACATCATCCGCTCACCTTTCTTTGCAACTGTCTATCAACGGAGACAATGGGGTCATAAGTCAAACCTCTCCTGTCTTGATCAGCGATGTCAGGTGACAGGCTGGAGAGTCTTCGTAACTTCGGTGTAGGTTCAAAAGGTTCTGAGAATCAACCCAGCAGGATCTTATTTTCAGTTTCTGTTGCCTGTGCAGGGATCAGGTGAATCACCTCAGAATTGTGTCCTTACATCCTCATAATCATTTCCTTACATTTCCACCAAAACAGACCAGTGATGAACTAGCTGTCCCAGTTGTGCCTTTTTGCAGATGATATGTTGTTGTATGTTGAAGGACATCGCAACTTTTCACGAGGATGACCCCTGAAAATGTTGACGACCAATGTCAATTTGATCACATCTGCCATATTTTTGTGTAAATACTGTTGGTGTGTTTGAATTTTTCCCTGCACTTCCATACAGGACACATGATAATTGTCATTATCTTCTCTGATGATACTAATGTTTTATGTCCTGTCCTTTGTCCACTGTTCTTGCTGGGTTCCAGTGATCTGAATGGAAACAACCTGACAGTCATCAGCAAGATGGACTTCAGTGGTCTCAAACGCCTCAGAGTCCTGTAAGTCACCTCTATGAATCTGTCCGGTCCAGTGTCCTCTGTCGAGTCTTGTGTCTTCTGTTGTCTTCATTCAAGTCTTGTGTCCTCTTTTTAGTCTTTAGTCAAATCTCGTGTCCTCTGTTGTCTTTTGTCAAGTCCTGTGTCCTCTTCCTACCCTCACCTATGGTCATGAGCTTTGGGTAATGACCGAAAGAACAAGATCAAGGGTACAAGCGGCTGAAATGAGCTTCCTCCGTAGGGTGGCTGGGCTCTCCCTTAGAGATAGGGTGAGAAGCTCTGCCATCCGGGAGGAGCTCGGAGTAGAGCCGCTGCTCCTCCGCGTTGAGAGGAGCCAGATGGGGTGGCTTGGGCATCTAGTCAGGATGCCCCCTGGACGCCTCCCTGGTGAGGTGTTCAGGGCATGTCCCTCCGGTAGGAGACCCCCGGGGAGACCCAGGACACGATGGAGAGACTATGTCTCTCGACTGGCCTGGGAACGCCTGGGGATCCCTCCGGATGAGCTGGAGGAGGTAGCTGGGGAGAGGGAAGTCTGGGCTTCTCTCCTTAGGCTGCTGCCCCCGCGACCCGACCCCGGATAAGCGGTAGAGAATGGCTGTGTCCTCTGTTGAATTATAGCTGTAGCAAAAGTTCCCCGATTCTGTTCCTGTTTGTAATTCTACCAGGGATGCTCTCCTGTTTAACCAGTGGGCCTCAGTGTGACAGTATAAAAAGACAAAACCCCTGCAACAGTGAATAAAACCAGGCAAACATCTGGAGAATCTGATGAGTAAAGTCTTAACAAGAAGACGACAACCCAGCTGCATTTTCTGTCCTACCAGGTGGACACCTGCTTTCAGGTTGTTTTTTTTTGTCAATACTGGGTAGGACAGAAACCCCCGGCTGGATTGTGGCCTTCTGGGATTGGGTTGTGGACTCCTACTTTACAACACTGCTGAAACTTTATTGGCCAACTCATCAGAGAGAGAGAGGAGACAATTGTCCAATCATCTGTGGAAACTGCGCAGGTGGTGTATCTCAACAACTCCTTAACAGACACACCCTTTCACCATAGCTATCCTCACAGGTTCATTCCCAGGTGTCGATGCTGGTTTTCCGTTTGGAATGTGGGAATCTGGCCTGTGTTAGCATGAAGAGCTGGAGGCAGCAGAGTGATCTGTCACTCAGTGGTGACACCTGAGCCGCTGGTTGGGTGTTGGTGTCAATCAAATTTACCACTGGGAAGGTTTATCTGTGACCCCAGGGTTCCACCTAACAGGAAATAGCATAACAGGTTGCCCCACCAGATTCAAACCATAGATTCCGGCAGCCTAAACTTATCACCAGCTGATCTCTCTGCTCCTGTTCCTGTTTTCTCAGTCACTTGATGGAGAACCAAATCAGCACCGTGGAGAGAGGAGCATTCGATGAGCTGAAGGAGCTGGAGAGACTGTGAGACCCTCAGACCAGCACCAGCACACTTCCCAGTTTGAGTCTTCTCAGCTAAAGCTTCTCAGTGTCCGTTTGTCCATTCAGGCGTCTCAACAAGAACCGCCTCAGACAGATTCCAGAGCTGCTGTTCCAGAAGAACGAAGCCTTGACGCGACTGTGAGTCTCAACTTTTCAACTTTTTCCATCCCCGCAGATGAAAAAAATTAGATTTTGACTTGATGGATTAAAACCACAATGTTTAAAAAAACAACAGTGAAGTGGAACTGGGTTCAGAATTCTGTGACTGGGATGCTGCTAGTTCATTGTCAGCAGCACCAGCACCGCCCCTACACTCGTCCTTCAAATATCATTTCTTTCTCTTCCTTTGGTTGCTTTTGTGTGTTTAACCTTCAGTTTAAAGTACCTTATTACTACAGTCTGTCCCAGTATAACCAGTCATTTGCCCTCTGTGTCCTAGTATAACCCTTCATTTACCCTGGAATGCTTAGTCCACACGCACGCACGCACGCACGCACGCACGCACGCACACACACCTTCTGTTTGAGGTAACAGCCTGGCACTGGTGTTTGTCACCAGTACTCTCCCATCAGCACAAAGGAAAGCTGGTGCGTGTGTGTGTGTGCGCCCCGTAGTACCTACATTAGCATCAGGGTCAACATTTGACCCCCCCTACTGGTGGAGTCAGAAAATGTGTCTCAACACGCTTTAAAACTAAACACAAATGATCGTAAATGTGACATTTTTGGGAGTGTGTGGGGGCAGGGGGGTTACTGGTAACCTTTTGAAGGGGACGTTAGCGAGCTGCTAGTCTGATGGACGTTGACCAGCTGAAGTTGAAGCTAGCTGGATAAAAAGAAAATGAGGGACGTGTGATGGCCAACAGCCTGTCCAACAATTCATTGTTGTGCTGAAGGAGCCTGTCGGAGGGATGTTATGATGGTAAACCAGCACCATCACCATGGAGATGACAGCCTCAACAGAAAGGAAAGGCTCAAGCTGGACTCTGAGGTCACAGAGCATCTGAGATGCCAGAGGACGATGATGGTGGCCAAATAGAGGGATGAGGGTGAAGCAGGGAGTAAAATAGATGGATAAACCAGAGTAAACAACTATCACACACCAGAAACAGTTTGAAAGTCATCTGACCTTCAAGAGCAGAAGGGTTAGTGTCAGTTCACCGTAACAAAGCATGAGAAACTATACACACACACACACACGCACACACACACACACACACACACACACACACACACACACACACACTAATAATAAAGCTGCTTTTTCATCAGGTTGTCCTGTTGCTGTGACACCACTGTAGATTTGATGTTTGCTGCAGGGAAACACAGGCTGGTCACAGCTGGACGAGTGTGTGTGTGTGCGTGTGTGTGAGGTCTCATAATATTTGTTCCATCTCTTCATTTTCTGCACCCACTCTCTTTGTCTTGGCCCCCTCTCTCCTTCCTTCCATCTTCCCTCGTTCCCAGCAGAGGGTGAGAAAGGTAAACTTTCCCACCCCCTCCATCCATTCGTGGGTCAGACCCGGGCTATTCCAGATGACCTGATTGGTCAGATGTGCTGCACGGTGACATGATTGATCAAATTAGGAGATGCCTAAGGCATTAAGATCAAAGAAACATCTGATGGATTTGGATCCAAGTGTCACCTAGTGCTCAGAACATGTTCAGTCCAGCTCCAGTTCTGCACCAGTCCAGCTTGTCTAGTTTACATGTTAATATTCCTGTGGACGCACACACACACACTTGTGGTTTTTGTCCAGGTCTAGTCAGGGCTCTTCTGAGAAGAAAAGGAAGACAAAGATAAGGAGAAAGTGATGTTTGGACAGGACATTCCGATTTATCATATGTTCACAGTCAAACTTTCCTTAATGTTCTCTTCTTGTTTTTAGGGATCTGAGTGAAAATGTAATCCAGGCAATTCCACGACGGACCTTCAGAGGTGCCACTGAGCTGAAAAATCTGTGCGTATTTTTTTTTTAGATCTACTTCCTGGTGTTAGATGTTTCAACATCATGAGAAGTGTTAAGCTGTCCTGTTTCATCAAAGCTGTCTGTGTTTATAAAAGTGGAAGGACGGTTAACTCCATAGGAAAAAGCTTATTTAAACTGTGTTTTTGTTCAGTCAGCTGGATAAAAACCACATCAGCTGCATCGAGGAAGGAGCATTCAGAGCTTTGCGGATGCTGGAGGTTCTGTAAGTGTAAGAGCATCCCACCTCCTCCTCATCATGCTTGTTTCTCCTCTCTCATTGTTCAGTTTATGTCTCTCAGCACGCTGAACAACAACAACATCAGCAGCATTCCCGTCTCCAGTTTCAACCACATGCCCAAACTCCGAACCTTGTGAGTCGGCTTCACTGCTTTACCCAGAATACACTTCTGATTTTACCAAACTGTCTATTTTATACATAAGCCTTCTAGCCAAACAGCTTCCTGGTTGATGTGATTTGATTAATTCATAAAGCTGCTAATGATAATGCTGTGCAAACATATTCCCAGCCGTCTCCATTCAAACTCTTTGCGCTGCGACTGCCACTTGGCCTGGTTGTCACCGTGGTTACGGCAGAGGTCGTCTTTAGGCCTGTACGCTCAGTGTAGCTTCCCTCCGTCATTGAGAGGCCTCAACCTCGCTGAGCTGCGTAAGAGCGACTTGGCTTGCTCAGGTGAAGCTCCACCCTCAGGTGTACGTCTGAGCAGCTGTGCTCTCATTGGATGTGACCAATTTGTTATGCTCCCAGGTCATGGCGGCAGCGCCTTCGTCCAGCCGTGCAGCCTGGCATCTGGCTCCTGTCCTCCTATGTGTTCCTGCAGCAACAACATTGTGGACTGTCGTGGGCGGGGCTTAACTGCAATCCCTGCCCACCTGCCCGAGGCCATGACTGAGATGTGAGCTGACAGATTAAAGCTGCAGATTTCAAATCTAGAATCTCAGGAGCTTCAACAACTTTTGTACTTCGTTTTCCATTTAAATGAGGCTTCGTCTGTGTTGAACTACAGTCAGAACTTGTCCTGAAGGAGGACTAATTTAAATGCCTTTCTCTTTCCGTTTCAGTCGCTTAGAGCAGAATGGTATCAAGTCAGTTCCTCCTGGTGCCTTCTCCTCCTACAAGAAGCTGCGGCGCATGTGAGTCCATTTATAGTCCCATCTCTTGAGTGTCTTCTCTGGAAAACCATTATCACAAACACAAACTTTCCACAATTCAGCAGAGAAAGCTCGTAAAACACCACTGTGTGTGTGTGTGTGTGATTTCCAGAGATCTGAGTAACAACCAGATATCTGAGATTGCTCTGGATGCCTTCCTTGGCCTGAGAGCTCTCAACTCACTGTGAGTATTATTACCAATGTCACATGTTATTACCAGTGTCAGATGTTGCACTCACAGTCGGTGCCTCTGTTGCCACATGGCGCCTGAAAGACGAGGACTGAACATAATTCCAGCTGTTCTGCTGCAGGGTTCTGTATGGTAATAAGATCACGGAGCTGCCTGCCAGCGTGTTTGATGGCCTGACCTCTCTGGAGCTTCTGTGAGTCTGCAGGACGTCTTTGTTGTCTCTCTGATGTGCCCCTGCACACCTCGTCACGCTGTTGTTGTCCTCCAGGTTGCTGAATGCCAATAAGATCCACTGCATCAGAGCATCACTCTTCAAAGACCTGGAGAACCTGGTGCTGCTGTCGCTGTATGACAACAAGATCCAGAGTCTGGCCAAAGGCACCTTCAGCTCGCTGCACAGCATCCAAACGTTGTAAGAATACAGCCACATGCGGTTGTAACTGCAGTGTTCGGCTTCACCTAATCCCCATCCTTTTCCGCCAGGCATCTGGCACAGAACCCCTTCATCTGTGACTGTCATGTCAAGTGGCTGGCGGACTTCCTGCGTGCTAACCCAATAGAGACCAGTGGCGCCCGCTGCACCAGCCCCCGCCGCCTCGCCAACAAACGCATCGCACAGATTAAAAGCAACAAGTTCCGCTGTTCTGGTCAGTCTATGTTACACAGGTTACAGGTTACTGACAACAGTTCTCACTTGAGTTTCTGATTGAGTGTTGCAGGTGAACCACTTTTAGTTCACCTACCAGCATCCAAATAAGTCATTAACCATTTCCACCTATTTTCTCTTTTCATGGCAGCCAAGGAGCAGTACCTGATTCCAGGTGATTCCTTCTGTCTGTGTCCAGTTCTCAGCCAGGATTGTGCCATCATGATAAGCTAACATTTCTGTTTGTGCAGGTGCTGAAGACAGGCATCTGAGCTACGAGTGTAACAGCAAACCTGTTTGTCCAGCCAAATGTCGCTGTGAAGCAAATGTGGTTGACTGTTCTAATCTCCGCCTGACCAAGTTCCCTGAACACCTGCCGTCCTTCACCGAAGAGCTGTGAGACACCTGAACACAACACAATGCACCTGAACACAACACTCACTTGAATAAATGAACACAACACACGCTCAAACAGCTGAACACAACACACACCCGGACATCTGAACACAACACACACCCGGACATGTGAATACAAGTGTCCATTTCTGTGTATGTGTGTTGCACAAGTAAGTGTACAATGGTTACCTCCCTATCAATCGGCACCTCCGGCGCCCTGCCGGGCTTGTCAGGATGATCCTTGTAAAAACTACACAGGAGACTGTCATCCAAGATATTCTGCCGGGGAATCCATGTCTGCCCCTCCGGACCATACCCCTCCCAGTCCATCAGGAATTGAAGACTGTGTCCACATTGGCAGATGTCCAGAATACACCGAATTGCGTAGCCTGGGCCACCACCAATAACATGGGGGAGGCGGGGGCTCAAACGGAGGGATCAGATCAGACTCAGACCGGCTTGGCCGAGAAACATGGAAAGTGGGATGAACTCTGATTGATAGGGCAATTTCAGATGCACAGCAGAGGGGTTAACGATGTGGTCGATCTCAAAGGGTCCAGTGAAATGAGGAGCCAGTTTCCGTCAACGTGTAGGGGAAGATCCCTTGTAAAGATCTAGACCTTCTGTCCTGGTTGATAGGCAGGGGCTGGAACACAGCGGCGGTTGGCTTGTCTCTAAGACTGTTGGGAGGAACGCAGAAGGGCAGAACGGACCTGCCTCCACACACTTCTGCAACGAAGCAGATTGTCCAAGACAGAGGGCACCACTACTTCCTCATCCTGGAATTCAACAATGGGGTTGGTACCCCAGGGAAGCCATGAAGGGTGACACTCCAGAGGCAGCAGAGACCAACAAGATGGGCATACTCCACCCAGGGTACGAACAAACTCCAGGAAGCAGGGTTTTGGGCCACCACACACCTCAGGGCATTCTCCAAACTCTGATTAGCCGTTGGAATATGGATGATACCAAGAAGAGGGACTCACAGAGGCTCCCAGCGCAGCACAGAAAGCTCTCCAGACTTGGAAATTGAATTGCGGTCCTCGGTCTGACACAATATCCTTAAGGAAACCGTTGAGATGAAAAACATGTAGGACCAGGAGATCCCCAGTCTCTGCTGTGGAAGGTAGTTTTGTAAGAGGAAAAAAGTGGGCAGCCTTGGAAAAACGACCAACCACAGTGATGATGGCGTTATTCCCGTCCGATTGTTGAAGACAGGTGAAAAGTCCACTGCGATGTGTGACCAGGGGCGCCGAAGGGTGTCTAGGGGATTGAGAAGGCCAGCAGGAAGTTGGTTGGAGGACTTTCCACGGGCACAAACTGGACAGGCCACTATGAAAGCCTTGGCATCTCAACCCATGGAAGACCACCAGAACCATTGCCTATGGAAGTGCATAGTCCATGAGAGCCCAGGGTGACAGTTAAGTCTGGAAGAATGACCCCATTGCAGGATGTCCGAAAGGGCAGAACTCCGAAGAAAGAGTCGGTTAGGTGGGCCACCCCCAGGGTCCAGAGTCAATTGCTGGACCTCTAGGACCCTCTCTTCCACCTGCTAGGTAGCAGCTCCAACAATGCAGGATGGGGACAAGATGGGGCCTGGCTTCTGAACTGGAGGGATCTAGGGAGAGCGAGACAAGGCATCTGGCTTGATATTACAGGAACCTGTGAGGTAAGTGAGGGAGAATTTAAAAGAGCCAAGGAAAAGCTCCTATTGTGCTTGCCGGGAGTTCAACCTCTTTGTGTTTTGAAGGTACAACAGGTTCTTATGGTCGTTCCACACTACGAACAGTTGGGCAGAACCCTCCAGCCAGTGTCTCCACTCCTGCAAGGCAAGCACCACTGCGAGCAGCTCTCTATTCCCAACATCATAATTTACCTCAGCCGGTATCAGTCATCAACTGTAAAAGGCACAAGGATGGAGCTTCGGATCAGCTGGGTCCTGTTCCAGCGCTGACTCCAATGTCGGAAGCATCCACCTTGACCACAAACTGCCGGCTGGGGTCTGGGTGAGACAGAATCGTGCAGAGGATGACAGGGCTTTCAAGTGACTGAAAGTTGCCTCAGCCTCATGGGACCACTGAAAACCATTAGTGATTACATTATCTTGGTGAGAGGAGCCATAACTTTACTATAATTGCGGATGAAGTGCCGATAGAAATTTGCAAACCCCAAGAATCATTGGAGCTCTTTGCGGGAATCTGGGGTGGGCCAATCTGCCACTGCACTCACTTTGGCAGGATCAGGTGAGAGTTGTCCCTGTCCAACAATGAATCCCAGGAAGGCAATGGAAGTGGTGTGAAAGTCACATTTCTCTGCCTTAATGAAAAATTTGTTCTCTAAGAGGTGCTGGAGAAGTAGGCAGACATGCTGTACATGTTCCTCCTTCATTTCAGAAAAAATGAGGCTGTCATCAAGGTAAATGAAGATGAACTTATTTAGCATGTTGCAAAGGACATCGTTAACCAGAGACTGGAACACGGCTGGGGCATTGGTATGACCAAAAGGCAGGACCAGGTACTTAAAGTGGCCCAAGGATGTTAAACGCCGTCTTCCATTCATCACATTCATGATGTATCCAAATTAGATGGTAAGCATCGCAAAGGTCCACCTTAGAAAATAGCCGAGCCTTGTGGAGAGGAACAAACGCATCAAGGAGGGGCAACGGGTACTTGTTCTTGGAAGTAATGTCATTCAGAGCTTGATAATCTATACAGGGTCAAAGGGAGCCATCTTTCTTCTGAACAAAAAAGAACCTCACTCCCACAGGGGAAGAGGAAGGGTGAATCAGACTGGTTACCAAGGACTTCCTGATGTACATTTCCATAGCTTCCAGCTCTCGCTGGGAGAGGTTGTATAGCCAACTCAAAGGCAGAGAAGCCCCTGGGAGGAGGTCGATGCGGCAGTCATGAGGGCGATGAGGTGGCAGAGAGAGAGAGAGCATGCTGCTTACTAAAGACTGCTCCCAAGTTGTGATATTCTGCAGGTACCATGGAGAGGTCAGGAACCTCTGGATGGATCTTGGGTTCCTGAAGAGTAGGAGAGTGCAGAGCGAAGACCGTTAGTGTGGCAGGAGACACTCAAACTAGTAAGCCTACTGGCCGACCAGTCGAACTGTGGGTTTTGGTGGGCTAACCAGGGCGCACCAAGGACACCAGGAAAGGAGGACGCAGGAATAAGAAAAACCTGAATCTGTTCCCTGTGGTTACCTGAGAGGATGAGGGTTAAGGGTGTGGTTTGATGAGTTATTTTGGCCAGGATTTCTCTGTTTAAACTGAGGATGGTCTTGGGCTTGGACAGAACCTCAGTGGGGATGCTGGCCTACGTGACTAGATCCTGGTCGAAGAAACTGTCATCTGCACCGGAATCGACAAGGAAAGACAAAGAGATGGTGTCATGAGAACAAAGAAGCGTAACTGGCAGCATCAAACGGCCGGAGAGAAACAGGGAGAAGCTCTGCTCACCAACACCAAATCTGGCATCTCCTCTCGAGCTGCCTACTCGTCTTTTAGTTTCTCCACCAGCCCCGGTGTCATTCCAACCACTGTTGGCTGCGAGCATCTGGAAGTGGATGGAACAATTAGCCACGGTGCTAGCCCCCTGGTGCAGAGACAGTAGCTTCGATGCTGCCTCACTGTTCTGTAGTTGAACACACGCCTGAGCTCCGTGGGGAAGGAAGGGGTCGTGAATGAATATTGGGCTTTGATTTTCAATGATGGTAGTAGCCCATTGTGCTGCCCTTCCGGATAACAAATAAATGCAATCTTATTTTTAGCACTTGGGTATGTTAGAGGTTGAAGGTCAAAAACTAAGGAGCACTGTAACAAAAAACTAGTGCACATGCCCGCCTCACCAGAATAACGCTCGGGAATGGGGACATGAGGCTCACGCGTGCAGCGGCAGAGGAAGGAATGGAGGCCAGGTGAGTGACAACTCCTGGAGCTGTTCAGGTCGAAGGGGCTGGAGACTGGCCCAGATTACCTTGGGTGAGGAGGTCAGCCATGCTGGTAGTGAGATCCTGGATAGATGTCCAAATGTCAGAGATCTTGTCGTTGTGTTCGAGATGCCTGCCCTAAGCCTCCAAGATCTTGCGAACTGAGTCACCGTCCACCGGGTCCATACTGGTCTGATCATTTTGTTAAGGTTTAGTTTGATCAGGACCCGAATGTGACAGGAACCAGCCAACTAGGTCTCACAAAAGGGTTTATTGAAACCAAAAGAAGCCTGGAACGCAGTGGGGAAAAACACGCTCGGCATGGGGAAAAGATCCTGCTTTTTCCTTTTCCAAAGGAGGGAGGCATGGTAACCTTGAGCAGAGAACAAAAATGATTATAACTCCTGAATCTTGAACAAGAGGGCAAATAACCGAGTCCACATTTACCACAACACTGACAACACGATTAGACACTGGTTAACAGGAGCCTAGGGCCTAAATAGCCAGTTGATTAGCAATAAGGCAGCAGGTGTGACTGTTACCAGCGACAGCTGTAGGAAAGTGGCTCCACCACGCCCCCTGGAAAAAGAACAAAGCAGGAACAGGAAAAACAAACACCAAACAACACCCAGGGCCCTGACATGTAATACATTATGCTTTTCATAGGTGGAGGAGTGGTATTCAGGCGAATGTAAATGTGCTGTATCAATCAATCAATCGATCAATCGATCAATCAATCAATCAATCAATCAATCAATCAATCAATCAATCAATCAATCAATCAATCAATCTTCATTTATATAGCGTCAAAATTGTCTGTGGGCGCTTTACATAATCCAAAAGCCTGACCCCCTTCAATAAGCAACAGCGGCAAGGAAAACTCCCCTTTAACAGGAAGAAACCTTGAGCAGGACCAGGCTTGTGTAGAGGGACCCTCCTGCTGATGGTCGGCTGGGTAGAGAGGGAGGAGAAGAGGGGAGGACAGGTAGAGGAGAGACTAGGCAGAGATCATGCAACACATCCACCCAGAGATACAGCTGCATGTATAAACACCCAAGCGACATGCAAACACTCCATACACCTGTGCACAAAGCATATGTTTGTGCACACAAATATCATATTGTTCTCAGCAACATCGGTGTGACACCTGTGTAGTCCCGTGCTGCGTGGATGTAGGATTGTCTACTAACTGTGTTTTTCTTCTTCCTTCCTCCTTGTAGGCGCCTCAACAACAATGACCTCTCGGTGCTGGAGGCCACCGGTGCGTTCAAAGGCCTGTTGCAGCTCAAGAAAATGTAGGTCACCCAGAGGTGCTCCACACGGTTTCTCCAAAGACCGGGACTAGGTTTGACCTCCTTAAGCAGCATGAATATCTCACAAGGAAACAATGTTGCTTTTGTCCTTCCAGTAACTTGAGCAACAACAAAATCTCGGAGATTGAGGATGGCGCATTTGATGGGGCTACCTCGGTAGTGGAGATTCACCTGACAGCCAATCACCTGGAGTCTGTAAGAGGGAGCATGTTCAAAGGCATGGAGGGACTCCGCATGCTGTGAGTCCCCTTTACTCCCACTACCAGGTCTAAAACTCATTTATTCTATAAAATAACCTTCATACATGTGGAGGAAAAATACAAAACTGCATCTGGACTCAGTTTTTAAGTATAGCAAATAAATAGATTTTAAAAATCTGATAAAGTGAAAAGTTACACTCAGTCACTGCTGTAAATTAACTTACCAGCACTTTTTTGTTGATCACAAACACACAGTGACGCTGTCACCCCCTACTGGACATGTGGGATAATGACGAGTAACGCAGCAGGTCTGCAGTGGTAGCTTTGGTGGAGCTTGTCACCTGAATGTGTGCTTGCGCGTGTGTGTAGGATGCTGAGGAACAACAAGATCAGTTGTCTCCACAATGGAAGCTTCACAGGTTTGAACAACGTTCGGCTGCTGTCACTGTATGACAACCAGCTCAACACCATCCTGCCTGGATCCTTTGACGCGCTGCCCAACCTGTCCACCCTGTAGGTCTCACACACACCCACCCACACGCAACCCCCCCCCCCCCCCCACACACACACACACACACACAGAGTTTCATTGAATATTGTACAACAGTTGTAATTCTGATTTGATACCCTTCATCAGGAATCTTCTGGCCAATCCCTTCAACTGTGACTGCCGTCTTTCTTGGTTTGGGGTGTGGCTTAGGAGCCGTCATATTGTCACAGGAAATCCACGTTGCCAGAGTCCCGCATTTTTACGGGAGATCCCCCTGCAGGATGTGGCAGTGCCTGACTTTCGCTGCGAGGACGGTAAACAGACGCATCACACAACCCCTCACTTACTGTGATCCTACATTAACACATAAATGCGATGGCGTGCTTCAGTAGAATTGACCTCTGCTTCACCTCCAGATGCCACTCAGGATGATGGGAGCTGCGGTCTGGGTCCACAGTGTCCCAGTCAGTGCACGTGTATGGATTCAGTGGTACGCTGCAGCAACAAACACCTGCAGGCTCTGCCCAGAGGTCTGCCCCGGAACGTCACCGAGCTGTGAGTCTGGGGTCACCTATGAGCCACTTCCTGTTAGTGCGTCACATGACACGTGCTTGTTCATCTCCATGTCAAAGATATTTAAAGTCACATCTTCTAAATATTCTGGTCGTAAAATTATTATTATTTTAGTATTTTGAGAAAAACAGCATTCATTGATTTTTCAGCATATTTATTATCATCTGTAACATTAGCCATACATTTCTTATTAATATACTTAATATAATTATTCTTCATGCACGCCCTCCTGTCTCCTCACTTCAGGTATCTGGATGGTAACCAGTTCACCAGTGTTCCAAAAGAGTTGGCAACCTTTAGATTCCTGCAGCTGGTGTAAGAAACCTCTGTTTTGTGCCCTCTGTTAGATCACAAAAGAATCATGATCGCTTCAGTTTGGGTAAAAATATGAACTCAATGTTACAGAAGTGAAACAATGAGTTTTATTCATCCTGATGGATGGTTGAGCAACAAGATAAGATGATAAATTCACTTTGATCAAATGAAAATGTTCTTTATTATCATTAAAACGAAGGTTAAAAAAGTTAAAACACATCATTTTGAAAGTTTCTTTTTTAAACATCTTTTGGATTTCTTTCAGGGATCAGTTTCAATTCATAAAAACTGTCCAACCTAATTAAAACTCAAAGTCTCTGAGACATATCATAAATCTGTTGATGTCAGAGAACAAAATCAAACTGGCCAGAACATCAGTATTTCTGTGTAACTGCGACAGTGTCCACCAGGGGAAGCTGTACGGTATGTTTGCCTGTTGTCAGAAGTAGTTCTGACCTTTGACCTCTCTGTTCCCTGCAGTGATCTGAGCAACAATAAGATCAGCTTCCTGTCTGATGACTCTTTCTCCAACATGAGCCAACTCACCACCCTGTGAGACAAACACACACACACACACACACACACACACACACACGCACTCGCAAACACGTACACAATGGAAGATGACCTACAGTGAGCTGAAGGTCTGTAACTGATGTTTGACTCTGCTCCATCTGCAGGATTCTCAGCTACAATGCGCTCCGTTGCATACCTCCCCGGGCGCTGAGCGGCCTGCGCTCTCTCAGACTACTGTGAGCTTACACACACACACACACACACACACACACACACACACACACACACACACAGTCACTTGTGTGTCACTTGTGTTTGTTTCCAGTTGAATGTTCTCGAGCTTCAGCTCTTTTTCTGTGTTTCAGTTCTCTTCATGGCAACGACATCTCAGAGCTACAACAGGGCATCTTCAATGACGTGGCCTCATTGTCTCACCTGTGAGTCAAATATACATGCACGCGCACACACAGACACAAACACGCACACACACATAGTGGATGAATACACTCACTGACAGAATGAGGTCTCTGTCTGTGTGTCTGTGGTCGCCAGGGCTATTGGAGCCAACCCTCTGTACTGTGACTGTCGGCTCCTCTGGCTGTCTGACTGGGTGAAGAGTGGCTACAAGGAGCCCGGTATTGCCCGGTGTGCCGGTCCAAGTGGCACAGAGGGCAAACTGCTGCTGACCACTCCGACTGACAGCTTCCAGTGTAACGGTGACAAATGATTCACAGAGCTTCATCTAAAGAGTAAACAACTATTGACTGTAGTCTGGTTATCAATTTTCACTCAGGACCAGATCAACATGTGGACATCTTATTAAGACAGTCCAAAAGTGACATTTAATACACAAACCTTTGTAAATATGTGAACGCTGTTCTTTTATTGTTAATATTTCAACTACAACATACAGACAAATGTCTGTGATTACAAAAATGACTCGCCTGAACATTAAACAAAATGACCTGTGTGTGTGTGTGTGTGTGTGTGTGTGTGTGTTTGTGTGTGTGTGTGTGTATGTGCGTGTGTGTGCATGTGTGCTTTCAGGTCCCGTAGAGCCGTCTGTTCGGGCCAAATGCAGTCCGTGTGTGTCCTCTCCCTGTCAGAATCAGGGCGTCTGCAGGGACGACCACACACAGCTGTTCACCTGTACCTGCAAACCTGGTTTCACGGTGTGTAACTGTGTGTGAGTGTGTTTGTGTGTGTTTGTGTATTTGAAACCACTGATTGGTTTTTAATGTGTTTGCCAGCTCTATGATTATTTTTATCTCACATTCATCTGAGTAATCCCATCAAATTACCGTCGTCCTGATTTAATAATCTGGGCATTTGTTTAATGTTTCCGCTGGTGTGTTTTCAGGGTAAACACTGTGAGACTCCAGTTGACGCCTGTGTCAGTAATCCCTGCACCAACGGAGGTGTGTGTCTGAGTGATGAACAGACTAGAGGCTTCAGGTAGACACACTCACACACCGGCTGTTGTCAAACTGTGGTTCCAGGACCATATGTGGCAGCAGCATATCAGCTAATGGTCAGAATGTTGGAGCTGTGACAGTTAGCTGACTATATGCGAATCGTTTTTTCTGATAACCTCCATCTTTTAGTCAAAAAAAAAAGCTTGTTTGTTTTTCTGTAGGGTTTTGGGTGTTCAATAGTGTGACATCTGTCTGTGTTTTCAGAATAAAAAAAAATAAAAGAGTGCTCAGATAAATGAGCATATTCCAGCTCTCACTGTGGCAACAAAAAGATATCTGGACCATAGGGAGTGCTCAGAAGCTACGGCTGTTTTCTGGTTGTACAAAGGTTAGCATAGCGGATAAGTAGCTGCTGCTGATCACTCTTTTGTCTCTTTGTGTTGTTCTCCAGCTGCGCATGTGCGTTTGGTTTCCATGGCACCTTCTGCGAGGTGAATGTGGACGACTGTCAGGATCATGGCTGTGAGAATGGCGCCACCTGTGTCGACGGTGTTGGCAACTACACCTGTTTGTGTTCTCCAAACTACAAAGGTACAACGCAAACCAACGGCTTCATCCTGCTAGCTCTCAGTGTAGCTGCTGCACCTTGATTGCCCTCTGGTGGTAGGAAACACTGAGTCCCACTGTTTTGGGTGGTTTTATCTGAAATGAGGTGCTCAGATTTCTGGTCACATGACTTTTAATTTTCTGTTAAACTGTAAATATGAGTGATTGACTGCTGACCTGTGTTGATGTTGAGACTCTGCTGATGTCACCAGCTCATGATGGAAACTCTTTGATCCAGATATGCTGGCTTTGTTCCTCTGCAGTGGGTAGGAATAGCAGTGTCGGTCACCTTTAGGTCTGTTTTATCACCATTTTTTTCTCCTCTTGTGGTCAGGACGGTTTTGTGAGGAGGTCGACAGTGTGTGTTCTCCAGGTAGGAACCCCTGTCACCATCAGTCCACCTGCATTAGCACTCCTGTTGGCCCCAGGTGAGCACACATACACACATGTGCACACATGGACAGGTTACCAAGAATTCAGTGGTGTACCTTTGCATAACTGTGTTTGTGTGTGTGTGTGTGTGTGTGTGTGTGTGTGTGTGTGTGTGTGCGTGCGTGCATGTGTGTGTGTGTCCCAGGTGTGTGTGTATTCCAGGGTGGGTGGGGCCAGAGTGCAGCATTGATTATAATGAATGTGTGGACCATCACTGTCAGAACGGAGCTCAGTGCGTTGACCATCTGGATGGTTACAGCTGCGCCTGTCCACAAGGATTCAGGTACCGGGGATACTGGGAACACTGGGGACACAAGTTTACATATCCGAAATGGCCACTAGGGGGCCTTTACAGGAAAGGGTTGTGTGTGTACGTCCACACTTGGTTCAGTACAGAGATCAAAGACAGCTGTAGATCACAGGTTGAGGACTTTGCGACCATGATGGCAAACTTGTGTACTTTAGTCCATCCAACATGTCTGTCCTACAGTGGTGAGTTTTGTGAGGTGGCTACTCCTCCTGCTGCTTCCCCCTGTCAGCTGGCTCAGTGCCAGAACGGCGCTCTCTGTGAGGATAAGACGGGGATGGCGGCATGTCAGTGTCAGCCAGGCTTCGAGGGTCAACGCTGCGAGAAGCTCGTCAGCGTCAACTTCATTTACAGGGACTCGTACGTCCAGCTCCAAGATGTAAAGAACTGGCCACATGCCAACATCACCCTACAGGTGAGGAGGACAGCATGGAGAAACAGGTGTCACACACATGCACTGATGGGTGTGTGTGTGTGTGTGTTTCAGGTGTCAACAGCAGAGGACAACGGTGTCTTGCTCTACAACGGAGACAATGAACCAATCGCTGTGGAGCTACATCAGGGTCACGTCAGGGTGACCTACGACCCAGGCAACCAGCCCGCCACCACTATCTACAGGTGCGTATACAAACACACACATACATGATTGATGACTTCAATCAAATAATCACTCACATCTAAACAGACATTTATTCACATGTAAATTTTAAAAACTTGTGAGACACCTGTGAAAGTGAAAAGTTGTGAAACACCCGTGAAGCGGATAACCTGTAAGACACCTGTGAAAGTGATAACCTCTGAGATGCCTCTAAGGCACCTGTGAAGGTCAGGCTGTGACCCTGCAGCAGGTGAGATGCTCTCAGCTGTATGTTGATGGCTACAGTAATCGTGGGTCACTTGAACCAGAGGTGGTGACCCGCTGATTATCAGATGAGGACTAGGAAGCATTGAGGAGCATGGTCAGATGACTGTAGGTCAACCTAATAATGTAGAGGCAGGAACTTTGATTCCTTTTATCAAAGGAACAGCACAACCTACAGTTCTTGGTCCGACCACTGGGGGCTCCATTAGTATTCTTATTGTCACTTGCAGCATGGAGACAGTGAACGACGGCCAGTTTCACACCGTGGAGCTGCTGACCTTCAACCAGAAGCTGAACCTGTCTGTGGATGGAGGCGAACCCATGACTCTAGATAGTCAGGGGCGGAGCCAGGCAGCTACAGGGGAGGTGCCACTCTATGTTGGCGGTGAGGTTTAAGGGATTATGGAGCGGAAACTCTAAAACTACACCCTAGACTTGTGTGAGCAGAGCCTGTTTGTGACCACAGGTATGCCTGAGGAGGTGTTGCCGGCTTCTCTGGGTCTCTCTGTCCAGATCCTCAACACATCCAGTTTCCACGGCTGCATCAGGAACCTGTACATCAACCACGAGCTGCAGGACTTCACCCGCGGCCACATGAAGCCGGGGGTGGTACCAGGATGCCAGGCCTGCCACAAACTCTACTGCGTTCACGGCGTCTGCCGGCCTGACGGCACGCAGGTAAACTTCAGTTACCTACGGAGGAGGTTGTGTTCGGACCTTTACTTTGTCTCTCTTCTGTCAGTTATGGAATTTTTTCATCCTGAAGCTGGAACCATGTGTTGTTCACAGGGCCCCCAGTGTCACTGTCATCCAGGCTGGGCAGGACTACACTGTGATCAGCCGGCAACAGCCGCCCTCTCTGGAGCAGAGGGTGTCACCATGGCAACTGGTGTCAGCCCATGTGCAGGCAGCAAGTGAGTGTTCTGTTATAAGTCCGATCCCTGTGACCCACCCTGGCCTTGATACCATTCTGCTGTCCATTTGCAGGTGTGTTAAAGGGGCGTGCATGACTGTGGATGCGAACCAGTACCGCTGTGACTGTGAGGAGGGCTACGAGGGAGTGCTTTGCCACCTGCGAGGCAGGTCAGCCAGCTGGTGTGGGGGTCTCCATTGTGTGCGGGGTCAGTGTGAGCAGTTGGCAGGTGTGGAACGCTGCGTCTGTGAGGAGGGATACTCCGGACAGAACTGTGACATAGGTGAGGACAGACAGATGGACAGACTGGAATCTCCCAGTGGGACGTATAGACCAGCAAGAGCTGGTTCACCAGTCAGAAAGTTCAAGTGTGTCACCAATATTGCAGATGGACCAGCGATGACCAGTTTCTTGTATCTCTGACCACAGAGCTGCCGTGTGGAGGTGAACCGGTCAGGGATTACCACCGGATACGGCGCGGCACCGCACTCTGCCAGACGGCAAAGCCCTTCTCCTGGTTCGAGTGCCGGGGTCGCTGCGCGGTGGGCGGCGACTCAGCAGCTGCCACCACTTCCTGTTGTGCACCCCTGAGAGTCAGGCGCCGGCGGCTCAGCTTCGAGTGTGATGATGGGACAACGTTCACGCAGGATGTGGAGAAGCCTGTGGAATGTGGCTGCAAAGAGTGTGTGTAGTACCGCGCGCACACACCCACCCACACACACCCACACACATACACACACATTCAGCTACACTGTAGGGATTCTGTACGATAAACTGACAGTGGTCTCACATGAGACTAATTACTAATCCTCGTCTTGCTCACCCTCCTCTTCACCTGCAGAAGGACAACTTGTCTTCCCAAAACCAGCTGTGCTTTTGAGATTATGTGTACAATAGGACCATAGATGTGAATTTGTGCAGGAAACCTTTCTGAAGTTTGAGGATTGAAGACAGAGGACAGAGTCTTCTGCGTCATCGGACTCCACAGAACCAGAGTAGTTCTGTGCTAACCTGGGTACAGCAGCGATGCTAACAGAAGCATCACTGCCTGGCAAATTGTGTGAAGCAGCATGATTATGACATGTCTTTACTGACTTGGGTGATTCTAGAATTAAAACAGCCGTTTTCCTGAAAAGGTCACCACCCCATTATGTGCAGCCTGAAGGTCAGAGGTTCTGTGGTTTGAGGGTCACAACACGTTTCCATCAACTCACCAGATGCCCGTCACCCATTGTACACAGAGGTTATTTATACTGGTGAGGACTGGTCTTCCAGAAGGCTCACCCTTTTCTCTGACCTCTCCTTCCATTTTCTAACCAAGACTTCAGAGCCTCTTTATGATCCAACACAAAAGGTTCTTATTCAGGAAACCTCAGAACAATGACTACCAGCAGGGTCTTGGGGCCAGGACCATCCAGAGGTTAAAGGTTTAGAGTCCACGACGTTCCATCACTGGCCTCTGGTGGTGGGTTCGGGTATTGCAATTGAGCCCCTCCCCCTTTTATTTGAGATATTACAGTTGGTTTGAAACATTGTTTCAGTTTTTAAACTTCAGCTTGTCTTCAGTTTTGATTAATTTGATGATTAATTGCATTGCCATTGACAGCTCTTCCTGCCGCCACCTTTTCAACATTAAGAAGATGCCTGACAACCT
This sequence comes from Takifugu rubripes, assembly GCF_901000725.2. NCBI lineage: Eukaryota > Metazoa > Chordata > Actinopteri > Tetraodontiformes > Tetraodontidae > Takifugu > Takifugu rubripes. The sequence goes on from NC_042301.1 coordinate 8,908,754, forward strand.
CAAACCCTTTGTTTTGACCTGAAATCCTCTCTTTTGGGGCCTACAGCAGCTGTTGAGGACAACGTTGGTGCTGACGTGTGTTTTCAGTCCTGACCTTTGTTGTGACCCGTAGTCCTAACTTTAGTTTTTATACTTCAGATTTGGTCGATGACAGTGATATTAACAAATACTGAAGTTCGTATCTTAGCATGTTTGTCCGTTTAAACCAGTGTAGAAACGTGATGGAGGGAAACCTGTCCACATCTGCAGTAACATTTCACTGCTAAGTGAACAGAAACGCAGCGATTAGTGCATTCAGGCTCTTATAGGGTAAATAGAAAAGATACGTTACCGCTATACTGTAGTTTTTCATATTGTAATGATGCACCAGCAGGTGGCACTGTTAAGCCACTGACTGTCATTTTAGCTAATTTTTACACAGGCTGCTAACATCAGGTTTAACTTCTTTCTTGACAGTTTTACTGTTTTAGAATCTGTATAAAGGTACACAAAACTGTGATTTTTTTTCACTGTATGTTTTTATTCTGAACATTTTTAACTGTACAGACTTAATATAGGCTTATTTTAAACTCAATACAATTCAGAACTGAATCTATAAAAATAACCTGTTTTTGTTTCAACGATGTCAACGTCAACTGTGAATGAATTAACATGTTGGAGACTGGTTCTTGGATCGATATGGCAACATTTCTGGAGCGTGTGGTTGCAACAGAAACCTCTTCAAATGTTAAATAATTTCATATAAAACAGATGAGATGGGGTGAAGTTTGTTGTTGAAGGTGTTCAGAATGTCTTATGTGAATAAGGGTCCTCAGAAGAATATAGATTCAGTGTGTGTGCGTGTGTGTGTGTGTGTCTGTGTCTGTTCCACATGTCCAACAACGCGGCACCATCCCCACTAATGAGCTTCATTATGCTGCAATGCATCGTGCTGGATCGGATCAAAAGCTTCTGTTCCAATTGGGTGGCAGAGCCAGTGAAGGCATCGCCACTATCAGCATCAAAGGCCAGAAAATGTAGCTTTTATATACAGTGACAGTGAGTTATTTATATGGTTGTGAGTAAGCTGAGCATTCATACGTTTTTCTTTTTAACTGATGTAGCTTTTAATATAATTATTTTGTAAGTATTATATCTGCAGAGTGTTTCCATAGTAGCAGCCTAACAGATTGTAATATATAGATAAACCCATGTATTTTATTTTTGTTCATATTTGTTTTATGTTGTCGCTGTATCGTCTGTAGATTGTAGTGCAGTCTGTTTCACATCATGTTGATGATACAGAAATAAAAAGATGAGTTCTTCTTCTACCCTTTGTTTTTAATACACCTGATTTTTCTGTCACTTCTTCCTTTGTCGCTTTTGCTGCTCTTCCTGTCATCTTTGCTCTGACCTTTGACCTCTTTGTGTCATCGCTGAGCCGATAGGAGGTGGCAGCATGTGTGTGTTTGTGTGTGTGTGTGGGGGGGATTGAGGAGGGAAAGATGGAGAGTAAAGTCAGAAAGGATGGAAGAGATGAAAGAGGGGCGTCCCCGGCGAGGTGAAGAGAAAGGGGCGGAGTTCTGAGACTGAGGCCGTTTAATGAAAAGGTGATTTATGCTCCCCCCGTAACCATAAAATATAATGTAAATCCCCATCGGCCTCCTCCCCCGGCACGTTCTGCTGCTTGTGCCCCCCCACCTCTGCAGCCCTTCCCCCCCTGCCCAGCCACCCACCCCCAGCCTTCAACCTTTCTGCATCACCGTCTTCACCACCCCCTTCCCCCTCCCTCTTTGAAGGATAAAATCACAGCAGCACCTTCCCAACCCCCCAATACCAATAAAACCTCCACATCAGCTCTCACTGGAGATCCAATGCCCATACTAAACACACACGCGTGCACACACACATACACTTACACACATACACACTCACAATTGCGTGTGCACATAAATGCACATGTACACATACACACATGAAATGCACACTCACTCACTCACTCACTCACTCACTCACTCACACACACACACACACACACACACACACACATAGAGTTTGTCGGCTGCTCACAGACGATTGATCACATCTGGAATAACTGAGCTGATTTTTTAGTGTTTTATCTCCCATGTAAATATGTAAACATGAATTATTCAGCATTATTTTCAGCCAGCTGATATTTCATAAGTTGTGATCAGTTTTATCTCATTCTTGGGCACATAAGTTGAGACGAGCTGGTGGTTTCAGGTACAAACGTGCCCGACGAACACATTCAGGTGAACCTCTTAATTGCACCGTCTGACCAGTAGGGAGCAGCGTGTGCGGTCTCTGCATGGTTTTCATGGGAAAACATCATGTGACTCCAGTTGATTCCGTCTCAAATGTTGACGTGAGACTTTCACACCCCACCTTTAACTTGACCTTTAACCTTTTGGGTTTTAAAGTTAGAGTGAAAGTGGAAAAAAATCCCTTAGTGTTGTGAAGACCTGACAGAACTGTGACCTTTGATTGCCAATTTAGGTGGATTTGATTACCCTTGACCTCCAAATTAGAGGAGCAGAGTTCAAAGACAACCCATACACACCAAATAACAGCTCATTCAAATTATAATTGTGATGATTAAACAAACTCTTCTTTTCTTTTTTCTCTTTGTTTTCATTCTGCTTTGTTCTTACTTGTCTTTGTTCATCTTTCCCCTCTTTGTGCACATTTCCCTTTCTCATCACCTCCTCCAAACTCATCTTTCCCCCCTCCTCTCCTCACCTTTATTGTGCTCATCTCTCTTTCGTTCTTCTTCTCCCTCTTTGTTCAACCCCCACCGTCCTCGTCCTCTTCTTCTGCTGGTCTTTCTTGGCATAGAGCAGACTTCCTTTTATTGATATGATCATGGTTAGTGGTCTCCAGGTGCTCATTGGATTCACCACACACACACACACACGCACGCACGCACGCACGCACACACACACACACACACACACACACCCTGAGGTGCATTTGTCTTAGGAAAGTGGAGGATGAGGAGGTGAAGAACCCTAAAAGAAAAAAAGATGTAGACATAATTTTTCATTCTCGATTATTTGAAAATGTTAATTCAATCAGAATATCCCTCAAGAAAATGATCTTCACTCCTGTAATTGTGAAATCTTTTTTCTCTGCATAACGTGCATAAAGCAGCAGAAATGCTTTTAACTAGCCCCCAACCTATAAAGGGGAGTCGACCATCAGCAGGAGGGTCTCCCTGCATGAGCCTGGTCCTGCTCAAGGTTTCGTCCTGTTCAAGGGGAGTTTTTTCTTGCCACTGTTGCTTGTTGGGGGTCAGGCCCTGGTATTCTGTAAAGCGCCTAGAAACAATTCTGATTGTAACAGACCCTATATAAAGATAGATAGATAGATAGATAGATTGATTGATTGATTGATTGATTGATTGATTGATTGATTGATTGATTGATTGATTGATTGAAAATGGTTCTATTCAACACTTATTCACTCATTCACAATGAAGAAACTTTATTTCTGCTGCGGAAAGTGTCTGTCCAAGATTAATGATTAAAGGCTAAAGTTCATCAACAATTCCTCCCAGCTATTTGTTGCGTCTATTGTCAAAAACTGACATTTTAGAATACTAAATGACAAAGAAAAGCTGCATCTTTATGTTAGACAAAGAACCAGCGTGGGCATCTATATATTTTTCCTGTCTTTTTCAAGACTGCTGAGCCCTATGTGAGCCTTCGGGGCTTGGTTACCTTGCTCAAGGGCACCTCGGCAGCACTACCAGAACACCATGTTTTGGCCAAAATGGGAATAGAACCCCACCTTTTCAGACGGAGTTATCACCATCTGTATGTGTGTGCGTGTGTGTGTATTTCTGTAAAAAAAACACACATTTGAACCAATTCCAATGTCTATTTTACTTTGTTTAAGCAAAAACAATCACACTTTATCAGATTAAAGGTGTCTTTATGTTTTTGTGGTGACAAAAATGTGATTGCAGAGAAACGTCATAATAAATGGGACAGAATCTATGCATGGCAGCATCAAAAGGAAGCAGAGCCATGTTTTTGAGGGTGAAGGGAGTTAAAATGGTTCAACCTTCCCTGTTTCCATCAGTTCCTGGATTGAGCTTGTTATCAGGGCCGATGGCGCCCGTGTGTCACAGCTATATGCAGCTCCGACGGGCCCAGGGAGACGGCGGAGTGGGGCCTGCCACTAAGTCTTAATTGAATGGAGCTGATGTGGTTCCATTAATCAGTAATGGGGAGTCTTGCTGGGCCCAGCCACCTCACACCACAGCAGGAGGGGGTTCTGATGGGCTCTGTGACATTTTCACAGCAGTCAGTGTGTATGTAGGAATGAAGGGGGGGGGGGGCTGCTTTTGACTCAAGTGTAAAGGTTAGAACGAGCATAATATTTTACATGGAATGCTTCTGCTGCAGCGCTGAAGGACACAAAAGAACCATTAGTGTTTTTATTGCAAGGTTGCCACTCATTCACTTTTCATGCCCTTGTTGGTGTGAAGAAAGCAGAAATCCAATGCAATTGCTAATGTTAGCTTGCTGGGGAAATGGAGGATGGAAATGAGCTGCTTCTTCATTCTGTCACGTTGGTCATGCCATAATTACAACAACAAGCCCAAGCCCTGTGATTGTGTGAACATCAGTAAAGAGTCTGAGCTGTTCCAAAGCGCACATGTTGAACATGTAGATCAAACATCTGATGGTGTTGATGATTACAGTTGCCTGTTGTATTTAATGCTGCATGTCATCTATGCAACTATGAAGGATGGTACATAAGTCTTTGATGTCCTCAAAGTTTCTGCTCCTTAATTCAGGAAAAACCAAGGTCATGGTGTTTGGTCCTGACCCTCTCAGGGATAGATTAGATCACATTATCACTCTAGGTGGTATCTAGATGGCATTTAGCCTCTGTGAGAAATCTTGGTGTAACTTGACCAAAATCTGTCCTTTAACTCACACATCAAAATAGACTCTAGAAGTGCCTTTTTTCACCTGAGAAACATTGCAAAAATCAGGAAACTACTGACATGGCATGATGCTGTAAAGTTAGTCCATGCATTTGTTACTTCCAGGCTGGACTATTGTAATTCCTTATTATCAGGGTGTTCAAACATCTCTTTAAGAAGCCTCCAAGTGATTCAAAATGCCTGGCTCCATCCTACCTGGAGGAACTAGTGACACCTTATCATCCCAATAGGCCGCTCCGCTCTCAGAATACTGGTTTACTTGTGGTCCCCAGAGTCTCTAAAGGTAGAATGGGGGGCCGTCTCTACTTTTAAGATTAGACTTAAAACCTTCCTCTTTGAAAAAGCTTATAGTACAGTAATTCTGTAGTTCCAGCTATTATTCTGAACAGACTAATTATCATATTTTGAGGGTTGTCTAATTATTAGGTTAGCATCTTGGTTATGCGGCCTAGGCTGCTGGGGTCCAGAAACATGATCACCTGACAGGCCTCTGTCACCCATTCAGGGCTTCCTCTCCTCCACTCTCCCCCACTCTCTTCCACTCACCTCTCCTTTCGGTTTCCGGTGAATGTGAGTGACGGTGGTGGATGTGTGGGTGGCGCGGAGTTTGAATTTAGATTGCGGTGTTATTTCTTTTTTTCCATCACTTTTCTATCCTGCATGATCAGGTAAGTTATTTAGTTCTCTTTTATTTGCAGTGTGGTTAACTTTGTGATTGTTTAGTTTTTTCCATGCGGGTAGTGTTTGGGAGGAATGGCGTCCTCTGAGACGCCACCTCTCTCTATCCGCCAAGGTGTGTGGATAGTCCCGCCGGAGGGAAGTGTCAGTGTGGAGAAGGTCCTCCTGGCTGTGGTGGAGCAGGTGGGACATGATAGTCTGTCTTTTGCTTCCCGCATGAATAAGGCTATTGTTGTTTTTCTGAGGTCGGAACCACTTGTTCACCAGTTAGTGCAGAGTGGCATCTTTATCTGGGACCTGCTGGTGCAGGTGTCCCCACTCTCTGTGCCCTCTGTGCGGATCACCGTGTCTGGCATCCCACCATTTATTCCAAATGATCTGCTGGAATTCAGCATGTTTAAAACGGTGAACTTAGCGTGTAAAGACCCTAAACTGAGGCACATCCAGTCTCTGAGGAGGCAGTGGTTCATGATCCTGGACTTGCCCTCTCAGACTATGGTGTACGTACACGGTGTATGCCAGCTCAGGCCAAATGAAGTGTTTTGAGTGTGGACATGTCGGACATAAACGCCTTGCATGTCCCATAAACATCCAGCGGCTCTGCTTGCTGCCACTGCTGCTGGTCAGCAGCTGGTTGTTGCGGCACATGCTGCAGCTTCGCTTGTGGTGGCCACGACTGTGGAGATGGTCGGGGAGAATGAGTATGAGGTGGGTTCCTTGTTGATGCCAATGTCCGTCAAACGGATAATGGTGTAAATATTGGTCCAATCGATTCAGGCTAAAAAAGCACATAGCTACACTTAGGAAGGAGAAAACAGGTAAAACGAAGTCCAAAATCTAATGATCATGCTGGATTCTTCATCTCTGTTCCTGCTGTTCCTCCTCTCTGTGTCATCTTTTCTACATAACACCTCTATGCAGAACATCACCATAAGGACGTTGAACATTAACGGTGGGAGGGATGGACAGAAGAGAGCTCTGATCTCTGAGGTGACAGCACAGAAAAAGATGGATGTGTTGTTTCTGCAGGCGACATGGAAAATGGCTACTGCCCCAGCTGTCATTTAGGAGAAGAGTTCTGGTTGCCAATAACTTGGTCGCCTCAACACAGGCATAAACGCATTACGGTGACACCACCTAGAGGCTGGATAGAAGAGGTTCAAAGGACTATTGTGGATTTCTTCTGGTCTGGCTGGCATTGGGTGAGAGCTGCTCTCCTCTATGTGCCTGTGGAGGATGGAGGTCAGGGGCTAGTGGACATTTCAGCAGAGATGGCATCCTTCTGATTGAACTCAGCCAAGAGGATGCTGTATGACTGGCTCCAGCTGGCTGGACACACCTCGGCTACTGCTGAGGACAGGTGGCCACCTGGGTTATGACAAGCAGCTCTTCCTCCTTGATAAAGGCGGTGGTGATATCATGGGCCTTGGCCCTTTTTACTCTTCAGTGCTGCAGGCCTTGTAGATCTTTATGGTTAAACGGACAGCAGATGCGATCCCAGGTCTCTGGGTGCTCGAGGAGTCATTGTTCTTGAACAGATTCCTCAGCACTCAAATGTTGCAGTCTGCCAGTCTTGGAACCTGTCTGCTGGCTGCACTAAGTTGGGCCACCTACTGAGGGCCAGGGACTAATCGCTGCACCCTCTGAGAACAAGGATAAAGTCTCGTCTCTCCTCTCCTCTCCTCTCCTCTCCTCTCCTCTCCTCTCCTCTCCTCTCCTCTCCTCTCCTCTCCTCTCCTCTCCTCCATCAGATGTGATGTCATGAACGCATTTTCTTGTGTAGTTTCTCTGCTTCTCCTCCCCCCTCTCTTATCCATCTACAGGTATCGTCACCTTCATAGTTGTACGCTGACCCATTCAACTCTTATACCAGGAGCTTGTTATAAGGAATGTTCTTGCATGATCTCTGCCTATTCTCTCCTCTACCTGTCCTCCCCCTTCTTCCCCTCCCTCTCTACCCAGCCGGCCATCAGCAGGAGGATCCCTCTACATGAGACTGGTCCTGCTCAAGGTTTCTTCCTGTTAAAGGGGAGTGTTTCCTTGCAACTGTTGCTTGTTAGGGGGTCAGGCCCTGGGATTCTGTAAAGTGCCTAGAGACAATTTTGATTGTAACAGACACTATATAAATAAAGATTGATTGATTATCCAGCATGAGTAGAACCAAGAAATGGCCTAATCTCCATAGCAACCACACAATACAACCTCAAACAAGCAAGCAAAGGTTGTGGGAGAAGTTACTTCCTCTGCCCTGCGGTGGACTCCTTTTTAATTTAGAAGATCTGTTCATTTCACTCTCAGACACACTGATCTGACATCTCTGACCAGTCAGAACCCAGTAAAGAGGCCCAGAAACCATTATATCCAGGAGCACGTTCTGGTTTAGGGTTAGGGTTGGAAGCGAAGAACTGCTCTGCTGCCTGGAAGTGTTTCTGAGTGTTTCCAGGCTTGTCTTTCAGTCTTTTCTGTTACCCAGTTTAAAGCAGGTGTGTTATCCCTGCAGCGATTGCTGATGAAGATGCGGCTGTGAGCTGTTTCAGCATGAGCCTGAGCAGAAGATAAGGTCAGACCTCCAAATATTCAACAGCGTTCCATGTGAATTCAGTCGGCCATGTCGGTGCAAATGAGTGTAGGAGACAGACAAACGAACACTGCCAGTATCTAAAGAGGCAGCCCTGGCAGAGCCTCAGGCACAGTAGGAGAAATAAGTATTTGATAGTAGGATGACCTACTTCCCGTGCTCTGAAAAGTTATTTGTCTTTTTCTTCCTCCATCGCTGCAGCGGCTTCTTTACCCCTGGCCCTGCTGCAGAGATGGAGCCAGAGATAACTTAAAGAAAATGCAGAGGAGACAAAAGAGTCGGCGATCAGAGCAAGAGGCCACTGATTCAGCTATGACTTCCTCCTCCAGTTGTGCTACAGCAGCTAGCTGGTTGATCTGTCGCCTGCTGACGAACATGTGACCTCCTGAAGTTTAACAGCAAGCACTACACATTCCTCAGAATGGCAGCACTTTAACACTTTATCTAACTTTAAAACTATGTTCAGAAACCTCCCCATTTAATGAAACAAATATCGCAAAATAATATTTTTGAAAATGGTCCCAACCAGAGTGTTGTTCTGAGGTTGTGAGGTTATCAAAATCATATTTGTGTAGTAACATTTTTTAAATCCCATCAACACACCTAGGATAATGCATTATTTTCTGAACTAAATTTAAACGTACTTTGTTCCGTCACCTCTGCGCTATACAGGCAATGCTCATATTTTTCTTTCTGCTCGTATGTCTTTAATGTCTGGGCGATGACCACTCAGGAAAATCAAACCTGGTTGCATCCACTAACTTACATGGTGACAGGGCACCTACAGGCACTAATGTTGTGGAATCAGGAGGAAAACTGAGGGACAAACCGGCACCTGAGCAGAAACCCTGACTTGACCTGGATTCCGCATGTCCTACCAACCTTTTGATAGCATTACTGTATTTTCACGACTATAAGGCGCACCTAAAACACTGAGATTTTCTCAAAAATCGACGGTGCGCCTTGTGTGTAGACTGAGTTCCAAAATCTGCTGTGTGCCTTTGGTAGGTGCACTACGATAAACGCTCTGCCCATCGATTAGCGGCACACCTACGCGTAGGGACCCCCTAAAATGGCGGTGGTCAAGCGACACGCATATGAGGCTTACTTTAAACTACAGGCCATCGAATATGCGGCTGAAAATGGCAACCGAGCAGCTGCAAGACATTTTAATGTAAATTAGTCCAAGGTCAGAAAGTGGAGAAAACAAGAAAGTGAACGAAAGTGAGGAAGACGAAGCTGAGTTCCTGTGGGAACAAAGCAAGGTGGCCCGAGCTGGAAGACCAAGTGGAACAGTTGGTTGTGGAACAGCGAACAACTGGAAGGGCCATCTCTACTGTCACCATTCGACAAAAGGCCAAAGCGATTGCTGAAGAAATGGACATTGAGCACTTCCAAGGAAATCCATCTTGGTGTTTTCGCTTTATGAGGAGGCGGCATCTCTCCATACGTGCAAGGACAACTGTTGCGCAGCGGCTGCCCGCGGATTACCAGGAGAGGGTGGCCATCTTCCGCACCTACTGCCGCGACAAGATAACCGCGCCCAGCCACATCTATGAGGCAGTGGCGGGCAAGTTATGCCACCATATGTGGGTGGATTGTAGACGCATGGGCTATGATACCGTTTTTCATGTATTGTAAGAGCTTTCACAAAAGTCGGCATCAACGCTGAAGCGGAACTGGTCGGTGAGTCTGATTCAGATGATGAAGAAGAGGAATTCGGGATGTTGGACATTGAAATAGTGCAGCTGTTTAATTTAGATACAGAAGATGAAAACTTTGATGGTTTTGTGGCGGGAGAATGAATATTTTTTTCAATAAATGTGTCAAAACTCTGTTTTACTTCCATTGTCATTATTTACTGTTTGTTTTAGCATGCGCCTAAAAATACGGTGCACCTTATGTATGTTTTAAATACAGATATAGCACCCATAACTGAGACTGCACCTTTTATTACAGTGCGCCTTATGGTCGTGAAAATACGGTATTTTGAGGTAACAGAGCTTCACCATTGTACCTACAATCTTTGGTTTGAATTCATTCCAGCGGTTTGGTTTGAATTCATTCCATGTACATCATGATGTCAACCCGAAGAAAAGTCCTGGATCAGCTCACAATGTGAATGATGCCAAATGCTTATTTTCACAACAAAATTTATTAGAAGAATAGTGGTTTTGAAAACAAGGTTCTAGCATCCAGTGAATACTACCTTACACAACATTACAGCTGAATTTTCTTTTTTCCCCCAAATTGAATATAACATAACAAGTAAAATATTTTACACATGCACAAAGACAGTTCTAAACAGCCTTATGTTCAATGCAAAATTTACTTGGAAAAAAGTAAGAAATCCTGATTAAACTTTGTCAAAAAAAAGAAAGAAAGAAAATCAAAGACATCATGAAACATTTCATTATTTACCGGCCTAATTAGACTTCAGATCAGATTTTGCATTCAAAACAGGGAGGGATAAAGTCACTAAAATAGTGCAGTCAATCAAACTAAAATTATTATGATCCTTGTTAAGTGCTCATATACATGGACATCGATACTACAGAGGCCTAGAAGAATAAAAGTCCAACTCACAAGGTACAAAATGAGAATAAGAACAAAATATTGTACATAAATAAAACTACAATGTGAGAAAATATTTTTTTGTCAAACTGTAAACAGATATTGAAAAAATGAGGTCCATTGGGGTGTTTGAAGAACCAGTGTGGAGGTGTGTCTATCTTTGTCAGAGGTACAGTCCAGGTGGGACCAAATTGTGAAACGTTGTTTTGGGCATCCTGAGCATCAGTGCAGCGCCCCCTGGGGCCTGCTGAACTTAAGGAATGAGGTATATCGTCAAACCCAAAAACAAAATCTCAGCAGGGAACAAGCCCAGTGGGACAGAAGAAAACATCTGCTGTTCTACCCAAATAAGGGCCCAAACCCTGGACAACAGTTTTTGGGTCTACCAAATCTCCACAAACAATTGCCAGTCAATCAGAAAGAAATCAGATCAGAACCAGAACCAGCCTTGGGAATGTAGAAAGTAAGAATTCTCAGAACATCATAAACATTTTTTTTTTTAACACAATTTCACCAAAATCACAGATTTGATTGTAAGTGGTACGAACTTTAGGCAGAATTAAAAATACATCCCTGTATCTTCAGACCAGCAGGTAACGACTTCATGCGAAAGGAGGCTATAAAGTCTGCAGGATGCTTCTGAAAACAAGCTAACACTTAGCAACAGCATAGGTGCTTGCAGCAGGGACAGAGCAACTGTCCAAGAGACAAAGAATGAGAAAACAGACCATTGGGATGTGCCTCATTACTTACATCGGCCCAGCCGAACTCTGGGATCTTTGAAGTTTTATTTTCGATGCAACAGGCTTATGTAGTTTTCCCTGAAGTTAAGTACTGAAGGCAGCTCTGTCACATTCCTGTGTGTAACTGCACTGACGATGGAGGGAACCTATCATGGCAGCGCTTAGAACTCACAGATACCTGGACACCAGTATAAATGTTAAAGTCCAGCCACTGATGTGCACACATGGATGAAATGTTTACAAGGTTAGCTCGGTGTAAGTCATTGTTAAGTTGCTGCTCTGAAGCTCACAATGCAGTGGGGCAGCGTCAAGGCTCATCTCAGAGGAAAACCATGTACAGAAACTGAAACACATCAGATGAAAAGCCTGGCCAATCCTGAACTGGGGAAAAGGCCATAAAAGTACTGTAGCAAAGTCAGCCCAATAGCAGACAAATGGAAAGTCAAGCAGTGAGTAGGCATTGAAATAGTAAATGTGAGAGTTAGAAAGACTGATTACAATAATTTAGGGGTACTTTTTTCAGGAATAGATGAAAGAAAATAGAGGTAAAGTAGATCATTGCTAGGCTTCGGTGCAGATTAGGTACCTGAATAAGAGCTAGAGGAGTTTAGTTAGGGGGTCCCTGAGGGGGTAGTGAAATTTAGGTCAGTGTGATGACCAAAGGGAGGTGTGTTTCCCTCAATTCACAAACGTTCCAAACTAGCCCACTGTTCTGTTGAGTTACCACAAAGGTTTCTGAAAGCATGGTTGAAAAACTGAGGAAAAATCAACAAGTGTGAGCTTTTCACCTAATTTCTTACAGCCACACAAATTCACTCACACATACATTGTTACTTTACACAAGGAAAACAATGATTGCAAAAGAGCTTTAGCAAAAAAAAAAACCCCACAAAAGCCGCTGCAGTGACCAACCCCTTCGGCTTTCCTTCCCAGTAAGAGGCTTTTTTCTTTTCTATTTAAAACATCAGAACCTGTCCTGCAAGACCAAGTTTAGAAAAGCGGTTTCAGATTAGCCAGTCTGAGGACTGGTACAGAGGTATGTACACCAGCATGCAAAAATATTCAAAAACATCCGCCATTTCCTGCAAAAGGTGAGGAAGATGTGTTTCAAAAGGACTTGAGTTCTGCGGAGAACCCATATGGGAATCTCTCCATCCTGCCTCCTTCATTTAAAACACTCTTTTATCTTGCTCGCCGTAACAACCCAAAGCGTCCCTCCGCAGTGGCTTCAATGTACAGGCCTGTGAAAAAGTCAGGCATGGAGGATGGGTACAACACTTCTATATACACCGGTCTCCAATACATCCCGCCCCAGCAACCCCGCTGCACCCCCGCAGTGTGACGTCCAAGACGTAAGACATGAAGGCCATCCTGCATGTGGAGGTCAAGTAGCCTTTCACATATATACTGTCTTTACAGTGGCTGCTCCAGAGGAAGCCCCATCCTCTTTTCCCCATTTTCACATAATCAGGCTTAGAAAGACTACAACTACACTAGATCCTACATCCACTACAACTACTCATAATGAAAAAAAAAAAAGTTGCTCCGCCCCTTTGCCCTATGCTACATAAAGGGGAGCTAACAAGCAAAAACATGGTAAGAGAACAAAGACTAAAAGTGTGGGGTTGGTTTTTTATATACATACTGCACTGGACTCCTTTATTGTTTCCCTGAATCATTAACAGAAAAGGCTCATCCTCTTCCTATTCAAGATAAAAGTATACAACATTAGAGATTTGTATTTACATATGCATTTGTGTGTCTGTGGGGCTTGAATATGTATAATCTATGTGCACATATAGACTTTTCATTTTCTTAAATACGTATAGTCAACTTAAGAGGTTAGTTGTGTTTTTTCTTCTTTTTTTACATTCAGTTTTTGACAAAGTTTAGATTAGATAAAGAGGAATGAAAAGGGCATTACGCATACTGGTTTTAAGTGTTCCATGTACTGTTTTTCCAACAAAACCTTCTCTTAAAAGTTGGGAAGTAAGGACAGGAAGATTTTTGTTTTTTTTTAGTTTTCTTTTTTGGATGAAACGCGGTGGTCATTTAATGCGACATGTACACGTAAATATACGTATACATGTGTATACATATATGGGCACTAGGCTACTGCATGGCAAGAGGTGAAGGACAAAGGAGCATATGAAGGTGCCCACAGAGGGTGTTGATAGGGAGGGTCTGACTGGAGGTCATCAAGGTTACATGGATTTTCTCTTCTGAGGTATTCTGTGTTGTAAGTTCTTTTCTTTCTTTTCTTTTTTTTGCACACCGAGAAACACCAAGACGGAAAGATTATCAAAGAGAAAGAGAAAAAGAAAGAGAGATGGTGTCACGCTCCCAAACACAGTTGAAGTCAAAGCTTCCAGCTTTCCTTAGTTTTGACATTTGGGAAGGCAACAGTCCAAGCCTTTCAGATTTCGAGGACCAATAAAATGGACCTTTTAAATTGAGCTCTGCATGAGCCCCCCCTGCTAAAAGTTAGTTTTATTTACAATCTTTGCGGTTTATAAAGCACTGAAAAGTATTTGGCTGAAAATAATGTACAGAATCAGTTGAACGAAAACCCTCTTTTCAAAGACCCTTTTAAGTGTTGATGCTCCAGCTTCATCCACGAGTCTTTGAGGTGTGAGAATCATCTCCAACATTGAATGTTCTGAACTGTCAACCGTCTGGGCTGATACTCTCCAGCACATCTGACCCAACTCTTGTCTGGGCTCTATCGCCGGTATGTGTGTAGCATAGACTTCAAGTCAGGTCATTAAAATGCAAAAGATGTTGCAACTTCAAATATTAGCGCAAAACAAGCAACAGGCAGATCACAGCAGCGTGAGCAAGTTAAACAGAAACAGATTTTTTTCACGTTTTTCCATTTTTAACTCAGCAAACAAAAAAATCAAGGCTGAGCCCATTACTACAAAACATCAAACCAGCAGATGAGACATGAGACATTATACATTAGCCACAATCCTTTAAAATCTCTTTTGTGAAGGGTTCATGAAAGTTTTACCACCAAAAATTATTAACCAGCTTCAAAACATACTGCATGTTTGTAATATTGCTGGTATCATGACCATCCTTGTTGCTTAAAGAACCTTCAGCCCTGTCCTAAAAATGTTGGTTCCTCATTAGAGGAGAGCACGACAAAGCCTCTGTGAAAATAAAGAGGAGGGGGAAGACTTGATGCCGCTGGGCTTGAACCCAATACCAGCAGGCAGCACTGAGGGGTTCTGAAAGGTTCTGATGGGAGCTGGCGGTCTGGGGGCTGCCAGAGAATGAACGCCTCGGCCCTCCGCTCCACTGACCGAAGATGCCAAACAGATGACTGATAGTGGATGAAGGTTACGGGAAGAGGTTTACAACTTTTCATCAAAGAAAGTGACAATAAAATCAAACAGTGTTTACAAGCATGTCAGCGGGTGAAGGGAAGTGCCCAACAATCCACGTCGGCGAGGCAGCTACTGAGAAAACCTCCGCTAAACTGCACACCTTTGAGTGACAGGACAATCAGGATTGGACATTTCTGAGGGCAATCGCAAAAAGGTGTGATGACACAGACCCTCACAGAATACCGAGATGGTTGCTAGCGCTGCTGTGTTTAGCTTTCATCAAACCTGAACCGGCTGGCGTCACATCAGAAGCTTTTAAGGCCTAAAATGCTATGAAATGCTTGAAAAGGTGCCAGACTGGCGACAGAGGATGAAACTATAGTTTCAATAAACAACTTTGCAACTTCTGAAGCGGTCGGCACCCACAAAGATCTCTATGGGCAAGTCCTCGAGATGGACTGAGGTAGCAGAAAATACAGCAGCTTCAGGGTGAACGGACACTAAAGATGCTACGAAAGAGAAACAGAACAAGACAAAGGTGAACAGAGTCCAAAAGAATGTGAGTAAATCTGTCTGTCAATAGAATCTTTATATCTCTTTTTGCACTTGGTGAGACAAATGATGGATACCTTTTAGAGAATGATATCAGAGTTCGATTTGAGTGCAGAGTAGCAGACCAGCGGGTTCACATAGGTGGCTCAAAATCGTCAGACACAACTCCACATAGGAACAATACTGCAAGATTGTCATGGCAACACTCAAGGGCGCCCTATGAAACAGTCCATCATAGAGCATGTTGCCGGGGCTCCCCGCAGGCAGCCACAGTTTTAACTGTCTGATTTTTCCTCTTCACTGAGGAGTGATGTTCTCTCACTGCCCTCTGGTATTCTGATTAACTACAGTTTCAGAGCAGCATTCACTCAGACATGCTGCCTTACAGGAACATTTGCCTGTGGAGGGAGTTTCAATATAAAAGCCTGTTGTTTAACTGTAGTGTGGGGGTGGGGAAGGCGACCTTCAACGGCCTTTATTCTTCTCTACTTCACTTAGATTTCATCCTCGCCCTCCCATCCACCTCCTCAAACCGCCACGTCTATCTTGTGGTGTCTGGCTGCCATCTGTAAAGATGATTTCTGGCAGGTGTGTTCGGGTGCGCGGGGCGGTGGAAAAGCAAATGCCTGCTGTCCCTGCACCCCACCAGGGTGAAACATGGTTCAATGCAAATCTACATCAAACAGATTTGACCCAAACTCACTTTAATTCTGCTTTAATCTAACAGTGCTCATTTTTTATTACCTAAAGTGGTAAAAATGACAACTTGACTGGGGAAAATCTGACACCTGATATCAGTTTTCTGAGGGTCATCCTGGCCTTTGGTGACAGTCGGAGTGTCTGGACTGTGAAGATCAGCTCCACATGTCTCCTCACCAGAAATACATCTGCGCTGACATTTACAGCACTTAATTTCAGCCTCTGCAGCAGACAGACGCACATTTCCATCCATTTGTGGATGTCGCCGTGAGAGCCGTCTGAGGGGGAACAAGAGAATGTGATGGTGGGGGTTTGTAAAGAAGCTGATGTTTTCTTTGTTCAAATAGGTGGGATTGTGTTCACTGGAGGATCATCAAATGTGATGTAAGTGTAATCTTAGACTGCTCACACAGGTCTGGCCTAAACTACACTACAGTCACTTCTAGATCACCAAGTAAGCTTAAAGATCGCACAAGTGGGAGAAAAAACACAAAGGCAAGAATTAGCAGGATGTGAACATGCAACAAACTGATTTTTTTTTTTTTACAAAATGGCGGGGAAGGTTTCCTCCAGAGAGGAAGAAGGATGCCTTTTTCAGATTTTCACAGAGGCAGTGCCCACATAATCCGAGTATTCAGCCTGGCTGATGTTCTACAGGCTGCAGACAAAACACTCCCACTTACTTCTAAAAGAGACGACTCCCAGCTTCATAATTATACATAAAATCTGCCCACACACAGTGTAGCTACCTGATGAGGAGGGAGACTGTGTTCCACCGTAGGTGCATTTGTGTGTGCGTTCTGCTCGTCCACGGCTGCGTGTGCTCCACAAAGTACAGCATTGTATTCACAGAAACCTGGCTTTTAAATAACGTGTCTTTTCTTCTTTAAATAAAACAAAGGGAAGAAAACAAGAATATCAACGGTACAAACGACAACAAGAACAAGTATTTAAACTCACTTCACTGCTTTCTCAGTTAAATCTAAAAATCTGGAAATGAGCTGTACTAAAAATCCTGATTCTTCCTTTGTGTATGTGTGTGTGTGTGTGTGTGTGTGTAGCTAATATACAATCAGCTGCTTCGGGGTGGTCAGACCTGAGGTATAAATGACAACCAGATATGCAGCACGAGACAAAAAACAGAAAATCAGCGAATGGTGATTTCATACATAATGAGTTTTTGCTGTGTGCCGTATCTAAAAAAAACTGACAGAAAAAGAAAAAAACAGTGAAATAAATACATATAGTTATATAGCTTTGTAATTTTATCTTAGAAAAGTACATATTCCTGTGCATGGGATCTTGTTTTAGAATGCAGTGTAAAAGATGTTGAATAGAACTTTATTCCTTTGACAAGGCAGCAGATTAAGGAGGTTAACTTGTCCACCTGTCCAATCTCCCCTTTGGGTCTCTGATTTCTCTGGGTGTGAGAAATCAAATATAAAAATAAACACCTCCTGTCAGGTTTCAGCCTGGATTCTTGTTACATCCCAATGAACTGGACCCCCTCCCTGAACAAAACAGCGATTCTTTCTCAGATGAGGGTGGGACCAACCTGACTTATGGCCTCCAGGCTGAAACCAGAACACTGATTTGCAAAACATACATCTCTGTGGGAAGAACTGGCACCCCCTTTTCCAAGAACCCATCTGGTTCTCTTACTGGTTGTGAATAAAAATCCTAAAAACAGCTGTAAAGAGGTAGGGTGGCAGATATTAGTCAGTCAGACCCTTGACGTGCATCCCTCTGTGGAGGGAGGTGACGTAAAAAACTGATGAAAAGAAAAAGAGCTGTGAAAACTGTGATCTCCCAGAGTATCGGATAACCCTTCACCAGGTCCCAGATAATGTATACATGAAAGTACGAGGCACAGAGAGGAGGCATTATTCTGAGACTGAGGTATTGGGCTTGATCTCTGCCAGCCAAGCCCACATGTTCATAATCTATTGATACGGATCTCAATTACATCTCTTGTAGGTAGTGAAGTCTGCGCCATATTCCGACTGACAAATATTGCTCCCAATCCCATCGGCTCAATCCTGAGATGTTTGCAGTACTGAGAGGCTACTGTTGTATACCTGCCTAGACGCGTGGAACGTAAAGCAACAGTCGGCCCAGAACGACACCGTCCTCTGCAGATCGCTGTCCCAGTTGTGAAAGTGTGAGATAATCGCTTCACTACATTCGTTCAGTTGAGTTTCTTTTAAAAACAGTGGTGAGACTTGATAGCGAGGAGTAGGTGTTTTTTCGGACAGGGGGAGCCGTTAACCATAAGACTACAATCAAAACCAACAAACTGAATGACCAAATGAAATAAATATAGTTTAAATGGCATGCACCTCAGTAGATCAAACCAAGCTGAAAATGGGCTTTTGGACTTTTGAAAGCACAACTAAAATTCAGGACGAGTGAAGATCAAATCAGCAAGTATTTTCCAGGGACATCTGTAGTTCTAGTCCAGGTTAGTAGCATAGGGGCTTAAGTGCTGTGGAAGGTAGCTCATTTAGAAGCTGCGCTTTATGTACCAATCATTCCAATGTTTTCCTTTAATCACAGCCCTCAAAATCAGCCACTTTAGTGCCTTCTTAAATATAGTATTTTAGTCAAAGACGGGTGTCTCAAAAGTGCTTTACTGGAAACACTGATGCTTTGATCCTGTTTTAACTATCAGATCAGTGCATTGTCCTTCGCTGGGTACAACTCCACATGCACAGCAACCTTTTAGACACCTTAAATGCTCAGCATTGTCAAAGTGTTGGATGCATTTCATGCACCAGGAAGCCTGGAATCAGTGCCTGTCAAGGTTTCAGACGTTGCTATCAAATTAAGCTAATGGAGCTAATGTGCATAAGGTGGACACCCAGTAGGCCTGAGAGAACTAAGAATGTATCCAACAGGCACCATAATTATTCTCATATGATTGTGTTCAATTGATTAATTCAAACCTATTTAGCCAGCCTTGCCTCCGAATCAGCCACAAAGCAAGTGGTGCATGCCATTTTTAGAAAATCAAGACAAAATCAAATAAATAAAATTTACAAAACATTTCAAAGGGAGTGAATCATCATTTCATTTGAACAGAGTTAAAAATCTCACAAACTGGGTGAGCACCAGGCAGTATTAGAGCGACAAGCAACATTTCGAACAGAGCCAGAAAGAAAGGAAATATAAATCTTCCTGTGAATCAAAAAGAAGTTTGTGTTTTTTTCCACAGCATCCTCAGAGGGATTTGCTTCCCCTCCTGCTAAGTTGTGGCAAT
This sequence comes from Takifugu rubripes, assembly GCF_901000725.2. Lineage (NCBI taxonomy): Eukaryota > Metazoa > Chordata > Actinopteri > Tetraodontiformes > Tetraodontidae > Takifugu > Takifugu rubripes. The sequence continues at coordinate 8,928,126 of NC_042301.1, forward strand.
AGATTTGGTGTCTCTGGTGATTCTGAGGTGTGGGGAGGAAAAACAACACGACAAAACGACGTAAAATATCAAGCTCTCGACTATTTTTGTCTTTTTTTTTTTTAATAGTGGAGGTAAAGAGTGGTTTAGATCCATGCTGCAGCTCTCTGAATGGATTCACACACTAAAGCTTTTGTCTTCCCCTTCTCTGGCCCCCACATGGCTTCATACCCCCAAAGAAGAGCTGCACTGCATGGCGAACCTTAGGCAGCTTTCCTCCTTTTGTATTTTTGTCTGAAAAGTGCTATTTTAGAAGGTTTGAGACTTGACTTGGATCCCCAATAACAGTGTTTCCCCTTGATTCATTAGCAGGGATTTCTGCTGTGCTGCTGCCGAATTTCTCCCATATTGCCTCGGTGAGGGGCATGTCTTGTCCTCCTGTCTGTAGGTCCTACAGGAAATGACCATGTTTGAAACCCACAGAGTCTGTCTCAGCTACCCTGAGATGAGGTGATTAGAAATCATTCTGAATCAGACTGGCTTTTACATCACCAATCATAATAATTTATAATATATTACCTCTGCCTTAGTCCCGCCTCTACCGACCACCTCACTCAAATGTGTTGCCCACCCAACCCACCCACCATCCCAAAATGAACGGCCCTCCAAAATGCACATTGTTGTGTCTTTAGATGCTGAGGAAGAAGATTCTGTTAAAAATCAGCTAAGTTGCTCCTGTTAGTAAAAAGAAAACAAAACCAGCATTCTTTTCTTGCTAGCAGAGATGTGCTAATGCATCGTGTAGGAGGTACAGAATCACATGGATAGCAGCATAGTTTCACTTTCTGATCCTAAAAGGTCTTCGTCCCACAACCATCTCCAGAGGGGCTGAATGAACCTGAAGGCAGCGCCAGCATTTCAGGCTCAGAAGTGAAACGCTGATGGAGGTCCAGGAGGTAGCATCCTGCTTCATTGCTCCACAATCACATCATCCCTCAACTTGGCAAATAGGGTTTAGAGGCCGATAAGATCTGATTGTGGATCAACATCCACAGGAAATGTTGACCCCTGACCTGATATTAGGGTTGTGACTGGGCTATGGAGACAGACCATAATAAGTGCATGATGCGAGGGCAACAATGCCGAGGTAACCTGGTCTGTAAGCGCCAGACCCAATGTGTAGTGCAAAAGAAAGCAAAAATGAATCAAATAAAAGGATAGAGGAAACAATGTGGAACATAGAATCAGTAGTGTTCACGAAACTCACAAACATGCATCCCTGAATGACTCTTGTTTGTCTTTTCTCATATGAGAAGGACAGGTCAATGTTGCTTTCGTTCACACAGAGATTAGCATAATTTCTCAAGGAGGAGAAAATAAAAAGGGTTTGCGTTAAAGCATCATGGATACCTGGCAGTAGGAGGATGGGGTTTGATTCAGAACCTCGATGAGGAACATCAATGGCATGAGTCAACCTTAAAATTGGCTTTGATATTGACAACTCACTTACCAATTTGTCGCTAGTACTCCATGAGATGGTGAGCAGTAAAGGGACTAATCTGTCAATTTTCACTCATCCTAACTAAATTGGAATAATCCAAAGTCCAAACTGCATTTATAAGCAGCAACGATCAAGGTCAGAGAAAAGGGGAAGAGGTTTTTGGGCTGAGTATTATCAGCATGCTCATGGAAATTTTATCAACTTTCATTTTACAAATGTCTTCTGCCACATTTGTTCGGCCGCTGGTTAGAAGCTAAAAAAATGCTAACCACCGCTCAGGTGATGCTTCTTGAAATTTTTGGATTGGTCGTTTATCTCCATTTTTAAAGAATCCTCTGAATATTATACCTGCATTTGTGCTCACCCAGTTACTGCAAAGTAAATTGGCACAAACAAAGCCCCATCCATTTTCGCTTCTAGTCCTTTGAGGTTTACACATGTGAGTTGATTTAGTCAATCTCTTCTTTGACATTGTCCTTGAGCTCAGCAGCAGCCAGTGGCTGGTCTTCATCTCGCGGGGTTGAGGTTGGTGTGTTTTCAGACTCGGCAGGAAAATCCTGGCCTCCTGCCTCCATTTTCATCATCAGCTTGAGCTTCTTCTTTGGGGGGTTCTTCAGTGTTCCCATGCGCTCCTTGACCTTGTATTCCAAGGTGCTGTGTGGGATTCCATACATGCTCTGAGCCTTTGAAACGCTCATCTTCCCACTCATCACTACAGTTATAGCCTCTTCCAAGATCTCGCTGTTGTACTGACGATAGCGGCCCCTCTTCTTCCTTGGCTGCTTGGAGTTTGGGTCCCCTTCCACATCTGAGGTGGAGTATGCTGGCCCAGAACTTGAATGGTCCAGTTCATTGCTCCAGTAATCAGCTGCCCCATCCAGTAGGCTTCCCAGGCTTCCTCCACGGCGGTTCTGCTTAGGAAGGATGGCTCTCAGCTTCCGGCTCAGGGTGTTCTCAGCACCACCCGCCACTCCCAGGGGACCGTAGCCATACAGCTCAGAGGCATGGGAGTCCCAGGAGAGATCCATGCCCCGAACCTGGGGAATCTTTAGGTCAACAGGAGGTGAGTGACCCTGGTCCCTCTTTCCCTCGCTGTGGTGGGCTTTGGAGCCCTGATTGTTGTGGTGATGATGGAGGGAACCCTTATAGGAGAAGGGTCCATGGTGGTTGTGGTGGTGATTTTCCAGGAATGTGGGCAGGTCTTTGAGGTCACTGAGGGCCCCGCTCAGTGCTCCGCTAGCCTGTTTAAGCTTTAGCAGGCTATCAAGGTGAGCCTTGCTTCCCAAGAAAGAGGAGGAACACTTTTGGCCAAGCAAGGAGTGGGACTGCCCGTGATTAAGCAAGCCGGCTGCTTCCAGATTAGCCAATGAAAGAGCAGCAGGCTGGCTGAGGAGGCGGTGCTTCTGGCTGAGGAGCTCCTCTTTAATGCGCAGTGAGCGGGCCAAGGGTGGTTTGAAGCACTGGGAGTTAATGAAGGTCTCCCTCAGTCCGTCCTGCAAACTTCTCTGAAGCAGGACATCCTCCTCATCTGCCTCTGACAATGTCTGTTCAACTTTGGGGGAATGTCTGGATGAAAGAAAGGAAATGGTGTTAAAAGTTTCATGAGATATACCAGATGGTTTTGATGTATTTGACTTTATATACAAACTTCTGACAGTTTGTAGATGAAGAATCAATGATCAGTCTGTTTATTTTATAGAGGAATAAAAGTGATGTTGTGAAGACAAAAGAGCCAAAAAGCTGCCTGTTTTTTCAAGGGCCTCACGGATATAGAAAATGATTAAATCAGTGAAATTGCTTTTCAGTAACAAACAAAATAAGAAACTTTAAATTCCCAGTTTATGATCAAGAAAAATGCTCTTTCATCACATGTGTGGTGTCACGCAAAGGACTTGAAATGTTCTACAGCCTGGAAATGTCAGAGAGCTGCTGGTCCAGAAGGGAGAAAGAGAAGAACCTTTGCACTCATGTCTGCATTTACTTCTTATTTGTGCTTCCTGTCTCAGCTGCTGGAATGTACTTAAATACCCCGATGCAAAGTGCCTCCACTACAGATGCTGCCTCCAATGGTCCCACTATTAGGTTACTATGGCAACAAGCCCTTGTAAACGCTCCCTTGGGTTCAAACAGAAAATGGTTTGTCCAGTCAGCGGATTGCTCCAGAGAGAAGATTGTTGATGGGAATAGCATGTCTCTCCACTGGAGATGTGTTCTGGTAAGCACCAGAGAAGCCCACTGTGCCGTGAGGGGGGCACACAGCTGGAGATTTAAGACCGATTACCACAGTGGGAGGTCTGGAGTACAGTGACAACAATACAGGGTTAATGAGGGGCTTTGGATCACGTCAGCTTCCACTTGTGGAAGGAAAAGACGTTAGTTTCAGCGGCAGGAAGACCTGTGTTCTCCTGGAAACAGCCAGGAGAACACAGGTCTTTCTGACTAGCACACAGATGCAGCGGAAATGGATTTAAACTCCAGTAACCTTGACCCCCCCCTCATATTAATATTACATGACCTGATCATTAGACGCGCTCACTGAGGCACAGGGCCCGGGGGCATTTGGAGCCTGCAGGGGGTGGGGGAGGTTAGTGTTCTGTCCTGACAGGATCGAGCTGCTTCTGCTGCTAATTTCATACTTGCAGCTGTCTGTTGTCTTTTCATCTGCAGTAAAGAAGAAGCTCCACTACAACAACCGTTGGTGAACACTGTGTATACAACGCCCCCCACCTCCTCCCTGGCTGTATCAATGTGGCAAATCACTGCACCAAACTCAGCTTTACTCCAGCGGTCACCTGGGATTAAATGTGCTCAGTTTATAGAGCACGTTGAGATGTTCTCTAATGTCTTGGTTTCCTCCGCTGAAGTCAGTGTTTGGGGCTGCTCAGCTTATTGAACCTCTTCTAATCCATCTTTGACCTACAGATCAGGAGTATTCCTGGAAATGGCAACTGCGATTAGTGTCGATTGTTTATTCCCTCTTGCTGCGAGAATTCAACATGATTCTGTCTATTCAAATGTAGCTTCAAGGCAGAAAACACTTCATCAATAAATGGGGAGCAAAGCGCTGAGGGTCGTCAATAACGGCTCCGACTGGTGGACAGAAAGCTAAAACCTACATGTGTGTTTGGTGACTTGTACTTGCACTGAACCTTGACTCCAGGAGTAAGTTTATCATCAGCACCTGAACATGAGAAGGTAGATTGTATAGGACTACAGCAGCGATGGCATCGATTAGCCTTTTGATTGTGTGTTTGTGGGAGAACCAGCACATCCCAACACACCAGCCATTGGTTTCTGATGTTCCAATTTGCTTGTGAAATCGATTATTTGGGCATTTTTTAGATTTGACAGCATTTTTTGGCAGGACTAATCAGGATGTGACCACATGATGGCCTCAGGAGGACTCCCAATATCACAAGAGCTGACTACCAAAAGTTTTAGTGGTCCTGTCAACTTACCCTTTGATCCCAGATGCAGAAGACAGGCCGGATGAGGGTTTGTCGTTCTTCTTAGTGGAAAGATCCAGGACACCGTCTGAGGGGTAACACTTTCTTTAATGCCTCACAGATTATTCTTGTGTCATTACACAACTGATTTAAGCACAGTTATAGAATTATGGAATGCATTTTGCAGCTCAAACACATCATTTAGTTGACAAATGATGTGTTTCTCATTTCTAACATTTCTCTTTTTTAGAGTTTCAGTAAAACCAGAAATTCACATATGACCACAAACAGAAGAGGCTTTTTCTGTGTTTTGTCAGTGTAATCTCTAGAGTGCAGCTGACCTTTTGACCCTAACAATACAGCCCCACATGCCACCATGCTCACTAATCTTCAGGGATTTTTGACATTTAATCAGACCAAAAAGAAAAGATGAGGTGATATTAAAATGGAAACTGGAGCGTGAGGATAGTGGCGCTGATGAACTGTGTTGGTACCAACAGTTGATGACAGATTTAACCTTTGAAGAAAGGTCCAAAAGAATAAATGTGTTCTCACCATCTGCATAAATGTGCGTCTGTGGCCATCAAACAGTATCACAATGATCAGATCAAACAACACCATAAGAAGGATACATTTTCTCCAGAAAATGATGCTTTTTTCACGGGACAAGCTTTATTTTCTCGTTTTACTGCTTCTCGGAGGTCTCTGATGTGGAGAAAATCGTACTTATGGACCGTGATTCTTCTTTGATGTGTTCATCGCTGATCTAACATTCTATTCAAAATCAACATTTTCATTTTAAAATGCTGATAAGAATCAAGAGTGTCATTTTTTTAACTGAATCCCACCTACAGTGATTTAAATAAGTGTGCATGACTGTACATGTTTGCACCAGCTTTGAGCTTAATCTGAGTCCAAAAAGTCTTAAAGGTGCTTTTGCGTGTGTTTGGATTTGCATGTGTGTGTGTGTGTGTGCGCGCGCGTGAATGTGAGTGAGCATGAGGCTGATGTAAATACCTAAATCTTTTTGTAAAAATTAAGGAGGCTTACTGTAAGCAGATTCCAAAAAGCTGCTGTTAAAGTGGGTGAGCGGTCACATTGCGGTTGAGGACTTAAATGAGGAGCTGCTGCTTCAGCTGTGTAATTGAAACATGGACCCCTGCTGCTTTGGTTTGATTAACCAGGATGGAGCCTCAACTACGTGTCATAGCTCAGCCTAACACAAAAGCTGCCGGACATACAAGGACTGACTGAAATCTGTACACACTGTGTGTGCGTGCGTGCGTGTGTGTGTGTTCACTTATGTAATGTAGCAGTACGATAACAGCACTACTTCCTGGAACTGAACCCTTGTTTGTGCTGGATTTCAGACTTGACGGCCAGACTTGAGGGCAGGTTTTAGAATGATTTCTTTTGAGATAGAGATGTGTGTGCGTGCATGTGCATGCATGTTGCCCTCACCCTGCTGACATGGCTCGGGCTTGTCCTGGTTCTTTTTGACGGACAGGTCCAGTGGGCCGTCTTGATCAGCCATGAGCAGCTTGCTAAGGACAGGATTCTGTGCAGAAGCCACAGCCGTCCCTCCTCCGCCATTGCTGGTTCCTGTACCGTTGCTGAAGGCAGAAACTGAGGCAGTAGCAGCAGAGGTGGGGCTGAGGCCCGGCCCGGGGGTCGAGGAGGGAGAGGAAGAGGCAGACGACGGAGGAGAGCTAGACGTGGGCAGAGGGCCAGTGGGAGAGCATGGGGCCGGGGCCAGAGACGCAGTTCTCGGCAGGCTTTGGTCCTTCATGGTGCCGTTGGGCAGGGGCAAGTCGTCCTGAGTAGTTTTTGAGGTATATTCAGCAGCGAACTGGTGGATCATTCGCTGCATGATCTCACGAGCCACTAGAGGAATGTAAGGTTCTGAGAAACGTGAAAGGTCTGGAGGGAAGTGAAACAGAAGAGTCAACAGGTTAACATGCTGTCAGTTATTGCCAGGTTCACTTTATTCATCCCATTTTATCCTGAAAATCTAATCCTAATGCAATAGTGAATTAATCCAAAAATCACATGGAAGCAGCCTGTAATCCTGCCCATGATATCAGTGGTTACTGTAGATTGCTCCAAACATCTCCTCCGAAGCCACTTGCTGTTGTTTTAGTCAGGTGTAATGTGAACACCACTGTCTCAGATTAAGAAGGTTATGGGTTTGATCCCCAGATACATCAGGTTCTCCCACCTTCAAAAGCAGACTGAGCAACATTGGCGGCTCCATCTGCTAAAGTAAACAACAGTACAATGATGGATACATAACTCCTTCAGCTAGCAGCTTTGTTTCCAATTAGCAACAGTTGTTCCGGGCCTGTGTGTGACCTGAACAAGTCTCTGCGCACACCATTTTCATGCAGAACTGATTACAGCAGGATTGGAGCATATATCATTATTGAGCAATGACAGCAAAGCTCTGAAAAGTTGAAGACACACCACCACTGAACATATTGGAGTTACTGGCTTTATGAGGCTTGATCATTTGTACCATTAAACGTGACCTTGTTGATGCGATGATAAAACCGTTAGCAGCTCATCGGACCTGTTGCGTGCAAAAAAACAGGAAGTGGCTCGATGTCCCACCAGGAAATCTCAGGGAAGGTAAAGTGTAACTGCATCTTAAGTGAAGCTACACAGGAGGAAACTCAACACTGATGTCCAGCTCAGAGGACGTATCTCGTTTGATCAAAATAGGAATAAAGACCGTAGAGCTAAACAAGCAATAGAATAAGTGTCAGGCAGCGCTGCCTGTTGTGGTGATTGATTGGAGGTAGTCATTGATTGGAAACACGTCTGATTCCTCCCTCTGCTTTCTGGAAAAAAACACAGCCAATGGACTGGGCTGGTTGTTGTAAGATGGCCAACTCCCAGTCTGATGCACAACAATAACAGCAGCAGCAGCAACAATAACAACAACAGCAACAAAGACAACAACAACAGCAGAAACAACAACAGCCTTGACCTCATTAAAAACCTTTGGAGCACAGATATCATGTATGTTTATACAGTTATTGGGTTGTTCCATAACTAGAATGAGCCTGTTTTATCTTAGTTTTTAGTGTGTAGTAGTGTATCTGCACACTGTAACAGTAAACCTAACTTGAGGGGACAAATAAAGTTGAATTGTTCACCTGGGCAGGTGTTTCTGTCCCTTCTGCTGCTGCGGTTTGGCCTGAATGATGTTAGCTTTAGCTCACTAACAACTACATAACACATCTGTGCTGGTGTTGAAACAGTAAATCCATCCCCACGTGTCACTGATAAGCATCATAGATAGCTGAAATCTGCACTGTAATGTCGCCATGACGACGTGCGGGCGTGTGTATGGTGATGGGACACTGTGCTTTTATTCTGAAATGATGTTGGCCTGATTGGTAGTCTTCAGAACCCAATTCTGGACTGTTCTGTCTGTATTCAAGGACGAGACATACCTGACTACTGTTTGTGATGGATGATATGTCTCATGTGACCTGGACATCAATAATAATTGTTAGTTTAATTAACTAGCATTAATGCTAGTTGAGTGTTAATGGTTCTGATAGCACACAAACTCCATTAAGATATTTGGAGACCTTCCTGCTTCTGAATGGTCCCCTGATATCCAGTTTTCATAGTTCCAGTTGGTACTGGTGTGAACCTCCTGATACATCCTATTTGGAACTGTCTAAATGAGGCGGCTGCTCAGCAAGCATGTTCCTACAGCCTTGATAAGTGGGTCGGGCTCTCTGGCCCAGATATCCAGACTCTGGTCTAGCTGTAGGGCCTGGCTTGACATATTGAAGATATTGAAGATGTGATAACTGTGATAGTTCATAGAAAGACGACAGTCTTTGGTTCTGCAGTGGAAATTAAGAGTAGTCCCACAATCCTGGCGGCTCATTTTTTGTTAAACTCCTGCAGAGTTGATGAGTTCTGCAAAAAATCCATCAAATGTCCTCAATGGACAGGTTAAAATGTTCAAACATCTGTGTCAAAGTTCAAACATCTGTGCATGTGTGTGTGTACCTTTTCTGTGGAATACAGCATTGAGGAACTCTTGGGCCTGTCTCTCCAGCCGGCTGATCCGAGACTGCTCCTGTTTGAGGTCTTCACACTCCGACAGCACCAGGCAGCCTCCACCCTTCTCTGCTCTGTGTTCCTGCACACAAACAGTGAGTAAATAAACCATCACACACCCTCAAGCACCAGTCATCACGTCCAGCCTCCAACGGTTATGCTCACACCAGTAATGATGCTGCTTCCACTGAAATGGACATCTGCAGGAGCACAAACTGGTATTATTCATCTTGAGAAAATGTGAGAAAAGCTGCTTTTATTATTTTTATTTACTTCTACAATAAATATTTCATATTTCACAAGGATGTAAACAGAGACAAAAATCACTGGAAGAGAAGTGAGGTGTGGCCCAGGGTGGTCTGGTCCAGATTGGGTTGGCTCAGCTGGGTCTGCTCTGGTTCAGGTGGGTGAAGCCCAGGTGGGTTTGGCCAATGTTGGTCTGGCTCAGGCTCAGGTAGGTCTAGCTCAGGTCGTTCTGATTCAGGTGGGTCTGTCTCAGGTCGGTCTGGGCCAAACATTTCGTCCACGCTGTCATAAATATCTGAGGTTAAAAACCTGAACTGGACTCTTCTGAACTATGGCCATGTTCAAAAAGCAGGGAACCAAAGACCAGCTCAGTGACCATGTTCTGATAGTTGAGGTGGAGAACCAGAAGAGACAACAACGTAATTGAGAAGAATTAACACTGTAACAACTTGTGACGCTGCTCCATCTAAAACAGGAGTCTCAGTGTGTGTGAGAAAGCTTCAAAGGGAGGTGAGTGTGTGTTTTAAGGCTTCAGCATTGCCGATCTGCTGGTGGCTGGTGTGGTAGCGTCAGATAGATGAATCCATGCTTCCCACCCACAGAAGCTCCCCTGGCATTTCACAAACTAGCAGAAGGTAATGATGCTAAGATGGAGAGAAAGGGATGAATAAAAGATGAAAGGGCGTGGAGGACACATTAAAGCCACAGTAGGTTCTGGTCAGGATATTTTCACACATGAAAGGATTAAAACATTAAGTGAGCATCAGAGAACGCAGCTAAAGAGACCCGCTGTAATCAGCCCATTTTACTCACTGTCATTCATTTCTGTTCCATTTTTCTCTTTTAGGTCTGATTATTTTCGGATTTTACACCTACATTCGACACAAAGGGCAGTAGCACAGTCGGCTTCATTGTTAGCATAGCTTCATTAGCATTAGCAAAAATGGACAGATGGGTTGGGGGGAGGTGCTCATGGCACAGATATGTTTTAGGAGACAGATGGGTGACTGCAGAGGACAAACTGAACTACGCTTCCTCCTCTTTTAGTAAAATTAGTCAAACGGCCTTATCAAGAAATAAAGAAGACACAAGGACAAAGAAACACAGGATGAAAGAAGGACCAAACTCAGCTGAAGTTTGGAATATTAGAAAATGTGATATTTGGTCTCTGGGACCAGTCCTGAACCATCGCTTTGGCTAATTGCTGCCAAGTTTGTCCTGTGCACCTCTCACCGGTTTCTCCAGTGTCCCCAGTCTCCCCAGTAACATCAGTCTCACCAGTGTCTCCAGTCTCACCATTGTCCCCAGTTTGTCATTAAAATGGAATAAATTTGTAAATTGCCAAGGAGGGGCTAAAGTGAAGGCTCTTACCTTCACGTTCTCTCGTCTTAAGCAGCAGAAGAGACAGTTTCCATCAAAGGACCAGTCAGACACTTCCTCTGGCTCGCAGTCTGAGACACCAAAGAGAAGAGATTCAGATTAGCCTGACCCCTCCAGACCAGAGAGCATCGTTACACTTTATATTGTCATTAAATGAGTGAGGAACTCATTTGGTTTCCTCTGAGGTCCACAGATGAGCTTTAAAACCTGCTGAAGATGAGCTGAGAAGCCTGTTCTTGTGCTTCAGAGTAGCAACAGAGAGGAATTCAACCAGAATGTTGCCCTTTTAATTACAGCACTAATTAAATTACCGCAACCAAATTACTGCAACTTCAGACATGAAGGACGACACATCAACTAACTGCTGTGACTGACAGATCAGCTCAATTCACTGTTGAGTATCACTGCGTAAAGAGCACCGAACACCTGAACAACTCTGTGTGTGTGTGTGTGTGTGTGTGTGTGTGTGTGTGTGTGTGTGTGTGTGTGTGTGTGTGTGTGTGTGGTCATGCCCTAAAGCCTTATTTGTGAAGAACTAATTAGGCTCCTCCAGGGCTGCGCTGGTGTTAAACATGTTAGGTGGGATGAGGAAATTTGCTGCTGTCTCCTGGCGCTTTAGCTGCTACACATCACAGAGATGGGCGGAGCCTCTGAATCCAGGGGAGCTTCTCAGCATCAGCATTTCCTGTTTATTAAAGTGTAACTTTAGTTGACTGTAACATACCGGCAGTCAGAATCACCAAAGATTTGGCTGCAGGCTCAGTCCTGATCAATGCGCCTGATTACAACATTGAATACTAATGTTGAAATGTTGCGCCTAGTCTGTTGGACACACACACAGTTGTCTTGTTAATGTGCAATTGCACCAATTTAGAAGCTGGAGGAAGATATTGACAGTGTTTACATGAAGATTTAATGTGTTCCTGTTTGTTTCCATAGAAGTTAATGAAGCAGGCTGTTAGTTCTGCTGCTGAGCATGAAGGTTGGCTAAAGGCTGCTGACAGATGATCAGTTCAGCAGGAAGAGCAGAAAGCAGAGATAGAAACAGACCTGCCTCCAGGCTCTGGGAGGGTCACGTGACTCTAGGACAGCACAGTGGTCTCCAAACCAGCAGACTGGCTGTACTGGAGTTTCTCTGGTTGTGACTCTGTAACTCTGTAATGTAATGAAAGTGCAGATGTTGTGTTTCCGCCCCAGTGTTTGTGGTAGTGTTTTGGTAAATTTACCTTGGAAAAGGGTGAGGTCTTTGACTAGTCCTGGCCCAAACAAGCCTTCCAAGATGCTTTCAAAGCCTGTAAGAAAGAACAGAACCTTAAAACCCAAATTATGCACACAAACACACTACAGCAGTGGCTGATAAAACACACAACTCTTTTATCAAAACTGGCAACAGGTAAATTAAATACAGGGCAGCTTTATTTGTGGACTTCAGGTAACTACACACACACACACACACACACACACACGTTCATCTGTGTACTTACAAGCACTTTCATAGATATAATGCATTCCCCAGCTCTTGACCCCACCGTGACCACTGACCCCTGGCCAAGGGCCCGCTGAGCCATCACAGTACCTCTGTTTCCTGGACGATAACATTAACACAATTCTAGAATTGACAGTCTCAACAATCTCAACACTCTTTTATTAAAATGTACCACCCAGAATCTGACTGTATGCTGACCTTTAAGGCCACAGTTTTACATGGGAGGCATTATCAAGCCACAACTCATCAGATTCAGACACTAATCTGAACCCCCTCAACCCCAACAATGACCTCATCCTTAAACAGTCCTCTGATGTGAGGACCAGTCAAAAATGTCCTCTTTGCTAGGAGAATGCAGATCTTGGTACCCAGTATGTTGCAAATACAAGAACATGCACACGCACACGCACACACACAGACACACACACACATCCTTGTCTTTCTTTCTGCTCTAAAGTAAATTGGAACTTTTCTTTTAATATAGCAGGCTGCTGTCACTTTAGATTAACTGTAAATATTCTTATGCTTCTGTTGCTTGGCAACTGCATACAGAGAAAATAAATACATATTCAAGTTCTCAACCCTACTCACCCTCAATTAATTGGAAATGGAGGAAGATAGAGAGAACCTGTGACAAAGACATGTATGTCTTTGCTTCAAGGAGAAATGTTGAGAGAACACACAGAGTTGTGGTGACCCCACGTTGGTCCTTTAAACTACAGGAAGAAACAACCCTGATGAGCTAGGAGTTAGGAAGCCATAGCAGATCAGGACCAAGGCTAGGAGCATCCTCATGAAGGTTCTTAACACAAACATAAACACAACCAGGATTCACATGATCACCACAGCAATACCCACCGGGCCTGTCTGCGCAAATGGTACCATGACCAGCAGTGGTACCATGACCAGCAGTGGTCAGCTCAGCATGGAAATGTGAGTGAGTGAGTGAGTGAGTGAGTGAGTGAGTGAGTGAGTGAGTGAAATCTTTCATGCATTCTTTGTTTGATCAGCTTGTTTTGGCATACTGCCAAGTTCATATTAAGTTGGGTTCAAATCCTGCAAGAGAACTTGGTATTATGTGCACAGATGTACATGCACATGCATTTGATGTGGTGGACAAGGGCAGCTTTTATAACTAAAAGCCCCAATCTTCAATTTTCAGAAGCTTTGAGCTGTGTTTGCACAGATTGATCATTGGGTGTTGGGGAGAGTGTTACAGTGGTGGTCGTGGTGTGTGCGGGGTTATGGTTTGGGGTGGGGGGTAGGAGCTGTGGCACTGCAGCCTTAAGTTAAACTTGGTGTAGCTTGCACGCCGTGGGGCCCCAGTACGGAGGCAGGGGGTGTTCCTGATATTTGACACTTGGTTTGGATGACATCACCAGACGAGAAAGGCTGAGCTTCTGATTGAACAAATGATATCGAGGATGTGATTGGACAAATGAGGTAACACTGACCAAGTGAGCCGGGGGGCAAACCACTCCAGAATGTAGGTCATCAATTCAGTCATGGGCCCAAAAGCATTTACACATGACATGTCAGAGGGAGACGACACACACATGAACACGCTCGTGCATTATGGAGCATGAGATTCATGGGTTTATGTGTAAATACACGTGACTCTCGACAACCCCCCCCACTCCCTCACTTGAGCACACACAAAGTGTCCCCAATCTCTGAAAACTGTGTGTGTCACTTTGTTTCACTTCAGCAACGCAGCCCAGCACCAACGCAGAGATGCACAAATGTGCCCACACAGATACGCCTCACGTGCACAAAACGACCACAAATTTGGCTGATCCATGTGTGCACTTGAAATGAGAACACACACATCCTGAATGCCCCTCAGGGGCCAGGAATCATTGAAGGGACTCAGCTAACTCGTGTAGGAGAGTTCCTCCAGGATTACTGGCTCAACCCTCTGAGAATCTGAGGTGGATCTGATACACAAATGATGACGGTGATGATGATGATGATGGTGATATTGACGATGATTCTGATGGTGTTGATGATGGTGATGATGATTATTCTGATGGTGATGATGATGATACTGTATAGTGTTGATGATTATGTTGATGTGATGGTGTTGAAGATGATTATGGTGATGATGATGATGATGATGATGATGATGGTGATCATGTGGTGGTGATGATGGTGTTGATGATGACGATCATGAAGTTGATGAGGATGATGATGGTGATGGTGGTGAAGATGATGGTAATGACGGATGTGTTGATAGTGTTGATGATGGTGATAGTGATGGTGATGGTCATGATGATGATGATAATTTACCTCTTTTATCTGTGTTTGAAGCCGTTTATTAGCACCTTCTGAGTGTAGCATTGTAGCATTGTTGCTAATGGTGTGGATGTTGGCCTGATTGAAAACAGACTCCAGCTCGGTCTTCAGCCGATGATCTCTTGAAAAGCCTCATGTAGGAGGGGCAGCAGTGGACCTACACTATATATAGCTGTGCATGAAGATAAATAATTTAGCACGACCAAAGCTCCTGGAACTGGGGCCTCCAGCTCTAGCTGATCAAATCAATAGCTCATTAACACAGCAGGTCAGGAGGAAGTGAAGGAGCAGCAACCGGTCCAGTTCTTTAAACCTCCTCAAACCTGATGAAGAGTTCTGCAGCAGCAGGAACACACCAGCTACATCTCCACATGTGTACAGAGAACACTCAGACATGACAACAAACTTTTTTCTCTGTAGTTTCTGAAGTTTGAGCGGCTGTGGGCTGTTAGCCAGAGGTAACAAACACACACAGGAAGAGTCCTTGGATAAATAAGTTAAATAGATCAAGAGTTGAAGACGATGCCAGAGGTTCCTCTGCTGCCTGTAGGAGAACTGAGCACAGCCCAAACATTTCTATAACATTGAGGGTAAGGAGCATCACACTGCACCATCACATGACAGGTCAACCAGCAGATAATCCAATTCACAAATCTACTGTTGGATGTTCTCCACACTGATGACAGAGTTGTCTTAACTCACCACAACACCAAAATGATAAAGAAAATGGCATCACTGATTCAGCTCTGAAATTGCTCTGCACTTGTTAGCAGAGCAGTACATCTGTCTCAGCTGCTGCCATCAGCACATGATTTACATCCATCATGGTACACACGCACACGCGTCAGCTGCATCTGAGTGTGTGTGTGTGTGTGTGTGAAAGAGAGAGTGAGAGAGAGAGAGAGAGAATATGTGTCTGTGTGTTTCTACACATGCTTCATAGAAAAGAAAAACAAAACAACCATCAAACTCAGCAGAAGAAGAAATAGAGCATTTGGGTGCTCAGCTTTTTCAGCAGATTTTGACCAGTTAAGGTTGATGGTGCAAAGCCAGAGTTACACAAGCAACAGAGCAATGTGCTTCTAACTCTTTACATTTATATAAGTCCAGAAAAACATTTAAATCACATTTCACACTGAACATTTTCTCTTCTTCTATTCCTAACCCCAATGAATAAACTGAGATCACGACCACAGCTAGCAACGTGTGTGTGGGTCTGTGTGATTTACGTGCATGTGTGTGATTAACGCGCGCACGTGTGTGTGTGAGAGAGAGAGAGAGAGAGAGAGAGAGAGAGAGAGAGAGAGAGAGAGAGAGATTTACATGTGTGTGGGTGTGTGTCTTGGGGAAAGAGATTGAAAATGAATAAAGCAAATATATTCAGGATTGGCCAAAGGCACGGTAAAAACAAAGAAAGCAAACTACACATGAACACACACATATGCACACACAACAAAAAGAAGCACAAGGCCTAAAGTGAACGTGTCGATTATATCCAACAGCTCCTTGGAAAAAACAAATCCCTTATCTCGTCTCATCTCTGTCTGAAGGAACCGCTGATGAGCTCAAAGGAGGCTGGTGTGTGCTGGCAGCTATTACTGTGACTACCACACTTCCATCTCTCTCTCTCTTTCCCGCGCGCGCGCGCGCACACACACACACGCACACACACACACACACACACACACACACACACACACACACACACTGCAGGACTGCTATAGCACTCAGAACACACACTGTGAACGGAAGATTTGACATTTTAACATGACAACACAGACACTGACACACTCTTTGACACTTTTAATATTTGTTTGTGGCCATGGTGGAGGGGCTTAGGTAACTTGGCTGTGGGAGAGGGGCATTGTATCAAGGGTGTGGATTGGGAGGGGCATTTTCAAGCATTAACTTTCTGCTCTTTCCAGACTCCACCTCCAACATACAAAGACTCCCCCCCCACCCCCTGGCATGAAAACAAATGCTTTGAGACTTGGAGGAGGTGCAGGCGCATGAAGACACTAACAAGAAGCAAAATGAAAACATTTGCTTTGTGTAAATGAAAGTGGGGGTGTTGTTTTAGTGGGGTTGGGTGTGTATGTGTGTGTGTATGTTTGTGTTAGGGGGGTGGGGCTGATGGTTAGCAGATAGGTTAGGGTATTAAAGAATGGGGTTGTAATGCTGACAGCACAGGTGCTGGTTTACATAGTCTGAACTGGGATCAGTGATGGTTCTGTTCATACCTCACAACCAGAACCTGCCCAGTTCCTTCAGGTTCTCGGAGAAACACATCCAGTTCACTGACGTCCTGATTTGTGCTGGTTTGGCTGGTGTTCAGCCAGTTCATCCTCTTCGTTGTCTCTAAACCTTGTGGGGGGGGTCACTGACGATGTACCGACACCATATGGACCGGCACTTTTCTACCATCTGTGGGTGAACCTGGAGACTGTCTTGGCACCAGCCTGCAGGTCCTCATTGCTCCCTCAGAGTTCTTCTTGATCTCCCTTCTTCATCGCACCTGCTGGGAGTTCTTTCCATCCTACCACTGGTGAAACTCTGGCACTGCTGCCAACATCAGCCAGTTTTGGTCTGGAACTGATGTCTGTTTCCAGACAGTAGTAACCAAAACTTAAAGGTAAATTATTACATCTGTAGTGGATTCATTCCTTCTTCTAATAAAACTATGAATTGGTCTGTGCTTTTGTCCGTTTTACTGACTTATTTTCATGATTTCAGTATTTCCTCTGCTGGATCCTTTAACTGGGATACAACTGGGAGTACTGGGGCTGGCAGGTGTCTGCCAGGAGTGGCTGCTGCTCTGAGCGTGTTTGACCCCAAAAGCAGTGGCTACCCTTTACCCCTTCAAGTCTGACTGAAGAATTCTCTATTTGTTTCCCTGCAGAATAATGGCTCTTTTCTCTCCTTGCTGTGGAGAAATAAACGATTCTTTAAGAGAATGAGCAGCGTCAAAAAGGCTGGCATCTGCGCTGGGTCGACCGTGACCTGTTGGACTTCACGTGTCTGCTGACATCCCGACGGTGCCACTGCGTTAATTCAACACTGAGCCACGGTAACTTTCTCACAATACCAATTTTCTTCTTTCTTCCTATCAAAGACGGCGTGGGTTTTGTTTATTTTTAAGAACATCGAGACCTTTGCTCCAACCCCGCAACTAATTAAAATGTGCATCCTTCCTTTCTCCTGCAGGATAATGTATTTCCTTGCAGCTCCAGGGCTACTGCACAAAGTCACAAAAACTAAGTGAAAGAGGAAAATAAGTGAAGCGACAGTGAAAGAAATACATTGCAGATAGTTTTAGATGCCTGTAACATTTTTCCTTCTTTCAATTCTTTTCAGCTTTGAGATATCAATATGGGAGGGCATCCATAACTTTAGAGGACACGAAGGACCTTTGGATGGAAACAGACTCCAGTAGCTAACGACCCCCTCTGGCGGCAGTTCTATCAGCATTAGAGACCCCGTCTGCTCAGCCAACATTTTCTGGTGAGGGAAGAACCAGGACAGAAGCTTTTGAATGCCGCTTTTCTGGATCTCTTAGCTGATTCCTGATCAGCTCTGACTTCTTCTGGCACATGGCTGGAGCTCAGCGCACAGTGGGAGATCTCTGGCTGCTTGTTAGCACAGAAGAGCTGTGAAACTGATGCCTTTGTCTGCTTCGTTATGTGCTAGCACAGAGCCTCTGAGTTCAAACTGCTGCCGTTACTGTTCTCCAGGACCAGGTGGGATCCGATAGCTTCTGCTTCTCCTCTTCTCATGCCACGACCTCCTTGTTCTTTTGCTAA
Source organism: Takifugu rubripes (assembly GCF_901000725.2). NCBI lineage: Eukaryota > Metazoa > Chordata > Actinopteri > Tetraodontiformes > Tetraodontidae > Takifugu > Takifugu rubripes. The sequence continues at coordinate 8,946,342 of NC_042301.1, forward strand.
TCAAAATCTATAAAGGAGGTTTCTTGCAGCTGAAAAACACGACAGAGTCGATGCTTCTGAAACATCTTGCCAGTTCTTGACCCAGATTGAAACAGCACCGTGGCCACCTACACCCCCCATCATGGATGGTGCGTTTTCTTTTTTAAGCTCTTAATGCCTGTGATTAAAGCCAGAGCCCAGCGGTCCAGGTTCTCCACTAAGCACAGAATAAATATGTGGTTTTATTTTTTCCTGGCAGAGTGGACAGATGTTGTCCACAGCAGCTGTGGTCACATTTAATCCAGATGCATCTCAAATTTTAAAGAATCTTGATTTGATGACTCACACTTGAAGTGGAACAAACGCCACTGAAGATGTTCTCAGGGTTACATGAAGCTTCCTGATGGAATATAGATGTTCACCATTGAGACAGTCCAAAATCACGGGTTTCACATGCTCCGATGCCGGAGACAAACGCAGGAGGTGGATGGGCATGTTGTCTTTATTCGTTGGACATGTTGTCTTTGTAGCTTTGTAAAGATCATTTCATTTGTTCATTTAACTTGGCTGACATTCGGCTTCACGGTTGAGCACCAACCAACCCTCTATGCCCAACACTCTCCTCTTGACCCACTGGGGCATGTGGGTAAATTCCTTGTGAGATTTAAACTTCAGATGGGACAAAAGAAAGCAGGAAGGCCATGTGAACACACATTTAAAGCTGCTGCAGAGCTGCTGGGTTAGCAAAACACACCAGAGGAGAAGAGACTGAAGATGACCTTCAGAGGAAAACACATCATCCACTCTTCCTTTAAACCTTCCTTCATCGCTGCATTCTTGCTAATATCCTTTTTATTCAGTGTTTCTTTTCTACCATGTTATGTCCTTTAATTCTGCTTCTGCAGGCGTCACAGCTCTTTGTGACTCTCAGCTTAACTCTTGTTCATCCGCTCTTGTTTCTGTGATTACGTGCAGTTAAACCAATCAATTGTTTGTTCAGAGAAAAGTCAGATGTCAAGATGTTTAGAGGTAAAAACAAAGAGAAGCAAAGATTCTTAGAAAATCCAGTTAGCTGTTAACAGCTGCAGCAGATGAATGCTGTTTCACTTTTATACTTTTCATTCTTATTAAACATTAGAATTAAGACTAATTGTGGTTCCAATTTTACAACTTTTAATAATTCAAAATAAAATTAATCAGCTTGTTGTGTCTGTTGCTCTCTCTGACGTCTCCTCGGCCCTCGCTGACATCCCCCCACCCTCTCTGATGTCCCCCAGCCCTCGCTGACATTCCCCAGGCCCTCGATGACGTCCCCCACATCTGATGTCCCCCTGACCTTCACTGACACTGAATGCAAATGGACATTACAGGCAACTGCCGTTGACTAGCGAGAGATGCCACTAGTATCTGCTAATATCATTGACACTTACATGATGTATGACTTTTAACAGGGTCTACTGGTCTCAGCCAGAACGCTCGTGAAGAGAACCTGCTGAGAAGCTCCAGCAGTCGTCTCCTCCTCCTGCCATAAACACACGGTTCAGACCTCCACCTCACACTGACTGCCTGATTGACACTGGGTATTTATAGATGTCTCGGGGTTCTGAGTCTGTGTTGATGACAGAATGAGAGAATCCACTGTCGTTATGTGTAGGAACCACTTTCAACACTTTCTTCTCATCTAATCAGAGGAAGTGAGGTGCGTTCCTCCTGCGGTTGGAATGGTGGATGTTTACAGCTGAAAGGAGACCGTAATCAAACCCTTTCAGGCACCAAGAAAATGTTTTTGGTTCTGAAACCTAAAATCACTCAGAATTAGAGAAAAATAAAGGTTGTTTTATTTTGATACAAATTAAAATGTTGTAGTTTACTTTAGCGTTAACCTCCATCATGCAGAGAAGGACCAAAGAGCACAGAGTGGCTTATGAAAATGTGTGTGTGTGTCTCTCACTCACTCACTCACTCACTCACTCACTCACTCACTCACTCACTCACTCACTCACTCACTCACTCACTCACTCACTCACTCACTCACACACACACACACACACACACACACACACACACACACACACACACACACACACACACACACACACACACACACACACACACACACACACACAGTGGTTTATCATCAGCCAGATGTAAGGATTGGTTGAAATCTGGGTGAGTTAATGAGGTCAGGGGCCCAGTGCTGATGGAACAAAGACACATTTTAAGTGTGTTAAATGTGTGTCTGTCTCTCTCCAAATATCTCAGCAGCTTCTCCAATCATATGATATTCACATGAAATCGAGCTACTTAACGTGAACAGACAAAGAAGGCAATTGATTGTTGGGCCAGGGGTGTATGAGGATGTAGGGATCTAACCAGACAGACCATTTTACCTGTTTTCAATTTAATCCTGCGATTCTAGGATTCTCTAGGATCAACATCCTCAGAGACCTCCAGCAAACAGAGGAGCTGGCTTTATCCCGTCACACTGCTGAGCCCAATAATACCGCCCCCCCCATCATTTATGTTTGAGGTTGTCACATGACTGACAGGAACCACAGACAGACCATTAATGCAGCTTTCCTCCTGTACGGCTTTACGAGCCCAAACCTAAATGCATAGGAGCAGCGGCGTGCAAAGATAACAACACACACACAAAGAATCTGAACACACCTGTCACCATACAGCTGCTTTTAAGTTGTCTTACACACACACACACACACACACACACACACGTTAAAAACATATCAATCCTTATATAGTAAAAAACCTTTTGTAATATTTTATAGGGAATGTGTTTATGTACACACACTTGCTGCCACACACTCTTTAACAAATGCAGATAAAAATTTCTCCCTTTGCATATCACAAAGGTTGCTCTGTGTGTATTATTGCTATTCTCTCTCTCTCTCTCTCTCTCTCTCACTCACACACACACACACACACACACACACCCTTTTATCTCCCTTGAAAAGGTCCTTAAACTCCCTCCTGCCCAATTTGTGTGCTTGGTCCAAAGGTGGTCACTGATAGGCAGTGACACACCTTGGTTCACCAAATGTTCACAACTCATTAACCATGTCCCAAACTCTCTTTCAAACGAACGAACACACCCACACACACACACACACACACCCACACCCACACACACACACACGGCAAACTGGATTCCTGCATCTTGGATGCGGATACAAGCGGTAGAAAGTAAGTGAGTGAGTTCAGAATCAGACCAAAACTAAAGATTCAGTTTCACTCATTTGTTTCTTTTACTGACACAGACTGTTGGTAGTGTCGTGGACGTGTGTTTACGGCTTGTAAGGATGTCCTATATCATCACTGAGAGATAGAGCAGCCCCACGTTCACCTGGGTGGACATTCATATATGTTGTAGTTTAACCTGCTGTAGATTTAGCTGGTCTAGATTAGCGTCTTACCGAAGGGTGTCTTGGGAGTTGTAGTTGATTCTTCTGGCTGTTGGGGCTTAAAAGTGCTATGAAACTCAGGAGCTTCAGTCCTGTTTTTTGACAGATTGATGTGTTCAGACAGATTTGTACCTCCACCCAAATATACCTCCGCCCACTTCACCATCTTTAACTACCCTCTCGCTGAAGATATTCCTGAGGAATTTGTCCTTCTTGTTTTGACCCTTACATTCATTATTTCAGCTCCGGGCTCCCCGTGTGCAAAACAGTGCTTCCATTGTTCTATTGTCCAACAGCAACACAGAGCAGCTCAAATCTCCAAATTGCCTGAACCTGTCATGTTAAGGCACCACGAGAAATGTGTTTCATGCTCCTCTTTTCTTTAGTGAAGCCTAATTCGAACCACATTACAACAGATATTTCACGTGCTGCCTTTAGTTTTAAAGCAATTACTTTGAAAAGTCTGACGATGCGCTTCACAGTTGCTGCTGCTGTTGCTGTGGTTGTTTTTTCAGATCTTGTGGTTATTGTGGTTGTTGCAGTTGTGGATGTTGTTGCGGTTGTTGTTGTGGTTGTTGTTGCTGTGTGTACATGTAGAGGTTGATCTATGTGATCTGAGAAATTTGGTTGTTAGGGGAGACATTAGCAAGAACCAACTGCAGCACCATCAGGCCAATTTCCCCCCCCAAAAAAGACATTGAAAAAGACATTAAACAAAGAATGTGTGGAGACAAAAAAGTGTGGAGAAGAAGCAGCAGAGACATGGAGATAAAAATAATGCTGACATTTCTCCTGAAGGACCATCTCTGTGTGCGTGTGTGTGCACGTGTGTGTGTGAGCCTGGTGGGCTTGACACCTAACTGAGGGTGACATGGTGGTACACAGAGGCGAGCCGAGAGCCTCCAGACTGGGCCCTCACACAGCACAGCTGCCCCTGTCACCAGCATTTATCCTGCCCCCATGTGTGTGTATGTCTGTGTGTGTGTGTGTGTGTGTGTGTGTGTGTGCGTGTGTGCGCGTGTGTGTGTGTGTCTGTTCCTATATTATTTATTTTAGATTCTTCCTGTCGTGTTGTTAACAAGGTTTATATGTCCATGCCGGCGCTGCTGTTGGCCTTCAAATTCTTTTTGAGTGGTGAATACTGCTCATGAGGGAGATTTTATTTTTAACAGAGCAGCTTTGAAACTGTTGATTTGCCGTGATGATGCTGAAACATCTTCACAAGCCTCTTCTGAACATCAGAAGTTCATCATTCCGAATTGGATGGGTTGGGATGGGATGGCTGTTTTTTGGTGGAAGGCTCCTGTTTGCTGCACTGGTGCTGATGGTATTTCTGCTCTGCCAGACTAGGAATCCACTGATTTTTACTAGAACCCCAATCACAGCATCTGAACACTAATGAAACATGAACTGAAGCAGAGTTTTTATGGGGTTAGGGTTCTTTGTGTCCGGCCAACATCCAGATTCATATCGAGACTTAAGCAAAAATTCCTGAGTTGTTTCCCCATTTAGTTAAGCAGGTGAAAAGGTTCAAAAAGAGCTTTCATGCTGCTCAGATCCTTTTCAACATGCTTTTAGAGGAGCTGAATAGTGGAAATCAAATGTCCCTGTGAGGCAAAATGATGTGAAATCTCCATTAACCATTGATTTTCTTCTGTGATACTTGAGGTAAAACTGGGATCAAGACTTAAATGAACACGAGTGTGTATAAGATGCTCCCATTTATGAGTTTAGAAATGTAGAGATGTTCTTAATGGCCTGTGCCAAATATCTGGAGGAGAACTGGTCCCATACAGGTTCCACAGTTCCTCAACCAACATCAGTCCTCTTTTTGATGCTTTTACCCATCTGGAGTCTTCGATCCAATCTTTGGCAGGTTGTGTAGAAACTTGTTCCACAACTTGTTCCTGGTGTTAGCCAACAACTCTTAAGTCAAAGACCATCAACTCTTCACATTTTTCTTCAATCAGTTGAAGAACTGACAGAAAGTTTATTTCAACAGCTGATTCAAAAGTATTATAATATTTGAAGTTACACTTCCTCAAAGGCTCATTTGGATAGTTATCATTACTTATTAATCATTGATTATACTGGTGATTCTCACACTTCCTGTGTGAGCCTGAGTGTCTTTGGATCAAGGCTCAATCTTAACTAAGTCATTTGTTTCCAAGTCGTTAATAATGCTCTTTGTTTTCACTCCGTTTGTTGTGGAGCCCTCATTGGTCATGTGACCTCACTGGCTTCTTTGTATATAAGCTTCATACCTTAACACACGCTGCCACCCTACCCTCCACACCTCTATTGTTCCATCCATCTCTACCCACTCACACTGAAGAACTATATTTCCCTTGGTGCACCTGCAGGCAGCACTGCTACAATGACAAGCCCAGTGGCCACACACACACACACACACACACACACACACACACACGCACACACACACACACACACGCACACGCACACGCACACGCACACGCACACACACACACACACACCTCTGTTCTATTAATCAACCACAAACATGAACACTCCTCTGCAGAGTCCTGGAATATCTTAATAGGGTTCTGGATCTGGTAATGGTTCATTTATATCTATCAGGTTGATTGAGGCCAGTCAGGTGGCCTGACTTTGTGTGTAACAAGTGACAACTACCCTAATTTGGTTGCTTTTCAACAAAGTTGTCAGAAATGAAAATTGTGTTTGTGTGACGGTGAATGAAAACCACAAACTGGACTACAAGCAAGACTTTAGATCCAGCGGAAGGTTCTTGGCGGAATGTCCCTTTAAACTGTGAACTGTGGAAGCTAACGCTTCTTATCTGAGTGTTCAGCTAAATTTATTGTCTCTTTAGCACCTTCCTCATGTTCAGGAACAACACGGTTGCTACTTCGTATTAATTAAACCTTAATGACAACCTCAACACACACTTTCATACACAGTTCTGTCAGTTTAACCTTAATCTGAAATTTACAATCCAAAAACATGAAAACGCACTGGTGAAAAAGACTAAATCACAAGAGCCAACACACATAGCCTCGTGCATACCATTGATCAAATATATGAAAAGCAAATCGCTCAAATATGACCTTCAACACAAAAGGAGCCATTATGGAAGAGGAAGGACTCTAGAGGAGGCGGCTCCAAGTAAACATTCCTGCTGGTCTAAAACCCCAGCACTTCTCACCATTCCTGTGTGTGTGTGTGTGTGTGTGTGTGTGTGTGTGTGTGTGTGTGTGTGTGTGTGTGCGTGTGTGTGTGTGTGAAAGTCTGTCTTAAGCTCACATTCATATTTTAGTGGAATGATTTAGTGGAAAATCAATTTCATTTATTGCATTCTTTGACAGACCTGATGGTTCCTGCTCAGAAATCTCAGTTTCAGGCTAACAAGAACCTGGCTGAAACTGTCCAGCTTGGATCAGTCTGGATCGTCTGATGATGTTGAACATGTGTTCCATATAAGCTGGAGCTGAAGATGAAGCACAGCTAAACACAGAGGAGGAGGAGTCGCTACAGTCATCATAAACAACATCACAAACACCATTTCCATGACTTTTCTTGTAGAAGCTGATAGAAAGACAACCAAACATTGTCTACATGGTCTTCCTCATCTTGAAAATCCATGGGAGGATAACTACAACCTGAGCAACTACAATGCAATGTGCAATAAAAATTACTGACAGGCATGGTCTCTCCTGAGAAGCCAAAATAATCAATTTGTAGAAAACAAACTAAAGAGTTTTACCCAACAGCAGCAGGAAACAGGTCCCTCCTCATGCAGACTTCGCCCATATGGGAAGTTTGTGTCTGGTTGCAGACGGACGAGTGTTTGAACATGAGTTGGGACGGTGCTGCAAAAGAGCGCCATGGTCCTTCTCTACCACACACATGCTCCTGCACACATACACACCTTCTGTCAACATTCACTCAGTGCCAGGGGTGAATACCCCCCCCCCCCCCCCCACTGGAAGGGAGCAGCCCTCCTCCCATAGGTCTCCTGTTTGGCAGAGATCAGCCCCTGAGTTAGCTCCTCTCATTGTGTGCGTGTATATGTGTATGTGTGCGTGTGTGTTTATGCATGTCTAATGAGGAGTGCATGTTGAGATTTACAGCATTGGCACCCGCTCTACTGGAATGAGGGAACCGCTGCCACGCCCCCCCATCCCGTCTGTCCGTCTATACAGAAATGACAGCATGGGCGAGACGTAATGGAGGGATGGAGGTCTTTACTCCACCCTGCTGGATCATACAGATGTCTTCCAGCCTCCCTGAACCACATCATCACATCTTCACCTGGCCAGTTACTCCTCAGTGATGAGCATCCGTAACTGTTGCACAACCTCAGGCTGCTTCCACCCTCCTTTCTATTCATCTGATTTTATTGCCATCATTGTTTGCGGTGGCAGCGTTAATCCAAATCCACTTCCTCCTCCAGGAGACAATAAATAAAGCCCAACCTTTAGGGAGACAAACAACAAATCACGTGACGCCACACGGGAGGTAAAAACCAGGTCCAACACTCAGCTGATTAATGCAGTCATAGCCTGGAAACTAGTTTCTATTGAAACATCTTTTTAGTTATTATTAGTTGTGATATAAACACACAACCTTTTCTAAATTGTTGCCATGGTAATCAGATAAAAGCCCAGAAACACAGATTCCAGCTGTGGTGAGACTGTCATCACCTGTCAGCTAATCAACTTTACTTCTTCACCCAGAACATTGGCCCAGATCGGCAACAGTCAGCCGGTCCTAATGTTAATAGTCTCCAGCTCTCTGTCAACACGCGCCCACTTCATTACAGGTGAACACAGCTGCGGCGTCCTCGCCATCGCCATACGCCTCCGCCACGCACCAGGAAGTACAGTAAATGTCTGTTTAGAGTTTCATCATTTTCAGCTTCCACCAACATTCCATTTCACTTCGATTCACAGTACCCTTTCCATGGTCTTGTCTGATTGGATATTTGGTTCGGATGTTTTATCAGTGTTTCGCTTTAGTTTGGGAAACAAATTCTTTATCCGGTCAGCAGACAGACAAGTCATGTGATGTTCCCACCGTGTGCTTTATGAGCTGAGAAGTCTTCAAACAAACATGCTTCAAAAGGAAAAACACACACACACACACACACACACACACACACGCTGGAACCTTCAACTGTGACTTCATTATTCAGATCTGTTCTGTTTTCATCCTGCTATCATCCTCATGTTACTGGATTCACAGTGCATAACAGTAAGCTGATGTGTTTATCATGCCGTGGTTTCTCCTTTGACATCTCTCTCATGATGCTGGTGTTTATTACAGGTGTACGTCCAGCCTGGCTGCAGCATGAAATCCTCCGGCTTCTTTTGGCTCCAACTCCTGAGCCACTAAGTCATTAAAATCGTCTCTAATTAGGTCACAAACGCAGGCAAAATGTCAGGCAGAGCCACCGTCATTAATGGCGGTAAGAGCTCAGAAATAGAAAACCTCCTTTCTGTGTCATAATCTGAATGTAAAATCATCAATGATCAAATGGACATGCGACAAACCGAGCAGGAAAAGCCTTATGTTTACACCACTGCTCTGACTCCTTCTGGCTCCTGCCTGATCACACCAAGCGAAGGTCAGAGATTAACCAAGCTTTTAATTCATACACCACATCTTCTCATTAGGAGGATTTTTTTACTAAAAAGCCCGGCCAGCTCACTTGGAAACAGGCCAGGGGAGGCATTATGAAGTGGTCGGATGGGTAAGTAGGTGACAGGTCAGCGCTCAACATCTGGACACACAAGTGCATCCAAAATCAAGAAGCATAACATCAACCCTGTCGCTACTGTGGTGACGCTTTATATGCTAACGATAAAAGCCAGATTAGGAGCCGGACAGAGAGCCGAGGAGACCCAGAGAGGTTAAGAGATCAGAGGCGAAGAGTGGATGATAATCTTGCAATAACATCGGGACGGGTCAATGTAACCGGATTAAAGTGAGCTAATGAAATACACCAGAAATGGAGGCTTGGGGGGGGGGGGGGGGGTAATGGGAGGGAGTGAGGGATGAGAAAAGCCAAAATAGATGCCGGTGCAAAGTCAAGAGAAAAAGCAGGAAGAGTTAAACTGCCCCAGCTTTCCTAATAAAAACAGCAAAATGCTCCAACTGCCCTCCACGAGCTCATTTCAACAAGTACCAAACCCTTGTGCAGGATAATAGCACCATTATTGCACCCTCCCCCCTCTTAAAACACAAAAATGATTTCACTGACATTTCCCCAATGCAGCAATGCGCGCTCACACCCAGATTTCCAGGGAAGCGCGGGAGGAGGGCGGGGGGCGTCATGTTTGGAGATTTAGAGCGCGCACATCCCTCCCCCAACACGCACACACCAACAAAAACTTGGCCCGGCAGCGCGCATCGCGGGCACGGGCCAACCTACGGAGATGACGCTGATTGGCTGAGGCAGCGCTCCATCTGCACACGTGACATGACTTGCTTACAATAAACAAACAGCCATAGAATAAAGACTAAAATGCCCAACGTCTCTGATTACGGTTAGAAAAAAATATCAAAAGCCCACAGCCGCGCTGGTCACACGCATCAAATTCGAGGGGCAAGCGCTTGGAAACGTGCCCGCGACGCTCACACAAACTTGGTGCTGAAATATTTTGGGCTCGGTCCGGTGGGAGGCATCAGCCGAGCGGAACAAAAATGACAGCTCCTGTATGTTTTCCCGTGGACATTTCAGCCGCGCCGCGGAGAAAACTCACGGACAGCTCAATATGACACGCACCGGCCTCGGGACCACGCCAAACACGCACGCACACGCAATACCAAAAGAGCTTACCTACACAGTGAATGAGTTTGTGCCTCCAAGAGTCAAGTTCCTGCCGAAAGCCGCGCCTCTCTATCGTGCATTGCTGCCTTTTGCACAGACTCGCCATTTTCTATCGGCCCCTCCCGTGGGCGCGCACATACTGCTTGGTGCTTCCCTGCGCGCACGTCACCGGTGTTTTTTTATTCTAGGGCTGGGTGGAATGAGATATGAGGGGACGGGGCTGCAGCATCCCCCTTTCTATAGCGCTCATTTTGTCCCACCCATTAAATGCGCCCCCTCCTCCAGCGCCTCCCACCCCTAACCCCTTCTCCAGCCAAGGATGTGCTGTTGTCATTGGCTGCTTCACGGGATGTTTGTGTGATAATGTTGACGCCTCAGAGCTACACATGCTCCACAATTCAGCCCACGCGCAGCTCAGTGTGTCAAAGGGCGCCGACACCGAATACCTGCCGTGCGGGCTCGGTCCGACTCGGTCCAGGGTTAGGGTTAGGGGACAATTCAGAAGGTCCTTACGACAATAAAAGCAGCTGAAGGAGCCGCCGCTAATGTCATCCTAGTGAGGTCCAGGAAATTCTGCTCATATTCACTTTCAGCCAATTAAAGGATTAGTGCGCTTCTTTATTTGATTACGTAGTATTTCCTCAATTATTCAAATTAATAATCGTTCATCAATTGCGTCATTATGTCCAGGGTTGCTTTCTTCCCTGGGCCACCTACCCCAGAAACACACCGCATGCATTCCATTTTTTCATTTTGAGCAAGTTTGTTTTGTAGAAATTATTAAATAACAAGCAATAAATACATTTGTTTAGTTTCAGTATGATAATTTATTTTTGTCAAACATATATAGATGAAAACCTAAAAACCTAAAAGTGCCAAATATAACAGACATGAGGTCCTTTAATCCAGTTACATTGATTATTATTTACTGTGAAATCTTCGTAAAAATGCATAACACACGATGACACCCCCTAACATACATATAAACACACACAATTTAGGAACCCTCCAGTTTACTGTTTACTCAAAAAGCTTAGATCAAAAGTGATACCAAACCCTGAGAAACCCTGAACAATGAACAAAAGAATTCTTTGTTATTGCCAAATATTTTGACATATTTAATCACAGCAGCAGCGATTCCCAACTCTTAATCACACCATGTCACTTTTAAAGGCTGAGCTAAATTCATGAAAATGAATTGCAAACCACAAAACTGATCCAAAAGCTAACATCACAGTGAGACACATAACAGTTGCTGTGGCACAGATGAGGAACAAAACAACATCGACTTCAGGCAATTTATGTTGTGTGAACACTGATCATTTTTTAAAATTCAGGTTTAATCCAAATATTTGTGGGATTATACAAACATGATTTGATGATGGAGGTAAGAATGAGAAATTTGATGCTTGGAGCTTTATGAAATTGAATTATGGAAGGACCTCGGTATAATTTTAGACATCAATCGTAAAGCGTGTAATTCCTTCGCGCCAGTGTTGGAGTATCCACAGTTGATGCAGACGTTCATGTTTAACCAGCTCTTCAAACTCTGAGGACAAGAATAAATCAACTTAAGGAAAACTCGCCAAAACGCGGCTCTAATCACCGAATTGGATGTTAAAATGACACGGAATCATTAACGCTGCCATTTTACAGCACAACAGAGACAGTGGGCAGCTCGTAAAGGAAGGAACAGAGGGCGGCCGAGCCTGCGGAGCAGCACTTCGGCTAATTACGGCTGTGAACTCGCTGCCCTCGACAAAGACGTCTCCGCGCGAGGGCGTGGCGACCGCGCGCGGGTGACTAATAGGAAGACACCTTGAATAGAGTGGACGAGTGACAGCCAATGGAGATACAGGACACTGCAGCGCCGCTGTCAGGCAGGAAGCAGGTGCGGAAAAGTGTCGAAAAGAGCGGAAATCCTCCAGCATCTACTGCTGCCTTCACAGTGATGTAGAACCAGAAAAGCGAGGTGCTGTTAAAACACAGGTAAAAGAATCGTCTTCTTTCTCTGGTCTGGCGGTGTGTGCGTGCGTGTGTGTTGACAGGGTTTTGCCAGTAGGATGAAAGAGAATTGGGAGCTGTTGCTGTGGCAACGTTGGATGGAGGGGCACCCTCTTCCTGTCTAATCTGACAGCGCCTGGTGACATGTAAGCATCAACGGTCTAATAAACGACCCTTTTACGTCTAAATATGGAGCCTGATGGTTCCTCTGATGCTCCTGTCAGTGGCAGTTTGTCTTTTTGGAGCAGCAAAGAGAAGAAAAGAACCCTCAGATTCAACAGAAGCTTTTTAATCAACAATAAGCAGCTCTTTAGGCCTCAGCTGTTCTTACCCAAAGTTGAACCTCAGCATGTTCACAATAAAAATCATTTGAATTAAAGCTCACTACTTCACATGATGAAGTGCAGGTCCACAGACTACACTGAGACCGTCAGGATTGAGCATCTGTCGGCTCATTGACGCTCCTGCTACTGGTGCAAAGAGAGTTCAGAAGGGACTGAACGTCTGTGCTGTCCAGCTGTCCTGAGATTCCAGAGACAAGATGGGTCTCTGGGTTGTCCCAGAGACCCATCTTGCCTCTGACTCCAACCTAGGACATGATGTTAGCTGAGCAGACTGAGGACTCCAGGCTCAGTCAGGTGAAGTTTGTGCTGTTCTCTCCAGAACTTGCAGCATTTGCCACCTCAGACATGTGAGGGAGGTTTGATTCAGGCTAATGTGTCAGGACAATGTTGACATGCAGCAATTTCCTTCCATTAGCACATCAGAGCGGCTCCACTGGACAAACTCTGTGCTGTATAGGTGTCAGAAGTTTTAAAACATTATTATGTGAAACTGTAATGATGAATACCTCTGGACACTTATTAATGAAACACGTGCTTAGTCCCTGTTACATTTAGCCTCGGTTGACATTTACAAGAATTATTATTGTTGTTGTTGTTGAATCTTCTTTTGTGTTCCCCTTCAGGCTCTGAGATGATGAAGCAAATGTGAGAGCGAAATCTCCTGCAACTGTGGTGCTTCAGCAGCCATGACCCTGACACGAGGTTCCTTCAGCTACTCAAGTGGGGAGGAGTACCACGGCGAGTGGAAAGAAGGTAAGACTTCTACTGATCCACAGTAACACCTCCAGGTACTTCAAAGAGATGACATTGACTGATTCTAGTGTCACAAAAAGGTATAAAAACAATCATAGGAAACTACCTGCACAACAAACTGAGAAAATGTCTCTGAAAGAGGAAATTAAAGGTTCTTTAATCAAATGTGTTCCCACATCCAGGCCCCTCAAACCTAGACTCTGGGGCTTGATGGGTGTCTAAATATATATGCACATAGAGCTGGTGCCAGACACCCTGCTGGGACTGAAGTTACACCACTCAAACATGCAGAGCCAAAAACACCAGGAGACCCGAAAGGTCGGGTAACGACACTTTGAGGAGGAAGGATACGCTACCACTACTGGTACCTGTACCAGCCAACTGGTTTGGCTGCTTTGGTCAGGTGCTGCTGTAGGGACATCAAATCTCTTTAATTCTTTCCTGTGGCAAAGATCTAAATACAGAGTGTGTCAAGCCTGCATTGCTCTCCATTGCTCTCTCTCTCGTGCGTGTTTGTGTGTGTGAGTGTGTGTGTGAGTGTGTGTGTGAGAGTGTGTGTGTGTGTGAGAGAGAGAGAGAGAGAGAGAGAGACTCTCTCTCAGGTTACAGGAAGTGGGGCAGCAATAACTACAGCGGTGAGGCACAGTCAGATGACGTTTGCTATTGTGCTTCAGCCGTTTAACATCCGTGTTAGCAGTATTGATTGACATCATTGCTGGACAAAATCAGCTGAAGCGTAATCAGGGAGGATGACCTGACACCAGATCACTGGGAGGCGTAGAGAAGAAGCTGAGTGCCAGATTAGAGTCTGTCTAGAATGGATCAAATCCAAAGAGACAGACAGGAATTACTGTCCTCTGCTGCAGCAGCTGAATCTGTCAGTAAAAGATCTCTTCTCTTTTGGTGGACGGCTGCTGTTTTTCATACCCACCAGCTCTTTTCACGTTTGCTTCTGGGGGATTTTACCTACCGCTCCAGAGGGATGAGATGCAGCGTTTAAGCTCCTGCTGGCCCCACATGTGCTTAATGGAGCCCACATACATCTGCACTCATGGATCCAATTCAAAGAAGACAGAGACTTTGAAAACGGGAATGCCGACTTTCAGATTTAAATTCTGCCAAATCTCTTCTCCAAATCTAGCGTGAAAACCCTGCTGAGATTAAGCAGAGGCAGCACTTTAAGCAGCCCTGACAGATGGACTGGCTAATTCACTTTAGCCATGAGCAAGAGACGCTTTCTATTTCTCACCCCTTCCTCACCCCCTGCAAAGCAGCTCGCCTCCCCTTCTACAAAGCCCAATCTGCTGTTAGCCTCCCCCAGCACACACACAGAGCTCAGACCTTCCCATCTTCCCCACCAGTTTCATGTCACCCAGTGAGCCCAGAGTAAATCCGATTCCACATTGAGCGCCACCACAAGACACCAAGGACTCTGTCAGTCCATGTCCAACTGCTCCTCAGACACAGTCCTGACCCACCCCCACCCCTTTCCTGCTGCCACCCACCAACATCCTACATATTAGTCACAGAATTCAGAGAGAAAATGGGTCTCACCTCCACAGGAACATTTTAAGAGGCATAAAATAAACAGAAGCCCCTCATCTCTCAACTTCCCACTGCACTTATTAATTTTCCCAAACTGACAAGTCAAGTGTTAAATTTGTATCTGTGTGTGTGTATGTGTGTGTGTGTGAGAGCCTGGTGGGCCTGACAATTCAAGTCTTAAATATGTGTACCTGTGTGCCCTTGTGTGTGTGTGTGCATTGTGAACATCTTTATTTGTCAGACCCACTGACATCAGTGGCCTCATGTTCACATTGTTCATTAACATTCACATCAGTACCAGGCTCCTTTCTCACCGTGCATTCTACTACATATGCAAATGAGTATAAACAGTGCCCCCCCACCCACTTACCCACCCACCATTAGTTAACCAGCCATGAATTCCAAAGACAAGAACAGGAACTTTACTGATTGTTGAAGATGGTCCTCAATGATGTAGAGGCACAATAAATACTCTGTTTTGCATAGCACCCCCTCTGGTATTAATGATAAAATGGATAGTAGTTCTACTAAACCAACATTGTTTGAGTCATTTAAACATTGAGGCAATGAGAGGCTAGTTGTGGCATCTGTAGTGTAGCAGCAACACATGTCACCAACTTTAACCAATAAACAGTAATGATGCTGAACCCAGGCTCATATTGAGGGGAGCACATTCTCAACACCTGTCAGGAGGATTTATTTTAGGGCAAGTCAATGGTTTATTGACCAAGAAACCCCCAATCCTGCACAATAGCAGCCTGTTGCCCACCATGTGGGTCACAATGAATGAATCTTGTGTTGATCCAGGCCACCTCCTAACTGTGTTGTTAGTTGTGTTTGTGCATCCCAGCTGAGCTGTACATTGACCCAATATTCATCTGTGCATTGTAGCAACATGTCCCAATACATTTGGAAAAGTGGCCAATGATGCTTTTATGTCTGCCCTCCCAGCTGACTCAGCTCAGTGTCCACTGACCAGACCAGTGTGGCCAACACCTATATGGGACCTGGCTCGCTTCACGTGTTGCCCCAGTTCTGCCCGCATTTCAATGAGGACTGTCCTCAGGAACCAACGCTGCTATTGTTGTTAACGGCACACCAGTTCACACACACTTTTACACCCATCCACTTATCATTAATGAGCACATCACCTTCAGGAATGCCGTTTTCGACATTAGTGGTCTCCCAGCATTACCACCGAGGATTGCCAGCAGCTCCAAAGCAGTAGATTTCCAGTCATTCCTGGTGCAGTAATCAGGGGTGAACCTTCCCCTTTCAGTGGAGCTTCAGCCCCTTTCAGCTGTGCTGGGTCTTTGTAAAGAAGAACATCTGTGTTGTGGTTCTAGAGAGTGGTGTGTTCACCTTTTTGTGTTGGTGGCGGCAGGTCTGCGTCATGGCCTGGGTCAGCTGACCTTCAGCGATGGAACCTGCTTCACTGGACAGTTTGAGAACGGCCTATTCAACGGCTGTGGCGTGCTGGTGTTCGCCGACGGCTCCAGGTGTGTGGCTCAGGCCATCTTTATATCAGCTCATGTGTTTACTGTTTCTGTGGTGAGATGATGATGTTGTCATGGTTTCTAGCTTCTGCTCCCAGGAACAATCAGTCCTCAGGGCTGCTGCTGTAACGCTCCCCTGAGGGTGTTTTACTTGGTCTATCTCTGTTTTAGATACGAGGGCGAATTTGTCCAGGGTAAATTTCAAGGTGTCGGCGTCTTCACTCGTTTCGATGGGATGAGATTTGAAGGCGAGTTTAAGAGCGGATGTGTGGACGGTCACGGTGAGATGAACCACCAGCTGATTCTTATATTCAACTGCTGATAAATGCAAGTCCTGACAAAGACGAAGGCGCCAAGCTTCTGGCTTGAGGAAAGGTTTATGTTCTAGATGTCGCTAACCTCCAGAATTTGATACCTTGATGATGACTTCGGAGATTTGTTGTATCAAATGCTGAAAAGATCAAAGTTCATCATCAAGTTCTTCATTGGTGGTGCATCCCTAGTAATGGTTTAGGTGTTTAGACATTTGTCCTGTTTGCTCTCAATCAGCACATGCTGGGTGGAATAAGGCATTGCCATGACAACCAGCTTCTCTCCTGAGTGCTGCCTGACAGCCTGAGAGACGTTTTAAAGCAAGTTTGGGAGCTAAACAGTGACCCAAGTTAACAGTTAACCTAAAACCTGTCAAACAAAGGTGGGACCTGATGAGAGGAGATTACCAGGACACACAGGGGATCTGGAGGTCCTGGCTCAGCTGCCCTCACGGTCTGGTGCAGACAGGAAGTAATTCGGTAACTTTATGCTCTTTTGCTTCAGGGGCTCTTGTGTTTGTGGACGGAGGCCCTGGCAGCAGCCAGGAGGGCCTTTTTCAGAACAACCAGCTGATGAGGAAAGAGAGCAGCCAGTCTGCCATCCGGAGAGCTCTGGCTGGGGCCGCTATGGCCCGAGCTTTGGCCATGTGACCAAGCCCAGGACCAGGGTCTTCCTCCCACCTTCGTCCCCGTCCCGACAGTTTTAGCAGCTCCTCCGTCTCCCTGTCCTCACACTTTCCTGAAGTGTCACTGATTCTGGATCAGCTGAGCCAAAACCAGATTAAGACAAAAGCACTTCAGCCTTTTCCAGGAAACACCCATTTGGGCATGTTTGATTCTTCTGATGGAACCTGGATTTTGAAAAAGTGATTTTAGGATGTAAAAGGTTGATTTCCCTGAAGTTTTAAAGCACCTTGTGTCTTTGATGGAGGAACCTTTTTAGTGGCAGCTTAATTAATGTTTCCAAACTGAGGTGGAAATGTGTCTGACACGTCCACGTAACAGCTGAAGTGCCTAATTTCTTTTGATCCTTAATTAGTTCCTGCTGCTCATCACCATCCAAACTGTTAGATTAATAGCTTTGAGCTCTAATTAGTGTGCACATCAACTTTTACTGACTGAAATACAGAGGAGGTTCGCTAATGGACACCAGTATCGACTGATTAAAATGTGGACTTTAAAATATTGTTCAAACTAAAGCATCTGAACAAATTTAGGTCAGAGATTTGGGTCCTTCACTAAAGATCTGTATGCAGGTGCTAATTAAACCAAACTGATTAATTGATGAACTTTCAGTTAATTCTAATTAACTGGTTTTGTCTGGATGTAGGTTCTAACCTCAGAGGTGTTCAGACTGTAAAAGCCTTTAAGGCTAATTTAATAAGTTTTTTACTCAGATCTGAAAATCCACTCAGACAGAGTCCTAAACATTGGGGAGCTACTGATCCAGTTGGAGAAAATATCTAATAATTTTCTGCAGAAATATTATAGTTGGTATAACATGACCCTCCAATCTTTGTAGACCTCCATCACATCTTTGTAGAGCTCCATAATGTCTTTGTAGACCTCCGTCAGGTCTTTGTAGATGTTTGTGTCTTTGTAGACCTCTGTCAGGTCTTTGTAGATGTTTGTGTCTTTGTAGACCTCTGTCAGGTCTTTGTAGATGTTTGTGTCTTTGTAGACCTCCATCACATCTTTGTAGACCTCCATCACGCCTCTGTAGACCTCCATCACATCTTTGTAGATCTCCATCACGTCCTTGTAGACTCTTTGTTTTTCTTGTAATCATTTTAAGGAGACCGGCAGAAGCTTCAGGGTTCCAGATGGGTGTTTCCTCCTGTTAAGAATCTTCTTGTTGGTGCTTTAGTATTTAAAACCTTTAATAACTTGTGAAGTTCACTAGTGTCCTAAGGTGGGAGATCAGCAGGACTTATCCCCTCAGTGCCAAACTCACAGTGCCACCAGGCTGCAGCTGATCCAGAGTCAGTGGCTCATGTTGAGGGGGAAAATGAGTGCACTTCCTGTTTGTTGGTGCAATTTTATCATGACATGCAATTAACGCTCGACAGTGATCGACAGTTACTGGCTCCGCCTTCAGACCTGAGCAATTTTCCAGAACAAACAAATCGTTTCACCTTAGGATCAGACTCAGAAACAGACTGATTGAAGCTACTGGCTGTTTTGGTCCTGTAAACACCAGGAACTAGAGATCAACTGATCACACAATTGCTCTGATCAATTAAATTACTGGTGCACCTTTTTGATGCAAGTCACACCTTGTCATCTTTTCAACTCCACTCCTGCTTTATGATGTTGATTTTAAAAACTCAAGGTGAGCTTCAGCTCTGTGTGTGTGGGGGGGGGGCACATCTCAGACCTTTAACCTGCCCTCAACCTGGATCAGAGGCTCTGAATGTTGCCTTTAGCTCAGAGGTTCCATCTGTTCCATCAGGTTCTGGTGTTCATACACAAACTCAAACCTTGTGAATTTGTTTTTCATGGTTCAGTGTAAACAATGTTTACAAAATGAGCCCCCTTTAACTGCAACTTGAAAATTGCCATTTGACATTAACAACGCTGCTGGTTTTAGGTTTCACAGTGACGAGTTTCAGCGATGGAGGCAAAAACAATCTAAAACTGAAACTAGGAGTTTTCCTCCACATTTCCAAAGAAGGATAACTCCTCTGTAGGTCTTTTGCAATTGGCGGAGCTATGATATCCGTCAAAGAGGCCTCTGAGTTGAAGTTAGCGCCTTTAAATGTGTTTTATTTTATGTTTTATTGTGAAATGGGAAGAATACACATGAGGAGCACAGATGCAATTGTTATCGTGAACGTTCGGAAAAACTACTGTAAATATAAAGAAATGGAAAATGTGGCTATTAATCATTGCGCTAAGCTAATTAAAGTAGTGTATTAGTCAGTGTAAATTTAAATAAGGAACACTGTGTTTGCAGACTGATGTCCAACCTAAGGAGAAAAGTTGTGTCTGCTATTCTCTGTGGCTGAAAGACTGTTATTGGACACCAGGAGCCTCACATGCTAACTCTGCTAAGGATGTTTACCATTACACATGTTTCTGTCTCATGTTAACAAAGTCAGCTGTTTCTACCTGTAGAATCAGGACAATGATTATTATAAGCTGATGTCAGAGTTGCTACCCACTGTGATGCCATCAACTATTATGGCTAATAACTAGTAGCTGTGTATACTAATATTGATTTTGGAGAAGCTAAGTGGGGAATCTGGCAGAAAGCTAACTCCTTTGTTGTTAATGTTAATGTTAGTCCTTTACAAGTCAGTATTATAGCTATTTAATGCTAACAACTATTAGCTTAACTGTGTCATTTGATGGCTAAACCTGAACTCAAATCTCAGCTTTTGTCACGGTTACAGATGTGCGGTTTCTGGGAGTTTGGTTCATTTTTTTTTTTACATGTGTGTATTTACAAAGCTACATGGTGTTGTGCTCACATGAAGCCTAAAGATCTTATGGTGTTATGAGTTTTGGCAGATCCATCATGTTTTTAATTTTTTAACACCTTCACACTGCAACTTGCCTGTTCTGACCTGATCTGTGATCTGAAGCAAACCAAACCCACCATCATAATCACCTCAATGAGCAGAAAGCAGCTTTGCCAGGCTCCAACAATCAGCTGACAGTTCAACAAGTGCCTGAACACGAACCTGCACCGACCGTGCTGTCAACACTTTAATACTGCCGGCTGTTCTACCCTCACACTTTCTATTTAAATGATCTCTGGCAAAGAGAAAAACCAGGTTTGAAGCAATACCCTCAGACATGTTTGTTTCATTCGGGGCTCGTTCTCCTTATGGCACTTTTAACCCTGGACACAGGAGGACACTGAAGCCGGAATGTCTCTGTTGCTAAGTGAAGATCTGAAAACGTGTTTTCAGTGGAACAATAAAGATGCATGAATCTGAACTGGTTTCCAGGCTGTTTCTTTATGCTGTCATAGGTGTGAAAGAGGCCGCAGCCACACACGGACCCTTGAACCAGCAAGGTAAACACACACATGGGGGGACTCTGATCACGCACCTCTCTGGTTTTATTTGCGGAGCGAGGCTGTCAGAAATGCCCCTCCCCCACACTGTTCTCCCCTCCCCCTCCCCCCGCTGCTGTCACTAAAATAGCTTTAAGGTGTGTTTATGTTGGACTTTAACCCCTCCGCCTGTTCCGTCTCCTTGGAAACTGCCCAGAGTTCTCTTAATTTGTATCATCTCAATCTCAAGTGCTGCAGCAGTTTTGTCTATTTGCCCCTAATCATAGAGCCTGTTGCCATGGCGAAGTATAAATGTGCTCTGCAGATCATCTTCACCTGACAGCAGAAGAGTGTGAGCATCCGATTGTTCCCTGGCAGGATTCCTGCATATCGCCACATCTTAAAAAAGAATCCCCCAAACAGAATTTCTGCTTTCTTCTCATCTGATCTGATCTCCTATTTCATCACATCACGTCTTCTTCAGAGAGAAGCCTCCAAAAGCTTCAGCCACATTTAGAGAGGAAGTGCACTCAGCATACTGATAAGAGTGCGACCACTTCAGGGACCGCCGCCACCCTCCTGAAGTGTCGGTGAGAGCAAGGAGACGCCATCCTGAGCTGATTGCTGTGTTTTCAGGAGGCCACAGTTGAGACCGAGTGTGCATCTCCATGTAAATGTGCCTGTGTGAGTGGGGAGTTTATCACAGGTGTTTTCATGAATCAAAACTTCAGCAGCTCTGAGGAGGAAGGAGCCTCCCTCTATTTCTTAAAACTTAATATAAATGGAGGAGAAGCTTCAGCCTTTACATCAGAACTAAAGCCTTGGTCGCCCTTTACTGGGGGGGTTGCCCTGAAGATGTTGGCTCCACCCTCTGCTGTTCTGGGAGACTACCTTGTTTGTTCTCAGGCTGATTTAATGGATGTTTTTGTTGGTTACTTTCTGAATGTGTGGGCGGAGGAAGTGAAACACCTTTTTATTTACATCAGCACTACCGACAGGAACTGTTTAATTAAAGAGATAAACATCAGATGAAATAAACTCATCCAGGCCCCTAATTGTTCTGGTCCTAATAAATAAGAACACTGAGTCCATTATGAGCACACTGACCCCAATAAACTTCATCACCATCATCATCATCATCATCAGGTGAAGCTGTGGATCAGCTGGGAGGGTAGAGGGGAGAGGTAACTCCTCAGACATGAGGAGAGGAGGGAAGGACATTGAGACCTTCTCTACATATTCAACATTTTCAGTCCATCCAAAGATGAACCAGACTTTGATGCTCAGAGGGATCTTCAGGATTTCAACAGACATCCTCTTTAGACCTTCGTCCAACGTCGCTGACCAGCAGAAAAATACTCTTCAGTCGGTTTGCAGAGAAACCACGAGGCTGCGCTTCATGATTAGAACCAAGGAGCCAGGATGAAACCAAGCAAGAGAAGCCTCCCCAGTGTGACTAGCCAGTTTTGTGACGTTTTCCTTCCTGCACAATGGAAGACATCGCAGACGTCAGATTACTGAAGGACAATGAAACAACTTTGGTTTCAGATGACGGCGAAGCGTCGTTCCAGTTCAGCGAGCTTCAGCTCTGATTCCTAACAGGGAGGAGGGGGCACAGAGGGCCAGGGGAGGAAGGGGGTGTCTGGGAATGTTTAAAGCTCACTTTTAATCCACAGAGAGGCAAGACAGAGAGGGATGGAGCATTATATGCTACACTACACAGAGGTCAGCACATGGCTGCAGGGCTGTGATGGAGGGAGAGGGAGGATGGAGGGAGGAGACAGATGACAAACTGTCAGGTGTGGAGGGACGATGAATGTATGAATGTTGGATGCAGTTGATGCAGTAAAACATCATCACACTGTGTGTCTGTGAGTGTGTGTGTTCTTCATTTAATGTCTCCTCTCCTCAGTGTGACACTGCAGCTGAGGGCATCTTTTGCTGAGTCGCCATTTGGTCCCCCTACGAGTCAGAAGAGAAACCGCCCCCCGGGTTCCACAACCTCCTACTGGGATCAAAGGAATGCCATTAGCGGGGCCGAGGGACAGTGGGGCGCGTCGCCTTCTAGTGGTTATGGAGTAGAACTGTAACCATCCATTAAAAACGTTCATCCTGGAGTACCGTATTCAAAATGGCCCAAAAATTTTAATATCATAAGGTAATAAGAAAGAAAATCTGCAAAGCCTCAATTTTGAATATTTGAAGCATTTTTGCAACAGCTTGTGCTCAGCTTTATATTAAAAAGGAAGATGAATGAGGGTTTGGATGGGGAAAAACATCTGATTGGGATGTTTCACATGTCATTGTTTAGCATATTCCTCTCAGCGAACTTGCATGCTGTCCTACCTCAGCAGCTTCTCCTAACGTTGCTATAGCAACCAGTATATTGCAGTGGAAAAGGAACCATCTGAAGCTTCGGACTTTCTAGACCTGCTTGTGGACCTGCTGGTCTTCACATGCACCACCAAATCCAGCCCACCAAAACCATCTGCTTTGTTGTCCACCTGTGTGCTTCCATGTGGACATCCTGGAGTTGTTCATGGGGGTGTTGGAGAGGTTGAACTTCCTCAAACCCACAGCGATCCTGCAGAGGAGGATCCATCACAGACAGAACCCGAACAATCATTGACTCCCACTATGTTGAAGATGTAAAACTGCAGTTTGGACTATGGGTGTATCAGCACGACATCCCCCTCCCCTCCCCCATCACAAACACAAAGCATCACTTTTTTTTTCTTTCTATCCAGAAAGTTTTAAAAAGATCTCCTGTTAAAAAGGTGCTAATTGGAGTCTCGGTTGGATCAAAGGAAATGTTGGGTATAAAAAAAGCTGGTGGCTGTCATCGCCATGGCTACCTGCAGCAGTTGGCTTTAATTACCACAGTAATTACAGCTCTTAACGTTTTCCACATCTACACATCTCTGGCACATGTTTCTCCTGCAAAGTGAGTGTGACACCCTGTTCTGTCACACTGATTAAATCTGCTGGGGGGGGGGGGCGGAACCACACTCACAATTAGATCAGAACCCTGTGCTGTCTTTCTCCTCCAGTCGTTTAGTCTGAACAGTCAAAAAGTTCCCAGAATGGAGAAATGAGTGTAGATCCAACAGTGACATTGGACAGATGTTTGCTTTGATCCAGTGATCAGGGTATGTCCTCTCCTCTCCTACCTATTCTCTCCTCTACCTGTCCTCCCCCCTCTCCTCTCTCTCTACCCAGCCAGACATCAGCAGGAGAGTCCCCCTACATGAGCCTGGTCCTGCTCAAGGTTTCTTCCTGTTAAAGGAGAGTTTTTCCTTGCCACTGTTACTTGTCTGGGGTTAGGCCCTGGGATTATGTAAAGCTCCTTGAAACAATTTTGATAGTGAAAGATGCTATATAAATAAAGATTGATTGATTGATTTTATTTGATAGTGCAGCAGCTTCATTTGCCCCCCATTGTAACAATGACTGGTTTCCAGGTGTGTGTGTGTCTCTCTCTCACTCAGTCACTCACACACACGCACAAATGCACGTCTCACAGCCAGCCATTGGAGCAGAAGTCCCTCCTCAGCTGCTGGGTCTCAGCCTCTGTGAGTGGCTGCAGAGGAGATCGACAGGCGCCGCCGTGGAAACCAAACCACTCCATTGCCTGCTTGAGGGCAGGCACTCCCAACTTTCTGGTCACCTAGCAACACAGCACTGCAGTCAGAGCGGTTTCGCAGCTTTATCAATAAGAGCAGGCGTGATTACAGGTGATCAATGTTGGTTCTTTGTCATTTGACACAAACTGTTGCTTTATTTTCAATTCCAAAAAAGTTGATATTGAAATAATAAGTGTTTCTTTGTTCTCTTCTGTATTTTAGTTGGCAAGGGATGTCATCACGGTGGACGAGAACTGGGTGATGTAGTCCAGGTGTGATAAACCTGTGTGAGCGGAGGATCAAAGTCCTCGGTGCAGCAGATGCTACTCACGGCCGCGTTGGGTTCGATGAGGCGTTGCTGCAGGGCTCTGGCTTCCTCCAAACGACCTGACACACACAGATGCTCCAGCTCACACACCTCCCGGCCCAGAACATTAGCCAGGGCACACACCCCACCAACAGCACCTGAATATGCAGGCGACAGTGTAAAACCACGTGAAAAACTCATTGCGCAACATATATTCACAGACTTGACCCTCTGACCTTCTGCCCCACCACAGCTCTTTGCTAAGCTAAATGCTAATGCAAGCTTGATGTCAAACAAAGGAGCACCCTGATGTTTGTGTAACCTGCTCAGGTTGTCATCAGGAGTTTTCAGGGTTTTGGCACGTGGATGAACTCTCAGAGTTTGTGATCAGCTGATGACCCGTGAGGTCGCTGGACATCTAGACAACCACGAGCGTGGTTTCACTACTGATCTCCAATACAGGCATCCATGGTGGGCGTTTCTGCCCACAGCCTCCGTCGTGGCCCCGGCATTGTAGTCTCTGCAGATTTTGCCTGCAGTTTGTTTCACTGACCTGACGGCGCTTATGTCTAGCAGCATCTTGATAGTCTTGAAACTGCGGACAATCATGGACAGTCCCTCCCACCCCCTCCATAACACAGTGAACAAACTGAGAAGCAGCTTCAGCAGCAGACTCCTGCAGCCTCGCTGCTCTAAGGAACGGTACAGGAAGTCATTCCTGCCGTCCGCTATCAGACTGTATAACTCATCCTAACCCAGCCAATAACAATAACTGTGTAATGTTCATGTTGTAATTTTATTTCTATTTTATTCTATATTTATGTATATATGCTTATAATATGTATATATTATAATATGTATATACTATATATATATATATATATATATATATATGCTTATAATATATGCTGTATATATGCTTATAACGTTCTAATCCTATCTGTATTTATTTATTCTGTTGCTACTATAATTCAATTTCCCCACGGGGGATGAATAAAGTACATCTTAATCTTAATCTTATATGGCTCTGCCTCCTCCCTCTTCTCCACAAACCAGTAGGAAAAGTTATGGCTGCTTCAATTTATTTCTGTCCATTTAATCTGCTCAGGAATAAAACTGGTGCTGATGGGTGGCCATCGGTCCAATTAGATTTAAATTTGGACACGTAGCCGCCGCCATTCCAGGAGGCCACATTTCTAATCTTAATCTCAGGCTCACACTAAAAGTCCAGAGATTTAGTTATGAATATGTCAAAAATGTAAATGTATAACACAAAAGAACAGAATTTAGTGCTGAGGTCCATGTGAGCAGAACGTTTCCCTGCACCTGTGATAGGATGTTGTGACCTCCTTTGGCCACTCCCCCAAACCACCAAAATCAGTCACCAAGAACCTGGTTCAGGCAGGAAGTTTCAGGTTATCAAAGTGATGCCCAGGCAGCGGTTCAGGTTTTTTCACAGGAACAGAACAGGAAAACCATGCATCAGGAACACATTTAAGGATTCTTACCAACGCTATAGGCCGCCATGAGGAATCCCGCTGAGCCCGCCAACACCTGGAAATCCTGTGTCTTGGTTTTGTGAACAATCAGGCCGATCTGTGTGATCTGAGGAAGAGAAGAAGCAGAGAGAAGGTCTGACTGTCATCCTCCCTCCTGGCTGTCAATGCTAATATTGGTCTTTTTTTCTTTTCTTTTTTTTTTAAAATCCCAGGAGGCTCGGTTAGGAGGGACAAAGCCAACATCTCACAACGTAAACAAATCGCTCAAACGGAGGAGAATCTTCACACGATGCCAGATTTTGGAGGAGGGGACAGCCGAAGATCCCGAACAGGAGAGAAAAAAGAAGTCCCAAGTGAGGAAAAAGGATGAATTGACTTCAAAACAGGAGAGGGGATTCATGAATAATGGATGAGCCCACCCCCTTTTTTATTTTGCCTCTTAATTCTCTTGTCAATCCAGATATGGAGAAGAGAATCCAAATAAACCTGAGAGGTTCAAAGGGAGATTTAACACCAGTCCACAGGGAGAAGCTGCAGCCTTGGCTTCTTCAACACAGAGGAGTTATTTTTAAACTGCCGGGTGTCACTCAGACACCCCCACCCAAACACACCCTCAAACCTGGAGGACTATAATTGATCAGTCACATAATCAGGTTATCGGCACTCCTGCTGGTCACCTAAAAGCTCCAGAACCCTACAGTCCAGGATTCCCCAGTGTGAAAATAAAAGTGAGAGTCACAGAAGAATGATGGAAAAACACTTTACTTTTTCCTCTTCGAGTGTTGTTAGTGTGTTGAGCCACATTCATCAGGCAATACCCTAGGTCACTCCGTTTCAGAGTCTCATCAGAGGATATAAAACCAGCAATCGAGCCCCGATGTTAATAAAAGCAGAACCAAACTTGTACCTGCTGGTTGTCTTTAGACTGCAGAGAGTCATTAAGGAACAAAAATGGATTTGCTGCATTATTTTAGTGCAGATTACGTCTGTCTTCTCTGGTTATCTCTGGCTTCTCTGGAAATCAGTCTGGGAAACTTGAAATTGGTCGAAAATATCAGTATTACAACATTTTAATGAATGCATGCTCGAGGGAAACACGTTCAGAGGACCACTTCTTCACAGAAATGGGTTCAAAGGTTCATTTTCTGCATCAACAGTGACACCTGGCGGCATGCTGGCGTTATAACCGCTGTCTCGTATTCCCTCATCATTTGTACCATTAATCTACTCACACACGATAACGGCTACATCCTCAATTAATTTTCAGTTTCAGGTCTGGTTACACAATCAGGCAGCAGCTACAAACAGCAGGAAAAAGGATTTTCCATTTGACCGCTCAGCTCATCCGAGAAGCTGCAGAACAACCCCCTGATAAAACCTGTGATTTTCATCCCCGTGACTCCGTTTTAAGTCTATTCCAGCCAGACTCACATTCATGGCTGTTGTGATAAAGTTTTGAACCATCTTTCAGCAACTTTCCCATGTCCCTGAAATTGACCCCTCACCCCTTGTTTTCTTTGTTTGGCCTCTGCCCGCCCACAGTCGAGCGGGGCTGCTCTGCTCTTCGACTACGCCCACGTTTACGTCTCTCCGCCGGTGGACAAACGTGTTATTTCCTAAATCAGAAATCCATTTGCAACTTGTCTCACTTCCTCCCACACAGATTAAAGGTGTTCCAGTTCAGCAAGTTGCTGAGTTTTTGCTTCTTCAACGGCTTTTTTGAAACCAGTCTGACACTGTTTGAGTCACCACACCAGTCATTCAACCAGTCACTCACTGGTTAAGTCACCACACAGGTCAACCAGTCCCTCACTGGTTGTGTCATGTGGTTTTTGATGAGCATCTCTTACGTCTCCTCCGCTGTCCTTCAGGCCCAGGATGTTGGGGTGCTCAGACAGCCCCATCACAGCGTCCAGTGGCAGCTCCAGACCCGTGTTAGCCGGTACGCTGTACAGGACCACTGGCACAGGGCTGTTGTCCGCCACCTGTGCGTGAGACACAAGTGAGTCAGACTGGTCCACCTTCACATTTCCACTGATGCTCCTTGATAAAGTCAAATACCAGTCAAGCCTGGACCAGCCTAATGGTACGAATGTTGCTGCAACTGTTGCATGTCACACAGGTGTGACACACCTGCCATACTGTGTACAAATGTGCGGCTGTGCCTGACCCACCTTGGTGAAGTGCTGCACCAGAGCTGGACTGTTCATCTTTCCCTTGTAGAAGCAGGGTGTGACCACCAGTACGGCGTCGGCGCCAGCAGAAGCCATCTTCTGTGTGAGCTGGATGGTGGCTTTAGTGGCTGCACACAGGACAGAGACAGGCGCCACGTTAGTGTTCATCTCTGAGTGAGCTCAGGTTCTAAAGACCAGCTCGTGTTTGAAAGAACAGGAGAGCAGCCTCACAAGGTCTCATCACTTCTTTCCCTTTTAACTGCAGCCTAACCAGCCTCGACCCTCAATTACACACAGACTGAGGGAAGGATGAGAGAGGCGCGTCAGATGAAACCTTGGAATTTAAAGTCCTCTTGAGGAACCTGATTAATATCTAACAGTAAATATATACTGACTGAAAGATGTGCACAGGTTTTCTGTCATCTGTGAAAGGATGACTTCCTTTCTTCTCTCTCAGCACATAAAGAAACACATTCTGAGGACTGATAAACTGACCACACCCCCAGCTTTAGTGCAACAAACTTCAAACATGTTTTTATTTCCACTAAACATTTGATGTTGGGATTAAAGCTGGACGTCCTCCTGGCCTGAGATATCCATTTAAAATACTGTTCTGCTCTTTCTCACACACAAACACACAGACCTACATTCACAACCTGATCCGGCCATCAGTAGTTTGTCCGCAGGCAGCGAGCGCCTGACTGCCTTCACCACCTCCACCCGCTCCTCCTCTGTCAGGAACGGGTACTCTCCATTCGAGCCCTGAACCACCAAACCTGCAGCGGGGAAGACTTTGGTTTCTGCTCCCTTCTGTGTCCAACTCACATCAGAATTTCACTTTAATACAACTTTTATTTAGTTTCTGCACAGAACAAGAGAGACAGATAAAAATAAATACATTCTTGGTTTTATTCATTTCGATATTCTCTCAGCTGTTTGTTGCAAATATAAATTTTGTTCTTAAAATACACGAAGAACAGTAACATTAAGACAATATTGAAGAAATTTCCAGTCAAAAAGGTGGTATCATTATTATTAATTAGAAAAAATATAGTATAAATCGTCTTGTACTTATTTCTGTAAGAGTAATATTGTGCTTGTGGCTGAGTCTGTGTCTACATTAACCAGTAACGAACTGGTGACACTGAGACAGGGGACCAGCAGTGCTGTACCAACCAGGCGCCGCTAGGTGGCGGAAAAGAACTTGAGTCCGCTGTTAATATTTTTTCTTCGTGTGATTCCTAAAGCTCCGCTGAGCTACACGTACCACGTGGTCTGCTTTCACGCACACTTTGGACGTTTGTGATGATTGAGTTTTATTGCAGGTGGGGCGGTGTCGGAACTCACCTCGGAATGGAATCTTTGCGTATTTCTGCAGGTTTTCCTCCAGTTTCTGGAAGTCCACATCTTCCTGAGGGGTAAACGGGGTGGCAATCGGCGGATAGATCCCCCTCAGGTCCAAACGGGCAGCGGCTGCGTGGTTCCGGGTCTGTTTCCAGGCCGGACTGAGGCCTTCGGACAGTAAGACGCTCACAGCTCTCCATGACCGGCTGAGCAACATCGTGAAGCGGTTGTACTCGTTGCGCAACTCCCAATAAAAGCTCCCAGTTAATGAATAACTGCCCTCTTAACCGACCCGACCATGAAGATTCACATCAGAAACACGCCTGATTGGACCGGTCGGTCACGTGGTTAGGTTTTCTGACCATGTGAATTTCACCATCCTGCATGAAATATAATTAAATAGAAAACGTCAAGTTGAACTTTAGTGCTGATTGAGTTACTGAATGATAAGCAGGCAGGAAAAGTAAACAAAGCTCTAAAGACGGTTTCAGTGTCTAGTTTAGTCACTCTGTCTTAACGTGAAAAGCTGTTTAGTAGCAACCATTTAACAATGCTACTACAGCTTTTCACGAAATGTGAAAAGGAAGAACTGATTTCATTTTGGGGGTCATCCGGAAGAAATCCTGGATTCTGGATCACTTTGAAATTTTGTTAACATTGTGGTAAATGGGGCCAAAAATTTTGTTTCTCAATATCTCGGTTAATTATTGACCAAACCCCATGAAATTTGACTCAAGGATGGACAATGGGGTCCTCTATCATGGCTAACTGTATGTTTTTATGGTCAAGGAATCTAAATATGTAGTCAAAGTATATGTGGGACTAATATTTATGATGGAAATCACAATATCCCAGGAATTGTTGCGCTTGGCGGAGGTCGGCGCTCTCCGAGTGCTTTCTTCTTGTTATTATTATTGTTTTTTTCTTTCTTTCTTTTCATTTATTTTCTTGATTATCTTGTTGTATTGCAGTTTTTGTGAGTAGAGGCCTCGAACAGGCCCTTATGGGTCTCTTGCCTCAACTCTGCACCTCTTTTTTTTATTGTTTTGTATGATGATGTAAACATATTTTACTTGTTTGTCATTTTATTCTATTTTTTTTGGGTGATTTTATATGCATGTGTGCTAAATAAATAATTCAAATTCAAATGCAGCAATCATGAGACTTAGTAACACAGTGGTTATAGACTTTTTTTTCGTCTTTTTTTTGCAGAAAGGTTCCCCACCCCTGAAAAACTGCTTGTTTAAAAGATTATTGGCTGTTGTCAGAAAGTGCTTTGCATTTAAATTACCGTTTTATAGTACTTGTTTTCAATACCTTATATATATTTAACACTATAAAATAAAAAACGTCATATTTTATACATATCTCCAAGGGATTCGGTGCAAATCTGATTTGTCTACTGGACAAATCAGACAAAGGAGGGTTAGGGTTAGGAGGACAAAGCAGATTTTATCAAGGTTAAT
Organism: Takifugu rubripes; assembly: GCF_901000725.2. NCBI lineage: Eukaryota > Metazoa > Chordata > Actinopteri > Tetraodontiformes > Tetraodontidae > Takifugu > Takifugu rubripes. The sequence goes on from NC_042301.1 coordinate 8,977,420, forward strand.
TTGAGATCCTTTAAAGTTCCAGATCAAATCAGGCCTCCGTTAGCCTTTACAACACTGCTATCTCGTGGAGAAATTAGAAATTACAGGGGCGCTGGTGCCCCTTCTCCGGGTCCTACCTTTGTACTCCTCCCAAACACATTAATTTGGGGTAAACCTGTGACTTTTCTTTGTCACTATATGTTAACCGACGTGTGCAGGTTATGAGATTGGGAGTCTGCCGACAGTTCACAGATGACATGTAGTACGTGGGTGAAAAGGTGACTGTGGTCATTGCCATCTAGTGGACAGGTGGAGAATGTCCAAGGTAGTTACGTCAGGAACTTTCATTTTTCTTATTAAATGGGTCAGGGCCAGCAGTCAGGGGTCGTGGACCTGTGACACAGCAAATAAATGTTTTTCATTTTTGTTGAAATATTTTAAATCAAAGATTAGAATGGTGATTTTGTTTCTGACATTCGAGTTAATCTAGTCTTTTTATTCCACATTATCTCCTAATGTTCTCCATTTGGGCACAAATGTTTTTACACAATCAGGGTTACTATGGCAAAAGAACAGATGCTCAAAAATGCATCAAATTCAACATGATTCATCAAAGAAATGACAAACTGCAGGATCATTACAGATAGCTGTAGGTTATTTTTAGAACGTTACATCATATCTCCCCCTCTCTCTCCTCCCTCTCACCTTCTCCCCCTCCTCTCTCTCTTCTCTCCTTCCTCCCTCTCTTCTGTCCTTCCTACCTCTCTCTTCTCCCCCTCTCCTCTCTCCTTCCTCCCTCTCTCCTCGTCTCTCTTCTCTTTTCTTCCTCCCTCTCTCCTTCCTCCCTCTCTCCTCTCCTCTCTCCTTCCCCCTCTCTCCTCTCCTCTCTATCAACGCCTTTATCATCGCTGAATCGTTTTGGGTCCCTCCTTCTCCCACATCGGCCGGAACCACGCAGAACCACGTGACCCAGGAACCCTGGGCTGAGCCTCACACGCATCATGGCTGCGGAGGACGGGACCGCGCGGAGCGGGTGTGCATCGTTTCTATGCCGCCTGCTGCTGCCGCTCCTGACCGCCTGCACCCTGCTGCCCGCTCCGGCTCTCGGCTTGCTGGGCTTCCGGCCGGAGGAGACCGGGGCGGAGCTGTCCGTGGAGAACGGGGTGCTGAAAGCCGCGGAGGGGACGCGCTTCATGCTGCGGGTTTACTACTCCACCTCTACGAAGAAGTTGAACCGCACCGCGGGGACTCGCGCCAACAACGCCGCGCCCTGGATCGCATTCATCGAAGAGCCAGCTCCCGGGAGAGAGGGGCAAGTTCACCCCAAACGGAACATGTGCGTGGACAAGAACGCCAGGACGTCCGACATCGAGGTTTTAGGCTCGTTCAAGTCCGCATCCAGTCAGAATTCGGTGTTGGTGGAGTTTCTGGCCAAGAACCTGCGGAGGGGAGAGAAGATAAAGTACTACTCCATGTGCGCCTTCGACGGCTCCAAATGGGAACACTTCCGGACGCGGGATTTCTGGGTGGCCGTGGCGGAGCAACCGGCTGTCCCGGAGCTGTGGCTGCAGGTTCTGGTCTCGGTTCTGCTGCTCGGGCTGTCGGCTCTGTTCAGCGGGCTGAACCTGAGCCTGCTGGCGCTGGACCCGGTGGAGCTGCAGGTGCTGCAGAACAGTGGCACCGACAAGGAGCAAAAGTACGCGCGTAAAATTGAGTCTGTGCGCCGGCACGGAAACTACGTCCTGTGTACTTTACTGCTGGGAACTGCCATCATCAACGCGTCGCTGGCGGTGTGGATGTGCCAGATCCTGGGAATGACCTGGCTGTCCACGGCCATCTGCGCCTTCGGCATCTTCTTCATAGGGGAGATCCTCCCGCACTCTGTGGCGTCCCGTCACGGCCTGGCCATCGCTGCCAAAACCATCTGGGTGACGCGTCTCCTAATGGTGTTGTCCTTTCCAATCTCTTACCCAATCAGTAAGCTGTTGGATCTGATCCTCAATCAAGAAATCTCCAATTTCTACACCAGAGAGAAACTCCTGGAGATGCTGCGGGTGACTGATCCTTACCACGACCTAGTCAAAGAGGAGCTCAACATCATCCAGGGCGCATTGGAGCTGCGCACCAAGACCGTGGAGGATGTCCTGACGCCGCTCACAGACTGCTTCATGCTGGCCGCGGACGCCGTGCTGGACTTTAACACTATGACGGAGATCATGCAGAGCGGATACACGAGGATTCCCGTGTTCGAGATTGAGCGCTCCAACATTGTGGACATCCTGTTCGTCAAGGACCTCGCCTTTGTGGACCCCGACGACTGCACCCCTCTCAAGACCATCACGCAGTTCTACAAACACCCACTGCACTGCGTCTTCAGCGACACCAAACTGGACGCCATGCTGGAGGAGTTCAAGAAAGGTGTGTGTGAGTGTGAGAGAGAGAGAGAGAGAGAGAGAGAGAGAGAGAGAGAGAGAGACCGCAACCAAACTTTATATTAGATATCTAAATGTTATGCTGAAATTCTTCTGATAAAAAATAACCCATTCATCCCAGTAGAACCAGTCTGTTTATCCTATCTGTCCGAGTTTAGCCCGTTAATTTACTCTCCTTTGAGCCAGTGCAATTTTTCTGAATTTGTAACCACTTTTCTGGCTCCAGTTTTCTTTAATGGAAACAGCAGTTTTTATCAGTTATTGGTCTGAAACCAGTGACAGAAGCCTTCGTCAGCCCCTCATCATTGTCACATGATCATTTTCAGACCTGCTGCTGAACAACAAGCTGCCTGTAGCTCTGAGGTGAGGGTGGCTTGTCCAGCCAATCACCGGCCTCCCTACTGACTCCGCCTCTGCTGTGTTTGATTCTGCAGCATCAGCAGGTTCGTTCAGGGTCGGAGCAGCAAGACAGAGTGAGGAGGACACCTTGAAACAGGAAACTGACATAACCAAGAAATACAATTATCACAAAAACCAAACAAGACAGGTGAACATGGTGATGGAACAAGAAGCTGGAGACAGTTTCCAAAAACCTGTGTGGAATGACCTCTGCTGACCAGTGCAGCAGAAAGAGGCTCTGCCCCTCTGCAGAGGATCGCCGCTCAGAAATATTATAAGGGTCATAACAAGGAGGAAGAATTCAGGTTTATCAACAGCTTAAACATCACTGCAGCTTTAAAACAGCCAAACATTAGAAATTAGAAGAGTTTGAGATGAATCCTTCTGAAACAGAGATGGAGGAGACAACAGATGGAGCTGAATATTTAAGAAGCTGCTGATGGACAGAGGAGGAGAATGAGGGGAGGAAAAGAGGGAGAGGAGAGTGGGAGGAGAGGGGAGAAAGAGGAGAGAGAGAGGAGGTGGAGGAAGAGGAGAGGGATAGAGGGGGAGGAGAGAAGGAGGGGAGAGAGAGGAGAGGAGTATGATAACAGCAGGGGCTATATATTTTCAAGCTCTCTCCCCAGCGATTTCAGAACTGAAGAAGCCTTCTGGATAGAAGGCGAAACGTCTTCAAGAGAAGAAACCCAGTCCAGTTGACAGAGAAAACTACCTTGGATAACAGCATTGCACCATCGATGTTTATCTGGCAGAAATAGAAAAACATTTACTTTTAAACTGATATCATGAGGAGACGAGTGAGAAGAAACTGCTGCAGAGTAACCAGAGGAAAAGGAGTGTTAGCCGCACTCCTCCTCCAGCCTGTTTTGTATGGATCACTGACCTATTTAAAGTGAATGCAACTCTGTGTGTGTGTGTGTGTGTGTGTGTGTGTGTGTGTGTGTGTGTGTGTGTGTGTGTGTTGGGCAGGAAGTTGAAAGATTCTGAGTGAGCCTGTTGGCTTGGAGCCAGCCTATTGAGGACTTACAAAAGAGGACTTACTCTTTTCTTTCTGTGGGTGTTTTCCTACACATGTGAGGTCCTGGCTCAGTGATTTCACCATGTTTTTGGTTCCAACATTTAAGAGTTCTAACGACTCCTGAGAACTTACGTTACATTGAGCCTAAAGGTTTTGGGGAGGATGTTTTGGGCTTGTAATCATTGCAGGTTCCAGCCATTCTAAGATGAACCATTGATTTAAGGTGTTTGACCTGATTGGACTCTCCCTCTGCAGGTAAATCTCACCTGGCCATTGTGCAGCGGGTGAACAACGAGGGCGAAGGCGACCCCTTCTATGAGGTGATGGGCCTCGTCACGCTGGAGGACGTCATCGAGGAGATCATCAAGTCAGAGATCCTGGATGAGACAGACCTGTACAGTAAGCACGTGCACCACACAAACGCACAGGGCCAACACCGCCTGAAGGTGCTGACTCTGCTGATGTGCATGTGTCTGACCCATCAGCTGATAATCGGTCAAAGCGGCGCGTTTCTCACCATGAACGGAAGCTGCAGGACTTCTCCATCTTCAAAGTGTCTGAGAATGAGATGAAGGTGAAGATCTCCCCTCAGCTTCTGCTGGCTACACACCGCTTCCTCTCCACAGGTAATGCATGGTCTTTACCTCACTATATCAGCGCAGATGAGGGTGGATCTAATCAGGACTTCCTGTTTACTGACAGGAAGTGATGCTCCATGCACACGCATATACATGCACACTCTGGAGTAACAATAAAAGAGCTCCTATAAGCACTTCACAATGCTAATGGGAGTTGTGGAGATAATGGAAGCTTCTCTGAGTGTCTCTCCTCCCTCCAGCAGAGGTGGAACCATTCAAACCTTCTTATATCTCTGAGAAGATCCTGCTGAGGCTGATCAAACATCCCAGTGTTGTCCAGGAGCTCAAGTTCGATGAGAAGAACAAGCGAGCACAGCAGCACTTCCTGTTCCAACGGAACAAGCCTGTGGAACACTTCATCCTGGTGCTGCAGGTAGCTGCCTTCGTACCACCTCACTGGCATTGGCTCAGGTCTGACGTGACCTTTGACCTCTTCAGGGTCGCGTGGAGGTGGAGTTTGGTAAAGAGGCCCTGAAGTTTGAAAACGGAGCTTTCTCCTACTTTGGTGTACCTGCCATCATGCCAACAGGTATACACAGACACACAGAGATACACACACATAAACACACACACTGAGTCTGTGTCCTCTATAGTCCAGAATTCCCCCAGCGGGTGGGAACGTGGCGAGTCTGTGCCATATGGTGGAAGTGTGGGTCAGCTGAATGGAGGCGGGAACCTTTACCTGCCAGATTACTCCGTCCGACAGCTGACGCCTCTGCAGATCATCAAGGTGGGAACATTTGCAATGATCCCACCAACACTTACATTCTCAAGTACCCACAATGCTATGTGTGCCAGATCACCCGGAGTCACTACCAGAACGCTGTCACAGCCACACGGATGGACACCTCTCCACAGACACCTGATGTGGACGCCCATCTGACGGGAGGAAACAGGCTGAGTCCCGAGACCGCAGACACCTCGGCAGGCTCCCGTCACACCACCACCCTGGCGCCCCCACCCAGAGAGCCCAGCCGGCCCAGCTCAGCTCGGAGCAGACCGCAGCAGTCCTGCGTTGCCCACAGCACCTCGCTGCTCAACGAGAAGAACCGCATCGTCCGTGAGTATCTTCAGACCAAACAGGAAGTGATATCACAGAGCAGCCTTTTTTTCCTCCTCCTCTTCTACCATGTTAAGAGGAAGCAGCAGGTTTTATGTTGTTTTTGTTGGGTGCAGGCAGCAAGTCTGATGGCCAGAAGAGCCCCAGTGATTCAGTGTTCCTGGGGATGGACCAGATTCCTTACAGCCGAGAGGATGGGCCGGAGACCAGTACGACCACAGCACAGACCAGAACTATATCACCAAAACCATCACTGTTTAACCTCTCTGTCTATGACCCTCCCCCCCCTCTGTCTCCCTCTCTCTCCCCCTCTGTCTCCCACCCTCCCTCTCCCCCTCTCTCTTTCAGACTCCGCCTCTGTTGCCATGGAATCAGACAGGTCTCCCTTCATCAGCACTTTGTCCCTGAATGGCTCAGAGGACACACTCAGCAAAAAAGTTCTGCTTAAACTCAGTCAGTTTCTCTCTCTCTCTTGCTCTCTGTCTCTGTCTCTCTCTCTCACACACACACACACACACACAAACACACACACACGAACACACATTTCATAAAATGCCTCTTGAACTGACACGTTTTAAAAAAAATGATCTACAGAACTCTGCAGATAAATGTAGAGCGCAGAACTACAGCAGAGTGTGATGGAACCACAATAAGAATCTGATCTAAAGTTTCTCCTCAGGCTACAAGAAGAGGAAAAAGTCCCATGATGGAGAGAAAACCCCAGAGATTTCAGAGAAGCCACTGGTGAAAACCTAGCAGAGTCTGTGTGTGCGCGTGTGTGTGTGTGTGTGTGTGTGTGTGCGTGCGTGCGTGTGTGTGTGCACGTATGTGTGGAGTCAAACACCCAGATGGGTCTTCAGGCAGTGAGGACAAATGAAGTTATCAGAGTTTTATCTGAATACTCTATTGTGAGGAACATACAGAAGATGGAAGATACCATTTTATCTGTGTGTGTGTGTCTGTGTGTGTCTGTGTGTGTGTGTGTGTGTGCGTGTGTGTGTGTTTGAAACTAGCTTCTGTTCTGTCCTTTTATTTCCTTGCTGGTGCAACAGAATGTTCACAGGTGGAGCCCTGATGAAGTTAGATGGACCAAAGTGGGACACTGTGACCAGTGTGACTTCCTGGTGACCTGGTCCTGGTCCTGGTGACATGGTCCTGGTCCCTATTAGGTGGTCTCTGTGTGTGGCCTCGCCTTATTATCCATTATTGTCTGTTCTATTCATCGTTTGGTGAAATGTATAAATAGAACAGTTCCAACATGAGCTTCATCTTTTGTTTTCATTTGGTGATTTCTTTGATATTTACCTTTGCTGATGTTGTAAATTGTTTTTTGTCCTATGATTTGGAGCTGAGGAGACTCAGATCTGCATGTTTACATATTAAGTCCTTATTCCAGTTGCGGTTTTGGCCTAGTTGGATCTCAGATTTAGCTGAATTCAGCTCTCTAGGCCTCAAAGCTGCTCACACAGGATGTAACCAGATGTTTCTGCTGCTGCTGCATCAATCTGAATGTAGGTTTTAGCTTATTTAATGTTTTTATGAAGCCTTAATGACAGAAGACAGAAGGGATATTTTATCTCAAGAACTTATTAAGGAACACAAATGTTAGTGTTTCATAATATATTTGAAATAAATGATTAAGTCTTTTTATATTGATGGTCAAACCTCAGATTTATCACTTAATCTTTGTTTCTGGGAAACTTGTTTAGTTTTTACTGTAGTTGGATTTCTGTTTTCTCAATTAATCCATAATTCAGGTCTCCAGTGGCTATGACACAGACATGTTTATAAATTAACCCTGAATAATACTTAACCAATAACAGTTTGGAAATTGGACCAGTTGTTGATGAACTGGTACAAATTCCAAACATTTTAAATAAAAAGTGGTAAACTTGTCTTTTTCAGTGTAATGTTGTTTGTAAAACAAAATGAAGGTTGTGATTATAATGCCTTTCATCACCTCGGTTTGTGTCATTAAACTTAGTAACGATCAATGATGGTGTAACATGACTGCGCCTTTAATCCTCTCTGGAGTTGGATTGGATGGTTTTAACAAACAAAAGGACATCACATTTCTGCTCAGCTGTGTGGTTGGATCCTTGCAGGAGCAGGAGGTGATGAATGACCAGGATGTGAAGAATGACTGAGGAAGATGAGGGAATGAGGGAGGAGGAGGGGGAAAGCAGGGAGAGGAGCAGGGGAAGGATGAGGGAATGGAGGAGGAGGAAGAGAAAAAGAATGGGAAAGATGAAGAGGAGGGTGTGATGGAAACAAAACCTGCTGAGTCATACTGCTGCACTGTATCATAGCCAATCAGCATCTATCACAGGTCAAAGGTTATTTCTGCAACATCGTGTATGAACGATTGAGTTAAACTTTCCTCTAGGTTTTGTCCCTGCAGAAGAGCACAGGTCCTCTCCAGTTTGTCAGGTTGAACGGATCAGAGGGTCTAACTTCTGCAGGACCAGCTGACAAGAACAATAAACAACTTGCAGATGGTGCTCGTTTTCTTTCAGACGTTCTCATCGTTTCTCGACACAAAAATGGTGACGATGCATTCCTCAATGAAAGGAATGAAAGCTGAGTAAGTAGAACATCTCTTCAGGACAGCCCAGCCTCATCTGTATCTCCTTGTCCAGGCTTTTGTTCGTATATCTGAAGGTCTTCTCAGTGAAGCAGACGTCTTCAGCCTGGAATTGAAGACTAGGTGGGATGTGGAGTTTGCATTAAATGCTGTCAACGATCTTCTGGACAAACATCTGCACTAAGAGTTTGTCTTGATCCAACTTGGAGTATTTCTTCTGTTCGATCTTGTCTATGGAGGAAGCCTCTGCATCACCTTCCAGGATGGCCAGTTCCACCCTCCTGCTCAATCTGGGGGCCATGCTGTTCACCCACCAGTTCATTAGAACGTTGAAGATCCAGTTTTTGAATCTGATGTAGGTGGACATAATGGGATTCATCTGTAACGTCGTGCCGTTGCACCTCTCTTCATGTCCACTCTGGATCTCAGTTCTGACCACATCTGTGAGCTGTGAGCAGGTTAGTCCAGCAGCAAAGTGCTGCTGGACTAACCTGCACATCCAAGCTCTGGCCAGGCAGTTATCAAAAACAGTTTGAGCTTCTCTATCACGTTTTGTGAGCAGTCTCTACAGATGGATCGAGTGATGTCCTCATAGCTGAAGGTTCTTGAGAAGTTTTGAATATCATCCCCTCCACATCTGCGTCAGCAAAATCCTCCACTAAAGGACAAATGATGTTCCTCGCCTCTTTGGAGGTGGTTTTCTTCACTCTCTCAAAGGGTTTCTCTGAAGGTGACTTCTGTGCATCATCACCTGATAGCAACCCAGCAGAATATCGAAAATGTTTGCTGGTAGGTTTCTTAAACATTGTGCAGGCATAGTAAACAATGGCATTCAGCCTACTGGAAGAGATGATCTTTGGACCAGATCTGAAACTTCCTGCCACCTCCTCAGTCAGGTCTGAAAAAATGCTCATGTTTTTATCTCCTACTTGGAGTCCCATAGAGCTTCTGAAATGCTGTGGTTGAGAGAATCTTCCTGAAAGGACACATTGCCTCCCTCACATAATATCAGCTCCAGAATCAGCTTGACCAGCAGGATATTTGGGACAACATCGGGAGCTCCGGATCTCGGGAGTCCATCTGGGTCTGTTTCAGGCTCCCAAGAAAGTTCTCCCTCAGGGCCAGAGTTCTACTGAGGAGTGTCTGTTGGGTGAGTCCTGGTTTCTTTTCCAGAAGAAACATGTGTCTTTTTGTGCTTCCTGGTTTATTTCTCCTGTACCTGACGTTTAGTTAAAAAGAAAAAAAAAACCATATCAAAGCCAAGTGATCTGCTGCTGCCTGAGGTGAAGTGCATTATGGGATACATGAGTCCACATGAGACGGGCTGAAATGCCAGGTTTGACAAGCGCACAAGAACTCAAGTACAGACAAATGACAAGCTTTAATGTGCAAAACATGAGCAGTTCATAGAGAAAACACTCACATATACACATCCTCTGTGTCAGTGTGAATGTGTGATACACATGCACATGGACAGATGCTGCACAAACACAGCAGAAACACATGATGGCAGGGAAACCTCCCCTGAAGTTTGAGCTCCAGTAGCTTTATTTCAACATAAAATGACTGATTGTGTGCATGTTCATGTGTGTGGTCCTGAGGTATCTCAGCAGTTTGCTCAGTGACAGAAACAGAATCAGACGCCAGCATCTTCTGAAGGACAGCTATAGTAAAATGGCTGAAATGATTCAAGTTTGAGCAAAACGTTTTGTTTTGAACTTCAGTTACAGTCAGATGTTGAATTTAATAAAACCTTAAATGTTGTAGGACAGACAAAACACTTTAACAGCGAAGCGGGACATTTGTGCTGAACTATTTCAGACGTTCAGGTGTGAAGCTCTGTTGACATGACAACTTCAGCTTTGACCATGCAGATGTTGAACTAATCCAAGGTCACGATCAGCGGTGGGGGCAGGGCTTTACTGGACCTTGGTAACCGCCTCGTGGATGGACTGAGCGACATAGTCGATGTTTTGGGATGTCAAGCCGCACATGTTGATGCGTCCACTGGCCATCAGGTAGATGTGCTTCTCTTTGATCATGTACGCCACCTGCTGGGCTGTGAGACACACGACAGGAATATGTCAAACCTGCATCTGTCACCATGGACACCGACATCAAGATAACAACAGGTTAATGTTGTTGACCTCCAGACACTAGCAGTACCTACTGACTGCAGGCAGCTGGACATAATATAGCCCCACAGCTCAAATGAAACCATAAACGTTCTCTTAAGAACTTCCCTTCCAACACAGTGACATTGACAGTGATGGTGACTGGACAACACCAGCCTGAGTCTGAGGTGGTCACTCACGGTTCAGGCCTGTGAAGCTGAACATGCCAATCTGCTGGGTGATGTGGTCCCAGGTGCCTGGGGTGCCCAGTTCCTGCAGTTTGGCCTTCAGCTGATCCCTCATCAACAGAACACGGTCGGCCATGGTCTTCACGTTGTCCTTCCTGTGGAGAGGAGGAAACAGGAGTGATGCTTCTGCACCGTCAGAGCCTCCTGGAGTCTCGGGTTCAGCCCGTACCATTCAGCAAAGAGCTCGGGAGAATTGAGTGTCTTGCTGACGATGCGTGCTCCCTGCGAAGGTGGGTTGGACCAAGTTGTCCTAACGATCTTCTCCATCTGGGACAGGATGCGGGTCAGGTTCTCGTTGTCATGGGCAACCACAGTCAGGCTCCCAACTCTCTCATCTGACCACAAAGACAGGAGGGGCAATTACTTTCCTGCCCCTCGAGGCTGTTTCTCTACCAGACGTACTCACTGTAAAGCCCAAAGTTCTTGGAGAAGGATTGAGCCACAAACAGCTCAAAGCCCTCAGAGACAAAGTAACGGATTGCCCAGGCATCTTTATCCAGGCTGCCGGAGGCAAAGCCCTGGTAAGCCGAGTCGAAGAACACAAAGAGTTTCCTCCTCTGAAGTCAGGAAACGTGAGTAAGCAAAAGTTCAGACTGTGGAACAGCTGCAGATTTGGCTTCTGGAAGAACCTGAGGTACCTTCATGACCTCTGCGATCTTCTTCCACTCCTCCTCAGTTGGGTCAGTACCAGTGGGGTTGTGTGCACATGCGTGGAGGACAAAGATGGAGTGTTCTGAAGCTTTCTGTAGAGAAGATAAACATCAGATGATGAATGTCAACACCCATAAACTAAAGATGTGCATCTTCATCACTACCATCACCATCCCAACCACCCACTGCTTCATGAACCATCATACAGGACGTAAATCTGATGCACCTCCAGGTCATCCAGGAGCCCACTGATGTCCAGACCCCTTTTAGCAGCATCCCAGTAGTGATAAGGGCGGATATCTTTAAAACCAGCATCAGCGAACACACCGTTGTGGTTTTCTGAGAGGAAGAGGAAGATTCAGTTAAAGCACCTTCGGGCTGACAGAAATGTTATTTTCCTTTACTGACCCCAGGTGGGTGCCGACACATAGACGGGGGTTGTCATGTTGTTGACACCATTGTACCAGCGCCGCAGAAACTCTGCCCCCATCCTCAATGCTCCAGTCCCGCCCAAAGACTGGACCCCTCCCACCTGAGAGAGAACCCGTGGGAGAACATGAAGACCTTTGCTTGCAAACATGAAATTTGTATGACAAGAAAAGCAGATCTACACAATCGTGATAACCTCTTTACCCGGCTCTCCTTGATGGCGGGGTTGTCGTCTCCCAGGGCAACCTTGGCAGCAGCGGAGCGGAACTCTGGCAGGCCAAGGATGGGAAGGTACTCGTGGTTCAGGCTGCAGTCCTCCACAATCAGCTGCTCCACCTTTTTCACTACCGGTAGCACCCAAGGCTGGCAGTCATCGGTACGGTAAGCTAGAAGGGACAAAAAGCAACGATAACAGATTCATGAGGAGGGTCAACAGTAACATGTCACATATTAGTTTAATCACACAAGCTCGTTGCGCAGGTTTAATTCCAGTTAATAATTCCACTGATATTGTGATTATCTGCTGGTGTCTCCACACCTGTGTTTAATCCCTGAACACGTCCCCCTGCTGCTGCTCAGGGGTGTCAGATATCAGGCCGTTAGTCAGCCAGGTGCCGCCAGAGGGATTCGAGCATGGTCACGTCCATGTTTGAGTCAGTCAGTCAGTCCTAAATGACCTGAGCACGATTAAATGACATGCGATCATGTGAAAGAGGTCATTTAGACGGACACGAGCACATTTCTCTCTGGAACATTAGAGAACCTCTCAGAATGTGTCTGGAACCAAAGCATTGAGGGCATGGCTCTTCTTCTCTTGATGCGTGTGTGAACATGCTAAAGCCGGACTACTTGGATACATACTTCTACACAGTATTATGACCTCTGCTATCACACTTGTCCTTAGGACATATTACTCATTACATAAAAAATGATTCTAACTGCAGTTCGTGAGTGAAGAAAATCATGTGTGGATTAAATAATAGCTACAAATGAATAATGCAATAAGATATTAAGTCAGCAGCTGTTTGGTTCAACAGTTAAAAGCAGCACATGATGCGTTCACGGACCGAGTTAGCCAAACCGCTGCTCTTTAAGTTCCGTCCTCTCAGACCCTCTAAATCGGATTAAAATGGTGAAATGTGAAAAAGTCACAAGAAAACTTTTCTGTGGCTGAGCTGCAGAGGGAGGGTGGAGGGCCGTCATGGAGCTCAAGCGAACTGTTATTTAGCATGTTAGCTCCGTCGCTATTGAAGGTCAAACCAAAGAGCTGCTAATGTAGCATGTAGCACAACTACAGTTACAGACAGGCAGCGAGCTAGCTTAGCATTAGTCTTAGCGGGTAGCCCCTCTCTACCTTACCTCCAACTCCCAGGTTCACCTTCTGCGGGTGGTCGTCCTCCCGGAAATCAGCCGTCAGCTTGAAGACTGCGACCGGCGGCGCCTGAGGGACATCGCTGAAAATGGACATGACGGAGGCGGATGATCCCCGGACAGCTGAAGGACGTTCGGGTGGAGGTGTTGCTAGTGTCGGCTTATGAGACAGACGCCTGGACCGGCCGGGATCACCTTCACTGGGACCGCTCAGAACGACTGATAGGCAGCCAACAGCAAGCTACCGGAGGGGTGGAGCCAATGTGCGCGAGCTGCCAGGCGACGACGACAACAACTGACTGATCCCACAAACTGTATTAGTCTTTTTTACATTAGCGGGTTTTGTAGTTCGATAATAACACAAAACATTTCACAGACTTTTCAGACTATTTTAATTCAGACCCAAATTTTAAAAAGATCTGTTGCATCTCTTATTTCATGATGACATCATGTTTGTGCAGTCCCGACTGGTTTTATGTGAGAGTATCCACTGTATCCGACTGTGATTAATCACCGCGTTTAATAATGAAATACTGAGTTGAGTAGTATGTATGAAATAGTGACATTCTCTGGCAGCCCTCGTCTATGTACAGAAGCAGTGAGACTCCACAGGGAGGCACTGCACTCCCACAGATAAGATCAGTAAAAGAGTCAATAACAAAGTCAACAAAAGAAAAATGATAAAAAAGATAAAGATGATATTTGTAGCTGGAACGTTACAGTCGGGGCTGTATATGAGTATGCAGTGAAAAACAGTTGAACAATTAGAATTTGTGTTGTAACACAACTTGGGTGTTTTATCACACACACAAACACACAGACACAAACACACACACACACACACACACAGTCCTCCTCTTTCCACAGAACCATCAACAGTTTTGGATTTCAAAGGGATGTCCAGGTTGATGTTCTATGAAGATGATTGAGTCAATTTGTCCACATGATGGACGTTTTGTGCATCCAAGGCTACAGAGAGAGGGGTGTGTATTCTGGATGAATGTGATAATTGCGACCCTTCACCACACACGCACATGCACACAACCAACAAGCTCTTACACACACCAATGCAGGAATGTTCTGACATGAAACCAACACAGCTCATTTTCATCTTCAAGATCAGAAGTCAACCATCTGGGATCTGACTGGGTTCACTGGTCATTATATACTATTGAAATCATCTTTATTGAAACTAAACTGGAACCTGTGTGTTTGATGATCAACCTCTCTAATAAACCCTTCCATCTTCACTAATGAAGTCAAACAGATGTGCTTCGTGTGTGTCGCTCTGAGATATGATAAACTGCACACTTCTGGAGGTTCTTAAGTAGACTACTTGAGTTTCCAGCAGGACTTAAGCGCCTGGTTCTGCTTTACTGCAGCAGGAAGCTGAATGTGTGGAGTGGCGGCGCTGTGCTGAGCTCACACACACTGGTGTGTGTTAATCCCACATCATCCAGACTGTCTCAATCTGGATCACATTCATTCATTTTCCTCTTAATGATAAATTGAAGTCTCAAGAAGAGGGAGAAGAAGAATCAGCATCCAGCTTAGGGAACATCATGTGCCCTGCAGCATCCAGCAAACAAGGCAACAATTGCGGCTGTTAGCCTCATGCTAAGCTTGCATGGAAAACACATGTGTGCTGACTCCACAGGCCAGCCTAACCTTTCAGACATCAGCTGCGACCTCCATCCCTGAGCAGCTCATGCAGGAGGACGAGACACGGAGACGCCGCTGTGTCGTCTTTGTCCGTCACCTTTTGTACGCTCTCATTGATGGTTAATGGCGTGTGGTTTGTCAGCAAGCTGCAGGTCTCGTTTCCTCTGTCAAACATGTGAGTACAACTACATGGCAACACAGTAATTTAGACAGCTGTGTGTGCGAGTGTGTGTGTGTGTGTGTGTGTGTGTGTGTGTGTGTGTGTGTGTGTGTGTGTTATATGTCTCTGGACACACATTCCCTCCATGACTCCTGGTCTGTGTTGAGTCTGGCCGACCTCTGACAGGAAGTGATCTGTGTCGGTGCAAAAACATCAACAAACAGGACAGGGGATGTCTGTGGACAGGTTCAGGGGTCAAAGTGGGAGGAGCCTGTTGACTGACAGCTTTTAGCAGAAGCGTGTCTGCAGTTTGTTTGGCGTCAGGTGTCAACTGACCCCTAAAGTGGCTGATTTTAGCAACATCGGAGCTGCTCGGGTTGACAAGCATTGGCGGACTCAGTACCGGCTGCTACCCTCTGGTGGTCAACGGCGGTACATAACTCCTGCCCCTCACAGACATTTTCCAAACATTGGCATCATCCTGACCTGTGAAAAGTTTTAATGGACTCAGTTAAAGATTTAACTGTTGTCTTTGTGACGGCCCTCTAAAGCCTGAAATCATGACAATGTCGAACTCTTATATTTGTGTTTTACCTGAAATATATTTTACATAGATTCATTTAAAGTAAAATGTTTAGCCCAAAGTTAAATATCATATTTTCTCTGCGGTGAGGCGAGCCCAGAACGTCCTCCCTCCTCTGATTTACATCCTCATTGTTGCCATGCCAGCCGGCTGCTGTCAAGGTTACCCAACTTCAGGATGGATGAACACCGATGGAACAGCAGCTCCTATTTTGGGTGTTCAGGGACACTTTCTGAGGGACTGATGAGCTGGCCAGAAGCTATTGAGAATGATTCATGGGCGCGCGCGTGTGTTTGCAGACTTTGTCCACTAGAGGGCATCTATCACGACGCTAACCGCAACGCATCAGAAAGACGCAAAAGAAGAGACACATAAAAAAGACGTTTTATTTTAAACTACTACCTGGTAAAAATCCTATTGTCAATCATTATTTTGAGGGGTTTTTTTTACATATAAAAATTTGTAAATTACAAATAAATTTCAATACAGTATAGAAAAAATATTGGCGATGTATTTAAATATCCTTTATTTGAAGCAAGAAAAAATTATTTAAAAATATTTATATTACAGTGATTTTCCTGCTTTTAATTTAATCTGAAACATGTTTAAACTGTTTTTCTACATTACTCTACAGGATAATTTGTCACCTCGAAAAACGTTTTCACTTCGTACATTTAAGCATTATTATTATTAGTAGTAGTAGTATTGGTAGTAGTAGTAGCAGTAGTAGCAGTAATATTGACAGAAAAATAACGAAATGAATGATCAATTAACAGTTATATGTGTTCAGGACTGAATAACATTAAATTATCTGGATTTTAAATTATTATTATTATCATTACAAGATTTTAAGGAAAACTTCTAATTTTACATCTAACTTATTCTTGACATTTGAATAACCAAATTATGTTTGATTATGAACTGATTTCTCTTTTATTTCAAATGCACAAAATATCAATATAAAAAAATATTAACTACGGTAATTAATATTTACCAATATTCCCAAACAGTCAAATAATAGAACTGAAATACAACATAATGAAAAATCTGATCTGTTTTCATGGATTTAACTCGAAACACTTGTAAAAGTAGATTTCACACACTGAGAAGGAGTAGTCAGTAATGATGATGAGTGTGTGTGTGTGTGTGTGTGTGTGTGTGTGTGTGTGTGTGTCTGTGTGTATGTGTGTGTGTGAGAGAGAGAGAGAGAGAGAGAGAGAACTCGTCACCATCTAAATGTTTCTGTATAGTTTTGTGTCCTGCATTTTCCTGGAGAAGAGTGTGATGTGTTTTACGGGGCCATAGAGTCTTTATTTACAGCGTCAGCATGTGATGGAGGAGCCGCGGCATCGCTCCAATAACAGATCGTCATTTTGACGAAGACGCCACAGGAGGAGCAGCAACAGCCTGAGTCCATCCCTCTGAAACAATGTTTACTGGCTGGAAGGTCAGGAGGCCTCACATACACACACACACACACACACACACACACATACACACGAACACACACACACAGCCTCATCATCATTACTGACTGCTTCTCTTTGTGTTTCAACAATAAAACTTTAAAGCTTCTAGTTCAGAGTCAATCAAACTTCTTTAAAAGGAAATATTGGCAATCAATCATTATGCGTCGTCTCTGTGTGTTTCAATCGTCTCTGTGCATTTTAGTCGTCTCCATGTGTTTCTGTCAGAGGGACAATCAATCAGGCCCAGCCGCTCGTCTATAGATAGATTTGTGTAAACGAACAGACGTTCCAACACGCAGATACACGACAATTTCCTGTCACATGAGTTATGGACGACCACAATAGCTCCCATAATAGTTTCCCATCTCCACAGCGACCCCTCCATGACCTTGTGTTTGTGGTCATGAACATGGCAGTAAACGGGGGAGCGTTTAGGAGGTTTACAGCTGGAGGACGGTGTTTGTCCTGCAGGACGCCACCTGTTTGGACAAGAGAAGAAGAAAGAGGAGGATGTGAAGGATTATGGGAGATAAACACCTAAATGTTTATGGGCAAAACCCAGTGAAACCAGTGAATAGGAATACAATGGATCCATATCTGAACAACACTAAAACAAATGATTTGATATTGTGTGTTTCCATGACAACATCTCCATCAGGGTTAGCTGGTATATAGGACAGAGATGACAAATGTTATGGTGACAGGTTATGGATGACCAGGACGATGGAAGAAACTGGAAACTGCCTGCGTCCATGTGGAGACAACAGGGTACTGTGACATGGTCCAACATCACCAACCATTCAGACAATTTAGCACAGCTTTATTTACACGTCTATAACATAACAACAGGAAAAGGTACACTTAACATAGAGAACCGTTGAGCAGGACCAGGGTCGTGGGGGGGCTCCTGCTGATGGACAGATGTGTAAAAGAAGAGGAGATGGAGAGAGCAGAGGAATAGGAGAGCAACCGGAGTTTCAAATCTAAAAATGGGGGGGGGGGGGGGGGGGGGGGGGTCAGTGAGGTCAGAGGTTACCATGCACAAATACCTGTGGTGGGGGCACACTGATGTTTGGCATCATTAAAATCTTCGTGCTCATTTATGAAACAGGAAAAAAACAATTTTTCATTTAAAACAGGAAAAACCCAAGTTTCCCACTCATTTTTTTGGAGAAAAAGACATTAATCCCTGAACGTCCAGAAAGAAAATCTGAACTGAGCTCCAAATATTCATGGCCTGTGAAATCCTGAATGTATGTTGAGCACCCAGAACATCTGAGTGTGAATAATTGGAAAACTGAGCTCTGAACAGAGAAAGAGCATCTTTACATGCCGAAGCTGATGTCAACTGCAGAACAACAGTTGACAGACAAACTGCACTAAATCCTGCTCCCACTGCTTACGTGACAGCTTTAGCCTGGGCTAGTTCTGCCTTCTCAGCTAGCTTAACAAAGGTCTCCAGTTACATAAAGAGGGCAAGGCTACTCTCAGGTCACATCTGGGGGGCTTCCTGCACCTGTGACGGACCTCCATCTTATTGCCCAGTTGGACATTCAAAACTGACTCCAAAATGTGTAAAACTAACTAGGCTGTTAGCATAAGCTATAGGCAGCTTCTCTGTGAATGGATCATTATTGTCTGCTGCAACAAACATGCCGAATATTTCAGGGAAACTGAAATTCCTGCTGGGCACAAACATTCCCACCTCTGTCAGCACCAAAGGCCTCCCGACTGTTACACACCTGCTTGTGCCTGTGTGCCTGCCGATCCTAGGGGACTCTTGTGGTTTCCCACATCCTGTAACAGCTGAGCTCCCACAGGTGCCCGGGCCAGTCCAGGAGGGCAGGAAGTGTTGGAACGTCAACAGGTCAAAGACCCTCTTCAGTAAAGGAAGAGCAGCAAGCGGCTGAGTCAGAGGAAGGAATTTTTAATGTGATCAGGGGTTCACTGATAGTGGAGGTCAAGGTCAGGCACAGCACCAGGACATTGGGGGGAGGGGGGTCGATTGTCTCCAGAGGGACCTGGAAAAGCCTCCACAGTCAAGGAACTCTAGCAAGTAGTCTGCACTTCAACCCTGGTTACAGGAAGAGAACTCAATAAATCAGCCACCACCTCCTCCGACTGATGTGTGAATGTGAAGCCTGTGATGGAAGCCTGGTGACATCTACTGGAACCAGCAACTGGCAGGGGGATCCACCCAGTCCACCCACTTTAATGCTGTAACGCGAGACAAAAGAAGAGTCTTCACACAGGGCAGAACAGTCTTACTGGCTGTATTCACACAGAATCATACCATCATTCAGTTTGTGTTTTTTCTGTAGTTAGAAGAGATAGAAGAACAATATGCGGCTGCAGAAGTCGGGCTGTCTCATGGCCGACACTTTTGAAGTTCAGACCCATCAAAGAAAACATACACATGCACACATACACACACATGCACGCGTACACACACACTAATTACACACAAACTAAATTATATGTGCACTAATACATTACTGCACACATCATATACAGGTCTGTCCACTGTGTAAGTGTGTGTGTGTGTGTGTGTGTGTGTGTGTGTGTGTGTGTGTGTGTGTTTGTAAAAGTCTATCCTGTCACTCTCCTCTTGAATTATTTATCTGCAGACTGTCTAATTATAGCAGAGTGTCAAAAACACACCCAGACACTCTTCAACCATCCTGAGGTCCTCACTGACCCTCAACCAGAACATTGATGTTATGAAAAACAGGCCACTGAACACACACACTCTCTTCTGTTGTACAGCTGATTGATGTTTTGTTGTTCAGGGGAAACGTCACTGAGTTTCACACATGTTTACCATGTCCATCAGGTGTCAAACATTCAAAGTTGACTAAATAGTCAGTGTTGCTTTTACACAAACAATTAAAACTGTGGTTGAAACAACAACCTGACAATTTGGATCAGACGATGATGATCAAATTAATACATAGAAAATCACATTCTACTATTTTAAAAAGCTGATATAACCGATAATTAAATTGTAAAAATTATAATAATATAATCATTGCTTTCTATTTTTTATTAAAAGCAGATTTTATTCAGTTTTATTTCGGCCATAAAATTAAAAGTTTGAGTTTTGTTTCAGATGACAAAACAAAAATGTTAAATATTAGAAAGAACTGATAAAAAACAAGAAGATAAAATCAAGTAAAGGATGATTTTTACACACTTTGTTTTAGCAACGAAGCTGAAATTAAAGTTTTTACAAGAGCGTCATGCTGACACGCATTTCAGTTCACATGTTTACTGGAAACTCACGAACACACACACACAGAAACACACACACCTTAAACTGTTCATTATTACATGCATCTCACACTAATTACATGTTGAACAGACTCATTAAGCTGAATTACTGGATGAGTTACAGCATCAAATTCAGAGAGGAAACATGAGCCAAGTCACACACACACACACACCCTGGTGGTACAGTGCACACCAGTAAACAGGCACAGAGAGCAATATGTACAGACTTGCTCAGGTTCACTCATGTTTGTCAACAGCCTGAAAACTTGTTTTTCTGCCTTCGTCTGCAAACAGAATTCAGGATTAATAAAAAAAAGTCATTTAAAATGATGACCTCACTGATGCTGTCAACATTAGTCTGTACATGAGCAGCGACACCTGATGGCTGGAAGCAGAACAGCTGCACATCTGCAACAATTAGGACTTACTGGTGCAGAATTGGACATGAGAGACCAGAACTGAGACCAGAGCTGAGACCAGTTCTGAGACCAGTGCTAAGACTAGTGCTGAGACCAGAACTGAGACCAGAGCTGAGACCAGTTCTGAGGCCAGTGCTGAGACTAGTGCTGAGACCAGTTCTGAGACCAGAGCTGAGACCAGTTCTGAGACCAGAGCTAAGACCAGTTCTGAGACCAGAGCTGAGACCAGTACTGAGACCAGTACTGGTTAAACTGTGCTGTTGGACATCGTAAACATCTCCTGCTGCTTCTGCTATGGATTGACAGAACTTTATATTGTTCCAGACTTTAATCAAACAAATCTTCCTGAGACAACAGTAGCACACAGCAGAATTCTGACAGAACCCAACAGAACCTTGAAACTGTGCAGCTATGACCTGCAAGGTTGGAGTTTAATTGTTTTGTGTTTGACTGGTTTCATGTCTCCCAGTAAAGCTTTCTGACTAGTGACTGAATCAAACTGTTTTTTTCCTTTCTGGAAGTGAAAGTGAAAGTTAATGGCAGGAAGTTTCCCTGAGAAGCAATAAACATCATCCCCTCCACCCTGCTGTCATCCAGGGGGCGTAAAGATGACAAACAGCCAAGCAGCGGTGGTGCCGGGGAGCTGACACCCCCGGTCTGGAGCCTTTCCAGCTGTGAACCTCGGCCCGGCTGGGGCCCCCGCGAGTCGCAGTGATCTATTGCCGGTGTCCGTCCTGCTGGAGCGGCCGGTCCCGCCTGAGTGCGACTCTCTGGAGGCCCCTGTTTAGCCTGATCCAGGAAACAGGCCCTTTCCTCCACCCAAACACTGGGAGCCCAGCAGCGGTTCGCTGTGGGCAGGTCAGCGAGGGCGCTCACGATGGAACGATCCAAACCTGCCCGTAAAATGAACAAATCAAATCAGAACTCAGAGGTGTTCTGTTTATTTATTTTTAATTTATTTATTTATTTCAGGGTTTTATTGAGAGATATTAATTACAAATGGAGGCTTTTAAAATACAAACATTTATTCTCTGACACTTTATTTCAGAACGAGATCATATGATCATTTGTGTTCCTGTGGGAACGTTTGTGAGATCAGGCTGACAGAGGTCGGGTGAGTGGGTACTTTCTCTGCTGCTGCTTGGGGGACTGAGCAGAAATAACTAAACTTGAACTGATTCAACTGGCAATACTTTTACGACAATCCAAATTTAATGTAAAACATAAATAATTTTAGTCTTTTTTCGAAGAAAAAATTATTTTCTCTAATATTTTAAAAGATACACTTTATCTAAATTTCTCCACTTTTATTTGCTTTTTATTTTATAACATTTATAATATTTATAAAAACAATTATATATATAAGTTTGTAAAATAAAAAAAGCTTGCAGCGAACTTATTATAGTGGACGGTATATTTTACTTGTCAGCTTCCTCATTTGATTTGATGTGTGGCGGAGTAGCGTCCCCCCTCCCGGTGATAGCTGAAGCCGTTGGCAGGTTGTGAAGCCGCCGGACTGGACGCTGTTTAGAAAATAGGGAGCTGATAAAGACGCACGAAGAGCAAAAAGCGTCTCTAATGGTGCGGCAGAGGGGATGATGGAGTAGTCTGTGTCTGCCCGGGAGGCACTAACGCCCCCCAGTTTATATACAGGTCTGAGGTGTCTGTGTGTGTGTATGTGGGGGGGAGGTCGGAATAAATATTCATCATCCTAACTAAACTGTTAGAAAATGAATCCAATAAAAGCTGGTTCGAATTAGCGCAACCAGCTTCTGTTGAAACAAGCTGATCCCAGATCAGCTCCCATAAATTAGAGCTGGGAGCATTGGTTTCCTCTTGAAGTGGAGGCTTCAGGAGAGGACCCCCCTCCAAGCCTTTTAGACCAGCTCCGCCCCTCACACCCACACGCACACGCACACACAGAAGGCCCTAGATCCAGGAGGCCCAACACGGAAGCTTTGGCCAGCTTTCCATTTGAAACCTCATTTCAGGTTTGACTTGGTTTCCATAGAAACCCGAATAGTCGGCGTGTGTGCGCGTGCTGGTCGTGCCCAGGCAGACTCCTCGTGGTTCCGGGTCACTGACGCTTTGATGGGGCTGTCACTGCATGCCTCGGCGAGATCAACACCACGCGCACGCGCAACACCACATCCCATGCACCTTTTGAGCCGCAAGCAATCAGACGCGCGCACGTTCACGCGCAGGGATAAACAGATTTGAATGTTGAACCGTTGAACAATTTGAGATAAATCCGAAATATTAGGGGGATAAAACACCGAGATCCTATTAAGCGAAATGAAAAGTTTAATGTCATCAAACAACAACACCGTGAAACAAACGCACGCACGTATCCACACACGCGCGCCGGGCCTAGATTATGTTTCCTCCTTCATCCCTCCATCCAGAGCCGCTTGGCGCCTCCATGACAGCAGACTGGAGGTGTAACGTTTCTTATTGTTACCTCCGTCGATAACACACCCACGCGCGCGCCCACGCACTTTTGTTAATTGTTCAGAATAAGATTAAATCTGAGGTTTATTTGTTCTGATTTTGTACCCTGAAAAGTTTCTGAACCTGTTTAAGACTCACAGGTGAAAAAGTTTCCTATTGTAATAGATGAAGATTCCTCCTCTTCCTCATCCGCTCCTCCTCTCCTGAATGCAGATAAAACACTGACTTCCGCTTGACAAACGTCAGGGGTCCTCAACCTGATTGGACGCGGAGCTACGCTCAAAACCCTGCAACAGAACAGGTGAGTGTGTTCCAACCATAACCAGAAGGTTCTGTTTTGGCCCACCAGACCTTGTGGGCCTGGAGACTAACCCAGAATCGCCCTTCTCCTCAGACAGGCTGATGTCGGGGCGGTAACTAGCCGGTCCCTGCTGAGCTGGGCCGAGTGAAGGTTCGGCCCGCGTGAGCGTGATTTCGTCCATCTTGAACTCATACAGATGTCATAAACTGTAGAATGTTGTCATTTTAGAAACGCGCGGTTTTCTGCGGCCAAACAAAGGAACATTCCTGTAGAGTGACTCTTCGACGTTAGAGACGCTTTCAAGTGTTGCGCCTTCATTTCAGAACCTTCGCGGTTCTGAATTTCGTGTTAAATTCTTGGAGTTCCGTCAAAGCCAGATCTGGAGCCGGTGTCCCAGAACAAGCGTGGCGTCACTTCACGTTAACCAAAACACTTTTAATTTTCTTTCCAGCGGCTCCGGAGTCAGAAAACACAGCTCAGCCTGGCGTCGTTGGATTTAATGCTTATTTAAAGTAAATGGAGGCGGCCGCGTGCCAGTCTAAACACAGGCCGCCTGCTCGGCTCCGCTGGGCGGGGACGCGCGGACCGTGATGGGACGTGGATGGAGAGAGTCGCCGGGGAGTCTCGGGGGAACCGCATAGATTTGCGCGCGCGCGCGCACACACACACACACACACGCACGCAGAGGCAGCAGGATCCAACAGCGCGTGCACGCCATCAGCTGATCACCTGATCAGAAAGATGACGTTACCGAGAGGACGTGATTCATGTTTCCATTATTGATGATTCTCATTATTGATCATTGCTCATTGAGAATCTACACAGACATATTGCTCATTAAAGCAAACTTGCGCAAAGTGGCAGATGATTAAACGCTTTTGGACTTGATCGTTTTGCGCTAAAAACAGATATAATTTATTTTCTTTTTTGATGGATCATGAACTGGTGAAGATGATTCAGTCAACTTCTCATGACGTTTCTCCTCAGGCCCATCATCGATGTGAAGCTTTGTTAACTGAATTTTTCTCCTGCTGCAGCTCATGAACAATGTCAAACATTTTATTTGAACTTTTTTAAAAATAAAGCTGGTGAAGATTCTTCAACATGTTTTTTAATCATTTAAATTTTAACCACAAATAATTACAGATTTAATTTTAATGTGCATTTTAAATAGAGAATAAATTCATACATGTGGGTTTAATTTTGTTAAAGATTTGTAGTTTTCGTACCTGTAACAACACCTGGGGGCGCTGTAAAACGGAAAGGGGGTACTGATAGGACAGATAGGCTAAGCTAAAAACGTCAGAAAGTTTTCCTGGAGGAATCTTAATTGCTCCGTGGGGCCCTGTTTATCTGCTCCGGGTGGTTATTAATACAACAGCCGATAAAGAGTCCGCTGAGACCCTCGAGAGCAGCTGCCGACCCACAGGGCGGACGGTGGGACAGGTTTGGGGTTGTCGGTGGCGGGTTTAAGCCTCTGCTGAGAGTTTGCGTCCTTGTTCCTCCCCAACCAAGATGGATGTTGGAAGAATCTGTTGATCTTCGCCACCTGGGTCAAAGGTTAACCTGAGACAGACAATCAGCATTTGTCTCCACATCTGACATCTGACCTTGACGCGCCACCAAAGTGACCTCCGGATGCGCACAGATTTACTCACACAGGTCCGAGCGATGACGCGAACAATAAGGAAAACTTGTAACCAGCAGATATGAACAAGACTGACAACAAACAGGCCGCAAAGCCAAGAAGACAACTCCGTCCTCCATATTCCAAAAACACAACCGGAACGTCACGTTCGCTCCACCTTCCATCTGCGTGACTCTTTCACAAAAGCTCCTTCCAGCGTACACGGACTCTCCAGCTCACACGACCCTCCCCCTGACGGCAGAGGAGGCGCAGCTCCACCGCCCCGGTAGAGACTCAGCCACAGAACTTGAGCAGAGAGACGATCTGCATGGACACAACCGGGACTAATTCATGCGTTTCCGTCGCGATGAGGGATCCCAGGACTTCAACGCGCCACCTGCTTCTTAATCTGAGTTGATTGCCAGAGGAGAGGACACGGAAGGAAACAAGGAGTGCATGTTACTCAGCGGGCTCCATTTCCTCGGTGCTGTAGATCCGGAGCTGGGTGACATGATGCTGCAGAGCCCGCTCACCTCCACGCCGTTTTCTGTGAAGGATATCCTGAAGCTGGAGCAGCAGCAGCAGCAGCAGCATCAGTCCGCCACCCTGGAGCTCCAGCACCGACCCCACATCCAGCTTACCGGCTCTCCTTCTTCCCAGCAGCAGCAGCAGTCTTTCCAGACTCCGCCGTCCTGCATGCTGGTGCAACGGGACAGCCCCTCATTCTCGGAGGGAGAAGACAACCTGGCGTACTTAAGCGCGCTGGCGGTGCGGGAAGAGGACCGCGCGGAGCCCAGCCTGTCCCCGGACATGTATGTCCATCCCGGTCTAGAGGGAGCCAAGCTGGACCCCACCGAGCTGGAGGAGCAGGAGAGCAGTGAGTGGACCCTCAACCTCAGACAGAAGACAAAGGCGGCAGGAAAATGCTGCCAGTTCCAGCTGAAACATCAGTAATAATAATGATTAGAAATATGGAAACCTGCGTTTATGCAAGAGAGAAAATCCAGCATTCATAAAATTATTCATATTTGAAAACTGACACGCAGAGAAACACATTTAGAGCGTAAAAGCTAAAACAAATGAAAATTGTTCTTTAAAAACAGCCCGCATTTCTATTGTGGAACGTGTCAATAGTTTACATGGATGACTGTAAAATGTGAAATTTGCAAATTAACTACCTGGACGTCCAAATCAGCTGAGAACGACCAGTAAAGTCTGAACTGGATCAGATTAAAGAGAAAAGATGTTAGAGGTGGATTTCTCACATTCATCTGATGCTGCTTGGATTTAATAATTAATACTAATAATGATCACTTTACAGATTATATCCGCTCCTTCATAGTTTAGAACAAAGTCGGCTCATTGTTTTCATAAATGTTTCAAAGTGAACATGAAGTGTGTGTCTGCAGAGGCGAGCTTGACAAATATTTGAATTTTATGTCTGTTGATTTCAAAAACTTGCACATGTGTGGTTGGATCTCAAATGTCAATATTTTCTGCATGTTTGCGCCCAGAGAGCTGTGGTCTTGTGTCCCGGGAGGAGGCAGCGGAGGGCGCGCAGGGCGACCCGGATCGACCAGCGCAGAAGCAGCGGAGCCGGCGGAGACCCCGGGTCCTCTTTTCCCAGGCTCAGGTCTTCGAGCTGGAGCGACGCTTCAAGCAGCAGCGCTACCTGTCCGCGCCTGAGCGCGAGCACCTGGCGACCACCCTCAAACTCACCTCCAACCAGGTGAAGATCTGGTTCCAGAACCGCCGCTACAAATGCAAACGGCAACGACAGGACAAATCCCTGGAGGCGGCGGGCCAGCACCACCCGCCTCCTCCGCGGCGCGTCGCCGTCCCGGTCCTGGTCCGGGACGGGAAGCCGTGTCTGGGCGGGGCGCAGAGCTACACGGCGGCTCCGTACGGTTCCAACCCGTACGGTTACAACGGATACTCGGCATACACATACAACAGCCCGGCCTACAACAGCAACTACAGCTGCACGTACAGCAGCATTCCCGCGCTGCCCCCCTCCAGCACGTCCAGCGCCTTCATGAACATGAACTTGAGCAACATGAGCAGTCTCAGCGGCTCCCCGCAACCGCAGCCGCACCAGGGACCAGCGGTGTCTCCCTGCCAGGGCTCCCTGCAGGGCATCCGGGCCTGGTAGCCTCGGAACGCTTTTCCAAACGGGTTTTTTTCCCGTCGTGCGTGCGAAACAACCTGCGTGTGTACGTACGAACGTAGCGTGAAGCGATGCTGAGCTTTTGCCATTGACACTAAATCAATTTCAAAATTTGGATTTTCACGTTTTGTTCATCTTCACGTGCGCGCGCGCAGGGCTGAAGACTGAAGGCTGACGTGTCCAGCGCGAGGGCCGGGGTCACCCACGTTTGCGGGTTTCTGCTCCTGAATTTAAAAAACAAATAGAATGTTTTAAACATGTATATTTTAACTGCTTCAAATGTTTGTCTTAGTTTATTTCACATCTATCAAATAAATCAGAGAAAAGAGCGATGTGTTTGATTCTGTCCACAAAATAATTAATCATAATCTTCATTAATAAAGATGTTGAATAAACCTCCTAAATGAAGCTGTCTAGTCTGCTGCAGGACATATATGAACTTGATGGAGGTAAATTTTGCTCATCACAGGGCTAAAAGCTGTTGGAGGAGGCCGGGCCAGCCGCGCTTTGTCCCTGTGCCAGGAGCCCTGAAAGGAAGAGGTTTCTCTCCATTTGAGGTCCTTAAAGGACGAGATTAAGCACCTTAAATACGCCCGAAGAGCGAGCTGCAGCCGCGCGGAGGGAGACAGAAATAATGGCTCTTATTGGACTCGGACAAAAGGTGCGTGGTGGGCAGAACCGGGCACTCAACAAAGACAAAGGCGCGCAGGGGCCGTGAGATTGACGTCCTAATATTCCCAATTCAGGCAGCAGGCAGCGGGTTATTCTGCAAGGAGAAGGGACACGCAGGAAAAATGTGCTCACTTTTGTTCCCCTTCAGGAGGCTTTTGTTCGGCCGCTCCGAGGACCCCAGCCGGGAGGCTTCAGGGCAGCAGGGCTGGAGGTGCAGGCAGCGGGGAGGCGTGCGTGTGAAAGGACAGGCCTTTATTGCTACAAGTTTCACCATTTATTCCAAATGAGGGAAATGGACGGGAGAGTTTTAGAGTGGCGGGGAGGGGGAGAGATGCTGAGGAGGGGGGAGGGGGTGTGTTATATATAATAGTGTTATTTCAGCTCAGAGGGAGTTTTATTCTCACAGGTCTGATCAGGGAAATACATGCGGCGAAAATAGCGCCGACGCAAATATTCACAATTAAAAAAAAAAAAACCTAAACTTTGGCTTCATCCAAAAATCACCTGGGAAATAAGCACAACGTCGTATAACCCTGATTACTCCCAAAATAATTTATATATTTTTTCATTGCGTTAGAAAATTAATTTATTAAAGCATAACAGCAAATCATGCCAAGGAAAAAAAATACTGACAACTGAAGGTTTCTGTCTGAATTTTTACACTTTCTTTTTAAATTAAATGTAAGTATTTTTCTCTGGTAATCATGTTAATTCATAGTCTATTATTATTATTATTATTATTATTATTATTATTATTATTATTATTATTATTATTATTATTTGTAGTAGTAGTAGTAGTAGTAGTAGTATAAGTCTAGTCGAGTATTTTATCAATGTTTGATTTTAAATTTTGAAGCAAAAAACGTGATCATATTTTACATTTCAGTTTATGTTAAGCGTCAATGCATTTCAAACGTTAAAGAAAATAAATGTATTAATAGATTTAAAGACAAACATTTGGAGCAGTTTTAAAAAGGTAAAATGTACATTTTAATTAAATCCGCGGGTCGGTGTTTATTTCTTTCTAAAAAGAAAAAATAATAATTAAAATCAAAATAGACTTTAAAAATTGAGCAAACGATTGTTGATATTTACAGAAATGTTTAAAGATTTTTTTTAATTTAAGCCTGAGTCAACATAAATTAGTTTTTATTTTAGTTTTTATCGGTTTGAATAAATCATTCGTTTTTAAATGAAGCAATGAAGTAAATGAAAAAGGTTCTTTATGACCGAAAAAGAAGTTTAACAACTTTTATCGCAGTTTGTTGTTGTAAAATCCAGTTAAATCGGAGTTAATCCTGATTATCTGATGATCTGAAGCCTCCTCAGACGGCAAGTCTGCGCCTCTGATTCACATCTTAATCTGTTTGGGACAAAACAGCCTCGAAGCAACTGCAGCAGCGGCAACAGCAACTCCGGGTAATGGAGGAGTAATGAGGAGAAGGAGTCGAGAAGCTGCTGAGAGGCTGCAGGAACAAAGAAAGACGAGCCAGAGAGACGTCCACAGGTCAATAATCTTGCAGCGGCAGCAACAGGAGCAGGCGCAGCAATGGGAGCAGCAACAGGAGCAGCAACAGGAGCAGGAGCAGCAATGGGAGCAACATGAGCAGGAACAACAAAAAGAGCAGCAACAAGGACAGCAGGGGCAAAAGCAGCAGCAGCAGCAGGAGCACCAGGAACAACAGAAGCAACAGGAGCACCAGGAGCAGCAGGATTAATAGGGGCAGCAACAGGAGCAACAGGAGAAGAAGCAGTAATGGGAGCAGCAACAGGAGCAGCAGTAGCAGCAACAGCAGCAACATTAGCAACAGTAGCAGCAGGAGCAATAACAGCACCAAGAGGAGTAGCAACAGGATCAACAGAGGTAAAAGAACAGCAACTTCTAATTGAAAAAACAATCAAAGCTACATCAAAGGCTCACTACTGTTTTTACTGGTCAACCAGGTCCAGATCATGGTTACACTGGTCCTTGTGTTGATCCATTGATTCCTGAGCCAACAGGGAAAGAAAGAGGAACACACGAACAGCTGCCAGCATTAGCCACATGCATTAGCCACAACAGCAGCAGCTCTTGGAGTGGTGAGAGAGACGACTGTTGTCTGCATCCACTTTAAATGTTTGTCACATTTGCAGCCTGTGTCTTTACTCCAGTGGGGGTATTGGTGCTAATTTATCAGTTTAACTGCCCCCAGAATCTCCCACAGGCTCTGCTGGGGCTAATAAAAACATGTTAATGCTGTTGCTCCACTGGGCTGGAGAATGTCTGCTGCACCACGGAGGCCCAGCAGCAGCACTGAGGCCTGACAGGCCCTGACAGGCACACACACACACACACACACACACACACACACACACACACACACACACACACACACACACACCATGCTGAGGTCAAATAACAGAAAACCAAGTTTCACTGAGAACAGCAAAGACTGGAGCCCATTAAAACCAGTCTGACCAGCCTGTCTGGTCCATCGGTACACCTCCTCAGCCCTCTGGTGGAGAAACCTCGAGGTGATGACCAAACTAGTGAAGAAGGGAAGGAGAGAAGAGCCAAAGAGCTGAACCTTTCCTGGATCTGAGTCTGTTGTGTGGTGATGAAGAAGGATTCTCTGGGGAGATGCAGCAGAATTCAGATCTGATGAGAGACGTCCTGACAGCTTTGTGTGTGTAGGTAAATCTTATCAGGGTTTTAAAATAACTTTTTATCAGTCTGGAGCTTTATTACATCCATGGCAGTGAGCTGATGTCCACTGGGCTTGAGGTCATCTAAAACAGGAAGCTCTGTTAGTTTAGCATCTCCACCTTCCTCAGCCAGTTTTCAAAGTGTTCTAAATTGTAAAAAGAAGCTGGATTTCCTCAGGACAGATTTCCTCTTTGGTGCAGCCTCTGCAAGAACTAATAGATTCTAATAAATGACCTAATTTAAGATCCACATTCGTCCAACCTCTGCTGAACATCAGGCCGCTGAGGCCCGTGGGAGAAATCCAGCAACAGAGAAAGTGACACCTCAGATGCTCCTCATACACTCCTTAGATGCTCCTCAGTGTCTGACGTCAGAGATCTTGGCTGTGGATGTTCTCAAGCAGCCTCTTTAACTGGTTTCCTGTGTGCAGCACTGGCAGACAGGGAGGAAGAGGAGGAGGGTGGGGTGGGGTGCTGGGCTCGTCCATCAGCCCCACACATCTAAATATTTATGCAGTCCTCCACATCCATCCAAATGCTGCTGCAGCGTTCTGGGTCTAAAAGTTTTGTTTCTGGGAAGATGCACGAGGGCGCCATGTTTAGATGATGCTCCCCACGGAGATTTATCCCAAACTGTCAGCCCTGACAATAACACTCATAAATTCTGAAGTGTGTGTGTGAGACTGAAAATCATTAGAATCATTAATTGTGTGTGTGTGTGTGTGTGTGTGTACGTGTGTGCATGCATGCGCAGCAGCTGGGAGAGTCTGGCCGTGTCACTTCTGATATCCACACATTAATTTACTGCATCTAAATTCTGTTCATGCAACTAATTTATGATGTTTATTTTCTAGTTGGCTCGATAAAACCTCAGATGCTTTATTTGCTCCATCTGGCATTAAATTAAATGATAATTTTTTTTTCACTAACTAAAAGTATTATTGAGAAACCTTCAGCTTTCTTCAGTATTAACACATTTATTATTCCTGGTTTATCACTAATATCCAGCAACATTAGCAGGAACATTAATAGTTAATTAAAAATCTAGTTTTCTACTGAAAAACACAGATTATATCTGATTATCAAAAAACAAATGAAAGTTCCATTTGAACCTGGTCAGTTATAAAAAATATCTCGTTAGAAACATAAACAGTGTGTAAAGGTGATTTAACCAGCATGTCTGTGTGTTATATTCCATTTCTGAGGTTTTTATATATAAAACTTTGGATATTTGTCAGTAAATCTGATTTGGGATCAATCTGGAGACCTTGGGGGGAAGGGTGTGGTGAGAAATGTGGGGTCAGGGCTATTTTCTGGTGTGCCTGTATGTCAGGCTGATTAACGACCCCTTCCATCCAGGATGTCTGAAGCCACGCCCTAATGGGAGTACACTGGATTCACTTCCTGTCGCAAGGACATCCAGGTCCATTTCTGCTTGCAGGTACCAGATGGGTCTCTCTGAACATTACGCAGGTTTGTTACTGATGTACCTGAACCGAAAGGACACCAGTCTGGCTTCTGGTTTCAACCCAGAGTTTCCAGTTTCTGCAGGTTTGAGCTGCAGGACCAAAACTATGATTGTGAAATTATAAAATAGCCATTGATGCTCAAAACTCCAGAACTGTTCTGGGTCCACCACCTTTACCCATGACCCCCAACAGAGGATGCCGCTTCATTGCTGGTGGATCAGGTAACGAGAATGTTTTAGTCTCACCTGCTGTGGACCTCAGCTCTGACCAAGCCCGCTGCTGGCCCCCCAACCCCCACCTGAGGGCCCGACCCCTGCTCCTGAGACCTTCCTATCCATCTAATGGATCAGCTACCGGTTAAGCTCACTGCGGGGGCTTGTAGGCCACAGGGAGGGACAAGAAACACAGGGCCAGTGAAACCAGAGCTGACAGAGGACAGCAAGTCTCTGTGGGGCCCTGGAGCAGGTCTAATCCTGGTTTCTCACGAACCAAAAATGGTCAGGATCTTCCTGATCCAATTGATCCCTTAAGGAAACAAGGAGACACAGGTGAAGTTCTCTTGGCACTCGTGCAGGCAGCACCAAGAGAAGACCCTGCTTCTGCGAGGAGCTGCCACTTTATTTACAATTCACAAAAACAGAGTTTTACAGTAGCGGCGCCACTTCCTGTCCTCCGCTGCCATCTTTGGTTTTCTGCTCCAAAGGTTCTTCAGACATTAAAAGTTGCTTCCTTCCTCATATGATTGATCTACAGCTCAGCTCTGGCTGGTACAGGCTCACTTTACATCATTTATGTACAAGCTGTTTTAAACGTAAATATCAGCTGATAGATGGAGTTGTGCTCTGGGCATCAGCAGCTAACTGAAAGGTTCATTTACTGGTTTCTATGGTTTAGTTAATGTTTCTAGTGGTGAAGTGCAAAAACAAAGAGATGCAAAAAGGTGTGACATAGACGCAATAACGTTCTGAATGTTCAGAGACCTTCAAGCTGCAAAGGGGATAATTAATGCAGCACTTTTACTGTTTTATCTTCTTGTTCAAACATTGGAATAGTGTGAATATAAGGATAAATTAGGGAGTTTGTGACCCGTTTTCTGACCACTGGCACCAGTATTCTGACTAGTTTCATGTACACTAGATTTAGGGTGGAGCTATGCGCCCCCTTGTGGCCACCAACAAAACAGTCAAGGTAAAAGATCAGATTTGGCTCTGGATCTGTTTAAAGCCCTGAATCTCAGTCACTGGGTTCTTTAAAATTAAAAAAATACATATAAAAAATAAATGTCTTTAAATGTAAGTCAGCACTATAAGGCCAGAGCTCTGGTGTTTGGGGGGGGGGGGGCTTCCAGATTCAGCTCCAGAAATAACAGCAGAAATATGGAGCCAGACGGACAAGAGAGAAACAGGTCAAACTCGACTCTTAAGGGAGAGATCATGTGTTCCTCAGCCCTTCCAGAATGCAGCATCAGCCTCTTGTTCTAATGTTTGGAAGACGTGTTTTTACCTGCTAACTAAACCTTGTGCGCTTAACAGACTTCAGTAAACAAAATAGAATTTCACTTTAAGCTCTGGAACTTCAGAAGTTTGTGGCGGTAAGGAGGTCATTTATCTGCGTCTCTGTGGAGCCGCCGATCATGCTGCCGCTTGGTGAGGATGTATTTGAAGAACTCATACACGGACCAGCTGATGGCCGTGGAGGGCATCTGGTAGATCACTCGGGCTTGAACGCCTTTGAAGAAGGCGGGGATGCCGCCCATCCGGTACACGGCCCGGAAAGCCTCGCCAAGGCCTGAGATGTGGCGACCAGCGGAGGCCGAGGCCACCCCCGTTTGCATCACATGTATGGTCTGAGCCTCCTGCGTGTTCAGAAGGGTCTTGCAAACATCGAGGGGAGTGGTGGCGGCGGCGGCCACGGCTCCGGCCAGGGCGCCCGACAGCATGTGGGAGGAGGGGTTGTACTGTCTGTGGGGGTTGAGGAGCTCCTGCAGGTACTCGTAGGTCATGAAGTGCAGAGCCTGGAACGGCACATTCATGGTCAGCTGGGTCGTGTAGCTGCGATAGAAGGCGGCCAGGCCCTCCTGCCTGAACAAGGACCCCATGCAGTGCAGCACGCCACGATACGGAGAGTTGAACATCTGCAGCCGCTGCTTCACCACTGCAGGACAGTCACAAGACCAAGAGGAAGGAACATCACACAAGGAATACTGCCGACTGAGTAAAAAACGGTCGACCTGTAAATTCAAGTTGAGTCACATTATTGTTTATTGCTGGAGCGCCCCCTGACGTCTGAATGGTGGAACTGCAGTATTTAAACAAAGAATACACCCGTGTGAGACATTTTACCTTCAGCTGGGTTCATGATGGCATCATGCAGCAGCGTGGCCATGCAGCCTGCCACTCCTACAGGAAACACAAGCATCTTGTGAGAAATAGTTTGGCAAAAGTGTGTTTGTGCTGATGGAGGGGATTTTACCGTTAGCAAAGTGGCTGTTGGCACCGGGATGGATGGCGTCACTCAGAGAGAACTTGATCTTCTCATAGCAGGTGAAATAAAGTGCGTGGGCTGGCCCCGCTCCCACCGCCAGCACATTTACTCCTCTGATTGGGCGCCACACACCCTCGGTCCGAATGATCTGCATCAGAGCGTCCGTCACGTTCCGGTAGTGTGCTCCTGGCTGTGGGTGCAGGCTCTGCATACGAGTCTGTGAACACAAAGTTAACCTTTATTGACAGCAGCTGGGCTGACACCATTCTTCAGTATCCGAGTAGGGAGGAGTGTGATGCTCACAGGTTGGAATGGGTGAGATAAAACCCTGATCACAGTTTAACCTTCACCATGAGCAAAGTGGGTCAAAGCATCCATGGGGACCTTTGGTTATTTTCCTGCTACTTCCAGTTTTTACATTCATGAACAAATTCAGAAAAAATGTTTTATCTTGCAATTCTCTTATCTTCAGCAATTCAAACAAAGATGGTGCAACTCTGAGATTTCACAATCGTCGCTGTGTGCAACATTTCCCGGTGCTGCTTCTGTCTACAGAGGGAAAACATCCCTGAAGGACTGGTCACTCCAATGGAATGTGCTCCGTCACCCACTGGCAATAATTCCAAGATGTAGAAAAACTGCAGCCGAACATTTTGAGTTATGAGGGAGAATTTATTGTCACCGGGGAAAATTCTGGGATGACAAAAGGGTAAAACAAACATCACATAAACAGAAAAGTTGCCCAACCTGCAGCAGCGAGTCTGAGGAAACACCGATGGTGAAACAAGAGAATTTCCAGTCGGAAGTCAGCAGGTTCTACTTCATTTAGCTCCAGTTGGTGGTGACGTGCGTTTCCTCATCAGCTCATCATAATTATTAATATTATTATAGTTTTATATCAGGAGATCACATCAGATGAGATGTCATGGAAACATTGGCCTAAAGCAATTAAACCTAAAACACTGAGAAGCAACTTGTCATGACTGAAAGCCCACAGAAATCCAGTTGTTCCTCATATCACCTGACCAGGAACTGAATGATGGTGAGAAAGGTTTCCAGTTAATTCTTCCTGAATGACTGAATAGAAACTGATGCAGGAATTAAATAAAACCTGTATCCTTGATAAAGGTTATCTGTAAGCAGCTTAACAGTCAGCATCTGAAGAACGACGACAACTTATTGTGCCTTTTAATCCCCATTTAAGCAAATGTTAATTATTTACGACCAAAGACGAAAACATTGACTGACGTGTAAAGAACTGCGCAGTTTTAATTAACGCCGTCTGGGTACATATTTAATGTGAAACTCGGAGCCGATTTATTGTGGCTTTTCTGTTTTGTATAAGCATAAATAAACTATGGATCACTTTCAGGCGTCTGATAAAGGACGTATGTTCGTCAAGAAAGGGAACTTGAGCTAGAAGGCTAGCATATGCAAGTCTATGTGAAAGGAAACTAATTAACAAAACTTAGTGTATAGAATTACTACAATATAACGGATGCGTCAATTTAAGCACACCTGTCCCACTTTAGAAGTTTACTTTATTTAGCCTGTGTTGTCTAACTTTCTTGCGGATAACATTAATAATTGTCTAACCTCTGTTAGCATGTCGAGCGCAGGCTTCTACTGAGGCCTGCATGACAACCTAGCAGGCTAGCTAGCTTACGCAACCAGTGGCTGAAGTCTTGACTTTTACTTAAATGCTATAAATTACCTTGAGTGTCGCATTGATCACATACCTTAACACAGTCGATGGGGTACATAAGGCAGTGCTCCATGATTCCAGCTACGGCTCCGGCCAGCATGTGAGTGCTGGTGGCGACTCCCTGAGGCAGTCCTTCATAGTCTATTTCAGGTTCCACAGGGGACGAGTTGTCAGGAGACGCTCGATGTAACACCGGGCCCACATCCTGGGCCCCCGCTATTCTCGGTGGAACAGACCTGCTAAACTCCCCCATGGCCTCCATCGCCCGGTCGCCCAACCATCGAAACTCTGCACCGGCTGCTGCGCTGGTCACCCGGCTGTCTACGCCCGGTGTTTCCAAGGGCGTTCGTCGGGGCACGAAGCCGTTTGCCTCCATTCAAGACAGAGGTGGGGTATTTTCAAAACGTACAAGCCGCCAGCTGGTGTAACCTTCCCAGCAGTGCAACCGTTCCCCAGCCACCGACGGACCGTTTATCCAGCGCGGGACACAGATGTGCTTAGACTGTCAGTGGAACCGGCGGGATGGGTTTGGTAAACCTGTAAGTCACATGGGAGGCTTGTTCAATTCTGATTCGACAATGTAATCATCAATCAAGTAGTAGTCATTTAATTGCTTAGAATTAAAAAGGGGGCGGGAAGTGGAAATGGGAGAAGAGGGGGAGTCACGGTTCTGTAACGGGAAGTAAGTTACAGTTGCACCGTGTAAATTCGTCAAAATGTAAAAACAGTTACGTAAAAATTACAGTAACTGTGTAAACGACTGACATTTTTGAACCCAGCGCTTCACACATAGCGATCCTCTGTCATTATCAATCATCGACTCAAAGTTTATTTTTATAGTGTTTAAACATCATCATAATTGAGGCGTGCTGCACTTTTACCCTTGTTAGTCTCATGCTAAGTTGTGTGTTCTATTCAATCATTTTAATAATAAGATGGATTGTCATCATGTGGAATCGGTCCCTATTTATACCAAGCATTGTTTTTATCCCTATACTCATGAACGCACCAGAAGTACACGGTAAGAAATGTGCCCAGTGACGTAACAGGCGGATCAGCACGGAAGTCCATGGGCTCTTTGGTCACTTCCTGTTTGTCGCTTTGTCATCTTCTCTTTAAAAAGCCCTGAAGTGAAGAGGAACTAACATTTCCGCGGCTCCTGTTGGAGAATCGCTGGATTTGCTTGTCTGGACCGTGATGGCCGCTTGTAACGGTACGTGTGTGACAGATCATCGGCTCAGTGGACTGTTAGCTGGCTCGTAGCAGAATCGCTGCAGATTTATACACACAAGTAAAGTGTTGCTGCGGCGAACGTGGAAAGCTTTTATATTCGTCTGTTCCGACCGGGTCGCGTGTTTTGTCTTTATGTTGTAGAAGGTGACGGTAAAGCAGCGAGGCTGTACATCTCTGTCAGTAGTTACTGTCAGTATTCTACTAATGCAGAAACGTGAGCAGAGCAAAGGCGACCATCTGCTCTTTTCCTTCTCTGCAGGTTGGTTCTAGGTAAGAACCATCATGAGGTGACAACTGGGATATGTTGCCTTTCTGAGGACGTTGACTTTCTATGGCAAGGTGAAAAAAGTACAAATCAAAGAATGACTGATCCCAAAGATTCTAGAGATGATGGTTCCTGCTTGTGTCGGGCCTTCACAGGATCACCTTCTCCTGCCTGCCGGCCTCCTGTTACTGCAGCGTGTCCCTACTGTCTTTGGGCTGTGCTGTTCGGCAGAAGGTGCTACTGCTGCTCCTCCTCTTCATCATCTCCTTCATCCTCCTTCTTGGGGTCTATCAGAGGCAGCTCTGGGGTCCACAGCGACGCTCTGGGGCCCGAGTCAACATGTGAGTAAAGCTGATAGCCGTGAGGAGCTCCATAATGAAATTCCTGACAAAAAAACACCTTCATATTCAACAATCCAGCATTTGCTGCTCAACCATCTGATCGGCTGTTTGACTACCTGCCTCTGGTGTGTTTGGAGTGAGACTGGAACTCTGTCAACAGTCTGTGAGAACAAACAGTCTTTCTGACAGTTTTCCTGAGAGACTTCCATATGTGCCACTGCCTGCAGGTCAAAGGGTGATGTGACCAGAAACAGAGCTAGTTAATCATCCTTTAGTCTATTACAGGAGTTACACAGAGGTGACGGCTGGTGGAAGATGAGTTGCTGATCAGTTTCATGGCTCCTGTTGTCAAACCACAGAGAAGAAAGTCAATTTAACTTCATGCTTTATAATTCCCAGGTACATCTCTATGGCTGAGTCCATGGAGGCCACGGATGTGACTAACCCTGCCCTCAACTACGGGGTGGTGGTGGATTGTGGCAGCAGCGGTTCCCGGGTCTTCGTGTACTACTGGCCCCCCCACAACGGGAACCCTCACACACTGCTGGACATCAGACAGATGAAAGACCGCGATCGCGCCCCCGTTGTCAAGAAGATCAAACCCGGTGAGACAGTGTCTGAGAGGGACGAGTCCTTCTCCGCTACTCTGACTGCGGTTTAAAGAAGATGGCAGCTGTTTGTGTTCACACGCTGAGCTGGCAGTGTCTCTGATAGACCTGCTGGCTGCTGCAGATTAGATAATCTGGTTTCATCTACACCAGGGGTGGCCAACCAGTCAGAGCCCAAGAGCCACATTTTTTACTGTGTTACCGCAAAGAGCCACATCATATGTCAAACACCAACATGATAATGACAGAATTTGACTTCTTCACACACAAACTCTCAATTCAACTAAGTCCACAAACAAAAATATAATAATTAAAATATCTTTTTTTTCTCTTACTATGCATGGTGCTTAGTGGGACTTCTGGCATTCCTTGCTTTGAACAATCTTCTTCAAATCTGGCTTGTATTCAGTTGCTGCCACGCAAAGCAATTCTTTCACATGGGTGTCAGTCAGAACAGATCGATGCTTTGATTTCACGTGTTTTAGGGTAGAAAACAGACTCGCAGACGTATGTTGACCCAAATATTGACAGTATCTTAAGCGCAGCCCGTTTGACATTGGGATATTTTTCCATTGGCACACTTTTCCAGAACTCAATGGCCCCTTCCCTTAAAGCAGGCTTCAGTTGGTCCTCCTCACAAAGATCGATAATCAGCTGCAGCCTCATCTGTGACTGGTGGGGCTTTCCAACAGTGCGTCTCCACATTAAAGCGAGGAATGCAATCTGTGGCCTTTTCAGTTGTAGATCACGGAACCGAGTCACAAAGCTTTGGTGCAGGTTTTCTTGTTTGGCTGTGCATTTTTTCCCTGCCATTTTGAAGGCGAACTTGACACTAATTGTTTACTCAAAAGATCTTGTCCCTACTGAGAAACTTTGCGGTATTTTCATCTAACGCACATGCGCTTTTGGCGAAAGACCGTATTGAACTCAAGCGAAGCGAACGCGCACATTAAAAAAAACACAAACCCAAACTTCGATATGAACGTTAGAGCCGCATGAAACCAGGCAAAGAGCCGCATGCGGCTCGGGAGCCGCGGGTTGGCCAGGCCTGATCTACATGGCTGCAGGAGCGTTGTTATCAGTTACAGTGATGGTTGATCTCTAGAAAATATTTAATATTTTGCTCATTCAACGACATCATTTATTAGTTTTAGCTTCAGCTTTAACTGACAGCTGCACTTGTAACCACATCTGACTCTGCCCCCACCCTCAGGTATCTCCACACTGGCTCAAACGCCATCTCATGCCAGCGACTACCTCTCTCCTCTCCTGAGCTTTGCCGCTGCTCACGTCCCCCAGAGCAAACACAAGGAGACGCCTGTCTACATCCTGTGCACGGCAGGCATGAGGCTGCTGCCAGAGAGGTAGAGCCAGAGGAGGCGTCACATTAAAATCATTCCACAATAAAACTATATTATATGCCCTGATTAAAGTATGAACACAGATTTTAATCTCCTCCTTTATGGGAAATTGTAGCCAGCAGGCCGCCATCTTGGAGGACCTGGTCAACGACATTCCCCTGGAGTTCGACTTCCTCTTCTCTCGCTCCCACGCCGAGGTCATCTCAGGGAAACAGGAAGGTGAGAGTATGCCGCGTCAGAGGTGCATTTTTATTTAAATGAAGTGTAAAATCTTGCTGATGTGCATGTTTTTCCCCACAGGTGTGTATGCATGGATCGGTATCAACTTTGTGCTGGGCCGCTTCGATCACGCCGATGAGGGTGAGTGCAACGTTGGTCACGCTAACGTCAGAATTTGATGGTAACCAGATAAACACGCGCTTCTTACGTCTCTCAGAGGACACCACAGTGGAAGTGATGACGGGCTCGCAGAGCCAGCAGCCAATCAGTAGGCGGCGTACAGTGGGCATCATTGACATGGGCGGGGCTTCGCTGCAAATTGCATATGAGGTGCCGAGTGCCATCACCTTCAGTTCACCACAGGAGGTAAAGGGCTGCATAACTCTAAACCTGCTGACGGATCAGAGAGGAACAGGCAGGAAGTTGCCATCAGAAAGGATGCAAGTAACCTCTGAGAGGCTGTTTTCAGGAGGAGGCTGGCAAGAGTGTCCTGGCAGAGTTTAACCTGGGCTGTGACGTGGAGCACACGCAGCACGTGTACCGAGTCTACGTCACCACCTTCCTGGGCTTTGGCGGGAACATGGCCAGGCAGCGCTATGAGGACCAGCTGGTCAACGCCACTCTGGCAGACACCAGGTGAGTAAAATAAGGGCTGAGGTTGGACTCTTGCCAGAGCCGAACCTCAGTCATGGTTTCATCCCTCACTAACCGGTGTTGATGTGTGTTCAGGGTTCTGACCTCACTGGACAAGCCATACCTGGACCCGTGTCTGCCGGCTGGGCTGTCGGACTCTGTGGTGAGGGACAATCACACCATTCAGCTGAGGGGCCAGGGGGACTGGACCCGCTGTCTGCAGGTGGTCCGACCCTTCCTGGGCCTCCACAACGGCACCATGTCGCTGGGTGGAGTCTACCAGGTCCGAAGAGTTCAGAGGCCACGGACAGGGTGCCTGTCGGGAAGGTTGTTTAGGATGCTGAGCTCTGATTGGCTGATGTGTTTTCAGGCTCCCATCAACTTCAGTAACAGCGAGTTTTACGGTTTCTCCGAGTTTTTCTACTGTACGGAGGACGTGTTGAGGCTGGGGGGCCAGTACAACAGCCAGAGGTTCTCCAAAGCTGCTGCGGTATTCCCACCACCTCGCTGCTGTTTGGCTTAAAATGGTGTTTTTGTTTTTTTTAATCTGTCGCGTTTTAACAGGATTACTGTGCCACCAAGTGGTCAACCTTGAAACAGCGGCTGGAAAACAGGCTTTTCTCTCAGCATGCCGACATCGACAGAGTCAAGTGAGTTCATCACTTCACACGTATTTAATGTAGGTTATAGCCATTGCTCATTACTTCCCCCTCACACAGGAAGCAGTGCTTTAAGTCTGCCTGGATGTTTGAGGTTCTGCACTCAGGTTTCCGGTTCCCCACTAACTATCCCAGTTTAAAAACAGCCCAGCTGGTCTACAACAAGGAGGTGCAGTGGACTCTGGGAGCAATCCTGTTCAAGACCCGCTTTCTGCCTCTCAGGTGGGCGAAGCATCACACCCAGATGTTTCTGCAGTTTATCCAGAGCTAACGTTAGCATGTGTGTTTCCCGGCAGGGACCTGCAGCAGGAAACGCTGCGCCAGAGCCACTCCAGCTGGCTGCGCTCCTCTTTCGTCTACAACCATCACCTGCTGTCACTCTGCATCCTGGTGGTGCTGCTCGCCATCCTGCTCTACATCCTGCGCCTACGTAGGATCCACCAGCGAGAGCAGCGCCAGGCAGAAGCTTTGAACCTCCTCTGGGCTGAAGAGGGCGAGGCACTCCTCCCATGAGGGCAACAGATGGTGCAGAAATACGACGCTGCTGCTGAGGCGCGATGGTAACGTGCAAACATGGAATGTGGATTTCTTTGATGCAACTTTGAACCCAGAGACCAAATAAGGAACCCACTTAACAGGTGACTGATGGTCTGACGAGGATCACATGATCTTAATCTTCTGATATCGTCTGACTGAGCTTCAAATGCTACAACAAAATAACTGCAGTGTTGGTGGATGATCTCCACCATGGTGGAACTGAAGAAGATGCTTCCCTCTGTGTGAACAAGAGTCATTTTAGAAGTCGTGCTTTTTCACGCTGTTTGGTTAAAGATGAAGAATTAAAAGCTGCGAAACATCAAAAACTCAGATCAGGTGGATGCTGAGACCAAAGAGGCTCGAAGCTAAGCTAACATTGCTGTTTCCTCAGGCCACATCAGTATCACCATGTCTAATGTTTCCCTAATCAATTATGTTCACATCTTTGTTTACTGTTTGAATGTTTTAACCATATCCATTTCATCGTTGATATAATTTAACATGACATGTCAAACTATAAACATAACTGTCAAAATATAAACATTCTTTGTTATCCATCTCATCACCTCAGGTTAGCGGCATAGAGCCCATCCTGACCATACATTCCTTATAGTTTAAGTGAATTTCTTGTTCCCAACAATTTTATGATCATTACTGTATACTGTAAAGGATTTAGTGACTATAGTTTGGTCGTTCCCACATTTGTTCGCTATAATGCTCACACTTGAATGACTCAGAAGTCCATTCTGACATTTTCTTCAAAGCAGACTGATGTTGTCATCTAAGCGGTAGATTCTGTATAAGAGGCCCGAAATGGTTCATCATCATGCTTGATGTGGTTCCATGAATCTGGGGGGGAATTCTGTCATCACTGTTTCAACTTCGTTTGTTTACAAAATTGCTGATTTGTCCAAATTGTACTGATGCTAATTAAATTTAAACTTTAGGTGAAGTGAGAGACATGAACATTGCAGTTTTTGTCTGGAGCTCGCCAATGCTTCACGACTCCTCAGGACTGAGAGGCGGGTGTCCTCCCATCATCGGGAGGACCAGCCAAGGGAAGAATTCCTGTTTTTACTTGCGGAACCACTGACATCAATGTGAATGAATCTGAACCAATAAATGATCCTGATGGAACTAAAACCTGGTTTATTTCCTGTTCTCTAATCTGTCTTCAGAATGCAGGTTATTTATCAAATCTGCATTAAAATACTATTTTCCGCCCTAATAATAAAGTAAATGTAGAAACTAAATCGGGGGTGCAATTCCCGTGTGCGGCCAGGAGGAGGTGTTGCAGTGTTCCATTTAACGAGTTCAATGAAGAATAATTTGTATTTTAAAAATATACTTTAATACAACAGCGGCATATAAATATTAAAATATACATTATACAGGTGTACAGTACACGCA
Organism: Takifugu rubripes; assembly: GCF_901000725.2. Classification (NCBI taxonomy): domain Eukaryota; kingdom Metazoa; phylum Chordata; class Actinopteri; order Tetraodontiformes; family Tetraodontidae; genus Takifugu; species Takifugu rubripes. The sequence continues at coordinate 9,020,733 of NC_042301.1, forward strand.
CAAAAACAAAAATATTAGGCTTCCATTTGTACGGCACTTACTGTATTTTATTGGATCTATTCATTTTTTTGTACTCATTGTTTTTTGAAGGTTATTTAGAGATGGAGTCATGGATACAGACATGTTAACAGGTCCAAATTATTGCTGTCAATTACTGGGTTACAGAGAGATGGGATGTTTGGGGGGGGGGGTCCTGTACAGAATATGACAATGTGGAATGGTGTCGAGCTCCCTCTTCCTCCCACCATGCAACTGGAATCCAGGTGGATCGAAGCAGCATTTCAGATAAGAAATGACCGACTAAAAGCTGCTCAAACGACAGAAACAGAAAAATGGAAATGAATGTTTTTGGCAGTCGAACGAGACGTTGCCCAAGTTGTGTTCAGACTGAAACGACAATGTCAAAAATTCAATTTAAAGCAATTTTATGGAGCAACAATGTACAAAATTCCACAAAGAACAATCAAATGTGCAACATTAGCCACTTTGTCTGGCAGTGTCAGTATCTTTAGTGAGCATCTTCTCTTCCAAACATCTATAAGAAGATATTTAAGGCTGTTTTCTGGGGAAGGGTCCATCAAACATCCTGTTACTGTTCATACTCCCATCAGTCATCAATAACCAAGGAGGATGTGAATGAGTGCAGAGCTGAGACGGAGCGTCCTTGTCTGCTCCACAGGGTCAGTTACAGAGGAGTGGAGGTTAGGGGAAGCAGGCTGCCACAACCAACGGTGTTTTACGCCCTGACAGCGGGCGTAGGAGGTGGATTAAAAGGTCTCAGAGGAATTAATCCCTCAACGGGGCCGATGGCTATGTCCCCCTTGGTCTCCTCACCTTCAAACCAGAGGCCCAAATGTCTCCCACAATGTGAGCAGTGAGGCAGAGCAGCAGCGGCGTACCACCAGTTGTGCTGACTGCTTCCATCTTCTCAGCCCCATAGCTCACTCTGAAGGAGAACCAAACTGGGCCGTCGTCATCTGTATTAGTGTTTCTTTACTCTGTTCTTTACAGAACAAACAATCCACCCTCAACGATCAGAACCACCAGAATGTCTCAGCAAGGCTGCCGATGATGAGGTCATGATGGAGACCTGGTCCAGTTTAGTCAGGGTGATTGGAGCAGTGGTCACGTGGTCTTCCTCATGTTCCCGTTAAAGCTTTAAAGAACGTGTAAACGGCGCTGTCGTCTCAGCCCGAGACAACAAAGATCCGCAATGATGTTGGATTTTGGATCAGTAGTAGAACTTCCAAGTGTTGGAGCAGCTTCAGATGGAGGTCTATCAAGACAAACAGGACTCTTCATTACAGCCAATCAGCCCGTCCCGATTCATGGTTTCAACAGCAACACGGCAGAAAAACGTCCTGCATGTTGTGTGGTGTAGGGAAGAGAACCATGTGGAGTCAAAGTCCTGCTGGTGGTGGGAGGGGGGGAGCATTCGCTGGAACATCGGGAATCCTCTTTCTGTTCCTCAAATATGCCAACAATGTCCAAACAGCAGCTACACAAAGCTGGAGTTTCCATCCACCAGAGCCGTTTGGAGGTCGGCCTTTCCTCACAGTTAGGCTGGAACTGGAAGTTCCTTCTAAGGGGACAGGCAGCTTTGGGACGCGGCGACGCTGGGTCGCATAGTGATGCTGGGTCTCCACCCTCTCGTTCGGTGAAGTCAAATGCGGTCGAGCTCGGAAGGTGTATTGTGAGGGGTCAAAGGTCAGGTCCCTGTGAGCTCCAGGCACTTCAGGAAGGCGTCATTCTGCAAACCAACAGTCTAGAACTGTAAACAGGCAGGAACCTCTCAGCAGACACCTCCAGCGCTCAGGTTTGCATTAGTAGGAGCACCATACTGGAACCAGTCCAGCACCACGGCGAGTTCCAGTCAAACCCGCCTCCACAGATCTTCAGCAGGGTGTGAAACATCCTCTGAAGATGCTCAAGGTGATTTTAACCACAGTGCAATTCAAAGGTCCTTGACTTCTTTAACGTCCAACAATGTTTAGAGACCCCGGACAGGTTGGTCTACAGCCTCGACAAAGACCACAGGAAAAAGGCAATTTCTCAAACGCCGCCAACTCAGTGGGCCAATGACAACAGAAACACCAAAGTAAAACAGTCATTTGCTTTCTACAACTACAAGAGTTCTTCTCTACTGTGGTTTCAGTTCAGGAAGGTGCGCTACATGATCAGGTCAGGGGCTGAGGGGGGACTCGGGGGGCATGGAGGACATGCCTCTCATCTATCTGCCTGCCTGGTCTGCATGCAGGGAAGTCTGCTCTGCTCAGGCATGTTTCAGTTACTTGTCAAATCAAAACAAGGAAGCAGAGATTTGGTGCCAGCGTTTCTCAGACAATGTCTTTGGTTGTTTTTAAGGTGCAGTTAGTTCTTTCAGTTTTGCTCTCTGCTCTCCTCTGCTTTCATAAATGGGGTTAAAGCTCCAAAACAAACAGGCTGTTGTTTCCATCAACAGCTCCTCTGGCTTGCTACCCTCACTGACATCTCAGCGGCAGACATAAACCAAATGGCACGCAGAGCTTCTTCCACAGGAGCCCAAAACTCATACACAGGTTCTTTGTCCTCCGACCCTCAGGCTCCTTCCATTTTCAGCTCTACTTCTATCCTCAATAGGCCCCTCCCCTACACTCACCCTCAGCCCCCCCAACAGCAACCATGATCATCTACAAAACAGTGCAATGTCTATTAAGAGGCACACTGGGACAAACACCGGGAAGAGACACGCGCACGCACGCACGCACACACACACACACACACACACACACACACACACACACACACACACACACACACACAAACACACACACACACACACACACACACACACACACACACACACACACACACACACACACACGGCAGTGGTGGTGACGGCTCTGGCCTGGTGCTGGTTGCGGGACATCAGGTGAGGGACAGACGATCTGAATTCCTCCTGTTTCCTTCCAGCATCTCCACCTCTTTCTCAAAGATAGGAGGGCAGGAGATGAGGGAAGAGGTGAGACGCTGTCGGTAGCTTAGGTGGAGGGCATGACAGGAGGAACTGGAGGAGGGAGAACTTAGCCCGCTGCCTCATCCCGCTCTTTGTGCTGGGTCTGACCACCTGCACTCGCCGCCAATATCCTTTGCACAAAGTCTTTGGTCCGCCCGGCGACTAAAGGACCTGCAGTCACCATGGAAACAAAGACAGGTCCTCCCTCAGTGTTATGCCGAGACCCTTCAGCATTGTAAATACTCAGTTGTGATGTGTCTCTCTGAGAAGATGCTTCTGCGTGAAGCTCTCTCACCACTGGACTCTTGGAGGATGTCCTCCAGGCGCTGGGTCATCCCTCGCTGGTCCGACTCATCTTCGTCCACGTTTTCCACTCGCCGTCGGATCACCTCTTTGATCCGCAGCAGAGCTCCCAGCAAATGATCTGAGCAGAAACACAAACATCAGGCTTTGGTTCTTGGTCTCTTAATTGAAACTGGACCAGAACCAAAGATATGAAGAAAGCAGAAGAGTAACAGATGTCAGACTCAAGCACCTGTCTACTAACGGGAAGTAATTAAACCCTGAACTTATCAGCCAATCACAATGTAAACCCAAGACCTGAAGCACCCACCATACTCCTGGTTCAGACCCCACAGCTTGATCTTGTTGGCTTCATGCTGGGCCTTCTTCTTCAGCCGGCAGGCCCTGTAACCAGGAGAGGAGGAGGAGAGGGAAAGTGAGTGGAGGAAGGGGAGAGGGACAGGGAGAGGTGAGGAGGAGGAAGAGGAGAGGGAAGAGGAGGAGGAGAGGGATAGGGCGAGGAGAGGGACAGGAGGAGGAAGAGGAGGACCGGGTGAGAGGAGAGGAGGAGGAGAGGGATAGGGCGAGGAGGAGAGGGACAGGGAGAGGGAAGGGAGAGGAAAGGAGGAGTCAATGTCTGGATCTGGTTGTGATAATGGAGCAACCTCCCCATCTTCTCAGCCTTACTGGCGTTTACAAAAGCATCTCACAACTATTTTAGGTTCTTCTGGAGGTGAATTTGCAGCTCTTAGAGCTCTTCAGTCTCTCCTGAGCTGTTGTAATAAAAGTATTATTTTAGTTCACATCCTCAAACCAGTTAAAATCACCTGAACCTTGAAAATCGAATTATTTATTTTCCTGATAAAAGATAACCTTCAGGTTTGAGCCAGAATAAGTGCATCGTAAAACTTATTCATACATTTAGATTCAAAACATTAACAATTCTAATTTTAATAATATTTTTACTCATTTCCTGAATAAAGTTGAGTCATTTAAGGACTAAAACCAGTGAAATTTAGTTTTTCTAAAGTAACATCTGTAAAATGGCCGACAAAGTGTGTGTGTGTGTGTGTGTGTGTGTGTGTGTGCGTGCGTGTGTGTGCATGTGAGGAGGAAATTCTTTTATTATTAATGTAAACATGAAGTGAAAGATGCAAGGATGAAGTACAAACATCTCAGTTCCTTGTTTCTTATCCGATCTTGAGTCTGTCTCTTGTTTAAATTTAGTACAGGGACAAAAATTCCCAGAATGCCCCTCTTCTGTCTCCATGCCTCCACAGCAGCCCCCCCCCAGATGAACTCCCTGTGACCCTTCTCAGTCCTGCTCTGATTTCCTTCTATTCATCCTTTCATCCTGTCTCCATCCATCTCATCATTCTCTTCTTGTGCTCTGCTTCCCTCCGTTAGGGGCTCAACGACACTGGTTGTCTGATGAACCCTGACCACCAGAACCACTATAACGTTACAAGCACTAGAACCAATATAACCACCAGAATCCTGACCACTAGAACCATTATCAGCACTATAACCATTATAACCACTAGAACCAATTATAAGCACTAAAACCATTATAACCACTAGAACCAAACGACAACTGAAGCTTCCTGCCCGGACTCTGGACCCACCAACAGCAGCTTTCTGTCAGGGTACAGCATGTTGTTAGACGTCACCACATACAGTACGTGTGTGACAGTTCCTGAGCGATGGCGTTAACAAGAGTGCCCCTATCCCAGGAGGACACCTTTACCTCCGCCCACCAGTGGTGTTGGAGCTGATCTGTCCGGGAGCACAACATCAGAACCTGTACCTGTTGCTTGTTGATACACACCTGCACTTCCTGTTTATTAACAGTTCTAAGACCAAAATGTTTTCTCTGCATTAGAAGGTTGCTTTTTTTAAGGGCCACCTGTGTAAATCTGGTTTGGATGAGCAGGTCAGCTGACATCAACCAGAACCTTCAGCTGCTGAAGGTTTCCTACCTGGAGGCCAGCTTATTCTTCTCTTTGCGGGAGCGAGCTCGAGCAACAGCGGGCAGCTCATTTACAGGGCCCATGCCATCTATGGCGGTGTTGAGCTTCTGCAGCTGCTCCCCGATGTTGTGGAGCTTCTGTGGGTTCGGTGTGAGGTCACTGGCGTCAGTCTTACGAGCTTTACGTCGCCCCTTTTTACCTGAAAGAATTAGAAGACAAGAATTCATCCAACAGCCGGAGGAGCTATTGGCGGGGACCCATGTTTACTTCTGTACATGTGGCCGGGTGTGTCGCCATGGTGATGTGCTGTGCACGATGTGACAGTGGGAGCAGCCAGGGTCAGAGGTGGACTCAAGGTGGTTCTCACCTTCTCTGCGATACAGTGTGCTAGGGAGGGTGCTGGAGCTCCAGGACAGAGACCAGTGCACATCCCCCCCTAGTTTCTTCTTTGCAGCCGTTTCTCGAGCACACCTGTACTCCCAGAAACAGCGACGCTTCTGTGGGCGCTCGCCTGCCTCCCTTGCCGGCTCTGCCTCCACATCTGATTGGTAAAGACAAACTGAGTCAGAACAGGTCTCAGATGGACCAGAGCTCATCTGTTGGTATCTAAACCACCTGATGCTTTCAGGCAGGTTCCTTCTCTTCTCCATTCACAATTTCAGAAACTTTAACCGAGAAGAGCTGAACCATCACTTCGACCTTCATGAAAACAGTTCTCATCAGGATTCCCTACTTGGACCAAGATGGCATGCCCCCAGCACTACGTGTCCTCTCAGACGTGGACATGTGCACAGATATGCAGACATCAGTAGGATGAGCTGCAAGTACACAGCAGCCGATGACGAAGACTTCATATTCAGAAACTAGAAACAGGCTGAAGGAAAACAACGATGGAGGGAGTCTGTCTGAAGGATTCTTGCCAGCAGCAACTGAAGGGCTGTGATCACTGCCTCCACTACATGCGCATACACACACGTGCACAAGAGAGGAGCACATCAGTGTCCCCAGCTCATCGCTGCTTCAGAAGATGGAAACCGTTTATTCTAACCTGAAATAAGCCTCAAAAACCCCACATTTTATCTAATCAAAACCACAATCATGAGAGAGAAAAAAACTGCATGTAAAACGATGAACATGAGATACAAAATATTCAAAAAAGGCTGTTGGTTCAAGCTCCAGCCAGTCCTGCTGATATGTTCTGTCTGTCCAGTCATTTGCTGCTACAGGACAGTTTGGACCTTTCGGAGCCTAAAACGCAGCTGCAGAACCACACATGAAGCCTTAAGACACATCGGCAGGTGTTGTCACACAGACTTGAACAAAAGAGCAGCTGAAGATGTCCTGCTGACTGGCACTGGAAAAATCAAAGATCGGGTCATTACACGAACGTTTGAAAGGAGCAGAACCTGGAGCTGATCCCATAGGTTATGCTGGAGCCTTTACAGATGGTCCCAACACACCAGAAAAGCTGACTGCTCCACTTCAGACAGCCAGACTTCAGTCATTTACAGCCTGTTTCAACAACAGTGGAGGATCTGTGGTTAAAGTCCACGTCAATGTCTTGAAGACCAAACAGTAGGTCAGCTACTGTAAGTTCCTGTAAAAGTCCGGACTTATTTAATATTGATCTTCTTATAGCTTAAGATCACAGATTTGTTTCTATGCTGGTTCTGCTGGACCTCCTCATACAGTAGGGTTAGCCACATATTTCCACAAGGTTTTGTACTTGGACCAATCCTTTTCACCTTGTACATGCTTCCCTTAGGAAATATTAATCAGCAGCATGGAATAAAATTTCATTGCTATGCTGATGACACACTATTGAAAAATAAAATATGATATATATTTTTTTCAAATTCATGTTTTACTGGTGCACAAAATGAACTGTGCATTAACACCGTGTTCAAAGAACACAATTAGCAAAACATAAGTTTGTTACTAATTCTGTAGTTCCAGTTACTATCATAGACAGACAAATTATCATACTTAGAGGGTCGTCTAATCATTAGGTGAAACATGATCACCTGACAGACCTCTGTCACCCCACTGGGTCATGGTCATGGTCATGGTCTCGTCTCCTCTCCTCCTATCCTCCATTCTATCCTCTACCTGTCCATCACCAGGAGGGTCCCCCTACATGAGCCTGGTCCTGCTCAAGGTTTTTTCCTGTTAAAGGGGAGTTTTATCTTGCCACTGTTGCTTGTCTGGGGTTAGGCCCTGGGATTCTGGAAAGCACCTTGAAACAATTTTGATTGTAAAAGACGCTATATAAATAAAGATTGATTTGATTTGATTTTGAAAGACGTTCCACCTTTAAGCACTCAGTTCACACGGGGAGCTGAGCATTTAGCTACCAGGCCCCCTGCTTTGGAAACAGCTCCCGGTCCAGGTACGGGAGATTCCATCTCTACTTTAAGATCAAACTTAACCTTCTTTGAAAAAGCACATACCACAGTAATTCTGTAGTTCTAGTTATTATTCTAGACAGACTAATTATCATAATTTGAGGGTTGTCTACTTATCACGCTAACATCTTAGTAATGCTGCTATAGGGCAAGATTGCCCGGGGTCCAGAAACATGACGATCACCTGACAGGCTTCTGTCACCCATTCATGGCTTCCTCTCCCCTAGTATGTCAGTGATGATGTCATGAACACATTTTCTTGTGTAGTTTTCTGCTTCTCTCCCCCTCTTTCTGTATCTGTCTACAGGTATCGTCAACTTCATAACTGTGTGCTAACCTCCGACCCCGCTGACATACTCAACTCTTATACTAACAGCTTGTCATAACTAATGTACTTGCATGATCTCTGCCTATTCTCTCCTCTATCTGTCCTCCCCTTTCTCCTCCCTCTCTACCCAGCCGACCATTAGCAGGAGGGTCCCCCTACATGAGCCTGGTCCTGCTCAAGGTTTCTTCCTGTTTTACCTTGCCACTGTTGATTGTTGGGGTCAGGCCCTGGGATTCTGTAAAGCGGCTAGAGACAATCTTGATTGTAACAAATGCTATATAAATAAAGATTGATTATTTATCCTGTAGCCTAATACAGAGGAGTCAGCTGACTCCTCTGAGCTCCCTCCTTCTCTTCTGTCAGACAAACTAACCGAGGAAACTCACCACACTCTGTTTCCGAGGAGCTCAACAGTACAGCCTCGTCCACGCCCGTTTCCTCCACTTCATCCTCCTCTTCTTCCTCCTCATCTTCAGCCTTGTTTTCATCCTCGATGAGGTTACTCTTACACTGCATCTCCTCACTGCTGCCCTGCCCCTCATCCCTCCCGCCCTCTGTCTGGGAGCTGTGGGTGGGCTCTTCTTCCCCCTGGCTGAGGGAGTAGTTGTGCTCATTGCACGGCTCCGGACCCAAACCAGCAGCTGCCACTGCCACCTTGTCTTCCTCCTGTGCCACCTGATACACCTCTACTGTGCACCCCTTCAACATCTCCCCTTCTGGTCCTTCAGCGTCTCTGCCTGCAACACACAATTGCTCCTCTGTTGTCGTGGTGACAGAGTTGCAGCCCACTTCCTTTCCGGCAGCAGCAGCAGCAGCAGCAGCAGCAGCAGCAGCAGCAGCAGCAGCCTGGACTTCCTGGATGATGGCAGATGTCGTGTGCCTGCTCCACCAGCTCTCCTCTTCCTCCTCCTCACAACTTCTCCCCCAGCGGCCCATCAGGACAGCCTCTTCAGAGCAGGCCAGCAGCTCCCCTCCCACCCCCAGGCCTAATTTTGTAAAGCGAGTCATCTCGTCCAGAGCAGACACATCCCAGCGCTCTGGGTGCAGGTCCTCACCAAAGCCCCCGTCGTCCACCAGGTCACTTAGCAACTCAAAGGGCCGTTTCCGTGGTGACGCTGGGGAGCCCAACATAAGAAGGATGCTCTTAAACAAAGAAAGCAGATAGTTAACCATGTGCTGCAGGGTGATTGATGTGGGATCATTAACAACATCAATCCAGGTGGTGTTTTAGTCATTCGCTAAATTACAACAGGTTTTTTTTTATCATGTGATCTGCACCCCAGGAACACACTTAAATCATTATCACAATTCATCTGCAATTTAACGGTCCAAACAGTCAGCAAACAGTTGTTCAGACTGCAGACAGAAGGTAATCAGAACTGCCGTGTTTAAATAATTCATAAGGAGCTGCCGACGCTCCATTTGAGGCCTTCTCCTGCTGAGCTTCTGGACTGGAAAAGACAACTGCAGCAACAAGCTGCCTTTGAGACACGTGAACGTTAAATTCAATCATCTTTCATACAATAAACAGGTATCATCAGCATAAAACTATAATACAGAGGATGGAAAAACAATTTCAGGCTCCGCTTCATATTTAGTTTTCTTCTACTCAAAATATATTTTTGTAATAAACAGATCGAAGACACTCCTGAAGGTCAAAGATTCTAGAATGTCAGAGATCAATGTTCATTTAACTGCTCCAACGGTCACCTTTCATATTTTCTAAAAAAAAAAAATTTTTCTTTAGGCAGTTTCACAGGCAGCAGCTTCATCTGGAAATCTACTGATGCTTTTCATAGTTTCAGCTCCTATTAGGCAGCATTTGCTTGTAAGGCAGAGCACTGAAAACAGGAGGAGATGGAGCGTTTCCAGACAAAAGGAGGAGCGTTTGGAAACCAGGTCAGCATCAACCGTGACCTCCTTTAACAAGCTGCCTTTTGAAAACAGCCCTCATACTGGATCAGACCCACTCTGGCTGGTCTCACCTGGTCGTACTCGGTCCGGCCTCGTTGTGGCGACATAGCCAGAGGGTAGGGGCTCAGGAGACCCCTATGTCCACCGTAGGCCTCGCCAAAAGCAGGCTCCATCCCGTTTGTACCCGGCTGTGGATGAAGACAGGGCATGAGAAAAAAGGCGTTTGTTGAGGGGGAGCGAGCAAACAGTGAGATACCTGAGGCATGCCCGGGGCAGGGAGGTCCAAGGTCACAGAGTCACGTCAACTGATGAGGGCTACAAAAGCACACAGACAGGATCGTGGTTAAACACAGACAGCAGAGGGACCTGTGTGTGTGTGTGTGGAGGGGGCAGAAGATGGAGGGGGAGAGGGAGGTGAGAGGTGAAAGTGGAGGAGGTGGGGGTCATGGAGGAGGAGGTGATGGTGGAGGACAACGAGGACGACGAGGGGAGGAAGAACAATGATGAACAGGAGCAGTAGAAGGACGACGAGGTTGAGGAGGAGGAGGAATGATGGTTTACCGACTGAACGTGGAGAGGGTCTAACGCTGGATCCGCTCTCACATATCGCAGCTCTCAGCCTCCAACCTGCAAAGAGACAGTAGGACATGAGTCCAGCCTGTAGAGAGACAGGACATGAGTCCAGACTGCAGCTTCCACAGCTATTCATCACCAAGACTGGAATCAGAGGTGTAGCTGCCGGAAAAATAATGCTGCAGGTCTTCAGGTTGTCTCATCAGAACCTCTCCTGGCCTCTACTTTTTTTTCCCTTCACACATGTCAGGGACAGATTCTTTCCTCTATCGGCCAGTTTCTTTTTTATTAATGCAATAATCCTTTCATATTCAACAGCCTGCAGAAATCTAGGACATTTCCCAGGAACCATCCAGCATGTAAAGCTAGTGCCGAGGCTGTGATGATCTGGATAAAGGTTGAATTAAACGGCGTAGACCAGTAAAGTCCCTTTAGATCAAACTGTGGATAAACAGCAGCTGGCATCCGTCATTTAGTCAAGATTGTCCTCACATACAACACTGTAGGAAACAGACCAGAGAAGATGAGCCGAGAAATCAGAAGTTCTTCTAATCTGATTTTAGAATCTTTTCCATCATGTCCGTTTCATCTACAAGGAGTGCAGAATTATTAGGCAAATGAGTATTTTGACCACATCATCCTCTTTATGCACGTTGTCCTACTCCAAGCTGCATAGGCTGGAAATCCCACTACCAATTAAGCATATCAGGTGATGTGCATCTCTGTAATGAGAAGGGGTGTGGTCTAATGACATCAACACCCTATATCAGGTGTGCATAATTATTAGGCAACTTCCTTTCCTTTGGCAAAATGGGTCAGAAGAGGGACTTGACAGGCTCCGAAAAGTCAAAAATAGTGAGATATCTTGCAGAGGGATGCAGCACTCTTACAATTGCGAAGCTTCTGAAGCGTGATCATCGAACAATTAAGCGTTTCATTCAAAATAGTCAGCAGGGTCGCAAGAAGCGTGTGGAAAAACCAAGGCGCAAAATAACTGCCCAGGAACTGAGAAAAGTCAAGCCTACAGCTGCCAAGATGCCACTTGCCACCAGTTTAGCCATATTTCAGAGCTGCAACATCACTGGAGTGCCCAAAAGGACAAGGTGTGCAATACTCAGAGACATGGCCAAGGTAAGAAAGGCTGAAAAACGACCACCACTGAACAAGACACACAAGCTGAAACGTCAAGACTGGGCCAAGAAATATCTCAAGACTGATTTTTCTAGGGTTTTATGGACTGATGAAATGAGAGTGAGCCTTGATGGGCCAGATGGATGGGCCCGTGGCTGGATCGGTAAAGGGCAGAGAGCTCCAGTCCGACTCGGACGCCAGCAAGGTGGAGGTGGGATACTGGTATGGGCTGGTATCATCAAAGATGAGCTTGTGGGGCCTTTTCGGGTTGAGGATGGAGTCAAGCTTAACTCTCAGTCCTACTGCCAGTTTCTGGAAGACACACATTCAAGCAGTGGTACAGGAAGAAGTCCGCATCCTTCAAGAAAAACATGATTTTCATGCAGGACAATGCTCCATCACACGCATCCAAGTACTCCACAGCGTAGCTGGCAAGAAAGGGCCTAAAAGAAGAAAAACTAATGACATGGCCTCCTTGTTCACCTGATCTGAACCCCATAGAGAACCTGTGGTCCCTCATCAAATGTGAGATTTACAAGGAGGGAAAACAGTACACCTCTCTGAACAGTGTGGGGGAGGCTGTGGTTGCTGCTGCACGCAATGTTGATCGTGAACAGATCAAAACACTGACAGAATCCATGGATGGCTGGCTTTTGAGTGTCCTTGCAAAGAAAGGTGGCTATATTGGTCACTGATTTGTTTTTGAATGTCAAATGTATATTTGTGAATGTTGAGCTGTTATATTGGTTTCCCTGGTGAAAATAAATAATTGAAATGGGTATGTATTTGTTTTTTTAAGTTGCCTAAAAATTATGCACAAAGTAGTAGTTACCTGCACACAGATATCCTCCTAAAATAGCTAAAACTAAAAAAGCCCCACTCCAACCCCCAAAAATATTCAGCTTTGATATTGAGTCTTTTTGGTTCATTAAGAACATGGTTGTTCAGTGATAAAATTAATCCTCAAAAATAACTTGCCTAATAATTCTGCACTCCCTGTACAGGCAGTACTGTATATGCCAGTGAAGTCCAACCCGTCTCCAACATCATTGAATAGCCGAACTGGTGTCGTCTCAACGGCACCTCCACAACTGGACTAGAAGCTTTATTCCCAGATTACCACACAGGAGTAACCACACACTCCCTCTCTGAGCTGGTTAAATGACCCAAGAACCAGATTGTCAGAACATCAGAAACCAGAATCAGTTCTATGGTGGAGCCTTCTGACCTAAAGACAGCAACTGAAAACAAGTCAAGACTGGAGTCATCGGGACAGATGGAACACCAGAATGCCCCCCCCCCCCCCCACTACACACACACACACACACACACACACGCACACACCAGTACCTGAGAAAAGTCAGGAGAAACCAGCTCACACTGATCCAGGAACAATAAGACACAAGAATGAGGAAATGAATCTCGTCAGGTGACAGAGACTCATAGGGTCCAGCTAGCACACACATACACTCTAATAAACACACACTTGAAGCAGACAAGTTGCTATAAGGAATGAAGAGTCCACCAGCTCTGAACACACACATCACACATTCAGTCCTCTCAATTCTAACATTTAGCACATTCCTCTTAGCTCTCTCAAGTGGATACGTAATACCTTTCATTCAGGACTGGTCCAAAGTCTCTGGGATCATAAAGACTCATCTGATGTTCATGTAAGGTCAACATGAAAACTACAGGAAATCACTCCATCTCAAACCCACGAGGCTCAACGACCAACAATATGTGCTAGCTTTACGCTCTGACAGTAATGCTACAGTAAACATGCATGAGCGGATGCCAACACATCTGTGCGAGCTACAGCAAATACACACAAACAAACTAGCCCCCCAGCAGGGGCCTTTTAGGACAAGAAGTGACTTTTACATACATCTTAAACTAATTTTGCATAGCTCCAGGCCTACACTGGGATTATTCCCCATGAACTTGGAGCCATGTGTGTCACACAGCATAGACCTCAGTGCAACTTTCCTAATTTACGATGGACTTTAACCAAGACAGTTTCCTGTTTAACCAGCCAGGTCCAAAAATGTGTGACCAAATGGAATGATTTTGCTTTACGGCCACAAACAATGCTGAACAGACAGGACAAAGGACCAACAGAAGGCCACAGCATGCTCCAGAAGACTTTATCATTGTGGATCCAACATGAAGAGGAGGTTAAATCAATGCAGCAGACACTGAGTGCTAAAAGGAACTGACGTGTCCTGGCAGCCTGACAGAGGTGAGACCGTTGGTCTGACCCAGCTTTTGTTTATTCATAAGAGTGCAAAAATGCATTTTATGTAATCATTCTAACCAAAGGGGAGGAAGACAAGGGCAGAGTTCCTTCTGTCCCCGTGGGGGTAAAAGCAGCCAGTCATGGTGCTAAGGGAAAATATAGAACAGTGACCAGACAATGAACCTTCAAACACAGGAAAACCACTCCAGTCTGAGCAGAGCAGGGAAAAAGCTAGAAAAGTCAATTAGGCAGGAGGTTGTGATGGCGGAGACTGGGATGGAGGCAGGGAGAGGGTCAGATGAGCCCCACATCTAGGAGACCAATTAATAGAAATTAAAGCTCCGGAGAAGCACGAAATCAAGCCCCGTTTCTCCTGAACTCCAATTCAAAACACAACAATGAACATTCCTAGGGCACGGACTGGATGCGCCCCGTGTCCTTGGAGCTCTTTTTCCCGTAAAGATGAGAGCAAAAGTGGCCCTGTCTGCCTCGCCTCCTCCCCCCGGTCCAACCCGAGCTCGTCCCGATTCATCTGCCCAGCGAAACAGGAGCCAACACCGAACAATCTACCGCCGATCCGCGCAGGGAGACGGACGGGGGTACTACGGAGCTGCGTGTCCGCGCAGCTGGATGCGGAAGAGAAGGTGCCATGGTGGCGGCGGGTCCCGTATGGCACAGCGCTGCCCCTCCTGCTGTCACACACTCACATTCCCCGCATTTGAATCCGCCATGAAATAAATATATGAATAAAAAAGGCAGAAATTCTTACGAGGAGGAGTAGCCAGCAGGGTCTGATCCAGCCGAAACAAGAGGAATCCTTCCAGCGCAAGACAACAATAAAATGGGGCGCAGCTGGCACTGCCACCGGATGTCCAATATTAATACTTAATACTGCACATTTCTGAGCATGTGCGTCGGCTCCGACCTATAGAACGGTGTTAACGTGCAGGATTTTTCTGTTGTCTCTGTCACATGTTAAAGTTGAGACGGATCGTTTATTACGGAACAAGTTTGGCCGCTGTTGGTCCACCTGCAGGTGGTGTTAGCAGAAGTACAGTTGAGGCCCAGCCAGCCAAGTTCTGCAGGCTTCCAAAACAAAGCTTTATGGGGAAGGAAAAAACAAGTTTGCAACGTTATGAGTTATTTTATCTGACAGTTTGTAATAAGTAGAACCACACTTTAAACGCTGCTTTTCGAGCGTGCAAAAATGACGGCTAGTATTAAGCAAAACCAATATAACGCATTCAATTCCTCCCTGTAGTTTTTTGAATGATAAAAGTGTGCTCTTTCTGAGCACACTGGATGTTAATCTGTGGGAAAGTGGCCATTTTTTAGCACACGAGCGCGTTTAAAGCTCAACCGTTCCGTCTCTCTAAATACAGAATCTTTAACTTTAACTCACTCATGACACTTACACGCTACCGCTTTATTTCCCAACAAACAGTGGAAAGAGGTGTGATTTACCGTGTGGCGTCTCGTCGGAGTCCAGGCTCCTCCAGACCGGGGTAAAATGTCGGCCTCGGCCTCTCCAGATGATCCGAACGCGAGCCCGTCTGGACAACCGCAGCTCGGCCCCGGAGTCGCGCTCAGCCTACGGCCACACGCACCAAGTTAGTTCACAGAGGCGGCGGGTTCATGGCGGATCAACGGAACAGAAAAATATGCTCGTAGGACTGTTAGCAGCCCCCTCCTCCTCGATTCCCTGCCTCCCCTTTCACGTCGTCTCACCCTCCCCTCCACTGGTTCCTGACGTTTGGGAGAAGCGAGCGAAGGAAACATTTTATTAAAGTTTTTACACCAACACCCCCCCCTCCCCTCCCCGCGACGGACATGGTGCCATCCATCAGCGCACAACACAAGTTGCCTATCACCATCTCGGGCCAAAACCACTTTAATTAGTCAGGGGGTGTGGGGGGAGAGCCAGTTCCGCGGAACACGAACAAGCCTCGTGTTATCGTGCTGGAGCCGAGTTATTTTTGTTTTCAGCCATTTTCCTACTTTAATGTGAGGTTGGACAGGTGAGGTCGGTGCGACTGGAAGGACTAAAATCGGACTTGCATGCAGGGACATTTCAGCGGTATAAACAGTGGAACGTGGGGCAAATGAGTTTATGAATAATCACGGAAAACGATTCAGCAAGCTCGAGACATCTGGACGTCACATTTCTCACGAGGATTTCAAAATAAAGGCTGCTTCCATAATTCACCAAAAATACATTTTTTACTCTGCGTGCTAATTGAGGTACGTTTAAACAACCGTGCATAAATATATGTCTGAAGGGGGTTCGGTAAGCGTATGTTTAACCTATAAATTAGCGTTTAAAATCATCAATGGATTAAATTTAGGTTTAACGTGAACTGTTTCCGGTTTCATATTAAGTGTCCGTAATGTCGGCAACTTGATTATTTTGAAGGCATGAAAACGGATGTGGTTTGACGTCAGTGGGCGGAGCTCCGCGACCCATCTTTAAGGACAGCCAAGAACACGGACTTCGAACCCGCTGACCCCAGTCGGAACCCGGCCCGCTGCACAGCGGAGGGCCGCTGGACCAACCTGCTAGAGAGAGTGGCCTAGGCCCCTCAAGTCTACTCCTTCAGCGGCTTATTAGAACTTAACGACCGCTGTCCGATTTTCCTCTCAGCCGTTAACAGCCCATGATATAAAAGGTTTGTGTGAACTGATAGTAGTGCGTGAGGGCTTTTGTCCGTCTGCAACATTCGGATAGGATTTAGGTTGAAGTAATATAACAGTGTTAAAACAGAACTAAAAGTAAATTATATTTGATAATGATCTAATAAAATGCAGATACTATAAATACTTTTAGCATTTAAAACTCTTGTAATTGTATTCTATATTTTGGAGGTAACTGCTTTCTTTTTTCCACACAACTATTATTCATCCATTTAATAGCTTAAATCGAAGATTAGTATCGAAACAAAAAACAATCATCTTGAATGTGATTTTTCTGCAGTGGCTTAAATGATAACAACTGAATTCAGTACAATTAATTGGCTGAAGTGTTTATTTTGAATATGAAAGCCAAAAGTAAAATAAAGAAAAAAACATTCAAGTGTAACTTCTATTCTCCCACCCATCTGCTTAAATAAGAATAAGAAGATTCCATACTCCTCATTAACAGATATCGAGTGTTAACGTTCACCTTTCCCTGCAGTCAGAATACATACGTGCACATGAAAAAGAAATGGAAAAGCAAATATCAGTGCAGAGAAAAGGAGCAATATCCTCATAATAATGTTAGGACCCAACAACTCGCTCATCTCTGCAACTTTGGAAAATGGCGTCTCGGAAGCTCATTTGAATCCTGTTCCATCATCCCACCTCACTGATAGAAGCACAAAAACCTTTCCTGTTGAAGTTAATTTACAATTTACTTACATTACAACTCGAATTGTTAATGTCTGTATATTTATTGATGACTGTTTGTTTTTAGCGATTTCCACAATGTCTGTAAATGTGGCTAATTTCGCCTGAAGCAGTAACGAGCGTGTTTCTCTGTCTCAGTGTCATGCCCTTTCTGAGGAAATGAGAATAAACAAATTCTTACTGCACAATATTGAATAGGAAGTCAACTCTGATGTTTATGCTACTTCTTGGATGAAGAATGAAGCTGTGTTGGTGTGGTGAATCTTTGTGAAGTGCTCAGAGGTGCAGCTGTGTCATAAGTTGGTCCTTCAGGCAGCAGGACAGTCTAGAACAACAGAGCAGCATGGCTGAGTTTGACGCACATCCTTTAGTTTTAATTCAGCATGTGAAACACATAGAATAATTTACATTACATCAACAGGTCATAGACAGCACAGGAGCCCGTTTCTGAGAGTGAGTGGTGTTTTTGTAACCATGGCGACTCTTCTCACAGGATATGAATCCATCTCTACTTTGACACTGATGCCGACATCAAAGGAGCTGCACAGAGGAAGAGCAACCATCCAAGGTCACTTCTCCTCCGGCATTTCTGGGGGAGGAAAATCCTCCGGACACTCATTCTGGTGTGAAAAAAGGCATGAAAAACTGAGGCCAGTCAGGCTCCCAAACCTCAAACAGCAGAGTTGGAAATCAATGATGTTGCCTCAGAGTCCGTCTGAGATTTATGACTGCGGTGGGAAAACAGCAAAGTCCATCCTGACAACAGCAACTCTGGTGTGAGAAAATGCAGCTGTTCAGATGCACGCCACCACCACGACTATCAAAGAGGGATAGAGGAAGAGATACAACATAATTTGGTCTTTCTAAAAAGTAGCTGTATATTGATTTTGGTTATTTTTGGCTGAAGCAAAGTGGTTTTAGAGAAGGAGAGGAGGAGGGAGAAAGGGCATGGGAGAAAGGGAGGAGGGAGAAGTGTAGTTGTGGTAGTGGGGCATGGCTTAAACGCTTAAAGCTTCTGGGCGGAGGAAAATCCCAGCAGCACCTTGTCAATGTTTGTTACCAGATATTAACACCAAGGACTGTCCTAATTCATGTTTGTAACTGTTACCTTAGGGGCAAACACAGCATCTGACTGTCTGTCTGTTGTCAGGGAGATACAGAATGAAGAGAAACAACCAGCTGTTGACATCATCCCACATGTTGGTTTTGTTGTCACCTTCATCAGTGCTCAACTTTAATGTTTCATTCCCATCTGGCTTCAAATGGGACAACAAAACTACTCAGGAGTTATCGCTTAGTCCTGTTTGTCTGGGTGGCTTATTCAGCCTTGAAAGGAATCGTACAGGCCTTAACTCAGAACGCCACCGCACAGATTGAACAGCAGATTATGGTGTAGAGGAGAACAAAAATCTTCTCCACTATTTCCTGATGAAACACCCAGACAGAAGCATCTGTCCCTGATGTGATCTCAGCATTTCATCCAGGAACTGAACAGTAAGAACAGGACTTGACTGAGGACCTGCTTTTGTCTCAGAGAAGAACATGAAGGCTGAGCAGCAGAATGAAGTTTGGACATATACGTCAACGTTTCACTCAGATCCCAGTCAACAGCACATCTGTGCACAGGCAGAGTCAGGATTCCATCAGAAAGGGGTCGAGTAGGTTACAAGATCACCATGGCAACGGGGACCTCTGCAGTGCCGAGCAGGAGGTGAGTGTGGGCTGTGGTGTGAAGTGCAAGGAATCGCTCTTTACGCTTACGTTTCTGGGAGATTCTCATGGCCTCGGTCCAAACACTCGCAGTACTGAACTCTTCTCTCTCTCACACACACACACACACACACACCTCTCTCTCTCACACATAGCATTACATCACAGATAATAACAGTTATATAACAAGGCCGTGTGGACGCAAGGGTTATTACAGCGTGCTTACATCAGCACTCACAGGCCAAATAAATAAACATCATCCCTGATGGCAGCAAAAAAAGATCAATAACCACAAAATAAAAGAGTATAGAAGGATTGCACAGTAGAGGGGTGGAAGATTAACATCTACTCTTAACAGATGACGTCACACTTTCACTGGAGCTCATTCATGTCACAACAACAGCACAAAACATCCGATTTAAAACGCAACAACACAGAATCCTGACAGATTCCAGATGCTGTGCGTGTGTGTGCATGTGTGTGTGTGTGTGCGTGTGTGTGTGTGTGTGTGGGGGGGGGGGGGTTGGTGGTTGGAGTCCAGTGATTGGTGAGGAAGAAGTGATGGGATGCATGGATCCTAAAACAGAAAAGAATAAACATTTTTTAGTTAGTTCAATTTTGCTCAATTATTATTTCATTTATTCAGCTGCTGTTTTTGTACCCAGATTTATATTTCCTGTCATCCATCACAGATGGATGTCTCTTCAGACAAGTGGAGAGTCGGCGAGACAAGAGGGACTCAATTAAAGTTCACATCAACATTACCAGGCCAGAGAGTTCCAGTGGTTCTGGTTCCTAGCTGGATCTTAAAGTGTTTTATTCTCTTTCTACCGTTATGAGCTGTCAACATGGAGCCTTTTATTCAGGAAAATGATGAAATTTAGATCATATCCTGGTTAAAGATGAACTTGTAACATGGAAAAATAATTCAGGAAAAGTTTGAGGAAGACAAAAGTAACATTCTCCAGGTCAACACTGACTGTCAGTCTCTTCTCCCTCAGGAAACATCTACAGTGAATCAGGAAATGAAGGTGATGAGGAAGAGGAGGGTGAGGAGGTGATGAGGAAGATGAAGGTAAGAAGGGTGAGGAGGGTAATGAAGGCGAGGAGGTCTCTTCTCCATCAGGAAACATCTAAAAAGCCATGAAAGATTTAGCAGATGATCTGTTGTGATCTGCCAGACACACTGAGGGTATTGAAGGGTGAGGAGAGTGAAGAAGGTAAGGGTGAGGAGGTGATGAGGGTGATGAAGGTGAGGAGTTGATGAGGGAGATAAAGGTGAGGTGGGTGATGAAGGTGAGGTGGGTGATGAGGGAGATGAAGTTGATGAGGAAGATTAAGATGATGAGGGTGAGGAAGTGATGACGGTGATGAGGTCATGAGGTTGAGGAGGTCTACCACAGGTTTTTCCTAATCTGTCCTCACCAGCTCACCTGCTTCACTCCCAGAAGTAGCGCAGATACCAGATGGTTTCGTTCTTCAGCTGAGGGCCAAAAAGAGGGTTGGTCTGGGCCAGGATGGCTATTAACCAACTGGGCAAAGACAGAGAGGAAGAGGAGGGTGATGCATCAACGCAGGAACGTTTCTAAGCAAATTATTAATAGAATATTAATCAGCGTTGCCTGATGCTAACCTGAAGGTCAACCCACAGAAAAATGTTGATTATCACAACCGATTAAACCAAAAATAAATAAAATGAGCGAAATAGGAATTCTTCTCCATCACCATCATCCATATTAAAATTCAGAGGAACTAACTCAGTGACTAGCTGGTAAACGGACTGTGGCGCCCCCAGTGAGAGAAACAATTACTTCTGTATAAATATATACAATTATTTAAATTAAAAGAGTTTGAATAAAATAAAGTTAAATAACAAATACTGCGGAATTCTTTACTAGATTTTGCATGTATATATTACAAGCTTTTATATAACCTTTATTTATTTTATCATCTTTTACTTAAACTAACATCTTTTTGAGGAAGAAATCTTCAATCAACTTTAGTCTGCTGCATTTAGCTGAAAAGAATAAGAAGACAGAGGGTGGAGACTACTTACAACAGGTAACAACAGACAGCTGTGAGGATGAGACTGGTGACGATCACCCTGGAAACAGACCAGCTTCATTAAAACATCCGTTTAATAAAAGTAACAAAAACCTGTTAAAAGGAAAATGATCCTGCCATCATTAGAGTTCAGAGCTACAGCTGCCTCTCCTAATCTATCCATTCATCACCATTCATAACTCTATTATCCATCCATTTATCCCTCCATCCTGGGTGAAAGCAGGTTCTCTTCATATCCAAATCCATACACTTATGTCTATGGAAGAATTAATGAAACAATTTAGAGTCCAACATGAATAAAACAAATATGGATTCATTTGGTCCTTATTTTGGGTTTGTTTCAGGGGTTTCTTCTTTTAATCAGACCAGACATTTATTATATTCTTTAACTTTTTAATTTAAAAAAATAGTGATTTCAGTGCCACAGTAACACAATTAAACAGTTTAATACAATAAATATAGCAATGGAATTTTTTTATGTGCTAAGAGAATTTAACTGTAAATAAAACAGCTTAAAGGCCGAGAAGACCTTTTAATGTTTCCGAGATCAGTGTGAACCTTTGATGACAGCCATGATGGGTGGGTGAATGAATGGGGGGGGGGGGGGGGGTGGATGGAAAGGTGGACGATGGATGAATGGAAGGACGGACAGATGGACGAGCGAACGAACGGATGAAAGGATGGACGGATGCCCGATGCCACGCAGGGCCTCCTCACCTCCACCTGTGCTCAAATCGAGTAAAGTCCAACATTATTTGGCCTAGATATAGTTTTGTATTTAAATTAAAAGGCAACTATTCGCCGTTACTTGCAGTTAATTCAGGCTAAAATACCTACCCCCGGTTGGGTCCTTTAGGCACCAAAAAAGGAGCCACGACCCCGACTAGCCCCCATAATGTGGTGAAGCAAATCATCGGCAGGGCGAGAGAGTGAGACACCATGGCTACAATCCGCAGAAACACGCAAAAGGAGTGAATAATATCGGTTTGTTCTTTTAAAAATAAAGCGCATCTATGGCTGCTGGGCTTAGCCGTCGCTTCAGCACAGTCCCCACCCTGACCAGTGACTGCAGCATCTAATTGGACCACAGACAGCACAGACTCTCTTGTGATTGGTGGATTTGTCTTTCAATCAGTATTATTAGCTCGGGGATTGGACGCATGGTCTAACTGGGCCGCAACCGCATGTGCGCGCCTGCGCGTCCGTGATGAGTGGAATATGTTTGGGCTTATTTGATCTTTTCTGCAGATATAATAGAGAAAGATCTGAAAAGATAACAACAATCATGATTTAGCGTTAACATTATTATCATTAAATGGCAGCAATGATATCCCTCTACTGGCGGAAACATGGTTGTGCCATGGGTTCACCAGTATCTCCCATCGATGCCAATCTCTCATGGAGGTTGAAAACCGAGCCCTAACATCCTTCATAGGAACCGTCCCAAGTCACTGGTTCAGATATGTTGATGACACCTGGGTCAAGATACAAAGAAAAGAATTGGAGGCATTCTCAATCCACCTAAGCAATACAGAGGATTACGTCAAATTCACGAAGGAATATGTAAAATAACACAGTCTGGCATTTCTTGATTGTGCAGTTTAGATCGAGGAGGACTGAAACCTTAGCATTGAGGTCTACAGATCCCCCCCCCCCCCCCCCTTCTGCACACACACACACACACACACACACAGATTAGTACTTCCAATTTGACTCTCAACACCCACTGGAACACAATTTGGGTGTAACATAGGGCTAAAGAAGTACCCACCACAACCCAAGGGATGAAGACTGAACAGGATAATCTCAAAACACCACTCAAAACATGTGGTTACCCAGATTGAGCCTTCACAAAGACCTCCAGAAAGCAAACCCCAGCAAAGAAGATGAGAGAAACAAACACAACAGCATTTCTATCCCCTGTCTGGAGTTTCAGAAAAATTCAGGAGAATTCTGCTGAAACATGACCTTTCAGTGTGGTTCAAACCCTCCAACACACTCAGACAAAACCTAGTTCACCTGAAGGACAGGACACCAAGACCAAAGCAAAGCAATGATGGCTATGCTGCACAGTGCCAGAAGGAATGCTGTAATGTACATTGGTGAAACGAAATATCTGCTCCATAAACGAATGGCCCAACACAGACATGCTATCTTTTTAGGACTCAGCAGTACGCCGGCACCTAAAGGAAACCGGGCACTCCTTTGAGGACAGTCAAGTATGGGTACTGGCCAGAGAAGATTGCTGGTTTGAGAGGGGTGTCAAGGAAGACATCCATGTTAAGTTGGAAAAAACATCCTTATGTGGAGGGGGTGGGCTAAGACACTTCCTATCATCCACATACAGTGCACTCTTTCCGCCAACAATCCAAAAGTTTACACTGTTTCGTGAGATCTGCTGATTCACCACCATGTGACCCAGCAGACAAAGGGGAGGCATCCAATCTGAAACTAGATGAACAACCCTGTCAACGACTCTCAGGAGACCACCCAGATCATTAGCATGCTAATGGTCCACAAGGGCTATATTTTCAAGCTCTGCCCTCAGTGAGTTTAGAACTAAAGAAGCTTTGTGGAGAGGAAGAAGCCTTCTGGAGAGGAGGCAAAACATATTCAAGAAAACCCTAACAAGTCTAGTCGGATCAGAGATCTTACTTGGATAGTAATGATAATAAACACAATATTAAGAGGTTACAGTGTTTATAGGTTCATGCTGGGTTGGTAAAGAGCTGAAGAGTCACAGCCTGAACAAGAGCGTGAGAACTAATCTAGGCTGGTGTCTCACTGAAGGACGTCACCACTGGAACCAGAGTCTTCTCTTTACAGTCAACCTAAAACACACAGTTAATCCTGAATTACCGGTATGTTGCGGCTCTTCGACCTGCTGAGCCTAAAATCCTCTTCCTCAGGAGGAGGAAGTGACTGGAGCTGCTGAGATATGGAGGAAGAGGAGGTCAATTTCTGGAGACAGATTCAACCCTGATGACAGAAGAAGAGAGGAAGCTGCTGTTGGATCCCGACATCTCTTCAACAGTCTCACCTCACTTACATGTTGAGGGTTGTTTAAACTGGTGACCAGAAGACACATCTGACCTCTGACCTTCATCCAGTTGCTCCCCCTGCTTCCTGTGATCAGACCTCAAATTAACAATTCAGTAGTTGTCCTTAACTGCTGATACAGATTTAATGCTAAATGAGCACAAAGCAGCGACCTCTGTTGGCCTCAGTTAATGGAAACTGTCCCCCAGTTGCTGGTGTGTGGAGCAGAATCAGCTACCCTTACTGAACGAGAGGTCCATCAAGAGGGCGGTGGATGTCCTCTGATGGGATTAAAGGTCAAAAGCTGACTTTCAAACACAATCATCATCATCATCATCATCATCATCATCATCATCATCATCATCATCATGTTAAACACATCTGAGGTCAGTATCTCCTCCTCCATCTGTGATAAAAACAGATGAAATAATCCATAGCCAATCCAGGCTGTTAAAGTTATTCTAAACTGTCATGTAGGATCTTCTCAGTTGAAGCTACAAACCTGAAGATGTTTTTTACAGTCAGACCAACTGCAAAGATGACAAAAGACTACAGTCCTGATTTGACCGCACCACTTCTGCTGCTCCGACTGTTGTAGATGAGTGGGGGACAGAGGTCAGATGACAAAACAGTGAAGAACAAATGTGAGGGACAGATGGAGGAAGGTTTCTTCTCAGAGATCTTGCTCAGCACACTGGAAATACTCCCAAAGACCAGTTCTGTCTAAAATACATGGTGAGATTTTTATACATTTATAATCATGTTGGCACACAAAGCATGAAGAAACAGCTGCATCAGCTCATGTCAAAAATGAAGAGCTTACTCAGATGAGAGTTTATGTTTCTCATTATTTATTTTAGTTCCTGATCAGTATGAGAGGAAGCTCGTGAGCACTGATGCACCAGTTGCTGCCAAGATGTGTTAGTAGATGTGAAGAAAAGCCCAGAATTCAGCACTGATGAAGACCAGGACAGAAGATGATGATCTTCCTCCTCAAACTAAAGAAGCTGATCTTCTCCAACAAACTGATTTGTTTGTAATTTCATGACCCAGTTGTCCCTTGATGGCAGGTTTATCTGAAGCCATTTCTGTTTCTGAAGATGTGGTCCTGACCAGCAGCCATTGTTTCATGACCTGAGTTTTCATTTCTCCCCACAACAAGAAACCTGTTGAGTTCTGCACAGCTGAATCTTGGATTCCATCTTAGCATTTCCTTATATTTGTATTTTCATGCATATAAAATCAAGAAAGAGGAAAGAAGTCGGGCTTTGCTGACATGTCTGCACTACCAGAATAAACCCCTTTCTCTTGAATGAGGAAAAGCAGATGACTGAAAAGAGATGTGAGCAGCAGCTATGGAGTTAGCAGCAGCAGCAGCAGCATTGAGGGTCCTTCTCATCCTTCTCTCTCTTGGAGATACATTTGCACCAACACTGACACAAAGCTGCTCCTCTCACCTCTTTAGTCTCTAGATCCAATCATGAGGGCAGAAATTGGCCCTCAGACCAAAAAATGAACTTTTCCCTCTGTTGGCCTGTCTGCACTCCTGTCTCACCCATCTCCTCTTCCCATTGTCCAGTAGAGACCATTGACCCACCCAGGAGGGTGCCCCTAGTGACGATCCATCATACCAATACAAACTAAACATAAACTAACCAATAACAATTTTAATTTTGATAAATGCTGTAAAGAATGCTCAGGAAAAAGAATAATCAGTAATCTAAAGAAATAATCAATCTGGCAACTGATGCCACAAATTGTGCTTGGTCTTGCTGCCCTTTGGTGCCTCTTCGTTCAGTCCATTCCACTTGTTCTATTGAGAATGTCCACATTGATAAAAATCCAGACCACATTTCCCCTGCAGTCCCCTGTGTGTGTTATTGTACTTGCTACATACTGAGGAGTAAATTCCATCTTACTAGCAAAGTGATGGCATTTTATCTGGTCCTCACAACTTCAAAGGACTGCTTGAGGGGGAAGACCTGGTTTTAAGGTTGAGGCACACAGAAGGAGATGCTCCGGGCAAGATCAAGTCAGAGAGATTAAAGGGATCCAGTGATGGTTCCAGAGGTGGAGGAAGATCCCGTTAGGTGGAGGGTCACCTGCTGAATCCTCCACTTTTTTCTTTGAGAACAAAATTGATGATGAGCTTTGAGTTGGTGAAAAAAAAATACAAAGTTTTTGTGCAATTTTAGGAGTGATTTTGTCAGGTTCCCAGTTTCTGGGAACTCTTTTGCAGGTTTTCTCCTGCGGGGAGCGTGGTGGAGCCATGCCTCAGCCGCAGGTGGTGCCGGGGACTGGTGCACCTGCAGACTATCGGTAATCAAGCCACCTATTTATGGACTGTTCTCACGGTTGGCCAGCGTTGGCGTGTTTTTGTCTGTTTCAGAAAACCCCGGCTTTTGATTTTTCTCTTCAGTCTCACACCGCAGATACACCACAACAGGAAGAACTTTGCTATGCCAGCGTAAGCTTCCATCAGAATGAGGAACATCCTCCTTACTCACACATCATGGCATCTTAGAGTAGCCATCCAGAGGAAGAAGAGGAGGAAGAAGAGTACTCAGCTGTCAGCTTTAAGAGCACAAAGACTTCAGCTCAGTCGGTCCTCATGGGTTCTGTAGAACACACACCACTTTTATTTCCAGCTGGTACCAAAGTTAATCTTCGTCTCCACAGATCAACGGATGACCAGAATGGGTTATCTCTGTATGACGCTGTGACTCACAATACCCCAGTAGGAGGTGTGAAGTCTCTGGTTTACAGCATTTGATTCAGAAATCCAGGAAAGGATGAGCGTGCTTCATAAATACAGCTTGTTCTCAAGACTATTAAATGTACAGTACACTTTAAAATAAAGCTTTTGATTTGAAAGTTTGGTGTTGAAATTCACCTTTTTACATCCTAAAATGAGAAGTTTGAGCAACGATGATTATTGAAGTAGTAAAACTATTGTTGTGGGGACAATGAAAGCATTGGAGATCAATACATCACAATGGTGGATTTGGAGTCATGATCAAAGTCAGAGCAGCAGCTTTGATTTAAGAAGTTTCCTCTTCCAGTTGTTTCCCTACAGACACCTTCAGCTTTGTGGATGTTTCTGCTCATCATCCCTCCTTCCCATCCCTTCAGGAGTTTTTGTGTGAGCAAAGATTAAAGGTCTGTCTGTAACATGTTGGTCACATGATCATCAGCTCTTCTGTCTGACTGATGATTCCAGACGATTTTTAGGCGTGTCTGTCTGAATGGCTGTAATTCTCACTGTAGAGCTGATGAAGATGACTGAACTCTGTTTCAGTTTAATATTTCAAGCATCTCTGTACATGAAGACACCAGATCTTCATCCACCAGTCCAAACAAACATCTGCTGACAAAAGTAAATCACTTTCAGTTCAGATTAAATAACATGCAAATTTTTTCTTCTGGGGATTTCAGCATGGGGATGTTCAAGACATTTACTATTAATAATAAAAAGAGGAAGTGGGTGTGTGCAGTTATGCAGTTCTATAATTGTTCAAGACCACTTCTTTATTTCTGCAAATTGAGGCTGATTTTGGACCAAATATGAGTTCAGCAGCAGCAGAAAATGGATTTGTTATCCTTCTCCTCGTTCTGTCAGGTACTGTAGAACATCAACATTATTACTTCGGTCGAAAAGCTGATTTAATGAGCTGATTCAATGACATTCTGAGTGTTAGCTTGTCCATAAACAGCAGTTCATGTGTGTTATTGTGTCCATAAACAGGCGTTCATATGTGTTATTGTGTCCATAAACAGGTGTTCATGTTTGTTAGTGTGTCCATTAACAGGTATATATGGAGATTAGTGTGTCCATAGACAGGTGTTCATGTTTGTTAGTGTGTCCATTAACAGGTATACATGGAGATTAGTGTGTCCATAGACAGGTGTTCATGTATGTTTGTGTGTCAATAAACAGGCGTACAAAGTGTTAGTGTGTCCATAAACAGGCCTGCATGTGGATAGTGTGTCTATAAACAGACGTACATGTGTGTTAGTGTATCCATAAACAGGCGATCATGTGGTTAGTGTGTCCATAAACAGGCATACATGTGTGTCAGTGTATCCATGAACAGGCATTGATGTGTATTAGTGTGTCCATAACAGGCGTACATGTGTGTTAATGTATCCATAAACAGGCATTGATGTGTATTAGTGTGTCCATAAACAGGCATTGATGTGTATTAGTGTGTCCATAAACAGGCATACATGTGTGTTAGTGTATCCATAAATAGGCATTCATGTATGTTAGTGTATCCATGAACAGGCGTTCACGAGCGTTTATCACACCTTCGCAACATTGTTTTACTTTCTTATTTGTGAGTTTGTGGATCTACTTCATCGTGTCCCCCAGTTTTAATGCTTTATAGGATTTGACTCTCTGGTGTGTTATGTGACCTCTCCTATAAAAACAAATTATCCACAAAGACTGAGGTTCCCCACGGTTCTGTACATGGACCACTCAGATCCACTTGACGTGCGTGGCTGTTGTGAGCTTCAGTCAGGGGCAGAAACAGAAAGTAAAACCTTTTCATACTTGATCTGGTGTTCGATGGTGATTTCTTTACTTTTACAGGAACTAGAAGTCAGACCATCTGGACGGTTTTTTATCCTTCATCTAACATCTGTGCCTCAGAAGGTTCCACAGTGGAAATAAGCTGCAACTACAGTTACCCACATCTGCAACGTGGTCTGTCAGTGGTGGACAGACTGTGGTTCATTAGTGAGGAGGACAAAGTGCCCGTGGATCTGAGGACGCTCTCGCAGTTCGCAGGTCGTGTGGAATATTTCTGCCACAGCAACAAATGTTCTCTGATTATCAGGAAGCTGCGGGAGAGCGACTCCAATGTCTACAAGTTCAGATTCATAACAAATATGGAAACTGGCAAATACACTGGTGAGCCCGGTGTCAGCCTGAGAGTCACAGGTAAGACTGGTGTCACCAGCACACACAAGAATTTGCTCTCAGAGAGAAGATGACTGGGTCAGGAGATGGTTAGAAAACTAACCTGGAGACCACCCAAAGACAGGCAGAGACACCAGACTAGTCTACTCATCACTACAGATGCAGCATCAGGCTCTGGGCCAAAACAAGACAAAAGTACACTGTCCATGCTCCATGTGTAAAAGCAGCAAAAGGAGAAAACATCCAGGGGGGTTGGGGGTGCCAATGAAGCCATGTTGCCTGTGTGAACACCTGGTTTGTTTGATGTCTGCAGGTCTTAAGGTAAAAGAATACAATACAAAAAAATACATCTGTGAGAGCCAGTGTAATCTGGCGGACCCGATTTCCTACATCTGGTACAAGAATGAAGAAAAAGTTGAGCGATCACCAACAAAATACTATTCAGGAAATGTTCGTTATTCAGACCTCATTTCCTGTGCTGTTAAAGGACACGAGGATTTTCCTTCACCACTGAAGTGTGAGTTTACACCCTCAGGATCGTGTTTTCAGTCTGTTTAGAACATTTCATAAACCCGTCATGTGACCCAGAGCTGGTTATGGGGCTCTGGCCTGGATTCTTACCCATGTTCAGGAAGGTTAAAGATTTTCTGCCACAGTTGCATAAATGGAACATATGTCCACCTAAAACACATTTTGCTGCCCCCCATGTTATGTTTATGCTGTGTTCTGTATGTTTGAGTTACATTAGTTTACTTTATTTCAATATCCATATTTGTGTTTAGGTGTCAATGATTGGTCCTGCGCGACATATACTAAAAGGAGCATCTGTACCTTCAAGGGTTCCTCAGTGGATATTTCATGCCACTACGATGAGAGAATCTCATCTAGTTTCTGGTACAGATTTGAGGTTCCTCCACACCATCGAGACCTCACTGCAGACCCCCAGTATGGAGGTCGTGTTGAGGTATTTAGTCCCATTGGAAGCTCCACTCTGAGAATCAAAGACCTGAAAAAGAATGACTCAGCTAATTATCGCTTCAAAATCACAAGCTATAATTGGAAGAACCTCCCTGGAACAACCCTGACGGTCACAGGTACTAAGGAACCTCGACCATTGTTTTTATAGGCGACTATAAGATTATTTTTTAAAGGTGTTTTCAGTAGCCATTAAACTAATCTGCTGGTTCTGTTTCCATCTTCACAGACCCTGATTTAAATGTTCAGGTGTTCCTGTCTCCTTTTGGTCTGAAGCTAATTTGTCACAGCAGTTGTCTCCAAGACCGTTTCCCTTTAATCTGGTATGAGAATGACAGAATAATTCCAGAGGAAAAGTCTGCGTCTTACAGAGGTCACGTCTGGCCTATGAACAGTTATTCCTGTGGGTACCAGACCCATCGTTCTCAACCAGTTTGTGAGTTTATCACCTACATCAAGGCTGCAGCATCTCCTGTTTATTGATTAAATACACAGCCGGCAAATCAAATTTAACCATCAACCATCTAGTCAATTTGCTAGCTGACTGCTGAAATATTGTCAAATCATCTGTAGGAATATTCACAACCTCAGGTCTTGAACTTCCTTGATGTTCTTCAGATGCTCCCACAGTTCCCTTGGTGACCATGAGTCCTCCAGGTGGTGCCGTGCAGAACAGCTCTGTAAATCTGACCTGTCACTCTGATGCTAACCCTGAAGCAAAGTATGCTTGGTTCAGGGCAAACCAGATGCTGGTCAGTGAAGAGTCGCAGCTCTTCATCAAATCTCTACAGGCCTCTGACTGTGGAGAGTATTACTGCACAGCTGAGAACCAGTTCGGATCAAAGACGTCAGGATATGTCTCTGTTGAACTGCTGTGTGAGTACGGTAATAGCAATTAACCATCTGCAGTTCCAGGACCTCCTCTCAGGCTGAAGTCTGCTGTCTTCTCCAGATGCTCCAAAGTCATGCTCAGTGTCAGTGAGTCCCTCTGCTGTGGTAGCGGAGAACACTACAGTCACTCTGAGCTGTAGCTCTGATGCTAACCCAGCAGCTAATTACAGCTGGTACAAGGAGAACCAAACACTCACTCACCAGCAGGAGGGAGTTTATCGTTTCACCTCTATTAGGTCTGAGGATGGAGGGATCTACCACTGCAGGTCTGAGAATCAATACGGAGAGATCAACTCCACAGCTCTCTTCCTGGATATCCAGTGTGAGTAGGAACCACCAGACACTCTCAGAGCTCACTGCTGACCACTGTCTCTCACATTATACGTTAATATAAACGCAGCAGTGAGCAGTAGGGTGTCCTGGTCTATTTTTACTGCTGTATTCTCCCCAGATGCACCGAGACATCCCTCAGTGTCAGTGAGTTCCCCTGGTGAGGTTGAGGAGGACACTACAGTCACCCTGAGATGTAGCTCTGATGCTAACCCAGCAGCTAATTACAGCTGGTACAAGGAGGGTGAAAACTCACCAAAATCCTCAGAGCAGAACTTCACCATCACTCATGTCAGAGCTGAAGACAGTGGACATTATTCCTGTCGAGTCTGGAACACCAGAGGACACCTGACATCCAGCTTACATCTGGTTGTTGCATCAGGTCAGGAATTTTCAGGGTTTCTTCTCATTTAATTATTGGACAGAATAACAGTAAATGTATTCAGGCAGCAAATGTAGGATTTGGATTAGACTAGATTTGGATTTGAATCACTTCTTTTCTGACTGTCCAGATGTGACCAAGCTGATCGGGGTTGGAATTGTCTCTGTGGCCATGGTGTTCTCACTGTTCCTCACTCTCTTGTGGATCAGGTGAGTGGACGACTTGCTTTCCCAGACGTGATTCACCTTGTTTGGTTTCTTTTGGAAATCTCTAAAGATGCTAATGGTGACCTCATAGGAGTTCTTCCCTTATTTAAAGTGGAGCGGGCTGTTTGAGTTGCTATGGAAACATTACATTACATTTGTTGTTTTAATGTCTAGAATGAAGAAAATGTGCGTCAAAAAACCGACCAAATGTCGAAAACCACTGCAGACTAGAGTGCAGGTGAGACCACGAGTACTGGTTAAAAGATTCCTTTTGTGCCCTCAGAGCAGGGTCCTCGTCTACTCTGTAGTTTCTATGTAGCTTCATGATGATGCTGTGTATTTTGTCTTAATAGCACAGAAGCACAAGCTGTCTGGTGGGGGGGGGGGGGGGGGGGGGGGTTAGAATCTTGAGCCAACTTTAGTTGCTCTTCGGTTTGTCCTGACAGATCAAGTCCAGGCCGACTGCCGCAACCCTGGAATTGGATCAGGACCAGGATCAGGATCAGGCGCTGCACTATGCCAGCATCCACCTGCATCTTGACCAGAATGATGTGCTGTACTCAAACATCAGACCAGTCCATGGGTACAGACAGACGGATGAAGACGAGGGCAGCACTGAGTACACTTGTGTGATGGATCAAAGTTAAACGGTCACTCAGACAATCAGTTATCACACGTCCAAACAGAAAGGAAGCAGGTTAAGAATAAGTCTTTCTCTCTTTCTACTTGGGCAGAAGTCAAGATGACCGAGACGATTTTTGTGTGTCGTCCAGCACAGTCAGCAAAGACTTCATGGACATTTGATGATTGATTTTGTTTTGTGTGGAGTTTCAAACATTCAAAAGAACAGCAAAGGGTTTTTTTTCATGTCACAATTTCTTGCTTTATTCTTAATCCTCTATATTTTCTTCATTTTTTCTGTTTCTGGCTCCATGGAAACCAACAGCATGCTATTGAAAAATCATAGTTCTGTAGCACAGATGTCCTCTGTGAAACCATTTATTCACTCAGTAATGCAATAAGTCTAACACCTCTCCTTTTAAAGCCTTTTCTTTATTACAAAAATTCTTGTGCAGTTACCTTCGATAAGTTTACGTGTACAGTTTAATCCGGTCTTGGACGAAATTGGACTCTGGCGCCTGGACTGAATTCGCTCCTTATCACAGGTTACAGGTAACAGAAAATCGAATAACTGACGGGAAGATAAGGTAATGTTTTCTTTGAGGTGCGAGCAAAGATTCTTTCTGATGTGGTAAAATCAACCCAATTGCATTGGGATCTCTGGAACGTTAACTTGTCTACCTCGACATCAGTGTTCAGCAGTGATCACCATGAATTGATCACCTGTGACGCCACCGATTGCTCTGGTTTGTATCTCTGTGAAACTTCGTGAGCTCGTTTCTAGAGGTGTTTCCTCTTGTTCCATCTCCAGCCTGAGCTTCACTTTGTAATACCTTCAGAGTAATTCAATCGTGACTGACCAGCTGCTCAGAACTGAGTAGGGGTGGGCATGGCCTCTGCTGGATCAGACCTTCCCCTTGTCTACACCTGAATGATCACTTTGGATTTAGCAATTCAGAGAACAACAGACAGGAACAGTCACTTCTTGCAGAGCTCTTGAGTGATTTATTTATGAAGCTGAGACACTGACTCCTCTACAGACGTCTGTGGAGACACTAGAATATTCATCAAATGTAAAAAGATAACAGCTGAATGAATGAAAATCAGGACACTGGTGCAATGTGACCATGGACACGGAAGCGGTACAAACACGTGTACTCCTCCTGACCCCAGTTGGATAGGACATGGAGTTCCACGGCGTCGTACACCTTCTCTGTGGGATCCTGCAGGGTGAACGTCTGCGATTGTTCTCCACGGCAGTCGTACATGAAGCTTCCAAGAAATGTTTCTTCTTCTGGCTGGGACTTGATGCCCTGCAGGTAAATCAAAGCTAGATGAGAAGGAATCCTAGTCACAGCTGCTGAGGGATTGAAAATCAGGAATGCCGTTGGAAATGCACCAGACCAGCGACCACACTGGTCCAAGAATGGTTTCAATGTCAGGAAGATAAATGCAGAATGATGTAACAGATGACATGTAGCACAAGATGGTTATGAGTTAAGAATAGTCTGGACTCACATAGACTTCAAAGTCTTTGGGGGCAGATTTGATTTCGCCGGTTGGGGAGTTGGAGAGTGATGCGTGCTCCAGTGTCACATGTGTTATTCTGATGGGATGAGACAGCGAGACGCCCAGCGTCCCTTTTGACCCAACAAAGGGCCAACATACACCTGGAAGCATCAGGACACCCTGAGGGAGAGTGAGAGGCATGGCTGTCAGGAAGGAAGCTCACACATGAACATTCGCAACCAAAGAGGGCACTCAGTACCTGGATGACCGTGCGTGGACCTCTGTAGAGGCGCCACAGGGGGATTCCAAACAGGGTCAGACGAGCTGAGGTAGACGTGTATGTCGGGGAGCACCTGCTCATGATCACACTGGCACCTTCATGCACAAGAACAAACACAGACACACACACAGGCACACACAAAGGCACACACATAGGCAGACACACACATACACACACAAAGGCACACCCAGGCACGCAGGCCCACATAACCACACATACAGGCACACACACACATACATTAGTACACTCTTAAAAGGACTTTGTTTTGTGCCTATGTTTTCTAAGATTTTTGAGTGCAAAGGTGTCATGTGATTGACCTTGACTTTCCAGGGCAAAGTCGGCCATCTCGTCTGCAGAAGGAAGTCGGCACTTTGAACAGTCTTGTATCTTGTTCATCTGAGCCAGCATGCCGTGCTCCTGATCGATGTTTAACATCAACAGGTGTCACAAGCCAGCACACAGACAGATGAAGTCAGATCAGACAGTCTAATCTGCCACCTGACTTACCTGCACAAGTTTCCTGACCAGCTCCTCGATGGATTGATGAGGCTCTGGGGTAATACTGTCATCTTCAAACCTCTGCTGAGGGTGTTCACACTCTTTGTTCTGCTACAGGAAGCAAACCAGCTTTGTATAGTTGTTGGAGACATGTCTGGGCTATCTGAGATAGTTAGCATGGTAATGTGACTCTAAATCTGTGCATCTCTGGTCATCAGTACCAGCTTAAATGTGAATAATAGAAACATTCATTCAAAATCAAGGTGCTGTTAGTAAATAAGGCTTTCAAAACCCAAATCCAAACATGCTCAAAACTCACATGTATGGATCTTAGATTTATCAGAGGATAGTCAAGTGAGTCCAACAGCGGGAAGAAGAACCAAATATCTGGAACCAAGAACAGAAGCTCATGAAGATACAATAGAAGAATCTCAATGACGATGTGAACAAATGTTTGACCACTTACATAAAGCAACGAGGAGGAGGAGGAGGAGGAGTAGGAGGAGGAGAAGGAGAGTAACAAAGACGTTCTTCACAGGACGGCTTCTTGTTTTAACTGCAGGGACAACAAAAATTTCCTGTAAGTGTAAACATGTCCCAATGAGCAGCTCTGGGCTGGGAAATGAGACGTCCTTTATTAGTTAGCATCATACGAACATTCAGTCAACAATGGAGGAGGGGAGTCCTGCACGCTTGCCTGGACGTGGGATATCCGGGACTTCCTGCTCTTTCTAAACACACACACACACACACACACACACACCCACACACACACACACACACACACACACAGGTAATTCCATCAGTGTGTACACACATGTGCATGGTCGCATCAGGGTCAGTTACCTGATGGGTGTTTCGCGATAACAGATCCTCTGTGTGGGCATGGTTATTGACCTAATGCTGTAGCTGTGGCCGTGTGGGTGAGGACTATCCCTGTGCATGACTGAAACACACAAACATGACACCTCATTGGACTGCAGACATCATCAGATCTAGAGCAGGAAAAAGGCCTGTGAGATCAATAGAGTTGGAGATTCTGGCCCCTGATGATCAATGATCAATGATCACTTCAGGTTTTCAATTGTTACGTTCTCTTTTAATAATAACAGTTGTGACAAATAAATTTTTACATAGCTTCAGTCACGCGATCAAAGGAGAAAACAGGATTATTACGAGTGTTTTTATCAAGAAATTGGATCAATATTTCATCCCAACCACTGACCTGTAGGTATTTGCAAGCTAACATAAACTTAACTGTTGGCAAAGTATTTATCTTTGGCAAAGCTGAATTGGCAAAGCTTAATTTTAGCTTTGAAGCTTTGAAAATCCCACTGAAATCAAAAGATGAAAGGATAATTATTAAGTTAAGAGGTCATCATGTCCTGTGTTTCAGACACTCAAAAGTTTCAGTGTTTCTACCTGGGGGACATTGTTTCAATGTAGAATGACATTTTCTGCTGATATTTGTATTTTTAATGGACAAACTTTAATCCACACATGGACACTAATGACCTGAGAGTCTGAAGGAGGCTCTTAACATCTTAGAGTCTGTGAGCTATACTGCAACCATCCAGCAGATGGACGCCGGTTTGTTCTGGTATTACTGTCGGGACTGTTGTGTTTACTGTCAGTGCCCAGTTCGGAGGTTATAATGTCCTGCTGGGGACAAACCAGATGAAAAGATCAAGATCAAAATCTGACAAAAGTTTCAGGTGCAAAAACTTTATTAGAAAATAAATAGTAAAGATGTTTGATTCAACAGAAACGCAATTTATGGCAGATTATTTCGCTAAATAATTCTCTTATCAATCAAGGAGGCTCAGAAATATCCAGACGGCTTCCATTGGGTAATGTATTGCATCACTTCCTGTCTTCTCAATAGAGTTTGTTGTTGCACTGTGCGTGTTGTATTCTTTTTAAAATTGATTACTCTGGATATTCCAGTTACTTGCCAACAACAAGGAGAAATAATTCAAATTAAACAAATACAGGAGTCTACCAATCACTAGCATGGCCTCACCATCTGTTTCACCCGGTGTCTCACCCTGTGTCTGTTCAGTGTGTGAAATGTTTAGTTACTCTTCTGCCTCCTTTAGTAAAGGGAATAGGTGCAGAAAGTGTAGTTTATTAATGGCTCTGGAGGCGAGCTTGAGACACAGTTCCGCAGCTTGGAGTTGCATCAGGTAGCCAGGAGAAGGTAGCTGCCGCCTATCGTAGCTACAGCTAGCTGTCTCCCGGCAGCAGCCGGCAAGCCAGGGCAGCTGGGTGACGGTTCGCAGGAAGTGTAGCCCAAACCAAAGGCCCACGGTGCACCACCAACCCATGGCTAACTGTTTTTCCCCACTTGGCGACAAACCCACTGAGAAACCGACTCTGGTAATTGGCGACTCGGTTTTGCGCTACGTGAACCCGACTCCAGCAACCATAGTTAGATGCATTCCAGGGGCCAGAGTGGGTGACATAGAAGCCAATCTAAAGCTGCTGGCGAGAAGTAAACCTAAATTCAGCAAAGTTATTATTCACGTCGGAGCAAACGACCTCTCTCATTTCTAGTAACTTGGCCAATTTTATTGACCCAAAGTGACCTGACAAACCAGGGTCCAGACCAGGATGCAGAGTTGTAGTCTTACACACCTCTCTGCTGCTTCCATAGAACCCCTTATCCACCAACAATAACATATTAAACACTATAGAGGTAGTCTCTGTTCCACGGTTAAAAGTTCACCAAGCACAGAGCAGGGGAGTGGTCAATCACCATAATCTTATTAAAATTAATACCAAAGCACAAATTGGAGAAACTAACATCACAATTAAATGTGGACTATTAAATATTAGATCTATTTTGTGTAAATCCCTGTTAGTGCAAGACCTGATAGCAGATCATCACATTGATTTATTCTGTCTAAATGACACCTGGCTTAAGGAGGAGGAGTATGTTAGCTTAAACGAATCTACTCCTCCTACCCATCTTAATTATCATATTCCTCATGTTAATGGTCAAGGATGGGGAGTGTCAGCAATCTATCACTCCAAGTTATTAATTAATCCTAGACCAAAACATGGCTCTAGTTCATTTGAAAGCCTGACTCTTGGCATCACCCATCTGAACCGGAAGGCAGAAAAGCCACTTTTGTTTGTAGTTGTATATCGGCCCCCTGCTGGGCCACATTCAGAGTTCCTGTCTGAGTTCTCTGACTTCTTATCTGACTTAGTCCTTAGAA
The DNA here is from genome assembly GCF_901000725.2 of Takifugu rubripes. Lineage (NCBI taxonomy): Eukaryota > Metazoa > Chordata > Actinopteri > Tetraodontiformes > Tetraodontidae > Takifugu > Takifugu rubripes. Next base: position 9,058,607 of record NC_042301.1, read on the forward strand.
CAGATAAAGTCATTATTATTGGAGACTTTAACATCCATGTAGATTTTGTAAATGACAGCTTTAGAAACGGCTTTATCTCATTACTTGAGTCAGTTGGTTACCTTCAACAGATAAACCAACCAACGCATAACTTCAACCACACCCTTAATCTAGTTCTGACTTACGGTGTTGAGATAGAACATGTGTCAGTGTTCCCTCAGAACCCACTCCTGTCAGATCATTCTTTGATCACTTTTCTCACTGAGAATCATGCTTGATTCTGTAGCCCCCTGAAAAAGAAAATAGTAAATCAGAGGAGGTGTGCCCCCTGGTATGATTCACAACTTAGGACCCTCAAGCAGAAAGTGCGAAGACTAGAAAGGAAGTGGTATTCTTGTAAAATAGACAGCTACCATATAGCCTGGAAAGACTGGTAGTTTATAAAAAGGCCCTCTCTAAGGCTAGAACAGCCTATTTTTCTTCTTTAATTGAAGAAAACAAGAACAACCCCAGGTGTCTTTTCAGCACTGTGGCCAAATTAACCAGGAATCACAGTGTTTTAGATCCACGTATCAAATCAATCTTTATTTATATAGCGTCTTATACAATCAAAATTGTTACAAGGCGCTTTCCAGAATCCCAGGGCCTAACCCCAGACAAGCAACAATGGCAAGGAAAAACTCCCCTTGGCTCGGTAAAGAGAGAGGAGAGGAGAGGAGAGGAGAGGAGAGGAGAGGAGAGGAGAGGAGAGGAGAGGAGAGGAGAGGAGAGGAGAGGAGAGGAGAGGAGAGGAGAGGAGAGGAGAGGAGAGGCACAGGGCACAGAAACACACACAAAAATACACTATACAACGGGTCAGCGGGGCCGGGTCATGCAGCTCCGAAGGCGCCAATACCTGTAAATGAATAGAGAAGGTGGGGGGGGGGGGGAGCAGAAAAACTACACAGGAATCAGCATAACTAGTCTGCTTGATGAGGAGGAGGAAAGGAGAGGAAAGGAGAGGAGAGGAGAGGAAACCATGACCCAGTGGGGTGACAGAGGCCTGTCAGGTGATCATGTTTCCGGACCCCGGCAGCCTTGGCCTATAACAGCATAGCTAAGATGTGACCTAACGATTAGACGACCCCCTAAGTATGATAATTTGTCTATCTGTGATAGTAACTGGAACTACAAAATTAGTAACAATAAGCTTTTTCAAAGAGGTAGGTTTTAAGTCTGATCTTAAAAGTGGCGATGGAGTCAGCCTCCCGTACCTGGACAGGGAGCTGGTTCCATAGCAGGGGGGCCTGGTAGCTAAATGCTCGGCCCCCTGTTCTACCTTCAGACTCTAAAGGTAGAACGGGGGTAGAACGTCTCCTGTACCCTGTCCAGGTACAGGAGGCTGACTCCATCTCTACTTTTAAGATTAAAATCTTCCTGTCTGAAAAGCTTATTGCCACTAATTCTGTCGTTCCAGCTCTTGATTTACCAGTTGATCTTCGCTCCTACCCTCACCTATGGTGATGAGCTTTCATTGCCCGAAAGAACAGGATCACGGGTACAAGTGGCCAAAATGATCTTCCTCCGTAGGGTTTCTGGGTTGTCCCTTAGAGATAGGGTGAGAAGCTCTGCCATCCAGGAGGAGCGCGGAGTAGAGCCGCTGCTCCTCCGCGTTGAGAGGAACCAGATGAGGTGGCTTGTGTCAGGTTCCCAGTTTCTGGGAACTTTTTTGCAGGGTTTCTCCTGCGGGGGGCGTGGTGGAGCCAGGCCTCAGCCACAGGTGGCGCCGGGGACTGGTGCACCTGCAGACACTCGGTAATCAAGCCACCTATTTATGGACTGTTCTCACGGTTGGCCAGCGTTGGCGTGTTTTGTCTGTTTCGGAATACCCCGGCTATACCCTCCTGGACTATCGTGAGACTTTTTCCTTCGTGGATAACTTTTGAACCCGTTTATCGGATTGTCGTTTGTCTCTTTCCTTTTTTGTCGTAAGTTTTCATTTCCTGTTTTGATTAAGAACTGAGTCGTGGTCTCCACGCCTTTTGAGTTGCACAACTTTCTATAAACTTAAATAAAGCTTCTCGGAAAACGATACGCCACTGTGTCCTGCCTGCTTTCGGGTCCTGATACAATCGTTCGTAACAGCTTGGGCATCTAGTTAGGATGCCCCCTGGACCCAGGACACGTTGGAGAGACTATGTCTCTCAACTGGGAATGCCTGGGGATCCCCCCAGATGAGCTGGAAGAAGTAGCTGGGTAGAGGGAAGTTTGGGCCTCTCTGCTTAGGCTGCTGCCCCCGCGACCCGATAAGCGATAGAGGATGGATGGATGGATTGAGGGTCGTCTAATTATTAGGGTAACATCTTAGTTATGCTGTCATAGGCCGAGGCTGCTGGGGCCCATCATGATCGCCTGAAAAACCTCTGTCACCCTGCTGGGTCATGGCTGCCTCTCCTCTCCTCTCCTCATGTCGCAAATCACTCCCTGTACCCAATATAGTGCACTAACTAGGGCATATGCCATGTTAAAGGGTGTTGAGATCACTGTACCCTATTTAGTGGACCTCAGTGTATCCCATAATACTTATAATAGTGTGCAAGTGATTCTCCCTAACCAACCATTGCCTCCCACATGAGCAGGTAGTCATGATGCTAACTATGAATTAATTAATAACTTATTAATTTAGGCCACAGCTGAATACAATCAAACATTTTCAATTTTAAAACACAACAGAATTACATATGAACCGCCAGCTTCATCTCTCTGCAGCAGGTATATCACTGCGTCATCAACCCCCACCTTGGGCTGATAGGCAAACTGCAGAGGGTCCTGAAAGGGGCTCACCAGAGGTCTGAGGTGTGACAGCACCAGCCGCTCCATGACCTTCATAATGTGGGAGGTCAGTGCTATTTGCCTGTAGTCACTCGGTGCCACAGGATGGGTCTTCTTTGGCACCGGGACCAGGCAGGATGTCTTCCAAAGCACTGGGATCCTCTGAAGATGAAGGCTCTGGTTGAACAGGTGCTGCAGTATTCCACACAGCTGCCTGGAGCAGTTCCTCAGCACTCGTGGGCTGATGCCGTCCGGTCCGGCAGCCTTCCTCTGGTTGAGCCTCTCCAGCTCTCTCCTCACCTGGCCAGACGTGAAGGATAGTCCTGTCGGGGGGATGGGTGACATGCTGGGATCCATGTAGGGTGTCAGCAAGGGGAGGGGGAAGAAGTTGGCAGAGGTGTTAGGGGCTCTGGGAGGTGTGAAGGGGACCCATTGTTATCCAGAGGAATATTGGGACAGCTGGGGGAGGGGGAGCTAGAATCAAACCTGTTGAAAAACTGGTTCAACTCATTAGCTTGGTCCACGTTCCCATCAGCTGAGCGTATTCCTTTCTTCTGGAAGCCAGTGATCGTCCTCATCCCACTCCAAACATCCTTGGTCTGGTTTCTCTCCAGTCTCTCCTCCAGCTTCTTCCTGTAGGCGTCCTTGCTCTCCTTCAGACTGCGTAATTTAAACTTTCATCAACATGGTAGAGAATTCAGTGAGGCAAAGAAGCTTTTCCTGCCCAAGATTTGATCCTGTTAAAATGGAGTTTGTCCACTCACCCTCAGTGTACCAGCAGCATATTTTTTACAGCTCCTGATATTAAAGAAGGGTTGTGAAGAGCCCATCCTAAAAAATCTGTCCGTGTGTCTGGTTACTGTTCTACTGGTTCCTTGTCTTCGGTGAACAGTCAAGTTCATACTTGGTCCTTGTTAGTAGAGCGTCATCAGACACTTTTTGTCCTCATTTCCTTTTTGTCCATCCATCCATTTTGTAAGGTTTTCCCTTATAGAACCCATCCCAAGAGGAGTCTCCCCAGCTCATCACAGGACTGACACACAGAGCAACAACCATTCTCACCCGAGGACGGTCATGAATTCACCCTAAATGCAGGTTTTTTTGACTGTGGGAAGATGTTCAAGTACCTGGACAGAACCCACGTGGAAAGAACATCAAAATACCACAGAGAAAAGTCTCTTGTTCCCCGGGGGTGGAAACCAGCAACCCTTACTGTTACAGTGGTAGTGGTAGGAAAACTTCCCTTTAACAGGAAGAACCCTTGAGCAGGACCATGCTCATATGTGGGGACCCTACTGTTGACAGAGAAGACACAATCTGAAATAAAGCCCAACCCAAACATTCTGAACATCAATATTTCACCTCTTTTCTGCTTGTTAACACGTTTAATGTTTGTAAAGTGTAAAGTTAAACCTTGTTGACACACTTTGTTGGGGGTCTTCCTGCTTAACATGTAAGTTCAGCAGAAGCGGGTCTTCTTCTAAAAACATCCTACTTCTTCAAGCTTTCTTTGATTGAGACTGCCGAATCTCTCCAATATAATCAGCAGCCGTGAGGAGAAAAGACACTAAAGTAGGGGTTTCCTCAAGCACTAAAGTAGCTTGAAGGACCCCGTCAGGCTCCTGTGGTGGCTGATTTAAAACACTCATTCTGAAAGCCCGTTCAATTTTTTTATCAACTGGACTCAAATGAAACTCACAAATCCATGCAGAACTTCTTTATTGGGCAGAATGCCACAGAAAATTAATCATCCCCATAGACAGAAAACCCCCAAATGATTCTGGAGGAAAAGCGCTTCTAGCTTTGGGGGAGAACTTCTGAGGTGATCAAAAACAGCAGGTAAAACTGGTGAAGATGAAGAATTCAGTGTAGTGAGAAGGTCATGAGGAGGTTCTTAGATCCTGCTCAGATGGACAAGACCTTGGCAGTTCTGTTTGCGCGCAGCTTCGTACAAGGTCCTGTAGAAGAACAGTGACAAAAACGCTGTTAAAAAAATGAAGGGATATTATTCCTAACTGCATTCATCTGCAGAATGCCAATAGAAACACATAATCATTTATTGTTTAAAAGGAAATATTTCTTATGCATTAGCAGATTGAAGGTTTACCTTAATGGTGGCTGATGTGTTAAACAACAAAAGAATGTGTTTAATTAAAGGGTGTCCATGCAGAAATATTAGATGTTAAAATGAGGAGATAAAAACAGGCTGTTCATCACTGATACCTCAAATACTTCTTGGTCCACTTAGACTTCAGGGCTACAGAGACCAAAAGAACATTAATGTCAGATATTAAAGAGGAGCTTTAAATCACTTTTTAAAATCTCTGAAACACAAACTCACGAGGGAGATGTCTCAGTTTCATCTTCTCCTCACTTGAGTTCGCCTCTCTCTTCCTTCTCTTATTGCCTGGACTTGTTGCACTTCCTGTTGGCCTCATTGTCACACCATTTTCCCCATCACTGTCTTCATCTGACTCTGATGAATGAGACGTCTCCTCACTTGAGTCCACATCTCTCTTCCTTCTCTTATTGCCTGGACTTGTTGCACTTTCTGTTGGCCTCATTGTCAAGCCATTATCCTCATCGTTGTCTTCATCTGACTCTGATGAATGAGACGTCTCCTCACTTGAGTCCACATCTCTCTTTCTTCTCTTATTGCCTGGACTTGTTGCACTTCCTGTTGGCCTCATTGTCACGCCATTTTCCCCATCGCTGTCTTCATCTGACTCTGATGAATGAGACCTCTCCTCACTTGAGTCCACATCTCTCCTCCTTCTCTTATTGCCTGGACTTGTTGCACTTTCTGTTGGCCTCATTGTCACACCATTATCCTCATCGTTGTCTTCATCTGACTCTGATGAATGAGATGTCTCCTCACTTGAGTCCACATCTCTCTTCCTTCTCTTATTGCCTGGACTTGTTGCACTTCCTGTTGGCCTCATTGTCACGCCATTTTCCCCATCCCTGTCTTCATCTGACTCAGAAGAACGAGACGTCTCCTCACTTGAGCTCACCTCTCTCTTTCGTCTCTTATTGCCTGGACTTATTGCACTTCTTGTTGGCCTCATCGTCACAGCGTTGTTCTCATCACTGTCTTCACTGGCATTGCTGTCACTGTCAGAATCTTCCTCAGTTTCTGATGAAGGAGAATCCTCCTCACTTGACTCTACCTGTCTTGGACTCGTCCTAGAGGGTTCAAAGATTGAGACAGTGATGTTTGGCTGTCCTGGTGATGTTGGAAGTCTTTCATCGGTGGTTTCCTGACCAGGAGGTCCAGTTGTCATTGGGTCTTCGATGTTTGGTCCAGTTGTCATTTGGTCTTCGATATTTGGTCCACTTGTCATTTGGTCTTCAGTATTTGGTCCACTTGTCATTAGATCTTCCATATTTGGTCCACTTGTCATTAGGTCTTCAATATTTGGCCCACTTGTCATTAGGTCTTCAATATTTGGTCCACTTGTCATTAGATCTTCCATATTTGGTCCACTCGTCATTAGATCTTCCATATTTGGTCCACTTGTATTTGGGTCATCGATATTTGGTGTACTGGTGGTTCTAGGCCTGGTGGTCCCAGATCTGCCAGTTGTTGTGATGGACTCGTATAACTGACAGATCACTGGAGCAAACCCATTGTTCATGCAGAAAAGAAGAACACTGATCAGATCAGAAACATACCTTGCTGTTGCCAGAACTCGTAACATCTCAAGGGTTAGTGCTCATGAACAGGAAGCCCTGAGCTATACCACTGTTACTCTATACATGACGACAACCAGCACAACTGAAAACTCTTAGATCATGTCTGATTTATTCAACTGAAACTAAACTCTGGATTATTGTGATTCAATATTATAACTCATCAAGTCCAAAAGGTGTCTGTGTTCCAACAATACAAACATTTAAATTCAGAAAAGTCCAACAAATTAGCTGAACATTTTTTACTGAAATCACTCTGCAATAATCTGAATGTTTCTGTGTGTAGGTGCTCCCTAAATTATGTGCTGAAAGGCAGATTTAACTCACCTTGGGCTGGAATTCTCCTTCCTGTACCCCTTAGCCCTCTGCCCTTGGACCCTCCGGGCATCAGAACCAACACGGCCAAAAGCACAAGTGCGCTCAGCTTCATGTCAACACCTTCTGACGGACAAAGATGAGAAGAGACTAGACTGTGTTCACAAACGCAGACTAATTTCCAATGTAAATACAGTCTGAACAAAAGAGCTGAAACACAGCACAGCTGATCTCTGATCCCTGATCCAGATCAGTCTCAACACAAATATCCTTCAAATTCATTTGACAGTAAATTTCATCACATATTTCAGCCAGAATCCCAACATCAGCTCTACAAGAGTGAAAGACTGTTCTCACGAGGTTCTTCAGCTGCAGATGAAGGTTCCTAGAGGTGCTGAAGGATGCTTCTGTCCTCCTGACTGAAGATGCAGCCCTGCCAGGCTTTTATATCCTGCCTGAAAGACTGGACCAACCGGTTTGTCCTACTGTCTCACAGCATTTCCTGAACGATGCGAGTCTAAAGACCTGAACAAAGGCTGTTGTCGTCAGGGTAAACACAGAGCTTCTGGGGCCCTTTTCTCTTTTCATCAACAGTTCATATTCCATCATCATAGTTCATTCATAAACAGATGATTTGAAATCATTCTGCGTTCTAATGTTTTAATTTTAATTCACTGTTGAGCAATACATCAGTAAATAGTTTTAATGACATTAAAGGTGCATCTCTAAACAAGGCCTGAATTTACATTTATGTAAAGGTGAGTGAATGTCTTATCTAAAATGTGTTACACCTGTAGGGTGAAGGGGTGAAGCACCCTTCAGCCAAATAATTCTGCAATCCTCCAACAAAAACTACCTGATGTGGGGCTGAAGGACAAATTGGCACCTGCCCCCCTTTGACTTTTAAACTTAGACCCCATGTATAACAGAAGCAGGCCCCAACTCTCCTTAGAAGAGCAGTTGAAAGAGTTGAGTGATGTGGCTCACAATACCTGAGGCGGTGGCGTGACCAAATGGTCATGCATGAACACAGCTCATGTGACAGAAAGAACAGCAAAGACTTTTGGTCAACATGTCCACTATTAAGAGAAAGAAGCCTGACAGTCAAGACAAAAGTTAAGCCTGAGAAATATTTTTGGTTTACAGAATATGATCTGTGCATTTTCATGAAACATAAATGGTTTGAGCCCCTTTGTTGTAGAAATTTTTAAAGAGGAGCCGAGGAAAACGGCCACAGTTGACCGAAGGATGGTCTTGTTCACGTTCTGTATCATTGTGTCAACACAGTGAGGACGGCAAGGATGGCGACCGTGGTCAGAGGACTTGTGCAGCTTCACCAGAGTTGGTTGGTACTGTCAAAGGTTAAAGAAACATCATGATCACAGAACACATATGTGGCTATTCTTGACCTGTTACCCGTTTAGTTATGACCTGTAGGTAAAAGTGCTGCTTTATTTTTAGATTTTAATACATGTTAGAGTTTTTCTGGAGCAGCATGGCTGGAACACAATATCTTGAGCACAACAGCTGGAACAGAATATTTGGAACAGACCATCTGGAACAGAACATCTTTACCTGAGTGTAATTCTCTTCTTTTTCATTTAAAAACATTTGTAACTGATGTAAAGTTTAAAGGCCCAACGGAGACGTCAGCAGCATCAGAACTGCAACACACATCAACCAGGAAACATAGACGTTTTGTTTGAAGATCAGAACTTGTATAACCCGTCATGAACAAGATCTGTTTTTTGGATTAGTGGCGTGAGATGAAGATTACCTGATAATCTGCATGTCTTTATGAACCTTAAACATACAGATGATGCTGCTCTGTACCAAGACAAATGTTCTGGTTCACACCCTTGGGACTGAGGCAGAGGTCGGTGGTAACACAAGAACGCACAAAGTTTAGTGTATTAAATGATCTAAAGTTCTCTTTGAGTTTGTTGAAGAAGGATTCACAAAGTCTGAATTCATTTTCAAAACCCAGTTATTAATCTTTTCAATTAAACCAGGACTAAGCAAGAGAAGAAACCTTTGACCATCATGTCAAGTGTCCTCTACCCCTCTCCTGGACCCACCTGGAACCCCTAACCCTACTCAGACCTCTGTAGATTGGCTGTATTGTCTCATACCTTCAAACACAAACACTGTTGGACAAATGGTGACAAAGTCCGTGTCCTGGGGACATGTCCAGTTTCCAGGATGGTCTTTGTTGTTGATCCTGCAGCAGTGACACGTTGATGATTTAAGGATGAAATATTTGCTGTTGTACCTCGCTGGGAGATGAAGGGTTTAGATGGTGCCATGGTCACATGGTCACAGCCTTTGAGGTTAATCTGTTATTTGGTTTGTTTGATCTCCTGGTAAATGAGGGCTTTAACTCTAGTGATCCTTCATATGAAAGGACCATGAGGAACGTATGCAGAAGCTCATCCAGTTGGGTCGATTCTTTTTTATTTGCGCAGTTTTGAAAGCATTGCGTTCTTTGTTGTGTGAATTGATGAACAAATGGAAAGACAACCGAAGGCTGGAATGCCGTCACCCCTTACACAGAAACCTTTTCAGGTCTTCAGTGAGAAGCTTATTGTCCTGCCTGCCAATCAGAAGTCTCTTTGCCTAATCCAGCAGATTACCTGTCAGGATCACCAGGAGGCATGTCCACACACAATAGGCTCTTCCTGCTGACGTCAACGATCATGTCCGCTTAGCTGGCATCCTCTGACCCAACACATGTCAAGACGCCTTGTGGAACATTCAGAAACCTGGCAGAGACCCTGGATCAGTTGTGACAGAAATGTTTCACATCTATCCATGTCCTTGCTCACACACGTCAGCCTCCTTGTACAGGAAGTACATCCCAGAAGAGAGGACCAATCGGGGCCACTGGTCTCCTGATGGAGCCAAGGTGTGTCCACACTGTTTAATTGATGACTGGTTGGTATTCCCTGTCTCATACACTCCCCATTCCCATCTTGTACACAATGGTGTGTACCCCATTTTTGTAGGAGCATCCAAATGTTCAGTGAGGATCGTTGTACCTGACCCCCCAACGTGCACTCAATGTATCCCATAATGCTTTACGATTGCATGTGAGAAAAAGTTTAATATTTATGACATAAAGGGCCACTCAGTGTTTTCTATTTATTACTTAGTTAAAACAGAGATTAGAACTTTCATTCCAGCTCTAGTGTGTTACAGTTAACGACCACTGTAATTTTAGCATCTCATCAGTGTGTTTATCGCGAATACCTCCACCAAGAAGGCTATGTCATCGCTCCTGTTGGTTTGTCCGTCTGTAAAGAAGAGCTGATTACATTACGATATTCTGATATGCTGATTACGATTTCTGATTCTAGAGTGACTTTGACCTTCCAAGCACAGCAACCTTCTTTGCTATGGAACCTTGTATACTACAATACATACACACATATACATATACACTGTGTGTGTGTGTGTGTGTGTGTGTGTGTGTGTGTGTGTGTGTGTGTGTGTAATGATTGAATAAGGCCATATATATTGTTTTTGATTTTTTTAAATAAATTATTTTTCATTTTATTTTTTTAAGAGATAAATAAACCTGATTTACTTTAAGTTCATTTGACCACTGTCAGTAGCAAAAGAGTGATTTTGACTTTAACAATGCAGTTTAGGAGGAATGTTATGATTTGTTTTACTTATAAACTTCCAATGATAATATTAATATTGAAAACAAACAGTTAAAGATCACCCACCACAAAAAGAGTTGATGCAGTTTTATAGTTACTGAGATATTTTGTTTATTTGTTCAAACATTAGAAATTAAAGGCCAGTAATTGATGCCTGGTCTCTGCAGAGTTGACTGGTTTTGCTGGGTGCAGCTGCTGAAGGCTCCGTCCACAGTCGGAAGGGAGCACCGTTGTCCTGGTATTGACAGTCAGTGCTCTCAGGGCACAAAGGTCAAAACTGGGCTGGTACTTCTGGGGCTTAACCATCCCAGTGTGAGTAATGCTGCAACATTACAACCATCAGTGAGAGTCTGACAGTTCACAACATTCATCTCCTCAGAATTTCATGTTTTTAACATCTACAGTATTTGAGAGAAGCCGATGAAGCCTGCGAACAGCCCCATGACACTCCCTGGGTCTTACCCACAATCTTTTGCATGGATGGTGTGGAGCCTCCCCAGCTGACCTGGGTACAGCCCCAGCACATCTCTCCCCTGGCGAGATGCACTGAAACAGGAAGGAAGCAAAAGCTGCAATCATATTTTAATGTGTAATGACAGTTCACCTGATAGCAACACTTATTAACCATAATAAACATGATTAAGTGCTCATGGGGTCTAGAGTGGGTAAATGATTGAATAAGGCCAGTTTGGCTCACGATGGTGATGAAATGGAAACTGCAGCCCTGCGTCTGCTGTCCGGGGACCCTCTGAACTCATGCAGCCGTACAGCAACAGCAGAACCTGCCATTCGCTCCAGAACTAGGCCCAGCACCAACAGTTAAATACAGAAATCAATCGTCCCACTTTTATACTGAGACATGTTATTAACACTTTGGCCGCTAGAGGCCAGAATCACGCTGTAAATTTACCTGAAGTAATTAAATATGAACATAATCATTTCCTCATAACTGTAAAGCACCAATTACAAATTCGCATTTGTGAAAGTTTATTCTGTTCAAACTATTACAAATAGTATCAAAACTATTATCCATCACCAGAGGAAGACAAGACCTACCTGCAAATGAGCAGTGAAAAAAGTGGACCTCGGCAAGAGATCTAGAGAAATATAACACTCACACACACACACACACACACACACACACACACACACACACACACACACACACACACACACACATTGCTCTGGTTACTGTGGGACTCAGTTTACTGTTGATCGCTGTCCCAAAAAATGTCTTTTAGGAAGTATTTACACCCTGAAGCTAACCGCCGATATCTGAAAGTTGTTAAATTATCATTTGAAAGACAAAAATTAAAAAATTACATTTTTGTGGGAAAAAAGAGAGAGACTATAACAACATAAAACTTTCTGGTGTGTGTGTGTGTGTGTGTGTGTGTGTGTGTGTGTGCGTGCGTGCGTGTGCGTGTGCGTGTGTGTGTGTTCAATATGATTAACCAGAATTACTTATAAGGCTTTGTTAGCTGTGCTCAGTACAACATATTTTTATTGTCTGATGTCTAAAATTAGACCAGATGAGCTCTGCTGAATCTGAATTTTGTCTGTGTTTTAAATTAATTCTCTTCATGTTTATTATATGTAAACACATCAGGACAATATCCACATAGTGCCTGGCATTAGTGACACGGGGCTTCACACACTGTACATCATTAATGCAAAGCAGCAGCGCCAGTCCCATGCATGCGTGCAGCCAGACCAAGGACCCACCAGGATCCTCAGACAAAGCCCCCATTCACAGGAAGCCTGCCAGGGAAGGGAGCTGCTGCTGCTTCTGTTCTGCTGCACATGTCAGAAAGAAACTAATGAAACAGATAGCTGAATTTGGTGACAGTTAGTCTGGAGCCTGTTCGCAGCCTGGTCTTGAGTTGTTGGATCCAGCAGAGACAAAAGCTGGAGACCAACAAAAGCCCAGGAGGAGAGCCGTGCTGCGTTCAGGGACTCCGACACAAACTCGGACTCGCGCCATCGAGGCACGTGACCGATCCTGACAAGGTTAATCCAGACATGTGACTATATTTTACAGCAGAACGACCAAATGAGCTCCTAAACTAACCTCGGTTAGCGTTGGTTATTTATTTTAATGTTAGTTGTTTATTTTAGGGCACCCAGGTCAACCAATGCCTCATGTTTATCGAGGTGTATCTGTATTTTGTTCGTGGATCCATAATTATATGAAGTGTCATCAATATTAATTTACAAGAAGAGAATTAGAAACCCATCTTAAATCTCAGAAATATCTGGCATAAATCAATTTATATAGACAGTCTGTGTGAGCAATTATTTTTGCCGTAAACTAGTAATATTTTTATTTAATAAAAATATTCAGTTTTCTATTTAAGATATTTTTATTCTGGCTATCTCGTAATTCCATCGTTTGTCAGGTTTGTCTTTTTAGTTTTAAATGTTAAATTTGTTGGCTTATTTTGCCATAGAATTTACAGATAATTGTTCGCCTTTTACAATTTTCCAATCGTCTTTAAAAAAAAACATTTTCTGGCAATTCATTCTCCTGATTTTAATACTTTTTGCTTGACAACGTGTTGCAAGCCGACCGGTGTCGTGACTGCCGAAGTTGATATATCCGACGGCCCTTGAACACAGCAGGAGTCCTCCCAGCCAGATCCGGCTGAACGTGACGTGAGACGCGGAGCTGAGTGAGGTTTCCTGCGGAGGGAGCCGGAGCCGAGTGGGTCTGTCCGTGTGTCTGTCCGGGTGTCTGTCCAACGCCGCAGTCTCTGTCTGTCTGGGACATACAAACAGCTGCTCCTTTCGGCTATCACTGCCTGGACACGGAATCAGACACGATGGATCCCTCGCTGTGCTCCTGTTTCCCCCAGTGAAGGAAGTTCCTCCGCTGGATGCTCCTGTGCCCATTGAGGAGGGGAGGCAGAGGGGCATCCCTGTCCTTCTTCGCATACCAGGTGAATTCATTCGCATCATGCGCCCCAATGTGCCCGTGTGTTGTTCGCGTGGCTGCAAACATTAGGGGATCGCGCTGGGGGGTGGTCATCATTCCGGGGGGAGCGGGTGAGTTAGCGTGGCAGCTAGCTAGCTGTCGTTAGCGGGCGGCTGCTTCGTCATTCGCCAGTCTGGAAGGGATGCGGTGCGGGGATGCTGCTGTTGCCTGCTGCGTAAGGGGAGGGCGGGTGATGGTAACGGTAGGGTCCGTCTGGTCTCGGCCCATCTCCGGGAGGAACGACCCCTCCATAGCATCCCTCAGCCGCCCCCACCCTCCACAGACTCCCTGTTCTCCCATCAATTCGAAACTAGGAAAGTGTCGCGTCTCTGCCCGACACGAACAAATAAATTTAGGGGAGAATGGGTGTGAAAATCTAGTCGCGTCCTGCGGCCTCACCGCCTCCCGGTGGCTCTTCGTTGTTAGCCAGTTTGCCAGCTAAGCTAGCCAGCTAACATTAGCACCCCCATCATCACTACCATCCTGCTAGCATCTTTGGCTAGTTGGCATCCTCCAGCCGAGCCACCACAGGCCAGAAGGGTTTACGCAACTGGCTCTACGACCCTGATGTATAACCGAGCCGCTAGTTTACGCTTATCTGAACGACGCCTGATCGGCACAAAAGTCGCCGCCAGACATTTATTCTTGTCTGGCCAGTTAAATTGTACCGGAGCAAGCAAAGCGGATGTTGTTATGTAACACATAATGACACCACACGCCCTTGAAACAAAAGCCGTTGTTTCGATATTTGTGTGCGTGTGTGCGCGCGCGCGTGCGGTGCACGCTCCAACCGTGGCCAATAAACCGGAGGCAGGGTGGTGCTGGTGGTACCGAGGCTATCAGCGGGTCTCACCGTCCTGTCAGCGGCCTTTGTTTTTGTTGTTGCCGGCTCTCACGGTTGTTCTCCAGCTGCGGATCTTTAACACCAATGGTTTCTGTGCACAGAGTGCACCACAAACGCGCACTTGTGAAGGAGGGAGTTTTTAAGTTTTGTCATAGGAAATGGGATTATTTCAGACAAGAAAGCTGAAAGTTCAGCCATGAGAAGAGGAGTGAAATAATACTCAATGTGACTATAATAGATATGCAAATGTGTGGCATGTAGGACTGCATGTTCCACTTACTGAACCTAACAGGTTTCATTCCAATTTAATCACAATTTAAACTTTTCTAATTTGAGAAACGAAAGCCTCAGGCACAGTAAACATCCACATTTGCTGACAGAGTTAATATTATGGTGACAAAGTTCCTGATGCCTTTAGTCACAGTTACACGTTACACATTACCAGCATATGTCTGAGCAGCTGAGTGAACAGTCGCAGGCTGCAAATTAGCATTAAACAGTTTCCCTCTTAAATTATTCTGCCTTGAATAGTTCTGTTGTGCAGAGAACCTATGAAGGTGTTCTGCTCTACTCTGTTCTGTTCTGCTCGCAAGAATGCCAGGCGGGACTGTGACGGTACAATTATCCCAACGATCATGCCTTTGATGTGGGCGGTTATTGGTAATGACTGTTGGGTAAATATCTTGATTGTATTTCATATCAAAGGTTGGTTTCCTGTTTTAATGTAGTTTTTTTTTTCAGGTGCAGGTTGGTTCCCACAGGTTTTTATTCTTGGCAGATGAGACGTCTGGTGGCTTATTTAGTCTAAAATCAGGACTAAGTTTTCCATTGGTTACGATCTGATAACACCTACAGCTTGTTTTTCACCTTTAACCATGATCAGCACAGGTTAAGCCTTCTGAGATGCCAGCAGTGATTTGCTATCCCAAATAGCTGATGTAACACCTCTCCTCCACCAGGGGGCCCTGTTGGCTCTGAGGATGAAGCCGTTTCTGACGGGCTAATCCAGCTGTGACACAACTGCTGCCTCACTCTTGTGTCTTACTACTTCTTCCTTCCCAGGCTTTACTACCACCTCGGTCAATCTTTTCCTTTGGAGGAGTTTGTTAACATCAAAGTTTATCAGTGTTTACATGTTCACTCACAGCAAAGGAAATTAACTCTTGTGTCTGTTTAAACAGTTTCTGTTCAAAGTTCTTAGCTTCTTACAGCCTGGTAGCATAAGCCAGGCTTGGCCTCCTATATGATCATATGTATCACAGGTATCGTCCATTTGAATTATGCTACCTCGTAAAACATTTAAGGCCTTCTGTCTGTTGCTCTTAGGTAGCTAACGGGACTCTGAGCCCAAGTTTCCATCATATGGACCTGGTTCGGGTACGAGTCCGACACTGTAAAACCAAGCTCCATTGGGTTGGCTTTAGTGTACGTACATTTTTAAATGTGTTGCATCCTGATGCAAAGTGCTCAAAACAAACCTGAATCCTCTGAGATGGTGCTGGATGAGAGAAGGAAGGAACATTTCAATGAGAAGAGGTAAAAAGCAGAAGGAAAGAGAAGTGTAAGGAGTTAGTGAAAGAGGTGAGGAGGCAGGAAGTGTGTTAAGAGTCTGAACAATGAGTGGCAGAGGAAACCATCCACTGACCTGTGTGTGTTTTTCTTCTCCTTTTTCTGCCTCCGTTTCCTTCCAGGCTGAACAACTGCAGGAACCCACAACATCCAAGAAGAAGAAGAAGAAGGAGTGAAGGACTGGCTGAGAGAGTGAAGGAGGGGGGAAAGAAACGGGGAGTAAAGTTCATTAAAGAGGTGGGGAAGAGGGGGAGAGAGAGAGAGAGAAGTGAGGTCAGGTCAACGGGGTGAGACAGGAGCAAAGAGAAAGTGATTGTGGGAGAGAGAAAGAGAGGGCGGCAGGCTCAGCAGGTTGGCAGTTGGAGAAAGTGGTCAGGCCGAAGACTAACCCGCCGCTGCTGCATTAACCAGCCCTCCAGCGTCACGGCAACAGGAGGCGGCTGAGAGGAGAGGCCACCATGAGTGACCAGAACGTTGTGAAGGAAGGCTGGGTCCAGAAACGAGGTGAGGATGCTTCTTAACCCAGCAGGAAGTCTGCAGTCACACAACAGTTGTGAAAGAAAGTAAAGCAACAATCCTTTTTGCTTCCTTGAGATCTTCAGTTCATCTTGATCTGCTGCTGATAGTAAATTGAAGCTGCAATTGGAGGCTGTTTTTTCTCCTCTTCAGATTTCTGCTTTTCTTCCCCTTAATTGATCTGATTTGCTTTTCAAATGCTGAGATTATTTTCGTGTTCTTGAAGAGGCCAGATTATAGAGCTATCAGTTTAATAGTAATTTAATATTTTAAATATAGCAACATGTAAAATAAACTCTTCTGAGATTAAGGGATTAAACTTGATCTTGACTTGAAAGGAGCCAGGTGTTACACAACATCCTAATGGTTGTTTAGATTCTCCAGAAGTGTGTGTTCTTGTTTACCTGAGCAAAATTGCCACCTATAGTACTGGAGCACATGGAACCATGTTGTTCTTCATGTGATGGACGCAGAGGCGGCACTGTAGCCTGGTACTGAGGTTTTATCAGTGTGTGTATGTGTTGGCAGGCGGGGGGTTTCTCAGTGGCACTATAAGCAAGATGACTTAATGCTCTGCTTCCTTTCCTGTTTGGCCTCCTCGGGTCCATGAAATGTTTTTCACTCTTCAGCCTGTTTTATTCTTTGTCCATGGAAGAGAAACTCGCTCAGAGAAACTGGCTGCCGGTGATCTAAACTCTCAGTTTCCACAGGGTTCCCAGTTTGGAATTCTGCGCTGTTGAAGCAGAATGTCTGAGAAGTTTGAGCAGTAGAAATTAGCCTTATAATGAGCTTTCTGTGGTCAAGCTGGTGTAACCTGTTAGTATCAATGCATCTTCTCCTCCTGCAGGCGAGTACATCAAAAACTGGCGGCCGCGCTACTTCCTGCTGAAGACAGACGGCTCCTTCATCGGCTACAAGGACAAGCCCCAGGACTCGGACCTGGCCTACCCGCTCAACAACTTCTCTGTAGCCAGTGAGTGCAGCCCACCCTCACACACACAAACACGCCTCAAAATGCCTGCATGATGCCTACGCCTGTTTCAGAATGTCAGCTGATGAAGACAGAGCGGCCCAAACCCAACACCTTCATCATCCGCTGTCTCCAGTGGACGACGGTCATCGAAAGAACCTTCCACGTTGACACTCCTGATGAGAGGTAAAGCCACCGCTGCCAGCTCACATCCTGCGTTTGCGATGGCAAGCCATCACTGAGCTGTGGGTTCTGCTGCAGGGACGAGTGGGCCGAGGCCATCCAGATGGTGGCCGACTCTCTGGCCAAACAGGAGGAGGAGGGCATCCTGTGCAGCCCCATCTCCCAGATCGAGAACGTCAACGAGGAGGAGATGGACACATCCATCAGCCACTACAAACGAAAGGTGTGAGCGTCGCCCCAAACGTGCTTCCCTCACCCACAGCAGCAGTTTGTCATCATTCTCCCTTTGTTTGTACAGACAATGAATGATTTTGACTATCTGAAGCTGCTGGGAAAGGGAACGTTTGGGAAAGTCATTCTGGTGAAGGAAAAGGCCAGCGGCACCTATTACGCCATGAAGATCCTGAAGAAGGAAGTCATCATTGCCAAGGTTCTTGCCTGCTGCGTTACTCATTAGAAATGTTGAACATTTAGCTCAGAACCTCAAAAACAAGATTTTTGTTTTCCTCAGAATTAGGAACAAACTCAGGTTTAAAGGCCAAAGATTTGAAGTCTTTTCTCCTTACTGCAGGATGAAGTTGCTCACACACTTACAGAAAGTCGGGTATTAAAGAACACTCGGCATCCGTTTCTCACCGTGAGTACCACTGCCAACTTCATCCCGTCAAAGATCCTCAGAGAGCCTTTGAAGAGCTGATTTTAAATCTCGTTGCAGTCTCTGAAGTACTCGTTCCAGACCAAAGACCGATTGTGCTTTGTGATGGAGTACGTCAACGGAGGAGAGGTGCAGAAGTTATTTTAACTGTTACTGAAGACTGTTGATGGTTCAAAGAGCTCTAACGGAGAGCGCTCACTCTGCGCTTTTATTTTTGGACCAGTTTAAAAAATATATTTATAAAAATAACAACGATAAGAAAGCAGTTCCATAAAAGGAGAAGAATGATATAGAGAGAAAACTGGATTTAACCATGTCATTTATTATTTTTATCCTGAACTCGGTAACTTCTCTTCCGCAGCTGTTTTTTCATTTGTCAAGAGAAAGAGTTTTCTCTGAGGACCGTACACGTTTCTACGGCGCTGAAATTGTCTCAGCGCTGGACTATCTGCACTCTGCTAAGATTGTCTATCGAGACCTAAAGGTAAACCATCACTGAGTTTACAGCAGCCACTATTAAATGGAGGAAGACTTGGACCGAGTTGAAGAAAAAAACATGGTGTTTGCATCTGGTTGTTGTCCACAGCTGGAAAACCTCATGTTGGACAAAGATGGACACATCAAGATCACCGACTTTGGCCTGTGTAAAGAAGGGATCACTGATACGGCCACCATGAAGACATTCTGTGGGACCCCGGAGTACCTGGCTCCTGAGGTTAGACCTGAATGTTAACGCACACCTTTATGGCAAAACGGATTAATATTCAAGTGTGTTCCAGGTTCTTGAACTGTAGCAACATGAAATGAAGCAATCAATCAATCAATCAATAATCTTTATATAACATCTGTTACAATCAAAATTGTTTCTAGGCGCTTTACAGAATCCCAGGGCCTGACCCCCAACAAGCAACAGTGGCAAGGAAAAACTCCCCTTTAACAGTATGGAGGAAAAACTCCCCTTTAACAGTGAGGAGAGGAGAGGAGAGGAGAGGAGAGGAGAGGAGAGGAGAGGAGAGGAGAGGAGAGGAGAGGAGGCTGTGTGAATGGGTGACAGAGCCTGTCAGATGATCATGTTTCTGGACCCCAGGAGCCTCAGCCTACAGCAGAATAACTAAGATATTAACCTAATAATTAGAGGACCCTCTAAATATGATAATTATGTCTAGGATAATAACTGAAACTACAGAATTACTGACAATAAGCTTATTCAAAGAGGAAGGTCTTGGACAGGGAGCTGGTTCCACAGCATGGATGGAGCTAGGCCTCTGAGGACCTTGTGGGTCAGAAGAAGAATTTAAGAACTCTAGCTGCAGCATGTTGGATCATCTGGAGGCTTCTTAAAGAGTTGTTTGGACATCCTGATAATAAAGAATTACAATAGTTCAGCCTAGAATTAACAAATGTCCATGAATTATAATGATTGATCCCTGGAGAAGCACACAGTGGTCCTGGGATTAACACAGGGATCGCTTCCTTAAACTTAGCTACAGCATTATCTGAAAGACATCTGTTATAGTAAGACTGAGTTCTGAGCATAGAAGAATCCTTAATCATAAATGTAAAAGTGATCAAAGAATGATCTGACAGGAGTGGGTTCTGAGGGAACACTGACACATGTTCTACCTCAACACCATAAATCAGGACTAGATCTAAGGTGTGGTTGAAGTTATGAGTTGGTTGATTTATCTGCTGAAACCAACTGACTCAAGTAATGAAATGAAGCCATTTCTAAAGCTGTCATTTACAACATCTACATGGATGTTAAAGTCTCCAATAATAATGACTTTATTTTTTCTGAGGACCAGGTCAGAGAATTCGGACAGGAACTCTGAATGTGGCCCAGCAGGGGGCCAATATACAACTACAAAAAAAGTGTTTTCTGCCCTCTAGTTCAGATGGGTGATGCCAAGAGTCAGGCTTTCAAATGAACTGGAGCCATGTTTGGGTCTAGGATTAATTAATAACTTGGAGTGATACATTGCTGCCACTCCCCCTCCTTGACTAGTACAAGAGAGGGAGGCTACCACTCTGCATCCTGGTCTGGACCCTAGTTTGTCAGATCACTTTGGGTCTAATAAAATTGGACAAGTTCCTAGACATGAGAGAGATACCGTCTCTCCTAATCAGACCAGGTTTTCCCCAAAACCTGTTCCAATTGTCTACAAGGGACACCTGGTTTTCAGGGCACCACCGTGACAGCAAGCGACGAAGCGACGACATGCAACTAAAAATTTAATCACAGGCCAGATGTGGAGGGGACCAGAGAATGCTACGGAGTCCAGCATCGTTTTTGTCTAATTGCACACCGACTCTATATTAATTTCGGTTTAACTGAGGAACATCAGTGTGTCATTGAATAAATCAATCCATTATTATTACTGATGTTATCAGAGTGGGCCCAACACCAAACCTGGTGCGACTCCACAACCAGCTTTACTGTCACAGAAAGAATCATGATGGACGTGACCGGAATCAGGATGTGACCACTGGTCACTGATCAGTGCTTCATGTTTTACCGCCTATCAGAGTGGGCCCAACACTGAACCTGGTGGGACTCCTCAACCAGCTTTACTGTCCCTGATAGATTCATGATGAATGTGTCCAGAATCAGGATGTGACGGCTGGTCACTGATCAGTATTTTCTGTTTTACTGCCGCAGGTGCTGGAAGACAACGACTACGGGCGAGCAGTGGACTGGTGGGGCCTCGGTGTGGTTATGTATGAGATGATGTGTGGCCGTCTGCCATTCTACAACCAGGACCACGAGAAGCTGTTTGAGCTGATCCTCATGGAGGAGATCAAGTTCCCACGAACGCTGTCAGCAGATGCTAAGTCGCTGCTGTCAGGGTTGCTCATCAAGGACCCGAACAAACGGTGAACCCCAGTTGGGACCACAGGCATCCCCCAGGTTTACGTTTTCAAACCAAATATCCGTAGAGCAGCAATGAGACCACAGAAGGACCAAGTTCAGCCACTAATAAAGAAACAGACATCAGGCAGCAAACTCTTTCACCCTGCAGCTTATTTTGGGATGAGTTTAGGTGGATGTTCAACTGATGGAGACTTTGTCAGGGAACCGTTTGATGTCTGACTTCCTCGTCTCTCTGTCTCTGACAGGCTAGGCGGCGGACCAGATGACGCGAAGGAGATAATGCGACACAGCTTCTTCAGCACAATCGACTGGCAGGACCTCTACGACAAGAAGGTGAGAGATGTTGTCGGGCTTCAGATGTGATATTCTGCTATCAGGATTACCTCATTTCATCAAACATGTCTGTCTGCGGGACGCAAAGTCCAAAATAGACGAGAAGTTACCTCACGGCACCTCAGCCTTGGTGTCGTTCACACCTTTCTACCATTACTATTAATAGTTTGGTGTCTTTCATGTCTAAAATACTGTTGGATTATTTTAGATTTCTGCATAAAATGTGGAACAATTTTTCGATAATTCTTAAGCTTTGAACTGTTTGAACTTTTTGTGCTGTGTGCTAATGCCTGTCTCTCTGTCCCAGCTGGTCCCACCTTTCCAGCCACAGGTCTCCTCAGAGACGGACACGCGCTACTTTGATGAGGAGTTCACGGCTCAGACCATCACGATCACCCCCCCGGAGAAATGTAAGCCCCCCCCCCCATCTGTCTGTGGAGCAATTATGGAAAGATTTACACTCACTTGTGTGAACAGGGCGTTTTTGTTAGGTCACATGGAGGTTTGTGGAGCAGCTGAGGTTCTGAAGGTCAGTGGGTTTTATCCACTAACCTTATCTGGGTTTGTGTCTCCGTAGACGATGAGGATGGGATGGATGCTGCGGACAACGAACGAAGGCCTCATTTCCCACAATTCTCGTACTCAGCCAGCGGGCGGGAGTGAGCTTTGCCGCCTCACCAGTCAGTATTGTTCCCATTCGTGGCCATTTGAGGAAAACACGTAGCCATTCTAGGAAAAGAATACCAGTCTCCCCTCTTTTTCTCCTTCTCTGCCTCCTCACAGATGGGGAGAAGTCTTTTTAGGGACTTTAAAAGAGGTTTTTGCACAGTGGGACAGACCAGCCGGTCTTCTCACATAAAGTCTCCTACAGTTTCAACACTATTTCCTGCAGAAGGCAATGTTTTTTGTCAACTATTCAGTCAGTGTTTAGTTGTCAGTCCCGGGTTTTGTTCTTCTTTTACTTATCGTTTCCCACATTTTTCTTTTTTTTACTTTCTTGCACTTAGTTGGGATGAGCCGTTTTAGGGAACAAAAAACCAAAAATGTTGCCTTACGTGTGCAGACGTTTCGTATCAAATCGACAGGGTGTTGGGGGTGTTTACGTTGAGAGTACATGCATGGCTCGTGATTCACTCATAAAAAGAAAAAAACCTTTCTCGTACAGTTGCCATGGTGATGCACATGCCCTAATCCCATGGTGACGAAGATCATGTCCGGTATAAAATGGGGGGAAAAAAGAGAGATGGCGATGGATGAGTTGTTCCTATCATCATCAGTGTCATGACTTCTTTTAAGGATTCTTTGATTTTCAAACGGGAAACACTAAACTGCCAGAAACTGCACATATTCACTCAGGCGCCACAGAGCACAACCGCATCAGAACTCAGCTAACTGTTTCAGCGATCCACAGCCGCCAGGAGAACCAGGCCTTTCTCTTCTACCCCTAACCCCTCACCCCTTCTCACCCCCCAAACCTCTTCACCCCCTTCAACCCCTCCCTAACACTCCTTACCTCCTCCTCACCCTCCTCAAACCTCCTCACCCCCAAATCCCTCCTCACCACCTCCTCCCCCTTCCCACTCCTCGCCTCTTTAGTCTCTTCTGTTTCCTCATCATAGCTCTAGGATTGGTGGAATGGGTGTTTACGCAGGCAAACATGATGTACGTATGTGAGACATAGGGGGCGGGGTCTAACTGATGCTGTCATAATACACATGCGTACACACACAGACACAAAGCTGTGATTTCTTCAAGCTGATCAGAATAAAGTCGACAGGTTCTCAAACATTCCAGGATTATTTGATAAAAGGAAAACTGTGACTGAAAAGATGATAATTTAACTGACATGAATGAAAACGTTAGCGGAGCAAACTGGTTTACGTCCCCATCGATGGTTGAGAGCAGTACTTCCTGTGATTGTTGATGGCGCCCCCAGTGGTGTGATGACCGCAGGACAGTTAACGCAGCAGCAACTCACTGGTCAAAGGGTTTTCATTTTTCATAAGACAGTTACACACACACACACACACACACAGGTGTTTGTTTTTTTATTTTTACCCTGTTAGTCAGTCAAACATTCCAGCAAAGGTCAAACATATGGCTTTGTGCAAAGTGACGGCTTTCTTTTGATCAGTTTGTGTTTGAGTTTTTCTCCGACTCAGACTTGTGAATTTGTGTGTAAATGACATGAAAATGATATGAAACATATCAGAATCGTGTTTGGATCTGAGTGAGACTCACAAGAGAAAAAACACATACAGACACACAGACTGTTTTTAGATGAAAGTTCAGAGAATTTATCACAGACTAACTGAATTTAGGCTTCCATGGAGGTGGGGTCTGTCTTGTCAGTATTGTGAGAAAAATATAATTTATATTAACATTCACACATTTTCAAACTTTTGAATTGAGGGTTATCAGTAAATAACTCATGTCATAAGATATCTGAGCCGTGAGACCCTCGTGTGTGTGTGTGTGTGTGTGTGTGTGTGTGTGTGTGTGTGTGTGTGTGTGTGTGTGTGTGTGTGTGTGTGTGTGTGTGTGTGTGTGTGTGTGTGTGTGTGTGTGTCCATATTCATAAAAAAAAGCCCCCGAAATGATGTAAATATGCAAGTGTTTTGTTTTTGTGGATTCTTTACAGACCAGACATTTTCTCTGTGCAATGGAAACTTTGAAACCTACATTTATTTAAAAGAACAAAGACGGGACACTTGAGCCCTGGCGTTACCGTCTCTATCCCATTGCTCGTCTCCATGGAGATGAGCCCCGCTCTGTTCCGTTGCTGTGGTTTGTGACCATGTGGCCGTAGTCGTGGAGTCTGACTGTCACTTTGTTTCCTGTGGGGACTGCGGCCATCTGGTTTCATCAGGTTCAATCCCACAATCCTTTGCACCTCCTCCCATCTTTTGTACCACAGCATCACTTATTTATGTTTGACATCCCAGCGTTAACGTTTATGTCAGGAAAAAGGCACTGATCGAACGTCGATGATGATGGATGCATTAACTGAAGTCATTCTATTTGTTTTTTTGTTGTTTTTTTGCTTTGGTTTGGATGGTTTGTCCGTTTTCTTACCAAAACATTAGAGCAAGAACCCAGTAGTGGACTTGCATTGCCGTGGTAGTATTTATTTTGAATTAAATTAAAAGAAATACATTTCAGGGTCTCTGCAGTCGTGACTTTTTATTTAGTTGTTCAGCCTTTATTTTTCTGGCTCAGAAACAGAGATTGAAGGAACCTGAGAAGAACAGGAACTATGTTTGATTGCCTTTTAAATGCACCTGAAAGTTTCAAATCGTAATGATTCCTAAACCTTTTAATCTAAAAAAGTAGAATAAAGTTTAAACATTCTGTCCAAAATTCAGATGTCAAATGTTTCTTTAAATTAAAACATCCCAAATCAGTTTAAAATGTTTTTATTCTGGTTAAAGACTCCCAGCAGTTAAACACAACAAAATGGACCAATACAAATTAAATTAGAATACAAGCAGCTGTACAGCCACTTTTTAAAGAACTTTTTTTCCTGAAACAACCAATACAAAAATTGTGATAAGCTCAATCACACGTCCACTGCCTGCATTTGAGCTAAGCTAATTAGAAGAATGAATTTTAGTTGCAAATGTGAACAAACACCCTCAATGTAGCCTTGGTCCTGGTCAGAGAAGCTGGAGCAGGTAGGTGGACCCCTGCTGAGATCTCCCAGCATCCTCGGCTGCTGCAGCCTTCAGTCCGTGACGGTCGGGGGCCAGTCCACGTCCACAGACTAATTGAGACAAAAACATGTTCAGCTGCTGAACTCTGTCCCGGGTTCTGCTTTAGCTCCTCACCTCCACGTCCAACTCCAGGATGTCGGTGTCGGTCTTCAGCAGCTCACACATATTGGGTTGAGTCCGACCAAAGTCTCCATGGACAAACTCTTTAATGTAACTGTTGGTGGATGTTCAGGAAGTCACATTTATGCCACAAACAAACTTGTTAACTTCCTGTGAGCTTTTAGAGAAATTCTGACAGTGAGAAGCTGATTATTTCTGCAGACTTTAACCCAACTAAGCGATGACAGTAAAGAGGCTCCAGTTGAGAGGATACGTCCCTGCCTGCGTCTTCAGGCCCAAGTAGAAGTGGTGAGCGTCCACAAACCTGGTGCTCATGCTGTGGATGACCCTCTGACGCACCGCCAGGGCTCGCCGGTGCAGAACCCTGAGAGGCGTCTTCTGGTTCAGAGTCAGATCCTGAACAACAGGAGGACTTTAACCATGATGTAATCTGATTACAGGATGTGGCTCATCAGAATATAGGTATCATTAATGCAAATCTTTAGGGTGCTGAAATGTGACAGTAGCAGGTAGGGGTGTAGTAGGGTGTGTGTGTGTAGCTCGGACCTTGATGTCATCCATGAAGCTGAGGTCTTCTCTCTGAATGGCCTTGTGGGTCCAGACAAGCGCAGTGTATGACTTGGTTTTCTCCTCCTCTCCCTCCTTCATCCGGCTCGTGGCCTCCCTGCAGGTGGATCACACAGATCACATCTGATCTGACTCTGTGGCTCTGGCGGGTCAACCGTTAACATATCCAGACACTCACCTAGTCACAATCTGCAAGTCTCTCACCCGGATTTTGTCTGAAGATGCATTGATGGTCTGAAAGCAAGAGCAGACAGCATAAGAGAAAGGAGAGGACTGAGAGTTGTTCACAACGTGGACTCCTGGACCTCCTGAAGCTGCTTCATCTCTACTTTGCTGACTCTGGATCTGTGAGGATTCAGCAGCTCCATCGCAAACGGACGACCTGCCGATCAAAGCAGACCAGGAAAGTCAAACTTTAACCTCAGACAGAGTCAAGCTTTAGAAACTAATCTGACCATTTCCAAGGGTCCGGACGTCCACGTCCTCCCTGCCGGAGGAGGAGAAGTTAAAACCTAGAACAGAAGAGTTGGGCTCAGGTCCAGCTGAGACAAGTGCAGCCGCAGCAGCTTCCAGGACTCACCATCAGCTCTGAAGGTCACCAGGATGGGCGCAGCGATCAACTCCTCCACTGATGACTCCATCCTCCTCTGCCCGTCAATCACCCATGGCGTCTGGGGGAGGCTGCGGCAGAACTTGTTGTACCTGCCTAATATAGTAAGAACGTCAGCAAGCCAAACACACAAACACCTCGTGTCTGTATTGTAGCGATACCTGCAATGAAGAGAGAGACATGGAGACACTGGACGTCCTGTTGGACACAGTGTCTGGACGGCCGTGCCGGAGGTGACGGATAATGCCTGTAACACAATCATCTTCATCATCATCGCCATCAACACCTCCAAAAGGTTTGACAAAGAGAAACTGGTTCCTACTTTAAAAATGCAAAATCTGAAATCTTGTCCAGAGCTTTGACCACCGCCATCCGTGTGAACACCGACTGCACACACACACACACAAAGACCAGAACATGATGCTTTTGTTTCCTTTTTAATGTGAAAACTGAATCGAGTTCTGACAACTGCATTTTTTTTTCAAATTTATGAATATTTTTTAATTAAAAATCCATTTCCCTCATTTGAAAATTTCTTTTAACTCAGTTTGAAGTCAAATCATTTTCTTGATAATTTAATAATTTTTAGCAGATTAAAACTACATAACCATTTTTTCCCCTTGTTTTCTCAAATGCTTTGAGTTGGACTTTAAACACAGAATTTGAGCGTTTGGCTCAAAACTCTCACTGACGTCAAATCTCTGCCTGTAGTCTTAATCCAGATTATTTAATTCAGATTATTAATTTGCTCAGGTAAGAATGAAACTGCTCACCTGTTTGTTCTTGGTGGGTTTGAAACAGTTGGGACATGTGGACGCACTGCAGGACAGACAACAGAAAGCACATACACACACACAGGATCTTTATCACTTTGAAAAAAAACACTAATATCTAATAATCTCTTATCAAATATTGATTTCTTATTAAAGGTGATGATTAAACTTGACCGTTGTTGGCTGCAGACTCACAGAAAGTAACAGTCGCTGTCCGTCTCTGGGTGACTGAACTCCACACCCACCTCGAACAAACTCTGGAAAATAAAAATGAACTTAAAACTAGGTTGAATGTAATTTACAAACCAAAACAGCTTGGTATGTTTTCGCTCTTTACCTTGGTAACCACGGCAACTCCCCCCAGCTCCTTAGCAATCAGGCCTTGCATGACCCACTTGAATGCTTCCTTCACCTGGATGACGTCGTCCTCGCTGAGCGACATGCATTTCTCTCTGAAGGTAACAAGGGACATCAGAAAGTAGTGGTGGCTCATTCCTACTTTTCAAAATAAAACATTTACCTGACTTCCTTTTTCACATGAAGCCAACAGGAGTGCTGCAGGGTCCAAGAACAAAGTTAGAGTAACTGCAGAGCACTTTTTGAAAGTTCAAAGTTAAAAAAACAGAAAAAACTACATTAAACCATCAATTAATTATTCAATCAATCTAAAATCCAAAGATTCATCCAGATAGAAGCTGCTTCATATGTGATTACACCACAGACACATTGGAGTAGCTTAATATTTTGCTGGATCTGCAGAGATCTGGATATGAAGGACCAGAAGCAGGACAGTGAAGGTGAAAACATCGCAAACTGACTTCTCGAACACACAGCTGAGGAGGCAGAGACACGGACAACACCAGGCTGTCAAATTCATACTGTTCCGCCTTCACCGCTGCTGCTATCTGTGGACAGGGAGGGAAAAAAAAAAATCAGCGCCCTTTTCAACTGGGAGGAACAATGTGTTTGACCACGTCTTCACACACCTTTATAGCCCGAGTGACATCACAGAATTCCTGCAGGACACCCAGACACGCCACACACACGTGTGACTCTTCATCCTCCTGCATCTCCACAGTCACAGTGCCATCCTTTGAAGCATCACCACTTGCACAATGCTCTAATTTGGCTCGTTTACTTGGTGGGTCTCCCCGCGTCTCTGAGCCTGATGCATCATGGGATTTGGTTTCCTCTGTGGAGTCTGGTGAATCTTGGACTATTTCGTTATTGTTAATGAAAGCTTGAAGTTCCTTGAGCGTCTCCTGTGGGGGGGAAGCAGAGTGGATACAAGTCTGGGATCTTTGTGAGGTGGCTGCTGTGTGAGGTTGAGGAGGTTCACCTGCTCAGGTTGTCTGAATGCAGCCTGAACACTTGTGCAGCAGAACCTGAGCACGCAGCGGGAGCAGCAGCCGGCTGCCAGCAGCTTCTGGACCACCGGTTTGTCTTTCTCCTTCAGAGGCAGCATGGCCCCAACCTGCGGGAGAACAGTTTCTCTGCACCTTAGAAATGCGTCTTTGAACCGATAAGTCTTGGAAGAATCAGCACCAGAAATAAAATGAATTACACGACGTCAAAATGTCCCACGTGTTTGTACAACTAATGTATTTCTCACATGTAAATCTAATGTGCTTTCAAATTATGCATTCAAAGGGGAAGTCAAACAGTTTCTTACATAGCGTTACTACTATGATCATCAAATATGTAAGAAGTAATCTCGAACTCACATACCCGTGATGTTGAAATCAAAAATTACTTGTAGACTGTGTTCTGCTAAGCTAAGTTAGCTAACAGTGAGGATTTTTTTTTTAACAAATCGTCTGGCCGAGCTGATGACAGTAAGGCTGCTGAAGAAACACCTGGTGATTATTCAAGAGAAGGATCATTTTAAATCCAACAGTTCTGCCGAACATGCTCAATGTAATTAAACTACTTGCTACTGCGATGAGAAAGACAAGACCAATCAACCGCGATTATATATTCTTAAATTAATGCCAAACATTCGTGTTAAGCACCGAGTAAAGATGACTACAAATTTCCCTTTGTAAATTAACTAATTAAACCTACACGCTTTACAAAAGTTATCCAACGAACCGACAAACAAGAAATAAAACAAACCTTAGTAGACGCCGCAAGATCGGAAATCGATACTTACTGTCTGAAACGTCATCACCGTGCGCCGCGCATTTTGACAGCCGGGTCCTTCGTCTTGCTGGCTCTGGAAGGTTCTGAGCAGCGCTTGGTGGCAATATCCTCATCTGAGTCCATCCGAACAAAAAGTGAACTGTTTCATCCTCGGACCACATCGGTCCTTTTTTGAAGACACTTATTAACGTTTTCCATCGATTCGATAGTCAAAATGCCTGAAGCTAAAGCGACTTCGAGCGCCTCAAACACGGGTAAAAACAAAGGAGGGGCGTATCAGGACCGCGACAAACCGGCCCAGATTCGGTACAGTAATATCTCAGCTGCCAAAGGTAGGATAATCATTTTGAACGCTCCACGAAAAACCTATTTTTAGAAACCCAGCTTTGGGCTCATTTCTGGATTGGGGCTGGCCCCATCGTTCGAGGTACCGTTATTCATTGTCATATCCGTATTAGCTTCGACCTGATCCATAATTGAATTCAGCACCGGGTTGGTGTACAATAATGCTCAGTTAATCAATTGATCTTAAATCTCCATTAAATTGGTATTGGTCCCGATCGACGGAAAATGACAGTGACTGCAGAGTTGTGATGAACCAAATGTGAAAGTCGTTGTTTTGAGCTTTTCAACAGTTTAGAGATTTATGTCATAGTTTTATGATGAGTTGATCAAACTGACAATTCCTTCTGGTTTGGCAGCTGTTGCAGATGCGGTCCGTACCAGCCTTGGACCCAAAGGGATGGACAAGATGGTTAGTAGGCTGGCTTCATGGTGCTCAGCGACATTCTGCAGTCTTCCTAATGTGGCAGGTTTCTTTTTTTTTTCTTTTTTTTAGATCCAGGATGAGAAAGGTGACGTAACCATCACTAATGATGGTGCCACCATTCTTAAACAGATGCAGGTGCTCCACCCTTCAGCCAAAATGGTGCGTTCCACTGGAGATTTTCTAGAATTACATTTGTTGTTTCAGGATTGGCTGATGTTTAATTTCTCTCACATTTGTGCCGTCAGCTTGTTGAGCTGTCCAAAGCCCAGGACATTGAAGCTGGAGATGGAACAACCTCTGTGGTGGTGATTGCTGGAGCACTGCTGGATTCTTGCAACAGACTGCTACAGAGAGGTACAGACCAAAGTTTTATGAATGCAGTATTTTGTGCAGCTACAGTTCAGTAAGCTCAATAAATGCACAAATTGAAAGTTCTTTGACTGCTGTGCCGAGCAGGCATCCACCCGACCATCATCTCCGAGTCCTTTCAGAAGGCAGTGGATAAAGGCGTGGAGGTGCTGACGGCCATGAGCCAACCAGTACAGCTGGGTGACCGTGAAACGCTGCTCAACAGCGCCACCACGTCTCTGTGCTC
Organism: Takifugu rubripes; assembly: GCF_901000725.2. Classification (NCBI taxonomy): domain Eukaryota; kingdom Metazoa; phylum Chordata; class Actinopteri; order Tetraodontiformes; family Tetraodontidae; genus Takifugu; species Takifugu rubripes. Next base: position 9,089,275 of record NC_042301.1, read on the forward strand.
CAAAGTGGTGTCGCAGTATTCCAGTCTGCTGGCACCAATGAGTGTGGATGCGGTCATGCGGGTTATTGACCCGGCCACCGCCACCAGCGTCGACCTCCACGACATTAAAATCATCAAGAAGCTTGGGTGAGTAAAGTCAAATTGCTGCTTCGCGTTTTTTATGTTTCGCAGACTTGTCTGACCGTGTTTTCAGAGGGACCATTGATGACTGTGAGCTGGTGGAGGGTCTGGTTCTGACCCAGAGGGTGGCCAACAGTAGTGTGAGTCGTGTGGAGAAAGCCAAGATAGGCCTTATCCAGTTCTGCTTGTCTCCACCCAAAACTGATGTGAGTCAGAACGTTGTTGGCTGATGTCTGCAGAGTTCACTGCAGTCATGCTTTTCTACCTTGTTTTGCTGGACTGGCTTCTCCTGAGATTCTGTGTGTGTCCGGCGTGTAGATGGACAACCAGATCGTGGTGTCAGACTATACTCAGATGGATCGTGTGCTGCGTGAGGAGCGTGCGTACATCCTCAACATGGTGAAACAGATCAAAAAGGCTGGCTGTAATGTTCTGTTCATCCAAAAGTCCATCCTCAGGTACACAATCATTTAAAGGAACACACACTCTGACCTGAGCGTCAACACTGAACCTTCTTCTCTACTGCAGAGATGCACTGAGTGACCTCGCCTTGCATTTTCTCAATAAAATGAAGATCATGGTGGTGAAGGACATCGAGAGAGAGGACATTGAGTTCATCTGCAAGGTGACAGTCGCAGTATTCAGTATTAGACCCATATTAGGATGTTTAGTTGTTAAACACTACACTGTCCACTCCCAGGCAGATTACTTGCTGAGCCTATACATGCGACTGATCACATTTGTTAATTGGTGATATGAAGTTGTTAATGTTTCCTTGGGTAAACTCTTTCAGCTTTTGCACAATAAGTAAAAGCAAAGTCTTCTCTCCAGACTATTGGCACCAAACCCATCGCCCATATCGACCACTTCACCCCAGAGATGTTGGGCACAGCGGAGCTAGCAGAGGAGGTCAGCCTGGATGGTTCTGGAAAGTTGGTGAAGGTATGCATCAGGATGTCAGCAAGAACCAACGAAAGATCATGAGGTAGCTTCCTCTAACTTCTTCTCCACTCCGTGCAGATCACAGGCTGCGCCAGTCCCGGGAAGACGGTGAGCATCGTGGTGCGAGGCTCCAACAAGTTGGTGATTGAGGAGGCGGAGCGTTCCATCCACGATGCCCTCTGTGTCATTCGCTGCCTTGTCAAAAAGAGGTCAGTTACCTCAACAGAAACAGGCTTTCACACGATACACTCTTGGTGGTTTTGGACCTCTGACAAAGGCGCTCCTGCACTGACTCGTCCTGCAGGAGCGTAACAAACAGAGGAAGAGTCACGTCTGAATGCTCGCCACTCATTCAGTCCCTGCTGTCTGGGCTGCCTGGTCGGCGAGCACTCCCACACACACACACTATACACACAATGAATCAACAAATCGATGCCTTTTAATTCAGCAGCCTCACCCTCTGGTCATCTGCATTTGTACTTATTGAGCTTTTCTTCTGTTTTTCTCTGGCTGATGTTTCACCCATCAGGGCTCTGATTGCTGGCGGTGGCGCTCCAGAAATTGAGCTTGCTGTGCGTCTGGCTGAGTACTCACGCACACTGGGTGGTATGGAGGCCTACTGCGTACGGGCATACAGCGACGCACTTGAAGTAATCCCTTCAACTCTGGCTGAAAACGCAGGCCTGAACCCCATTTCCACCGTGACTGAGCTCCGCAACAGGCATGCTCAAGGAGACAAGATGGCCGGCATTAACGTGCGCAAGGTGAGTGCTGCTTCTCTCCAGGGATGCATCCACAACAGCACGGTTGTGTCAGCCTGATCTAATTCTTTATTTTTTAATGTGTAATAGGGAGGAATCTCCAACATCATGGAGGAGCTGGTGGTTCAACCTTTGTTGGTTTCCATCAGTGCGCTGACCTTGGCCACAGAGACGGTTCGCAGCATCCTCAAGATTGATGATGTGGTAAGATGATGGTTCATTTATCCACGTTAAAACACAACTTTTGAGCTTTGACTGAGAACTGTTCGGCGTAGAGATGGAACTTTAAACCTGTGTTCTTCAATAAATTCAACAAATTTATTATTTTTCTCTTTTTTGGCAGGTAAACGCTCGATAAGATTTGTGTGCTGTTACTAAGCCTGCTCAAGCCATGAAGGATCGAGGCCTCTGCCAACTTCATACAATTTCCACTGTGGATGTTCGGTTGCATAAGTTAATAAAAGGCTTGTTTTTGTTGATTCTAGCTGTTGATTGTGATTTATTTTAGACAAGTGTATGGGAAAAATACACATTGTCTCTGCTAAGGAAGAGGTTAGATTTTGGTGATGTTCCAGATTGCCATCTGGTTTCAGTGGCAAACAGAAATAATATCCCCAACAATATATATGATCTGAGACCTGCATTTTCCTAGTCTGAATCTGTGGTACATTATTGTAGGATTGATGCTGAAAATAGGAAACCTTGACATAATAAAATGATTTCTAGCAGTTGGATGCAATAAAGCGTTTCATTACAGATTTCATTCAGTAATTTCATTCAAAAGGGTCCTAACCTCTGTATGTGCTGCTACCTACAGTCTGAAATATGTCAGGATGCAAACAACAAAGGTCAGGATGCAAACAATCATACTTTTATTTTCCACCGGGACGTCTATTTCCGGTCTGGCGTCACTTCCGTTGTGAAGTATCCCATCTCTGTTGCTAAGGAGGTTGGGACTTGAGCCGTTCACTTTGACAGAATAAATAAATAAATCGCTTTTTGGTAGCTTCAGGAAACTGGAGCCGATACTTCGGGATCATGGCGAACGCGCACCGCACGAACGCTCTGGTCACTTCGTGTCTGAAAACGCCGGTGGACCCTCAGACCAAAGCCCCGCTGGCTTCATACGAACGGGACGCTTTACTGCGGATTGACAACCGGGACTTCGAGGAGGTAAAACCTTTCAAATGGAGAAAGACTGTATAAACGACTGAAACTAGCGATGATCGAATAGTTCTCTTTTTTTTTTTTAAACAAAAATACAATATCAGATGACGTCAGAAAATAGTATTAAATATATTATAATCTGAAGTGATGTATAAAGTTTTAGCTGTTATAATATCCACAGTGAAGGAATCCTAAACCTTCCATTTTTTCACAAGAATGTGCTGGTAAATTTATTTCTTGGGTACAAACTGGATCAGACGGTTCGGGAACAGTGTGAAAGTTTAGTGAGACGGTACATAAATGGAGAGGCTGATTTCTGAGGTGTGTTCTCTACTCTCATACAGTTTCAAAATCAAATGCAGATTCTGATCCTCCCCAGTTGACAGTTCCAGGTCAATCTGTGTCCTGAAGGGATTTGAGCTGCACAATTTGATGTCCTGCCTGTGTTTGGTCCTGTCGCCACCAGATTAGCAGCAGATGCTTCATAATCCAAGATGTCTCCTCTCCTGTGCACAATTCACTATTCCACTTCTCTCACACTCAGATAATGGTGTGTGTGAGGGTGTGTGTGTGTGTCCACTGCCCACCATATGGCCCATGCTGCTTCAGGTTAATAGGTTTAATCTTGCAAGAGTCTAACAGCAATAAGCAGGGCACTGTTGCAGGACAGGAGGAAACATGAAAGACTGAAAGACTGAATTATTGAGAGCAGTTAAAAATAAAATAGCTGAATTCTAATGTGAACTTAAGCAATAAGGATAGAATTGATGGGCACAGACACTGAGATGCATTTACGTTTGGGCTTATTCAGCTTCAGTATGAAGACTCAGGCTCTGAGTTCTGTGATGAAGATGCCCTGAGGAAGGGCAGCTTGTCCACTGTGGCTGTTCTGAAAGCCCATCGGCCGGACCTGAGTGAAATCTTCTTCTCCAACGAGGAATACTACAGGAAGCTGGAGGAGCTAAAGAAAGCTCACCTGCAGACCATGGCTGACCTGGAGAGCATGTACCAGGAGAAGCTCCTCCTCAATTCCACCGAAGCCGCAGAAGTGCTGGAGACAGGACCCAGGTGGGGGACATTAGTTTGTGTCTATGGTTACCTCTAAAGTATGTTTGATATAGAAAAGACTCACCAGTGAAATGTATTAGTATATTTGTGTTAGTGATGTAATTCTATGTTTAGGAACTTAATCAGGTTAACAGTGATCTTGTTGTCAGGCTGCTCAGCTCAGACAGCAAACCAGTGGCTTCACATGGTTTGAGGAAGTCCCTCTCTGCTGTGGACCTCAGGAGAAGCTCTGCTCAGTCTGACTCTTCAGGCAGACGTGAACCTGCTTGTAATGATGTGGAGAAAGGTCTACTTTTCTCTCCTAAAGAGCACATTAAGAACATGTGGCGGGACTTTCAGATTCCCGCTCATACTAGGCAGTTGTCATCCTCTCTACGGAGCCTTCCTGTGGTCCCTAAGAGACAACAGACCAAGCAGGAGCATGATTGTGGAGAAGCAGAACCCTTCAAGCACAAGACGACTGTTCCCAAACCCTTTCAGATGACACTGCGTGAGAGTGAGAGGAGGAGGCGTGGCATCAAGACTCGTGCGGAGGTTGAGATAGAGAACAGAGAGCTCAGGCGACAGCTGGAAGAGCTGACAGAGTGCCAAAAGAAGTTCCGTGCCAGCCCTGTCCCAGCACATGTTTATCTGCCGCAGTACGCAGAGCTGCAGGAACAGCAGAGAAGGATGAGACTGCAGGAGACGCACAACCTCAGAACAGTCCCCAAGCCCTTCAGCTTCCTGGAAAGGGAACGACTGAAGAAGGAGCAAAAAGAGCAGGTCTGCCCACCAACTGACCATGAAAAGTTCAGGCCCTTCAAGGCCAAGCCGGTGCCTAAGTCAGTGTACGCTGCAGGATCAGAGGAGCACATCAAGGAAGAGCTGCTGTATCGCTCTATCAAGATCCACATGAGGGCTGAAGAGTTGCTCCACAGTGCTGCGACGCCTCCCAGCATGATCGCACAACGCCTGAGTGAGCGCAAGCGGACCAAAGAGGCCTCCACAACAGCCAGAGATGAGGGCTTTCCTCACAGGCCTCGGATCAACAGAGAGGTGCCTGACTTTGAGGCGCGCTATAGATGCTTCCAGGAACATCTGAAGAAGCACAAAGAGTTAAAACACACCACAATCTGCGAGCCGTTTGAGCTGAGGACATCCCAGATCTCATCACGCCGTGAACGTGTCCTGACTGACATGGGGCGAGAGCAGAGCAGCCCTCGGGAGCAGCGCTGGCCATTCATCAGTCCTGGGCTACCCCGGACTCCAACCTCCAGCCTCTGTTCATCGCTGTCAGGCAGTTTAGAGCTGCTGCCCACCAAAGTCACTAGTGCTACCAAGAAGCGGCATGAAGCTGTGAGGTACAGTAATATGCATGGTTTCCATGGAAACCAACGCAGACCAGTCCTGTTTAGAATCCCAGTCCTCAGCTGTTCCTCTTTGTGCTGAGATCCTGAATGCTCTGACCTCACATGGTGAAGCCATGACCCCTAGCTCCTTCCTCTTCTTCAAGGTCATATGATACAACGGAGGGAATAAATGTAAATGTAATGTAAATTAAACTTAACGTTTTTAGCTCAGTTTGTGTTTCTAAAATAACCGTCAGATAAAGGTCTCATTTTTGAAGAAAGGGCAGACAATTGTACATTAATCTTCTCTGGTTAACATTTGTCCAACATATCAGACAAATTTCCAATGAAACTTTCCCCTGAGAAAGGAGGTAAGGCTCGAAAGGCAATAATGGAGTTTGTTTCTATACAGTTCTGAATGTAATAATACAACTAATAATATTATGGAGTCATGACTGAATAACAATATAATATCATATCACAGGTGATGAATCCCACCCGTAGTTGCACCCATGTCCTCGTCCATCTGGTCCCACCTGCTTCATATCCTGCCTTGTCCTCCACTCCCCGCCTTTGTGACCAGACTGTTTTCCTAAGTAGAAAGGTGCTGGAACAGAGGAGGAAGGTTGAGGAGGAGGAGGAGCGCTGGAGAGAAAAGCAGAGGCAGCGAGAGAGGAAGCTGCAGAGGGTGGTGTCACAACGGGCCCACGCCAATGACCCTCATCTGGCTCTGTCGCAGACCCACCAGCGCAAACTCAAAGAGTTCAGGTAGAAACTGAGCAACAGCGTTGTTGTTGACTGACTGGAACTGACTGGGATTCTGTGCAGGAGGCAGGAGCTGCAGCGCAGGAGGGAGTACCAGCAGGAGATCAAGGAGATGCAAAAAAGGGTGATGGGGAGACCACTGCTGCTGGAGCAGGTCGCCCAGGTAACTTCAGAACATGCAATGATATCTAAATAAAAGGTGTAAAGGAACATAAACCCTCGTCATTTTGGAAAAAATATGTCACTCATAGTAGCCACTAGATCACAGCCCTAATGACCACATATTTGTTTATGCTAATGTTCTGAATGTGCTCCAATAACAGAAGAGCGCCAAACAGGCTGCCGACAGGCGCTACACGGACACACTGCAGGGATGTGACCTGACTGAGGAGTTTGTCCTCAGCAAAGCAGCCACATCAGGAGCTGCACACAGAGAGCTTCTGCCTGATGATGGCAAACAAAGGTACAAGCAAACACCACACGCCTCATATATAGGACCAAAATATGCTGAATATTTTCCTGTGGAGACCACATACTGCTCAAAATCCTGACTGCTCATCCGCTAAGAGTCTAAAGAAATATATCACCCAGATTCTGGCCGCTCATTTCACCTTAAAGAACTATTGTCCAAAAAACTTCTGTGTGACTCCAATCATCACTGACATTCCCTTGTGTTAGTGACCAAGACGAGCCTGAACTGGGATATGAACCTGTCCAGTACAGGAGAGTCTTCCTAAATGATGAAGATGTGGAGGTAAACCCCAGTGAAGACGTTGGAGGAGGTGCAGAGTCTTCACAGAAGCAGCATGATGAAGGCGAAGATGATGCTGGCGATAACGCACACTGCTCTGATGACAACTACAGCTACTCCGATGTTAATGAGAGCTATTCTAGTGACACTGATCACGACATGGAAACAACATACCAGGAAGATGCATGATGTCATCAAAGGTCATAGACACAACCTGCAAAACTCTGAGGGAGCTTTAATGGATTTTACTGAAAATAGTTGTAGTCACGTGATCAGACTGAATGATCATTTTATGTATTTTTTATATAAAGTACTGTATTTCTTCATTTGGGGATTTCTAAATTCATTGGTAGTTTAAAATATTCTTTTTAAAAATTAAACTAACAGATTAAAAATCCTCCACCACAGCAAATGTGTGTTTGTTTGTTTTTGGGGTTTTTGGCATGTATAATATCCAGATCAAATGTTTTTTGGATACATGTGTTTGGTGAACGTAATATTGCTTCACGGACATGTTGTGGTCTTTGAAAATATAAACCAATTGTTTAATTCAGCAATTTTACCCATTCTAGGAAAATCTGCATGTCAATAACACCGATAACCTTATTCTCACCACAAAACTTTTCAATCAAACAAATTTACTTATTCTCTACCTGTCCTCCCCCTTCTCCCTCTCTACCCAGCCGGCCATCAGCAGGAGGGTCCCCCTACATGAGCCAAGTCCTGCTCAAGGTTTCTTCCTGTTAAAGGGGAGTTTTACCCTGCAAACAATTCTGATTGTAACAGACGGTATATAAATAAAGATTGATTGATTGAATCACATTTGAAAGTGCGCGACTTTTATACGCTCGTTCACGTTAACGTTATTAAAGTAGCCAGGCTGATGGCCCCTCCCCTTCATTGACTCTTAGCAACGTCACCACCCGCGCAGCCAATCAGAGGTCAAATGGGCGGGTGCATAGTCCAAATTTTACGCGGCGCGCGGCGGGCCGAAACGCCAAGAGTGAATATCCCGGTCTCAACCGGTTTGAACCGGTCTGTGGATGGAAGTATGAGCTAAGAGGAAGAGCACACTTGCACGCATTAAACATACTTGCCTTCCACCTGTGTGTGCGAATAAAAACGAGTCTTTCACGTCGTGATTATGACCCGGAATATCGCTCTAAATTTGACTCCGTGAAACTGTGTGATTAGCTTAGCTTACATTAGCTACCAGGCTTTACTCACATTGACTTTTCCTTTAGCACGCTAAGTTAGTGTTAGCCTATGATATTTGGCTGTTTATATGTAAAATATTAGCCAAAATATCATCCTTCAGTGGTTGGAGACTATCAATAGGTTGTGGTACAATACGGAAGGCCTTTATTACATTCCGATAAGTATCTTTTGAAACTACATTAGCGATATTTCTATCCTCGGTTCAGCTACTCTTAGCATCTAGCTTCCGAAGGTTAGGAGTCGGGTAAACGTGTGCCATGAGATAACATTTCGTTGTTGCTGTCAATACGCAAACATTAAAATTCACGTCGTCACCCGGAATATTTAGCGACTCGCACCCAGTAGGCTGAACATCGGGTAAGTGTTTTCCATTCCATGCTCAGTATCAATTCATTCTTCATGGGCTAACGTTAGCGTCCTACACTGGTTAACGCGGTGTATTTTGTTTGAGTGGGAGGAAGTTAATCAGACAGACACAGTAACTAAAAATGACGGTGCGTTTTTTATCTGAGACTGTTTCCTGCACCTCTGTTGCCTACATGCTGTAGTTGCTCTTGTATCTGGTTCTTCTGTCGGCTTGTGGTGAATTCAGTTAAGTGCATCACTTCGACGGGTGGGGGCGCTCTTCTTTATTGACCCTGTCGTTGCACTGGGCGGACCACGAGGGCTCCAGGCTTTCACCTCTTTGACTGAACTCTAGACCTCAAGACAAAACCACTAACATGTCAGAAGTGCCTCAATTAATGTCTTACTCATCTTTAACCCACAGCTGCAAACATTCCTATTTTCCTGTCACAGGATTAATAATGTCAGTGGTTTTTGTGACCTTTAGAACAGCACCACCTTGAATCTGTTGTTAAAAGTTGTTTTTGCTGCTATGAAGTTTGAAGTAATCTATCCTCCTTCAGGAGGCTTGTGCCAGCAGCAATGACCATGTTGGCAGATCATCCAGCAAGACAACTTTTGGACTTCAGTCAGAAATTGGACATCAACCTGTTAGACAATGTTGTGAACTCCATGTACCATGATATTGGGTCCCAGGTGAGGGTCACTTTTTTCCCCATTACAGGTCTTTTTCCCCATTACAGGACAAATGGCTCTATTATTACACAGAAAACTTCTCTCTTTTTTCAGAAGTTAATTTCTGACTGAGCTTGATTATTGTGGGGGGGGGGGGGGGGTCAGGCAAAATATACCTGAGGATATTCTTTCAAACTTTTCTGTTCTTTTTTAGCAAAGAGTTGCTCAAGAAGTCCTCACAAACCTCAAGGACCACCCAGATGCCTGGACAAGGGTTGACACCATTCTGGAGTTCTCTCAGAACATGAAAACGAAAGTATGTATCTTGCAGAAAACGCGCACCGGATGCTTGTCTACTTCATGGCAGGGTCATATTGTGACTTATCAGAGAATCTCACAGCATTGTTTGTTGTAATGGACCATATTTAAATGTCTGATAACTGACATTTTCTGGGGAGCCTTGAAAGTGTAAATATGTTTATGTAAATAAAGTATGTTTAAGGGTTACAGCTTGTTTGTTGCTGAACATGTCTGTTTTTTAAAGTCTTTGTCTCTCTCTCTCTCAGTATTATGCACTGCAGATTCTAGAGACCGTCATCAAGACACGCTGGAAGATTCTCCCCAGAAATCAGTGTGAAGGTCAGTCAAATATTAACCCCAAAATGATGCTTCAGTTTATAAAATGATTCATTTTTTAAACTATTTCTCTTCCGTAGGTATTAAAAAATATGTTGTTGGGTTGATCATCAAAACTTCGTCTGATCCTGCAAACATGGAGGTAATGTCTCTGAAGTGATCGCGCCATTCTGTAAAGATTGTCATCATGCTGACAGCGCTCTTCTAACTTGTCTCCACAGAAGGAGGGCGTTTATATTTCCAAACTCAACATGATCCTCGTACAGGTAAGAAAAATAGCATTTTGGTTACTGGCCTGATGATGTGAGGAGGGTGATGACATTACTCTGCTCTCAGATCCTGAAGCAGGAATGGCCCAAACACTGGCCCACCTTCATCAGTGACATTGTGGGTGCAAGTCGGACAAGTGAAAGCCTCTGTCAGAACAACATGATTATCCTTAAACTGCTCAGTGAGGAAGTTTTTGACTTCTCCAGCGGCCAGATGACCCAGGTGAAGGCCAAACACCTCAAAGACAGGCGAGTAGAAGACCACGACGGTTCAGCTATAGCACATTATTTGTTTTGTCTTTTGGTGCTGCAGAAAAAAAAGATCTTCATATGAAGCTTTAAAATATTTAAATTGTTCCTATAATGTTAAAGATAATTGAAGTTCACCTGACTGTTTTTCCTGATGTGACTGAGGTTTAAACAGTTGCTTATTTAAAGTTGGGATTTGTCTTACATTGTTGTCACTGCAGCTCCAGAGGGCCATCTAGTGGCCGTGTGACGATAGCAGTTCTTTCATCTCTTTACGTACCTGTGTGCATAAAGTTAAATAATTAATGTAATGCTGGTGTCTCCTGTCTTTTCAGCATGTGCAATGAGTTCTCCCAAATCTTCCAGTTGTGCCAGTTTGTGATGGTGAGAAGAGCCCCATCATTTCTGCTCAGAGGTGTCAACCTGGTCTCATTGTATTCTTTATTTACACCTGTGTAGGAAAACTCCCAGAATGCCCCACTGGTCCATGCCACGTTGGAGACCCTCCTCCGCTTCTTGAACTGGATTCCTTTAGGTTATATTTTTGAGACCAAGCTCATTAGCACTCTGGTCTACAAGGTAAAACAACTGATTTTGATGATTAAATTTGTAATGTGGAACTTGATAGTGTCAGAAACACAATTTATGTTAATATATACAGAAAAATTCTGTTCAAAATCTGTCCTTTTTATGACAGTATATTAAAAATAAAAACTAAGAATAGATAAATACGTACTATATGTTTAATATTCTTATTTAGACCCTGTAACTGGGCTTGTGTTGGGAGTTTGTAGAAAGCTGTTTATTGAATCTGCTGGTGGCATCAATTTAAGTCTGTTGATACAGGTCTTACCTCTAATCAGATGCAGAAGTAGATGGTAAATGTTTTTAGGTTAGGTTTATCTTCTCACATTGACTGTTGAGTAGCTGACAGCCAGAGAAGCGTTGGCTGATTCTTCATCCACTTTGTCGCTTTGATCTTCATTGTTTCAGTTCTTGAACGTGCCGATGTTTCGCAACGTCACACTCAAATGTCTGACAGAGATTGCTGGTGTCAGCGTTAACCAGTATGAGGAGCAGTTTGTAAACTTATTTACCCTCACGATGTGCCAGCTCAAGCAGGTACACACAGACCCACTGAATCACATTCAGTTATACTTCTGCGAACCCACTGATCAGATTAGTCTGTCCACATAAAGGCTGAATCTGTGCTTTCCTTCTGCACAGATGTTGCCTCTGAACACTAATATTAGGTTGGCCTATTCCAATGGGAAGGACGATGAGCAAAATTTTATCCAGAACCTCAGCCTGTTCCTCTGCACCTTCCTTAAAGAGCATGGCCAGCTCATCGAGAAGAGACCCAACCTGCGAGAGGCGCTGATGGAGGTGAGACACCCCCACATTAGTTGATCAGGAACGAGCTTCAACTCCCTGCCCCAAATTTCTTATTTATCATGTTACTGTGTGTTGATGGCACAACTTCTCATGAGTCAGTGTGGCTACATGTCAAGTCATTTATATTTCGCCAATGCTTAAAATATATTTTTGACTACTGGTGAATGTGTAGCTATACTGCTGAGCCATTTTATGCTGTTGGTTGTGTTCAGTGTTTGACGTTGCAGGATGTAAATGGCCATACACGTGTTTCACTCCCCCCAGGCACTGCACTACATGCTACTGGTGTCAGAAGTGGAGGAGACAGAGATCTTTAAGATCTGTCTGGAGTACTGGAACCACCTGGCAGCAGAACTTTACAGGGAGAGCCCTTTCTCCACCTCCAGCACCCCACTGCTGTCTGACGTACCACCTCGCAGACACCTTTACCTGCCTGTGCTCTCCCAGGTCACGATACACACACACACACACACACCTGCATTTTTCCTGTTGCATTATGGTGCTAAATCTACACAACAGGATGTACACAATTCTGCTGTAGAATCAGAAGGTTCTTATTTTCATGTTTGTCCCCTTTTCTCAGGTGCGTCTCCTTATGGTCAGCCGTATGGCTAAACCTGAGGAGGTGCTGGTGGTGGAGAATGATCAGGGTGAGGTGGTCAGAGAGTTCATGAAGGACACCGATGCCATCAACCTTTACAAGAATATGAGGGAAACTCTTGGTGAGTCAAAGTGTCTATACAGAAATGCACGTTTTCAGTCTTCAGTTTGTCATTTTGTCTGATTTAGGTTGTGTGTTGATTTGATCTTATTTATTATTCATGGCATTAGTGTTAGTCCATGTTAAATGGATCCCTTGATGTGTTTCTGTAGTCTATCTGACCCATCTGGACTATGCTGACACTGAGCGTATCATGACTGAGAAGCTCCACAACCAGGTGAACGGCACTGAGTGGTCCTGGAGGAATCTAAACATGCTGTGCTGGGCCATTGGCTCCATCAGCGGGGCAATGCACGAAGAAGACGAGAAGAGGTTCCTCGTCACCGTCATCAAGGTTTGACACGGATATTATTCCTACTGACTGAAACGTTCATCCATGATACTAATAAATATTCACTAAGCTTTGTGATTTTTCACAGGTGTGGAATACTGTTCAGTCCATTTTTATGAAAGTGTAATAAATGATTAACCACTGTGGCATCTGAACAAGATGGTACTGCTAATTTTAACTGTGTGTGTGTCTGTGTAGGACCTGCTAGGCCTGTGCGAGCAGAAAAGAGGGAAGGACAACAAGGCCATTATAGCGTCCAACATCATGTACATTGTGGGCCAGTATCCTCGCTTCCTCAGAGCACACTGGAAATTTCTGAAGACTGTTGTAAACAAGCTGTTTGAGTTCATGCACGGTGAGAAATGAAATGAGATCAGATCAAATGATTCTTTGTACTGAATCAGAATATTCTCTCACCAACATATCAGAGCTTTATTCATTGTGATTCATTGGCAAACGCTTCTTTCATTCTTCCGTGTCCACACAGAGACGCACGATGGCGTGCAGGACATGGCATGTGACACCTTCATCAAGATTGCTCAAAAGTGTAGACGTCACTTTGTCCAGGTTCAGGTGGGTGAGGTGATGCCCTTCATTGACGAGATCCTCAACAACATCAACACCATCATCTGTGACCTCCAGCCTCAGCAGGTCAGTCTTGTTTCTGACTCTGATTTTGGCTGGTATGAGCTGTGAGCAGGAACATTGTCTACGCAGGTCCACACTTTCTACGAAGCTGTTGGTTACATGATTGGAGCTCAGACAGACCAGGCAGTTCAGGAGGTTCTCATAGAGAAGTACATGCTGTTGCCCAACCAGGTGTGGGACAGCATCATCCAGCAGGCCACCAAGGTAAGAGCTGACTGGTCAGCTGTTTATTGCTGCCTGCTTTTATTCTCATATGCAAAATTGCATTCTTTCTACTGCAGAATGTGGACATCTTGAAGGATGCAGAGACAGTGCGTCAGCTGGGCAGCATTCTGAAGACAAATGTTCGAGCCTGCAAAGCTGTCGGTCATCCGTTTGTTGTCCAGCTGGGCCGGATTTACCTGGACATGCTTAATGTCTACAAGTGCCTGAGTGAAAACATCTCCTCTGCTGTTCAGACCAACGGTAGGTGACCAACTTCCCTTGTAAAGGGCGTCAAATGAAAGATGAAATTATTTGTTACGGAACACCTGATTATACACCTGAATAGAAGTTGTTTCCTTAGCTTCACATCATGTAGAGCGGGAGCGGGTGACTATAATAACCACCTTTGTCACAGGTGAGATGGTGACCAAACAGCCTTTGATCAGGAGTATGAGGACAGTCAAGAGAGAAACGCTGAAGCTGATCTCTGGCTGGGTCAGTCGATCCAACGACCCTCAGATGGTGAGTCTGTGTTCATCTTTAAAATCTTCCTCAGCTGCATTATCTTCATTAATCTGTCGACACGCCCATTTCTCTGTCCTCAGGTTGCAGACAACTTTGTGCCTCCCCTGCTGGAGGCTGTGCTCATCGACTACCAGGGAAACGTCCCAGCTGCACGAGAGCCTGAGGTCCTCAGCACCATGGCAACCATCGTAAACAAACTTGGGATCCACATCACAGGAGAAATCCCAAAGATCTTTGATGCTGTGTTTGAGTGCACATTGAGTATGATCAATAAGGTGAGTAACAGTTTTTTAATGGAGCAGACCTGAACCCTGGTGAGTCTGACTTTGACAGCTTGGACTTTTCCTTCCTTTGTAAGGACTTTGAAGAATTCCCAGAACACAGAACTCATTTCTTCTACCTCCTCCAAGCTGCCACCTCCCAGTGCTTTGCAGCCTTCTTGTCCATTGCCCCAGCCCAGTTCAAACTGATCTTGGACTCCATCATCTGGGCCTTTAAGCACACGATGAGGAACGTGGCTGACACAGGTGAGCGATGAGTGATGGATGAGGCAGTTCCTGTCAGCAACTCTGAAACTACACTGAAATCATCTGTTATTAGCATTAGCCATTCTGACCACCTGGAGAAAACTTGTCTCGTAAGAAGGTTTATTTAAATTCAATTACAACCTGATTATTGATGCAACATCTCAGTTTTTAAAACATTTGGATGGAGACGAGGCATTAACCAGATGTGTTTCAGGTCTGCAGATTTTATACACTCTGCTGCAGAATGTGTCTGCGGAGGAAGCGGCAGCACAGAGTTTCTACCAGACGTACTTTTGCGACATCCTGCAGCACATTTTCTCTGTGGTGACGGACACGTCGCACACTGCAGGTACCGTCTCAGCCTTCTATGTCCCAGCTCAATTGTTTCCATGTGAACACAGAGGGTGGTAACCTGAGGTGCTCTGTACAGGTCTGACCATGCACGCCAGCATCCTGGCCTACATGTTCAACCTGGTGGAGGAGGGGAAGGTCAGCATTGCTCTTAGTGCCACCAGCCCATCTAACAATCAGGCGCATGTTCAGGAGTACATCGCCAACCTGCTGAAGACGGCCTTCCCCCATCTGCAAGAGTAAGTACACCCCAGCTTAGTCCAGTTGAAAGGTCACCATGGCAATGGTTTTACCTCCATCTTAACGTCCAGGTTATTGGTATGGCTAACGGCTGCCTCTGTTCAGTGCACAGGTAAAGGTGTTCGTTACGGGTCTGTTCAGTCTGAATCAGGACATCCCTGCTTTCAAAGAGCACCTGAGGGATTTCCTGGTGCAAATCAAGGTGAGCTACCAGAGGAGTGATGATGGATCCTTGTGTGTTGATGCCACTGCTAAACCTGTGTCTTCCTCAGGAATTTGCGGGCGAGGACACGAGTGACCTGTTCCTGGAGGAAAGGGAAGCATCTCTGCGCCAGGCCCAGGAGGAGAAACACAAGCTGCAGATGTCTGTGCCCGGCATCCTCAACCCCCACGAGCTGCCGGAGGAGATGTGTGACTGAGGCCCAGCTGTAGTCTCAACTCTGTCGGGGTGTGTGTTTGAAACAGTAGAGGGGCCACAGAGAAAGGACCCTAGCACTTGGTTGTACGGCGACCAAATCCATGTCGATATGTAAATGAGATTTGTCCCCTTTAGCCCCTCCAACACCCCATTTTTTCCAACCCCCCACAAACACATTTTATACATAGCTTGTTTTGTGTGTGATGTCATCTTTTGTTGATTCTTGCTAATTAAAGCTTTTGGGTTATTTTGCACCTGCATGAAAACATTCACTATTTTTAAAAGCGCCTGCACCTCATCAGTCCCCATTACATTCACCCACCCCCACCATTGTTAATATGTAATATACATCATATTGAAATTGCAGCGATGGTGAGTTGGTGAGATGTTTCAGAAGGTCCGTATGAATGGTGCAGGATGAATGTGAGGACATGCGTGTTCCTCTTTCCTTTGTGTTTTTAAAGTCCTGCTGTGAGTGACAGTTTGGGTCGGCCCGCCGTACATCTGGATCAGGAGAGAGGCTGTGTATCATCCTGTTTGTGAAGCTGTCTTAGAAAATCTGACAATATAAAGTTGGCTATTTTTACAAAACATGTCTGTCTTTGATTGTTTATAGAATACTTCGGGTCAAACTGAGTTTTAAAATCCAAATATGAGGTTTCAGATTCTAAGGCTGTGGAAGTTCTGGAAAGAATATACTAAAGTGTTGCAGCAGGAAGAATGAGTTGCTCCAGTCAAAGTCTGTTCCATTTAAATCTGAAACCACATTCCATTTTGCTCACAGCTGTTAATTAATCCAAAGCCAACACGTGAAAAGATTTTTAAGACGAACCTCATCCTCAGGCGACTATACAACCAGCACGAAAAAGGGCGTTAAGGTTTGTGTCCTCTCCATGAACGTGACTTCATTTTAGTGATAACGCGAGAGTACGGAGAATCCCGAATTAGTGAGAAGAAGTTCCGGAAAATCCCGAACTCTGAACGCTCTGTGTCGCCCCCTCCTTTTTAACATGGCTGCTATGTCTGCTCTCTAGGCACACTCAAATTAGAGACTGACTCGGTTTCTGTCTTTCAGTGCCTCGCAACTTTAATGTACATTATCCGCGTTCGGATGTAAAACTCACTTGTCAAGCCATTTTATTCCTTTACTTTCTTAAACGGAATAACCTTCAGCAATCCATCAATCCTCTGGGCCTTTTTTTCTACCCCAAACACAACCGAGTGGCAGCCAACAACAGTTACCTGTGCCATGGTTTGAGCCGGAGTTCCCAATTTTCTTCTTCATGAACAATGTGTGAAAACTGCGCCGAGCTGGTGGAGGTTTTAAATGAAAGTAAGTAGCGAGATCCGCTGTGATGTGTACGAGACAACGCGCAGAGTTAGCGCCGCTGTCCATCACGCCAGCCTGTTAGCTTTAAAGGCTAGCTAAATATAACTTTGTTTTGCGACTTTGCTCCGATGAGACCACGGCAGCGAAAAAAATTCTTCGGTATAGACGGCCCTTGTCGGTAGCTCGGTCTCCTTGTCACGGTTGTTTTATGGACGATATGGCGACGGTCGTCTTCGGTCTTGAAAATTTGCACTCAGTTTTTGGGCCTGTCTGTCAAACTGCTCACAGCAGCAGCCCGAATCTGTCCCCAAAATCTACTCCAAACGGTTTTATTCGGGCCGTTTCGGGGATGACACTGCAGACATGAGTGCAAACCAGGCGGTTGGTTGGGAAAGTGTGCGCACACACAACTTTAAACCCTGTATGTGTTGTGTAAAGGGATGATTCGTAAGTTAGCAAAGTTAGCCAATTTAGCTCCCAACAGGCTGACTTTGTTTGATGTGTTCGTCAGGTCAGCTAGCTGTCCACTCCGCTGCCACCCATTGTTTTGCGTGCGCTCACACGCACGTTTCAAAATGGCCTGCTAAGTGTCAGCAGCACGAATGTGGAGACCTTCATTTCCTAATTGTGCTGTTTAATGGATGAACTCTGGTGAAGGAGTGAGCAGCTTGGGGCATATTTTGACACGTCGTTAACCTTCCGAGCACTAATCTCACTCATGGCTTTGCTGGAGTTATTTTTAATTTAGTCATAAATCATTGATAAACTGTGCAGTCGATTTCAGCCATGGAAAGCGACAAAAAAGGGGTTTTCCTTGATGCTTTAACGTTAGCATTGAGTGCAGCCTGCTAATTGGGCCTCGCTGCTTAATCCAGCTGTTTCCAGCGGTTATTGATTATGGATCGAACAGTTTGATGGACGTTTTTCTGTGAGATTCGAGTCTGTTTTTTTACTCAGACTCGAGGAATCTACATTGCCAGTTGGTAGTTAATTTCAACTGACAATCTGCTCAGTAAATTTACCTATAAAACGATTACACCTCATCAATCTAATCAATAACATTCTGTATCTACCAAAGTTAGTCTTCCTATTTGTCATCCATGGGAGGAATGTTGCTGACTCATTTGCTCTATTTAAGTTGCCAAAGATCCCTTCAGTTTTAACACTATAGACCAGAGTTTTGCCCAATTAAAGGTCTTATTTATGGGTTCTATCAGAGAATGCTGACCTTTGCTATCATCACACTTCCAGAACTCACTCAAGTCTAAGTGGTATCCAACTTTTATTTCTTTTAGCCTCATGGTCCAACATTCAGCAGCTGTTCAGGCACCATTTTGGTCTGTATGTTGAGTTTTGGTGTAGATTTCTGGACTAGCAACAGTTATTTGAGTGAATTTATGTCCAGGCTGTTGTGGAAGTTTGACAGTGGACAATAACATGATGCTGTAGTTACTTGTGTGGACAGTCAGGAGATGCTGGCCTGGGGTTGACCACAAAACTCTCCACATTTACAGTAAGATTCAGGGATGTCTGGAAAAGAAGGCTATCAAAGTCTGTACAGAAGTCTGTAATTCAGTTCAGATTTAATGGGAATTCTCAAATGAGTGTTCCAAAATGCAAAGTTTCCGTTGCAGCATCTGGCCTCTGTTGCATTTGAGGAAACTTCGAGTAATTTTTTTAAAATGCTGAATTACATCATCACACCCATAAAACCAAAACACAAATCAATGAAATATCAAGATTTCTGATACATTAAAATAATTTTTCAGATTTTAGGAAGTTGTCACATGTTTGACAGGTTAAGGCTGTGAAACAGTGTCAGCTCCATGTGTGGTTTGTTGGTGACGTTTGACCTCACATCGTGTGTGTTTGTCCTGTATCTATATCCACCGAGCTGCAGTCTTGAATGTCCTCACATTAGATGTTGAAGCAGGAGATGGTGGTTGTCCTCCACTACATCAGCTCAGCTCTTTGATTCAGCTCAGCTTTACAGGTGAAACCTGTCGAGAGAAGAGTTGTTTGTTGGTAGTTGTGAGTTCCTTCTGCTTCAGACCTTAATTCTGATAGGGTGAAAGTTCTGGAGAAGGTTGTGTTATCTGCCATGTGTTTTGTACTGTATTTTCTGCACTATAGGCCACACTGGATTAAAAGGTGCGCTGTAAATTAATGGGCTATTTTCAAATTTTTTTCTTATATAAAGCACACCAAAAAAAAGCACATAAAGCGAAACAAAACAGTCAGATAAATCAGTCAGCCAGTCAAACTTTATTACTGGTAAATGCCTTCACAATAACTCTCAACATTGTTCAAATGTTATGAGCGTATTCACAATAACTCCCAATCTTGTTCATTTGTAACACTTCAAATCAAACACAGTCTGATACAGCTAAATTAAAAGTTGGCAAAGTTTCTGACTATTAGCCTGGCAACCAAGAACTACATTGAAGGATGACTTCTCATTCCCTGTGCTGCGTATAAACACCTTTCTGGTCTCTGTTTTCTCCACAGTGGTGTTCACGGGGATATCAAAGGCGAAGTGCTCTGGCTCGATCTTCTTTTCAGTGATCTTGTTTTTGCAGTATGCACGGAAATTGGCCAGCTTTTCTTCATAATCTATTGGCAGTTGCTGCGAGACGGTAGTTCGTGTGAGGATGGAGAGATTACGTCTTTTCATAAAATGAAAGCACCAAGAAGGACCGCCTTGACAGTCATTGATATTCATGTCCCGTGCTAACGCTGTTGCCTTCACCCGAATAGAGACTGTAGGGATGCTTCTACCTGGGGTCCTTATATACGCACTGTAAGCACAGTATGTATTTCTCAGTGACACTCCTGAATACGTCAGCTGTAATGCTGCACGCAGTGTGGCTTTGGGACGTGAGCACCGTGTACCACGCAAAATCGCTTCGAGGTCAGTTAGCACAACCAGAATTACAAAACCTATATAAGGTGTTCCGGATTATAAGGCACTTTTTGAGAAAATTATAGGCTTTTATAGTCCGGTAAATATGGTACTTGTAATCTTCTGCAGCTTAACTTGTTCTGTAAAACTGTTAAACAAACCACTGGCCCGGCCTGGTCCTCTTTTTGTGTCCTTAAAGCTTCTGTTTTGTGGCATCTCTGATGTTTCCTGGTGATTCTCTTCAGTATCAGATGCAGATGGCAGCGACGGAGGCTTCCAGCTGAAGAAGGAACATGCACTACGTGTTCTTGCCTACATCAGCTCCTGGACACAGAGGTCAGACGTTCTCTGGGCTGAGGTTTTAGTGGGTGGTTGTTTAAACAGTCTTTGCGTGTCCTCTGTTCCATCATTTTGTGATTTTTATTTTACTGAAGGACGATTCCAGAAGAACCACAGATTTATTTATTCAACAGATTTATTTGAGCACTGAATTCACGAGTGCTTCGCTTTGACCTCGATGACAGACCAGAACATGTGAAGAGTCACTTGGTTGGTGCTGGGTTGGTGTGTTTGGCCCTGAACACTTCCTGTTTGTGTCTTCAGACAGTGTCTCTGCTGCTTCAAAGAGTACAAACACCTGGAGGTCTTCAACCAGCTGGTCTACGCCCTCATCAACCTGGTCATTGCCCAGATCAGTAGCCTGAGAGATCGCCTCTGCAGCACGCATGACCACACCCACAAGGGCGGTGCGTTCCGGGTCAAGGGGGTGGGGTCAGAATGGAGCAGTGTGGAGGGCGCAGCTGGATCCCTCCCCCAACCTTCCTCTCCTGGTGAGGATGAACACGTGAATGTGGAGAGAGACTCCGCTGAAGAGGACGGTGGCGACACCCCAGAGCTTAACCAGGGTCAAGGGTCTGAGCTGCCCGGCGAGGACCCGGTAAATGTACGCCAACCTATAAATGTAAGTGGCAGCGAGGGTGGCGCAGAAAGTCATGACAGCGTCAGCCAGGATTCGTTCAGCTCCTGGAGCACTGAGGAGAGGGAGAAACTGCTGCTGTGTGCTGCCAAGATCTTCCAGATCCAGTTCCCCCTGTACACGGCCTACAAGCACAACACACACCCCACCATAGAGGTATGAGTCCATGTGCCAGCCAGGCCACGCCCCCACAGGTGTGAATGAAATGAATAGTCTGAATGTTAAAGTAACCCTGAATAAATGCTACACTCACCTCCTTCTGTCCTGCTGAAGTCTAAACTCACTCTGCCAGTGTATCTGTTCCGCCTCAAATATGTCAATTATCCTTCATTTATCGCTCCAAGACTCGACTCTAATGTAAGTTTCTTGTCTCAGGATATTTCTGCTCATGAAAGCAACATCCTGGGATCCTTCTGCGACATGAACGTAAGGGTTTGACCTTAGCTGCCTCTGGACACACACACACACCTTCAACGGTGCCCTACAGGATGATCAGTGACAGATTTCTGATTTTTAGTCTGTATTTCAGATTAATCTGTGTGCGTGCGTGTCAGTGCACATGCGTATGTGTCTCTGTGTGTGTGCGGTGACCTCTGATCAGAAATCTTATACCCCAACAGTTTCAGTTAAGAGATGTGTGTGATTTTTGACCTGTGAAAAGTCCGCTTGATTGGTTGGTTTGACAGCGAGTCAGACACTGCCATATGTCAGAAACCCAGTGGAACACTAAAGCTTTTGATGGTGAGGCTGTGTTGTTGTGGGTCTGGTTCCTCAGGACGTGGAGGTTCCGCTGCATCTGCTGCGATATGTCTGCCTCTTCTGTGGGAAACACGGTCTCTCGCTGATGAAGGAATGCTTTGAGTCGGGAACCCCAGAGAGCCTCCCGTTCCCTATTGCCCACGCCTTCATCACCATCGTATCCAACGTGAGTCCTCGAAGCTGCGTGTCTCTGCTTTGCACTCTGGAACAGGGAGTTTGACACACATGCTGACAGTCGTCGGCGATGTTTGGTGCTGAATATTTGTCCCGTTTTGTCCTGCAGATCCGAATCTGGTTGCACATTCCTGCAGTCATGCAGCACATCATACCGTTCCGCAACTATGTGATACGGTGAGTTTACATGTGCATGGAGGTTGACCCATCCCTCCTCCTGTCATGTTTGCCGTGTGTCTCTTCGTGGTCACTTGTTAAAATCGTACAGATTTTCGTGTTGCCTCCCCTGTCACGGCTGAGACGTGGTAGATTACTTGCTCGTTCAGTCAAGTTGGCGACTCTCACTCTCTCCCTCAAATGCCAAAGTGCTCCAGTTACCATGGAAACAGTTGCCGGGCTTCTGGTGCACATCTCCTCACATGACCTTTTTGAAGGCGAGGTAGCGCTGCCAGACTCAGCCATGTGACGCAGCCCTCTTTAACTGTGATTGGATCGGGCGCCATTTCCACTTAGTACTGATGGATTTCTCCGTCAGCTTTTCTTTAGATAAAAGTGTTCCTCTGTTAAATATTTTGCTCACGTTACACAGAATCAAATTGTTTCAAGGTTTCTTTTCCAGTTCCTCCTCCCTGCACTTAATTTTCCCCCTCGGCTGGTCCCATCACAGTATTTAAATCTGAAAATCCTTTCAACAAAACATGGTTGTGCAGTAACACCGAAAGTCACTGAAATCATGCTGGATGTGGCGAATTACCAACTGTGTGCAGGTACCTGTGTAAGCTGTCTGACCAGGAGCTACGGCAGAGCGCAGCACGCAACATGGCCGACCTGATGTGGAGCACAGTGAAGGAGCCGCTGGACAGCACGCTGTGCTTTGATAAAGAGAGTCTGGACCTGGCCTTTAAGTACTTCATGTCCCCCACCCTGACCATGAGGCTGGCAGGACTCAGCCAGATCACCGTGAGTCATTGCGGCTAGCACTTTGGTCTTATTTTGAAAGGATTGCATTGGTGCCAGAGCACCTTACCTTCTTCCTCCTGAATTGTCTCCTCCCGCGTCAACAGAACCAGCTTCACACTTTCAACGATGTCTGTAACAACGAGTCGCTAGTGTCCGACACAGAAACGTAAGTTTCTTCATGCAAATATGCGTGTAAATGGGATTTTTTTGTCGTGTTGATTAACTTTTTCTCTCTTCAGGTCAATCGCAAAAGAGTTGGCTGACTGGCTGATCCACAACAACGTGGTGGAGCACATCTTTGGACCAAATTTGCACATTGAGGTGAGATTTGTGATGTAAAGCTGCAAAGAAACTGGAATCCATTATATGGATTAGTGCCTCTGTTTTTAGCTTGGAATAGTTTCCATTTTATATAATTTCTGTTTGTGTGTTTAGATTATTAAACAGTGTCAGGTGATCCTGAACTTCTTGGCTGCGGAGAGTCGGCTCAGCACCCAGCACGTGGACTGTATTTGGGCTGCAGCTCAGGTGAGGTTTTGCACCTTTACACTTCAAGTGCTTTTATTGCCAACTAATGTTTAATTAAAAACTATAAGACCTGCAGATTTCAGGCACCATATGTGTTTTATCAGCTTGTTTGCTCTTTGTCTTTAGCTGAAGCACTGTAGCCGTTACATCCACGATCTTTTTCCCTCACTCATCAAAAATCTGGACCCAGTCCCTCTTCGCCACGTCCTCAACCTGGTGTCGGGCCTTCACCCCAGCGCCCACACAGAGCAGGTACAACCTACCTCTGGAAAGCTGCTGTGGGTCATCCAGACATGCTGGTAATGCTGCGTTTGCCCTCCACAGACGCTCTACCTGGCCTCCATGCTGATTAAGGCACTCTGGAATAATGCCCTAGCCGCCAAAGCTCAGCTGTCCAAACAGAGTTCTTTCGCCTCACTGCTCAACACCAACATCCCCATGGGCAATAAGAAAGGTCAGCCTAAATTCCCAGTAGATTTACTGGAAATGACACGTTTCCTGTGATACAACCGTAGAAGTGGGTAGATATTGACACAGTTTGTTGTAAGAAACTACTAACTGTAGCATTTATTACATGAATGTAGTCCACACAGAAATGGTGTCAACATCACGCAGCTGATTGCACATTCATTTTAATGAGATTGTTTTCAAATATAATTTGATGATGTTTCTTCTTCTGTGGTGTCAGGTTCTCCAGCCGCCAGTCCGGACAGTAGTGACAACAGTGACATGCAGCACAGCGGCGGCAGCGACATGGAGATGGACGACCAGATGATGACGGGTAGCAAGAGAGGCCAGCAGAGGCTTTCTGACACTGAGGTACAAGGCTCCAGCCAACAGGGGTATGTTTGAATGTCTGACAGGTGGGAATAAACTGCATTTTGCCCTCAGGAGTCGATGCAGGGCAGCTCTGATGAGACGGCAAACAGCGTGGAGGAAGGCAGCAGCGGGCCGGGCAGCAGCAGCGGCCACAGTGATGTCTCTAGCAATGAAGCGGCCTCCAGTAGAGCCAGCCAATCAGCGGGCAGCCCTGGCAGCGAGATGCACTCTGACGACATGGTGGACAGCGAGGCCCTGAAGGAAGATGATGAAGATGAAGAGGAGGAGGAGGAGGATGACGAAGATGAAGACGAGGAGGAGGACGAAGACAAAGGGGACCAGTCCGCTGCCGATGGTGGACAACAGAAGGAGTCCAAGGAGCAGCCAGAGACCAGGAAGAGGAAGGCAGGAGAGGCACTATGTGAGGGCAACAGCCAGGGGGCGGGACCCAGCTGTTCAGGGGGCAAAGACAATTCCAAAGTCCTCCCCTTCAGCCCAGAGACCTCTGCTGTCATGGCAACGGCAGCTTCAGTGTCGTTAGAGGGTCGGATGAGGTTGTTCGATGCCTGCTCTGCCTCCTCATCTGCTCGGCCAGACGAGGGGGCGTCTCCGCAGCAACCGCCCAACATCAGCTCCACACAGAGGGTTCAGGGACCTCAGGAGCCGTCATGCCTGTCTCGAACCGGTGATTTCCTGGGAGAAGCAATGGGAAATGAGCTGTTCAACTGCCAGCGCTTCATCGCCCCTCAGCACCACCATCACCACCACCATCATCATGAAGGGTAAGTCCACCCCCAACCTTCTGATCACCACAGATCTGTAAGTGCTCTGTTCCCCTCTCAGGGCACTGGTGGAGGACATGCTGAGTGCAGACGATGTCAGCTGCAGCAGCTCTCAGGTCAGTGCCAAGTCAGAGAAAAACATGGCTGACTTTGATGGCGAGGAGTCAGGCTGTGAGGAGGAGCTGGTACAGATTAACTCCCATGCTGAGCTCAGCTCGCACCTCCAGCAGCACCTCCCCAACCTGGCCTCGATCTATCATGAGCACCTGGTGCAAGGTGAGAATACACTTCACACAGACAAAGCCCCTACGTTCCTCTACTGCTGTTTCCACCATAATCATACACACTGAATGTGCTGCGGTCACTGCAGGTCCAGCTGTTCACAAACATCAGTACAGCAGCCACGCAGTGACCGACATCAACCTGGACAACGTCTGCAAGAAGGGCAACACGTTGCTGTGGGACCTAGTGCAGGACGAGGATGCGGTATGGCTCCAGCATCAGTTCTAAACTCTGCTCCGTTACTCCAGATGTTTTCACAGTCTTGATTAAAACAAACTGAATCAACTCTGAACAAAATCCAGATTAAAGATGTATGACAGAGTTGATGGATGTTCTTCCGACTGACGGAAGAAGAAACCAGAACCGGCTCAACAGGAGCTGCTGCACCAGTTCGTATTGAGACGAGACCCCCAGACATGGTTCTTGTTTTCATTTTCAGGTTCATCTTTCAGAAGGTCTAATTAATGAAGCAGAGAAGCTACTGTGTTCACTCGTCTGCTGGTTCACTGATCGACAGATCCGGATGCGTTTCATAGAGGGTTGCCTTGACAACCTAGCTCACCACAGGTGAGAGCAACTTATTCCAGGCACTGGTTTTCTGTGGTCCAGAGTTATACAAAGTTGAGATGATTAATATAACTGATTAGAATAAACTTATGGCTCTGTATTCTTTACCTTTTTCCCTACTTTAGGTCAGTTGTGGTTTCTTTGCGTCTGCTTCCAAAACTCTTTGGCACTTTTCAGCAGTTTGGTTCCAGTTATGACACCCACTGGATAACCATGTAAGAGGTTTCCTTATGTGATCACAGTAACGGTCGGGGTTTGGGACTTGGTGCTGATGTTTCTGTCCACACTGGCAGGTGGGCCGAGAAGGAACTGCACATGATGAAGCTCTTCTTTGATGACTTGCAACACTACATCCGGGAAGTGCATGAACATCGACACAGGTTTGCTCTGTAAGTCTATCAGACCGTCCTCCTATTTCATGGATGGTTTTTCCCAGTTTGGAAGATGTCTGGGCTGACTCTGAGCCGTGTACCTGCAGGTACAGTCACAGTGCAGAGGTCCAGGTCCGTTTGCAGTTCCTGACCTGCGTCTTCTCCACGCTGGGATCTCCAGACCACTTCAGTAAGAATCACTTCAGCATCAAATTAATTTCTGTATCATTAAACTGCACAGCGGCATTCCAACATCATTCTCATGCACATGTTTTGCTACCATCTTGAGTCATTTTGCAGTTTTTTCATGTTGGGAACTTCTGCTCTAAACTTTGGAAATTATTTTGCGTTAGGACTGAGTTTGGAGCAGGTGGACATCTTGTGGCACTGCCTGGTGGAGGATGCAGAGTGCTACGACGACGCTCTTCATTGGTTCCTCAATCAGGTTCGCAGCAAGGACCAGCACGCAATGGGAATGGAGACCTACAAACATCTGTTCCTGGAGAAGGTAAAGACGGGAATGAACTATGGACAGATAAAGACTTTTTCTTTGAAAAATAAATGAATATTCTCAATATCGACATTTATTCCAGAGGTCACGAAGCCTCGATCATCTTTAGATTAAGACACGACTAATCTCATTGTCTGTTTCCAAGTTGTTTTTGTTTTTCTGTGATGTTTTACCATAAACTCCATTTTTAAAGATGCCCCAGCTGAAGCCAGAGACCATCAGCATGACGGGCCTCAACCTCTTCCAACATCTCTGTAACCTGGCTCGTCTCGCCACAAGTGCACTGGACAACGCCTCCAGCTGTGAGGTGAACAGACCGACCAACACACGTCACACATTTATTTTCACAACAGAGGCAATAACAGTTACTTGTGTATGTGTGTATAGTTGTGTGGGATGGACCAGCTGTGGGGAATTGCCCTGAGAGCTCAGTCAGCTGACATCAGCCGTGCTGCCATCCAGTACATCAACTCCTACTACATCAACGGTTGGTTTTCATTTGGTCCAGATGAGAACGTGTGTTGATATTTTCTGTTGCCATCCACTTCTTTAGGACAGGAGGTTGATGCAGCGTCTTGTGCTTCTTTGAATAGCTGGAAAGACGGGGTTGGAGAAGGAGCAGGAGTTTATCAGGAAGTGTATGGAGAGTCTGCTGATGGCTTCAGCCAACCTGGAAAAGTATGCCCAGTCCAGCCTGACCAGTATCGAGAGAGGGCTGCTCATGCTCAAAACACACCTGGAGGCCTTCAGACGCAGGTAAGCGGACATCTGCGTCATGTCATTGCCCATAAAACCCATCTATCTGAAAAACAGGTTCTGCTCTTCAGGTTTGCATATCACCTGCGTCAGTGGCAGATCGAGGGGACGGGAATCAGCAGCCACCTGAAGGCTCTGAGTGACAAACAGTCGCTGCCACTGAGGATTGTCTGTCAACCCGCTGGACTTCCTGACAAGGTGACAACCTGACCTCTGACCCTGGAAACATGCTTGATAATCAGGGCTTGTTAGCAAATATCAGGCTTGTGTTTTCTTAATGGAAATGCTGATTTCTGACACTTGCTCCCACATTATGAGAAATGGTGGCATTGTTCCAAGAGGGTTTATGAATGTCCACATCTCGTCCAGATGACGATTGAGATGTATCCGAGTGATCAGGTGGCGGACCTGCGAGCTGAGGTGACGCACTGGTACGAGAACCTGCAGAAGGAGCAGATGAACCAGCAAGCCCAGCTGCAGGAGTTCGGACAGAGCGGCCGCCAACCAGGAGACTTTCCAGGTGAGGTGTTGCGTGTTGCTCCCATCTCAAGTTTAAGTCAGGTGTTGCATCTCGACCACAGCAAACCCGAGCAGATGTTTTTAACAGGGACACAACCGCAATTAAGAAATGAGCTCTGACCGGAGGAGCCTGAAGCCACTCAGAACCTAATTATTCTGTGTTATCTCCTGCAGGAGGTTTGATGGGACCAGTCAGGATGATCTCTTCAGGCCATGAACTGACCACAGATTATGATGAGAAAACGCTGCACGAGCTGGGCTTCAAAGACATGCAGGTAACGGCTGCTTCCTCTTTATAAATCACAAACTCGGGAACATTTTTAAATCATCCAAAGAGTTGAGCTGTGAGTCCACGTCTGTCTCTTCTCAACCCAGATGGTGTTTGTGTCTCTGGGAGCTCCACGGAGGGAGAGAAAGGGGGAGGGCATCCAGCTGCCAGCCTCCTGCCTCCCTCCTCCGCAGAAGGAGCACATCCCCATGTTGCTGCTCCTGCAGGAGCCACATCTCACTACTCTCTTTGAGCTGCTGGAAATGCTGGCCTGCTTCAAACCACCCAGCCATACTACAGAAAAGGACCAGGAGGATCCTGAGGTTTGGTCTTTGACCTTATCGGTGTCATCCCAGTTGTGGTACCTTGTGGGGTTTTTTTTTTATGTTAATGAGTTTCTGTGCAGAGCGCCCGCTGTGAAGAACTTCACCTCCATGCAGAGAATCTGTCTCGGCGGGTTTGGGAACTACTGATGCTGCTTCCTACATGTCCCAAGATGCTTCAGGCCTTCCAGAATATCTCCGATGACACTGTCAGTCGCCTTTGATTGCAGACTTATGGCCTCTTATATAAGTTAACTGAAATCTTTCAACTTTGCTGTGGTTTTGTTGGTGTAGACTGGAGAGGGACTCTGCTGGAAGGAACTGCTGAGGATTAAAAGTCCCCACAAGCTGCTGTACGCTCTGGAGATCATTGAAGCTCTGGGCAAACCCAACCGACACATCCACAGAGAGTCAACTGTGAGCGACAATCACCTTTTTCAAATTTCCCCTCCTCCAAATTGATGACAAAAAGCTAAACACCTAGAAAGTGGATTGTTGCAGTTAAACTGTTTGTGTTCAGGGAAGCTACAGTGACCTATATCCAGATTCTGATGATTCCACTGAAGATCAGATTGAAAACAGCAAAAACAGCTGGAGCTGCAAGGTACATCTTTACACCACCTCTCTGTTGTTCAACAAGCTCATCTGTGTTAGAAAAGTTTATTCCAAAATCATGATTCTTTGTCTTTCAGTTTGTTTCATCTGGAGGTCTCCAGTTGCTCTTGGAGATCTTTAACTCGGCCATCCTGGAGCCCAAAGAACAGGAGTCGTGGACAGTGGTGAGGCTCCCTGGGTTTCTGCAGGACCCTCCAATGAAGTGCATCAGAATTGTTTATTTCAGTCAGATAATGTCTGGCTGTTGTCCTGTCTTGTCCCATCCCATCCTGTCCTGCAGTGGCTGCTTGACTGCCTGGCTTGCCTGCTGAAGCTCATCTGCCAGTTTGCAGTGGACCCTGCAGATCTCGACCTGGCTTATCATGACGTCTTTTCCTGGTCCGGCCTTACTGACGGCCAACGTAAGCGTGCATGGCACGGCAAGTCCCGCAAGTCCACGGTGGAGCATGGAAAAGGGCTCCACATCCCACGGCTGACCGAGGTAGATGTTCCTCCAGGATGATCTCGGCCCAGCAGCAAAAATCTCCAGCTAATTTGTGATATTTTTTCCCCAGGTGTTTCTTGGCCTCGTACAAGAAACCAACCTCATCCAGCGTCTGATCAACGTGGCCTACACTTATGACAACCTTGCACACAGGTGCCCAAATGGCTGAGAGCCCAGCTGTATTTTATCCAGACACGCTTCCATTTACTGGTTGTTTTTTTGTTCAACAGAGTTTTGAAAGCACAGTCTGACCACAGGTCTCGTCATGAAGGTTAGAACATTTGTCAGTATTTGAAAACTGAAGCCTCTGACATTAAAAATGACTGAGATGCTTCCTGTTTTCAGTGACTCACTACTCCATGTGGCTGCTGGTGAGCTGGGCTCACTGCTCCTCTGCCGTGAAGTCCAGTTTGGCAGACAGTGACCATCTTCACGACTGGCTGAAGAAACTTACCCTCTTGGTGCCTGAGGTGCCTCACCAATCAACAGTTTTAAAATGCTTCTTCTGTTTCATAGATTTACAGTTGGTCCAGGATCCAATAGTTGGTACTCTCTGACTGTTGTTTACAGCCAGCAGTGAGGCACGAGGCATGTAATGGCCTCTACAAGCTCTCCCTGTCTGGACTGGAGGGTGGAGACTCCATCAACAGGTCCTTCCTGCTGCTCGCTGCCTCCACACTCCTCAAGTTCCTGCCAGATGCTCAAGCCCTCAAACCGCTGAGGGTGGGTCTTCACAGGCACAGCTGCAACAACAGTTCAAGTTTGATGCCTTATATTTGAATATCCAGTAGAATACCCAAAAATTCCTGCAAATCTGACACCTGATGTCTCCGTCTGTCTCTCTTTGTCTGACAGACTCTAATACACACACGCTCGCGCACACACATGCAGTTACTTACTTGTGTCTGCAGGCTACACTCAGACCTTGTGTCAGACCTTAGCTATGATCTGACTCAATTTTGAGCTTTGCCAAATCGACACCAGTTTGTTCCTGTGGGAAATTATTTCTCACTGTGGGATTAATGCTGGGCACACTGGGGCAGCTTTAAGACTGAGCTTGTTTCTGGGAGCTTGACGGGCTTGTGTGTCTGCAGGTGGAGGATTATGAGGAGGAACCGCTGCTGAGGAAGGGCTGTAAAGAATACTTCTGGCTGCTCTGTAAACTCATCGACAACATCCATGTGAAAGATGCCAGTCAGGTGGGGCTCCAGTCTGTTCCTGCTGCCATCAGCACATTGTGTCTGTTTCTGGTGTCTCTGTGGAACTTTTGCTAGTGTTGGTCTGTTTGGACTCAGAAGGTCTCTCCCTCTCTGTCGCTGGCGGGCTCCGTGCAGACCACCCTACTGGACTTGGATTCTCTGGCTCGACACCTGGCTGACTGCATCAGGAGGTCAGACCCTCAGGAAAGTTCACGTTATACGTGCGTATGAAGCATGTGGAAGCTCACCACTGTGTTCTTGTCTTAATCAGCCGTGAGATCCTGGATCAGCAGGACGGAGCGATCGAAGATGACGGGCTGACCGGACTCCTTCGTCTCGCCACCAGTGTGCTCAAACATAAGCCCCCCTTCAAGTTCTCCCGTGAGGGTCAGGAGTTCCTGCGTGACATCCACAACCTCCTGTTCCTGCTGCCAAGCCTGGCAGACCGAGCTCAGCCCAAGTGCAAGTCGCACGCCTCCCGGGCCGCAGCCTACGACCTGCTGGTGGAGACGGTGAAGGGCTCCATGGAGAACTACCGGCTCCTCCACAACTGGGTCATGTCGCAGCACATGCAGAGTGAGAACGCATACACCTGAACTGATTTCCACTATAATGGAGCTGGTTTCGAACTTTTACTTCTGAATTAGTTAAGAATTATCAGTTCATTTCAGCTTTGGGATATAAAACTGTGAATATCAAATAGATCCAAACAGGTATTAAATAAAAACATTCAGAGCTCAATGAGTTGTTATTTAGTTGTATATAAATGTTAATAAAACCCTTTAATGGTTAAAAATTGGTGTAAACCTGTGATGACGATCTGACAATTTAAGCTTCGCAACCCAGAATGCAGACAGACTGATGACAGACAGTGAAAGATCTTCCTTAAAGCTACTGAGGTGCTGGCATTGAACTTGCCGCCTCCTTCTCTGACAGCTTCACACGCCGCCTACAAGTGGGACTACTGGCCTCACGATGATGTGCGAGCCGAGTGCCGCTTTGTGGGTCTGACCAACTTGGGAGCGACCTGTTACCTGGCCTCCACCATCCAGCAGCTCTACATGATCCCAGAGGCTCGGCAGGCCGTCTTCACTGCCAAGGTCGGTGCCCTCAAGACTCTTCTGGGGGCCTGGGGCCCCTCAACCATCCAGGCTGATTCTCATTGTCTGGTTCTGTGTGTTGCAGTATGCAGAGGACATCAAGCATAAGACCACGCTCCTGGAACTGCAGAAGATGTTCACGTATCTCATGGTGAGTCATCTGTCCTCTCCTGGACCTCAAGTCTTCAAGAACAACATGCTGGAGCACGACTGGTCTCACTGGATCATGTCTGTTATGGTTTAACACATGTCTACTGACTCTTCAGGAGAGCGAGAGGAAAGCGTACAACCCCCGGCCCTTCTGTAAGACCTACACGATGGACAAACAGCCACTGAACACCGGCGAGCAGAAGGACATGACCGAGTTCTTCACTGACCTCATCACAAAAATGGAGGAGATGTCCCACGAACTGGTGAAAAATATAAAATAAATTACAAGTTTTCTACGCCAGATTAATGTTGCAGTGCAGAAGAACTCCACATATCAGGAGACACAAGCAAAACCAGCAGTGTTACAGATGTTTGTTTGTTGCAGAAAAATACCGTGAAGACTCTGTTTGGAGGCGTCATCACCAACAACGTTGTCTCTCTGGTCAGTCTGAGGACATTCTCTCTCCCTTTGATAATTAATGTGGTAGTTGATCATTTTGCTGTGTGGTGGTGTTCCTGCAGGACTGTGACCATGTCAGTCAGACCGCAGAGGAGTTTTACACCGTCAGATGTCAGGTAGCTGACATGAAGAACATTTATGTGAGTGATTTTGTTGGTTTGGATTTTGGCTGCAACAAACCAGGGATGACGGTTGTCCTGATCAATCACTCTGACCAAAGTCGCTGTCTTCCTTGTACATCTGATTCAGGAGTCTCTGGATGAGGTGACCATCAAAGACACACTGGAGGGAGACAACATGTACACATGCTCCCAGTGTGGCAAGAAGGTCCGCGCAGAAAAAAGGTCAGTTTCTTTAGCAACGGAATGTTAAAACGCTTCCTGTCTGACGGGGCCAGGGCCACAAACCCAGTTCATCCTCTGCTAACTGTGCTAGCATGGACCTATTTCATTTCCTCATAAATCTGTGTTACACATGTTTTTAAAAGTCAAACCTCCTGTTGAAAGCTCACATTAACACTGCCCCTCCCTCCTCCTGCAGGGCGTGTTTTAAAAAACTGCCTCGAATTCTGAGCTTCAACACCATGAGGTACACCTTCAACATGGTGACCATGATGAAGGAAAAGGTCAACACCCACTTCTCCTTCCCGCTTCGCCTGGACATGACACCGTACACCGAGGACTTCCTAATGGGCAAAGGAGAACGCAAGGAAGGTCAGTCAACCTTCTATAGAGAAGGACCAATAACTGCACTCCTGTGGGGATTCTGACTGTTGTTTGTCGCCTGCTGCAGGTTTTAGGGAAGAGGGTGAGCCAAAGGTCACTGGGAGCTATGAGTACGACCTCATTGGCGTCACAGTGCACACGGGCACGGCAGACGGTGGCCATTACTACAGTTTCATCAGGGACATCATCAATCCACACGCTTATAAAAACAACAAGTGGTGAGTACGTTACCCAGAATGAACAGCATGCAGCACCAGGCTCTTCTCCATCACGTCTGCTCTCCACAGGTACCTGTTCAATGACGCCGAGGTGAAGTCCTTCGACTCAGCCCAGCTGGCATCCGAGTGTTTTGGCGGGGAGATGACGGTAGAGTCCCACAGGAAGGTTGGCCTCAATCCCATCTCCCCTTTGACTGACATGACTTTTATCTTTCAGACCAAAACCTACGACTCGGTCACAGACAAGTTCATGGATTTCTCTTTCGAGAAGGTGACAATGACTTCAGACTGCTGTTTAATCCGTCAAGATTGAGGAGTTATTGATCAGTGCTGTTCTATGTCTGTAGACGCACAGTGCCTACATGCTCTTCTATAAGAGGGTAGAGCCCGAGGAGGAGAACGGGAAGGACTTCAGCTTTGATGTCTCTCCTGATCTGCTGGAGGTTTGCTGTTTATTGGTTATCAGTTAGTAATCAATACTTGTTAGTGTTCTGTCACTTTTGAATGTACATGTCTGTCCTTCAGTGGATCTGGCACGACAACATGCAGTTCCTGCAGGATAAAAACATATTTGAACACACGTACTTTGGGTGGGTATCAAACCTGCAGCCTGTTTGACAGGAGCGCCGATCAGCTTGTCTAATCAATTTTCTGATTTCAGCTTCATGTGGCAGCTGTGCAGCAGCATCCCCAGCACGCTACCAGACCCCAAAGCTGTGTCGCTCATGACCGCCAAGGTGAGATCACTGAAAGAAGGTTAATGTGAGCACCAGTCTGAAGCAGCTACGCTCGATGATTTTATCTCTGATTGGACGGTGGCAACAGTCAAAGATGGCTGACTTCCTGGTTGTAAACATGGGGAATAACATCAGTTTTTGTTTCTCCCTCCAGCTCAGCACCTCCTTTGTCCTTGAGACTTTTATTCACTCCAA
This sequence comes from Takifugu rubripes, assembly GCF_901000725.2. NCBI lineage: Eukaryota > Metazoa > Chordata > Actinopteri > Tetraodontiformes > Tetraodontidae > Takifugu > Takifugu rubripes. The sequence goes on from NC_042301.1 coordinate 9,123,639, forward strand.
GGAGAAGGTAAAAGACTCCTGACTAGTTCTGCAACATTTACTGAACTACTGTTTACTGTGCAGTCAGCCCTGACGCTTTGTGTGTGTGTGTGCGTGTGTGCGTGTGTGTGTGTGTGTGACTTCCAGCCCACAATGCTGCAGTGGATCGAGCTGCTCACCAAACAGTTTAACAACAGCCAAGCAGCTTGCGAGGTTGGACCATCTGTCTTCTGGTACTGCAGCTGTGTGTTTGAGCCTTTCTGTGGTTTTGACTTTGTGTTTTTGTCTGTTTCAGTGGTTCCTGGATCAGATGGCTGATGATAATTGGTGGCCCATGCAGATCCTCATCAAGTGTCCCAATCAGATCGTCAGACAGGTGACTTTTCTCTTCCAGTCCGAACCATCAAACAGCAGTTCAATCATCATGACTCTGTGCTTATGAAACTGTACAGATGATGTCTGGAGGTTGTTCAAGAGTGTCACCTCACTTTAAATCTTCATTTCTCTCATCCTCCTCTGTCCTCCAGATGTTCCAAAGGTTGTGTATTCATGTCATCCAGAGGTTGCGGCCGGTTCACGCTCACCTGTACCTGCAGCCTGGGATGGAGGACAGGTTAGCCACACCCTCTTTGGATTGGAGGGACTCGGGAAGATGTTCATCTGCGGTCGTTTAGACATTTCTTGTTTCATCTGTTGCAGCTCTGATGACATGGACGGTCCGGTGGAGGACATCGGCAGCCGCTCCTGCGTCACCCGCTTTGTTAAGACCCTCCTGTCCATCATGGAACACGGCGTGAAACCCCATAGCAAACACCTGACCGAGTACTTCGCCTTCCTGTACGAGTTTGCCAAGATGGGAGAGGAAGAGGTGCATCATATGATTCCTTCTTCCCAACAAAGTCCGCTGTCATCTTCTTAGAGTTCTAGCAGAAAGTAGAATCAAAGATGAAATCCCTTCAGTAATAATTCATGTTTAATAAATTGGAATGATGGAGAACCTGAAAAGTTCAGGTTCAGCAGCTTTTTAAAACTTCTCTAAATGAATGTTTGAAAAGAAGTGGATTTAGAATCCGATTATTTGCAGTAAAATATGAAGCAGCTGTAACATGTTCGAAACGATAAAGTTTATATCCTCCTCCTTTTGTCTGCTTCCAGAGTCAGTTCTTACTGTCTCTACAAGCCATTTCCATCATGGTCCACTTCTACATGGGAACTAAAGGTCCTGACAATGTGAGTACACCCACACAATTGTTTTGCTTTTTGTATCCCACTAAATCAAACGGGTATCACATTAACTGAGCGGTCTGAACAAACAGCCTATGATGACTTCAGATCTGACATGTCATGTGGCTGAAACTCATGCTGTCTGGTGACTGAATGTCACTTCACTCATTCTCCATCAGCCTGGTGGTGACTTTGAGCTGCTGAAGCTGCCACATCAGCATGAACGTTCTTTGCTATTTGCGTCAGTGCACACGGTCACCACTAGATGGAGCAGCGCACGTCCGGAAAGACGTGCTGAACATAAAAATGTAGCTGTGACGATGAGTGCGTCCTCCTTCAGCCTCAGGTGGAGGTGCTGTCTGAAGAGGAGGGAGAGGAGGAGGACGAGGAAGAGGACATCCTGTCTCTGGCAGAGGAGAAGTACCGGCCAGCAGCTCTGGAGAAAATGATCGCTCTAATCGCTCTTCTGGTCGAACAGTCTCGCTCAGAGAGGTACAAGTCTGGACGTCTGTCGAGGACGACTGTTGCTGAGCTGCTCAGCTTCACCCTCCTGTCTCTGCTCCCCATAGACACCTGACTCTGTCCCAGAGCGACATGGCGGCACTGACTGGAGGCAAAGGTTTCCCCTTCCTGTTCCAGCACATCAGAGACGGAATCAACATCAGACAGACCTGCAACCTCATCTTCAGCCTCTGTCGCTATAACAACCGTCTGGCCGAGCATGTAAGTTTCTCTAGATTTAAAGATGATTTTTGCCACTCATGCGTGGATCCAGCCACATCTGTCTGCTGTGAGACCAACTGGCCGTTTCCAGAGATGATTTATTGATGATTGTTCCAACAGATCGTGTCGATGCTCTTCACCTCGATCGCTAAACTCACCCCTGAAGTAAGAATGACTGCCTTTATTAAGCCGAAGCATTTAATTCTTCCTCAGCAATCTTCCCTGTCATCTTCTTCCTTTAGGCTGCCAATCCCTTCTTCAAACTGCTCACGATGTTGATGGAGTTTGCTGGCGGACCTCCGGGAATGCCTTCCTTCGCTTCCTACATCCTGCAGAGGATCTGGGAGGTGAAGTGTCACTTTGGTGTCTTCATGACTGTAGCAATTATTCTCAATTGGGTTTTGACCCTCTCCTCTCACTGGCCGTCCTTCCTGACAGGTGATCGAGTACAACCCGTCTCAGTGTCTGGACTGGCTTGCCGTCCAGACTCCCAGGAACAAACTCGCCCACAGCTGGGTCCTGCAGAACATGGAGAACTGGGTGGAACGTTTCCTGTTGGCCCACAACTACCCACGAGTTCGAACCTGTAAGAAAAATGCAGATTTGTTTTGGGAAGGTTCCGCCTCAGCCATTAGCTCATAGCATTTTAGCTAAGCTCATGTGGGCCTTCATCAGCCTGAGGAAAAAACGGGAAGTAATGCAACTGATGATGGTGACAGCATCCTCTCTCCTCCCTCCAGCGGCAGCGTATCTCCTCGTCTCCCTCATTCCCAGCAACTCGTTCCGCCAGATGTTCCGCTCCACGCGCTCCCTCCACTTGCCGACCCGTGAACTTCCACTGTCCCCTGACACCACCATGGTCCTCCACCAGGTGTACAACCTGCTGCTGGGTCTGCTGGGACGAGCCAAACTGTACGTGGACGCCAGCGTTCATGGAACAACCAAGCTGGTCCAGTATTTCAGCTTCATGACCTACTGCCTCATCTCCAAGACAGAGAAACTCATGTTCACAGGATACTTTATGGACCTGTGGAACCTCTTCCAGGTAAGTCCTCCCGCTTTTTTAAAAAACTAAATATTTTTTATTTTTTACACTACTGCAGATTTATGAAAATGCTAGCAAACATGAACAATGAGATATTTGGAGATTTTTATGAATTGACAACAATTAAACTCAACAGTCACACATCAGGTGACAGTTTAGTGGACAGAGCTAAATGAAACTGATGCACCAAATAAATGGAGATATTTTAATGTCTTGATTATCACATCTACAGTGTGGAAAAAGCTCTTTTCCTTCGCAAGTAACCAAGCGAAGGTCCCTAAAACCAATCGTTGTAAAGCAGTGTTAGTAACCGGTGTTACTAACACAGAAGTCATAAAACCAGCCATTCCTTCCTCCTTAGCCCAAACTATCAGAGCCGGCCATCGCCACCAACCACAACAAGCAGGCACTGCTAACCTTCTGGTACAACATGTGTGTGGACTGTCCCGAGAACGTGCGTCTGGTGGTGCAGAACCCTGTGGTGACCAAGAACATCGCCTTTAACTACATCCTGGCGGACCACGATGACCAGGAGGTGGTGCTGTTCAACCGCAGTATGCTGCCTGCCTACTACGGCATCCTGCGCATGTGCTGCGAGCAGTCGCCCGCCTTCACTCGCCAACTGGCCTCACACCAGAATATCCAGTGGGCCTTCAAGAACTTGACTCCACACGCCAGCCAGTACCCTGGGGTGAGTTTCTGTTTTTATATTCAGTTGCTGCAGTTTTATCATTGAAGAACCAATGTTCTTCTAATGTTGGAGCACCGATGGCCCAGTGTATCATGGGAGGCCTAACTCAAATCGCAGCTGGTTAAGATGGCCTGTGCTGGCCATCTTAACCAGCCTGAACTTAATGATCATCAAAAATAGAATGAAGACTGTTAAATTCTCTCTATTTTTGGTGTGCGCTTCCTCCTGCAGGCGGTGGAGGAGCTCTTCAACCTGATGCAGCTTTTTGTGGCACAGCGAGCCGACATGAGAGAAGAAGAACTGGATGATGTGAAGCAGTTCAAGAAAACAACCATCAACTGTTACCTGCGCTGCCTGGATGGACGTTCCTGCTGGACCACCCTCATAAGGTACACACAACCATACACACACACACACACACACATTCAGTCAGACTACTCTAACAGCTGCTCTCGTGGTTCTTCTCAGTGCCTTCAGGATTCTGCTGGAGAACGACGAGGATCGACTGCTGGTGGTCTTCAACAGAGGACTCATCCTCATGACTGAGGTAAGTGTTACCATGGCAACCAAACAGCAGCATGATCTATAAACAGGGTCTGCTGCTAAACCAGGTTGTGATCAACAGTTCCTGTTCTGTCATGTTTATTTCCTGTTTGTCTACAGTCCTTCAACACTTTACACATGATGTACCACGAGGCGACGGCATGTCATGTCACCGGAGACCTGGTGGAGTTGCTGTCCATCTTTCTGTCTGTCCTCAAGGCCACACATCCATATCTCCATCGCAAAGGTAAAAACAGCTGTTTCCATGACAAATTTTCAGCTGAAGAACTTAAAACATTACCTAAATGCATTTAGTAAATTTTAATAGATTTAGTAGATTTTAATAAAGCACCATCACCTGACCTAGCCACTCCGTCACTAGACCTCAGGGCTCCCTCGCTTGACCTTGCCGCTCTGTAACCTGACCTCAACGCTCCGTCCCCCAACTTTGCAGCTCTGAACCCAGTTTCTGTTTCCCCAGATCTGAGTTTTGTGTATTCTTTATAAGATGTTTGTGTGTCCAGATGTTAAACAGGCTCTGATCCAGTGGCAGGAGAGAATTGACTTCGCCCACAAGCTGCTAACTCTCCTCAACTCCTACAGCCCTCCGGAGCTGCGTAACGCCTGCCTGGGTAAGATGGAATCACGCCGTCACCGGTGCTAACAAGGGTCATGAGCTGTCAGGCTGTAAATTCTGTTGTTGGTTTTGCAGATGTGCTGAAAGAACTGGTTCTGCTGAGTCCACATGACTTCCTTCACACTCTGGTTCCCTTCCTGCAGCACAACCACTGCACCTACCACCACAGTAACATCCCCAGTGAGTCCACAAAGCCAGCACTGTCCCCATGCTGACAGAAAGTCCACAGATGAATCTTTCTTTTCATGAAAAGTTTCTGTGTTTGTGTCATCAGTGTCCTTCGGTCCATACCTGCCCTGCCGAGAGAACATTAAACTGATGGGAGCCAAAAACAACATCCGACCTCCTCGACCCGAACTCAACATGTGTCTGCTCCCCTCTATGGTGGAGAGCAGGAAGGTTAGCCCTTGTCACACCTGCCCAGTTCCTTTGCACATTTTCTGCTTCTACCCTTCATTCATGTTCTGTGTTGACATGTGTGTATGTACAGGGAAAGGATGAGGTGTATGACCAGATGCTGCTGGACTACTTCCTGTCATATCACCAGTTCATCCACCTGCTGTGTCGTGTTGCCATCAACTGTGAGAAATTCACAGACACACTTGTGAAGCTGAGTGAGTATTTGTCTGTGTGTGTGTGTGTGTGTGTGTGCGCGTGCGTGCATAAATATCAACTCAGGCGTTTCCTTCCTCAGGTGTGTTGATAGCATATGAAGGACTTCCTCTTCACCTCACTCTGTTCCCTAAATTGTGGGCAGAGCTCAGTCAGTCACAGGTGTGTGTTTAAGATTAGGTCATTGCTGAACACACTCCGAACAACACATTAAGTGTTTTTGGGTGTTTCAGGCTGTCTTGGCTAAAACCTGCATGAAGCTGCTTTGTGAAGACCCGGTGTTCAGTGAGTACATCAAGGTCATCCTGATGGAGGAAAGGACGTTTCTCAATAACAACACAGCATACTCCTTCCTCACCTGCTTCCTGCACAAGGTGGGAGACCAGAGGAGAGGAGCACAGGCTTTTTATCTCCTGTTCTCTTTAAAAACACTGCTTTCTATCAAACATAGGTTCAGGTCCTCTCGGCCTCCAGCTGTTCTAACCTGGTTGATGTTCTGGTCACAAACCTGCTGAATGAACAGAGCAGCCTGCAGCCGGAACTGACAGCAGCTCAGTGGATGGAGTTTAGCAAGAGCAGCAACCAGCTGAATGCTGTAAGAACTCGCACTCACACACTCACACACTCACACTCCCCTACACCTCTGAGACTCTTCCTCTCTTCCCTCCATTAGGAACTCAGGGTTCTGGTTCTGCTGTTGTCCATCCACCCTCCCCAGTCCGTTGACCCAGCTCTTGGCCCCACCCTGCAGGAGCTGCTGGGGCGCTGTCGTGTTTGTCTCCATCAGCGTAATACTCTAGAGCTGGAGGCCAAGGACCACAAGACCAAAGGTAACTAACACACATACTCACACACAGGCACACACACACACTCTCTTTCAGTTAGAAGACTTGGAGATGTTATTTTTGACCCGGTTCTGATATTTGAAACATAAATGCAACAAAAAATCCTTTTTGATGTCGTTTGTGACCTTATGAAGTTACACCAATGTGCATGTGCATGTGTGTTTGCTTCAGTTGAAGATGAAGGGGCGACTCCAGTTAAGCGGCGGCGGATGAGCAGCGATGAAGACAGAGTTGGGGAGCCAGCATCGCTCTGCTCCTCCTCCCTCCCGCCGTGCAGTGAGGTGAAACCCGACCAGCAGGAGGCGTTGACACCCACCAGCACCTCCGACACAGAGACGCGAGACTCGTCCTCGCTCATTGACCCCGGCACTGAGCAGGACCCCCCCACTCCTGACCCCGCCCCGTCCGGGAATTTGGACATGTCCCCAAAAGAGGAGAAGATGGAGGCATCTTCATCGTCATCGTCCTTTTCCTCTTCCTCTTCGCTGTTGCAGGAAACAGGGGAGGGTTTGGTCCAGGGGAAGGAGATTGAGGCACCATTAGGTGTAGAGGGCGGAGTCGCACCAGCTACCCAGTCAGAGAAAGTGAAGGAAGAGAAGGCGGCCTCTAAAGCTGGCAGCAGCCTGGCTCCGCCCCTCTCAGAGGACACACCCTTCTCAACCTCTCTGGAGACGGTGGGAGAGGGGCTAGAGTACAGCAGTGGCCACACCCCCTCCCCACAGGCATTTTTGAGTGTGGGACCCCCAGCTGACATGTTGGACATGCTGTACAGGACTGTGGAAGCTGCCATCACCATAGTTACCAAGTTGTCTGCTAAAGGACCGCCCTCCTCATGACACGATCCAATCACAGACAGACAAGTTTGGAGCGTAGACATTGCTCAGAATGAACTTCCTTTGATTTTTTTTTTTTTTTTTTTTCTGCTGATTGTTTGCTGCTGTTCGTTGCCTTCTGCTGATGTGCAGGCGCTCGTTTTTTTCAGCTTTAGCCGTCGTCGTTGCGCTCGTTCGACCCCTTGAAGCTGACAATTAACGATTAAATCTGTACTGTAAAAAGTTGTAAAAGCTACAGCATTTATTGCAAAAGGTAAAAAGTTTTGTTTTTGTGTGCGTGTGTTTTATACAGAATCAGTTCTGGATTTTATTTGCTGTAACGGGGAAACGTTTACAGAACTTTTGTCTCCTCTGTAATTTAATTTTATTGCATTTTTACTGTATAAAAATGGTCGTTCTGTGCCACTTTTGTACTTTTATGAACGAGGCAAAAGAAAAGTTGCCTTGAATTTTTCTGTGGTTTAAATATCCAGAAAATAAGTTTACCTGTAAAATAAGAGAACCACAAGAAACTTGATTCTGTAGAGAATCCTGTCTAGTCATTGCCTGAAGGTGAAATCTATATAAATATATATATATAAATATAAATATCTTTATATATATATGAATATATGACAGAGGTGCTTTATTGGACTGTGGTTGAAATAAAGCCCCCGGTGTTGGACCAGCTGGAGCTTTTTTTCTTGAACTAATCACATTCCTTCGTGTTTATTTTTGCTTCTTCTGTGTTTGGATTTTCTGCTGATTTTATTTTGGTAGAGAATAAATTAATAAAAATGACTTAATAGCTGAAGTGTAGCTGAATCCCCTGTAGGGCTGTGATCATGAACCTCCCTGAAGGGTTCTTTTATTTCCTATGGTCATAAAAACAGTTTCAACAGTTGTTTTTGCAGTGCTTACAGAGAAGTCAGGTCTTTATCTTCATCACTCTTTTTGTCCTCTTCCTCTCCCACATTCTCACTCTTAATCCTCATCAGTCTGTTGGGTGTGAACGCTGCTGTGGTCGGTTTTTGTCTCACTTGTCCGTCCCTCCATCCGCTGGTCCTTTTTGTGGTTTCTCCATTTGTCTCTGAAACATCATCAATGGGTAATTAGAATTTTTGCCCTGTTTAGCCATAAATGATGGTTTGATCCTCTCACCTGTTCCAACGCTACAGGAGTCTCTCAAAACCATTCCTGGAACACAATAATGGTGGTGGTGGTGATTTAAAAAAAAAAAAACATCAACAGTTGTTGACTTACCGGTACATCTAATCTTCAGCGTGTCCACCCATGTCATAACTGTCAGAGCCGTCTTTGAAGGATTTTGTCCTCCTAAATCTGCGGTTTCAATCAATATGAAACAGCAAACGGAGTCATAAACTGTACCTGTTACTGGTTTCCAGTCTCACCTGATGAAGACCAGAATAATGATCAGCATCAGCACACTCAGGGCCAGCAGGACGCCCAGGGTGATGACCAGGTCCTGGTCCGAGGTCAGTTTTGGAGGATCCACCTCTACGGGAAACTGGACCTCCTTCCCAAAGACTTTGAGTAGCTCCGTCCTCACAGCAGCTGATTGGCTCTGAAGCTTCCACCACATGATGTGTCATGCAACTTCACAGAGTCTGACAGTTTGGTAGCTGAAATGTGTCTCACAAATGTGGAGGAAAGAGAACCAGCAATGTCTCACTAGTGAAAGAATGTTGAGAAGCTCCTCTGAGTTTTTATTTTCTGAATCTCACTTTATGACATCTCCAAAGGAAACTGTCTTTTCTCTGTCTGTAGCCACAAAGCTGACCAGAGTCCTCATAGAAGTTCTCAACATTCTGGACTCCACTCGTTCATCATTCCTCACCTTGACAATGTTTATGGTCCAGCCCAGAACCATACCTAAAGACCTGATAAAGAAACTTTTAGAACCTCAGAAAGCAGAAACAATAACAGGTGAACACCAGCATCTCAATTCTCCAGCTGGTCAACCTGCTTCTTCACCGTGTTTGCAGGCTGGTTAAGAGAAATCACCTAATCACCACCGCTCACACCGCCTTCTACCAGCCCCTGGAAGCAAAGCACAGGCACAACTCTGCCGATGATGAGCGACCGCAATGTTTCTGAACGATATGCTGTTGTGTTTTTCTTCTGTAGAGGAAACTTTCTCTTCAGAGCCGAATACGACACCAGTTTACTATTTACTGAGCTTCAGCTACTGTGTTCTGTCTTTGTGAGGCGAGGGGAGCTCGGGAGAGTGAAATGGCCGTGAGTTTGTATCGTCTCACCTCTAGTGTGGTCACAAAGGTGAGTCTTGCCGGGTCTGTGATTTTTCACCTGAACCTCTATCAGCCCTGAGGGCAGTTCCAGTACTGAGACCACATATACCAGACCTGAGGAGGGCTTGGCATCCAGGTAAGGTCTATCTGCTGTCAGACTGTAGACCAGCTGACCGGTCTGAGGCCTGAAAGCCAGAAGAAAGTCACCTCAGGTGTTTGATCTGCTTGTTATCATCAAAACAAGTCTACTAAAAACAGAAAATGAGCTAACATCCTAATCAGATCTAGTTAAATTCAGACAGAGGAGTGAGGAGTGTTATACAGGATTCAGCCTCCTTCCGGTGTGGGTGGAGACTGAGTGAAGTGGGAGGGGCAGCAGTAACTGAAGACTTGCCATGTGTTTGGTAAGGGGCGGAGCCAGCAGTCAAAGGAAGAAAGAATCACATGGAACTTCAACATTTTAGCATTCAAACATAAAAACATTTTCAGTCAACCTGGAAGATTAAGAAGGTTGAAAAACAGGTTCAAAAGTATTGGCTGGTGTTCCAATAACCTCATGCTAGGTTGCTGGTTAATGCTAATGCTAATGCTACTTTTAACATCAGACTTAAACACTACCTCTTTGAAAAAGCTTATTGTTGTTACTTTTGTAGTTCCAGTTACTATCATAGACAGACAAATTATCATACTGAGGGGGTCGTCTAATTATTAGGTTAACATCTTAGTTATGCCGCTATAGGCCAAGGCTGCCGGGGTCCAGAAACATGATCACCTGACAGGCTCTGTCACCCCACTGGGTCATGGTCTCCTCTCCTCTCCTCTCCTCTCCTCTCTCCTCCTCCTCCTCCTCACCAAGTAGACTAGTAATGTTATCTCTTGTGTAGTTTTTCTGCCTCCCCACCATCTGTATTCATCTACAGGTATCGCCGCCTTCATATGCTGTATACTGACCTACTGACCTCCGACCCCGCTGAACCACTCAACCCGACTCGACCAGCAGCTTATTTTAATTAACATAATGTAATCAATTAATAATTAATATAATATAATTATGTTATATTATGTTCTACCTATTCTCTCCTCTACCTGTCCTTCCCCCTTCTCCTCTCTCTCTACCCAGCTGGCCATCAGCAGGAGGGTCCCCATATATGAGCCTGGTCCTGCTCAAGGTTTCTTCCTGTTAAAGGGGAGTTTTTCCTGTAACAGACACTATATAAATAAAGATTGATTGATTGATTGATTGATTGATTAATTGATTGATTGATTTAAAAATAACTGGAAAACGACAGTGTGTGATTACCCTGACAGTGATAACAGGGGTTCTGTAGGGGGTGATGGTGAGCACAGATGCTTTATACTGATTGTCGGAAAACTGTGGGGGCTCATTCACACCCTCCACCTGAACCGTGACCTGCAAGACAGGAACTCATTCCAGAGTTATAAAGATCAAACACTGGAATGAATCTATGTGCAGAAAATCTGAGGATGACACTGCAGCAGCTGTGGTGGTGGGGCTCCTGGTGTCCACGGCCCCCACATCCAGAATGAACCACTCCTGCTCTTCCCTGTCCAGCTTAATTAGGGCCACAATGGCTCCTCTGCTGTTAACCAAGAACACGGCTGTGTGCATTTTTAGCGCATAGGTGACATCATAAAGGTCACTGTGTAGATTCTCAATCATCCAGGTCAACGTTATCCAAGATAGTTTTCTCTGTCAACTGGACTGTTTCTTCTCTTTGAAGACGTTTTGCCTTCTATCCAAAAGGCTTCTTCAGTTCTGAACTCGCTGGGGACCGAGCTTGAAAATATAGCCCCTGTGGACCATTGGCATGTTAATGATCTGAGTGGTCACCTGAGAGTCGTTGGCAGAGTCGTTGGTAGGGTCGTTCACCTAGTTTCGGTTGTGGTGTCTCCCCTTTGTCTGCTTGGTGGTGAGTCACCAGGTCTCCTGGAATGGTGTAAATGTTTGGTTTGTTGTTGAAAGGAGTGGAGGACTGCATTGTATGGGGGTGATAGGAAGTGCCTCAGCCCACCACCTCTATTTAAGGATGGTTTTTCCAATTTGACATGGATAGCTTCCTTGACACCCCTCTCAAACCAGCAGTCTTCTCTGACCAGTATCCGTACTTGGCTGTCCTCGAAGGAGTGCCCGCTCTCCTTTAAGTGTAAGTGGACTGCTGAGTCCTGACCTGAAGAGGTGGCACATCTGTGTTGAGCCATTCTACTGTGGAGAGGCTCCTTGGTTTCCCCAATGTACAGTTCCTCGCATTCCTCCTGGCACTGTACAGCATAAACAACATTACATTGTTGGTTAACCAAGCAACACTCTCAGACAGAGACTGGTACACCCGAAACACAAGACACCAAGAAACAAACAATGTCAATGCATTACTATGCACAACAAGCAGCAGTCTCTACAGAAGAGGTAGAACCAGATAAAGCTTCAGCTTCTAAAGAGGAAGTTAAACATAAAGAAGCTGCAGGTTCTCCTCAATTGGAGGAAAAAACAAAAGGGGCATTAGCTTTTGAAGACAATGAAGGACGAAAAGAAGCATCAGATTATCTTGAACTGGAAGAAAAAACAGAAGATGCTTCAGACTCTCCTGAACTGCAAGATAAACAAGAATATGCTTCAGTCACTTCTGAACTGAAGGGAGACCCAGAGGATGCTTTAAACTTTTCTGAACTTGAGGAAGAACCGGAAGACAATTCAGCTGCTCTCAAACCGGAGGAAGAACCAGAAGAACTGTCACACTCTCCTGATCTAGAAGAACTCGAAGATACTTCAGCCACCCCAGAAGAAGATACTTTGACCACTCCTGAACTGATAGAAGAACCAGAGGATACTTCAGTCATTCCAGAAGAAAATGTAGCCTTTTCTCACTGAGGAGAAGCACCAGAAATTGCTTTCCTTACTTTGGAGAAAGAACTGGAGGAAGAACCAAGAGAGGCTTCAGCAACTCCAGAAGAAGCCTTCCCTGAACAAGAGTTTCTCGCACCTGTCACCAGCGTGAAAACCACCAAAAGAAGGATTTATATGACTCAATTTGTAAGAAGAATCAAAAAAGAGTTTCATCCTGTCCTCCATGCAAGGAAGAATGTGAAGGTTATAGCTTTTCTGTGCATGAGCAGAAATTACAGCTCATCAACAAGATGGAAAAACAAAAAAAATATTGTCCTTTTGATCATTTCAAGGATTGTTGATCACATTTATGCTGAAGCCAAGATGGTACGTCACTGCCACAATAACTTCCTCATTGTTCTGTTTGAATACATCTGGGAACGAGTGCGGGATGAAGACCAGTACATCTCTGATCAATCATCTCTGATCAAACAAAATAATCCACCAAACACTGTGCAAAAACATGGGCAGTCCAAACAAGGTGCTGTTTCTATTAAAGTACTCAGAGAAGCCCGTTGTTGCAGACTGTATGATCTACATAGTAAAAAAAACCTTTGAGCAGACCATCTAAGAAACCCAACCCCATTGTCAGGTTCTTCTCTTCACTTGGTCGGTGTCTGAAGGGGTGTTTTTATTGATTCCACAAATATTCCAATGTGGTACTAAAACTCAAAGCCTCATCTGAAAGCAAACCTATCTCCAGTTGCCAATTTCCCAGCACTTTTAGCACCTGGATGAATTCATGTCCATCCTCTCTGAAGACCAGCTCTCTTTCCACATTAATTCTTGTTTTCTCCACACCAATTCTTTCTCTGCCCTTGGTTTTGGGCCTATTCTTCTTTTTCAGTTTCACCCAAAAAGTGGAAAAGAGGAGGAGAAGCTGTAGTTCCTCCTAAACATGAGGGAGGATTAGAAGAAGCCTATGTTCCTCCGGAAGAAAAGAAAGAACTACAAGATGCTTCAGCTCCTCTCAAAGAAAGCGAAAGACCAGAAGCATTTTCAGCTCCTCGAGAGGAACAAAGACTAGAAGAAGCTTCAGCACCTCTGCATGAGGGGGAAGCACTTCAAGAAGTTTATGTTCCTTCTGAAGAAGGGGAAGGACAAATGGAAAATTCAGCTCCACCTGAAGAGGAAAGACCAGAAGAGGCTTCGGGTCCTCTGTGTGAGGAGGAAGGACTAAATGAGGCTTATTTTCTCCCCAAAGAAGGGGAAAGACTAGAAGAATTTTCAGCTCCTCCTCATGAGGAGAAAAGACAAGAAGCTTCAGGCCCTCTCAAAAAGGAGAAAAAACTAGAAGCTTCAGCTTCTCCACAAGAGGAGGACAGACTAGAGGAGGCTTCAGCTCTTCTGCATGGGGAGGATGGACTAAAAGAAAATATAGCTCCTCCTGACGAAGAGAAAGAACTAGGAGATGTTTCAGCTACTCCTGAAAAGGAGGAAGGACAAGAAGAGGTTTCAGTATTTGCTGAAAAGGAGGAATTACTAGAAGCAGCTTCAGCTCCTTTGGAGAAGATGGAAGGACTCGTTGAAGCTCCGGCTCCTCTTGAAGAGAAGAAAGGACTTGAAGAATCCTCAGCATGAGGAGATAGGAATAGAAGAATCAGCTCAGCATGAGGAGGAAGGACTAGAAGAAAATTCAGCTCCACCAGAAGAGGAGAAAGAACTAAGAGAAGCTTCAGCTACTTCTGATTAAGAGGAAGGACTAGAAGAAGATTCTGCTGCTTTGGAAAAGGAGAAAGGACTAGAAGAAACTTCAACCCCACCTGAAGAGGAGGAAGAACTGGGTGAGGCTTCAGCTCCTCCTGAAGAGGAAAGACTAGGAGGTTTTCTTGAAGAAGATGAAGGGCTGGAAAATGTTTTAGCTCCTCTTAAAGAGGAAGGGAGACTAGATGAAATTTCAGCTTTTCCCTCTTCGGAAGACGCTGTTTCTGTTTCTTCTGAAGGAAAAGGAATAAAAGAAGATCTATCTCCTCCTGAAAAGTAAACACTAGAAAAAACTTTTGAGGTTAGACTTAAAACCTTCTGTGAAAAAGTTTATAGTCAGTGATTCTATAGCTACAGTCATTATTCTAAGCAAATGCTTAGAACAGGATCAGCTAACCTTTAGCATCATCTTTGCTATTCTGCTAGAGGCTCCGGGCTACAGAACAACGATCCACTGACAGGTTTCTCTAATTGATTCATGGTTGCAGATAAAACTGAATTTTGTTCTGAAGTGAAACATAACAACTTCTAAGAATCGAGTGTCATACGCCTAATAACTGTGTGTTTCGATGTTTTAGAGACATTTCAGTACTTAAAGCCCTTCATTCAAGGCAAAACTACGAATCCCACAATGCGCCGTGAAGGACCAGCTCACAACCAGTCTGTGATAGATCAGTCCGCCCCACGTGACCACACAGTGACACAAGTGAATCATGGCGGAGGTTGAAGCAACAAAAGCTTTGAGCGGACTGTTGAACGGAATCGCTCAAAAAGAATTTTATTACAATTCGGACGTGACGGAGCAGCTGCTGAGAACGGAGCTATTCCCGGAGATGCCCCAGGAGGAGTTCATGACGCTGCACAGTAAAATGAGGAGCCTCCTGAAGGTACCGCATCACCGCCATGATGGAACTACTTCTGATCGTAAACACTGCTTTACAGTACCGGTATTTTAAATCTTTACATCTTAATTCTTTGACAACAGTCGTGAAAAAGGTTATGTGAGAGGAAAATATATTGACTACGCTGTCAATAAATTAACCAATACAATGTTGATTAATCTGGTGAGGATAGTACATTCTGACGTGTTTGTTTGCCACTTAAGCAGCTTCCAGTCATTTTGGTGCCCTGGACATTATAGGTTCCCCCCAAACGACTGCATATTTCCATATTTGTGGCAAGAAATGTTGATTTTCAAATAAATTGAATGGTTTTGTATTATACAATGGGACATCTGCAGTTGGTTGCATGGTTTATCAGTAGGCTGCATAAATGACATATTATTAGACTACAAAAAGGATTCATTCATAATGAGGGTGTTAACGTCTGCCTTTTCCTTATTTTTTCAGTCAATTGCCACTGCAGACATGGATCACGCTCAGCTGGAGGCCTTCCTCACTGCACAGACAAGGAGGCAGGGCGGCGGAGTGAGCGCCGAGCAGGCGGCCGTCCTCTCCCGCTTCTGGAAGGCCCAGCGGATGCGGGTTAGGGAGAGCCTGCTGGCTCAGAGTCGCTGGGAGCCCAGCCTGAGGGGTCTCACCTGGAGGGTGGATCTCCCCACTGCTGCCAGCCAGGGGGACAAAACAGTCCACAGTGGTCCACTGGCGCTGGTGGAGCTGGAAGTGGGCCAAGCGACACAGGTGAGACTCGCCTTTTTCCTCTTTCAAACAAAAGAAAAGCTGCAGGGAAAACTCGCTGGAATGAGCAGAATCCCAGCAGATTCCTGATTCCAGAAACATGATCACCTTAAAGACCTCTGTCATCCTATTGGGTCATGGCTTCCCCTCCCCTGCATATCTTCATGTTAAAGGGGTGTTTTTCCTTGCTTGTTGGGGGTCAGGCCCTGGGATTCTGTAAAGCGCCTAGAAACAATTTTGATTGTAACAGACACTACCAGTATATAAATAAAGATTGATTGATAATGATTGGGTAAATATGGATCCAAGTCAAATGTCAACTGTTGCCTTAATCCCATAAATTAACCCAGACAACTCAGACTCACAGTCTGACGTAGAACTTTTTAAAATTCTGATGATCCACTGAAGTTCTGTGTCCAACTGACTGACAAATGAATTAAATATTCACATTTGTATGGAAATCAACTGAAAGGTGTCGACAGTAATTAGTGACCTTTAAAGCCAAGAACACTCCATCAAATTTGTAGTCGAGTCCATCATGTTCTTTCTTTTTTAGGACTCTCAGTTTGTTTGTCTGGAGTTTGATGAAGTTGGTGTAAATGACGTGCTGAAGAAGATGGCCAACATCCAGAGCAGCATCGAGCGCTTCGTTCATCACACCTAAAACAAGAACATTTGGTTTCTGTGGAGGGATGAGCCAGCTGCAATTGTGACTGAGACTTCTGGGCAACAGCCGTTGCATCAGTTTGGCTGTTTTTTTGCTCCAGACAGGCAGACCTGACCTTTGACCTGTGCTGTGGCACAAACACTGCTGTGTTATTTGTCAGCTTCTCTCTGATCGTCAGAGTACCAGTGGTGCCAACGTTGGCATCAACTGTTCGTGTGCTGAAATGCTATTGGTTTGTTTGTAGTCCTTAAAGGAGAAATTATTCCACAACAATTGTAATAAATGTTTAAAAAAAACCCCACAGCATTCCACAAATGAACATAATTAGATTTTAAACTTTGCTCAGTTGTTACTTTTTGAGTCTTTGCTGAATGTAAAATGATAATAGCAAATTTTGTTGATGTGAGGACAAGTGCCACCCGCTGAGTGTTTGACATTTGACCATCTCAGTTCACCTGAAAGATCTTATGATGAAGCCTAAAATGTATTTAAAATGTCTTTTTCTGGTTCTCATACAATTCCTGTCAATTGTTTTATTTGTGTTTGAATTGTATATTTTGATATATAATAAATGCAATAATCTATCCAAGTAGATTTCATTCTAGAAAAAGCTCTTTAATGTCTAAACAGGAAATGAAAACAGGATGGCAACCATGAATGTTGTTTTACCATGGCAACAATGATTTCCCAGAAAATGTTGAAATAGTTTGAAGAGTTAAAAAATTCTTAACCCTCCACTTTGTCAAAGACCTGATTGCTGCATTGCTGATCCATCGGTCATTTTGTATGAATTAACATTTTTATGAAGAAATTCTGAAAGGTCAAATTCCTGATCAGATAAGCTGCTGACTCGAGGTGACACTGTGCTGCTCTGAACAATATTCTCTAAAACTCCCAGACAGGAAAGTCAAAGTGGCTGAATGGAATAAATCTGCCTCCTAAGCTTAAGTGGAAAAACATGATGTGTTCTGCTGCCTCACGTGTGTAGCTGAATTGGAAATGTGTGATTCTCATGTGGAGGGAAAGAAGGTTGAGGGCTGGTTTCTACAGAGTTAAAGTTGAAAAATGCTCACGTGAAGTCAAACGGATGCAACTGGAGCTTTCTGTCGCCTTATTCCTCTGGTGGTCTTGTTTCTGAAGGTGTCAGGGTCCAATAGGCCTCCTCCATGTTTCCAAATGTCCCACTACATCCTGGCTTTGCTGTGAGTGATGCTGCGGAATTCCAGATTCCTACGCACTGTTTCAGATTCTTCATATGTTGTTTTCGCCGTAGGTGCACAAAAGAGGCGCCGTGGTTACTCTGCGCCGCAAACACTGGCTCTTCGGGATAGTGATGTTGCTCAACGTCTTGGTGTGCCTTCTGATTAGCATCTCCTGGAACTTTAGCCAAGAGAAACATGTAAGCCAGAGGGTTAATATCAAATCAAGGTTTTGGCGGCAGCAGGTTTTGGCCACCTCCTTCTGGAACATGGAGCAGCGGCGTTTGGACTTCATCTACAACCCTCTGGTCACCTCATCATTCTCCGGCAATGCCAGACTTCTGGAACAGCCTGATTGGCGGAACGATACAGATCCCATGAACCCCTGTGAACCAGACTACAGAGTACCCCTGCAGGTCCTGGACTACAACACTCTGCCTCAGCCTTTCAGGGATTTTCTGTTACACATGCGCTGTCGGACATTTCCCATGCTGATAAACCAGCCATGCGTGTGTGACACGACCCCCTTCCTGCTGGTGGTGGTCAAGTCCCTCATCCAGCACTTCGAGCGCCGGCAGGCTATCCGTGAAACATGGGGACAAACAAGGAAGAATGGCAATCAGACAGTGGCAACAGTCTTCTTGCTCGGCAATTCCTTGCCGGCGGACCACTTCCCGGACCTACAGGGAATCCTGAGTCATGAGGCGGAACTTCACAAAGATCTCCTGCAGTGGGACTACAGAGACACCTTCTTCAACCTGACCTTGAAGGAGGTCCTCTTCCTGGAATGGTTCAAGCAGAACTGTCCCCATGCCCGGTATGTACTCAAGGGCGACGATGACGTCTTTGTCAACACTTTGCAAATTATCAAATTCCTTGAAAAACTGCCAGAGAGCAAGAAGAAGGATTTTTTTACAGGTGATGTCATCAGTAATGCTAGTCCACACCGAGAAAGGATGCACAAGTATTTCATCCCAGAGAGCGTGTTTGTAGGTCATTACCCTCCTTATGCTGGAGGTGGAGGGTACCTACTTTCTGGTGAGCTAGTGCTCCGTTTGTACAACATATCCTGGCAGGTGGCTCTGTATCCCATCGATGATGTTTATACAGGAATGTGCCTGGAAAAACTAGGCATTGTTCCCAAGACACACAGTGGTTTCAAGACCTTTGGGATTGAGGAGAAATACAGGAAAAACCCATGTACCTACAGGAGCCTAATGCTGGTTCACAGCCAGACACCACAGGAGATGCTAACAATATGGCCATGGATCACAAATCCAGACTTGGAGTGTCAGTGAATGCGACATCTGGCAGACTTTTACTAAAACTTTGTCTTTCAAATTGTTTATTCCAACTTTTTTAAGGCATCTTCACTTTTCTGCAGGCTGTGCATAAAAGACATGGACATTTAAGAAAAAGCTAAATTAGCTAAATATTTGCTGAGAGTTGTCAAGTCATAAAGTGAAGTTTGAAATCTTCATTTAACTCAATATTCTTATTAAAGACTTGTGTGTTTTAGCACCATCTAGTGTAGAGCTGAAGAACTGCAGAAATGGCATTCACATTGATTACTGACATCTGCTTATTAAAATGTTCTCTAGACCGAAGAAACAGCGTTAATGAAACTTTAAATTCTCTTTTTTCTATAGTTGTGTTCGCGTTTGGCAACTCATATCAAAAAGTTGATATAAACTTAGATTTATGATCTACATCAAGCATTATTTGTACACTTCATGTATGAACATTTCATCCTCCGGTGAAAAACACTGGAAACAACGATTCTGATAAAGTGTAGAACTTACCTCTACTGGTCACATCTGATAATGACAACATTAATCAGCTAATTGATGGTTTTCAGCTGCTCCAACTGGGAGCGGAAACAGCAGTTAAACTCAGGCTGTCCGGAATCCTCACTGTTATGCAGTGAAATGATGCAAAGTAGGAGGATGTTATTGTATGTGTTTGCAGGACTCTGGATGCTTTGTGACTCTAAGGTGAGCAGCTCTCCAGGTGAGTATCCATGTCTGAGACAGACCTACTACTGCTTTTGAGTTTACAGGTGAGCAGAGCCGAAACATCAGACCTCCAAGCAAGTTACTGAGGTCTGATAAAGGAAAGTTCAAAGCTAATTAACATAAGAATGTTTTGGAACCTTCCTTAAATATATTTTGTATTTAATTACTATTCATGGTGAATTTGTTTTATTTTCATTTCCTGATGTTTGTTTTTCATTTTTCCTTCTGAATTTTCAGAGCTGAAGGCTCCGGTTCTTCCCTGAAGGTTTCTCTTTTGTTCTTAGGTGATGATGGTGCTTTCTTTGCCCTGCGAAGTTGCCACCAGCAGCTGGGCGGGGACTCTGGAGAGTTCTTCTCACCTGATTATCTGTGCTCCAACCCACCTCTGTGGTGCAACTGGACCATCCGTGTAGATCCCACAAAGAGGGTCCACCTGGACCTTGAAGACCTGACCCCTGCTGACGCCTGCCATGTCAAACAGGACCAGCTCCATGTGGAAGACCCTGCTGGGGGCCACAAGCTTCTGCTGAAATGCTGGAGAGAGACCAAGTTTACATCCTCCACCAACATGCTAGAGGTGGTTCTCCTGATTGGTGGCTGGCCCAGCGTCCCCTACAGGGGATTCTATGGCCGCTATCAGGCCTTTGGACCACCTGTTGTTTATGACCCAGAGGAGATGCTGACTGGTGAAGCATCTGATCCAGGACTGGTGGAGTCTGACTTGCCTGCAGACTCCGGTCACCTTTTTGATCTGATGGCGGAGGAGCCTGAGGACAATGAGAAGGTGAGTCAGTCGTGCAACTCCTGCCTGTCATTTAGTCTTTTAAACATTTTTTTTTTCAATCAGAAGAACACATTAAGCTCCATTTCAGATGCTGTTTAATGTTAAACATGTTTTTCTGCATGATACTAATGTGTTCTCTCCATCCTCAAATTTATGCCAACCCAGATGGATGTATTCCACCATCCAGTCACCACTGAGCTCGTCTTCCCCCCTACACTGTCAGTCTCCACTTCAGGGACCGCTCAAGCTCAAGGGGGGCAAGTGACAAGCTCTGACCGGCCTCCCATCCAGAGCTTGTCACTTGCCCCCCACAAGCTCAGACCCCCTAATCACACCTCCCCTGGGACACCAGGAGAGGTGCTGGAAGGATCCAGCCCACAGGATGAGGGGGAGGGGGAGGAGGAGTCTGCTAATGGTCACAACCACAGCCCTAGCCCACTGCCTCTCCCCCAAGAGGAATCAGAAACGGATCAGAGCGATTCTGAGCCCAATGTGATGGAGCCCCAGTCAGAGCGAAGAGGGAACTGTAAGAACTTTCTGTCTCTTCTGATCCATTTTCAGACTGACAGATCAGTGTGCTGGTTGGGGGGATGATTTTAAAAACAAAAGTACTTTTTTTGTTTGTTTTTTTTGTGTTTTTTTTTTTTTTACTTCTAATCAAGTCGAATTTAAATTCGTGTGGGTTGTTTTCTCCTTTAGTCAACACCAGGAACCTCTCTGAGAGTCCACATCTTCCTGGAGGTGAGCAGAACCTTAAGCACTTCTGAACCAACACGCTTGATTCTCTGTGTGTGTATGTCTGTGTGTGTGATCAGATCACCTGTTTGAAGTTGCCGTCGAAGTGACCTTCAGTCAGGATCTGGACGAGTCCTGGGACCATGTGGCTCGGTCCCTGCTACTCTCAGTCAAGGCTCTGGTAACTCCACAACTACAACTGTCAAATGGGGATGTCTGGACAGTTTTGTTTCTACACTCAAGCAACTTTTAGTGCCATAGCTGATTTAAAGTTGTTTGCATTTCAGGTCAGACTTTCACAAAACCAAATTTGTCCATTTTTATTTAGCCTAACTGGTTTAAACAAAGCGTTGTTTGTAGCACACCTGGTGGACGTTTGTTATATTATAAGGCTGCTGCGACAAAAAAGTAAAAAGCCAATTGAAAAGTTCCACAGTTTTATGAAAATAAGCTACTACAGTTTATGAACTGTCTTGATCACCAGGTGGACTGACTGGTTACAGCCCTCATTGGGCGGGATTTGTTTGGCAAAATAACTACGTGATGAACGGACTTGAATTAAAATGTTGAGTGGGTATTTCAGTCCTAGGGGTCACATCACCGACCCTGAGGATCAGTTCCGTCACAGCTGTCATGTGTTTGCAGATCAGTGATCAGTTGAAGGCTCTGCAGACTCCACTGTCCATGTCTTCCAAAAGAATCAAACGGTCGGTCCACTATCCTGTCATGCCAGCAGCAGCTCTCATCGCTGACGCATGCGTGTGTGTACAGGTTGAACGCTGGGGCGCTCTTCATTCTCTGGGTACAGCTCAGTCAGGAACCTGGAGATCTTAAGGTCCACGGGGTCATCCACGCCACTCTGCAGGGGCTGATTGCCACTGATGTCATTGAAAGCCGGAGCGGCGCCGTCATCGTGTCTGTGTCGACAGCAGGTAGGGTGAGCAAATGCTGTTGGTGACGTCATGATAAACGGTATTGCCTCTCTGTCTGGTGTGAGTAAAACAACCTGTAAACCGTCTCAGATGTAAATGAATGTGGGACCCAGCTGGTTCTGTGTGACGTAAACGCTGACTGTGTCAACTGGTTCGGGTCGTACTCGTGCCGCTGCAGGCCCGGCTTCCGGGACGTGTCCCGCCTTGGTTCCGGGGGGACTGTGTGCATCGACATGACATCTACAGGTGCCCCTCCTCTCACACTCACCTGGTGTGTTTTTGTTGGGCTGCTGACTGTGTGGTCTGCTTGCAGGATTCGGTTCTGGTCTGGCAGCTGAAACCAAAGGTGTCTACGTTCTCTTCTTCCTGCTCAGCTCACTGGTCCTGATGCTGCTGGCGGCAGCTGGGCTGCTGTACCACCGTCACCGCCGGGGGGCGTTCCAGGTGCATTGCCAGAGCACCGGAAACGTCTCTGACCCCAACAACAACCGGCACCGTGACAACTGTGGCCCCGCAGAGCTGCCGCCGCTGCCCCCACCGCCGCCCGCCCGGGGCCTCCGGGAGAGCTGGCCGCGGGTGAAGGAGTGCTGCCCAGCCGTGGAGCTGCCGCTGTTGCGCTTCAGCCCGCTGATGATGGAGGGATACAAGGAGCCGCAGGAGAGAGGGAAGATCTGAGGGAACGGGATTAATGATCTGGAAACTCGGTTAATTAAAAAGCTAATTTGGAAACATTCGAGTAAAGCTATAACAGGAAGAAGTTTATGTTCTGTTAAGTTTTACATTTAATTTACTGAAACATGTTTATAAAAAAAAAAAAAAAAAGATTTTTGCTGAGAACTTCCAGCCTAATTTAACTTTGTCAAAGGTCTAAAGTTATTTTTCCACATGGTTTGATGAGAAGAATGACAAATGTTGTCTCTGAAATGATGAACGAGCATTTATTTGCTGATCAGATTGATAATCAGTCATGGCCGCAGACTGATATCGACCCTGCGCTCTGAGGGATCTTCTACGTCTTAGATTTGTGTGAGTGGAGCAGTTTGAAGTTTGTTTTTCTTCAGCAGCATAACCATGTTTCAGCCAGCTGTGACACCTCCTCTGGTCCTGGAGCCAGAGGAGAGAGCTCTGATCGATCAGCTGATTGAGCCTCCACACTTGGGCAGTTAATCAGGGTGGGCAGCAGCACGGCTCCATGGGATATGAGCGGAGGTCATTGAAAGGTGGAGGCTGTCACAATGTTGAGAACCTTCAGGTCTCCAGAAGAACCTCACCCATCTTTACTAAGATTAATAAAATCTTCACTGGTTTGAGAAATAAAATTTGCGGGGGTGGGGGGGTTCGACGACACCAAAAAGGCTTTGGCGGCATAACGTCCATAACGTGCCACCAGGGGCGTGGCTATTGTTAATTATCTCTGTAATTATGTTAAATTTGAGACTGGCTGGAACAACACGTGATGTTACAGATTTTTTTTGCCCAGTTGGACGAAGCCTTAAATTTGCGCGGGTTTGAGTTTTCAGAGAAACGCTTCAAGCTGTTAGCTTTGTTTTAATAACCGAGACGGTTTTGTGGCGACAGAAGCCAAGTCATTTGAAGGTCGAAAACAAATGTTTTGGAACGCATGATCTTCCTGTCCTGTGTGGGACCAGTTTGGCGCCATCTATCGATGGACGAGCTCCGCGCGTGCGGATACGTGTCAGCTCGCGACATGTCGTGAACGCGCCCGGGTCCTTCAGAGCACGCGGAGCAGCAGTTGCTTCAGGTGAGTCGTGGTTTGTTCCCCTCAGATTAACGTTTTTTGTTTTCACTTTGATCTCCGAGGGTTAACTTTACGGTTTTAATTTAAACTTTTATTCGTTGCGTTCACGGACGGACTTTTATTATCAGATATCAGGAGTGCATTGTATTTGAGTATGAAAAATTAAATTAAGAGTGGGCTCATTATGAAATTCAAAAACGGACCATCTGGATTTTACACATTTAAAGAGATTTATGTTTAAGCGAACCTCAGATTTTAAACGGTTTCTGAACATGAATAATGTGATTCAATTTAAAAAGCATGCACCACCTCTGTAAAAATTATTCAATCTGCATATTCTGTACATTGAATAATCATTTCTGTACTACACTAACCCCGTACTAAAGGATCGACTCCTTACAACTAGAGTTACTGAATGATCATGAATTTAGTTTAGATTATAACGCCAATTAAAACTGACCAGAATCATCATGCGTGACCAGTAACGTGATTTCAGGTAGCAACGCATATTAACAATGTTGCATTTTCACATTATTCAACGCATTTTCTTTGTTTTGTGATATAAAAAAAACATGAATAGTTTAAACGTTAAACCTTTCCTGCCTGGAGAAGTGTGAAAGGCAGGATTTCACGTCAGACTGGACATAAATCTGACATGAAGTGATGTTTTTGGTATTTTATCGATTCAGTTTGATGACTGTTGTCTCTTTCATTACTCATATTTATGCTGTCATTTACTAACCCGGTTTGTCGCTCCAGTTTTTGTTCATCTTTCCTGCTTCACTCCCACTCAATCTTTTTTTTAACCTGAAGAACAACCTTCTCTGCTGACGAGCTGATGGGGTTTATAAGCATGTGTTGGGGTGTTAGTATCTTTAAAAAGCTGTGTATCTGCATCAGTTCTGAATTTGCACCTGCGCCATCACTGACCTGTAACCTGGAGGTCGGGACTTGTGGCTAAAATTGATTCTTTTGAAAACATTTAAAATGAATAATTGAGTTTTCTGGAAGGAAAAGGCTTCCGTAGGTGGAGAATCTGAATCTGTGGCGGATCGTATTCGAATCGCACCAACGTTTGAAATCATTTATTTGTTGAGTCCAGAACCAGAATATGTTCTGAAGGAAGGGCGACTTACTGCAACTCATTTAAAAACAGGCTCTCAGACGTCACGGCCGAGCCGCGACATTCCCCGTCTCATAGACAATTTTAACGACCACGTAACACCAACGCTGTAACCGTAGCAACCGAGTCAGCGGGAGCGTGAAAATCAAGTTGCTGGAGAGCCAGCGAAAGGTTTCTTGAGTCGCACCGAGAAGCGAAAGGCCCGCTTGTGTAGTAAATCAGCCGTCCGTGTGTAAAAGGTGAGCCTGCTGGGTTTTCCACCCAGTGCAGACATGCATATACCCACAGAACAACCAAGACAGACAGAAACAGCCAGATTAGCTCAACACGTGTTCAGCTGCAGAGACGGCTCCCTGGTGGCTGGCAGCCGGATGGCTCTTAAATCGTCCCCCATCACCGTTAGCACGTTAAAATGATCCAAAAAACGGTCGTTTTTTATTTTCAGGTATTTCTTGTTACACTGATATCACATAACAGCCATATGTTTTATTACTATTGTTATTATCGATATACCGTATTTGACATGATGACATAAGGTCTGAAACTCAATCAGATTTCAGCTTCAACTCAGAAAGCATTGGTTTCATTTCTGCACCCTCACAGGAAGTAAAGAAACAGGGCACCACAATCTACAGTACCATTCCGTTCTGAACGCGATGACCTGATCCAAAATGGCTGACTCAGCCAACAGAACTCTAGCTGACTACTTCCTGGCCAGCGACATCGTAGACTATGAAGTTCCTGCAAATGAGATCCCCGACACAACACAGGGCTGGGCCTTCTTTGCGGCCACCATTGTCATCGCTGTGGTCCTGGTGGTCATCATGTTGGTGTGCGGGGTGGGAAACTCTCTGTTTATCGCTAGCCTGGTTCGCTACAAGCAGCTTCGCAACCTGACCAACCTGCTGATCACTAACCTGGCCGTGTCAGACGTGCTGGTGGCGGCAGTGTGCTGTCCCTTCCTACTCGACTACTACGTGGTGAAGCAGCTGTCCTGGGATCACGGCCTCCTGCTGTGCGCTGCCACAAACTACCTTCGCACCGTCTCACTGTATGTGTCCACCAACGCCTTGCTGGCCATCGCTGTGGACCGGTGAGTCCAAAGAGCTGACCCTGAGATTCACTACTCAAATTTGAACCTCTGGTAAAAAGTCACAGTTTTGAGATTAAATTTTATAATCAGAGTTTGACCTGAACTTTAACTCTGTGTAGGAAAACCTCTGGTCAGAAAGGTTAGGATGGTGTGACCTGCATCAAAGACCCTGTGGTGCTAACATACACATATTCAAAGTTTTTATATTTGCATAGCATATTAGAGGCAGAAGGAGGAAGGGAGAGCACTTCCATGTCATTTGACCAATATTAACCGCCTTTCGTTGGCAGGTACATGGCTATTCTCCACCCTCTGCGGCCTCGCATGAAGCACCAAATGGCATGCTGCGTTATCCTGGCGGTTTGGATCATCCCCATCTTTATCTCCATCCCATCTGCATACATGGCCTCTGAGATGACGTACCCTCACGGAGATGGTGATGACTTCAAGACCTTCTGTGCTCAGATCTGGCCGGTGGACCAGCAGGTTTACTACCGCACCTACTTCCTCCTCATCTTCACTCTGGAGTTCATTGTGCCGGTGACCGTCATGGCCATCTGCTACGTCCAGATCTGCCGAGAGTTGTGGTTTAAGGACCTTCCAGGCTTCCAGACAGTGCAGATACGGAAAAGGCTCTTCAAGCGCCGAAGGACAGTGGTGGCGCTGATTCTGGTGCTGGCAGCCTACGTCCTGTGCTGGGCACCATACTACGGCTTTGCTCTGCTGCGAGACTTTTACCCCACACTCATATCCAGGGACAGGAACTCACTGGTAGCCTTCTATATCATTGAGTGCATCGCCATGAGCAACGGCATCATCAACACCCTCTGCTTCATGAGCGTCCGAAACAACCACAGTCACCTGAAGAAGGGAAGGTTCCCACTAAAGCTGGTGACCTTTGTGGCCGCCAGATCCACAAATGAAAGGGAGGCGCGCACCTCCTCCCTCCGAGTGACAGTAGTCGGAGGTCAAACATCTGAAGGTTCACTGGCTCCATCTCAGATTAGTCTGGGATTAAAGGACCTTTGATCTGTGTCTTTTTATTAAAGTGAATTTTGACATACATGCAGCAAATTTAGGCATTTTTTCAATCTATCAAAACAAATTCTCGATGCAGATAACAGTTTATGCCCGGCCAGTAGGTGACAATAATGAACCATGCTTTCATCCTGAGAGCTTCAAGGAAGAGTGTGATCACAACATTGAACATTCGGAGCAACATTTCAAATGATAAGCAACCACGTTCTCCAGTGGAACAAGGGTGATGTGGAGTCGCTTCTATGAGCAACTCTGAACAATGTCATCGTGATCCCACTAGTGTTAGAGTCGTAAACATCTGGTTAGTCTTGAGGACCAGACATCTTTATCCTGTTATCCTTTTTTGTGTGTGTTTCTGTGCTCTGTGCCTCTCCTCTCCCTCACCTCTCCTCTCCCCCTCCTTCTCCTTTTCCTCTCCCTCTCCTCTTCTTTCCCCTCCTCCTCCTTCTCCTCTCCTCTCCTCTACCTCCCCTTCACTCTACTTCTCCTCTCCTCTACCCCTCTCCTCTCCTCTCCTCTCCTCTCCTACCTATCCTATCCTCTACCTGTCCTCCCCCTTCTCCTCTCTCTTTACCCAGCCGGCCATCAGCAGGAGGGTCCCCCTACATGAGCCTGGTCCTGCTCAAGGTTTCTTCCTGTTAAAGGGGAGTTTTTCCTTGCCACTGTTGCTTGTCTGGGGTCAGGCCCTGGGATTCTGGAAAGCGCCTTGAAACAATTTTGATTGTATAAGACGCTATATAAATAAAGATTGATTGATTGACTGTGGGGACACGCCAGGGATTAACATGTCAGTCATACATGTGTGTGTGTGTGTGTGCTAACAGGTTGCAACAACCAACCCAAGCAACTTCAACAACATAAACTAGGTTTGAAAGTGTGATCAGCTGTGATCAACTGTAACCCTTCAGGTTCAAAGGTCAAGTTTCAAACTTTTATTCAGGGAGGCTAAAACATTTCCAGGACATTCACAGACATTCATCAGGACTCTCCAGGGAACTCTGATCTGTTCCTGACTGTCCTCCGTAACCAGGCGGTCACAACAGATGAATCATTAACAGATCATTGTACCAATCACATGTACATGAAGCGAAACATTGTGACACATCGTCCTCTGCTGCTGAACATTTCCACATATTATGAATTGAGCTGAAACAAGATGAAGCTATCTGATTTACACTTTCCAGCTGTTAACTGGACATTTGGGGCTTTTCTCCATGTCCACATGTACTGAAAAAAAATGCTTAGAAGCAGATCTTGGGGTGAACTCATCCTGTGGGCAGCATTTTCTGCACAGATTTACTGTTCTGTTTGGTTAAGAGAGCTTCTCCAGTCAGTGTAAAAGTCACTGAAACAGCCTGAACATTTCTGACGGGATTTGTGGAGGAGTTTTCTTCAAACTTAAAAGAGAGTTTTTGGTTTTGAAAGTGGGAATTAGAGGTTGAACTAGGAAGTGGGGATCTACTTCCCCTTCTCCAGAAAAGCCTGCGCCTCCCTCTGCAGCCGCTTGATGTCTTCCTTGCCGCTGTCGTCGGAGTCAGGGGGAACGTATTCCGAGTCATCGCCACCGTCCTCACTGTCGTCATTAATGAAGCTGTCGTCATCATCGGAGTCTTCAACACCATCTTCTTCTGCTGCAGCCTTCAGTCTGGGTCGTGTGTTGTATGCTGCACCAGGACAGAACAAAATGCAAAAAGTGATTGGTAAAAGTGAAAATCTAATTTAAAATACCTTAAAATTATTTTGGACTTGGATCTGTATTTAGTTGATTGATGGTATTTGTGTATATTGTGCAACACTTGCAGATTAAAGGTCTCATCTTTTTGAAAGCTCAGAAGAGGTTTTCAGTGAACAACCTTGTTTTCCTGATGCTCAGGTCTGTAAATACAGTCAGTGTGTTTATGTGACATGAAAACAAATTATTTCCTCAATCTATAGACTATTCCTGGAAAACAGGAGTGCAAATAAGCCTTTTAGTCTGATATTGGTTCTCTCAAACAAAGAAACCCAGATAATGCAAGCGGGCAGGGACATTTTGTATCGGAGTTATAACTAAACTAAACTACCGGTAAACAAGACATGTGAATATGCTTCATCAACCCGGTGCTCGTGTATGACCACGGAACAAAAAGATGAAAAAAAGCAGATCAAGACCAGGAGGAAGCCTGAGTGTCTTTTCTGTACAATCAGTGAGGTGAACGTTACATAAAGATGAAGAAACCTGTGGGATTATTCATCCTCCTGTTGTTGGAAGAGCTGCTCCGCCATCTGACTCCACTTGTTTTTATGTTACTTAAAATGTTAACTGAAAAAAGTTTGTCTTAACCTGCTGGAAGGACTCATAGTGCCCCCTAGTCATTGTCCCATAAGTTGTTCAATTCTTTTGTTTGCCTTTGTTGCCTGGGGTCAAGTTTACTGTGATTAAACACCTGCAATTAGCACACATATGCACTTTGTTTGAAGTGCATATGTTGAGTTTGAAAATATGCTTTCCAGGTCAGTAGGTGGAGGTAATGAGCCAGAGATGCGTGCACATAGGTGCACTTTCGTCCTCGGACCTTCAAGTGCATGACCACAGCAGTGAACATTTGCAGAACGACAACGATTGTAATGTTGAGCAACAAAGTTCTCCAGTGGACCGATGTCGATGTGGAGTTGCTTCTATGAGCAACCTTGAAATAAAAAAAGTTGATTGGGAGTTATTACTGCTGTGGTTCTTCTTCTATTGTCACTGATCAAGGTCTACGCCTATGTATGTTCTACCACTACTTAGGCAGGCTCAGTTGCCTGCAGCCGTGGTGCACATGCCTGAAATTGTAAAAGAAAAAAAAAGCTCCGTTCTGCATTTACATGGCAATGGATGAGGTGGTTTTAGAAACAGTCCTCTCTGGAGCTCGTTTTCATATCCGTTTGGGTTTTGCTCGGTTTTGAGCATTTTCATTTAAACGGAGAGACAAAATGGAACACAAGTGTTCTATTTTTACTTGACAATGTTGCGGTGTAAATGAATGGGGACCGAGTCCCTCACCAGAGGATAATTCACAACCCTACATCAATGAAATGTCGACTAAATGTCACCAAAGTGCAGAGGAGGCTGAGAAAGACAGCACGTTACTCATATTAACTGTGTGTGTGTGCGTGTGTGTGTGTGTCACAAGGCCATCTCTGGGGGTTAATGTCCTGAATGACCCTGAAATTACTTTATATGCATGCTGCAAAAAAAAAAAAAAAAAAAAATCAATAACCACAATAGGTTTGTGTTGATCATCAGTGGTTTTTGTGTGTGTGTGTGTGTGTCAGGATGGACCAA
Organism: Takifugu rubripes; assembly: GCF_901000725.2. Classification (NCBI taxonomy): domain Eukaryota; kingdom Metazoa; phylum Chordata; class Actinopteri; order Tetraodontiformes; family Tetraodontidae; genus Takifugu; species Takifugu rubripes. The sequence goes on from NC_042301.1 coordinate 9,153,915, forward strand.
TATCTAAGGATTCTGGTCAACATGATAACAGGTGTGGACAAGGCCATTAGAGCCAATATCTGACATGATAAATATGATGGATCAGAAAATGTCTATGGTCAATTTTTGCTATGTGTTGTTTATAGCAAGAGATTAGCTTCCATGCAAAAGAAGCTGCTCACCTGGTTTCTTTGTGTGTTTGTATTCCTTCCTGTGAAGAGGATTCTTCCTGTTTGAGGAGAAAAGACTCAATTCAAGTCAGGATTTACAATAAAATAGGTGTCCAACCATGTGTGTCCTGAAGGCACCACCAGAGCGTAAATGAGAGGTCACCGAAGCTCTGACCTGTAGCAGTCAGTGCCGTAGGGACACTCAGGTTGTTCCACATCCTCAGGCTCCTCCTCCTTGTAGTCAGCATCTCCTGGGTGGCTGGACTCCTGGAAGTGAACCGGGTTCTTCCTTCAGCAGATCAAACATGGAGAAATTAGAGAAGGAACACCTGAGAGACTTTTATCTGTTGCTCTCCAGGTTGAGTCTTCCACTGGGGGAACTTCACCAAGAACCAGGAACTTTAGTTCTTTGGTCTGTCCCAGATGTGGGCAGAGTTTATGAGTGCCACTGAAGTGTCAAGTCCTCTAAACATACCTGTAGCACTCTTTCCCATATGGACAGGGCATTCTGGGCGTGGACAGAGGGCTGGATGGGGAACAAATTTTTGAATTGGCGATTGTGGTCTTTTTAAACTTCCTGTCCTCGAGTTGGGCGACTGCCAGCTTTCCAGTTGTCAAGCTGGTGTTGGGCCCTTGTCTTTCCTCCTCGTGTGCCTCCACGCTGAAGCTGTCAGACTCATCGCTGAGGTCGGCGGTGCTGGATAAAGGAACTACAGGAACGTCCTGGAAGTCACATATGCATAAATCCTCATCATATCGGGTTTCGGGACACAAATATGATGGCGCTAAAGAGCCGTGGTGCTAACGAAAACACAAAATATCAATGTGGAATACAGATGAGCTGAGTGATTGTGTGGATGTTTAAAACTGTCAGAAAAACAACGTTCTTATAGACGCGACGTTTTATTTACCCATTGCTCTTCATCCCCTTGCACGTTTCTTTTCTTCTTTGGCTTATCCTCCTCGCTATGCTCCTCCTGTTCCTCCTCAGCTGAAGTCATCTTGGGCTTCTTGGCTGCGTTTTGTCTTTTACTGCTCGTTGTAGCTCGTTGATCTGAAACCAGAAATAATGTAAAACTCTTCAAAGTCAACATTGGTTCAAGTCAACATTGGGGTGGCTGGTGCTAGTGTCAACACTGCTGCTGTCATCACTCCTTTTTCTGTTCCTGGAACAATGATCAGATTCCAGATGAACAGCAACTGGGACTGATGAGGCAACTGGGACTCTTCCATCTCCACTCTTGTTAATAGCTTTCTTGTGTGCAGACGGACAGAGTGACTCGAGCAGGACAAAGTAAATAAGTCTTTAATTTAGCCTCACAGGTGTCCGTTTGTCAGCTGCACTGAAAGGGACAGCAGCTCAATCGGACTGAAAAAGGAGAAAATAAAAACTTTTTCTGTCCCGACAGCACAAATAACCAATCAGATAATCAATATAATCAATACGCTACAACAGATTTAAGCTTCATGCATCAATGCATCGTGTTGATTATAGATTCAGATCACATTTTCATTTGTGTGCAAAGATCTTCTCCTAACATTCGCACAGAAATGAAAATCTGATCGTTTGTGTAGTACAGTTTAGGTGTTTCTGAGAAATCTCAGCTTAGTTAATTTTAAACTCCTCCCATCAGGATAAGGGTCTGCTGTCTGGCAGAGCCCCTCCAGGATCTCCAGGACCTGGTGCCGGGGGGTTCTTTCAAAGCTTTAAACTATTTCAATCACAATTTTAACATGCAACAAAGGTGTCTGCGATGTAAAAGGCCAGACATGAGCACATGAACTCTGACCTTTGGAGCTGAAGGACGGTGAACCGTGTGGAGCCGTGACAGCCGCCATCATCCATGCAGGTAACATTCGCTGTCTGGGCGTGACCTCAGTGCTCATCATATTTTCCTATGTGAAACAAACACTGCCACAGTACTGCTACTAAATCAATAACAATAAAAACTACTGATACTACCACCTCCACATCCTAGGCATGTTTCTTTACGGCCACGTATACACAACAATGTTTTCACCAGAAATTAAAGTTTTTCCTTTGCGTCTTCAAAAGTGATTTGCGTTCACACAGAGATGGTGTGAAAAATGTTCTCTGCAAAAACGATTGAAAATGGTGTAGTGAGCGTGCCAGTTGGCGTTGTTCGACGGAACGTTAGCAACGTGTGAACATTAGCAACCGTCTCAGTCCTTGACGAATATTACACATGGTCAGAGTCCTGAAGGAGCGATAACAAAGCTAGCACTGTTAGTAGCACACACGTTGCTTGGTGGTCAGCTGTAGCTACTGTTGTTTGCTGCTACCTCCATCTGAAAGAGGGATGTGCTCAGTTTGCAGTGAGAACGACGCTCCCTGTTTACACGGAGATGAAAATGATAACATTTTTAAAACTCTTTTCAAAAGTTTGCAGATTCAGGTCCTTGTGTAAATGAAAGATGCAAACACAACAAAGCATCGCTCTTTTCAACTGTTTTCATTGTCATGTGAACAGGCCTTAACATTAGGATACCTGACAAGTATGTGGGACAGAATTGGCTGGTCGAACCTTGTTTACAGTTTGGACAGGGCTGACTTGGTGATGCTGTGGGGGAGGAGCTTCTGTGGGCTCCTCAGGGGGTGGAGTCTCTGCACAACGAGGAGAAGAAAGTGGTTCCACATCTGGTTTGGGGGAAAGAGGAAGTTTCTCTTCAACCCTCTGACTGTTTCTAAAGACACAACAATAATGACAATAATACCAATCAAATGTATGGTTATTATAAGAATAAACATGTAAAGCAGGTCAGATGTGACGTCCAGCATGCTGCTTCTGATTTAAATGACTTTCCTCTGAACTGGGGCAGATTTTCTCGAGTGTCCTTCTGCTGTTTGATCTAAAATTCAGACGCTCGCTCCTGGACAATGAAGGCCAACTCGTACATTAAAGATTAGCAAAGAACAAAGAGGGCACCAATCATCTTCCTCTCTCATTAGTCAGATAACAACTTCAGCCCACCTTCCGCCCCCACACGGCACTCTGACAAAAATAAGGACAACCTTATTTGATTTGGGTCTTCACAGAAAACTTGGGTGAGGACAGATCGTGGTGATAAGACACAGATACCTGGAAGAGTCGCCGTCACACACAGTCACCACCCTGTAGATCAGCTGGCCTGGCAGCAGTGAGAACAGATCTCCATCCTGCAGAGAGAACCAGGAGTCTTTCTGCAGAGGTTGAGGGTCATCAGTCAGGGACGACTGAATGAAGCAGGGGTTCATGTGAGTCTGAAGGTCACCATAACAGAGATAAACTTCAGTTTAAACATTCTCAAGGGACTTCTGTAGAGAGCACAACAAAAAGACCCAATCTACAAATGATTGGATTGGAATGTTATCTGAATATTTATGTCATAATTTCTATGATCCACTCAAATGCTGAATCAGCATCTTTTCGACTGCTTTTACAGGCTGTTGCCAGCAGCTCCAGCAGCTCCTGCAGCTACATCGCTACATTGCAGCACTTTTCTGCTCCCCCAGGCCAGGTTCGGTAATACACCAGAAGTTTTTACAGTTGCCCGCCAGCAGGGGGAGTCCAGAGCTTCTGCCCAGCTCAAGTTTGTTTAGCCGTTACGGCTGAGACCAGGTTATAGGCTTTGACATTAATGTTGAATAAGATCTGCCTATCTTTTGTTTTACACCACACTGCGCAGAAGTTTACATAATCTCAGTAAGAAAAATAAAACTCCACCTGCAGTCAGAGCCTGACGGGAAGCTGATGAAGGAGACGTCTTAACTGTTTACACCAACCTCAGAGCCTCCGGTTATTACACATTTACTTTTTTGGATTACATTTTGAGGTATAAGGAGGAATAAAAGTCCTTCAGGTCAAAGAATCATGTATAATTACCTGCATGGTTAATTAAAATAAAACTACTCTACCTGCTCAATAATTAAAACCTCTGGAGTCTTTTGTCAGCTCTAAATAAATATCTAACATGAGTGAATTCAAGCCAATGTCCTGGTTCAGAAGTGGCAGGAAAACAAAAGAAAAGACAGAAATGTCACACCCCAGTGGAAAGGTTAAAATCACTGCTGCCTTGAATCTGGAGCACGTTGGAAGGTTACACCGTATTGTAAATTAATTTCCTTTTAGTTTTACTGATGTGAGGAATGTATGTGTGTATGTCTAGACGTGCCGGTTTGAGACGCAGGCATCCATCTATGTTCTCTAGCAGCCCGTGATGTCTGGACACTCTTTTATCAACAACCTGAAACAAAAGGATGAAAACGACGTGATGATCAACCTGCAGGACCAGGGTCAAGAAGCTTTGATGAAAACGTTTCCGCTACACAGCAACCCATATTACGATCGGGTTTAACTGTGGATGGAAGAAATTGTGCCCCACCGCGGACACGCGGGGCAATTGGAGGACTCACTCTCAATAGAGGACCCCGGCCAATCACCGTCTCCCCCGGTGGCAGCCGGATTGGCTCTCCGCCCCCCACTGGGACGAGATCGAAGCCAGACATCAGGTGACAGGTGTAGGACTGCAGCACCTTCTAATCTCTAAGGTCGCCAGCCTGTAAAAGAACCCCCTTAAAATGTTCAAGAAGGTTCTGAATTATACAGATCATTAGAATTCATGAAGCTCTAGCGGAATCAAGTGAAATAAAGAAACCGAAGAAGCTTCTTTGAGGAGAGATTAAACAATCGTCCTCCAGTTTCTTTCAACAGTCCAGTTGAGTCTACTTTAAACTCCATAAATTTACCATTCATGCCACAGAGGCGTACAATAAAATCGAACTATCAGCACGTTTTGTTTTGTTGTGTTACTCCGAATAATGTCGTTGAACCAAACCGCAGATATTCGCAGATAAACCCGGTAACAATGATCCTACCGCTCTGCAGCTCGGCGGGATAAAAGTGCGTCCTGTCGGTTTTATTCTAAATAAAATTATCAACCAAAACTCGCACACAACTTTCTGTTTAAAACCATTGGACTTCCGGGATGCTCAGGGGGCATGCGCAGTAGGTCTGCGGTTCATGACCTGTGCGCATGCGCCGTCTGCTAACTATGCCCATGTAAACAAGCCTGTAGACATTTAAATATCTGCTGTCAAACAGACGTGGACCTTCGCCGGTAAGATCGATCTTTAAACTACACAACAGCCACCGTCATTAACTTTTTCCAACAGACTTGCAGGACAATGATTTGTCTGCTCAAAAAACCGCGTTTGGATTAAAACATCTGTTTTCTCAGCCGCTGTTAACTACAGCTAGCTAACCGTGCAGCTCGCCGGGGCGGAGACCCGTGGACTCAAACGTGAGACAGGGCTGCTCTGGGACAAAGGTGCTGTCAAAGGAACTCACTTTTATCTAAAATCCCCACAGAAGCTGGGTAACATAAAGCTAACGGCTTACTTAAGATTTGACAATAAACGCAGATGTATATTCATATACATATTTATTTTCGAGGACCATTTATGAATACAATGTAATAGGCTTATAGTTTAGTTTGAGAGTAAGTGTAACACAGAATGATTCAGATGGCTAGAGTAAGTAGTAAAAATAAATCCACTAGATTAAATCCGGTATAAATGCATCAGCGAGGAGGGAGATGTGTTTGCACAGAAATCAGTAAAATACGTCAAAAACAAACCGAAACAGGTGATTGTGGTTGCAGGTTCCTTTAAACTTGCATCATGCACGTGTGTGCTGTTGTTTAGCTCAGTTAGCTGTCAGCTCCATGATATGTACTTTGTATGTACTTTGTATCTCTCCTTCCCCCCTCTTCTGTCTTCCCCTCTCCTTTCCTCCCCTCTCTTCCTCTCTCATTCCCTACCCTCTCTTCCTCTCTCCTTCCTTCCCCTCTCTTCCTCTCTCCACCTCTGTCTCTTCATTCTCCTCTCAGGCTGTTGTTGGATCATGGTGGTAGTGCAGGACAACTCACCGCCCCTGTGTCTCCACCCGCTCAGAACCACCTCACCTCAGAACTTTGCTGAAAAGCTGCCGACAGAGATGAGCTTGCAGATCTTTGGTGAGCTGGACGCCATCAGCCTGTGCAGCGCATCTCAGACCTGCAGGTTGTGGTACCACATCATCAAAGACAGCGAGCAGCTGTGGAGGAAACAGTGTTTACTGGTCAGAGCTGTCTGTCAGAGGGAGGTGGACAGGGACCGAAGGGACGGCCTGTCCTGGAAGGTCAGTCGATCCACAGCGACTTTCAGAAGTTCGTAGAAGAACCTGTAAACCTTTTGATGGCATTTTTGTCTTTTGATCTCAGAATTTTGTCATTTTCCTTTAAAAAAAAAAAGTTTTTCAGTTCTGATTAAATTCACCCTTCGCACTTTTACCCTCCAACATCAGTCACCTGAGGCAGTTAATCCAGAAGAGCTGTGAAGGGTGTAGCAATGATTAGCACTAGAGTGTGACAGGGCTGGTTTGTGTGTGCAGCTAACCCTGGTGAAGAACTACAGCCGCAGCCGTCTGAAGACAGCCTGGTTGACAGGATGCTTCAGCCACATTACATCAGCTGACCAGCTCATCGGCACCACGATGATGCCGCTGGACGTCGAGACCTGGGGCGAAATCCTGCAGGCCGAGTTGGACCGATGAGCAGCGCCATCTGCAGGATTTTAGTTCAAGCAAATTTTTAATTCAGATATTGTCTGTGTCTTTTATACTAAAACTGTACATACATATATATTTATTTTTTAAGAAATGGGACAAAAAGCCTTTGACACTATAAAGCTTCTGAAAAAAACCCTTTCACTAAAATTTGTAAGAAGATTAAATATTTGCACGTGTCGCATTATTACATAAAAATGTGCAGACTGAGAAATTGGACGTTTGAAATGGAATCATTAAGATGAAATCATTTTCCTAAACAATTTTATATGGCTTTGGGTATTCAGTCTTTAAAATGTCAGAAACTCCAGTCAAAACCAGACTTTCACTACAGAACTTTGTCTCATGGGGCGAAGTATGAACTTTGAAGCTCCGCCATCTTTTAACAATCATAACATGAAAAAATAAATATTTTTTTCATTTTAATTAATTCCACGTCCTCTTTATATTGATGTTTAACGGTTCTGAGCCAGGACCAGAGGTCCAGTTCTTCCTTTGGCTTCAGTTTGTGAGCCAGGAGCATCCCGGAAGTGGTCCTGGTGGTCACGTGGTGCAGCATGACCCCTCCTCATCAGCACCGCGCATCCTCCCTCTCGTTTTCTGGAGCTGAGCGCGGCGACATGGACGGCGTCCCAGACATCATAAACATCTCTATCTCGCTCCGGATCCAGCCCAACGAGGGTCCCGTCTTCTATAAGGTGGACGGAACCAGGTTCGGCCAGACCAGAACCATCAAGCTGCTCACAGGCTCCAAATACAAGATCGAGGTGGTAATGAAGCCCGGAACCGTCGAGGCGACGTGAGATCAAATTCTATTAATTTTCTGTTCCATCTGCAGCGCGAGACCGCGCGGCGCGTGACCCTCAGTGGCGCTAATAGAGAAAGTGACGTCATTTCCTTCCATTAAAACATTTACCTTTTTACATTTAATTTGAGGGGATGGCATCATCAATGTATGTTCAATAACCATTTGTTTCAATGTATGTGACATATTTAGTTAAAAAAAATACCTTCAATTCTAACATTTGTGTCTCTGAGCAGCTCAGATGCTGTAGCCATGGAGACGCAGCTTAATTTAAGAAAAATCTGAATTTTAATAAATTGATTGTTTGATTTGATGGAAACTACACTGTTACTCGTTTTTGTTAGTATTTTTGTCAGATCTGACCGTTTCATGAGAAAAGTCCCAAACTTGTGGCTCTGTTTGGGTTCTCCACGTTGTTATTTTCCACTGTAATGTCAATCCTAATGGGCGGGGCCTCATCATTGGGACAGAGCTGTTAGGAACAGAAAGGTTAGTGGCTAACCTTTCTGTTTCTGTTCATGGCAGCAACATGAACATCGGGGGTATCATCTTCCCTCTGGAGCAGCAGTCCAGGGAAGAGGCCTCGGTGGTTTATCATGCCCAGTATGACACCGAGGGTGTCCCACACACCAAGAGTGGAGACCGGCAACCAGTTCAAGTCAGCATAGAGGTGGGATGACACATATATGCTAACATCTGATTAAATGAAAAGAGTCTTCTTTCAGTACAGGAGAGTTATTGCAACAACATTCAGACTGAAATAAAATCCTAAATCCAAAAGTGTGGATCATTTTCCTAAATGGTTTTCAACAGTGAGGATTGCCTCATCCAGAAGCTAAGACTCCTTTTAGCTCTACGTGTTAAATTCAGCATTGGCATATGGCCTACAAATGGTTAGCTGTGTTAAAGAAGTTAGTAAAATCCTAAAATCCTGCTAACTCAGAACTCGCTCAGTTTTTGGGAATAACAATTTTTCCTGTCCAGTTTAACAAGGCCGGAACCTTCGAGACCGTTTGGCAGGCAAAATACTACAACTACTACAAGAGGGAGCACTGCCAGTTCGGCAACAAATTCAGCAGCATCGAATACGAGTGCAAACCCAACGAGACACGGACCCTCATGTGGATCAACAAGGAGGCGTTTAACTGAGGATTCACCATCCTAAATTCAACCATGAACAGACAATTTAAGCGCCACAGTGAATTAAAGGCTGTCGTTGAGGATCCTGTTCTGGTGTTCTTTAAGAAAAAGCTCAAATATCTGTCTGCTGTAGTGGTCTGTGAGTGGGTTTATGCAGATTCACGTGGTTCCAAATGAGTTTACCCTCCTTCCGCTGAGAAGATGGACAAAGAGTTTGAGCCAATCATGCTGCTGTTTATTCACTGCTTTTATCCACAAACTTCCATTTATGATGTTAAACTAAATACTGGAGCCAAATCTGTGTCAGGAGAACACAGACTCTGAATTTCAGATTGACAATAATCTCAGAGATTTAAGCGTGAATCCTAGGAAATATTGCAGCAGTTCCATAAAAGAAGGCTCAAAAATAATAACTTTGTCTTGACACCAGTTTGGATTAAGACTCCTGATTTATTAAATGTGACCAGAGTTCATCAATATAATGTTTCTTGTGCATAATCAAAATGTTATGAATGGAAAAATCATCTAAAAAAATAAAACACTAATGAAGATTTCTGCATGAAAATCAAGTTTACTCCCACAATGATGTATTTAAAGTTCCAAACACCCGATCTGATTTTCAGCTTTATGTTTTTACTCTTGATAGGGAAAATAGAAAGATTTTTTCAGTGTCTAATCCTCTTTGAATTTAAATTATTAATCAACTGGTGGGATTTTTTTTGTTTGTGGATTTAGCTGGAATTGTGTTTGCCAAATGTTTTTTGTGAGTATAATTGTAAATCTTATATTGGCCCACAGAAACACAGCAGAATTCAACAATAAATGAAAAAGTGAATTTTGTTTCGTGCTGTTGAATATATATAAAAAGGGGGCAATATTGTTTACAGCCTCTATAAACATCAAAATTTTAGGTTAGAAACATGGTAACATAATCATGCATTTTGCAAATGCTGCGTTGTACCGTCGAAAGATTTATAAATCAAAAAGTAACACATAATTTCATCAATTTAAGGAATACATCTGGATTATTTCCCCTTTTGGGTTTTTGATCAATGACATTTTCAGTAATTCTCAGTTTTTGTAAAAAACAAAACCAAAACAATCCCGATTACAGTGCCGTAAACTCCGTTTTTATTTGAGAGTTGTACCTCCCGTCTACAGATGATCTCTGCTACCCCGCCTCCTCCCACTGCTCTCCCCGCCTCTGCAGCTCTTCCCTTCGGCTCTGCTGTCAATCTCGTCCTCGGTGTCTGCAACCCGGTGTTTACGGTCTAACTGGTCATTGCCCGGAACCCTTTAAGCCTGTTAAGGGATATTAGTCTTCCAGCAACTGAAAACATACAGACGGCAAAATGGTGAGAAGCGCGTTTTAAAATTGTGTTTGTCTTTGGTCATTTGAATAAAATCTCAACACCGAGCTTTTAGCTGTTAGCTTCAGACATTGCAGCTAGCATGAGCCGTTAGCTCCTGTTAACACAACGCTGAAGCTTTAACGAACGTAACACTTTGCGAATGGAATTATCAACTGTGGTCCTACTTGTGAGTTTACTTGATGACATTCGACCATGTGATCATTTTATGTTACGTCAATTTTCAGTTTAATAGAATATTGTCAAAATTAATGGCTTCAGGTGGAAATATATAAATATTGCTACGCTACTAAGAAGCTAGCTAGCTAGAGCTGCAGCAAAAATACTGCACAGTGGCGGCGGAAGAACAACTTTCAAAATAAAAGCTTCGTTGAATCATTTCCGCCTGTTATATCAATCGTGCCCCCTTTTTTTTTTTTTTTTTTTTTTTTTTTTTTTTTTACTGTTAGTCGTGTTTTTTTATGTACTCTGTATAAATGCGTAACAAAAATGTCGTTTTTCAGGGAAATGAAGCCAGTTACGCTCTGGACATGTGCTCACACTGTGAGTATTATCATTTTCCCTGTTAAAATGTCTTTACATTCCTGTTAAATGAGGGCATGTGTGAGGAGCAGAGTTTTGATTGTAAAAGAGGAACTCCGAAAATCTCTTCACATCACTCACACTTGACAAAATAATATTTTTCTATAACTGTTCAAGTACTTATACAAGGGTCACAGGTCATGTTGACTTTGCTCTGAACCTTCAGTTCTGCTTCAAACACCTTCTGTCATCATCTTCAGCTCTCAGAGTCTCCGCATGGCGGATGAAGTTTGTTTGGGTTCAGCAGATTGAGTTTGTCCTCCAACATCAGGAGCTTCTTTCACACCAAAAACTCTTGCTTCTTGTGTGATGTGCGCTATCTAGCGGCGGTTGTGTGTGATAACAGCAAGGTCTGGCCCTGCTGATTCAGGCCGATCAGCTGAGTGATTAGAGTTGAAGCAAATGTCACATGACCCGTAGTTGAGGCTTAGATTGTGGCAGGAGGCTGAAACGTTGAGCAAGCAGGTTCTGCTGAGTAGCCATGGCCGGTATGAACAGGAAGTCAGGTACGTTTGCTCTCTGGGGCTGAGGAGACAGTAACCAGGTTGAGGTGATGGTTGGAGGTGTGGCCTGTGCTGACAGCTCTGCAAGGTCACGTCCTGTCTGTAAACTGTGTGTTTCAGTTGACGCTGATGAGATTAAGAGGTTGGGGAAGAGGTTTAAGAAGCTCGACCTGGATAACTCTGGATCCCTCAGCGTGGAGGAGTTCATGTCCTTACCGGAGCTCCAGCAGAATCCACTGGTGCAGAGGGTCATCGACATCTTCGACACCGACGGAAACGGGGAGGTTGACTTCAAAGGTGAGTGTTCACACCATCATCATCTGTTCCTCAGGAATCCCGCCACCTGAACTGGTGTTTTTCTTGTCTTCCAGAGTTCATAGAAGGCGTCTCCCAGTTCAGCGTTAAAGGAGACAAAGAGCAGAAATTACGTTGTGAGTTTGGAACATCCTGCAGCTACAGTTCTGAGCTATGTGCAGGAAACATGAGCAAGTTTCAATTCTGGCAGATAACTGATCATTATTTCTGTAGTAAAAGAAAACATCCAGTCATTTTAGATTCTAATCGTGCATATTTGTTGTTATTGCACATGTTGTCCACAAGTGGGCAGCCTGGTCCCTTCTCAAGTGGCCTAGAAATGTTTTGTTTTCATTAAGAAATTTAATTTTAAAACAACAATACAGGTGCTTACATAAGCATTCAAGCACTTCCTGTGTAATATGGAAACACAACTCATTGTACAGCAAAACTAAGCAATGTTAACTGGAATAAAGGAGAAATGCTAATTGATTTTGACATCCATTTATAAATTTCAGCAAACTGCTGCCATGGGACAATGTGTAATAAGAATAAAAACAAGCTCATTTTTTGTAGTCTAAAAAGTCAGCGAGATAGCTGAATTTGTAAAATAAATCCTTTTTTTTTTTTTTATCACAGTTGCATTCAGGATCTATGACATGGACAAAGATGGCTACATCTCCAATGGCGAGCTGTTTCAGGTCCTGAAGATGATGGTGGGCAACAACCTGAAGGACACACAGCTCCAACAGATCGTCGACAAAACCATCATCAACGCAGACAAAGATGGAGATGGCAGAATATCCTTCGAGGAGTTCTGTGCTGTGAGTTTAAAGCAACCGTTCAGATGACAACCCTCTCCCCCAGTCAAAAGCAGAACCCTCCGTGATGTCACTTCCTGTCTTCTGCAGGTCGTTGGCGGATTAGACATCCACAAGAAGATGGTGGTGGACGTCTGAGGTTTCGGTTTTTGTTCACTGAAGCTCGAAGCAGCACAACACTCGTCTGCTCGTCAGCAGAAGTGACAAACCCCGCCCCCAAACTGTCGGCCGCTCCTACGGAACAGGAAGTGGAAATGACTGCAAAGTTTTTCATCAGAGCGACAGGAGGAGGAACGCCGAGACACACGGACTGAATGTTACTGTTTTACCGTTTAAATCAAAGTTTCTTCTTTAAAAATGTAATTACGGAGCTCCGAGTGCCAACAAGAGTTTACTGAATTATAGAACCTGTGATTGTTTTTAATGTTTTTCATCTACAGTTTAGTGTAAATATGGTTTTTGGCTGAATGTGGTCGTGATGGCTCCCCGTAGATGTCGTAAGGCAGCGCAGGTTCACGGCTGCAGGAGTGCACAGGAAAGTGTTGTATTTACATCAGAACAGGCTCAGAGCTTCAGCAGGTTCTACTTTGTGTTTCTTTTGAGTTTTGGCTGTTTCTGTGCTTTCGTGAGTGCTGGATTAAGTGTGTATCTGCAGGGTTCCACCACAGGAGATCTGTTGGACTGAAGGAAGGAAGCAGAAACCACCAGGTGGTTCTTGGTTAAATATGAGTGAATTACTGTGACCGCTGTGATCCGTGCATGAATTTGTGCTGATGTTAACACGCTTGCACTGACAAATGTTGCTTAATCTGAACGTTTGATGCCTTCAGTAGAACCTTAATCTCAATAAAGATTCTTTCTTCAACTCACACAAGTTTTTGGATTCTAGATGGTTAAATTTGTAGATTTGGTGTCTTTGGTTGAGTTTCTGGAACAACAGTCCCATTTGAGTCTCAGCTCACTTTGAGACTTTAAACACCCAACAATTATGTCATCACTGCAAACATTTATTGGAAAACTGGGACCAGATTAAAGTGCATCAGAAACAAATAAAAATAGATAAAACATATTAGAAATGTTTTAAATTTAGATCATACATTTTAAAAACCCCTTTTTCAAGGGTTTCTGTTGCTATTATTTGATCAATGTTGCCCTCAATAACCTTGAGTCACTCCTGACGCCACCAGAGAAAATAACATTTATATCTGACAGCAGCGCCTTCCATCTGTCTCCTCACCCTCCCAGGCTGGCTGTCTGGCTGAAAGCCCTGCCCACTCAGCTACCTGAACCATCTTGGGAGCCAAGGGAGGCGTGCACCTGTTGTCTCTTTGCTCACCCTCTCTTAGAACTGGTAACTAGGCTGCAATTGAAGTTACAGGCATGAGGGTCCAAGGGTATCCAAGCCTGGACTGGTTTGTTCGGCAGTCTGACTCAGACAGGTGTGCTGCTGCTGAGGAGAATCTGGGCCCGGACCCTGAGGTCCAGGCGTCAGAACAACTCTCAGATGAGTCCTTGGTGTCGATGCATAACATTGATTATTGGAGAAAACCCAGCAAGAACCTTTGTTCAAATGCCATTTAAGCCAGTGATGTAACAGGTCAAAAGTTTTACAAAACAGGGAAGTAGGAGCCTGACATCAGACCTGATACTGGTCCCAGATGGCCCCACTGAGGCCACAGAAGCCGGAGGAGGACAGGCGTCCTGGGAAATACACAGACTCAGAACCTGGTGACTACAGGCCAGTTCTAGAACCATTTCATAAAGTACTCATCACCAAAAATGTAAAGTTTTAGTCAAACTGGTTAAAAAATGCTGTTGTCAAGAAATAATAGAGAATAAAATGTTGCTTTTGCTCATAAAAGCCCAGTAAAACCAGTTTAGTTGACCCTTAAAGGTTCAGAACCGGGAGCTTTTGAGCAGCGGTCCAGCTATGTGCAGACAAGTCAGGCTGGTTCAAATTCAGCAGCAGCAGCAGCACTGCCCTGGACTCTGGGTGAGAGTTCTGGATTGGCTCCTCAGGTGGGAGGTCCCTGGTTCTGAGCAAGCTGCAGCCGCTGTCGGCGCCTCTCCATCGCCTGCTGCTTCTTCTGCTGAATCTCTGCCGCCGAACATCGAGCAGCTGTAGAGACAGACGGCGGGAAGATGGGTGAATGTTCAAATATCACATCTGCGCCGACTTTTACAGCTCCACCCTTAATGGTAACGGCCTTAACTGGCTTCTTAAAGGCGAATTGACTGCCTTGGGAGCGTCCCGTTGAGGCCGAACGGAGCCCGTTCTCACCCGTTACAGCAGCGGGAACTTTTGAGAAGAATGCACTGGCCAATGAGCTGCCGGTGGGGGAGACAAAGATCCTCTTGGCTGGTTGCAGAGCAGCTCTCTGCGGTCCATCAGTCCGCCCAGTGGAAGTCAGCCCTTCCTTCTGGATTTGGTTCTCCAGATCTTCACACAGCTCACAGAGCAGGTGGTCGTCCGCTGGGTCATCCCACACTGGGTCAGACGGCAGCAGATTGTCACCTGCAACCTTTGAGCTGCTGCATGTGTCAGAGCTGGATGACTGATTCTGATTGAACTCTGTAGCCTTTTTGGCTTTAATAGAGCTGCTTATATGTGCCGGTTCTTGCAGGTCTGATTTCACTGGCTGAGTCCACTCATATGCATCAGCACGACTGGACAGAGACTGGTTCTGCTGAATGTCTGAGGTGGCGTAGACACTCCCAGCAGATGACTGGTCACCTCTGCTGGCAGGTCTTTCACATCTGGGCGGTTTCTGTGTGGAACAGTACTTTGGGCTGGTGAACTTGTGGGGGTTCGGCGTCATCTCCAGCAACAAAGAGTCGTTGAGCAAGTCATCATCTTCCCAGTCATCCTCGAATCCGTCGTTGTTCAGCGTTCCCTTAACATCTGCAGCAGAAGAGGAGCAGAGCGAGGAAGATTTCATGTGTTGGGTGGGTCCATCAAAGAGGAAGTCCAGATCATCATCCATCTGCAGATCTGTCCAAACAACTGTCTTAGCCACTGCAGCTGGATCAGTGTTGTGGTGAACGATGTCCTGGGACAACAGGTCTGATTGGTGCCCCCTCTCCTCTTTCTCCTCCTCTTCGTCCTGATGAAACATGAAGTCAAACTGTTTGGCCAGTTTCAGTAAATCGTTGACGCCGTTCAACCTGAAATAGAACCATCAGAAACTCAATGCAGAGGCTGCTTTGATAAATCTCAGGGAGACTGGGCTTGTTTGGTTGAACTTCCACTTCCATATTGCAGTGGCACAGAAGCAGAACAATGAAGAACCCACCGTGGGGACCTCTTGGGTTTGGAAACCTGAACATCTGGTGTGCAGGGAATGGTGGCGCTGTCACCGAACCACTGCTGTAAAGTGGACTCTGCAGTCTCGGGTCTGCCGTGCTTCAGGAGGGAAGATCAATGTAAAAAAAAAAGGTTCTGTCTGCGTTGGACCTTAGCTGCAGGTCACTGACCTTCGGAGCGATTTTATTAACGATTTCAGATATGTCCACAACATGCGCTCGCTGTCTCCTGCCTCGCTTACCTGTAGAGGAAAACAAACAGAATGCAGAAAAAGACAAAGACAAAGAGTGGACACATCTAAACATTTTGGGTTAGTTCTCTTCTGGTTGTGACACCAAAGGTTACCCAGTCTGCGGGGTGAAGGAGACGTGGCGTCCCAGATGATATCCTGCTGAAAGTCTGAGTCATTTTGAGGAGACCCACTATGGAAAACACCCGACCTGGGTCTGGACATCCTGGTGGGGGTCTTAAAATCTACAAGAGACACAAACCACTGATCAACAACTAGCACATAATCTGAACAGGACACATCAACAGATAAACACATAAATATGTTCAGTTTTATTACTAATCTGCTTTGTTTCAGAAAATTCTCCTCTTTATAAAATATATAGATTGACTCGGGGTTTTACAGTTTCCCGGGAAAAACATTTAAATAGGTCAAAGTCAACTTCGGATCGATCCAGTTTGAATCTCAACAGAATTAAAATTCAGAGAGATTGGAGTAATGTTTTCATTAGAACGATAAAACTAAGAGGTGAGCGCAGCTGGTGTCGGAACCAAGACCGAACCACAACAGCCAGAACTCCGCTTCAAACAGCTGAGTTAATGCCAGTCACATCCAGAACTACTGACCTAACTGTTGGCCAGGGTCTATCTGGGACGTTATCTGCTGACTCGCTCTGTAACTCCGGCCCAGTCGGTTCGGTTTGGACAAAGGCGTCTGTTGCTCCGTCATCCCGAACAGAGGATCAGCCTTCGGCTTTCCTCTCTTCATACCTCCAGTACAGCAATTACATGGACGTCTTTAATGTGTTTTTGCAGAATTGTTCCTCGTTACCATCACTTTATTTGGTTAGAAACTCGGTTCTTCTTTCAGTGGAGTTTTTGAACATCCCGCCATCTTGTCATTCCCAGGATACACCTCTTCTTCACTTGTGTTTTCTGACGGACTACAGACCAATGTAAAGGTGCATGTCGCCACCTACTGTACCGGAGTACGTAACTGCATGGCTTAATCGAAGCGTTCTATTCTTGAAAATAAACCTGTTTTTTTGTACTATGAAAGTACATAATTGAGCTTTCGTAGAAGTCCCCCTCCTCACAGCTCCTGTATTCTAAAAGCACATGCTGGAATGTATTTCGTTAAAGGTAAGGCACTTGTTAAGACCTGTATGACCAAACCTTAATCTCAATAGTCAATTCAATTTCCTCATTCCTGTATTTGCTTTTCATTTTTTAAGTTGGTTGTTTTAAAATACTCAAGTTTTAGGGATAAAAGCACTTATTTCTATCATCTTGACTTCAATTAATCTAAAATTCAAGTATGGACCAAGTATCGCTAATGCTTCACCAGGTTTGCACCAAACTAGGATTTTGACTTAAAACTGTCCTGATTATTAGAAATTCATTTTTTGAGGCCTAATATTCCCCCCAAACAAACAAACAAATAATCCAACAGCATGGGATGGTTTTTCAGGTCAGTTTTCCATAGGATGAACTCAATGAATCCATTTCCCAGAAAACACTGCTCATCTCTAAAAAAAAAAAAAAAAAAGATCAGAGGCTCATTTGGAAGAACTTGAGGAAGATGAAGGTCTGAGCTGCTCAATTCATTGGTCTGTAACCCCCCTAAGAACTTAAATGGAATTCACACATTGTTTTCCCTAGGATTTAAAACAGCACTTTGGAATGATGAATGCTACTGGAATGTTGGGATGAATCCTGAATTTACTGTCTCTGCAGGAATCTGAATTTTATAGGTGGGAGTGAAGCTGTGAGGAGATGTAAGAACATTCATGGAAGTGTCCTTGTCTGAACAATGAACTGAACAATCTCCAAAATTGACATATTATGGTTTTTTAAAACATTTTTACACAAATTAAAGTGATGAAGATCAAATGATCTGAAGGTCCTGGTTTGATGAAACCAACGAGACAACATCATCTGCAGAAAGCAAGAATTAAGTCCTGTAGTTCCTAAACTGCCAACTCAGTGCCATCAATGGAAACTAAGTTCCTGCCCTGGTCGTACAGTGACAGCCAAACTGCCCTTATCAGAGGGCCCTCGACCCCATACTCACGGAGCATGAGTTTATTTTTCACGACGACCTCCAGAGACTCTCAGAAACTCCACTCTGTGAATTTTTGAGTGATGCCTTTGATTCTGGAAGCGAAGCTCCGAGTCATCACACAGCTTCAAACGACATGAAGGCAGTTTGAACAATTCCCAGAAGAGGGCACTCAGACACGAGGTCGGAGCTGCTGCCTGTCAGTCACCACATGTTTGTGTCTTCAACTTCAAAATAATCCACTGAAAACTTAAAAAATCCTCTAAATAAGTTTGTCCGACTCATGAAAAAAAAACTCACTTTCATTAAATGGAGTAATTGATTGTGGGAGTTAAGGAGGCTGTTCTGTGAATTCTCAGGAGATGATTGAGGAGGCCCACTGGAGCACGAGGAGGAACTAATCTCTCCATTTAGGAGTTCACAGCAGATTTATGGAAATCAACTCTGCAGTCAAACTCCAGGAGGAGACGAAGGGCTGGATTGGGGAGTGAGAGGGTCCAAACACAAACCCCCTCAAGAATAGATCATACGGAATGAGTTTCAAAACATCACTGGGTCACTTTTTAAAAAACTTAAATTTGAAGTTTTATTCCTCAGATTCTTCTCAGTTTAATTCATTTTCCACCTTCTCTGGATTCTAAAGTCAAAATTTGTCTCCATCATCACCATCTGAAAAACAGTCTGAAGGCTTTTGCCAAAAGGCCAAAATGGAACCGGCAGACCTGCTGATGAAGCCTTTGGACTGAGGAGGATCTGGGGTGGAGCTCAATGATGAGTCAAAGATCCTGTTATCCTGATCTCTAATGACACATTCAGCAGATCAAATAAAATCTCTCTACTCTAAAAATTCTAACATTCAGTTCCGGATGTTCAGCCATATGAATTTTATTATCTGAAATAAACATTAATGTCTAAACAAGAACAATGGTAAGAACAAAGGCAGTGTAACCAGTAAATGAGACAACTGGATCACTGGAGGAACTAAAGCATCTGCAGTTGCTAAAACAGTAGAACAAAAATGTTTAAACCTTTAAAACCCGAACACATCTGTCTGGGAAAGTGTTGCAGATGTCAGACGAGCTGATTTCAGCCAACATGTGTCCAGATTAAAAACTAAAACCACATCATGAACATGTGGAGGAAACAATTTCCTCCTGATTATTCATCCTTTAACATCTGGAAGTTTGGTTCTCCAAGTGGTGAAGAGCAAAACAGTCCGATAGAGAATGTTTAAACGGTCCCCTGAGAGTCATGTGACTGTTGCAACATCATGTGACCAAAGTCTCTCCCTTTGAATCCTTTTAAGAAGAAATCCAGAAAAAGAAAAGCAGCTTTCACATCTGTGCAGAAGACAGTTCAGTCCTGGAGCCTCAGTTGGGGCTCCTCACCTGCTGAGGTGGTCTGCAGATCAGCTGACCTGTGCACTGTGCAGGAAACAGACAGAAGTTAGCTGAGCACGTAGCACAATAGCGTCTCCATCTCTTTACTTCCTCATCTCACATTACTCTGTCAGACTCTCAAATGAAGCGTGCCTGTGATGCAATTGGACTGTGTGTAATCAAATGAAGAGATCAGTTGATCTCTCACTAAAGATCACTCGATTAGGGGGAGGATGAAGATATTCTCAGAGGATTCATTGATCTTTAAATGTCATGGAAACAGATTTAATTGGAGAGGAGGGGTTAACGAGCACTGATTGGACACAAAAAACTTCTGTAGTGGAACTTCTGTTACTCACAGTGGTTACTTGGGTAACCAGGTGGCTCCTCCCACTGCAGCATGGCAGTGGCGATGTTATATGTAGTGCCACTGTCCATCCATCCCCACGCCACCCATTGGACCTGCAGGACAAACACAGAGAAGCTCATCAGACCTCTCTGGAGGTCATTAGACCAGTTCTATGTGTGTGTGTGTGAGTGTGTGTGTGTGTGTGTGTGTGTGTATGTGTGTGTGTGTGGGTGTGTGTGGGTGTGTGCATGTGGCAGCAGGTGTATACCAGGTGGTCTGATTCCCATGTGCGTCTGCCGGTCCATCACGAATCCTCCCATTGGCTGAGCTTCTGAGCCGTACACTCCCGTCTGGCTCACTGTGAACATGATAAAGATACGACTCGAGTTCCATTTTCAGAGAGCAACAGTTGCTCGTTTGGCTGTGGAGTGGCGCTTTTGTGGAAGTCAACAGCAGGATTAATATTAATAAAGTTCAGGGGATGAAAGTCTAATAGGTTTAGAGAGGCTCCTATTGGAACAAACCCCAGGTTAAACTGGTCAAAGCACTGGTCAGCCAGACTGATTCACATCTTTGTCTGGTGCTAATCCTGCTAACAGAGAACATTTAATCTGCACAAACACAAAGAGCAGCAGAAGCATAAAGACTCTGTGTGTGTGTGTGTGTGTGTGTGTGTGTGTGTGTGTGTGTGTGTGTGTGTGTGTGTGTGTGTGTGTAAATATAAAGCTCAGAAAAACTCGCCTGCTCTGTTTGATTGGTCAAACATGGGTTGAACAATCCGCCTTCTCGCATTGATGAACCTGAGAAATGGAGTTTAAACACTAATTAAAGCTCAAATTTACAGGGCAGTGACTTTACTGCTCCCACAAGACGTGATGATAGTTATTATTATTATTATTATTATTATTATTATTATTATTATTGAATGCAGACAACTGTGAAGGCAACAGGAT
Source organism: Takifugu rubripes (assembly GCF_901000725.2). NCBI lineage: Eukaryota > Metazoa > Chordata > Actinopteri > Tetraodontiformes > Tetraodontidae > Takifugu > Takifugu rubripes. Next base: position 9,174,459 of record NC_042301.1, read on the forward strand.
CATTCATATGCCAGTCTTAGAATCTGTTTTCCTTATATGCACGACCTTTGATCTTACACCTTCTGTGACCTCTCTCCACCTTTAACCCCTTCTCCCCCTCCCTCTTCAGAGGTAAGTCCTGGTCTTCCTCAGCTCAACGCTTTCTAAAGCAGCAGCGACCCCTCCTGACCCGCCTTGCAGTGAAAGCTCTGTGGCTCCTCACATGATTTATGGGCCCCACCCCCACTCCAGTTCACCCAGTAAAGAAGAGTACAGAGTTTAGGGGCGAGCCAGTTTCCTTTTCAGGAAAACAAAAGGCATGACCATCTATTTCAGGGAGTCGTGGGGGGGTGGGGTCCAGGGGTGAGGAATACATTTGAGGAGTAAATTCACATGAGAAAATCTCTGAAAGTGAAGCAGCGGCTACGTTATTGTTCAGGCTGGTGGACAGGGATGACAGTTAGACTGATGACATTGTTTTTAGAACTCAGGGTTTAACTTTGATCTTTGTCTCAGCATCTGCTGAGACATCATTTACTATCTTAATGTTATAAATCTCCAGATGCATTTATTTTGTTCCTCTAACTACCAGCTGGAGGTGAGCTAGTTCTTAGTACAGGTTAGAGAAACAGCTGGAAGTTCAAAGTGTCTCTTGGCTCTCAGTGCTACAGCTGTCCTGTTTGCACTGATGTTTACATTTCTGAGAAGATCAGGAACACCAGACAGGCCTCCACTCCTCACCTCCAGCCTCCAATCAACCCTCCCCCCAAATGGCCCCTCCTAACTGTAATTGGCTGGTAATCAAGCCCATGGGACTTGCTAAAATAACAAGCGTCACCACTTCTAATGGGACAGAAGATGCGTTGCTAACAGCGACAACTCACCAGTTGTTGACCTGTAGGATGGTGAGGCCGGTGTCCTGAGCCAGCTGCTTCTTCTGCTCCTCCGATGGGTACGGGTGCTGGATGGGGACAAACCATCTAGTCCCATTAATCCTCCCACAGAGCCTTTGTTCATCTTTCTACAGAGCTCCAGAAGTTTCTGTTATTATTTTGAGTCAGATTCGGCAACGTGTGACCACTTAACCATTTTTGTTTGTGGTTGTGTTGATGATGGTGTCAGGGGGCTGAGAGGTTACAGAACCCGCCTCCACAGGGGGCCTGGGCCCTGGGGGCCCTGTCAGTGAAGTAATGGATGATGTTTTCTCTGAGGGAGCAGAGCAGCGCGATCACACAGGAGAGTTTCTGATTACAGCAGCATTCAACAAAAACCTCCTCTTAGACCCTCAACTGATGCTATTTGTGTCTCTGACATTAAACTTGTATTGGACGTTGATCCTACGTTGGCGGTCGTTACTGTTCAGGATGTAAAATAGACTCCTTCTTCCACATTTCTCAAAAGTTCTTAGCCAAAACATTTTCTGCCAACATGCCCCCCACTTGAATGCACCAGAAGGTCAAAGGTCAAGGACACTGAGACCTCATGATCACAGTTCCTAGGGTAGGATGAATGGACTCGCTGTGTCCTCAAACCTTGTCAACACAAGACGGCAGGAAAGCTTTTCATTCAACCAAAAAGCTTTGCGTTACCCTGTTAGCACTAATTAGGGCACAGGTGAGACGTGGGTTGACGGGGGCTGACGTGGATATCATTTCAGGACTGAGACTTACTGTGCAAAGTACTGGGGGGATGCATGTGTCGACGCCTGCAGCCATGGCCTCATTGTTACCCACATCTGCAGCTGTAAACTGCAGCTGATAGATGGATGGAGGTGTCCCCGTGCCCTCTGACCCCTGATGGTTAGAGGGCAGAGGGTCATGGAGGCTGCTGCCAGGGTTTCCCACAAATACATCTGTCCCTGCTCAGGCCAGGACTCCCATCCATCAGCCCAGCCCACACAGAAGCGGCGTTCAAGTCCCGCCCGGGAATCACAGCGACGCCTTTGAAAGTGGCGGATTCTCCTCATCAGTAAAACTGATCTAAACAAACAAAAATAAACTTTTAATCCTTTCCTGAACTCAGCTGGAGTTCTTGTAACAGTGTTCAGGTCAGGGCAAATCTGACAAAGGGCCCACAGGTGAAATACCTGGACCATGGCAGAGGGCAGAGGTCATGAGCCCTGGCTGGGAGGAGAGGGTCATTGTAACTTCAAAGTTGGTGAGAAGGCCTTCCCAGAGTTGGAACAAAAAATTCACCAAACCATCCAAACGTTCAAGGATCAAACATCACCCATCAGCAGGAAGAAACAGAAACCTCCCACAGAAAAAAGCTCTCATTCAAACAAGCAATATGATCAACCTTCCGCTTGAATCAACCTAAACAGGTGCTACAGGTGAGGGCAGGGCTTACCGTCAGGTGCTGGAACAGCCAGGTTCGCAGGGTGTTGGTGGCCACTTTGGGGAAAATTCCTCGTTTTTTGTTGTGCAGTCTTTCCTTTTCGGGGTCGTCATCGTCTCCAGTACTAGGAGATGCCGCACTATGATCCAGACAGTCACCTGACACCCCCATCCCAATGCACACACACACACACACACACACATATGCACAAACACAAAACATCAATATTTGTACTTTGAAAAGTAAACAGTGTAAATCTTGATTGGACGGGTGGGTTCATGGCTTCGCTTCTCTGACCACCAAAAGATGTAGGACTGCAAACTCACTCACACACACACACACACACACACACACACACACACACACACACACACACACACACACACACACACACACAGGCATGTACATACGCACTAACAGATCCCCACTACTAGAAAATGCAGCCTTTCATGATCCTGCTCTTCACAGTCTGGTTAATGAGGCAAAGGTGAACCCAGGTGACCCTGCAGCCACACCTGCATGACAACATGCATCCTACAGGGCATGAGAGTCCCCACAAAGGTGGAAATAATGATAGAAATGATGCTGAACACTGAAAACAAGCCTCAAGAGGCTGATTTACAGCAAACCGCCCACAGAGAGATGCTGAGACAACACCTGAGCTCTGAAGAGGGAGGAGAAGGAGGAGGAGCAGCAGGAGGAGGAGGAGCCTCACAAGAGCTTCAGTAAAAACTTCAGTCAAAATTCCCTGACGAGTGACAGGAAATAACTGCAGGAACTACTGTATATTTACTCTGGAGAACTGCTAGAATGGTTATTATCAGTCAGTCAGAACCATCAGGACTTCTGGTTTCTGACACATGTGAAGAAGCTCCATCTCTTTTGGTGGCAGTTTTCTAAGAACAGTTTGAAACAACCTTTTTGCACAGGCCTCTGTTTACTGCTATCTTACCAGGCACACACAGAGTACTACACAGGAAATCTCCAGAGCTCATTAGCTTTTGAGCTAGTGTGCTAACAGCATCTTAGCGCACCTGTACATTAACACCAGCAGGCTTCAGTGGTGAATGCTGGATTTTATTTTTGGACTGCGATGCTAACAGAACACAATGTGGTCCCCCAGCCTGATTCCTGCATGTTGTCCAAAACATTTGCTGTAGTTCCAGGTGGTCTCAGGGTCAGCTCTGGTGACACTGCTAAGATTCAAGGTTTCCTCTTTGCAGTAGGTGTCACCTTGCTCACTGCTGTTTTCCCCACTCTGACAAGTGTTTCCACGACTAGATGGCCCTGGTGTGCCTGCAGATCGGATGGAGACGGCATCGGCGTGATCTCTGCTCCACGAAATCTGTTGAGATTTAAGTGACATTTTTGCAATAATGACACAAACAGTGTGTTTGTGTGGGACTGCAGGCCCACACAAACAGTGTGTTTGTGTGGGACTGCAGGCCCGGCAGCCACCTTCGTTGTAGTTTTGGGAAGCGCCAGCAACCTTACCTGCTCAACATCGTTGCCCGACAATCTGATGAAATCCTCACTGTCCGATCTGTTTCCGTCGTTGTCATCAATAACCAGATCGATGGGCATTTTCCCCTTCAGACAGTCGATGTATCGATGACAGAAGTTATCGCAGAGCTCGTGAACCTAAGGAATCAATAATTCATTCATATTGAGCCACTGAAACAGAAATGTGACCTCAGACAAGTTCTGTCACCTTCTCCAGCTCCAACAGGTGGAACCGCAGAACCTGGATGGCCTGGATCATCTACAGAAGCACCAACTTGCCTTTACAAACCTGTTGTTATCCATGTTGAAATACAGTACAGGCACTAAAGTCACTCACCAACTCATCTAGCTCAGGGTTTGATGAGAATATCAGCTTCTCTGTTCTGATCTGGATGCAGAGAAAGAAAATTTGTGATGTTAAATCTTCAGTAAATACTGATAAAACACTTGGACAAATGTCAAAAATAACAAGGAAAAGTTTACAAAGATATGAGCTAGTTAGCCTAGTGTTAACATGCATTACAACAGCCACTTTACAGACATCACCTAAAGGCTGAACTTTTACTACAATAAACAAAAAATTATCATTATTGTCATCAGTTTGACTTTTTCTGTGTTTTTTAACTTTTACCTGTTTGGAGAAGACGAGGATGTCTTCACTGAAGGAGTCTGAGGAGCAGACGTCTCCTCCTGCCACGCAGCTCTCTCGAGGCGTGCACGTCGCCAGCTCACATTTTTCAAAAATCAGAGCGAGCAGTGGGAACAAGGGATGTCTGGAGGAGGAGAAGGAGGAGAAGAGAAAGACAAAGAGGGGGAGGGGAGGAGGAGAAGGAGGAGTAAGAAAAGAGGAGAGACAGGAGGAGCAGAACAAATGAATTTCTAAGTAAGGCCTTGAACATATATATTCAAAATTGTTCATGTGACACCTTCAGGTAACTGTTGATGAAAGAGTTTGATTCTTGTTATTACATATTTTATGACTGTAATCTTAATAATAACTGCTCATACAAAGAATCACGTGGATTATTTAGTTCTGACATTAAAGAGCATAGAAATGCATTTTAGCCAAAATGTTATTAAATACAACCAAAACTTTGATTTTGCTGTTAAAACTAACACAGACTATTGCTGTGTTTTATAAGGTCCGTGAACTCATCATACCCATAAAGGACGTCTTTGTCCCCAGATGTTCCCGCCACGCTGCTGGTTTGGTTGGACTGGGAGTAGTGGTGCGGTACGTATGTCCCAGCAGGCAGGTGGATGGTCTGCAGAGAGCGAGAAGTAGGGTGGGAGGGGGCATCTCCATAAACCCCACCCACCGTGTCCAGGTCGTAATGGGCCAAGTCTTCATACTGGAAGACAGGAGAATACGTGACCTCTGACCTCTGCGGCCACAACAATAATGGATCAGTGTTGGAGTTCATGTTCACTTCTCTTTTTAACTTCTCATTAAATGCGTGTCTAACTTTCATGCTATGTTTGAACTGGCTCTGATGTTGAATAAGGAACAGCAATTAATAAGGAACAGCAATTAATACAACTTTTACAACTTTTATTCCACATTCAAATAAAACATTAACTTCGAAAATAGATTATTGTCACATGAAATTCAAAAACAACACTGATTTCTGAAAAGTAGCAAATAGAAAACTGATCAAACAATATTTATTTATTTCTGATCTGTCCATCGCAAAGGTTATTACAGACTTTTATTTCAGCCTTAATAATAATTTTCATACTTTTCAAACAAAAAATACACATATTCTTGATGTTCATTAGAAACGGTTCCTGTTGCCCTTTAAATGTTTTATTATTATTAATATTATTGTTGCATTTTTACAGGCCAGAATATTAAAATTACTATAATTTGTCCGTAATTTGGTGCTGTTGAATCATTTAACTTTTATTTTGTCTTGAACTGAAAACATTAAACTGATTTTAAATAACTCAACAATAAAATGACCAATAATCTATGTATCACGGATTCGGATTTTTTCTTTCTGTCGGGTTTTAATCGGAATAATGAAATTGAATCTGGTAAAGCTACAAAGTACAGTTATTATGAATGATAACATATTATCTATTTCTTTTTGGTGGAGTACAAAATATTTTACCTCTCATAATTTAGAAGTTTAAATGTATTTTGAATGTATTTTAAGACGTTTAGCTGTATTTTTAAAATCACTAGGTTGATTGAAACTTTAATTGAAGTCATATAAAGTAAACAAATGTTTCAGTTTGAAGGTTTCAGAAAAGTAAAAAGTGAAAAGTTTGAATGTTTGAAAATAATAATATGACCTGCAAAAATTAAACCGAGTGAAACTTTGATCAACGTTAAAATGTTCAGTCATAAGTGGAAATAGGTTGCGGGACCTTCAGAAACAAAGTTGGGCTGACGTGTGATTTTACGCACCCGCTGCGCCATCGGCAAACTTCAGCTGAGTCCTGCGGAGAAAACACGCATCCAACAGTCCGTCACTTAATCCTGAGTGGAACAATTCCAAGAGGAACACGCACAAACCCGCCGGTGGCCGCTGGCCCCGCACCGGTTTCAGTGGTAGCAGCTCGGCCAGACGCCACCTCCGGCTCCAACAACCCGCCGCTCCGTCAGCGAGTCAGATCTCCAGCGCACACTGAAGCCGGGAGGAGCGCAGGATGTGAGCCGCTGTGATCCGGGACCGTGCGGGGCTGATTCCTGCGTGGAGGAGCGTTCAGATCCCCACCGCCGTTCCGAAGGAACGGCCTCCTTCCCCCTCAGAGAACGGGCCTCCGGCTGTGAGAGGGGATAGAGGGGGCAGGTTCTCGTCTCAGTTAAAGCAGCAGAGGCTGTCAGGAGGTCCGAACTCAGCAGGTGAACTGCTCCACAACGTTTTTGGACTGAAAGCACAGAAGGTCCATAACGATTAAAAAAAAAAACCGAGTGTTAACAGGATCTAACAGAACCCAGCTCAAAAAAGAGGATACCGCTGATTCCGGTTAAAGTATTTGGGGGTTCGACCCGGTTAACTTGACACCAGAACAAAAGAGTCAAACATTCCTATAAATTCAGCCAGAAGATGAAGATGAAGCGTCTTCTAACGTTTATGAAACCCTATCCTGATAGCTGATTCTCAGCGATGAGCTCCAGTATGAGACCCTGAAGGTGGAACAGATTAGAAGAATTTTCCATCTGTGGAGAATCAGATTAAATCAACACACACACACACACACACACACACACACACACACACACACACACACACACACACACACACACACACACACACACACTTTGAAAATAATATGGAACTCTGTCTCCATCTAGGTGTCGAAAACTGTTACTGCACCATCGCTATAATTATGAACTCATTAAAAAGTAAAAATAACAACCGGCTGCCAAATTTGTGTATTCACATTGAAATACCTCCTCCGTGAACCATCACCTTATCGTGGTGGAGGAGTTTGCGTACCCTAATGAGCCTGGAAGCTATGCTGTCCGGGGCAGTTTGCCCCTGGTAGGGTCTCCCAAGGCAGATTGGTCCTAGGTGAAGGGTCAGACAAAGAATGGTTCACAAGACCCATCATGGAACATCTAAAAGGGAAGCCGCGTTCCCAGCCCAGAGGGTTACCGGGACCCCACCCTGGAGCCAGGCCTGGGGCTGGGGCTCGATGGTGAGCGACTGGTGGCCGGGCCTACGTCCATGGGGCCTGGCCAGGCCCAGCCCGAACCAGCTATGTGGACACTCCCGTCTCCAGTGGACCCACCACCCGCAGGAGGAGCATGAAGGGTCCGGTGCAGTGTGGATTGGGCGGCGGACCAAGGTGGGGGCCTTGGCGGTCCGATCCTCGGTTATGGAAATTGGCTTTTGGAACATGGAACGTCACCTCTCTGGCGGGTAAAGAGCCGGAGCTTGTGGGGGAGGTTGAGCGCTTCTGACTAGATACGGTCGGCCTCACCTCCACACATAGCATTTGGCTCAGGAACCTAAGTCCTTGAGGGGGGTTGGACACTCTTCTACGCTGGAGTTACTCAGGGTGAGAGACGGAGAGCGGGGGTGGGCTTTTTGCTTGCCCCCAGACTCTCTAGTTCGACATTGGGGTTCTTGCGGTTGAGCGAAAGGGTTGCTTCCCTGTGCCTTCGGGTCGGGGAACGGGTTCTGATGGTTGTTTGAGCGTATGCACCAAACAATTGTTCAGAGTACCCGCCCTTTTTGGAGGATCTAGGACGGATGCTGGACAGTGTCCCAAATGGGGACTCCATCGTGCTGCTGGGAGACTTCAACGCTCACGTGGGCAACGACAGCATGACCTGGAAAGGCGTGATTAGGAGGAACGGTCTGCGCGATCAGAACCAGAGTGGTGTTCAGTTATTGGACTTCTGTGCTAGTCGCAGTTTAACTAACACTATGTTCGAACATGAGGTTGTTCATCGGTGCTCTTGGCACCATGACAGCCTGGGCCGTAGGTCAATGATTGACTTTATAGTCGTGTCAGCTGATCTGCGGCCATATGTTTTGGACACTTGGGTGAAGAGAGGAGCAGAGCTGTCAACTGATCACTACCTGGTGGTGAGTTGGATCAGGTGGGGGGGAAGCCACCGCGCGGACCTGGCAGGCCCAAACGCTTAGTGAGGGTCTGGTGGGAACGCTTGGTGGAGGAATCTGTCAGGCTGGTCTTCAACTCCCACCTCCGACAGAGCTTTGATCGTGCTCCGAGGGCGGTAGGGGACATTGAGTCTGAATGGGCCATGTTCTGCTCCGCCATTGTCGAGGCGGCTGTCGCGAGCAGTGGCTGCAAGGCCGCTGGTGCTGGTCGTGGTGGTAATCCCCGTACCCGATGGTGGACACCAGAGGTGAGGGGAACTGTCAAGCCGAAGAAAGAGGCCTACAGGTCATGGCTGGTCTGTGGGTCTCCGGAAGCAGCTGACCGGTACAGGTTGGCTAAGCGGGTTGCGGCCGCGACAGTCGCAGAGGCAAAAACTCGGGCATAGGAGGAGTTCAGTGAGGCTATGGAGGAAGACTTTCGGTCTGCACCGAGAAGATTCTGGCAAACGTTCCAACGCCTTAGGGGCGGCAGGCGGCAACTTGCCCACACCGTGTTAGGTGTGCGTGGGGAGCTGCTGACGTCTGCTGGGGCAATTATCCAGCCGTGGAAGGAATACTTCTAGGAGCTCCTCAATCCTACCAACACGTAACCTCAAGATGGAACAGAGTCGGATGACCAGGAGGTGGACCATCCAATTTCGGAGTGGAAGTTGCCAAGGTAGTGAAACAGCTGCCCGGCGGCGGAGCTCCGGGAGCGGATAAGATCCGCCCGGGGTATCTTAAGGCTCTGGATGTTGTAGGGCTGTCCTGGTTGACACACCTCTGCAACATTGTGTGGACATCGGGGGCAGTGCCCTTGGACTGACAGACCGGGGTGGTGGTCCCTATTAAGAGTGGGGACGAGAGGGTCTGTTCCAACTATAGGGGGATCACACTCCTCAGCCTCCCTGGGAAAGTCTATGCCAGTGTGCTGGAAAAGAGGATTAGACTGATAGTCGAACCTTTAATCGAGGAGGAACAATGCGGGTTTCGACCCGGTTGTGGAACCACGGATCAGCTCTTTACCCTTGCTGGGGTGCTTGAGGGGAGTAGGGAGTTTGCCCAACCAGTCCACATGTGCTTTGTGGACTTGGAAAAGGCTTATGACCGGGTCCCCAGGAGCATCCTGTGGGGGGTGCTCTGGGAGTATGAGGTGGACGGTCCCTTGACAAGGGCCGTCCAGTCCCTGTACCAAAGGAGCAGGAGTTTGGTCCAGATAGCCGGTTGTAAGTCGTACTCGTTCCCAGTGAGGGTTGGACTCCGCCAGGGCTGCCCTTTGTCACCGGTTCTGTTCATAACTTTTATGGACAGAATTTTTAGGCACAGCCAGGGAATGGAGGGTGTCGAGTTCGGTGGGCGGAAGATCTCGTCGCTGCTTTTTGCGGATGACATAGTTCTTCTGGCGCCATCGAACAGGGACCTCCAACAAATGCTGGGACGGTTCGCGACTGAGTGTGAAGCGGCAGGGATGCGGATCAGCACCTCCAAGTCAGAGTCCATGGTCCTCGCTCGGAAAAAGGTAGAGTGCCTTCTCCGGGTCGGGGAGGAGGTCCTGCCCCAGGTGGAGGAGTTCAAGTATCTCTTCAAGTATATCTTGTTCACGAGTGAGGGTCGGATGGAACGGGAGATTGACAGGCGGATCGGAGCGGCGTCAGCAGTGATGCGGGCGCTTAACCAATCCGTCGTGGTGAAGAAGGAGCTGAGCCGGAAGGCAAAGCTCTCGATTTACCGGTCGATCTACGTCCCAGTCCTCACCTATGGCCATCATCACTGGGTGATGACCGAAAGAACGAGATCGCGGATACAAGCGGCGGAAATGAGTTTCCTCCGCAGGGTGGCCGGGCTCAGCATTAGAGATAGGGGGAGAAGCTCGGACATCCAGGAGGAGCTTGGAGTAGAACCGCTGCTTCTCCACATCGAGAGGAGTCAGTTGGGGTGGCTTGGGCATCTGGCCAGGATGCCTTCCGGACGCCTCCCTTTAGAGGTGTTCCGGACATGTCCCACCGGGAGGCGGCCTCGTGGCAGGTGGAGAGAATACATCTCTTGCCTGGCTTGGGAGTGGCTGGGGGTTCCCCCGGAGGAGCTGATGGAAGTGGCCGGGGAGAGGGCTGTCTGGGCATCCCTTCTGAAACTGCTGCCCCCGCGACCCGGATCCGGATACGCGGGAGAAAACGAAACAAAACGAAACATTGAAATACTTTCACTTATATAATTTATTTGGTAGGTGTTATACACAGTTATATTAATGCCATCATTCTGAAATTCTATTTCGTTCGGTATGCAGTTGCGCAGGTTGACCACTAGAGGCCAGAATAAAACAGCAGCCCGTGAGATAAGAAACGTGACGCAATGCTGGGGAGTGATACGGTGATATTGACGTTATACATGGGGTAAATTAGACCTTAAAGTAAATGTTTAAAATATATATCATTGCTGACATTTGACATAAATAAAAACATATTATCTCATCACTTTGTTTCAACTGCAGTTGAATTACTACTTTACTGCATTACTACATGGACACTTAAGTAATGTTATTACCTCACGTACAGCAGTATATTCTTTCATTTAACCGTCTAACTGAACTTGTGCTCTTAATACTACAGTATTAGTGATTTAATAATAGTGCCTAATAACTGTTCACACTAATCTGAGGAATTTATTTTTGAAACATTTGTTGATTTTATTAATATTAATTTGCGGTAACAGCACGTGACTGCGGTCCTCTGGCTGTGACGTCACACGCCTCCTCTTCCTCACTGAATCCAACATGGAGTAAGAAGGAGATGGGGCTCGTCCGGGATCATCATCACCGACACCAGCGTACCACTTACGGTCAACGCATTCCAGCCCGGGTCGGCGGTGGAGGAGGAGGAAGCGGTGTAGGGGGAAGAGGAGGAGGTGAGAGAAGAAGAAGAAGAAAAAAAGGCAAGAAGGTGGAGGAGGAGGTCGCGTCTGCGGATGCGCCGCTCCGGTAACAGAGGAGGAGCCGCAACAAAACAGGTTTGTGGAGGAGGTGAGGAGAGAGGACACAACAGATTATAGAAGAGTCGAGCGGAGGAGAACCGGATCTGGTTCTGGATCTAGATCTGGATCTGGATCTGACACCGCCTCCGCCGCGTTGCTGCTGAAGGGCGCGGAAACATGAAGACACCGCAGCGTGCGGCCGCGGCGAGAGCTGATTATTACCAGAGGTGAAACACAGGAAGATGAACGAGGACACGCGCCCAGACGAGTGAGTACCCCAAAACCTCCGTGCGCAAGCACACACACACACACACACACAGACACACACACACACGCACACACAGGTGCCACCGCCACCTCCGTGACTGAACATGTAGATGTGCTGATATGTTGTGAAGAGAATGGAGCCTCGTCCTCCCCTTCTTCATGTTGGGGTGACAGAAAGGAAGAGGTGCACATGGAGCAGGTGGAGGGGCTCCAAACATCAGTGTTGGTGCTTCTGAGGAGGCCTCAGTGACTCATCATCAGCATGTTACAGCTGATCTGTATTCACCACACACACACACACACACACACACACACACACACACACACACACACAGACACATATATATATATATATATATTTAACACACAGTTTGGGTCTTTAACAGAATCAAGGTCCTGATTGAGTGTCCTCACACCTTCTTCAGCATGATAGAATTAAGCCCCGCCATCATTCGTAATCCTCCAACCTGAAAAAATAAATAGTCATGCTGGATATAATTTAAGATAAAAAATAACAACAATTTCACTTGTTGTCTTCCACCAACTGAGAATGTGGTCACTATGGTAACAGCCTACTGTCCAGTATGGCCCATGCTGCTTTCCCATCGTGGAAGGAGGTTGTCCTAATCGACCATGGTGTTCTTATGTGTGTTCTTCCCTCCATCTTCATCATATGAAGAGAAATCCATAAAAACACACTGAGGACTTTTATTTTGAAATAGTAAAGAGTGAAAACTGCATTGTTGAGCTTTATTTGATGAGGTTAATTGGTGGGTCTGGGGAACTGCTCAGGTTGTGAGGACACAATGTGCAGGTGCCCTGATGAAAGTGCTGCCTGCACGTCAACACATGAGTCACGCGTCCACGTGCAGCCACATAATAGACTTATAAAGAGTTTACTCATGATGCTTGTATTCAGATTCTTCTGTTCAGGTTTTCTTTTCAGGCTGAATTCCCACATTGGTGAACATTTCTGGACACATCAGTCAGCAACAGGTGTGAACAGGTGAACAGAGTCAGGGCCTCCACAGATGAGGCCCTATCAGCACTGGGTTTAACCCAGAAGCTCCAGTATCGCTGGTGGCTACAGTCACAGAAGCTGGTGCCCACCTGGACCCAGTCATCAGTTTTTAAATCTGTAAGGAGGCAGGTGAAGCTGCAGCTTAACTCCACCTTTACCTGGAGTCACCTGGCGGTCAGGTGAATGTTTGGTGAAGATGCTAATCTTCCCATTGGTGGACACCAGGAATGGTTCAGACACACACTTTGGCTCATAAGCCCCTCGCCCACAGCATGATCTCTTCTGTCTTTGCAGTGACAGCTACATTGTGCGTGTCAAAGCGTTGGTAATGACCAGGGACGACTCAAGCGGTGGCTGGCTGGCACAGGATGGATGCCTGAGCAGAGTGGGGGTCTGCAGGCTGCTACCAAGGGAACTGCTGGGAAAAAACACCTTCTTGATCCATGGAGAACGGCTCAAAGACAGGCAGGTAGGTGCTGGTAGGAGTTTGGAGTTTCAGGGGGGGTGAAGGTCCTGGAAGCACATCAGTCTCTCTTATCTGTTTATTTCAGGTGATTCTGGAGTGTTTCCTAAAGAAAGATCTGGTTTATACAAAGGCCACACCCACATTCCACCACTGGAGGGTGGACAATAGGAAGTGTGGCCTGACGTTCCAGAGTCCCGCTGATGCCAGAGCATTCGACCGGGGGGTGAGGAGGGCGCTGGAGGACCTGACGGAAGGTCAAAGTGCTTTACTGTTAGCATGATAGTTGTGTTGCGTGGGAGGGGCGTATCGACACCTGGGACCATATGAGTGGGTGTTGTGTTGTTGCTTCAGAATAATGTATTTATTCTGTAAATCCTGCTTTGGGCTTTGATGTTCTAGTCAACGCGCACAGATGAAAGGCGATATGAAGCTAACCATGCTGGCTAATGGTGCAGCAGCTGGATCTGACATGAATGATTTCACTTCCTGTGTTCTCCAGGGTCGACCACCTCCTCGTCAACGCTGCAGAACGAGGTGGAGCTCGGTGACGATGATGTCTTCACGGTGAGACTCCGCCCAGTTCTGATGGCTCAGACATTATTAAGATAGGGTTAGGGTTAGACCTCAGAACTGACCAGAACTCTTTGTTGTGTAGGGCACAGAGAACTTGGTCATGTGACTTCTTCTAACCTGTTGTGACCTGTGGACGTCGGGTTTGTCTCACTATCGTCTCCTCTGTTGTCCAGACGGCCACGGACAGCTCATCCAACTCATCTCAGAGGAGAGAGCCACTGGCCATGCACCCCCTGGCCCCACCCCACTTCTGCGAGGCCCGGCGGCACCAGTGCATTCTGGGGCATTTCTATGAGCAGCACTGGCCCTCGGAGCACCACTTCCTAGACCAGGTGAGACAGAACAAACCTCAGCTCTTCTCACCTGCTTATTTTTACACCAAAAAACCATCAGAAAGTTTTTAAAATGGTTTCCAGGTTTCTGCGGGTTTTTAGAAGTGTCACTCAAAACTGTGTTTACTGGTGATTTTACAGTGATGTTGTTTTCACTAGTCGCAAAGTCTCTGCTGTCTGACTGTTTGCCGTGCCCCTCCGTCTCTGCAGGGGCCGGACACGTTTCCACGTCATGTCAGCTTCCAGGTGGACGAGGAGGAAATCATACGCATCAACCCGGGAGAGCGAACCTGGCTCACGGGCTACGAGGATTACCGCCACGCCAACTGTACCTGGTACAAACTGCACCCAGACCACCGCGACGCCTATGTACACTTCACCAAGAGTGAGCCGCACAAACACAGTTACACATACCCGTACCCCCTGAGGTGCGATGTGCAGCGAGGCTGTGGTGGGAAACAGGACCGCATGGAGTTGAGCGATGGACCCAGGGCGGCGGTGACGCTGCAGCCGAGGGGGCTCCCGCACAAATGTGAGAGGCAGAAACAGGACAGCAAGCGCTCGCGCTGCATTTACTGTCAGGACATGTTCAGCCACCATGAAAATGGGCGGGGTCGCTGCCATGAGGCGCCGGACCCGATTCAGACCTGCATCAGACGGGTCAGCTTCATGTGGTGTGCCGACAGCATGCTGTACCACTGTATGTCAGACCCAGAGGGTGATTACTCCGACCCGTGCTCTTGCGACACCAGTGACCAGCGTTTCTGCCTCCGCTGGGCAGCGCTGGTGGGTCTGTCACTGCTGGCACCCTGTATGTGCTGCTACGCACCACTCAGGGCGTGCTACAGCTGCGGCGTGGCCTGTCACTGCTGCGGCGGTAAGCACAAAGCTGTGGGCTGAGCTAGCAAAAGACCCACTCCCCTCGCTGATGATGAACTAATGGGAGGAGATGACCAGTTGAGACTTTGTTCTTTGAAGAAAAACCCTGAATATTGAAGGGTATACACACACATAGACACACACACAGCTTTGTACTATTTGTCAGGTTTGTCATAGACATAATCATTCCCCAGTCCTTTACACTGACCCTGACTGTGATCCAACAAACACATGAAGAGTTTATTTTAAAGGATTTGTTACTGCAATAAAACATTTTTTCGTCAAACATAGGCAAGCTGCAGCATGACAGCATTGTTTCAGCCATAAAAAGTGTTAATTTCAGGGTGTGTGTGTTGGTTTACCGGCCTGAATTAGCAGATTTAGATTCCTCAGAACTCATCAAAATGTGATGTTAGAAGTCACAAACTCTAAGCATCGTTCCAACTTCCAACAGCAACATGGCTGTCTGCACTAGCGTCCATTATGCTGCCAGGATTCTTCCCAGTGTTGTGTCAATCAGACCAACAACATGAAGGAGACTAACATCCTGCCTGATCAACCCAATGAATTACATTAACAAGTAGACAGCACTAGTTTTTTTTAGAGTTATTTTTCATCTACAGAAAAACAGTCAGAACGATCTCTAAGTCTGCTGACAGGGGGCAGAGCACCAGGCCACCTGAGAGGCCTCTGCTGACGAGGACATGCTAACACAGAAGTTAGCAACACAACATTTCTGTCACCAAAGACATTTTCACTTACAGGAAGAAAAAATGAGAAAAATCTGTTTACAGAAAATCTTTATGTTGCACTCATGCTAGGCTACTGTGTGTGCTGACTGGAGCTGCTTTTGCACCAGAGTGAGTTAGCGTCATGTCAGAGACAAATAGGATCCCTCACACTGAAACTGCAGTCAAACTACAACAAACCAGAGCAACACCCCACTGTCGTGAATGGGTTTTGGAGACATTTGTTGATGAACGTTAACATATTAATCTGAAGCTAAACCCACTGTGTAGCACTTTATGTTTTTAAATAAGCTCAGCAGTTGTGTGCATCTGTCCGTTCGACCTCTGTCGTGTTTTCTTACAGTCAAACATCACGATATCGCTGCCACCGGCTGTGTATACGAGCTGGGTTTACTTCTTCTCAGTGGCGAGAGAAGTGAACCAGCAACCATTTGTCTGATGGACACAGCTTCTTTGGCTCTGTGTTTATCTCAGCTGTAAATGAAAAGTGCCTGATGCCTCCTTTTCATTTAGGTCCTGATATTTTAGAAGACCATTTCTGTGTAAAGAAAAGCAAAGAAAATTTGAGTGGTTTGTCTTTTTTTATACATAATTCACATTTATACTTGTAAAAACAAATAGAGTATATATATGTGTATATGTATCAAGTGTATGATGTACATTTTCAGTTCTATTTTTTTATTGTTTCTAATATGATGGATGTAAAAAAAAGACATGAATAAATACAAACACATCATCAGCAAACTATCAGAAGAGTGTTTCTGAGTCTCAAAGATGGGCACTCTGGTTACCCAAAACCAGAAGGAAATGTGTGTGTGTGTGTGTGTGTGTGTGTGTGTGTCTGTAACATGAAAGGCAGAGAAATCTAAAATATTAATAAAATAGTAATACTGTGACATAGCAATCAAATTAAGTTTGACTCGTGCCTTCAGAAAAATCTCAAAATGAAATTATACGGATCGATTGATATATTATGTAACTTTCAACTTTACTTTTTAGATTAATCTGCAGATCATAAAGAAGCTTAGAGAAACATCTGAACCACTTAGAAAAATGTTGATTGTTGACCCGCCCCTGGACCAGAGCCTCAGAACACACCTGTCAACAAACACGGTGGTTTCTTCTACAATCAGCTCAGCTACAATCTTAGCCTAGCATCATTGTTGATGACTGACAGAACAAGACCAGAGAGAAGTTTCTCTTCAGTTCAGACAGAACCACTCCAACATTTTCCCTATACACAATATGTCATAGCAATCTTACCACTAACAACCTGGGTCTAAACCAGGCCCAAACATTTGGTGACCAAAAGGGCAAAAGTTTGAAACCTGAAGAGGCAAAACTGGAAGCAGCTGGATGTAAAAAGCAAATGTGTGTTAACATTTTGGGCTGACATATCTCTTTAATTTTCTCTTATAGCTGCACACGTCCAGTAATTGGCTCCAAGGGTGATTGTCTCAAGTCCCCATCACTCCTGACTGCATCTCTGCACTATAAAAGATAGTAAACATAAAGACAACAAATGGTTAAATATGAAGACAAATTTACCATAACAACATAAACGCATCAGCAACTCTCAACTGGATCTGATTGGTAGCTGAACTGGCTGTTCTACCGTCGACTACTAGGGGGCAAACCAGGTATTTGGCTGCGGTTTCCTGGTCAGTGTCTGTGATGTAGCATCAGAACTGCAATCGTCGGGATCCAAACCAACTTCCAGATGATTATTATTTCATAATTATGGTGTTACTTTCTCAATACATGTTTTCTAATGAGAGGTTAGAGCTATGTTTTTTGTACAAATGACTCACACAGGCTAATGTAGAGCTAACACCGGAAAAACGACACAAGGGTGTGGTACCTTCATAATAAAAGCATGACCCCCTCCTCCCAACACACACACACACACACACACACACACGCACACACACACACACACGCACAAAATACATCAGGTGGAAAAAAACTAAAATACTAGAAAGATTTACTTAAAACTTCCCTGTCATGTTTCCTTTTCACACCAAACACCAAAAGTGTTCTGACACTAATTGGATGAGTTTATGTTATTTTAATGTTTAGAGTCTGATGGAAATTTGAATGGAGAATAATGTGGTTTGATTGGAAGATCCTGCGTCACACTTTATCAGTTAGACACAGCAGGAAAACTGAAACTCAAGTGTGTCTCCAAAAGAAGAAAAACAAGAGTTTTAGGACCCAGGTGAGTTTATTTGATAATTAATACATATTTACACAGGTAGGCTCCTTACACGTGTGTATAACTAGGTTCATCAAGTAAAATTTAAAAAATAAATCAGAAAAATAAACGATTAATCCTCCGTTTTAAGATCCAAAGCTTTAGAATCACTTTTGTTTTAATTTTGATCTTGAGGATTCTAACATGCTAAGTTTATTTCTTATGTGGAGTTATTTCCCCAAAGCAGGGGGATGTTCTTTCACATTTATATTTACAGATAAACATCAACAAAGGCAACGTTCTGAGGACACAGATGAAAGTTAATCTCAAAGGATGTCCCTTCGTGTTGCTATTTAATATTAAACTCTCCTCTCCACTCCTCCTCCTCTCCAGTAGACCAGTGATGTTATTTCTTGTGTAGTTTTTCTGACCCCCGTATTCATCTACAGGTATCACCGCCTTCATAAGCTGTATGCTGACCTTCTGACCTCCGATCCCGCTGACCCACCCAACCCGACTCTACTGGCAGCTTATTTTAATTGATATAATGTATTTCTATGTTCTACCTCTCCTCTCCTCTCCCTGTCCTCCCCCTTCTCCTCTCTCTCTACCCAGCCGTCCATCAGCAGGAGGGTCCCCCTATATGAGCCTGGTCCTGCTCAAGGTTTCTTCCTGTTTTACTGAACGACCTGAGCTATGGGTCAACACCTTCACCAGTGAGATAGTTGCTCAGTTCCGACAGAGAGTTCAGCAGGAAATCAGCAGCTCGCAGCAGCAGAGAGATGAGGCAGGAGACCTTCCCTGTGACCTCTGCTCTGGAACCAAGATGAAGGCCCTGAAGTTTTGCTTCTGATTTGTTTCCTTCTGTGAGACTCACCTGGGACCTCATCAGACTGTACCAAGCCTCCAGAAACATCAGCTGATCGACCCTGTGGTGAAACTGGAGGGCCGGATGTGTCTGAAGCACAATGCTCCGGATCTGTTCTGAAAGACCGACCAGACTTGTGTCATACGCACAGTCACCGGACACAATAGCCATGAGCTTGTTCTTCTGGGACAAGAATATAAATAAAAGAAGAGCAAGCTGCAAAAGCAAATCAAAGAGCTGGTCCATGTCCGACAAGAAAAATTCCATCGACCTCAGCCGGCGAAAGGCAGACAAGTTGACTGCAGAAGGTGTTCAGGTCTTCTTGTCTCTGATGGAGATGGTTGAGAAAGGCATGGAAAATCTGGTTGATTCGTTAGAAGAATCCCAGGGAATGGCCCAGCAAGTCTCTGGAAACCCCCTTCAAGGCCTCCAGAGACTCCAGTCCATGAACATCCACCGTGCACAAAACTAGCTGGGGGTCAGCTTCCACCCACCGTTGCTAGAGCGGAATGTGGTGAGAGCTGTGGCTCAGCTGGAGATGACGGTCAGCCAACAGATGAAGAGCGAGTTGAAGACCGTCCAGCACTATGCAGTCGATGTGACATTTGACCCCGAGACAGCTCATCCATGTTTGATCCTGTCTGATGACTGAAAACAGGTCAGTCTTGGAGATGAGAAGCAGAATCTGCTAGAGGACCCAAAAAGATTTTCCATCAATCCTTGTGTTCTGGGGAGGCAGAGATTTACCTCTGGGAGGTTTTACTTTGAGGTTCAGGTCAAAGGGAAAAGCGTGGGACTTAGGTGTGGCCAGAGAGTCCATCAATGGGAAGGAGGATATCCCACTCAGTTCTGAGGATGGCTCCTGGGCATTACGGCTGAGGAAGAGGATGAAGTTCAATGCACTGAACGACCCTCCCAATCTGTCTGTACAGTATCTGAAGTCCAGACCCACCAGGATGGGATTACAACAAGGGCCTGGTCTCCTAGCTCTAATTTACTCCTTCACTGGCTGCTCATTCACTCAGAAACTCTACCTGTGCTTCAATCCTGGCTTGAAATATGGCTCCAAAAACTCTGCCCCTCTGGTCCTCCCCTCACCTGTCAGGCACTCTCAGTCCTGTTAAATCCATATTTGATCTATTTTAATCTGCAGAGCATTCATGTCAGCTGCAGTTGTATTTCAATCTACCTGATTAGTGTGCTTTGCTCTTCTGTCTCAAAAAATACATTTATAAATCTGAAGCTGGTCCAAAACAACATTTGAATGTAAACAGCTACTATAATATCCATAAATTACCTTCTGCTATTGAAGGTTACATGGTCTTACTTTAACTCCCTGTCTTCTGTGCAGAACAGGAACCTGGAGCTTCAACAAATGTGAATGTCTGCTGCTGTGACCCACTCTTTGGTTCAGGAAATTCAGTTTCAGGTTCTGTAAAGCAGCCTGAGACATTATATTGGTTTAAATGCCATGTAAATATTAAAATTGAATTGATGATTAGAAAATTGATGACCACCTATTATGGCCACCAGTTCATTTCCCATGAATTGTCAGCAGTGTCATCATATCAATGTGATATTTCAACATGTATGAACCTGCTGAGGACTTTGATGAAAATAACTAATCTCTTCAATGTGTGGTTCTTCAGTACTTTAACAGCGTCTCAGTTTGTATTCGTACTGCGTTAACCCGCTACACAAACGCGTCGCCACTTGACTACATTACCCAAGATTCCTATCCCCTGGTATTTCCGCATAGGTATCGCTGACAGCCATATTTGATTCGATTATGTTCTGCTGGCTGCGACAACCAGTTTAGCCAATTCTTGACAGAGAAAACGGTATTTTTCTTCCCATCGAGTCCCACCCTGCAATTCATCTGTGACGAAATCCTGCTGTGTTTACAGTAACACCACTTTATCACCTGTAGTCAACGATGAATCCCGAATAGTAAGTGAGGATTTAGTGTAGTTTCTTTGACAGCTCCGCCTGAGCTGTCATTTTAGCAGAGAAAGCTAAGCTAACGTTAGCTTGTGGAGCGGACCGGTGGAGTGTTCAAAATGAACGTCAGCTTCTTTGTCTACTCCGCTGCGGTAGCGAAGCTGTCCGATCGGTCGAATGACACTATTGACGTCGAGTATAAACCGCGTATGTCAACATTATTGCATCTAATATAACCGACTAAACTGATGTAATTAATGTGTAAATTCGACTTCAGTGTTTGTTAGCACTCTAAACAGAGTTAGCTGTAGCGGCTAATGTGCTAACGCGATAGCTACGTAATGTTACCTGACACTGTTGAGGATTTTGTTAAGATTGTTGCTCCGTTACAGACGGACTGACACCGTCAGCTATCAGTTTGTTCGACCACATGATGTGGAATTTTGATCCCTCATGAGGCGACAGGACGGTTATTTCAGTGGAATCTTCCCACCTTTAACAGGAAGTTACACAATTTTGTCCTGCTGTGGAGTTGGTTAGGTAACATCAAAGTTACGACAAAAAATACACTTCACACACTAAAACCAGAAGCAGATTAGACAAATGTGCAAGGTTTGGCCCCCTTTGAAGTATGACAGACATGTTTCGAAATGGTCACTTTATAAAGTGTTGAATCTATTCTCAAACCTGACAGAAGCACCCTGGGAGGCAGATTTAAGAATTCAACAGTTTGTTGAACATTACTTGGCTGTTCTACCTTATCTTCTTTGGCTGTATGTCCGTGGTGACGAGCTGTGTTGATGATTTTTACTACTTTGGTTGTCTTCACAGTGATTATTTATTCAAACTGCTCCTGATTGGTGACTCTGGTGTTGGAAAATCTTGTCTTCTTCTTCGATTTGCAGTGAGTGTCAGCTGTTTATTATAGTTTCCATGTTCCCTGTCGGTGCTGTCATCATTGATAACTACTTAGGCATTATATCTACCACCCAGACCCGCGTGTGTGCGTGTGCATGTGTTTGTTTCTGACAGGATGACACCTACACAGAGAGCTACATTAGCACTATTGGTGTGGACTTCAAGATCAGGACCATTGAGCTGGATGGAAAGACCATAAAACTTCAGATTGTGAGTTGGAACAGAGCTGTTAGCAGATAAGTGTTGCTAAATGTGTGTGTGTGTATGTGTGTGTGTGTGCATGCGTGTGCGTGCGTCGACTCACTGTGTCTGCTCTGGCTTCTCAGTGGGACACGGCTGGTCAGGAACGCTTCCGCACCATCACATCCAGTTACTACAGAGGAGCTCATGGCATTATTGTGGTTTATGACGTGACAGATCAGGTCAGTGCTGAAAAAAGTGATTAGAGAATCAGGTCCAGCTCTGGTGTGTTGATTAACCCTGTCAGGGAACTTTCAGTACGACCATTTATTTACTTGTGACCATAAAGCAGAAATGAAAGGGACACAAATATGAGTCCAACTGAAAAATCAAAACAAAATGAATAAAATCACAAAAAATAAGTCCTCAAAATCATTCTCCACACAGTTTTGAATTTTTCTTTACAAAATTGCACAACAGTCACAAACAAGCCAGTGAAATCCTGCAGAGACTCATTTAAAAATAAAACAAAGCATTTAGATATTTATAGCTGCAAAATTCTCCAAAAATAGCCTGAATGTTGCTGTCTGTCACTGAACGTCCTCACATGTGCCCCTCAGGAGTCTTTCAACAATGTTAAACAGTGGCTGCAGGAGATCGACCGTTATGCCAGCGAGAACGTGAACAAGCTGCTCGTGGGCAACAAGTGTGACCTCACCACAAAGAAGGTGGTGGACTACACCACAGCCAAGGTGAGCAGAGCTTCTCAGCTTCACCTTCATAAATCATCTTCATCCCTCATGAATTGTGTCAGTTCTGTCTGCTGGCTGAGAAACAACTTTGATCTTTGAACTCTGCGCTGACATCCTGGTGACCATCTCATGATGTCGGCAGAGTGGAGCGAGGAGGCGTAACATGGTTTTCTTCTGGTCTGCAGGAATTTGCTGACAACCTGGGGATCCCCTTTTTGGAGACTAGTGCCAAGAGTTCCACCAACGTGGAGCAGGCCTTTATGACCATGGCAGCGGAGATCAAAAAGAGGATGGGCCCCGGGGCCACTGCCGGGGCCTCGGAGAAGTCCAATGTCAAAATCCAGAGCAAGCCGGTCAACACCTCATCTGGAGGCTGCTGCTGAAAACACACACAACCCACAGACACACACAGACACAAAGTCATGCCCTGTATCCACCTGGAGTCAACACCAAACTCAGCATGATGGCGGTGTAAGTGTGTGTATGTGTGTGTGTGCGCGCGCACCAGATTCCCACCACATCATTTCAGAGTCAGCAGGATGTTCTGCCCCCCTGCAACCTCAGAACATGGGGCAGATGTTTCTAGCTTCACCAAAACACTCATACTGGGGAAAAAAGTACCATTTTTAGCAACATGTGATGAAAAAGGTGGAAATGGTTTTTCTCCTTTTTTTCCATTCTTTCTTTTTTTGTTGAATGAGTCACTTTTCTAAAAACTTGATTTGGCTGCGGTGTGACGTGAAGACCTCACGCCCCCTACTCTTCTCAGATGTGAGCTTCAGATGCAGCACATGCTCACGACCAGCATCACGCATGTTAGAATCCGACACACGGTAAGGGGGCGGGTCCCAGTCCGCTCCAGAAACGCGCCAGTGCCTTTGTGGCGGGACAGTTCCATGACATTTCTGCCTTCTTGCCCCCTCCCTCGGTGGTGACGTCGTCACGGCTCCTCTTGTATGATAGCAGTGAACATTCCTGTATATATCTTTCTAGATGATGTGTGTATTTGGCCGTGCGTGCTGGCGTTCGTGTTTAGCATGTGCTACATTGGGAGACTGCGTTGGCCGTATTCCATCTGTGCTTAAGCAGCGGCACAACCCACCCCTTCCCAGAGGAATGAGCCCACCATCCCAGCTCCAGTAATCAATAAACTGTATATATTTATACATACAAATGTAAGAAGTGATTTGCAAATTGTAGAGAAACAAGTTAAACTAGCTGGAACCAGTAACCATGGCACGATTTATGGCTGCGGACATTTTTGTGGCACACTGTCGACTATTAAACAATGAAGGAGATCTTTGATAATTGCTCGTTCTGATGGTCTTTTTATTTACACCTACACTGTTCACTCTGCTGTTCATCTAACAGTAAATAAGATCGACACAAGGGTGCTGCAGGTGGGTGGGGGGTGATTCAGGGTGTTTGTGCATCACTGACCCTATTGAGGGGACCAGACCCATGTGTCACTGAGAAGGCTGCAGGATGTAAGAGCTTAACATCCACGGGTACACTCAGGAGCAGACCTCCTCCACATGGTCACTGTGGCTCAGGTCCAGTTTCAGAGCACCTGATGGTGCGTGAGGGGCCTAGAATCAGGAGCCTGATGAGCACGCAACATGTGATTTAGATCATTTTCTCTAAAGACAAAAAAGAAAACAAACTTCCACCAAAGTGATTACAGAAGGCTGAGTAAATTACAAGAAATTACCATAAAACAGCTGTTAAATGAACACAATAAAAGATTGTGCATGAATATAAACCATAAAGAAACAATTTGTGCCAAAGTTCTTAACTCTGCTGCATTTAGACAAAGCAGTAATGAGGTTAAAAATGTCAGTAAAGGCTGCCACATACTGGTGGAACACCCAAACTGCAGTCATTTGTTGCTAAAGCGGAAATGGGAACTACGGGTAGTATTAATTCCCCTTGTGCGCTTCAACAAAACAGACTGCTTCTGACTGGACAGAACCGGTTCTGATTGTGCCCTGGTGGCACAGAATCACTGCCCTCACATGTCATTTCTGACATTTTATGATTTCATTTATGATGTTGGCTGGGCTCTCCCTTTGAGATAGGGTGAGAAGCTCTGCCATCCAGGAGGAGCTCGGAGTAGAGCCGCTGCTCCTCCGCGTTGAGAGGAGCCAGATGAGGTGGCTTGGGCACCTAGTTAGGATGCCCCCTGGGCGCCATCCTGGTGAGGTGTTCAGGGCATGTCCCTCCGGTAGGAGACTCCCGGGAAGACCCAGGACATGTTGGAGAGACTATGTCTCTCGACTGGCCTGGGAACGCCTGGGGATCCCCCCGGATGAGCTGGAAGAAGTAGCTGGGGAGAGGGAAGTCTGGGCTTCTCTTCTTAGGCTGCTGCCCCCGCGACCTGACCCCGGATAAGCGGTAGAGGATGGATGGATGGATGGATGGATGGATGGATGGATGGATGGATGGATGGCATTTATGATGTTACTGAAGACCTGCTGGTGCATCAGCACAACTGTGATGTAGACCCAGGCTCTGCAGGCTGTGGTTCAATGTCCAGCACTATTGCCATCACTCGTGTCTGGTTGCCCCTGAAACTGTTTTTACGGATGTGGCAACAAATCCAAATAACAAAAACACGATGAAGGATTGTGGTGGCCAGTTTCTTGGCTCATATCACTAGCTCTGTGACTGGAGTTATTATTATTATTACCTTTATAATAGCATTTCTTATATTGAACTCATTTTTTCATCATTAGAAAATGAATTAAAATATCTGGCCCACTTTTTATTAAATTGCAAAGTATAGAAAAAAACAAAGAAAACACCACATGGAAAACTAGTCATAATTCATATTTGAAAGATCTGTGCAAAAAAGACATTTTTTTTTCTAATAAATTTTTAGATCAGTTGTTTTCAGTGGATTTTTAGCCACGAAACACCTTCGGCAAATTTGTTAAGGTGAAGCCTTGGGTGAAAATACCCCAAAATCTCATTTTTTGTCAACACACAGGACCTCATGAGCACAAGTGTTCTGAGAAGTTTCTATGAGTGTGACAGCAAAGAATCTGGACCCTTCTGTTCATGTGTTGGTTCAGGTTTATTTTTGTATTCAATTTGCAAAGATTATACCCAAAACCACTGGTGTTTTTTTTTTTTTTTGGAGAAATCTCATGAGATTGATCCTGACAGGCTCCCAGACTTCAGACTCGGTTGACTGCAAAAGGAATTACAGATATTAATTTATTTGTTGTAGATTGAGGAAATTCATAGGGCTCCAGGAGCAAAGTGGAAAATAATATTGATTTTATTAGAGGTAAAGCAATCATGGCTGATGTGAGTCTAGGAGCAGCTTCAGAACAAGACAGTTTTTTTCTTCGGCTCTACTCTTAACCATCTGGAATCATCCTGATGTGATTTAATATCAGACGCCATAAAAGGCATTTATGCAGCTTTCACAGCAGGTAAAACGAAAAAGCAGACAGAATAGAAAGCTAAAAAACACACCAACCCAGTGATGTTGACGCTCATCCCTCTCCAGTAACAACTGGAGGAAATAGTGCAAAGCCTAACCCAAAACATCTACACTCAGGAGCCCAAACCCAGAACAAGTAAGGTTTTTTTTTCTCTACTGTCACTCCTGCAGGTCATTCTGTTATCGTCTGTCCATCTGTGTTGAGATAAATGGACCTGATTTTTAAGGCACACACATGTCTAAATAAGACCTTACAGCTCGTACAGAGTAAAACTAAGATCCATGAGGTCAAAATAACTGCCAGTAGAGCTCAGAGACAGCGATTAAGTTGCACACATCTGGACAAGGCTGAGCAAAGATCTGCGTGTCTCCATCAGCCTCAATCAGGTTGGGGGCTTTGATGAGAGAGGGAATAGAGCTCTGACTGAGCTCCACAGATCTGTGGAGTTGGAGAAAGTTTCAGGCCGCCGATCTCTGATGCAGATCAGCACCAAAACTCAGAACCAATGAAATATTCTCCTCAGAGATAGGCTCATGAACAGCAAGCCTGGCCTTTCAAAAACACACCTGAAGGACTTCCAGGCTGTGAGAAAGAACTAAGATCTTTATTAATATTTTGGTACGCAATTAATTACTAATTATCCTTAATTTTTTTTAAAAAACAACAACAAAACAACATGCAACCTAGAGTGCATATTAACTCATACCTCATGGGTTTAACAACCACTTGCGATGCACGGAGCAAAAATAATTGCTCTATGAAGAGATCTGGAAACAGTAAGTGCCGTTGAGGTTGAAGAGGTAAAGCAATCATGGCTGATGTGAGATTTTGCTGGCCAAATGGTGGTTCTGCAAAGATGGCGTCGGTCACCTGCTTCCACTGGCGCCCAAAAGACTCTTTCTCTTAGGCTAACATGGTGAAAGAGACGTCTAGAACTCAGCCAATAAATGGTTTGGGGCTACATAAATCAACTTTTTAAATTCTCTTAAATCATCATGTTCCCTTCTTCTATTAATGTTTTAATCCGAGTGCTGGTGTATTATTCTCGACATTGTGAACGCGCATCAGAGCAACGGGACCGAGCCTGTTCATTTGTGACCCATGAGCGCTACCCTGTGGTCTGTGATAATAACTGCAATGCTACATTCTCATATTTATGATTCTAAGTGAATAACTGCAGATCAACCTTTCCAGAAACCAATTTCTTGTATTGAAATTAAGGTATGAGAATGTGCACAAAAACTAAAACTTTCAACTATCATCCTCTCTGTAATTGTTGGTAGGTGAGATGTTAAAGGCACCAATTTATAATCTGCTGCACTGGTTGAATCTTTTCTTGGTTTCCTGACTGGAATTAAACCAGCTAGTTTCCAGCTGTTTGATCTCTCACCTGCCCTCTATATCTCATGATAAAATTCTAATAGAACTCTCATTGAATTGTCAATTCCTGTACAAGTAATTTTGGTTTATATATTGCTCTTTTTAATTCACTCAGTGGGGATGTTGCATTTATAAGGTCTTCCTGTTTCTTTCCTTTTTCGTCATTTGCGTCATTATGATGATGTTTTGCCAATACTTTATCCATCACATTGGCCTTCTCTTCATCACTAATAGTCAGAGTATTACAAGATAGCTCAAACTACTTTTAGCTCCACTCATCTTTTTAGCATTCTCCATACTTAATAGGCAGTTAACACTTTAAAAGCTGCATTTCAACTTTTTACTCCTTACTTATGCTCTACTGCCCACCATAACACTAACCTTTTCTTTTTCCATTTCTCTACAATAGTTTTTTTGCTGTCCTAAGAATGACTCTACTGATAGTATAATTAAATGCTTTCACATGATGTAGATTTACTGCCAACAGTGTCACTGTCTACTTCCCATTTGGTTGTGTCTTCTATGGAATGTGATATTTATCTGATAACAATCATAAACCGCTTAGTTAAGTTTCAGTTTTCTGATAAAATCTTCATCCGCGGGTTATTTTAAGCCTCAAACCATCATAAATCACATGTATTTTATTTTGTTTTTAAAGGTAATTGATAATTAATTTAGTGAACGGTATGTTTATTAGATAACACAATATTTTAACTGTTTAACGAGACACTGAGTCAGAGTGTAGCATGTTCTCTGCCTCCATTACTGACACGACATCTTTGTGCTGTGGATGCAAGGTCTCTAATGCCAGTCATGAGGGTAACCCCCCCTCCCCCGGGCAATTTCGGTGGTCGACACTGGAAGTAAGGGACGCCCTCAAGGTGAAGAAGGAGTTCTATCGGGCCATATTGGCTGGGAGGAGTTCGGGGTAGCCATGGAAAATCGGTCAGCCTCAGAAAAAATTCTGGCAAACCATCCGGCTCCTTAGGAGAGGGAACCAGTTCTCTGTCAACACTGTTTTTAAGTGCGGCTGGGGACCTTCTGACGTCAACTGGGGATACAGTTGGAGGTGGAAGGAATATTTTGAGGAGCTCCTCAATCTCGTTATCAGACCTTCAACTGAGGAAGCAGAGGCTGAGGACTCTGAGGAGGACTAAGGAAGTGTCAAATCTCAAATCTCTGGATTTTGTAGGGCTGTCCTGGGTGACATGCCTTTGCAACATTGCGTGGCAGCTGGGAACAGTTCTTCTGGACTGGTAGACCCATGTGGTGGTGCCACTTTTCAAAAAGGGGGACCAGAGGGTGTGTTCCAACTATAGGGGATCACATTCCTCAGCCCCCCTGGGAATGTCTGCGCCAGGTGTACTGAAGAGTAGAATTCAGCCGATAGTCCCAGTTTTGTCCTAGCCGTGGAACACTAGACCAGCTCTCTACCCTCCTTGAGGGTTCATGGGAGTTTGGCCAACAGGGCAACATGTGGTTTGTTGATTTGGAAAAGGCATTCGATCATGTCCCTCAGGGTATTCTGTGGGAGGTGCTCCTATGGGTGTGGGGTCCGAGGCCCTCTGTTAAGGGCCGTCCAGTTTCTGTTCCACCGGAGCAGAAGCTTGATTCACATTTACAGCAGTAGGTCAGACCTGTTTCTGGTGCATGCTGGACTTCAGCAGGGCTGTCCCTTGCCACCGGTTCTGTTCATAGTCTTTATGGACAGAATTTCTAGGAGCAGCCAGGGGCCAGAGGGAGTCCAGTTTGGGAACCATGGGATTTTATCTCTGTTTTTTGCAGATAATGTTGTGCTGTTGGCCTCAGCAAATCAAGATTTACAGCATGTAATGGGGCGGTTTGCAGCCGAGTGCGACGCAGCTGGGATGAGAATGAGCTCCTCCAAATCCGAGGCCATGGGTCTCGACCAGAAAAGGGTGGTTTGCCCACTCCAGATGGGTGGAGAGGTCCAGCGAGCTAAGGTATCTTGGGGTCGTGTTTAAGAGTGAGGGAATGATGGAGAGTGAGATTGCCAGGTGGACTGGTGCAGCCGATTGTGTAACTGCCGACTGCATAACTGTAGAAGCTGGCTGGGATCCCTCAGAGATGAGGTGAAGTGAGAAGCTCATTTGCTCGAGAGGAGCTCGGACTACAGCCGCTGCTCCTTCATGTTGACAGGAGTCAGCTGCAGTGGCTCAGGCATCTGGGAGGTGTTCCAGGCATGTTCCACTGGAAGGAAGACCTGAGGTAGACCCAGGACATAATGGAGAGACTATTCCTCTCGGCTGGCCTGGGAGCACCTCGGAGCACCTACTCCCTGAAGAGCTGGAGGAAGAATCTGAGGACAAGGAAGTCTGGGCATCTCTGCTTAGGCTGCTGCGTAACATTGATCCATGTAATTTGTGTCTGCAAACTTTGTATCAGCTGCAGTCAACTGGATTTAAATAAAAAAATTATTTGCTTTGTTGTTTGATAAAAACAGATAAACAATCTAGATCTGATCCTCTGGGGTGCAAATGTGGACCAGGATTAAAAGGCATTTTAAAGCTGATCCAGGCCGTACAAGTCATTCTAAACTGTCATGTAGGATCTTCTTAGTTGAAGCAAAAAACCTGAAGAGAGTTTTTACTGTCAGACCACCGGCCCAGATGACAAAAGACTACAGTCCTGATTCGACCGCATCACCTGCACCGACTGTTATAGATGAAAGTGGGGGACAGAGATCAGATGACAGAACAGCGAAGAACAAATGCGAGAGACAGATGAAGGAAGGTTTCTGCTCAAAGATCTTGCTCAGCACACTGGAAATACTCCCAAAGACCAGTTCTGTGTAAAATCCCAGGTGAGATTTTTTTTTATATATTTATAATCATGTTGGCACACAAAGCATGAAGAAACAGCTGCATCAGCTCACGTGAAAATGGAAGAGCTTACTCAGATGAGAGTTTATGTTCCTCATTAGTTATTTTAGTTCCTGATCAGTATGAGATGAAGCTCGTGGGCACTGATGCACCAGTTGCTGCCAAGATGTGTTAGTAGATGTGAAGAAAAGCCCAGAATTCAGCACTGATGAAGACTAGGACAGAAGATGATGATCTTCCTCCTCAAACTAAAGAAGCTGATCTTCTCCAACAATCTCAAACTGGATTGTAATTTCATGACCCAGTTGTCCCTTGACGGCAGGTTTATCTGAAGCCATTTCTGTTTTCTGAAGATGTGGTCCTGACCAGCAGCCATTGTTTCATGACCTGAGTTCATTTCCCCCCCACAACAAGAAACCTGTTGAAGGTAAGTGCTGCACAGCTGAATCTTGGATTACATCTTAGAATTTCCTCACATTTGTGTTTTCATTCATATTCAAACAAAAAACAGCAAGGAAGTCGGGCTTTGCTGACATGTCTGCACTACCAGAATAAACCCCTTTCTCTTGAAAGAGGAAAAGCAGGTGACTGAAAAGAGATGTGAGCAGCAGCTATGGAGTTAGCATCACCATCATCATCATCATCATCATCATCATCATCATCATCATCATCATCATCATCATCATCATCATCATCATCATCATCATCATCACCATCATCATCATCATCACCATCATCATCATCATCATCAGCAGCAGCAGCAGCAGCAGCAGCAGCAGCATTGGGGGTCCTTCTCATCCTTCTCTCTCTTGGAGATACGTTTGCACCAACACTGACACAAAGCTGCTCCTCTCACCTCTTTATTCTCTCTGATGTAGATCCACTCATGAGGGCAGGAATTGGCACTCAGACCAAAAAATGAACTTCAGCTTCATTTCAGACTGGAAGTGTGCTGGGACAGAGTCCAGAACCCCCGACCCATATTCAGAATCAGCAGATGTTAATAGAATCGCTGTTAAAACAGTAAAGTGCAGCAGCTTAAATTTAAGATTGACAAGAAATCATCGTTTCTGCTCAGACTCACCTTCAGTAGACAAGAGCTTCATTCCAGAGTAACAGATGGATGAGAAGATGAAAGATCTTATCAAAAATAAAACTCTTTGATGGTCTAAAACTGGAACCAGCCAAATAAAATAGCTTCAGATCTCATCCATTTTAATAAATTGCTGAATGAGCTGATGATTGAAGAGTTGAATTCCTCCTTGACACCCTGAATAAGTGCAGTTTTTAGTCTCCATTCTGCTTTTGTGTGACCTGCAGATCTTGATGAATTTGCCCTGATGGTCATGTGACATACAAACATCTGTTTCAGACATGCAGAGAGGCTTGAATCCATTGTCCAGGGTCAGTTTCAGCTGGTGTTGTAGCAGATCAGCGAGAGTGGACACGTTGACCTCTTAAGTGATGAGACAAACCTCCCCTGTGTGTCTTGATGTGATGCAATTTGTGATGCAATTTGTGATGCATCTGACCTTCTGTGTATCTCAGAGATCCAGGCGGTGGAAGGCTGGAGTCCTGCAGTCCTGACCTGCAGCACGACCCAGATCTGTGCTGTATGAGGTTCTACAGTGGAATTTAGCTGCAGCTACACAAATACAGGCAGAAACCAGGAAACATTCTGGTTTGTTGAATTTCCACGTGGATATGAAGATCCGAGGGTGCAGCAGTACTCAGACCGGGTTCAGTACCGTTGTTCGGAGAACATCTGTACTCTGAAGATCGAGGACCTTAGAGACTCAACTGTGTACAAAGTCAACTTCGAAACCAGACCAACATTCTTTCAGCACTGGTTCACATGGAGTTCAGTTAACAGTCATAGGTCCTTATTCCATCCAGAGAACTCTTTGATCATGTGTGTTTCCATCTCTGAGATCATCTGTCTGTGCTCAAATGTCTCACAGTTATAGAAATTCATATTACGAAGACAGTTATTCCTGTGCTGTGAAAGGACACAAGGACTTTCCATCTCCTTCAGTCTGTGAGTTCACAAGAGCATCAAGCAGCTGGAAAAGTAAATGTGTATTCCCTCAATGTGGCTGAAAATGATCCAAACTTGTTTCTTCTTTCAGGTGTTTATGATAACCACTGCAATGAGGTGACCTACAGCTCCAGCAGCATCTGTGCACCCAGAGGCTGAACACTGAAAATAGATTCTTCTTACAACAATTATGATGAATATTATGGATATAGCATATCTAAATCCTGGTTCAGGACTAAAGGTGGTCTCCAAGGACGGAGACGCTCTCTTGGGGACTCGAATCCCAACCTAGCATCTGCAGGTTGTGTCCAGGTCTCCTCTCGGGGAGGATGTTCCACTCTGAGAATGAGGAACCTGACAGACAGTGACTCAGCTGAATATCAGTGGAAGGTTGGCAACTTTTGATGTACCGGTACACATTTTCTTGATGACATGTTCAGACATTTTTTTGGTTGCATGGTGACTCATCCTGTTGTTTCTGTCCATTAGATGTCATCTGATCCTGACCAGATCTTCACTGCTCTGCCTGGGTTTCCCTCAACAAATCAACTAGAGAAACAGCATATATGGCTCCTACAATTGTTAATAAATTAGATAACTGAGAACAGCAAGAATGCAAAAGAATTAAATTCAGTGCTAACTGAGCTAGCTGTTGCAAAAATTCCCACCGAGAATAAGTGACGGGGTTCAGCATTTGCAGCACCAGTGGGATCAGAAACCGTCAGCTTATTTATCAGAAAACAAATATTGAATAAAATAATTCCAGATATCACATAAGATAAAGCTTCGAAGGGAATATTTCCCTCCTTCAAGGTTTGAGTTCTCAGGGGCACCAGAACCTCCATATGCTGGTCTAATCCATGCCAGGTGCTGCTGTCCACTCTGATTAGTGGATGGTGACGTTGGGAGGCCTCCACCACACAGATTACAGGAACAACCGAGACACTCTGAGCGCTTGATCTCAAAACTGCAGCTGAAGGTTTGGTGCCACTTTCATGGATGAACGTCTGACCAGGTTGATAAAAGTGTTACTGTTTTAAACTGCACATTTAACCACGTCATTACAGCAAGAAATTCTTGTTCCACCTTGCCTGATATTTGTGCGCAATGGTCAAATGTTAGCCAGTGAAGGCTAATGTCTCTGCTAATGTACTCAGTATTTGTCTGGTGATTCAAACGTTTCTTCGAATGTAAACAGTTTTATGGTGTATTTTAAATATGTAAAGGGGATCAACGAATCAGAGCAAATAAAAAAACCTCAGATTGAAAAGCTCTAATCTACCAGAACACATTTTAGATTTAATGAACAATCTCTCGTAGAAACAGTAGTTTTAAATTGAGCACAATAGTGTGATCTACACATACACTTTCATGTAAATTAGTAATTAAATAAATAATGATGCCATAGTTAGATTTGAATGTGACTGTAAGGTTCTGTGATGAGCCAGAATCACATGGGAACGTAAACATGGGTGGCTGATAAGCCCCGCCCATCTGACCACATCAAACCCACAATCAGAAGCAGTTTGGGTGTTTATCTGATGTCAGAGCTCTGCTCGCCAAGCAGGCAGGTGATCTTCCTCCACCACGTCTCTGACAGACTTTTCATCTTGTCAGGCGTCTTCTTCCTCAGTGTCTGTCTCTGCTGTTCAAAGCTGCAAATGTCCGTCTGCTGGATGCTGGCCAGAATGGCTGCGTCAAACACATCCTTCAGGTTCTTCTGGGTCAGCGCCGAACACTCAGAAAAGCTAACGGCTCCAAGTTCCTGCGCCAGCTGGCGGCCCTCCTCCATACTGACTGGTCGCTCGTGGTTCTGGGCCAGGTTTATCAGCACCTGGACGTCCTCCCTCTGGTCCAACTGGGTGCCGACGAGGACCAATGGCGCGCCGGGACAGTGCTGGTGGATTTCCGGGAACCACCTATTGATCAAGTTGCGGAACGAGCAGGGTCGAACCACGCTGTAGCAGAGGAGGAAGACGTCTGCGTTCTTGTAGCACAGAGGCCGGAGACGCTCCAGCTCATCCTTCAGGAAGCCAGAAACAAAGAAGGTTCTGGTTAAAACCAAAATCTGGCAACAACCGTCCGTCTGTTCTGGTGGCACCGAAGAGTTTAAAACATGTTTAACAGTTAGGCCAACGGTGATCCCTGACAAGCACCCCGGCTGACATCTACAAAGGTGAAGCGACCATCTGAAGGGTGAAGTTCCTGGGGGGGAACTAACACATCCACAGACAGAAGGACTGACAAGTCCTTGCTGATCACTGGCTCACTTACATTTACTGATCCACCAACCAGCCCCCATTTCTATCAGCAGCAAGAAATGAAAAAGATGTTAAAGAAAAGAAGAGAGGATGTGCAGGTGAATCACATTCTGGTCTTTTATTGGTAGTTTTCAACTCACCTGTCCCGCCGTGTCACACAGCTGCAGCCTGACTGGTTTTCCATCAACCACGACCATCACTGCGGACAAAGAGAGCTCTGATATTTCCTTCAAACTATAACAGAAAGCTTAAGATCAACCTCGCTGCCTTTGACCTGTTCATTGGGTCAAAGGTTACCTGTGAAGTTGTCAAAGGCAGTGGGAACATAGTCCGTCGGGTATCCGTTGGTGGTGTAGCTGACGACGAGGCTGGTCTTGCCCACCGCTCCGTCCCCGACCAGTACGCAATTGACCCGTCGCTCAGGCGCAGAACTGGACCGCCGCCGCTTCACACTCAATGGGAAGTCCTTCAAGCGGCGATGCGGCACCGGCGGGGCGTCCCTGCTGTACACCGGTTCGGACACATGCCGCGCGTACTTCTGTCTGCCTGCTTCGGGAAGCATAGCTGTGTGCAGTCTGATGGTTCAGAGATCCCCCATCCTCCTTTCCGCCTGGGCCCTTCTGCAGCTGGTCGTGTGTGCGCTTGCTGCGAGGCTCTGCGGAGATTTGATGCGCGCACTGGTGCGAGTGCCGCCTTTCTCTGGGCAGCCAGAGCTCCTGATTGGGGCACTGTCTTCATCTGCTGTAAGAAGCTTACGAGTAGAGCACTATCTGAAGCTCCAGAGCTTTCCAAGTGAAATGAACTAATCCGACTGGGCCTTTATCCCGCAGCACGGCTGCCTCTTTAGGCAATTAATACACATGAAGGCTCTCAAATGAATATCTCATATAGCCGATGTCGTCATTTGAATCTCATTACTGAAGCTCAACAAAGACAAATTACTCTGGCCAAACCTCTAATCAAGTTTAACTATCACGGGACGGTTTCCATGAGGCGGTGTCCACGTCACAAGTGGTCGCGGAATGAATCCTAACCCAAGAGACAAAACAGTGAGGGTAAAGGTCACTGGCAGGACCAGAGGCCACAAAGAAGAAGAGGATTTTTTTTGGATTTTTACAAAAACACTTTATTTACAATTTACACAGGGACACAAAACTCCCTGTTTAGAAACACACAGAATAACAATAAATAAATAAATAAATAAATAAATAAATAAATAAATAAATAATAGGGAACAGCAAATATAATTCATCCCACAAGGGGTTGTAGAAACAACAAATTGTTCTCTGTGACAGTGCATAGTATATCTTTGTGGCACCATACATTGTGGAATTGGCTGAGGTCATTTATCATTTTATAAAAGTCAAACTCCCTACGCCTACAACGAACGTTACTGCGCCACACAGAGGCGGCCTCACAATCTCTAGATTTAGCGATCATGCCCGTGAGCCGCCTCGCCCCGCACACCTGTTGTGCATCAGGACACTAATGAGCACTCTTCTTAATCCCCGGAGGCACACCTGCTCTCTGCCAGATTGTTATTCGTTCCCGATGACTTTCCAGCGATTTTCTGTTTGCCTGCCTGCCCGGTTCCGACCTTGCCTGTTCCTGACCATTCTGTTTAGCCTGCTCCCCTGTAAACTCTGTCTGCCTTCTGCCCGATCTCGACCTTGCCTGTCCCCGACTATTCTGTTCTGCTCGCTCCCCGGTGAATCCTGTCTGTTGTCTGTGTCCGACAATAAAGCGGTGTTCAGCCAGACTTGTGTGTCGCATTTGGGTTCTTATCTGGTTCCTGACAGTACGATCTGGCCAGTAATGAACCCAGCGCACAACCCGTCCCCACTGGACTGACTGGAACGGATTGAGGGAATCATTCAGCTGCACGAGGAGGCGGGGGCGGCTGTTGCCTCGGAGACGAGACGCGCTGCGGAGGCGAACGAGCGGGCGCTCGCAGAGCCTTCCGGTCTGCTCAGCCGACTGTCTGCGCGCCTGGAACCGACGGCGCCTACTGCTTCTTCCGTACCTGCGTCAGCTCCTGTAATTCTGAACCTCGGGTTGGCGAACCTGAGCGCTACGAGGGTAATCCGGAGTCCTGCGAGGCCTTTGTGGTGAATTGCTCCCTGCTGTTTTCCCTGCAGCCCCGCACGTTCGCTACTGAGGCAGCCAAGGTAGCGTACATCATCACACATCTCACGGGACGGGCATGGCTCTGGGGAACGGCCGAGTGGGAGCGTCAATCGGAGGCCTGCTCCACTTTCTCCGCTTTTGCTTCCGAGCTCCGCAAGGTGTTCAGGCAGGGGAACTCCCGGTCCTCTGCAGGACGTCGACTGCTGGCGCTCCGCCAGGGAGAGAGGTCTGTGTCAGATTACTCTATTGACTTCCGCACCCTGGCCAGCCGGAGCCAGTGGAGCCCTGCCGTGTTAGTGGACACTTTCCTACACAGATTAGCAGCCCACATTAAGAACGCAATGGTGGCCTATGACGTCCCCAGCTCGCTGGATGGGGCCATTGACTTAGCAACCCGGGTGGACCTGAGGGTTCAGGCTCGTCTGCGGGAGAGAGCTCCGGACAGGCCCGGTAACAATGCTGCTGCAGGGCAACCACCGGGAGGAAATACACTTCCACATCCTGGAGGGAGCGTACTTTCCCTTGGTCCTGGGCTACCCGTGGCTCCGCCGTCACAACCCGCAACTCGACTGGGAGACAGGAGAGATCCTGGGGTGGGGAGCTGAGTGTCATCGGTCCTGCCTGGCGCCAGCCCGGAGGGGGACCTCGGCGCCTGATGTCACGCCCCCGGATCTGGCCCCGGGGTTCCAGAGCAGTACCACGACCTCGCTGAGGTGTTCAGCAAGGCCCGGGCAACCATACGACTGTGCGATTGACCTCCTCCCAGGCACCGCACCACCCAAGGGAAGACTCTACTCCCTCTCTGAACCAGAGCGAAAGGCCATGGAGGAGTACATCTCCAGTTCTCTGTCTGCCGGGCTGATCCGGCCGTCCTCCTCTCCCGCAGGTGCCGGGTTCTTCTTTGTAGAGAAAAAAGATAAGTCTCTGCGACCCTGCATCGACTACCGGGGCCTCAACGACATTACCATGAAGAACCGGTATCCGCTGCCTCTTGTTGCCTCCGCCTTTGAACTGCTGTCGGGGGCTGTCCCTAGAGGGGGGGGGCTCTGTCACAGCTGCGGGCAATCATGCCCGTGAGCCACCTCGCCCCACACACCTCTTGTGCATCAGGACACTAATGAGCACTCTTCTTAATCCCCAGAGGCACACCTGCTCCCTGCCAGATCATTATTCGTTCCCGATGACTTTCCAGCGTTTTCCTGTTTGCCTGCCTGCCCGGTTCCGACCTTGCCTGTTCCTGACCATTCTGTTTAGCCTGCTCCCCTGTAAACTCTGTCTGCCTTCTGCCCGATCTTGACCTTGCCTGTCCCCGACTATTCTGTTCTGCTCGCTCCCCGGTGAATCCTGTCTGTTGTCTGTGTCCGACAATAAAGCGGTGTTCAGCCAGACTCGTGTGTCGCATTTGGGGTCTTATCTGGTTCCTGACAGATTTTGTTCTTCCTTGATATGTATATAGCCATTTTGGCTTCTCCGCAAATAAAATTAAGGAGCTGCCACTTGTTGTTAGCAGCTTTGTTGTACCCTGCACCATAAATAAGAGCTTTTATCGAAAATGATTCATTAAAACCAATAAAAACATCTTTCATGACTTGTAAAGGACCCTCCAGCAGGGGCGGGCTCCATCCCTTCCCAGCCGATAAGCCCACACGCTGGTGCTCCTGTTCGACAGTCCTCTCCTGTTTAGTACCCTCACACAGTTGTAATACAGGGTTTTCTTCTCAACTGCCTGCAGGGAGAAAGTCTTTGATGGTCTGAGGAGAGGACCGTCTAGATTCCCGAGATGGGCAGCCAGCCTGATCTCCGGGAAGGGGTCCTCGCTGTTGGGTTCGGTCCCCTGGCCGTAGTCTTCAAGGAGATGCCTCTCTCTCATGCTGAGTTTGTTCCTCCATAGCTGAAGCATCCCCTCGGCTGCCTGGGTAGAGCGGATGCCCAACAGGGAACCCACTGCCTCCGCGCCCGTCAGGTCTGGCCCTGCCACGGCCACTACGTGCTGGAGGAGTAAGGTCCGGGTCCGCCACAGTGCAGCCGTCAGTCTTGGCGTGGCTTCGGCCGAGACGTCCAGCCTGGCTCCGTGCACCATGGGTTCCCTTAGCAGCCAATACAGAGAGTCAGAGATGGTTCTTTTTTCAACTTTAAAAAGGGCCCATGCCTGAACAACACTTTAATCAAATGGAGGTAGCCCATTTAATTTTGCAAATTTAAAGTCAGTTAAAAACAGAGCATCATCCAGCCCCAAGTTACTCAGCCGTCTGAAGACACATCTCTCCACATCAGGTTTGCCGGCCCTGTTAAAAACCTCTGTACAAACTGTATTCTAAAAGCAGCGGTCCTGCTGGCCAGGTGGATGAGGCCCTGTCCTCCCTCCTCTCTAGGCAAGTACAACACCCCCTGCTGGACCCAATGCATGCCATCAAATCAAATCAAATCAAATCAATCTTTATTTATATAGCGTCTTATACAATCAAAATTGTTTCAAGGCGCTTTCCAGAATCCCAGGGCCTAACCCCAGACAAGCAACAGTGGCAAGGAAAAACTCCCCTTTAACAGGAAGAAACCTTGAGCAGGACCAGGCTCATGTAGGGGGACCCTCCTGCTGATGGCCGGCTGGGTAAAGGGAGAGGAGAGGAGAGGAGAGGAGAGGAGAGGAGAGGAAACCATGACCCAGTGGGGTGACAGAGGTCTGTCAGGTGATCATGTTTCACCTAATGATTAGACGACCCCCTAAGTATGATAATTTGTCTGTCTATGATAGTAACTGGAACTACAGAATTAGTAACAATAAGCTTTTTCAAAAAGGTAGGTTTTAAGTCTGATCTTAAAAGTAGCGATAGAGTCAGCCTAAAAAAGGCACTTCTAGAGACTAATTTAATGTGTGAGTTGAAGGAGAGATTTTGATCAAATGTTACTCCTAGATTCCTCACTAGATGTTAATGAGATACCATCTAGCGTGATCATATGATCTAATCTATTCCTGAGAGTTTCAGGACCAAACACCATGACCTCAGTTTTTCCTGAGTTAAGGAGGAGGAAATTTGAAGACATCCAGGACTTTATGTCTTTAAGACAGGTCTGGAGCTTCACTAACTTCTCTGTCTCCTCTGGTTTCATGGATAAATAAAGCTGAGTGTCATCAGCATAACAATGAAAATGTATCCCATGCTGCCGAATAATGTTCCCTAAGGGAAGCATGTACAAGGTGAAGAGGATTGGTCCAAGTACAGAACCTTGAGGAACTCCATGGCTAACCCTACTGTATGAGGAGGGAACACCATGGACATGAGCAAACTGGTATCTATCAGATAAATATGATCTAAACCAGTCTAGTGCTGTCCCTTTAATCCCAATCACATGTTCCAGTCTCTGTAACAGGATGCTGTGATCAACTGTATCAAAAGCAGCACTGAGGTCCAGCAGAACCAGCATAGAGACCAGTCCATGATCTGAAGCTATGAGAAGAGCATTAGTAACTTTAAGAAGTGCTGTTTCTGTGCTGTGATGAGCTCTAAAGCCTGACTGAAACATCTCAAACAGGCTGTTCCTCTGCAGGTGCTCCAGTAACTGAGTCACCACCACCTTCTCAAGAACTTTAGAAATAAAAGGAAGGTTGGATATTGGCCTATAATTTGCTAATACGTCAGGATCCAGTGATGGTTTTTTAAGCAACGGCTTAATCACTGCCACCTTGTAGGACCGGGGTACATAACCTGTCACTAAAGAACCATTGATCTGGTCCAGGATAGAACTGCCTATCAATGGTAAAACATCCTTCAACAGGTGTGTTGGGATGGGATCTAAAAGACACGTGGTGGTCTTGGATTTCTGAATTAGCGATGACGCCTCAGAAAAATATATAGGGGTGAAGGAGTTTAAGGGCTCGTTGGAGAATCTGTATGTTCCCACAGTCAGCACATCTGGTGATGGGTTGTTGGGATGGCCTGGTTAGCTTTCTCTCTGATAGCTAGAACTTTATCAGTGAAGAAGCTCATGAAGTCTTCACCACTAAGGGAAGAAGGGATACGTGGATATAAAACACTGTGACTCTTAGTTAATTTGGCCACAGTGCTGAAAAGAAACCTGGGGTTGCTCTTATTTTCCTCAATTAAAGAAGAAAAATAAGCTGTTCTAGCCTTGTGAAGGGCCTTTTTGTAAACTGATAGACAGTCTTTCCAGGCTACATGATAGCTGTCTATTTTACAAGAATGCCACTTCCTTTCCAGTCTTCGCACTTTCTGCTTGAGGGTCCTGATATGTGAATTATACCAGGGGGCACACCTTCTCTGATTTACTATTTTCTTTTTCAGGGGGGCAACAGAATCAAGCGTGATTCTCAGTGAAGTTGCTGCACCTTCCGCAATAGAGTCAACCTCAGCAGGGCTAAGATTATAATGATTTATCCCTGGGGAAACACACGGTTGTCCTGGGATTAGCACAGGGATCACTTCCTTAAACTTAGCTACAGCATTATCTGAAAGACATCTGCTATAGTAAGACTTTGTTCTGAGCATAGAAGAATCCTTAATCATAAATGTGAAAGTGATCAAAGAATGGTCTGACAGGAGTGGGTTCTGAGGGAACACTGACACATGTTCTACCTCAACACCATAAGTCAGAACTAGATCTAGGGTGTGGTTGAAGTTATGAGTTGGTTGGTTTATCTGCTGGAGGAAACCAACTGACTCAAGTAAGGAAATGAAGCCATTTCTAAAGCTGTCATTTACAACGTCTACATGGATATTAAAGTCTCCAATGATAATGACTTTGTCCATTCTAAGGACCAAGTCAGATAAGAAATCAGAGAACTCAGACAGGAACTCTGAATGTGGCCCAGCAGGGGGCCGATATACAACTACAAACAGAAGTGGCTTTTCTGCCTTCCAGTTCAGATGGGTGATGCCAAGAGTCAGGCTTTCAAATGAACTGGAGCCATATTTTGGTCTAGGATTAATTAATAACTTGGAGTGATAGATTGCTGCCACTCCCCCTCCTCGACCAGTAACATGAGGAATATGATAATTAAGATGGGTAGGAGGAGTAGATTCATTTAAGTTAATGTACTCCTCCTGAAGCCAGGTCTCAGTAAGACAAAATAAATCAATGTGATGATCGGCTATCAGGTCGTGTACTAACAGGGATCTACACAAAAGAGATCTAATATTTAACAGTCCACACTTAATTGTGATATTAGTTTCTCCAACTTGTGCTTTAGTATTAATTTTAATAAGATTATGGTGATTGACCGCTCCCCTGCTCTGTGCTTGGTGAACTTTTAACCGTGGAACAGAGACTACCTCTATAGTGTTAAATATATTATTGTTGGTGGATGAAGGTTCTATAGAAGCAGCAGAGAGGTGTGTAAGACTACAACTCTGCATCCTGGTCTGGGCCCTGGATTGTCAGGTCACTTTGGGTCTAATAAAATTAGCCGAATTACTAGAAATGAGAGAGGCACCATCCCGTGTGGGATGGACACCGTCTCTCCTAATCAGACCAGGTTTTCCCCAAAAAAGTGCTCCAATTGTCTATAAAGGCCACCAGGTTTTCGGGGCACCACCGTGACAGCCAGCGACGAAGCGACAACATGCGGCTAAACATCTCATCGCTGGCCAGATTGGGGAGGGGACCAGAGAATGCTACAGAGTCCGACATCGTTTTTGCGTAGTTGCACACCGACTCCAAGTTAATTTTGGTGACCTCTGACTGACGAAGCCGGGTGTCGTTGGCTCCGACGTGAATAATAACGTTACCAAATTTACGTTTACATCTCGCCAGCAGCCGTAAATTTACTTCTATGTCGCCCGCTCTGGCCCCTGGAATGCACTTGACTATGGTCGCTGGAGTCGGCTTCACGTAGCGCAAAACAGAGTCGCCAATTACCAGGGTCGGTTTCTCAGCGGGTGTGTCGCTGAATGGGGAAAAACGGTTAGCCACGGGAAGCGGGTGGTGGTGCACCGTGGGCCTTTGTTTTGGGCTACGCTTCCTGCGAACCGCTAGCCGGCTGCTCGGCTGCTGCCGGGGGACCGCTAGCTGAAGCTACGCTAGGCGGCTCCGCAGCAGCTAGCTTCTCCTGGCTACCTGACGCAACTCCAGCTAACTCCAAGCTGCGGAACCGCGTCTCACTAAGGGAGGCAGAGGAGTAACTAAACATTTCACACGCTGAACAGACAAAGACACCGGGTGAAACAGATGGTGAGGCCATGCTAACGCTAATAATCGGCGAAGCCCTGTGTTTGTTTAATATGGGTTGTTTAAGGAGTGACTAGAATGTCCCAAGTGTTCAAA
The DNA here is from genome assembly GCF_901000725.2 of Takifugu rubripes. Classification (NCBI taxonomy): domain Eukaryota; kingdom Metazoa; phylum Chordata; class Actinopteri; order Tetraodontiformes; family Tetraodontidae; genus Takifugu; species Takifugu rubripes. The sequence continues at coordinate 9,217,327 of NC_042301.1, forward strand.
TTTTAATTAAAGTGAATATAACACACCAAGTGTTCAATATTAAGTAAAGTGAATACAACACACCAAGTGTTCAAAATTAAGTGAATACAACACCCCCGTGCACAATGCAACCAACGAACGATTGAGAAGACAGGAAGTCTTCCCAGAAGAAAGCCAGAACCCTTGTCTGAAGTTGTGCTAGCAACCCTGAGGTTGGCTCCATGCAACTGAGCCGGTGCCAGAGCACAGAGGCCACCAGGTTATTGAGTTCTGCCTCTATATGACATGCGTGGGAGGAGCCATTTCCATTTTTGAATTTTTCCTTCTACCTTTTCCAGTGCATCTAGCCAATTCCTTTTTTCAGTTTCTTCATCTCCAATAAAAACACCTAGGTATTTTAGGCCGTCTCTCTGCCAGGCAAGATCCTGGGGGAGGACCGGCAGACCATTTGTCCACCTGCCAATGGCCAGGGCTTCACTCTTGGGCCAGTTGACCCCAACGCGGACAGGCGGTTGAATAAAACCGTTAAATTAGATAAAAGATCTACGTCCCTCTGGCTGCGCACCATTATTATTATATCATCTGTGTAGGCAGATAAAACTATTTTTCTGTAAAAGGACGGTAAAAACAGGCCATCCACGCTTGCACGGATCCTAGAGAGAAGGGGTTCGAGTGAGAGAGAGTAGAGCATTCCAGAGAGGGCGCAGCCCTGCCGGACGCCTCTACGCACCCTGAAGGGAGCACACAGACTGCCATGAACTTTAGCATACTCGCAATGTCACAGTACAGGACACGGATCATCGCTGTGAAGCCAGGGTTGAAACCGAACCTCTCCATCACCTTCCAGAGGAACTCGGATTCAACCTGGTCAAAAGCCTTTTCCTGGTCTAGCGAAATGAGACCAGTATCAACGTCCAATGATCTAGAGACTTCCAAAACATCCTGAATTAGGTGGACATTGTCTACTATGGACCTGCCGGGCACACAGTAAGTCTGGTCCCGGTGGATGACATGCTCCATAGCTCCTCCGAGCCTGGAGGCCTTGGCCAGAATCCTATAATCCAGACACAGCAGAGACACAGAGCGCCAGTTCTTGATCTCTTGCAGGTTGCCGTTTTTTGGCAGGAGGGTGACCACCGCTCTCCTGCAGGACAATGGCAGGGAACCTGAGGCCAGGCTCTCGTTAAACACATCCAGCATGTCGTGGGCCACAATGTCCCAGAAGGCTTTAAAGAACTCTACTGTGAGCCCATTGACACCTGGAGATTTCCTTCCTTTCATGCTCAGCAGGGCGGCGTGGAGCTCGTCAAGTTGCAATGGCCTGTCCAGCCGCAAGTTTGTCTCCTCAGAGACCCGAGGGAGGTCCCCGCAGAGCAGAACTCATCGAACAGGCCGTCATCCCTGCAGTACTCGCTCTCGTATAGGGAGGAAAAGAACTCCACTGCCCGCTGCCTTATCTGGCCCAGCTCCACGAGTTCCTGCCCTGTGCTCGAAAACAGTGAATGGTTCGGTCCGCGCTTTTTCTCCAGACCAAAGAAGAAGCTAGAGGGAGCATCCATCTCCGTGAGGTCCTGAATCCGGGACCTGACCAGTGCGCCCTGTACCTGACTGTCCACCAGGCTGGCCAAGGCCACTTTTTTGGATTGGAGGGTTTCAATACAGCCTCGATCTCCTGTGGAGCTGCCATTGCCTCTAGCTCCACTATCTCCGTCTCTAGGTCTTTTATCGACCTACGTGTGTCCTGCATGGCATTGAGAGTATACTGCTGTCACAGGAGCTGTATCTCTAGTTTTCCACGGTCCCACCACTGTCTTAGCCATGTAAAATCGGATTTTTTCTCCCGAAACCCCAACCAGAAGTACCGTAAAACCTCTCTAAAACTGTTGTCCTGAGCTAAGCTGGAATTAAAATGCCAGTGTTCACTATTGGGCACAGTTCTTTATTGCGACTTCGCCTAAAACCAACGAGTGATCCGTAAAAACAACTGGCGTGATGCTACAGCCCCTAAACACACTAAAATGGTGTCTAAAACAATAAAAATGGTCAAGTCTGGCTGAGGAGATCCTACCATCACTCAGGCAGGACCAGGTGTATTGCCTGCTTTCTGCCTGCATCCTCCTCCACACATCCACCAGGCCATGAGAATAGGCCAGCTGTCTCAGACAATGTTGCGAGGCTGGATGAGGCTCTGCATGGTTGCGGTCTAAAAAAGACTCCCACCCATGAATAAAAAATCTTCCCCACAACCATTTAAAACAGTGCTGACTTTTTCTAAAAAGCTCTTCCTCTCTGTACCGTTGATGGGAGCATAAATATTGATAAAAACCAAGGAGTGGTTTTGGAGGCGCGCCTTCACCACCAGACACTGTCCCCTCACGATATGCTCCACCTCCAGGGATGATGGAGTGAAGCCTCTAGAAAAAAGGAGGCCCACTCCACCACTGAGGGTGGTGTTGTGGCTCAGCAGCACCTGTCCTTCCCACTCCTTCTCCCAGTCTGCCTTGATGCTTCTGTCGCTATGGGTCTCCTGGAGGAACATGACATCAACGCGTTTTCTTTTTGTGTCGAACACTAGTGCCCATTTTCTTGCATCCCTGGCTCCATTTACATTCAACGTTCCCACTCTAAACGTATGCATGGTGAGGGGAAAGTTAAAATCAAAGACTGTAAGATAAAACAAGGAAACATAACAAGCTTTCTATAAATTGAGCCGTTTCCTCGCCTTGCCCATGTGCATTTTTAGTCTAAAAATTTCAGGGTTGGTGAGATCCGCTGTTGTCCTATGTTTAATCAAATGACTTGCCGACTGCACAAAGAGGAGCATGTCGGGAAAATGTTTTTTTGCATCCTCCAGCCGTCCAGTTTTACTATCTCCTTTGTCTTTCATTACACATTTACACTTGTTCCGCCGCTTCGCAGGAACAAGCCACCACTCAGACACATCACTAGCGCCCTCACCTGCGCTCACTGTACCCTCACCTGTGCTCACCCCTCCCTCTACCTGTTCACCTGTGCTCACTTCTCCTTCACCCTGTTCGCCAGCCACTATCCCTGGCACCCCAAGTTCAACTATCACCTGACTCACTCTACCCTGCTCATCTGTTTGAATCCTGTCTCCAGTCTCTCCTGCCTCACTCAGTTCAACTGTTTCACCCATCACCTCACCATTTTCCCCCAGTTCATCCGAATCACACACCACATCACTCATCACACCACCCAAATCACACACTACCCCAGTTAAATCCACCTTCCCTCCTGCGTTACCACTCTCGCCATTCATTTCTACCACCATCTCCACACTCTCGCTCCCTCCACTCACCTCACTCTCACGCACACACTCGCCCAGCTTCGCCTCCACCTGCGACTCCATTGGCGATCCATCCGGGGCAGCGGAGCCTCCCTCCGTACTGAACCACCGACGCCTCGCCGCTGGAATGGGCCGCGGGGCTGAAGGTGCCAGGCGCAGGAGTGGCGGGCTCCGCCGCCGGTGCGTCCCGGACAACGCAGGTCGGACAAGCCCTGGCCAGATGTCCCTCCTCATTACAATTAAAACACTTGAGGGCGGAGGAGGTTGCAAAAAGGGTATAATCAAAATCATCTACCCGGACAATGAAACGATAATTAAACTCCTCCGCCCTATTGTTGAGGACCAAGTGCACCTGCCTGCGGTGAGACACTACGTGTCTCAGCAGCGGTGACTTACAACCAGACAACATTTTTCGGATGGGAGACACCACTTTCCCATGCCGGGACAGCTACTTCACCAGGAACTCTAATAAACAGCGGCACGTTGGATAAGGTAATCCGTGTCGCCGGCTGTGTCAGCGGAGTGACCTGGACGAACTGTCCGCCCACCGTGATCCCCGTCTCCACCTGCATGTTAACTTGTTCCACCTTAGCTAGGAACAGCACTACCGCCCTATTCATGCGGGCGTTGGATTTAATAGAGCTGTGGCTAATTTTCTGGCCCACATCCAGCACCACCTCCTCCACACTACTAAGCACGGAGCCAGCACCCACCTTGACTCCGTGCTTCCTGCTCAAGCCGGTCAAACCGGCGTTGGCCGCCATGATGGCCGCACGTGGTCGGCCGCCCCACAAACTCACCCACACACTCCTTAAAACACGATAAACTCGAAAAACACCACAATAAATCAAACTATATTATCCAGCATTCACACACATACAAGAAAAGAATAGGAAAAAAAGCGCTTTCGCTCCGTTTTTTTTCTTTGCTCTCTCTCTTCCGCTCGCACTCCTCTCACACGAAGAAGAAGAAGACCAGTGTATTTCCTCTCTGGAAAACTTGGCTTCGTGCAGCATGAATTGGAACAACCCCCCAGATGGGGGCGCACTGAGACAGTCCTCTCAAACTGGGGTCCCCGAAGGGACAGACCCGTTGTGGTACTTACTTACTTACTTACTTACTTACTTACTTACTTACTTACTTACTTACTTACTTACTTCAGGTTCGTGTTTGAAATGGAAGTGTTTAGACTTTGTGTGTTGACCTGTGAAAACTCCAAAATCCAAACCAAAATTAAAAAAAATAATCCTTAAAATAACAAATCTACAATCAATGACTCATCATGGTTACTCTAATTAAGTATCCCTGATTCTGCAAATGTTAATTGCAATGTAATTAATATTTCCAATGTTAAACATTTGTATGTAAATATCTGAACATCTATACAAATCTCAAATATGTATAATTAAACAGAATTTGGGCTTTAATCTCCAAATATTGTATAAAAATGTTCTTGTCAAACCAAAATGCAGATTGATTTCCTGCGTTTCAGTCAAGGCCTTATCGTTAAACTTTTTTTTTTTTTAACTTTAAGGGATTTTCTCAAAATATTAAGCTGCTGAAGCACCTTTGTTTTTAACCACACTGACTAACCCTAACCCTAACCCTAACCCTAAACCATCATTTAATGAGACACAGATGTGGCTGCAGATTAATCAGATTAATGACATAGTCAAAGAGAAACAACACAGTTCTCCCAGTTCTGATGGAGACATTGGAGCGGGCACAAAACCCTGCACACGCACACACACACACACACACACACACACACACACACACACACACACACACACACACACCCACACAATGCAGCAATTCTTCTCGTGTACACACAGTCAAACCCCCCATTATCCAACATCTGATAAACTAGACACCTAATCAGAATAGTCGGGGACCCCAGGCCCCCTTTTGGACCAGACCAGGCATACGTATTAACTCAATTTAGCGTTTGAGACTAGGAAGCCGCCACCCATCCTTCCCCCAATCCTCCCCTCTCCAGCTCTTTACGTATAACACAGCATCAACCTCTACCTCCTCCTCGCTTTCCTTACCTCCTCTCATCAGTCTTTTTGATGGGATCAGCTGAGAGCTACGTTGTACTCCCCCACCCTCTCTCTCACTCTCTCTCTCTGTCTCTCTCTCCCTCAGGGGACCAGGGTGCTCGGACTCTATAGTTATGGCCAGGGCCATCTGTCACCATGCGCATTCACGCAGCCACCAGAAGGCCGCAACATGTGCTGATTTAAATGGAGAACCCAACTTTCCCAGGACACACAGGCCTGACCCTGGCAGCCGCTGCAGCCCACCCCTCTTCCTCCCCCCTCCCAATCACCTCGTGCCACCTTCCTCCTCCTCCATCCCACGGGCCACCACCATCCAGACCCCACCCACCAGCCACACCCTCCTCCACCGTCACCATACAATACTGTCTGCATGTGAATCAGTGAATAAAACCATACCCCGCCCCCCAACACACACTTAAAAAAAAACAAAAAAAAACAATCACCACTAACCAAACACACACGAGCAGCTTCTGTGCACACAATGATTGATTTCCACCTCACCTAGCAGCTGATGGTGAGGGGGCCATGGGGAGGCTGGGGTTTGGTGGGTGAGAAAGAGCGAGATCAGCTGACGCTTAAACTGCTCATAAGGGGAGGAAGAAATAGGTTATTTGATTAACTGATTCATTATCAATAACAGACATTACTATAAATCACATGATGCCCCAGTTGTGTTCATACAGGCCGACTCAGAACAAATTTGCAAAAGGATAACCTGCTCACACTTTTAGGCACCCATCTGAGCGCCAGATTTGCAACAGTGTCAAGAAGCAATGAGTGTGTCGTAGTTTTTGTAGTTGCAAGTTACAAACACACACACACACACACCCACGCACAGAGACACAGCTAACAGGATTGGTCTTGTCTGTGGGACCCACGAGGAGGACAATGGGAACAGCAGGGGTGGGGCGAGTGTCACACGCTTGTGCTTTGTGACTCGGTCAACAGGCGTGTGCCACGGGTGTTGTCTAGCCTCCCCTCGCCTGCTGTCCAACCACAGAGGGGGTGGCGGGCACCGCGAGCATGAGAACCAGGGCCCCGGGCCCTTTAATGAGGGGCGTGCTGTTTCTTATCAAAGATGGACAAGCCATCATTACAATCATCATTAGAAGCTGCACAAAACTGCACACCTCCCTTCACTCAGCTACGGAGGGGAAAATCCTCCCCCAGAGCTGAGGCGTTGGTGACAGCCAATAGGTTCTTAAAAAAGTAAAATGGTGTCAGTAAAAATGGTGTGTTCAAACATTTACCATGTTTTAAACTCTTCTGAACACAGCTTCACCCTAAATGACCTTTCGGTGAGGTGCCCGAACTTTTACTGAATATTATGTATAATGTATTATGTTTATTTATAATGTTTATTTTTTATTTTAATATTATATTTTGCCCCTCTTTTATCACTTTGAGTCATTTAAAAATAAACCTTTAAATTTTGAAATATTCGTGTGAGTAAACTTCATCTGGCAGTGCCGTCCAGTTGGCTCATGGTTGAGTTTCATATGTGTCCAGGTTTGCATGTCATGCACTGTCACCCTATTCCATGTTTGTCATCATCAATGTTCAACCTAAAACATGTTGATGCTCCCTGGCCTTTCTCAACTCTCTCCTCCAAGTCCTTTTTAATGCTCTCTACTGGCCTGTGTGTGTGTGTGTGTGTGTGTGTGTGTGTGTGTGTGTGTGTGTGTGTGTGTGCGTGCGTGTGTGCATGTGTGTGGAGGAGGGTATGATGCTACAGCAGTAGCAGCTGGCGGCCCAGCTTGCAGGGGCCATCTCTTCACAATGGCGCCTCTTCCCCCTGGGGCCAGTGATTTAGGACAGGGCTCTCTGGACAGGCCCCTGGAGAGGAGCAGGGAGGACAGTAGCTTTGGAGGAACACGCTCACCCACCTACACCTCCTTCTTCTTTTCTTGTGCTCTAAAGCCTCCCTGCTGGTTCCTGTGCCCCCTCCATCACTAAGTTCTCTCCAGGGAGAAAGTGAGTGTGGGGCATTCCAGAGGTGTAGCATGCTAATGCTAGCTGGACACAATAGAGGGAACACAACAGGTGCGTGTGGATCCGCTGTCGTCCAGCAGCAGCTGAGAGATAGGGACGGGGGCTATTATGGCGCCATTATCCACTGCTGTTCTACCGTTGGGCTGTTGGACCTTGTTTCTAGAACAAAAACAAGGCTTTTTATGTGTAACCTGGCCTTCTACCCACCCTGAACCAACGAGTCTCTCTTTCATCCTCCTGCCACAGCTAGCACCTGCTGCCCCCAGGCCCTCCAAACAAACCCCCACTTATCCCAGTCCCCAAGAAAGATTTGTTTTAAAGTACATTTCAAATAGCAAGGGCAGGAAAAGCCTAAAGGTTCTGATGCTGCTGGACCTCAGAGCGGATTCTTACACGACTGGATTTATTGTCTTATCAATATCAGGACAAACCTTTAACAAAATCCAGGTTAAAAAGTCTGGATAAAAGCTGCTGGATGACGACTGCCTTTGTAAGATCTTGATTTGGTTAATTGTACTAATTGTACTTAGTTACATTGACATTGTGTCAAAGCCACAGAAATTATTACACCACCTCTGGACCCCCCTCAAATGAATGATGTTATGTCTAAAATGAGCATTGCTGAGTGAAGCTACTCGATAGAACTGCTGACAAAGCCCAGAACAGAGCTGGCGTCCTGGGGGGATTGGCTGTATTTGGTCACTGCAGTCCTGATCCCTCCTCATTGTGGTTGTCCCTGAGTCCCAGGGAAGGTTGAAAAGGGTTTCTTGGGGAGTGGTGTTCTGGGAGGGGGGACATGTGCACAAATGTGGGCCCACCACGCAGGTGCCTACATCTGTTCAGGGCAGATGCTCGTGGTCGTAGACATAGAGAGAGTAAGGGGGGTCTTCCATTGACTCTTTCATCATTCATGCGGCTCTTTAAAGTCGGCAAGTGGATCCAATGCTGACAAATGGACAATTACACCTGGAAACTCATCCGCGTTTGTATTAATGTAGAAACTGCAAGGACCAAAACAGTCTCAATTTCTCATGTAAGGTCCCTTACTTTAACCTAAAATTTGATTCATGATCAAAAAGATTTAAAGCAAAGCAAAAAGGGATGACACTCACGTGTTCATTAATTTACTACAAAACTGACAGTTGATCAGCTCTCCATTTGGATGTTATCAGAACTCACAGAAATCTAGGAATATTCTTTGTGTCTTTTTCAGTTGACTACAGCTTTACCCCACCTCCCATCTGACTCTTCTGAACCTGTTAGTATTTTTTGGGGGGGTTCTCTTTAGTGATTTCCGGTTTGAATGGACAGTATTATCGATTCTATACCGAGCCGCGTATGTTGTGTTGCGTCTCTCCGGAGCACGCGGCAGATGTGTTTTCATAAACACTGGCACGCGACTGGCTCTCGCGCGCGCTCCCCCTCCCGCCACTCTTCCCATAAACTTAAAGCCAGCACGTCTCCAGTAACAGTAGCGTATGCAAATGAGGCGGCAGGCCCGAGCGGGAGCCTGGAGAGCCCGTGGGAAACAGTGGGAGCCTCGAAGACCTGAAGACCACCGGGTGGGGCTTTTGCGGACCCGTGCTGCCGCCCCCCGCCAAGCAGCTGGCGCCACAAACTGATATGGACAACAGGTAAAACCGGCTGAAAACGTCATCCTCACAAGTAATCATCAATAAAATACAATGTAAACTATCTGTCGTTGCCATGGGAACCGGTTATACACTTCGTACTCGTAATGACACGGGACAAGGGCATAAAATGGTGACATAAAAAAAGAATGATTTAAAGAGTCCTTCAGGCTCTGTTGGCCCTCATTCAGCACGAGTGGCGTCAAAGACCCCCACCCCTCACATTGGCACCACCACTTCTTCCAACCGCTGTGCTGCCTTGCACCTCCTCGGGATTAGAACTGCCGAACCCGACAGCATTTGGAATCTGTCAGAGTGAAAACTTGCGCTGATAGTTCCAAGATGAGGTATCATTGTTAAAATTATCGATCGATTATCGATTATCTTCCCCCCCCTCACACACACACACACCCTCCACACATCATTGACTCATATGATCGATATCGTGTGATGAGCGCCGTGTTTACGTTCCCACGACTGACCATGTGGTGTCTCTTCTTTGTGGACCAGAAAGTAAAAAAAAAACCTTGGCTTCCCCCTCGCCATATGGCCCCGGAGGGCCCATACCGTTACAGGCCCTTTAACATGCTTCCAGTTAGACGGACCCCGGTGGACAGAGGCGCACAGAGACGGAGGGAGGGCAGCGGGGACATAAACGTCGTTTTCTGGATGTGGAGGAGGTTTGTGGCGGGGGGTAGTTTGTGGCAGATGGCTTGTAAGGGTCCGTCCGCGTCTGAAGGCGTGTCGTGGTCCTTCACTGAGCACCACCCCCCTTCCCACCACCACCACCCCTGCATTCACAATCAGTGGAAATTAAAGCGCAAAGATGAATAATCAGACGCGAGTCTTTCCTTTCTGACGCAACTACTTGGCAGTCAGGGGGCAAAATACAGGAGACAAACCACTAAACAGTCAGAGAGACAGAAGAGACTGACCACAGGTTATTGTTAAGAGTTAATCATCATCATCATCATCATCATCATCATCATCATCATCATCATCATCACCATCAGCATTACCATCATCATCATTATCATTATCATCATCATCTTCACCACTACCACCACCATCATCATCAACAACAACAGCCACTATCATCACTTTGCTCCAACACGCACACCAACCTGCTCGCGGACGTCCTAGCAGCAGAGCTTGTTCAGGTGCTTCAGGTTAAAGATGATGTTTTTGCAGATGTGTGTGTGTGTGTGTGTGTGTGTGTGTGTGTGTGTGTAGGGGGGGTGTTACCCACATAATACCTGAGAATTATATGTGTGTAACAGGGTCGACACTGTGGGGCGGGGCTACAGCCTGCAGTCCCCACAGTTTCCAGTCCAGTACCACAATAACCAAGAGGTAACGTCACTGCAGGTAAACTGCACGTATGTCGTCACATCAAACGTGAAGGTCTGTTTATCGGTGGGAAGAACGGAGCAGATGCTGATGGAGCTACGGTCATAGCATGTCAGGAAAGGTGAGGTGGTGACGCGTACAGGTATACAGGCGCTTGGACTCCGTAAATCACTTATTTAAACTCTTCCAATCAATCTAAATCAATCACATTCCCTCCGTTATTACAGCAGCTTCTCACTAAAACGTTTTTTTAATCAACGTTTCCTGTTTGGGTAGATTTGCTATTCTTTGAAAATACTATAAAAGAACGCCGCACATGTAACCTCATAAACATGAAGACACTACTTGTTTATGAGCGTCTGCAGTACAAAGTCTCCTTCTTCCCCTCTGTTTCGCTCTCATCCCTCTGAGTGTGTGTGTGCGTGCGTGTGTTTGTGTGTGTGAGTGTGAGTGAAAGGAGAGGGGTTGCGCGCTCAGGCAGAGGGAGCGCGCTCGCTGTGATTGGGGCCGTGAGCAGGTGCTGGCTGAATTACCATACAGCTGAGGGGAGAGGGGGAACGCGGACGTGTTCCCTCACTTCGGTACACACAATAACAAAAGTTTGCCTTGTAGACCACGTGAGCGCGCACCGAATCACACGCGCGCGCGCTTTTAATCTTTTAGCCAAGAGAATAAACGAAAATGGAGTTCAGCCTCTGTAGGAGTTTACTTCAGCTCACTGCCAAGGAATGTTTTCTTTAGAATTTATTCAAAGAGTTGAATTCTTCCCACAAATACCAGAATACGAGCGTGTTCGCGCACACGCGTGCCAGAGTGCAGATAAGCAACCATGCAGCGAGAGACGAGGGAGTGGAAGCATTTAAGCGAGTCAGGGTTTCATTTCTGGACATCTTATGAACCGATTTTCTTTTCTTATTTGGCACAGAACATTCTGAGAAGAACAGCTGGAAGGATCAGTCCACCCCATCAACATCCTGCCTGAGGGGGCGGGGAAGCTGTTCGTTACCAGTTTGTTCTTCTCCGGTGCGTTTGACGCTTTGCAGCCAAACTGTTCTGAAAGTTTTGATGTGTTAATGTGATAAACTGAGTTTTATTGAAGCAGCAGCAGGCGCGAGTCTCCCCGTCCGCCTATTTAGGAAAGATTTCAGTCATATTTAGTCGAAATAGTTTCACACATGTTCGCAGATACTCGCTGGATATGTAGGCACCCACTGGATAAGAAATGCAGGCAGTTGGGGGTTCACTTGCTTGGGAGCCTATTGTGAAGAGTCGGGCCAGATTGGGAGGTGAAGTCGGGGAGGAGGAGGAGGAGGTGCATTTGCATGTTATTACCATAGCATGTGTCAAGCCATATATAACGGGCTGTAGGCGGCCTCGGACCCTCACAGACGCACATTAACGCACATTGGAAAGAAGGAAAGATGTTGGACCAGTGATTAAAGTGCGCCACGGTTAGACCAAGACCTCCACAGCAAAAACAAAACTATCTACTTACGCCAAAAAACGAATACGCTTTAGAGGAAACCTTTTTTTTTTTTTTTTTTTTTATCTCTTCACGTTTTGGATTAACGCTTTACACCGGAACTGGTGGACTTTTCAATCGAATCATTTCCCCCTATTTTATTTATTTATTTGTACAGCATTTTTGAAAGGAAAACTTTGGGATTTATTTTTCTGCTTTTCGGGACATGTCTAAGCGCGGAGAGGCTGACAGAACACCGTGAGGAGACAGAAACGTGATCGATGCATCTGCCTCAGAGGAGTTGAATAGGAGGAGGCACCCGAAGACCCGCGGAGCCCCCCCCACACACACCTTTTACTCTATTTATTTATTATTTATTATGTATTTATTTAATATGGGGCGTTCCGTCCTGCTGACCCTTGTTGTCACGTCAATGTTCCTGTGCCAGGTTAGCTTCTCAATCTTTATTTCTGCGAACACATGCGCCATCAGCCCCCACGCACCACAACACTCACGCATGTTGACTTGTTTTCCTCCGCAGGGGTTTTGCTCGGGACTTTTTGAGCTCAAGATGCAGGAGTTCCTAAACAAGAAAGGGGTGCAGGGCAACAAAAACTGCTGTAGGGGAGGCTTGGCCTCCTCTTTCCAACAGCAGTGCGAGTGTCAAACCTTCTTCAGGATCTGCCTCAAGCACTACCAGCCCAACGCCTCCCCAGACCCGCCGTGCAACTACGGTGGCGCCGTGACACCGGTACTCGGCTCTAACTCATTCCAAGTGCCCGACGTCATCCCGGAGAGCTCCTTCGCCAATCCTGTCAAGATTAACTTCGGCTTCACGTGGCCGGTGAGTACAGTCATTCAGGTCTGAACAGGAGGTAATATCGCGCCCTTTTGCCTTTGGGTTATAAATCTGTGCGTAAAAACGCACCTCGGCACATTTTCCACTCAGGCAAAGCGGACAAAGCGGGTATTTGGTTTCAGTAGATGAGATCAGACAGAATGAATTGAGCAGAATGACACAGTCGCCTCAGGCTTGATGTTATCGCGCACACCTCTGCTGGCCACCTGTCTCATGAAGCCATTGGTGTTCTCAGGGGACCTTCACGCTGATCATCGAGGCATTTCACACAGACTCCAAAGATGACCTCTCCACAGGTGCAAATCAAACACTCTACACATTTGAAATGTTTAGAAACCGCCACTCTAATCGTTTTCCTCCTCGACGTTTCAGATAATCCAGACCGCATCATCAGCACCATGATCACGCAGAGGCACCTGGCAGTGGGGGACGACTGGTCCCAGGACCTGCACACCAGCGGAAGAACTGAGCTCAAATTCTCATACCGCTTCGTGTGTGATGAGCACTACTACGGGGACGGATGCTCGGTGTTCTGCCGTCCGAGAGACGATGCCTTTGGCCACTTTACCTGCGGAGAACGCGGGGAGATCGTGTGCGACGCCGGGTGGAAGGGACCGTACTGCACCGAGCGTGAGTGTCACAAGTGTCTGATTGCAGCTTTACTTTTAACCTGGGAGGAGAAAAAATAGCCTTGTTTTTTCTTGCAAAAGTAATTTTATTTGATATTTGTCCGAAAAGATATTTAATCTGGTTGCGCGTGTACTGAGATCCTCCGAGTGCCGTTAGGAGCGTGCATACACACCACACACCACCCCTCTTCACTTCTCTCTCTTACACACACACACACACACACACACACACACACACACACACACACACACACACACACACACACACACACACACACACACACTACTTGATTTATTCTAAGGAAAGTTTTGGGGAATAATCTCACGCGTGCCATAAATTTACATGCAGCTTTTCGATTCGTTACTCTGGGAACGAGCCGGTCTCTGATTGGCCGAGGTGTGTGTGTGTGGGGGGGGGTATTGTTTGAAGTGGGCAGCTGCCGGCAGAGTGGAGACAATGGAGCAGCTGTCGCGCACTGGCAACACACTCGCCAGCTGTCCACTCTTATCTGCCCCAATCCGAGACATTAAGGGGTGTGTGTTTGTGTGTGTGTGTGCGTGTGTGTGTGTGTGTGTGTGTGTGCAGAATGAATAAAAGAGTTTTGACCCGCAGTGAAGAAGAAGAAAAAAGAGGGTGGTGGTGTGTGCTGAGGGTGTGTGTGTGCACGCTCTCACATTCACACACCCCCTCTTTTGTCTCAGCCCTATGTTCAACAGAACATTCTTACACGCTGATAAAAAGTTTAATCCATGTTGGAGAAAAAGTAAAGTGAAAAATTTATGACAGTGCATTTTCTTTTGACTCTGCAGCCATCTGCCTGCCAGGCTGTGATGAGGAACACGGCTTCTGCGAGAAACCCGGGGAGTGCAAGTAAGTAGTCCCTTCACCGCTTCACTTCATCCATTAATTAGAGGTAACGCGAGTGGACTGACCGGTGTTCCCTCCCTAATTGGACAACAACAGGTGCAGAGTGGGATTCAAGGGCCGCTACTGCGACGAGTGCATTCGTTACCCAGGCTGCCTCCACGGGACCTGCCAACAGCCCTGGCAGTGCAACTGCCAGGAGGGCTGGGGGGGACTCTTCTGCAACCAAGGTGAGGAGGGGGAGGTGATGGTCACCGCTAGAAACATCTCTGCTTTCAAAATCACCTTTCACCCTCATTTACATCACAAAACAGCACATCAGCAACTGCTCATATATTTACCTCCCAAATCAAAGATTCAGTTGTTTTCTGGCTAGCTAATTGGTATTAATGGATGTCATAAGAAAGTAGACAGAAGGTCTGACAAAGAGGAAGCAGCTGTCTTTAAAGGCCAGATTAACAACTTGAATGCTATTCTGCGGCTGCTGCTGTCCAGCTGCCATGTGTTGCTCTGCAGCTGGCTAATCCACATGTGCTGCTGTGTCTCTTCAGACCTCAACTACTGCACTCACCACAAGCCCTGCATGAATGGAGCCACTTGTAGCAACACTGGCCAGGGCAGTTACACCTGTTCCTGCAGGCCTGGCTTCACAGGGGCCAGCTGCGAGACCCAGGTCAACGAATGTGCAGGAAACCCCTGTCGCAATGGAGGAAGCTGCACTGTAAGCATCTTCCAGTCCTCCCGGACCTCTGCTTTTGAAAGCTTCCAACATCAGCTGAATCACAACTGTGCTATTTTCTACTCCACAGGATTTGGAAAACACATACACCTGCACTTGCCCTCATGGTTTCTATGGCAACAATTGTGAGCTGAGTGCCATGACATGTGCCGATGGACCCTGCTCCAATGGTGGCCGCTGTGTTGACAACCCAGAGGGAGGCTACTTCTGCCAGTGCCCCACGGGATACGCAGGGTTTAACTGCGAGAAGAAGATCGACCACTGCTCCTCCAGCCCCTGCTCCAATGGTGAGTCCCCAATCTGCACGTCTTGACCATGTTCTTGGATCACCAGCCAAGGCCCAATCTTGTGTTGCACTCAAAACTTGAAAGTCATGTCTGATCTGTCTTCTAAGGTGCGCGCTGCGTGGATCTCGTCAATTCCTACCTGTGCCAGTGTCCTGATGGCTTCACGGGAATGAATTGTGACAACATGGGCGACGAGTGCTCTGCATACCCGTGTCAGAATGGTGGAACATGCCAAGAGGGAACAGATGGCTATTCTTGCACCTGTCCACCGGGATACACTGGTCGCAACTGCAGCTCCCCGATAAACCGGTGCGAACACAACCCCTGCCACAATGGTGCAACGTGCCACGAGAGAAACAACCGCTACGTGTGCGCATGCGTCCCTGGGTACGGTGGCAGAAATTGTCAGTTCCTGCTTCCGGAGCATGCTGCCATCCGAGGGTCAGAGGTGCCGTGGATGGCCGTTGGGTCTGGCGTGGCCCTGGTTCTGCTACTGCTAGCTGGGTGTGCTGTACTTGTTGGATTTTTCCGATCAAAAGTGCAGCAGGGGGGTCACACAGAAACTGTGGGTGAGGGGGAGACGATAAATAACCTGACCAACAACTGTCACCGCAGTGACAGGGACCTGGCCGTCGGCGTGATGCCGACACCAGGCGTCAAAAACATCAACAAGAAGATGGACTTGTGCAGTGGTGACCCCGGTGAAGGATCGTCACCTGGGAGGAGCAGCTACAAAAGCCGTCAGCCACCTGGCGAGTACAACTTGGTGCACGAAGTTAACCACGAGCAGGCGGCCAAAGAAGCCATGTTGGAGGCGGCCTGTGAGGACAAGTGCCCTTCCCTGGACTCGTTTGAGTTTGAGGAGAAGCGAAGCAAGCGCTTAAAATGGTAAACGCGTGTTACGGTGCACATGTTGGAATCATGGTGAGGCTGTAGGAGTAAAACTAACAACCTTCTTCTCTCTTTCCTTAAGCAATGGGTCGGAGATGAAATCCCCAGAAATGTCTGCATGTGCGGACACCAAGTACAAATCTGTGTTTGTGATGTCGGAGGAAAAGGACGAATGTATAATCGCAACTGAGGTGAGTTCTGTTGACTTCGGGAGTTGGTGTCACCACGCCGTCTGTCGCACAATTGATCCACCTGCATCTGAATGTTCTGCTTCTTCCGCTCCTCTGCAGGTGTAACAAGCCACTGACGGGCTGCCCGTTGCTCATTTGCTCTATGGGAGAGTTTTTATACTCCTTCAGATGCTGCTCTAACCCCGGGGGGAGGTGTCCCGCCTTGAGACTGCTGCTGATACTGAGACGTTTAACTGATATTCAGAGTGAGCTGGTTCTCTACTGGAAAATAAGCGCAGACAGCAGCGGCCTGTGGGCTAAAAGAACTGGTAGGGTAAAAAGAAAAGGAGTGTTTGAAGTAAATGGCCACTTAGTGTTGCGCCTCCAGTCAGGGAGAGGAGGCGGATAACAGAGATGCCATGCTGCCAATGTAGATTTGTGTTTGCAAAATTTGCACCCTGGCCTTTTCTCTAACCCACACGCCGTTGCTGAGCGCAGGAACTGCATCAAACGGTGGATGTTTGGCCATACTGGCCTGTTCTTCACTAGGCTGTTGTTCACATGGGCTGTTCACCCATCACCACACCTGTGGAGGCTGTATGTATACGTGATCACTGTGTTAAACTGAAGTCTGTCTTCTTCCCTCCAAAACCGTTTATGACACAGTATTGTTCATTTGTCTGCCTTTTTGGGACATGGAAACTTTGTCTTAATGAAAAGCAAAAAAGTTTTGATACAGATGTAAAATAAATGAGAGATAAAAAAACAAACCAAGAAAAGTTATGAGTTAAATTTATGATTTAATTTAAGTTAATTTAACAACTTTTGTTATTTTTATTTTATATTGTATATTTCTGTTATTTGTTATTTAAGTTGGCTTTTTAAATGATGTTATTTGCAAAGGCACTTCAGGTCAATGGGACTTTTTTTTAAAGATTATTTAAGAGGGATTGTACTGTACAAATGATGTTACTGACTTCTTTAATGTTTCTGAATGAAGGAATTAGCCAAGACTATTTTTCCAAATAAATATTGCTGGAGCTGAAACTGAAGCTGTTGTTTGGTCCATCTGTGTGCTCTGAAAAACACTTCTTTAGGGGTCTGTGAGCAGAGTTAATAAGTAACATCTGTTGTCTTCCCCCGGCGACCCCATATCGGGCTTTTCAATGCCGACACTGTTGGCTACTGCCAGAAGTTGAAAGTGTCTCCCTGGAGACGGAAGAGGGGGCCTATTCATAAAAAACAATGTCCCTACGCTAGATTTACCACTCACATTTCTGCTGCTAAACACGTCAGGTAATTCACAGCCCCCCAGATCAGTGCAGAGGAACGCCCACCCTGCACTCAAAACGTTTTCCTTTTCACTAATTCTGTCATCATGTAAATCTTATATTTTAGCCCCCTCCTGACACATTTCTTCCTTAATTACCCTAAAAAGGTGATTGCATTTAGACCCAAATAACTTCAAATCATCTGCGATGAGGAGTCACCCCGGCAGCGTTTATAACCCCAGAGCATTATGGGAGCAGACAATAATGGAATCAACAATGGGGCCACACAAAAGGGACACCCTTGGGAGAGGCTGCGACTCCCTTGGCATGCTGCGCGAAAGCAGAGTAAGTGGAACAGATGTTGTTGAGTAACAGATGCCTTCTGGCCAGAGTTCAGCGTCAGGCTGCAGGAGGAAAGGTTGAATTAAGAAAAGATTTTACACTCCGTGATGTGTGTTTGCAGAAAGATAAAAACAATAAACAATAAAGAGCTTAACTAAGGTAACATAAATGGCATTCAGAACTTTCCTGATAATAACTGAACATTTACTGAAGTTTCACTTTTTAACCTCTTTGTCTTTACGATGTCACACAGATGGAGTTATTAAAGATGAGAGGTCTCAGCTCCGCCTGTAGAAGAGAACAAACACACAAACGCATAAACACACTTGTTCGTGTCAGAGGTCAAACTAACTATAGAAGCACTTAATGAGAGAAGTCTGATCCCTCCACAGAAAGGTTAACCCTACCATCCAGGGTCCATTCACCCCATACTCCATCCAATTAAATCAGTTCATTTTCCAGCCTAATTACATTTTTTAATACCTCAAAGACAGGTGTCATTTCTCCAGGTGAGACAATGCCTCAGTTGAAACACACACCTTTCTGATTATATTTGTATCTTTGTGAGGACGATTAGCCATGCATTCCAACTAAACCCTCAGACTGCTGATGTGAGGACCAGACAAAACATCCTCACTTTGGTGTTGAAATGCACGCGCTCTGTCTCTCTCTCTCACACAGGCTTCTGCCCCCCCCCCCAACACACACACACTGAATGACCATGTGGCCTTGCACCATAAAAGTCTTTATTTGGAGAAAGAACTCTCTGAAATCACTCATTTTTAAAATTCAATTAATTCATTGAGTACAACATCTAGGATCTGAGAAAAAAAGTTAAAAATCATGCCTTTGATCTTTTTTATACATAAAAGATGTGGTTTTACAATGATGAGTGAGTTTATTCAGTATTTTTTTCTTATAAAATGGACATTTTTCTTTTTTTTCCTGACATTATTTAAACTCTGTTAAAGAAACATGAATATAGAAAAAAAGAAAACGCCCTCCCAATTACAGCAAGCAGAAAAGAAAAGGCATAACACAGTACGTTACAATGCGCTGACATGGCTTCAAAGCACACATATTACAGTACTGTACAAGAGTTGGCCTCGGACCGGAGCTCCGGCGAGGAGAGGTCAAACCTGTGGAACAGCTCAACGCCGCTGCTCTACCCAACCCGCCACAGCATGCTGTTGGCAACTGGTTAATGAGGTAAATGTTGAAAAAGAAAGAAAAGCACCAACTGTTTGGCTCATCACCAACATCAGCTCAGCTTACTGTTGTTTCTCTTTTGTTTGTCTTTTTTTTTTTTTTTTTTTTTTAAATCCAGAACGCCATTGAGAACGAGTCTGTAAAGTGAGGTGATCAGAGGTCAGTGACCTCCAGCTGCAAGGCCTGTAACTGAGCAGGCCTCCAACAATTACATGGTTTTTAATCCCGTCAAGCTTGTCCATGTTTCACTCCTGAATAAAGGGAGAGCTCCAGGAGGAAAAGTTAAACAGGCTCTGAATACTTAGGAAAAGCAGCAAAAAGAAGAAAAAAAAAAAAAAACACCTTTTAGATGTAAAAGTGGAGAAAACAAACAATCTTAGTCCAAATCCTTCAGGGGAATAACAGCATTTATCTCACATGATGTGCAAACTTAAATGTGCATAGAGATCAAATTCTAATAAATATTAAAGTGATAATTTCCATTATCACCAGTTTGACTTGGTCAAAACTTGAAGGGGTGATTGTACATTTTTATGATTAATTTAGTTTGACTAAAATCTTTAGATTTCCATCTTTATGTAGTGCTGCAAGAAAGAAAAGCTTTTCAGGCTGTTTTTAAGCAACAAACACCTTAGTCAACCAGAGCCCCCAAAGATGAACACAAACGCAAAAAACCCTTGATAAAAAGCTTTGATTTGTCATAGTTTAGCTTCTTCTGAATGGCTTTTTTCTTCTTACTTATTTCTGCATCAAAGAATCATCACAAGCAACCAATGACAAACCGAGCGTCATAGCGATGTACAGGAACTTTACATACAAGATTTTCAAACGTAAACAGGTCTATGTTAGTTTTCACTGTTTCTTCGTTGATGTAGCGTCAGCCACGTGAAGTACGATGCCTGTCTTTGGACAGCCGAGGTAATTGTCGGTGTGTGTGTGCGTGTGGGTGTGCGTGTGTGTAAAACATGCTTAAATGTTTCCCAAACATTTCAAATGAGTAAAATAGTGTCCCTCGGAGCCGCCGGGAGGCTCATCCTGGTTCGAGGTATATGATCCTTGGGCGCCGGGCGCCTGTGGAAAATGTTTCAAAGCTGTCCGATGGATGACAGTGAATTTCATTCACACTTTTGTGCATCGCGTCTCCACCTTCCTCCACCCTCCTTCTGGCTTCCTCATTGAATCAGTGGCCCAGTCATCACCCTTGTTACCCTGGTTTGCTCCTGAGTAACGTCCCGGTTTTATTCACATTCAATTCAGTTCATTTTGGAAGCGTGTAAAAAAATAAAAAATAATAAAGGAATCAAACTGGGAAAAAAAGCAACATTGGTCAACTGAATAAATGAAGATTTGGAAACGTGGCAGGTAAAAAGACAAGCTACCATAATGGTCATATGGTTGGAACAGAGAAAATTAGGAGTTTCCAACGACTGTTGGGATGTCAAGAATAGTGCTACAGGAACTAAAATGTTTCCTTGTGGGCAAAGCTTCTAGTTAGCCATCAATGAACAGCCTCTGTATGCCATTCCTACCCGTAACAACCCACTAACAACTCTGATGAGCTACAATTTAACCGGGGATACGCTCTGCTGCACTCACAAAGGTGCTTTGTGTCACTTCTATATGATGATTGGGAAGTTTAAAGACAGATAAGCAGGACATGCTAATTCATGACTTTTGCTTAAGCTCAAATCAGCATGGCGGGGGTGGGGGGGGGGCGACTCTCCCGCCATCTAGTGGTGTTTGGAGAGAAAATATAATGCTATCATGAAATGTGACCTTCACAGTCAAGCTACAAGGATAACAACGATAACCAGCTACAATTGTCCTCGTTTTTGCTACTCCAAAGGAGGGAGGGCTGGACTCAGACTGGACCAGAATCGCACTCGGAATGGTTGCTGGATATCAAACGAATTTGGGTTTGTGGGCTTTTAAAGTTAAATCTTTGACTTGAATTAAATGATTTGAAGGTGAATAAAACACTTTTCCCCCATAAACCCATCCCCCCCAGCCACCCTACCCTGACATCAACTAGAATTTCCTGCCCAAACATAAACTCATTCTTCCTAACCTCTTTGGTTACTCTCTGGGGTCTGAAACAGGGTTCCTACACATTCAAGAAAGTTCTCGTATACTCTCTCTATACTTCAGGACACGACAGGAGGACTACGAATACTTCTGTTACTGGGGAATTTTACAAATATTGTGGGGTCATTTCTTTTTTGCTCTTTCCCAAACACCTTTAAAATTTATACAATTTTCACAAATCTGAGCCACGCTTGTGCAGGAACCCTGATAGAAGGTGGTGCTGAGCTAAACAAAGAGAAGCCTGAACCGGCGTTTCCAGGAGAACTGAAGATCAAAAAGGCTGATAGGACCACACCGGTGGGTTGAAGGGACAGGCTCTCTGACCTCCCTGCTCTCTCTTTAGGTGGAGGAAGCTCCATGGTTGGGCATACCGGCCATGTTGCCCACCATGCTTGCCGTACCAGCCATACCTGAGGGTCCCCCCAGAGTTGGAGGACTGTGCTTAGTTGGTGAGGTCATATCAGGTCCGCGCCCATGGCCTTGGCCCTGGGGGGTGTGGTGGGCATGCTGCAGGGCGTGGCGCTCCAGCAAGGTGCGGTGCGTGAAGGCCCGTTGGCAAATGTTGCACTGGAAGGTGCGTTCGGCACGATGGGTACGCATGTGCACGTTGAGAGAGCTTTTCTGGGTGAAACGCTTGCCACACATGGTGCACTGGAAAGCCCGGACACCAGTGTGCACCAC
The DNA here is from genome assembly GCF_901000725.2 of Takifugu rubripes. Lineage (NCBI taxonomy): Eukaryota > Metazoa > Chordata > Actinopteri > Tetraodontiformes > Tetraodontidae > Takifugu > Takifugu rubripes. The sequence goes on from NC_042301.1 coordinate 9,239,139, forward strand.
CATGTGTTTGAGGAGGTAGTCACGCAGGGAGAAGGAGCGCCAGCAGATGGAGCACTGATGAGGTTTCTGACCTGTACGGACAAGTTCTGATCAATCTATGTGCTGTCAGCAGGACTAATTAACAAAAACCTGATCCCAACAAGACTAATGGTGAGAAGTGTCTCACCGGAGTGGATAAACATGTGCTTGCTGTAGTTCTTCCTGGAACGTAGAGATTTGCCACAGTGCGTGCAGTCGAACGAGGTCTCGGATCCCTGGGAGGAAGGGGAGGGGCCTGCTGAGCAGGAGGATGTGGAAGGAGGAGGGGCTGGAGTCATGGGTGCCGGCGGAGGAGCCTGCGGCTGACTGGGCTCCGTCACCGCCATACTGTCAATCCCACCCATTGGCCCGCCCACATAGAAGGGAGCTGGCTGGGATTGGCTGACTGGGTACTGGAAAAGAAGCTGAGGGCCAAGACCGGCGTCAATAATGGTGTTAAGAAAACATATAAAACTGGCAACTTTGCTTTTGCACCAGAAGGCAGCTGGGAAAGAGGCCAGCACCCCAACAACCCCACTGTGGCAAACAAAATGGATGGATGGTTGCTTTAAAGAAGCTTCTGCAACAAGTATGTGAAACATAACTTCTTAATCTAGGAAGGAAATAAAAAGGAGGTGTTAATCTCAGGAAAGTGTCTCACTCAACTAGTCTCCTAACTGACTCTAAATCAAAGCTGCATGGAAAAAATCATTTCATGAAGTAAAGTGACAAAATAGATCGATTGATTGACACAGGGCTTCTGATCCTGTCTGATCCCATCTACACTGCAGGTTCTTCGGGTTGGATCTTCACAGTAGCGAGACTGTGAGTGTTTCGGTCTGCTGACAACCTTTCAATAAGTTCAGAGCTTCAATGAGTGTTTCTTTCTCTTTCTAATGGCAGTGGAGCTTCAGTGCCAGAGAAGGATTCAGCTTGTGGTGTCTCTGCTGTCGCCGGGACGATGGTCCAGCCCTCTCACACAGAACCGATTTCATGTATTCACTCACCTGGTTGTTGATAGACTGGGTGGTTGGGGGTGGGGTCAGAGCCTTGCTGACCCTTCCCCTGGGGTTGAAAGCCATGGCCTGGGGAGGTTCGCTCTGGGGCCAGAAGTTCTCAGAAAACACCGCCTGCTCATCGTAGAAATCCTGGAAGACAAACAGAGACACACATTCACGGAACTGTGCCACAACCGCGACCTTTGCCTCCACATTCAGAAAATCCATAAATAAGTAATCTCATCACACGGGAGCAGAGGGAACAGCGGCCTCACCTGCTCCATGGTGGCAGCCGCTCTGCTGAACACAGTGGTCGGCAGCAACAAGTGTGCGTCCTAATGGTTGTCGTCATCCAGCGTAGCAAAGAAAGACCACAAACCTAACTCGCAGCAAGTTTAAGGCTCCTGCATCCCCCCAGCCCAGCACATGCATGAGTGCAGGCATTGGGAACATCAAGTGGCGCGGAGCAGTCTGACCGGTCTGACCACATAACTGTGGTATGATGAAAGGTGACTTGATGTCTGACTGCCTGCAGAAAGTGGTGGTGCAACATGGCGAGGCAGCAACATTAGCAACATAAAGCTGCACAGATGCCAATTTCCCTGCTATAACTGATACTTTTCTTTGTGATTTCATCCTTTGCTCTGAATGCCGATGGCTCGATACTTCCCAGCCCGCTCTGATAAAAGTCCTTGCTGACTCTGATTCTCTGCATTGTTCAGGCGGCGGTTGTTAGCATACAGAAAATGGCTCCGCATCTGAGGGCCGACGGGGAGGCTGACTGCTGTTGTGCCATTTGCTTTATTTGTTTGAAAATCATGGCCAGGAAGGTTGTCATGGAAACCAGGAGAATCAGTGTGCTCCAGGGAGGCAGCGTTAGGGTCAGCTCGTGTATTTACAGTGGAATGGATGCAGATCCGGGATCTGCGAGCAGAGATCCAGAGCTAAACCCCACACCATGAGCGGATGGTTCTCCCTCCAGCATGTATGTATGGACATCAATAAATCCCACTTAAGCCTAATTTCAAGACTGTGTGCTAATTTATGTTAATGATTGGCTCTTCAAACAAAAGATTAGATCACTTCAATCCGATCACATGATATGAATGGGACAAAAAGCCCTGCAGCTCCAGAACGGAGCACAAGAATCTGTTCTCCAAGCTGGCATTTTCCGTCTGCAGCACTTTTTGAGTGCGAGGCAGATGTTCCCTGTGCAGTCTGCAGGCTGCCGCATAAATCAGCACCTCCATCTTCCTCCCTTAACTTGCTTCAGCATTAAGACAGGAAAACTGCAGATAAATCTGACACGCTCGACTTTCCTTTAGGAGCAGAACGTTCACATTTCCAAGGAAAAAAGCTCAAATTGACTGACCACCAGGAGAACCATTCTGAAATATCCTTCAACATCACATCTTAATAACTCTGTTAAAAAAAAAGCCAATCTTTAGAACACCATAGCTCACCTGGCCAAATCCCGCCATGGCTTCTTGAGAAGCTTCCTGTTCTCCATCTCGCCGCCCGTCCTCCAGGGCATAGACGGTGCCATCTGTATCATGGACCCCCTCGTCCTTCACCACAACTCCCTCCCCGCCCAGCACCTGGAGGGAAAGAGCTCTGTGAAGACCTGATGTCTACAGCAGTGATGCGACCCCTTGCAGAAACACCCGCTAACCAGCTTCGGTGACCTACACTGAATATGCAGAAGTCCATACGATGTCTACAAGGAAATTACCGCCAAAGTTGAGAAAAGTGCTTCTGTTCGATGGTGTAAAGTGCAGAAACATCTCACATATATATACGCCAATGCAGTATGAGAAGAGGGAAAAGCAGAAAAAGAAAGAAAAGCAAAGCATTGCAGCTCTGCATGCCTGAAAGCTGTAACCATGGCAACCCCTCCCCTTGTCCCTCTACCTGGAGTCTTAATGGTTGTCTCTGCTTGCGGCTGTGGCTCGCCCCTCTGTCTACATCTCTGTCTCTTCCTCGCTCTCTGCCGTCCAAGTCCTCCTCCTCGTATCTGTCCATCCCCACTAAGTCATCGGTGAGGTCGGTTGTGTTGCCACGAAGACTGTCCCTGCCTATGTCACCGCAGCTTGCCGAGAGGGTCCCTGTGCTACTGGTCCCGGCTCCGGTGGCCAGCAGGTCGCGGAGCTTGTACCTGACATCCTGAGTGCAGCTGGAGTTCTGCTTCATCAGCAAAGAGCTGGCTCCTTGGCCCAGCCCATCGCCACCACACATGCTGCCAGATCCCATGCCATCACCCAATGGCATTAAGGTCACCGCGTTAGCATGCTCCATCTGGCCCGGGCCACTCTCACTGACACCGCCACCCCCCATCCCCCCACTCATGTTACTTGCCCCGCATTCTGTCATGAAGTTGGCAAAGTTTGAATACGCCCCGCCACCAGTTGCACTGTTGACGGAGCAGCTTCCACTCGCCCCTCTCTCTGACCCTTTTCCCTCGCCGCGCTCCTCCTGTTTAGGGAGGACCCCTCCGAGCATCCCTCGGCCAGCTGCTGCTGCTGCGGCAGCTGCTGCCGCGGCGGCTGCGCTGGTCGCGGCCTTCCTTTGCGAGATGATCTGGGTGCACTCGTCAATCACGGTCTTGATCTGTAGGATGCTGGCTGCCGTGAGGATGCAGAGAGCCTGCGACTGCAGCACCACCAACGAGCCGCTGTACATGAAATCTACCAGCTGCTTCACAGTTTCCGCAGGCACCAGTGGCGGCACAGAGATCTCAGAGTGACCCAGGAGAAGTTTGTCCTGGAAAAAGGGGCTGCCGGCTGCCAGGACGCAAGCGTGGGCGCGCAGCGAAGCGTCGTGAATCCGCACGGTCACATCACAGAAGAGGCCTTCACGCCGTTGTGTGCGCAGAGCTTCCAGCACTGACTGGCTGGAGTTGTGAAGGTGGATGTAGTGCACGGTCTCAGTGCCGTGTGCCATGGCAGGAGGGGGCGAGTTGCTGGGAACGGGTTGGGAGTGGGGATGGGGGAGGGGGGGGAGGTGTCGAGGGTTTTGCGTCAGCTTGAGGGATAAGGAGGGCAGGGAGGGAAACGGGTACAGTGCATGGGCCACGGTGGGTCCGCGTCCCGTCAAACAATCATGAGTCTGATGGAAGCTTTTCAACTGCTGCGCTGATGTCGTTGGTGAGCGTGAGGAGGAGGCGTGTCTGAGCAGGGAGGTATGTCCAGCAGCGCCACTGTTAAAATAAACCACAGTAACAGAGGTTAAACGCTGAGCTGATTGTGTTGCACTGCAGCGAAAGTCCAACCATGTAAAAGCTGCAGTCCGAGTAAAAGCTGCAGTCTAGGCCAGCGTCGCTTTTTATGAAGTCAAAACCAATAATCAACCCTCTGCGACTGAGAAATGGTACACTCCAGTAGAAGACATAACGTCGTTTTTTTTTTTTTTTAAAGACGGTTTATTCACAACCTCTGGGAAAAGAATTACACAGCTCACAATCCTAGAGCCTTGGCTCTGAGTGGAAAAGGCCCGTTACCATGGAAATGATTACCCCATGCCAAGTTTGGTGGCTGTAATCAGGTACGGGAGATGTGTCGTGACGAGTGTGAGCAATGAATAAACTACACAACACTCCCAATACCCACAACTACAACACCTTATAACACTGCTGCTGCAGGGAATTATATTTGATTATGGGATGTGTAATTCCTTAATGGAAATAAGTTTATCAAGACCTCTTTTCCTAGTTCCATTTTTAATTAAATGTTTTATGGACAGTAGTCATTCAACAGGAACAAGGGGAGTTTGAGATGCACAGACGCTGATTCACCTGGACCCCCCCCCCCCCCCCCCCCCCCCCCGCGCGCGCGCGCGCGCACACACACACACACACACACATCAACAATACAAACACATTTTCATCGCTTTTTCATAGTTATTGCAATAAATTTGTGAATCGCTTTAGCAAATATCCACCCAAATCTGTTTGTTACTGGTAGTTTACAGTCATCCCACGTGATCGATTTGCAGCTCGAGAGTCGCTAATGACGCCCTTAAATTAAAAGTCGCGTGCGTCGTCTGGATCACCTGTTTTGGACAGATGCCAGCAAGTGACGGGCGCGAGTCTCACCTCAGGTCAGGTTTTGGGGCTGTCCTGCACAGCGGGTAGCCGGTCATGGAACATAAAACAATCAGTTGTGCTAAACAGACGCTGCGGTCGCCAACCGCACAACGAAAAACACGTTTATCCGAACGTTGTGATGTCCGCTGCAACAGCAGGACGGGTCAAGACACGTTCGTTCCACCGAGGAGCCTCGGGATAACAGCGACGAGCTAAGTTAACGTTAGCTCGCGTTAGCTGGAGACGTTAGCCGCTAAACACCCACTCGAACATTTGGACGAGTTTGGCTCGAATGCACACCTGCCGACCGTCCAACGCTGTCCACAAAGGATGGGACCGAGTCGTTGAATCGTTAAAGCCAGATTATCTTGAGGTAAACACATCCGTCGGAGCTCGCCCCCACGTTCCAGCGCGATGCTAAAACAGCTACTTCAGCCCGCTAGCTAGCGCAAAACTGACACTCGTTACGACTCCCAATGTTGGACAGCTAGCCGCTACAAAGAGAAGGTTTTGCGTTTTGGAACGTTGGTGCGTTGCTCGGTCGTGGCTACCTACCTGTAGCAGCCAGTGACAGTGGTGCGTTTTTTATTTTTCGGGCAGAGGGATGCAGCAGGAAGCCCTCAGTCTAGCGCACCCAGCCCGGTGAGAGCTGCAAACAAACACACACTGACATGGACACACACACTCACTCTCTTTCTCTCTCTCACACATACACACAACGTTAGGTTCACGTAAAGATGTGGACTTTTTTCTATGCTTATTAAAGCAGCTAAATCACCACCAGCTGTCCCACTTCTGCACAAACACGCCGTTTTTGTTTCACGGTTACGGTGGGGCGTGGGTGGACAGTTCAGAAAAAGTGGGACAAAGTCTTTTACACACCCGCACACATGACACCCGGTTAGGGCGCATAAGAAAACATGCCCACCTGTACACCCACCCACAAATGCACACGCCCAAGAACAGACTTGAACAACAAAGGGATGAGCAACAGCTGGACTGGAGGCTTTTTTATTTTTATTTTTTACCTGCAGCAGATTAAAAACAGCCTCCACGAGTTCATCTGACGATTATTTCCAGTTTTCCTTCGTGGTGGCTCCGTCCCAGGGTTCCAGCAGCAGTTTCAAGGACAAACACTAGAAGAGAGTATAGAGTAACTTTGAGCATTTACAATTACAGGGATTCATCAGAAGAAATGTTTGTCTAGTTGAAATGATGGGAATTGTCATGTTTCCTCATAAATTACCTGTCTATTTACTTGTGTAGTTTCAATAATTTTGATGCAAGGTTCTATATTAAACAATGTGTGTTTGCATCACTGTTGTCTTTGATGCTTACCTTTCTACTCATGGAAATAATCATTGAAACTTGTAGAATCCCATGGTAAGTTTTGTCCAGGTCACCTTAAATTTCCAACCTAATCTTAACATCAACACATGAGACAGAGGGATTCCATCCACAGCAAAATAGAATTTAATGACTTTTTCACTGTGATCACAAATCCGTAGTGCTGTAAAAAAAAAATCCAGCGTTCTCCATACAGTAAGGCATGCAGTCTCCACGGAGCTTTGACACTGAAAGCTGACAAAATGGAGAACATCGGCTACAAACACAGAAGCGCTCATTGTGGCCACCCTTATCTGCCGTAAGCATTTATTCTTTGCACATACAGTGAGCAGAAATGGAATTCATCACAACACCTAAAATTTAGTAGTTCACAAACAGCAACAGGATACGCTAACACGGCTTCTACACGCTCTCGGCTCTGGAGGAACAAACGGTGCTGCTGAAGCTCAATAGATACACAAACATGGATTAGTAGTGGATTAGCACATTGTGTTAGCATGTCACAGGTAAAATGAGGATGACTTTTAACAGCCGTGACTTCTGTGATTGACCTGGGAGCCCTTTTGGAGCTGGTTTTCTGAACCTGTGCAGCCTGTAAAGTAAAAACCAAAGCCTCCACCATCCAGTGAGAAGGACTTCCTTCATTTGGAAGCTGAGAAGCCGCTGTTGGATCTTTCATATAAAAAGTGCAGATGTTTTCTTGTCTGGTGCAAAATCCTAATCTGAATCTGGGATTCAAAGTGGCCTCAGCTGTATAAATACAATCCTATATTTGCCTCCGTATAAAAATAAAATCAGCAATACACAAATATTGCACACCGAAGGAGGTTTGATTCGATTCCCTGACAGGCTGAGGAGGAAAATGTACAAACATGGAAATAATAAACTCACTGCGGTATAAATAAATACTTCTATTTATAGATCTGTTTAATTTCCGTGTGTCTCTGGCTTTGAGGGGTGGGACAGAAGTGGAGTCACGGCTGCCAAAGCGGGGAGGTGGGTGATGGTTAAGGTGGAGCAACAGGTTGTTCTTGCTGACGGACGGGGTGGAGCTTCTTAGTGCTGCTGCGCGTCCAGCTCCCTTTGGCGGCAGCCCACAGCCGTGATGAGGGCGGCACCCTTGCCGCTGCCGTCCTCAGAGAGCAGGAAGTTTACGCCGCACTTGGGGGCGAGGTCCTTCACTGTCTGCTGGAAGATGCGGGAGAAGCTGTAGAGAAGGATAGGGGGGCGTGGTCAGACTGGCCAGATGTCATTTCAGCTCAGAAACTAACCACTCACAAGTTTGAAGAGTAGCCTTAAATTACAGGAGTACCCCAACGGTGCGGTGAAATTCAATATGTGCCCCCCTGTCCCTCAACTCACTGTGGGTGGAGTTTGTACAGCGTGCCGTCCACGCCTACGGTGATGTCCAGGTGGTCCAGCCCTCGGTTCTCACGGATTTTATCCACCACGGCCGCCATCCCGGCTCCGCAGATCTGAGCGGCGCGGCGTGACACGGTGCCACACACCTCCTTGACGATAATACTGTCGTCGCAGGTGCTGTCGAGCCCCAGCTGCTGCAGGATAGCCCTGACCTGCAGCAGTGCCAGACGGTCGCTGTGGGGGAGGGGGTCAGAGGTCAGACAACAGCGGGAGCGTCACTGGATACCTCGCAGCTGCTCCCAGAGGCTAATGTGGGCTTAGGCAGCGTCTAAACTCCATTGTCACCCCAGAGCCCCCCCTCCAGCTATAATACCTGCGATTACCCCCCACCCCACCTCCCTACTTTAATGCGAACAATAACAGCTGAAGTTGTTTTGGCTCACCTCTCGATCTGCGACAGGAACTTGGTCTCGAAGATGCCCCTCGTCTTCAGCGTCTCCGAGATTTGCCCCCGGAACAGGAAACCCCTCTTCGTCAGATCGATCAAGATCTGCCTGACGATCTCGCCCAGGTACATGCCGCTGCACATCTTCTCATATCTGCCACGCAAAGAAGGCGACAGCCATCACGCCAACGTGGCCAGATCAGAAACATCACCTGAAGACCCTCTGGGTACAGATGTTTCACCTCTGTTTGCCCTCATTCAACGAGTTCTCGTCTACTGCCTTGTCGTATCTCGTCCTGATGTCGTCCAGACAGCCGTTGTCTCCAAACGCTCCCCACTCCATATTGACACACATGCGCCCCTCATTTCCATCCACGATCTCGATGTTCTTCATCTCCTCCATGTAGCAAGCGTTGCTGCCGGTTCCTGAGAGAACATACACATATACGGGCAGATTAAAACCATCTTTCTTTGCGGGCAACGCCGCTGCTGACGCTGTGACGGAGGGGTAACTTGCCTGCGATCAACCCCACCTCGCAGGTGGGCTCCTCATACGCACAGGTCATCATCGTCCCCACGGTGTCATTTACTATAGCGACCACATCGAGTTCAAACTCCTGGAGATGCAAATGGGACGTCAGATTGACACATTGTTTTACTAAAACCAAAGGTTCATGCTCTGTTATCAGGAAGGTCAAATGCCGACGTTAAAGGCAGATAATGAAACCGAAGCCGTACGACGCCATTAACGTGTTGAAGGAGCAATGATGGAAGGATTAATCAGTCCTGGCAGCCACTTGAACATCATCCTCATGACCCACAATGCACTGCAGTCGCATTCTCAGGCTAAATCTAAACACACAGGATGTGAGGATCTGAGTCCAGCTGCATCATAGTTCCAGATGTTAAGACATGCTCCCGCCACTACAGCGCCGCTTTACCTGCCAATCTCTGATTTAGTCACTTAATACTCACTGGGTTCTCCATCTAAAGGGGTGAAATTCATGTGTGAAATGTTTCATAATTATCTCAAGACTCAGTCAAATTATCTCATTTGACCTTCTGACCTTACAAGATCACTCAACATTCGGTACCACCTGTGTCGCAGCTGCCCCAACAGGGGGTGGAGCTTGTGTGTCTAATGAAACGTAGGCGCTATGGCGATGTGTGTGAGTTTTGCTGTGTGTGGTGTAGGTCGTGGCATCTACAGCGAGGATAAGCTTCATTCAGGTGGTTCTGCATATCTGTAACTCCAGTCTCTGTGTGTGATCACCTCTTTCCTCTTGATGGCTTCTCGAAGGAGCTCTACCACATCCTCCCCCTCACAGTCTGTGGCCTTGAAGCCTTTGGTCCAGGTGACAAGGATGCCCTGCAGAGTACAGATCACCAGATCAGCCTCACAGCTGGAACGCCGCTCAGATCCTGAGCAGAAATGGCACTTTTAAAATGTCTATCATACAGCGTCCAGGCTGGTCTGATGACAGGGAAAGGAGAAGGTGAAGCCCAGCGGCAGACGAGCACTTTTCATTCCCATGTAGTCCAGGAAGTCAGAGATGCAGTAGACGATGTGGTCAAAGAGCTGGAGAGACAGACAGAGAGGCTAAACGGTGTCTGTTCTGGTCAGCGTAGCTACTAAAGTTACCTCTTCTCCGGTGCCCTGCATGACCTCTACGGGAATGGCATAAATTTTGTTGTGCATCTCCACCGACCGTCGCTTTCCACTACGGATCTTTACCAGAAGCACCCGGAAATTTGTCCCTCCGAGATCCAGAGCCAGAAAATCTCCATTCTCTGCATGTAAGAAAGTTGTTAGCAGTGAAACATTCTGTTGCTAGTACATCCGAAGACAACTTGGGGCGATGTTCCTCCCATTAGCACAAATGTTCTCCTTACCTGAGCCATCTGGCGTGCTCCGTACAAAGGTGGGCAGCATCCTGACAGTGGCCTCCTGGTGAGTTTTCTTTTTTAGGCCTCTCTCAATCTCCACCCTCATGCGCTTCTTCACCTCCATCAGCTGAGCTTTGCTCAGTCGGAATTCTGCCAAAGTCTGCTGAATCTGGCGCGACTGTTCCGCCAGGCGGTAGGCCACCGCCGTCACCATGGCCGCTCCTTTTCCGCTCCCACTCTCAGACAGCAGGAAGCGAACGTCTGAGTCGGGAACCAGGCGGCGCACTGTCTTGTGCAGACGGCGGGCATATCTGATTGCACAGAGCAGAACCCAAATAAACTGTAAATATTCATATTGCCTCAAAGAAATTGAAAGTGGTCTTTGCTTTCATCTTCTTTAATGTGTGAGCCAATAAAGCCACATTGTTGCTGTCATGTGGCCGCATTCCTATTGCTATCTCTTTCTCTCCACTGTCTAGCATCTACTCACAGCTCAGATGTGAAAATATGTTTGTAGTGGTGAACTACTCACTGAGGGTGCATCTTGTAAAGGGAGCCGTCGATGCCTACGGTGGTGCGGAGGCGCCCAACTCCTTTGTTTTCCTTCAGGCGAGCCAAGATGCCCCCCAGTGTCGCAGCGATCAAATTTGCTGATCTGAAGGACACGATGGCGCACACGTGCCGCACAGCCAGGCAATCTTCATCTGAAGGCTCCACCCCAAGCCTGGTCAGGATCTCCATGCACTTCTTCAGTCCTTCTTTGGTCCTGATATGGGGAGATACAACCTTTAATTCGATTACATATTCTCCTCTCCTAACGCTGCAGCTTAGACTGTAAGGTGAAAGACTAAACAATTTCCAGGTTTGTTAATAGAAAACTGTTGGCATGTGGATGGTTGAGTGCCCTCTAGTGGACAATTACGTAAATGCACCTTCCAGTTTTTCCAGTTTGGAGGATTGTCAGATCTGTTTGTACATTCTGGGCTACTGTAAAGCAAATTTGGCCACCTGTGAACTCCAGGCAGCTTGTTTCACTATATATTTACTTGTGATTGCATAAATTGTGCACCGTCCTTGGTCCACACCTTCTGAATGTTTGTATTTTTATCTTTTTCCCAGGGAGAAGTCACCTCTCTAAAACTCACTTCTCAATGGCAGAGACATGCTTTGTCTCGATCTTTCCTCTCGTTAGAAGCTCAGGGGTTATCCGGCCCTCAAACAGCAGCCCCTCTTTGGCCATTTTGACCAGGATGAGCCGGACCAGTTCCCCCATATACATCCCGCTGGCCATCTTTTCAAACCTATTCAGGAAGAGAGATGTCAGCTTACTCTGTGGCTTAAATCTGACAGGTAAATGTTGGGGACTCTCACAGCTGCATTCCCGGGTTTATAGAGCCTCTGTCGATCTCGCGGTCGAACTCTGTGCGAATGTCCTCCAAGGACCCGTCATCCCCGAAGGCCCCCCATTCAGTGTTGATACACATCCTCCCTTCATCTCCTTCCACCAGGTCAATGTGCCGTAGCTCCTCCATGTAGCAGGCGTTAGTTCCTGTTCCTGTTAGGATGTGGGTCTAGTCACTTTGCTCTGTGGAGCTCAGCAGGATATTCGCTGTGCATCTCTGGTGCCCTACACGTAAAACTAGCATCATTGCAGCGCAGCCTGATGACCTGCGCTGTGATTTATGCTGACCTTTTGTCTCCCTGAGAAAATGTTTTTTGTTACTTACCGATGATGATGCCAACTTCACAGCGCTGATCGTCAAATCCACAGGTCATCATGGTGCCGACGGTGTCGTTCACCACCGCCATGATGTCAGCATCATAGTCCTGAAACCATCAGAGTTAAAGACATAAAGATGAGAGGAACACTTCTGATTGAAATTTCTACTGATAAAACACAAAAGTCAGGGCTCCTTCAAGGAAACATTAGTTTTTTGCATTAGCTATCACTGGTGAATAGCATCAGGAGAGCCATTAGATGAGAACTCACTCCTCTTTTCTTGATGGCCTTGTTCAGAAGCTGCACAACATCCATGCCTTCAACCCCGCTGGCCTTAAACCTCTTTGTCCATGTCAGTAAGACTGCCTGTTAAACCAGTCGCACAATTACACTCCGCTCATCTCCAGAATCATTCTGCAGGAAGAGCATCTGTAAAGTGTTTACCTCATCCAGTTTGGACTGGGCGCAGGGGAACGAGAAGGTGAATCCTACTGGAAGCTTCTTATCCTTGATTTTCTGCTTCTCCATGAAGTCGCCCAGACAATCGGCGACATGAGCAAAGAGCTGTAGCCAGAACGGAGATGTTAACCACAGCGAAACTGCAGAGAAACAGAACTTTCTCCTCTGCTGCTGTTCAGCAATCCATTCAGCATGAATGTGTTCCTTGTTTTCACCACTGCTCACCCTCCATTAAAACAAACCTTGTTAACCAGCGTGCTCGAGTGACACCAGCTGCCATTTTAATCAGCAGCATCTGTCTTTTCTGAGCTCAGATCAGATCCTCAGACGCTGTTATCGCGTTACTGTTGGAGTGCCAGCTGCTCTCCGCTGGTTATGTAAAGGTCAGCAAAGATTTTGACTTGCTCTGGGGTCATTTTGTGTAGCTACTCTGTAAAATGGGAAGGTTTGCCTAAGAATACATGTTTACCCGTGAGCCACTGCCGTGGACGATGTCATCGGGGGTTTCATAGACCTGGCTCTCCATCTGAACCGGCTGCTTCTTATCTTGAGTCACCTTGACCCGGAGAATCCTAAAGTTGGACCCTCCCAGATCCAGCGCGATGAAGTCGCCCTTCTCTGCGGGAGAGAGAGGAAGGTATTCACATGTTCACTTCAGCTTTATCTCTTTTTCCCTTTCAATGAATCCAGAAGGGTCACATTCAAGCAGAAAGTTTTATAAAGTTCTTCAGATGACCGAGCAGTGCATGCAGCCATTTGGGTAGGACGCCAGAGTGTAAAAGTACCCACAGAGGAGGTTTCATTCAATTAAATATAGAAGAAGTCTGAATAATTTACCTCCATACAGACATATGTCTTATAGAAGTGATTGATCATCTCAGAGCGGCACAAGTGCCGCAGCAGCAGAACAAATGGCAGATGTGATCTGTGATGTGACCTTTCCCTTGCATACGGATCCCACCAGTGTGTTGACGTTTATTCATTGACTCCGGGTGAGTTACTGATTGGCCGCTAACTTCCCACAGAAATGGACCTGATGAGACCTGAGCTGGATTTGCCCCCTAAACGGGGAATATGAGGAGGTTTTATGAGACTAATCTGATTACAGAGTGACGATTATTCTGAAGGGACCCTGGAGCCGAGTCAGCCTAGACAAAACCTGCTCTTTAAGGCCCTTCTTGATCCCTCTGAGCTCCCGTAGTCCCGTAGCGGCTATTTATAATGTGACAGAAGGCAGCACGCGAGCCACAAACCCGCAGTGCTCCGTCTCCGTTTACTGTTAACGTCAAACCAGGACGTCAGAGGGGGAAACTCGGTCAGGAAAGACTTTTAATTTCTGAAAAAGTTCCTGTTCAATTAATCCACAGCTGGTGAAAGGCTGAATGTGGCGTTACGGGTTTGCAGAACTGGAACAATAGAAACCAACTGAGCCCAAATCCAGAGTCCAACACAAAGAGGCTTAGTTTCAGGAGCTTTCCCACCTCAGCACATTTTTACAGTCACAAACTGACACGACATGACGCTCATATTGAAATGATTCTGATCTCTGTCATCAGTCACACTTAACAGTCATCTGTACCTGAACCATCAGGGATGGACCGCACGAACGTGGGCAGCATCTTGACGGTGGAGGTTGCGTTGGTGTCTCGGCCCAGGCCTTTGTCCATTTCCCTGTGGAAGCGGTTCATGATGTCCTTCAGCGTCTCGTCGGAGAAGCGCATGGAGTACAGGTACTTATCGATCTGAGGAGCAGAGGCGAAGGGGAAAGATGACAGCGGACACGAGGCACTCCTCACCTGACCTCTTCACCTCTGCCTAGTTCATGTTTCACATCATCAGAAGTCTTTACTCCTGCTGAGATTCAGAGCAGATTTTGATGAACAGGATCTTGAGGACAGTTGTTGCTAATGGCAACCTGAGCAGACAGCAAGTTTCAGCAACATCAAGAATAAACATCATCTCCAGGAAATCACTGCAGCCTTGTAAACCAGTGCTCCCAGTCTCCAACACAAACACAACGCTTTTACGTATCCTCATGGGCAAACACAAACACAATAATAAAAAAACTCCTTCAAATTTGATCTAAAACAATTGGAGAAGATTCTGATAGGAAGTGGCTGCTCCAGCTGTTCACAAGGCAGTGCATTCTGGGATTTGTTGTGCACCCTTTGAGGTCAATGTTGACATTTGGACAGTTTATTATTTTATGATTGTTTTTTTAGAACATACATGTTTGAATAAAGTTTTTATGGAAGTCAAGATCAGTCTTCCATGTTCACAATTCTCTGATGCTAAATTTACCGGCACTACTGAGGAGTGCTGTTGGATGATCTCCAGCTATTTAAGTCCTGGAATTCCACTAACCTACTGTACTTCATCACTGACACATGTGTCCGCCCCACAGCGTGACATCACACATGACATCACAACCCCCCCACCACCACCAGATCACATCTGACCACCATGGCTCCCCCCCAGTCAGAGGTCACAGGAGAACAAGTGATTCAGAGAGGAGGAGCTCTGGGGGCTCACGACTTCTCCCAGAAGCTCCTTCATCCTCCTGCTGATTATCACATCAGCCCGCCAACAAGCTGACTTGGGATCACTTGAGCAGGTGAATCACCTAAACCTGCAGCAGGTCCATGAGCAAACACCTCTCTTAGTTACGTTAATGTGGGGAGAATAAAGAAGTGATCAACCTTCATCACAGCAGACACCTGTAACAGTCGGCCTGGTAAAAGTCAGTCGTTACTGACTGTGGGTCGTCGGCACCGTTGGTGACCACGGCCCCTCTCAAGGACAACCATGTCAAACACCACCATCCCCCTGAGTAAATTGACAGAGTAAGACGACTTCATCACGGCCTCCTCTTCTTCGTTCACCTCTCCCCTCTACTTCTCATCTTCCTTCTTCCTCTCCCGGTACGGTGACGCCCCGCAGCTGCCCCTCCTGACCCGCAGCCGCTCCTCCTGACCCGCAGCGGGTTTCTCACCTTTTTGAGTTGATCATCCTTCAGCTCGGTGAAGTAGTAGGCCAGAAGCTGAGCAGCGATCATTCTGCCTGTACGTCCGTGGGCAACTGTCAGGAACTCCGAGGCCAAACCAAACTACAGCAGAGGAAGAAGGGCTGCGGTCGTTGCTGTTGCCCCCACACGGATCCTCTTGATGCCAGGGGAGCTGCCTTAAAAAGCGGCTACGGCGACGCGAAAAGGAAAAGTCTGCAGCGGCGGCGGCGGCGGCGGCCGTGTCTGCGGCTGTGCTACACACACACACACGCGCGTGCACACGCAGATAGAGTCGGAGGCTAGGCTCCACTCTGTCTCCTCCCTCTGCAATCAGCTCCGTCACAGATCTCGGGAGATGTAGCAGCTCCTCTCTGGAATGGTGGATCTGCGGCGCCCTGCCCCCACCGAGCCCGCGGATTGGCCAAACTGCGGACGTGCAGGAGAGGCAGAAGAGGAGGGGGAAAGAAGGAGGAAGGGGAACTGAAGCAGGAAGCTGCACGACAAACGCCCCCCCAGCAGCTCACGCTTGTGCAGGGGCGATGACGTCATCGGCCGTCTTCCTGCCGCATCTCCTTCAGCATCTGCTACAGGCTGGAGGACATCAGAGGAGGACGGCTCCATCCAACCAGCATCTCCAGTGTCGCAAGCAGGCAGGCCGGGGTTGTCAGGGGCAACGGCTCCAGTTGTAGAGACCTGTTGCAAAATTAAACAGTTTTTTTCTCATGTAAAGTGTCAAAATGACAAAAAGAATTCAGGTGTTTAATATCAGCAGCTGCGTGATGAAGGTAAAATCACGTTTAATCTGCAGTAATCCGTTACATGCACATGCGTCACCTATAAAAGTGAGAGGGGGGAGGAGGGTTTTACAGTCACGTCCTCTGAATCTGCTGCTGTCATGGCTGCTTTCAGGGTGACCTTCACTGACCTCCTGACACAAAAGTGCCTCATAATTCCACTGATGTCAACTGATCAATTATCACGAATGAGCCGCAATAATGGTTAATTAAATCAACTTGACCAAAGAAGCCTCCAGAGCCGAATATTAATGTTGGACTATTTTTAAAGTTGAATGGAATTGTTTTTGGCTGTGTGTTTTTATATTTAGTAGTTTTGAAATTAAAGTCTGTGCTGAAAGAGCCCATTGATGGGGCCCCAGAACTCCACACTTCTTATATTTTCATGCTCCAATAATCCCTTTTATTGCCACTACAAACAGACGGACATCTGTGGAATCCAGAACACGCACTCATTAAAGATCATGGAATAAATATTGTGTTGTGCTGTTCTGTTGTGGTGGTGGACGTGATGGTGCTGTGGAAACTATAAATACTTCAAATGCAGGGTGCGCCTATACATTTAGAATAGTGCTCTATTCCCAAGATTTGTGTTTTTACCATTTAACACGAACCATTAAAAAATGTAATTACCACAAGTAAACACAAGAGAGCAGAGTTTGTTCAAAACTATCAACCGGGAGGGACAGAGGCAACAGCAGGTTCCGGTTACCTGGGTAGATGAGGAAGGAAAGGACGGAGAAACAGCAAACTGTCTGTCTGTCTGTCTGTCTGTCTGTCTGTCTGTCTGTCTGTCTGTCTGTCTGTCTGTCTGTCTGTCTGTCCGTCCGTCCGTCCGTCCGTCCGTCCCCCTGGCCCCCCAACCTATTAACAAACCTGGAAATTGGGCTGGTTGTACTGGGACAGAGGGTGTGAATGGACTGCTTATCCATTTATTTACCCTGCTAGAGGGTAAATAAACAGTTTATACTGGAACATTAATGTATGCTTTGGGCTGGTTACACTGGGACAGACAGGGTGAAATGACTAATTATACTGGGACAGACAGGGTGAATGACTAATTATACTGGGTCAGAGATAGGGTGAATGGACTGGTTAATATTGGATAGAGAAGGTAAATGGACTGGTTATACTGGTACATTGGGTAAATGGATTGGTTATCCTGAGATAGAGAAGGTAAATTGACTGGTCATACTTCTACACAGAGTAAACGGACTGGTTATACTCAGACAGAGGGGTGAAATGGCTGGTTATACTGGGACAGAGAGGGGTGATCAACTGGTTATACTGGGACAAAGGAAATAAATGGGCTGGCTTTACTGGGACAGAGAAAGTAAATGGACTGGTTATACTAGGACAGAGAGAGCAAATAGACTGGTTATACTGGGACAGAGATAGTAATTGGACTGGTTCTAATGGGACCTGAATGTGATCTATGAGCAGGTGGGTTTCAAAAGAGGAGTGAAGGTGACCTTCTGGGGACAGCTGCTTTACTGAAGTCACTGGTTTGCTTTTCCTAGTACCCTCACATCCTGTGAGACATTTTGCTGTCTTTACTCTTGATTTTTTAATGACCTGTGAATTAAAGTAGGGTCCTTCTATAGCTGGTTCTTGTACAGTCGGACTGGGGATCACTGTATCACACAACTGGTAAAAATAGCCTGAGTGTTGCCCACAAGTGTTGAGCCAAGGAGGACAGGTCGTCTTCAGGAGCCTAAAAAGGTCTCACACAGTTTACAGCATCGGGATTTGCCAACAGATTAAACTCAAAAAGACTTTCCAGCTCCTGTTCTGAGGGAATATTTGAGGAATCTGAAGGTGAGGTTTTACTTTTTCTTTTCAAAATTAAAGACCGCTGCCTGTGACCGGAAGACTGTTGCCAGTTTAAAACTATGATTTGAAGTTTCTGATGAGTAGAATCTGATTTTAGAAACATCTCTGGGAGCTTCTAATTTTTCCTCTAACCTTTAGTGAAGGTCTTAAAAAAATCCTTGAATCTGACAGGCGGCTCAGGTGACACACTTCTCTGAAAAACAGGAGATATTTGCAGAAATTAATGTAAACTCCAAAGTGCACAATAGGAACAAAAATTTGGTGTTAAATGCTAAATATAGTCATGGGTACAGCCATACATGGGGTGGAAAGGGGACAGCATTCCTCCTGAGAGGGCGTAATGGTTTGATTACCATCAGAAAGTTCTCCCCAGGCGGCTCTGGCTGCGCTCCGCGCTCTTTAACTTCTTGGGTAAGTCACTTTCCTGTTATTTGCCTGGGCAGGACGGTTTTGTTGGAGAAATGTGGTTAAAATCTGAGCAGGTGTGTGGAAGTGTTAGATAATCTGGCCGCAGCTGTAATCTCCCTCAACATACCATGGATTTAAGAGCTTGTTGACCTGCTTTGGCCAATTTGTGTCAGTCCAAGAGGCTCAAGCGGGACATAAGCGATTATCTGGTCTCAAAACTGTGATGACAGAGAGGACTGGATGTGAACCGAACCTCCACCACTCTCATTCCCCGGTGGATCTTTCAGAGCTTGGAATTCTGAAGGGCCAAACTCCAGATCTTCCTTTTAAGCATCATCGCTGGTCTCAATGGGATTAAAAAAGTGCTTATGTGTCCGAGAAGCAGAGATGTTAAATACAGCAAAACTAATTTAAGGTGGAAAAAAACTGAAAAAAGGGAAACTTTAAGGTTTTGGGTGAAATGTCCCTTTAGGTTCACTCCTGCAGGTGACTTCAGCTGTTTTTTAAGGGATCCCATTGTCAAGTTAACAAATATATGATCTTGCCCCCCTCCCCCCTCTTGGCCAGGTGTCTTTCAAGCGACTCCAGTCATGGCTTCAGTCAAGAAGTGTGTGTGTCAAGTCAAAAGCGATTATGCATTTCAGCACAATAAATATGTAATGAAGCAGCAACAGCAGCACACTCAAAGGTACGAGGGTGGCGTCCTGACTCGTCTGTCGCAGCTTCGCCGCAGAAAGTGGCCACTGGCGAGCCTGCTGATTGTCTGCTGATGTCATTTTATCACAAAACATCATTGATGTCTGACTACATTTCTGTGTCATCTGTAATCTGTTTCTGGGTTGCAATTTGTTGTTGTTGTTTCTTAAATAATCAGTGAATTCATTTTAATCAAGATATTCACTTAATTAAACAAATGCTAAACCTTTAACATGTAACAGGATATTGTGAGATTATTTGATGTAATGCAGTAATTTCATATTCTTACCACATATTTAAACATATTTCAGATCCAAATCCTTGGTGACTGTTTGAAAGTTATGACCTCATTGCTAACGCTAAAGCTAATGCTACTAATGCTTCGTGTGGACTTGTAACTTATCCCGTATTTTTAAGGCTTGACTGTACTTCACTGAAACTGATACTTATGAGGGTAGAAGCTAAAACTGTTCTGGGCCAGCTCTGCTCAGCTGGTCATCCTGTAGAGGGTGGCCATGTTGCCTGTCGCTCCACTCCTGACCCACATCTGCAGTAGATAACTGATAATGGGGCTCAGCAGAAATTGTCCCTGACGATACTGAAGGAAAACCTGACATTTCTCAGAATTACTGATGAATAATTCAGACAACAGAACCTCTGACAGGGCCACAGATGTTGTTGGGGCCAGAGTCTGGCTCCGCCAATGTTCACAGCTTCCAGGAGACTAAATTGTCGGAAGCATTTTGTTGCGATTTCTGTTTTATAACAACAGAATTTTGTCCCTTGACAGGAAATCAAGCTTTAAATCTCTGAGCCAGGTCCGGGCCCAGGCCACAGAGGCAATGGCAGAGCAAGAGTACACCATTCCGGTGTTCCGGGAGAGGTAAGCACACGTTCCCTGCTGGTCTGTGAAATACTAGCAGACTGGAGTGATGCAGAAAATAATTTCAGCGTATGAAATTGTTTTACGTGTGATTCACGATTTAAATTCATTACCAGGCTGGATGGCTAATTAGATCAATTATAGTTTGGTGGAATATCCCCAAATATCAGAGTACCCCAGGTTTGACTACTTGTATCAATGATCCACTTTGGTATTCAGGCATTATTGAGTGTAGATGGATGAGAGAAAGTGAAAGAGTGAAAAGTTTGCTTCTGGCGTGACCCTGTTTGGCAGGAGCGTTGAGGAGAGGGAGGAGTACCAGCGGGTGTCTTCAAATGTGGAGAAAGGACTCAGTGTCATTCAGGAGGAGCTCCACAGGATGCGGATGGCCACCAAGGCTCAGGTGGACAGCCTCGCGCTTGATAGACAGGTGAGGAGTCGGTTACATTTCACCGAGACACTG
Source organism: Takifugu rubripes (assembly GCF_901000725.2). Taxonomy (NCBI): domain Eukaryota; kingdom Metazoa; phylum Chordata; class Actinopteri; order Tetraodontiformes; family Tetraodontidae; genus Takifugu; species Takifugu rubripes. The sequence continues at coordinate 9,259,537 of NC_042301.1, forward strand.
ATGATGTTCCCCTACTAGCTGGTGGGTCCTCCCATATGAGCTCGGTCCTACTCAGGGTTTCTTCCTGTGAAAAGGGAGTTTTTCCTGCTTCTGTTCAGATCATTTGCCTTTTTAAAGGTCAAGGACATGATGACCAAACGGGTGGAGTTTTTGGATGAGGTCCCCAAAATGCCGGACTTTATCATAGCCCTGCGGCCCCACACTGTGTGGGAGAAGACCCCCATCAAACTGTTCTGCACTGTGCAGGGAAACCCAAGACCCATTGTTAAATGGTCAGAACATTCCCCTGTGAATTATTTTCCCCTGAACCTTCAGATCTGCTGATTGTGCCTGAATTAAAATGTGTCCTGGGGTGGTTGCACAGCTAACTGCTGGTTGGTTGCAGGTATAAAGAAGGAGTGCCCGTCGACCCCCTGAGCACTCCAGGAAAGTACAAGATTGAGAGCAAATATGGAGTTCACAGTTTGGTCATCAGCAGGTATCACCCAAACACACTCTGCAGATCAAAGTGCATGATGGAAATCAGAAGAATCACAGATGATTGTTTAACTCCTTCTCAGCTAACTAAACCTAGGATTCCCTGTCCACCACCATGGTGCTGGTTTCCTTCTCCTCAAACTGGCCTGAGTTCAGTGGTTTCCCGTGGTTCTCAGCTCACCATTTATCTGGTGACGCATAAACATATAAAATGTATTTTTAAAAAAGCATGAGAATGACAGGAAGTCAGTCTGTGGCCCCCAACTTTACCTTGGAAAACTCATCAGCTGTTGGTGTCAAAGTGCTGACCTTTGTGTCATTTGAGCCACAAATTCCTCCCACCACTCCTCTCTCTCTCTCTTCTCCTCTCTCCCTCTCTCTCTCTCCCTTTCCTTATCTCTCACTCCCTCCTTCCTTTTCCCTCTCTCCCTCCATAAAGTCTCAAATACCACCAGTCCTTCGTTACTTCCTTACCAGGCCAGAGGAGAATTATTCATGTTGCATCTGCAAATGGAATAAAATCATTTTGTCAGTAAGAGATATAAATGAACACGCAGACACACACATACACACTCACATGCACTCACAAACGTAAGCACACACTCACACAAGCATGCACAGATACACTCTTTTAAAATAGTTCAGTCAGCATGAGAGTCACATTTCTTCCTTCTATTCTCACCCTCTCTTCTCTTGGGTTGTTGCCACAACGGCACTACTTCAGAAGAACTTTTCAATCCTTCAGAACTTCTAAGATGCTCACATTTCTTACATATTTCTCCATCACCGAGGCTTCCACCTGCTGCGGCGGCAGGTCAAGAAACGTGAAATCACTGCCCAGTTTTACACCAGTCACACGAAGAGTCCCTGTTTGTGAACAGCTGATGATGATGTATTCATTGTTTTGTAGGTGTGCTGTGAGCGACACAGCGGAGTACAGCGCCGTGGCCACCAACTCACACGGGATGGCTACCAGCAAGGCTACAGTCATCGTGAAGAGTAAAAAACTCTTTTTTCTTCTTTGCCATTCAGACGTGTTTGTGTCTGTAATCACAGTTTTCTGTTTCTCACAGGAGCATCAGGAGCCGGAGCGTCCTGCCATCTTGGATTAGGTGGGTGAGAGGGGGCGGAGCTTATTTAAATATTTTTTGCTCTTTAGAATCTGGCACTGAGGCCAGCAGCTCGGCTTCCAGCTACAAATAGTATCATGTGTGAGAGAACAGATAACAAATGGAAACTATTTTAGGAGGCTGTCGCCTTCAGTTGCAAACAACCAACCAATAAAATGATCACATTGAAACTGATCACATTTTCAACCTTGAAAGTTAACAGAGGCAGGGTGCTTTGGTGAAAACAGAGAATGTATTTTTGCAGTACCCGTTTGGGCCAAGAGATGGTTACAAAATCTTCAAACTGGATCTTTAACTGTTTAATGCCACTGATTGGTGGGTTTGTTGTGCAGTGCCCCGCATGACCGAGATCCACCCCAGCAAGCTGGAGGTAACCCTAATCGATCACTTCCCAGTGAGCTTTGGCGTTGAGGGCGACTCCATCAGTCTGGTTTGTAGCATGGTGGTTGTCCCCAACCTGCCCAACCTGCCCCCCTTGGCCCAGTGGTACAGAGATGGTAAGGTGTCCTGTTTCAGTTTAAATTATGGGGACTTTGACATCGCTCACAGCTCATTTTATCCACAGATAAGCTGCTGAAACCCAATAAGTTTGTGGAGATGTCGGTGGGTGGAGGAGCAGCCCGGCTCACACTGCCTCACCTGGCCAAGGATGACGAGGGGCTCTACACCCTCCGGGTCTTCACCAAGGATGGCTCCACTGAACACAGCGCCTACCTGTTTGTCTCAGGTGACCCTGACATCACGCCTGAGTTCAGCTGAATGCATGTTGACTTTCCTTCCATCCTTCATACCTAACTCGTGTCCTTGTGTCCTCACCCCACAGATGCTGCCCCCTCTGTGGCCGGGGCCCCTGGGGCACCAATGAGTGTGAAGGCATATGACATCAATTCAGACTATGTCCTCATTGCCTGGAAACCACCCAACATTGTCAACCAGGCGCCAATCATCGGATACTTTGTGGACCGGTGAGTTCACCTGATCTGTAAAAGAAAATATCGGCCAACTGGGTAACAAAAGTCAGCATTATTCTACTGATGATGTCATTCTGAAGACGTCATTAAAATGTTAATGAGCTCATATGGAATGATGTCTGGTGTACAGGTGTGAAGCCGGCAGTGACACCTGGGTCCAGTGCAACGACTCCCCCGTCAATGTTTGCAAATACCCGGTTCATGGCCTGAAAGTGGGCCACACATACCATTTCCGCGTCAGGGCCGTGAACAGCGCTGGCATCAGCAGACCGTCCCGCAAGTCCGACAAGGTGACCGCGCTCGACACTGCAGAGAGTGAGAAGCTGCAAGGTACCGAGGAAGGTAAATGTGACGCCTGAGGCGACAGGACGCCAGCGCTTGCTAACGTATCTGTCGTTGTCGTTTCCCGCAACAGTGATTAAAATCGAGGGCAGGTATGACATAGTGATCAGGGATGATGAACTGGAAGGTACGGTATCGAATACAGACAAATTCTTCTGGAGTTTGCACAAACAAACCAAACTAACAGTTTACCATCGTTAAAACATCAGAGTTTCTCACTAGGAGTCACATGACACAGATTATTTATGTAAATAATAAAGAATGATTAAATAATTAATCAATAGTAATTATAGATTATTTTCTGAATTGCTAAAAAAACTAAAAATTTAAAGTTTATCAGACGCTCTTTAACAGATTCTGATGTAATAAAACACAGACAATGCCCCTACTGAACTCTAAAAATTCTAAATAACCATCTCTAACCTAGTGGTTCCCTCCATCCTTTTCTAGTTTATCTGTTGTGGTTCCATCTTTATTCTAACCTCAACTATCCTGGATTTGATCAATTTCAATCTAATTTTCCCAAAACTTTAATAAGCCCAAAACTTTACTCTTCCAACGTTTAATCCTCAAACTAATTTCAACCGTTTCTCATTTAAAACTGTTGCAGAAGTTCCACATTTGTATGCTTCCAATCATTTGGAAGTCTCAGTTAATGAATAAAATTGTCAAAAACAATTTTTTTTAAAAGTCTTTTAAAAAAGAAAGGATTCACGGAACGGAGGATGTGGGCCTTTTGAAACAGGCGCTGCTGTCTGTACTTTATTCTTCAATGCCGTTCACTCCCAATCCAGGCTATGTAACAATCCCAGGGGAGCCCACAAATGTGCACGCGTCCGAGATTTTCAGGTCTTATATCGTGCTGAGCTGGAAGCCTCCAAGCCCCCGCGGACGGGCTCCACTGTGGTACGTCATCGAGAAGGTGTGTGCCTCATCGGCCATCTTTCCTGCAGGTTTAAGATTAAGAGTTTAAAGATTAAACAGTGAAACTGAAGTTTGAAATCGCTGTAATTCATCATTTGAAATTCGTCATTCGTCAAAATGAGAAACGTGTTGATGACTCAGTTGTATCTCCAGTCAGTCAAGTAGGAGCTAAGTGGTCAGTGGTCACATGAGCGGCACTCTGTGAGCTCCCTCATGTTTGGCACATGGCTGTAGCTTCTCGTGTTTCTCCCACAGTGCTTAGCAGGCACTGGAGCGTGGCAGCGGGTCAACACAGGCATCCAGCTGCTTGCCCCCCGTTACCCGGTTTTTGATTTGCAAGATGGGCAAAAGTACCAGTTCCGAGTGTATTCAGTCAACATGTACGGCTCCAGTGAGGCCTCTGAGCCAAGCGAGTCCATCCAAAAGGTCAATCTGGATGGTAAGGGTTCGGTTCTCTGATAACATAGAGCACACACGCACACGCATGCACGCACGCACGCACACATACACACACACACACACGCGCATGCACACACACACCCTCTTTTAAAATAGTTCAGTCAATGTGAAGGTCACATTTCCTTAAACCCTCTCTTCTCCCTGTTGTGGATATTGGTGTTTTGGAAACAAAAGTAGAAGAATGTTTTATAAAAGATAAAACCTGCATCTAACTCTCAGTTTACTTGTTTTAGACATATAATTAAAAAACAGCGTCTTTGTAATTCCAAAAAACCCCTCCTGAACAAAACAAATGTTTTTTGGTAAAGTGGTTCCATGTTTGTTCCAGGTACTGAGCGGCCGACAGGTACGTACATTTATGGCATCTGCACAGCAGGAGCACTTAATTAGCTTTTTCCATGTTAACATCACTTTAGCTTTGTAGTTTCTTCACTCTGATGACCAAAATATCAAATTTTATGCCAAAACCCAGAAGCGACACCTTTGAGCACTGCATGTTTGAAGCTGAAGGTCGTCCAGAACGTGCAGACTGATTCAGGTGTTGAACCCTGATAGTAAAATAGGCAAAAATGAATGTTTTTTCTTCTTATGAACAGGTGTCCCTTCTGCTCCTGGGCATGTCGTTGCAACCAGGAACTCAAAGTCATCTGTGTTCGTGCAATGGGAGGCTTCCAAACATCCCAAAAACTTGATGGGATATTACATTGACGGTCGTGTGGTCGGAGCCAAAGACTGGTTCCCTTGTAACCACAAACCCTTCAAACAAAACAGGTAGAGTCTAGAATTACCTCAGCACATCTGGAGACTTGGGAATTAAGTTCAATCTGATTGCGATACCTAAATCCAAAACCAAGGAACGAACTCTATTGGTTTTAGGTTTGTTGTCCACGGCTTGGTCCCAGGTGAGAGCTACGTGTTTCGCGTCCAGGCCGTCAATGTCTTTGGCCTGAGCGAGGAGTCTCAGGAGTCCACTCCCATCTCGGTGGAGCCTGCACTCGGTGAGAACAAAAGTGAAAAGTTCTGCTCATCGAGGCTGCAACAAATGATGTATAAATTACAGGGGGATTATAAAGTATCTGACTAATGACATCACTTTGTCCAGGTAGAGGGCAAGAATATGGTATGTACACCAGTTTTTTCCCACTGTGCTGACCCACTTCTCCCCATTTGTCACTTTGGCTTTGCACTGTTGTTTGAAGCATAGAACTGTAGATTTCACTGTCACTGTGCACAACAGAAGCCACAAAAAGAGACAATAAACATGTAGGAGATGTCTTCACTTAAGATGCACTGAGCGAAATACACTAGCTTACATGATTTGTATGGTTCCAACCTGACCTGCTGATTTTAGCCTCAAACTGATGACCAGTATGGGTATTCAGGGTTAATGCAGCATGGTGACACTGTGTAAGTTGGAATAGACATTAAGTAGACACCACAGCTAACCTCCATTAACATCAGCAGTCAATCTGCAGACATCCTGCAGACTGTAGGGACAGAGCCCATTTCAGGAATCAGAGGACGAGATACTGGACACCAAAGTAAAGTCTCCATCACTCACCACCAATTTACCTGTATGTCCACAGTGGAGCACAATCGTGTTCTGAAGTTATTGGACATCTTGTAGACAACATGAACAACTTTGTATGAAAATCCATAAACTCCATTGTGGACATTTTATGTATAAGAGATGTCTCTGTAGCTACCATAGATGATGTGGACAGAAATTCAGAGTCCAAACGGAGCCTCTAAATGTGATGGAGCAACTTATCAAAAACAAACTCCACTGACATGTTTACATTTGGTGATTCAGCAACTCCCAGTGCTCCTTATGGCATCACCATGCTGAACTGCGATGGCTCTTCTATCACTTTGGCCTGGAAGAGTCCAAAACACTGTGGTGGCTCCAAAATCAACGCATACTACATCGACAAACGAGATGTTGACTCCCTGGTATGGAAGGAGGTCAACCAGGAGGCCGTCACTGAGAGGATCTTCACTGTGAGCTTCAGTCTAGCAAAATGATTCATGTTTTAACCAAACTTCCTGTGTTAGATATTAAAACATACAAGAAGATACAGATAACCTCACTCCAGACCTCAGACAATCATTTGATCCAATGTTGATGTTCTCAGGTTGACAGTCTAATAGAGGGAACCTTCTACGAGTTCAAGGTTCAGGCTGCTAACATGGCTGGCGTTGGTTTACCCTCTGTTCCCAGTCTTCCAATGAAGTGTGTGGCTTGGACTATGGAGGAACCAGGTAACAGAACCCTCATAGTTCCGGCTACATGACGTTCTACAACAGGAACCGTAGGTTACCGGGTCCTGGTCTTAATGCTTCCTCCTGTCTGATATCCAGGTCCAGCTTACGATCTGAGCTTCAGCGAGGTCCGAAGCCACTCCCTGGTCTTTCTCTGGAAGGCTCCAGTCTATTATGGAATGAGTGCAATCACAGGATATTATGTGGACATGGCCAAGAAGGGCTTGTCCGAGTTTGAGACTCTCAACCAGGAGCCTGTGAGCCACCGGTACCTGCAGGTGAGACATCGACCACAATCTCCAGATGATGTTTGTAGACTGTCACTGTGAAGGTGTTCCCATGATTCTCTGCAGGTTACTGGTCTGGAGGAAGGACAATCTTATGTTTTTAGAGTTCGTGCAGTAAATTCTGTCGGTGTTGGAAAACCTTCCGAGGTGTCAGATCCAGTCTGTGCCAAAGCTCTGCCAGGTAATACCTTCTACCCACCCAACAGTTCTATAGTGGCAATGCTAATATACCTTTTATAGCATGTGTATCATATGGTTTTACTGTTAGGGACAAGAACTTTAAGTGTTGATGTTTCTTCCTGGCTCTCCTATTGGACAGGCACAAAGGAGATTGTTGCCAGTGTAGACGAGGAGACTGGAGACATCTACCTCTCCCTTGAAGCCTGTGAGATCAGCGAGACATCCAAGTTTGTGTGGTCCAAGAACTACAAGCCAATTGGCGAATGCCCCCGAGTGTCCGTGACAGCAAAGGGCAGAACGTAAGTTGGCTGAGGGGAGGACCAGTGTTTTCCTGCCAGTGGCGATGTCAGCCTGTCCTCGCCAAACCAACACTGACCAAATTATAGGTTCTAATGTATGAACTTTGGTCCTCAGCTCCAGGCTGACCTTCACCAACCCCGACAAAGACGATCTAGGGCGATACTCTGTGGTCGTCACCGACACAGACGGCGTTTCCGCTAGCCACACTCTGACAGATGATGGTGAGTCATGCCGGTAGAATGGGGATGTAGCGCCGGAGGTGTTTGTTTTTTGTTTAACTTATGTTTGTTGTTTCCTGTCCTGCAGCTCTGAACACCATGTTAGAGCTCAGCTACTCCATCAGGAACCCCAGTGAGTATCTCCCATCAGCTCCTTCTTCTTCTTCTTTGTGTCTAATTTTTCTGGGTCTTCTATCTCTGTGCAGTTATCCCACTCAAACACAATCTGAACTACGAGGTTTTGGAGAAAGGACATGTGCGATTTTGGGTGCAAGCCGTCAAACTATCCCCGTCTGTGTCATACAGATTCATCGTTAATGATAAGGAGGTCACGAGTGGGGAGGTGATATTTTCATCTGTTTTCACTATCATTCATCTGTTACTGTGGCAATTAAGAAGTGATGAAACACTGAATTTTCCATGAAACGTGGTGATTGCTTGGTAAATGACTTCAGGAATAAAGGAGCTGTTGTTAGAATTTCAAATTGAAAGAGCTTTTGGTTGATGTCTAATAATGTTCAGATAACACCTGAATTTCCCTCAGGGACACAAGATCAGCCACAATGTGGCAGCAGGAATTATCGAGATGACAGTAGATAATTTCACCAGAGCCAGTGAGGGCACCTACACCGTCCAGATCCATGACGGCAAAGCCAAAACCCAGAGCTCCCTGGTGCTGGTGGGAGATGGTGAGGCCTGCTCCTCCCCTAGAAACCTATTAAATTCTTTGTAAAATGAGTGAAATACACTGAGCTTTTTCTGCTGTTTCAGTGTTCAAAGCTGCTCTGAAGGAGGCTGAGTTTCAGAGGAAAGAGTACATCAGGAAACAAGGTGCCAACATCTCACATCAACGCTCAGAAATCTCTTTTTCTATTGTTCTTCGCAGTTATTATCCTTATGTACCTTTCCTCTTTCAGGTCCTCATTTCTCAGAGTATTTGTATTTCACGGTCACTGAGCATTGCACCGTGATGCTGGCCTGCAAGGTAACGTTTGAAACTAACCGCTTCTGCTGTCCCTCAACCTCCCTGGAACTAAAACCACTGTGTTTGCTGCTCAGGTGGCAAATGTGAAGAAGGAGACATCTTTCCACTGGTTCAAAGAGGATGAAGAGATCGTTCCAGAAGATCCTCCCAATGTCTTGTCAGGAGCCTGTGCTCTGCCCCTCCCCCTGGTACCCATATATACCATATTATCTTGAAAACAGGACGTTTCGGACATATCAATAGAATTAAAAGGTTTTGTTTTTTTGCCAACATCATGGAATTAGCTAAATATACCATTATCCAACATGGCTGAAGGAGCTTACTTTAGCAGTGATGAGAAGTTTGTTTTATTTGTTCTAACCCAGGATTCATCTGCACAAGCATGTCTGAGGATTTCCACTTCCTGACAGCTAGCATATGTTTTCAGCTGACAGTGCTGTTTCCCTCCAGTTCTCCAGGAAAGATCAGGGCATCTACAAGGCCGTGCTCGCTGACGACAGGGGAAAAGATACCTCTGTCTTCGATATCTCAGGCCAAGGTACTTTCTTACTGTCCACATTTCATCAGTCACTTTACATTTAGTAGCAGGAACAGAGCTTCTGTCTTTTCATCGCAGTGTTTGATGACATCATCAACGCCATCACTCACATTGCTGGTGAGTTGGACGGGCTGACCCATGCATGATCCCAGGCAGTGCCACCTTGCGTAATCGAATGTGCGTGTGACACGTTTACAGGTGCATCTGCCTCTGAGCTGGTGCTGCAGTGCACTCCAGAGGGCATTAGGCTGCAGTGCTACATGAGCTACTACACTGAGGAGATGAAGACCATCTGGAAACACAAGTAAACTTTTCACCTCTTTTTGAAGTGTGATTGCTGAGGTTGTGACCTCTACTGCAGGGCAAATATCAATTAGTTGATTTCTTTTCAGAGATACTGATGGTCCGATATTGATCTGTTTGTGAAACCCGCAGGGAGAGTAAGATTGCCTCCTCTGAGAAAATGAGAATTGGCGGCACAGCTGAGATGGCCTGGATGCAGATCTGTGATCCGTCCGACAAGGAGAAGGGTCATTATTCCATCGAAATTTCAGATGGAGTGACGACCCACACCAGAACCTTCGATCTCTCTGGACAAGGTAACTCAGAACCAAAGTGTGTCTTTATTCGCAAGTACACATATGCATGTTTTTGCCTTCACGTGTGCACAGTTTGATAAACTCCAGTTTAACCATAATATTGTAATAAATTGTTGGAGACAGGACATAATGCAGACTGAATTTTGCATGCTAATGTATTAGCCCTGGAAATAGTTGTCTTGCGATGCCTTTTGGGAACTGAGAACCTTGGTGCCAAAGGAGAACCACAGAAGCCACAGAGAACCACACATGACTAGAGATACTACTGCACTGTAATAATCTTTTTACATGTCCGAGCCAGAAAGAACTTCAACACCTCCAGGCTGGTCACGATTCTGATGTAAGACATTTATAGTTAACAAGCCCACATCTCACCAGAACCACAGTGGTTCTAAGGGGTTCTCAATCCTTTACTCTCACTCCAAAACCGGAGTGGATGGAGCCTTTCATTCCGGGGTCCCCGCACTATGGAAAGCTCTGCATACTTAAAACTTTATTGACTCTTTCATAAAGGAACCTATTGTTTAGCTGGGGTATCTTAAGATGCCCTGTTATGTCTCTGAATGTATCTGTTTCCTGTTTGAAGACAAACGTTTCAGTTTGAATTAAATTGTTTGTGTCTTTGCAGCATACACTGATGCCTATGAGGAGTACCTGAGACTCAAGTAAGTCATTTGACTGTACAATTTTTAACATGTGTACATTCTGTGTAGAGTAACTTTATCACACTGAGGCCCTTTTGTGTTTTAGGGCTGCAGCTTTTGCTGAAAAGAGTGAGTATTTCACCATGTTGGTAATAAAAAATTTTTTACGTAATAGCCTTAATATTCTGATGATACACCATCAGTCTGCAAAATAAACAGTGTTTCTCCCCAAAGATACTAAATAAAGTCAACAAAATATTTTTCTTTATGTGTTTCACACATGTTTGCGTTGTCCCTTCAGACCGTGGCAGGGTGGTTGGTGGCCTGCCAGACGTGGTCACTATTATGGAAGAGAAGGTGAGACGTTGCAGCCCGCTAACATGTTCATTTCTAATGACTGATAATCATTTTAAAACCACCGGTTGTCACTCATGACTTAAGTAATGATATGCTAATTGATCAGCATGCTAACTCCAGCCATACACATGGAGATTTTAGTTGTTCTGCGACAACTTCATTATTATATATTTCAGTTTTGACTTGATTGTGATTGAGGTTTATTGCTCTTCCCTGCAGTCTCTGAGTCTCACCTGCACAGTATGGGGTGAGCCAACACCTGAGGTCACATGGTTCAAGAACGAGCAGGAAGTGATCTCCAATGAACACACCAGGGTCACATTTGATGGCGGTAAATTTGCCAGTCTGGTGATAAACAAAGTCACTCCTGATGACTCTGGGAAGTACAGCATCAACGTCCGCAACAAGTACGGAGGTGAGTTCGTCGAGATCACCGTCAGCGTCTACAAGCATGGCGAGCAGATCCCAGAGCCCAAACTGGGGATGCCCAAGACAGCCACACCAGTCGCTACAACTGCAGCCACACCTGCACCAGCAAAGTCCCCAGCTCCACCCTCCAAGACCCCCACCCCGGTCCCATCTAAGGCCCAGACCCCAGCACCATCCATGAAGAGCCCAACTCCAGCTTCCACACCCGCCTCCACCCCAGTTCCCAAGTCCCCAACTCCAAGTCCCAAACCTCCAACTCCAGCTGCTAAATCTCCAACTCCAAGTCTCAAATCTCCAACCCCAACACCAAAGTCTCCAACCCCATCTCGTGGTATGAAGTCACCAACCCCGACCCGATCCATGAAGTCTCCGACCCCCAAGTAACGGCTGAAGGTGTTATTGGCGAGGGGGTGGAAGGGGGGGAAGTGTTTGCAATTAGTGAAGCTTATTCATAGCATGAGTGTGAGACCATCAGCTTTAAACTCTCATTAAATGTCTTCACTGTCCAAAACATCATGTGTAATTCTCTCTGTAGGACACTTGGTGGTGTTAATATGGTTGGTTGTTTCAGGTGACTTTAAAACTGGTGGAAAAAGCAAGTAAGGATCTAAAAGACTGGGTAAATGTTGATGTTTGTAATGCTACCAGAACACACTGAGAGGAATCTACTATTACAACTTGTGTGTTAAATAAGTGAACATGCGGCAAAAATAAAAGCAAAAACTAAACCAGTGATCAGACATGCCTTTGAGGAAGAGATGAAAGGAGGCCACCCTTCTGTTCACTGAGTCCAGGTCCGATTTAATAAAAGCAACAGAAGGATCTTTTCATCTGTAACTGAGGGGGGGCAGAGCTGGGCTTCTGTTTTCAGCCATTCTGTGGAAAATGACGGGACGTTTATGCTCTATGATGCGGTATCAACATGTGAAAAACCTGTTAAAACCAGTCAGCATCCAGTCCCCAAAGAGCTCTATCTGTGTGTGTGTCTGTCTGTCTACCTGTCTGTCTGCCTGTCTGTCTGTCGGTCCCCCTGTGTCGTATACTTTGACATGCAATAAACCGTCCAATCAATCTCCTCCAGTCTGTTGTCTTTCTAGGACAAATCCCTCCTTTATGGTTGGTATGAGCTACAAACTGGGAATAAACCAGAACCAGTCTAGTCCTCACTCTCCCCTCGGGGGTATCACATCTTCACTCAGGATTATTTTAGGCATAATTAATGGAACCCTTCAGAATGAGCATCCGACTTCCTGTAGCTTGTTATTACTCAGTCAAGACAACAGAAGAATGATGCAGGGGACATTTTGGCCCAGAGGGAAGCCTGAAAGGAGCCTGATCATGGTGTGTATGTCTGTGTGGGTCCTCACAGATAGATGTGATAAGGAACACATCGGACAGACATATCTTTTCAAACCCTTAAGTGTCCTCCACAGCAAAACACTGTCCACTGTCCAGGCACTGTGACTGGACAGGGTTAGACCCTGTCCAGTCACTCAGAAAGGTACTTCACATTAGGGCCAGACATAATTTCCTGTATCATTATTTCAGATCCAGAAACTGCTGCGTGTGGGTGAGCTGTGTCAGCTAGTGACATGTGTTGTACTATATAAATATTTTGTGTCCACATCCGCTGCCTGAGAAACCTGCTCTGACAGCCTCAGGCACTCAGGTGGGCGGGGCTTGAGTGATTAATAGGGCAGGTATAGCGAGTTGCTCCTGTGCACAAGCAATTCAGAACCACAGCTCAGTGCTGCTCAGGTATTGACTGAGACTGTGCAGAACAGGAACTTTGTGCTACAACCAGGAAGTAAGTTTTTGGTTCATTTCCTTATATAATATGCTGAAAATGGCTCCTGTTGTTTGTTTTGCTGTGGATCAAACCTGAAGGACGAGTTTTTAGGCTGTGTAAACTGTGTTTTCTTTAAATGGGATCCTCAGTGTTGCTGCATTTAAGTCTGCACAACAGTCAGTTACACTGACAGGAAACTATAGACTATATTCAGAAGCCATCGTGGGTCTAACAGGCATGGAGTCCAGTCTGTCCCATCTGTCCTCACTGGCTGAAGAGGACAATCCTATGTACATCCAGCCACATTACAAGGAGTCCTACCGGCTGGCTATTTACGCGCTGCTCTGTGGAGGCCGAGAGGCCTACGAGGAGTTCCTGCGGGCCGAGCAGATCAGCCCCTTCCTCTCCGATGAGGAGATCCTGTTCATGTTGGAAAACGGGGAGCTGCCAGATGTGGAGGATGACTTCGAGATGAAACGTACAATGGACACGGGGGCTCAGTCCACGTACTTCCCATCAGAGTCAGATGAGGAGGTGCCAGACCTGGAGCTGGGGTGGCCTGAGGTGTCCCTAGAGGCCTCCGACACCAGCATCAGTCTCCTGTTCAACCCACCCAGAATCAACACACCGAGTATCAAGGAAGTGGTGCGAAAACAGATCCAGGATGCCCGCCAGGTAAAAACTGAACCAACCTGCATCTAACAGGTGGAAACGTGTAACGAACAAGCAGCTTGTTCATCTCCTTCAGCCTTTTAGAATAATTATACAGTAAGAAAACAAATGGAAAGGTCACATTTTTTCTGTCTGTTTTCCTTCTGCTGATGCTGATTGTGGCTGCAGATTGGACATTTTAACATTCTCGTTAGAATGAATTCCACTTTGAAGCAGATTATGGGTCAGAATGCTGGTCTGGATGATTTTAGTCTGCTGGTTCTTTTGGCACATTTGGAATATTTCAGCACAAATTCTGCTCACAAACGTTTAAAGTTAACACCATGACAGCTGAGCATACGTCAGGTTGGACTGGTTGTCCAGCCTTGACACATCCGCACCTGCAGTTTGCTGTGTCTCTCAGAATGTTCTGATGAATTACAGAGGAGACGTTGAGCAGATGAGGGGTTGTACAGGCTGGAGATGAAGCACCGGAGCTGTAGGTCCTGCAGGGTTCCTCCTGGTCTAGAACAGAACCAGCCAATCGGGTTTTGTGAGGAGAACCTTCGTAACACTCTGAACTTGGTGTTCACTCATGCCAAAGCTTACAGACAAACACGTGTGTTAGTTTACTCATGACAACATAGTTTCTGCTGTCACAGGCCAGACCTCGATAGTCTGACCAAAACAATCATGGATCTTTAAATTAAATTAAATCTAGCCTGCTTATTCCTCCTTGACAAAATAAAATCTGAAACTTTAACTGTAACATTGCTATAAGCTATAGCTTATAACAGAACATTTGAACTCACATGTCATGAGTCCAGTCAGCTGCAAATCTGCAAGGACTTGTTTAAACCCTCAAGTACTTTTGTGGGTGAAAGACTGGGATTATTTTCCTTTGAGTCTGAGAGAACAAACAATATTAATCACCAGGCAACAGCAATACCAGAAATGTCACCGAGAGGCATCAGAATCTTACAGGAAAAACTGAGGGAATTCATCACACACATACACATACACACACATGCGCGCAATAAATGTCTTGTTTCATGCCCCAGCTTGAATATTGTCTGTATTCATCTCAGTACAAGTCTGATGTAAGACATTTATAGTTAACAAGCCCACATCTCAAGTCATTATGCATCACTCAGTGAGTGAGTGTGTAATAACACAGTTAAAACTGCATAAATTCTCATTGTTTCTCTGAAGAACACGCAGTTTGACCTGAAAGTGCTCATAACGAAATTTGCCCATCGAAAATTTAAAAATCACTGCATAATAATCAAGCACTTTATGGGTCCAACATCTTCGGAGCTATGTTAGTATGTGTGTATAATTAGTGAAAACGTAAGATCTTCACTGTTTTTATTTCACTTATTTTAACATTTCCTACAAGTATGTAATTTTTAAGGAGACCTTTAATGTAGCTTAAAAATAGTTTCTTTGTTATTTAAATGATTGGCAAATGTTCCACATGTCCCCAGGTTATCGCCATAGCGATGGATGTCTTCACTGACGTGGACATTTTCAAAGAAATCATCACTGCCACATTAAGGGGCGTGGCTGTCTACATCCTCCTCGATGATTCTCACTTCAGCAGCTTCCTTGCAATGTCCCTCAGGGTGGGCATCAACGTCCAAGACCTCAAGGTGAGACAGTGTCAAAAGTAGCAACAATAGAAAGGATAGAACTTTCTCTCATATGTTCATCACTGTTATTTCCATCATGTGTGGCGTCAGAGGATGTGAGCTGTGTTGTGTGATCTTTCAATTGCTGGCAGGAGATTTATATCTGGATTAAATTTGACATTATCTCCACACCCTTGTGAAAACAGGATCATTCACTAGCGTGCCCTGCAGCATTCCTCCCTGTCACCACACTGGACCTGAGCAGCAGCACATAGAAAGACTTCATCTCTTTAAGCTGGTTGGAGTTTCCTGTTGAGCAGCATTGGGCTGGCAGGACGTCAATGTGAAAAAAGTGAATAGCAGCAGTGACGTAAACGTTGTTGACTGTCACGTGTTTACCATGAAAAAGCTGCACCTTCCTCATGGGTTGAACTTCTCCTCCTCCCGACACAGAAACCCAATTTTTATAATGTTTTTTATGTTCCATACTTATTGTTTGTTCTGTGTGTTTCTCCTTCAGAACATTCGGGTTCGGACTGTTCAGGGGCAACAGTATCACTGTCAGTCCGGTATGAAGTTCCATGGAGCTTTGGAGCAAAAATTCATTCTGATAGACTGCCAGACGGTGTTGTATGGAACCTACAGGTGAGTTTGTCCACTTATGCTCATGAAAACCTTCATCTGGATAAAGACAAACACCAGAGTCAATGTTTAAAGCAAACTGACACCAGAAGACAGGTGATTATTCATCCTATGCATCATCCTAATAGGTCATTGATGGATGATTTCTCTTTCAGCTACACGTGGACCTGTGAGAAAATCAACCTCAGCATGGCCCTGGTGATCACAGGTCAGTTGGTTTCCTCATATGACGAAGAGTTCCGAAGATTGTTCGCTCGTTCCACAGTTCCGGCTCTTCAGTCTGTTGAGAGGTCCTCACATTTCCTGAGAGATCCTGTGAGCCTGCAGAGCCCCAGCCAGTTTTCCCTCCATCAGATTCACATGAGATCCAGAGGTCTGCAGGCCATGAGGAAGGCTCAGGAAGACAGATTCAACAGTGCCACCATGATGACCCGGGGTCTGAGCATCCAGGAGAGGCTGCATCAATCTCACAATCCTGATGTGGGGAACATGTTGCGGGGCCACAGTTATGGTGAAGACCTCCAGAGGTTAAATGCTTTGACTCGTCTGAGGAAGGGAACCAATGAACTTGGAGTTCCAGTCCTGCCTGAAAAGGTTGGCTCTAAATTAAGGGGGGTTAGCGAGTTGTTGCTACCCAACAGATTGTCTCAGCAGCAGCTTAAACACCGGACCCGTTATGGAACGGACCAGAATCTCATACCATTCAGCTCTGAAACATCGCTGCACAGATGGAAGATGGACACCTACCTCAACGACTTTGACATGGCGTTAGACACCTCCTGCGACACCATGTCTCCAGTCACGTCGCCGTTTAGCAGTCACACGCACTTAAATGAGCTTCAAACGCAGCGGATTCACAGCAGGTCGAGGGACATAAAGTCCAGGATGGAGGAAATCAGGCAAAAGAGGCTCAGTCTTCAGGAGTATTCTAATTTCAGACAGAACCAGGAACTAAAGAGGCATGCAGGAGAAAAACCTTCCTATAAGTCATCATTTCGAGGTCTGGACACGAGTCTTGTCGATTTGGAGCCAACTCTACAAACAGACCGCGGCCTGGAATCAGCCAGTCAGGTTGACAGTGAGCCCCACAGAGAGGGTGTTCTCATGGAGAACCATCGCTCTGCCTCTTACTATGATGTCAAATCAGTTTCGGATCCAAAGACAACTTATGATTGGAATGAACCTCTTTTAAGGACAACCTCAGCAGGAAATTTAGATACCAAACTAAGGGATTCCCCACAAAAGCTCTCTCAGCCAGGAGGCCTCAGTGTACAGGCCACAAAAACAGTGAAGTCTCTGACTAGAATTCCTGAAGAAAAAGAAGGTTCTGGTACTGTGGTCAATGGTTCTGCTCCACCGGGGCATGGAAAAGAAAAGCTTTCTAAAGATGAGAAAGACACTGAGAAAGAGACAAACCGGCCTGCAGGGTCTCAGCAGGTTCAAGCCCAACAAAGTCTTGAGCCTGCAGGTACAGCTGAGGGGCAAAAACCAGCATCCATTGAGGTACTAAATGCTTCTGCTGGCTCTCAGCGTGCAGCAGAGGCTCAGGGTAGTTATCTGGAAAAAGGGCAAATGCAGTGTGAAGAACCAGGTTTTCAGAGGAAAAATTCATTGAGAATGAAAATGTACTCGTTGCTCGCGTCAGATGAAAAGAAACAGCCCAAAAAAGAGGACAAGTCATTCCAAAGGAAGATCTCATTGAAACCAAAACACACCTCTGGACTCACCCAACCAGTGATAGTGGACCATCCCCCCATTTACTCTGCAGACCACACAACCAAGAAGAGTCAGTCTCAGGGTGTCTCCAGGATGCACAACCCCAACATTGGCCCACCAGACATAGAGAAGCACAAGCCTCTCCAGAGGTTATCGACACAGCGTTCCAGTAAAAAGAAGACGTCCTTGTCAGCAGAGCAGGAGGAAGGGTGGAGGAGCACTCTGGAGAAGGAGGAGGCCAAAGTCTACCAGAGGCAGAAAGTCTACAGCCGCTTCGAATACCTGCTCACCACTGAAAATCTCTCCAAAGACGGAAGTTCTGCATACAACGACCCAGGATGCAACCAGTATCAGATGCAGAGCAGCTCTGACAAAAAACTGGGCAAATTCATGCAGAGAGTTGGAAATCTCATTGGCAAGAACAAATAGAGGAACAGCAACACTGAGCAACACTGCTTCTTCAGGGCTGAAGTCAGGCATAGAAGCAACTTCAGAATGCATGTCTGTCTGTGCATGTGCGGGACGTGCATCTGTAAACTGTCAGGATTTTTTAGGGAAACAGCCACAGTGAAGATGGGCTAAGGCCAAAACACAAACATATTTTAGAAAATTACTGAATATTAATGAATTAGCACATGGAACAATTACTATTTTTCTTATATTTTGATGGGACTTGTGCATATCTTTATACTAATTTGGGATTTTGAAACTATTTTCCTTGGAAAATCTCACATTTGGTTTTTCATATTTATCTTAAAACTTAAAATGTGGGTGTCTGATAAGGTTAAGTAATTGATAAGGTTGGTCATTGTCTGTCGTATTGGTCATTAATAAAACATCTGCATTTTTTACACAGTTACAGCTATGTTTGATAGTATTTATTTTTATCAATATATTAATAAATCTGACCATCACGTGTAAAAAAAACTTCATTATAAACCAAGAAAACCAAAAGAAATAGTCCTAAATATTCATCATGTACAGTAGTCAAACATTATTTCAACTTTTTATGACATTTAATGATGTTTTTCATCTCACATCACTGTCCATCTTATCACTAACAATAAAAACACACAGTGACTCTTTATCAGTGTTTTTAATGTTTCTTTATTCAATCTAACTTCAATCTATCATATCAATATAGAAAATAAAACCTTTCTATTCAAACTTTAATTGGTTTTAATGTGCTTTGATCTTTTAAACTAAGACTTTTAGATGAAATACTCCAGACATTTGTTTCTCTCGTCATCCAGTTCTTGTGTCTCAATCTCAAACTTCTTCATTGCGATGAAATACTGAACGAAGGGCTCTCCAAGGGCACTGCGGATCATGTGATCCTCTGCCAGGGCCTCCAAGGCGTCGTCAAGCTTCACAGGAATGGCAAACTCCTTCTGCTGACTGGGGGCTTTGCTCAGGCTGCTGTCAGCGTTCAGGTTTCGTCTGATACCGTCCAGGCCTGCGGCCACGGTGGCGGCCAGCACGATGTAGGGATTGGCCATAGCTGAGCCCAGCTTGTTGTCAATGTGTGTCTCCCTGCCACCGTGACACTTGATGTTGAAGGAGCTGCTGTTGTCATTGCAGCCGCAGGTGGCACACAGCATCCGTTTTGGGTCTTTGATCGTCTTGGCGATGTGGCTCCGGCAGCCCAGACCGGGGGACATCAAGCAGCTCAGGGCAGCGGAGTGGGTGAGGAGACCAGCGATCCATTTTCTGCCAATCTCAGAGAGCTCGCCCGCTCTCTCCGCGCTGTGGAAGAGGCTTCGTCGGCCGTTAGCATCCCACAAACTGTGAGAGAGCACCCCGGCATTGTACAGGCCATCATCTGTGAAGAAGCTGGCGATGTAGCTGTGTTTGCGCGCCATCTCTTTGATGCCGGTGCGGAATGTGAAGGCACTGTCTGCAGCCTCGATCCCAAACTCTGGCCTCAGGTTAATCTCCATCTGACCAGGGCCGCTCGCCGAGGCGATGCTGTCTATATCGGCGCCCATGCAGTACATGCTGTCCACCAGCTGCTGGAAGAAAGGCAGGTCATGGTTGCTGAGCAGTGTGGTTGCGGGGAACATGAGGGTTTTAGGGCCGATCCGATCCGGAGCTCCGAGCACGCAGCATTCGTAGGTGAAAGACGAGTATAAAGAGAATCCCAAGCTCTGGAGCTGGCCAAGAAGCTGCTTGGCAATCAGTCGAGGAGACGTGCGAAGGGGGCTTCCTGTCACCGTGCAGGGGTCACAGATGACCCGGGCTGTCTGCTCAGCCCAGGGTAAGACCCTGAAGGTGGAAAGATCAGGGATCAAGAGGACATCACTGCTGAAGTTGGCAGTGTTGGCATTGTCCACTTCATTACTCTTAGGGCTCAGAGTCAGCTCCAGGTAGCTTCTCGGCATTGGTATCCCATAAACTGCTTTCTCCTGTGGAGACAAACCTGGGTTCTTAAAATAATAATGGAACTGGTGAAGATTAAGAGAGGAATCAGGTGAAACTTCTGAGGTCAGGCAGAAAATAAAATCTTTATATCTTGAATTTCTTTGTTCTGATAGATAGATAGATAGATAGATAGATAGATAGATAGATAGATAGATAGATAGATAGATAGATAGATAGATAGATAGATAGATAGATAGATAGATAGATAGATAGATAGATAGATAGATAGATAGATAGATAGATAGATAGATAGATAGATAGATAGATAAATTACATGGAAGAAGCGGACAGGAACCGTCTTGGACCTGGACACCCCGTGGAGGTCGGTGGCCTCGAAGCGGACGAAGGTGATGTTTTCTCTGGTGATCTGACGCTTGATCTGTTCCATGGCTGAAACGAACCTCTGATTCCCAAAGATCTCGAAGTTCTCGCTTTGGGTCTCTGTCAGGAAGAGTTTGAAATATTGACAAATCACTTTGACTCTGAAAAGAAGGAAAAACATCGCTTTTTCTCATTTATTTTCTGTAAGCAAAGCTTCAGGACCTGTATGAGAAGCTCCAGTCTCTCTCCAGGAGCTGCTGCCTGCATGTGTGTGTGTCCTGACTCCTGGCTGCACATTTGTGTTGGCATCAGCCCTGAATGAACTGGATGAATCCATGTGAGAAGGCTGAATAGACGTTCCCTCTCTGGAGCTGGGCCCCCTTCTGGAAGCTTCAGAGCGTGGTTTGAAGGTGCTAAATGCTCTGTTGGAGTTTCCATCATCTTGGTGTCCATCAGTCCGGCCTCTGCTGCCACTGCTTCCATGCAGGTATGTATAAGGACCACCTGGCTTCCCATCAACTCGTCCTCGGATGCTAAGGAGGGGGCTCTCTCTCAGGATGGTCTTCAGCTCCTCCATAGTTTGCCGGGGGAAGCCCATCTCGTTCGGCACTCTGGTTTGAGAAGACCCCTCCTTGGTCCACTCTTCCTCTGCAGCTGCTTCATCCATCGCGGCTCGTTCTGGGTTCCTCTGATGCAACGGGCTGATGGAGATCACAGTAGGGGGGTCAGGAGGTAAAGGGACGGCTGCTGGAGAGTGGATGATGCACGGACCTCCCCCTCTGCTGTTCCAGTCCACGGGTGGTGCATATTTTCCAGTTACCCTCACTCCCTTCCTGTTGCCCAGACTCATCCCTGTGCCATCTATTTGGTCTTCGCTTCCACTCTGACCCTCCTGAAAGACACACATGCATCCGTCACAGGTGTTGTGGGTTAAGTCTGTAGCTAGAGTACAAACAATTACAGCCAGTAATCTGATCAAACGAATTTTTGTAGCCAAACCTGCTGATGTGGAGGCTTTACCTTGAGATCTTCAGAGTCATTCATGTCTGTCTTTGTGTTCTTAAGTTAAACTGTGATTTTCATTGCCCCCCTGCAAAGACAGAGCACCAATCGCACATTAATTTTATATAGACAATTGACACAATAGTGATGGTTTAGAAAATTCTTTTGGCCCCCTGACACTCTCGGGACTGCAGCAGGAATCTGGCGCTCTCCGGCCACAGTGTGGACACAGAGCCACTGCAGCTTTGAGCTCATTGGTTGGCCGGGAGGACAATTCAGAGCTGCTTTTGTGTGACTGTAGAGGGAAACTGCTGATCTCAGCAGCTCTGTTTGCTCTTCTAGAAAGATATGAGACCAAAAGTATTTATTCCAGTGGGATGAGGGCCAGACAATGCCTGCAGATACTGATGTTCTGTGCACTACTAGCCTAATAGTTGACCCCTCTCCTGAGGAAGAACCATGTAAATTTTGAGGGGACAATCAGTTTCACAAACAACCAGAACTGGAATGTAAGCGACGGTGGCAAAATGATTCAAAAGCCAGTAGATGGCAAATGTAGCCATGACAACAATCAGTTATTTGAAAAGAGAGCTTAGTTAAACACACAAAAACATTTCTTTAAAGTACGATAATATCAGAAAAAGGGGGGAAAAAATAGTTGGTTTTGCTTTTGATAATGGAAAATGACTGAGTCAGAAGGCAAGATGTGATAATTTGACATAGGGTTAGGGTTAGGGGTTAGGGGTAACGACATTCCTGTCATTCCTGTGTTATTCCGAGCAATGCTTTATCAACAAACGTGTGAGCATATTTATTCATTTATTTATTTATTATTGTGTATTTTTATTAGTAGTAGTGGTAGCAGTAGAGACAGCTTTATGCGTCGTGCTGAGCCTGAACTGTCAGTCCTGTGCTGCAGGTCCAGGTAGGGAGATGTCTGGACAGAACACCTCCGTTTTTAGGGTGGGGTTTTGCTCAGAAGCCAATCTGCACACAATTCAATGTAGGGACAACCGGAAGTTTCCTGATATTTGTCCAATATAAAACTCAAAGCAACAGGACCGAGAATAAAAACGTAGTTATTGGTATAACAATCGATCACAACACTTGATATTGCGGACAAAAGGCTTATTAAACCAAAACAAAAAGGTTTTAGCATATATAACACAGTAAAAGATGTCTCTAGTCATTACCGGAATATTTTTACTATATTAGTTGTGGATGTGTATTATTATAACATTTAGAATTTTAATTGTAAATAATATAAATAAATAACTCCACTTCTTATGGGATAATGACGTATATTAATAAGAAAAACGAACAAACTTTCACTCAGGTAAATTTGCTCAATCTCGAACTAAAAGGTTTCGCGTGGGGGGCTTTTATTCTGAAACCGAAACAGGAAGTTTTCTTCTTTATTTTCGAGTCTGACTGAATCACGTCAGGAGACTTCGGCTCCGCTCGGAGAAACGACACCGGGCTGTATGGTGAAGAACCGTTTCACATTCTTACCTTTTTCTGGGGACCGGCTGTATGATTAAGCTACAATCTTCAATGAGTAAGCATATCCCAGTAAGTACAATGTCAATTTTTGTGGCTATATGTTGTGTTTCTGCTCTTTTCATATGGAGTCTTGTCGTGAGTCGATTTGATATCGCTTCCCGTTGGCCTTAACGTCACTTCGATAAAATCACGGCTTCGTCAAGAAACAATCGTTTCCTCTGTCCCACTGTTATTGACTTTTAAATGTCTTAACTAGTGAAAGTCAGCAGGACTGGTAGGGTTTGGTGTGACTGTCGTTTAGTGTCGCTGCGTGTTTCGGGCACGATTGTGAAACAGCTCTTAGCTCCAAGTTTCTGCCGCTAACAGTCGACGCACTTTTATTAAAACGAGGACAGGCCCGTTAAAGGATGAGATTTGGGGCTGATCGGGTTCCTCTGCTGCACCAAACAGGCCCCACGTTTGTCAGCTGAAAGCGTCGTCCCGACCGTCCCGGTGTGGTCCGAGGCCGCTCATGGTGGATGATGGCGCCCGCCTGGTCCCGACACAAAGGACGCTTAAAGCTTTCTCATTTATTACAGCCTGTCATCTGTTTAATTACCGCCTATCTGCGTAGCCTGCTCTGCTTTCACGTCTGTTTTTCGTCTACTGAATCCAAGTGCTCCATTTTGTCCCCCAAGCTCCATGTTTGAGCCTGATGCCGTTTTCCAGCCGGAAAATACCGGATTAACAAAGCAGACTTAAAGGGCTCGATTGTGCATTTAGGTCACTATGGAACAAAAAACGCCACTTTTATGCAGGGTCTACTCTCCGATGGTGACAGAACAGGTCGACCAAACCCAGAATTGTCAGTGAAAGCGTGTTTGAGCCGTTAGTAGCTGTAATACCAGATGTTGGGAAGGCCTCTGAACGAACCAGTTGTCACTGATGGGATCTACATGTTGACCAGTCTGATCTCCACCAGTGGATTAAGAGTATACTGGAGGCATCTTATATGATTCTGGCAGGTCCATTTCCACTGGAGCTCTGGGAGGTTCTCGGTTCCGTTTCTAACAGCTTTTCCTTCACAGCTGTTCATAATCAAACACCACACCCCACACTGGTATTCTGCACAGAATCCAGTCTCTGTGGACGGGATCCAGTGTCTATATCACACCAGGGGGGTCCAGACAACATGTCTGCTCCATCAGTATAAATCTATATATGTACTTATAACTTTATATTTGCATTCTGCTGTTATTGTCTCCTTAAGGAACG
Source organism: Takifugu rubripes (assembly GCF_901000725.2). NCBI lineage: Eukaryota > Metazoa > Chordata > Actinopteri > Tetraodontiformes > Tetraodontidae > Takifugu > Takifugu rubripes. The sequence continues at coordinate 9,283,569 of NC_042301.1, forward strand.
TTTTACTAATGTTACATATCAGTGGAGAGTTTCCCCAGTGAATAACAAATTCTTATATTTAACAAACGGGAGGCTGCAATCTTTGTTTTTTATGGCTTGAATCTGTTTGAAGATTTATGAATATTGCCGTCAATTTGAGATGTGATGATGTAGGACAGAAGGTTGATGTTGTGTCTGACATCGGGGTGTTTGTGTGGTTGGATGGGCCGTGCGCTGCAATAAGAATGTTGTTCCCTCCAGAACCTTACATTAGTGGTGAAGGCAGAGATCAGAAAACAGAAACGTTCTGCAGGGAGACGTGAGGCTTCTGTTTCCCAGCCTGGCTGTTGTCCAAAACATCTTGTCTTCTGTGTCCTGCAGCAGTTCTGTGGTGTTCTGGGTCACACATTTATGGAGTTTCTGAAGGGCAGTGGAGACTACTGCCAGGCTCAGCACGCTGTCTATGCAGACGAGTGAACTGCCAACCTCATCATCCATCCGACGCACTTGAGCCACCGGAGGGACGCCTCCCAGAACCAGCGTTAACTTGGCCTGGATGGGGTAACTCCACCCGCTGCACACTGCCCTTGTCGGCTTCCGCCTGGCCTGAATCAAGGTGGAACCAGCCTTGTTTTTCTTTTTTCCCTTCCTTTTCTTTAATTTTATTCCAAAGAAGAGGGTTTTTGAGTTGTTTCTGATCGTCCGCCCTTGTCCAGCCACACTCTTCCTGAATTCTCCCACCTAGCTGTCACCTCCTTTGTTTCTTTTAAGCCTCCCTGGAACATCATTGGATCTGTTTTCACAGCCTCGTTGGACTTTTTTTTTTACATCAGCTCAGATTTACATCTGTAGTTTTAATCTGTGGGAAGCTTTGGGATTGTAATTATTTTCCAAACGTTGTCACCATGGCTCGAATGAATCGACCGGCCCCTGTGGAGATCACCTACAAGAACATGCGGTTCCTCATTACCCACAACCCCACAAATGCCACCCTCAACAAGTTTATTGAGGTGAGACTTTAAGTCCTCGCTTGTAATGAAGTCAGGACATCAGATCCTTTCTGCAGAAAATTCAGGTGCTTCATTTTCATGTTTTGATATCAAATTTGTCCTTCCAGGAGCTGAAAAAGTATGGAGTGACCACCGTCGTCAGAGTTTGTGAGGCCACCTATGATGCCACCCTGGTGGTCAAAGAAGGAATCCAGGTTCTGGTGAGTTTGAACTTGTCAACCACAGCTCAGTGGGCTTTTTCTGCATCTTTGGCTGTTATAGTTGAATGATTTCTTTAATGAATGTCATGTTTTTATAGCCCAAATTCACTGCTGAGATGTGAAAAAAGGTTAGAATAATGAAAGTAGTGAAAATGTATTTCCAACTGATGACAGGCAGTAGATCTGTGGTGATCCGTGTTTCCGTGAGAGGGATGAACAAGTGAAGCTCTTCAGAGTTTCTGAAGATAATTTAATAGATTTAACAGGTCATGAAAGTAGGTGCTGCAAATACGAATGGATTAAAATAACCTAATAATAATTATCTGATTGCTGTTAGGGGTAATGAAGGCTTGTTTGTCTTCTTTGTTAATCAGGAACTGAAATGAGCCACTTTACGCTCTTAAAGGAGCCGTTAAAAAACAGGAAGAGAGATGCCCCAGCTGTCTCCCCCACCCCCCCCCCCCCCCCCCCCCCCCCCCCCCCTTCCCCCAACAGCTGCTTCTTGTGTTTTGGTTTCTGATAAACTGCAAACATCATGACTTCCTGGTCTCTGTCCCTCCCCAGAATTGGCCGTTTGATGATGGAGCCCCTCCTTCTAACCAGATTGTGGATGATTGGCTGAATCTGCTGAAGCTGAAGTTCAGGGAGGAGCCCGGCTGCTGCATTGCTGTCCACTGCGTGGCCGGACTGGGGAGGTGAGCCTTAGACTCCTGTCAGGTGGACATGCGTCATCACTCTTGATCAGGTGCTGAGTGAAAGAAAGCTGAAGATGACTTGTTTAACAATGAGCTCATCGCACCATCCATGGTGTTGTGTATCATTTGAGTGTACTTAAGGTAAAATGTCTCGTGTGCTTTGTATTTCCCGCCCGGCTGAGTTTTCTGGTGTTGTCTGAATGTGGGGTGTCCTTGCAGAGCCCCGGTTCTGGTTGCTCTTGCTCTGATTGAATGTGGGATGAAGTACGAAGACGCTGTCCAGTTCATCCGACAGTAAGTCCAAACACTGGCTCGTCTGTTAAAGATGACACTGTGCAGACTCAGAAGATGATGATTGGCTCATTTTTATTCCACACCTTTATGTTGACTCAAGAAGCCTAAATTGACTGTGCAGATGGACACTTTGGGGCCCCCTGGTGGGCACTGTGTAGTAACCTGCATTTGTAGCCTTTCTGTGTGAGGCGTGTTTGAGCTGGAACATGACTCATGCTGACACTTGTTATATCACATAAGTCATTTAGAAGCAGAGCTGTAGAATACATCACTGAAACCTTTCAGTGTTTTTTGCTTTTGTCCATTTGCAATTCTTCAGACATGCTTATGTGTTTGGCTGTTGATGTCTGTGTTTTTTACTGACCAGGAAGCGTCGCGGAGCTTTCAACAGCAAGCAGCTGTTCTACTTGGAGAAATATCGTCCAAAGATGCGCCTGCGCTTTAAAGATTCCAACAGCCATCGCAATAACTGCTGCATCCAGTAGAGCCAACCCCTCAGCCACACCCAGCCGCTGCCACACACCAAGAGCTCAAGTCGACCTCTGCGGCGAACTACCAGGCAGGCTTGTGTTTTTGTTAAGAAATGTCCTTTTGTTGAAGTATTTTTTTGTTGAAATACCTTACTGTCCCGCCCACTTCCTGCTTCAGGTCCTAGATTAAATGTCAGTGAGGCATGAACCAGAACATCCTCATTTTCTTTGTTAGCCCAGAAAGTAATGAAATTGTACGTGGTCGTAACGTGTTGGATTAATTGTTTCATGAAAACGCTTCTGAGAGTTGAATTGGCCAGTTTATCACGTCTTTGAAACCCCATTTCCCCCCAAAAAAGTTCTGCCTTCCTTCAGATGGTTCATCCATTGATGCCTTACAGTCGAAGTGGAACAAAGGCAACCGAGGCGAGCGCGCTTGCAGAAAAGGTGTTTCATTTTTCTACTTGGAACAACGGAAAAGAAGCCGTTGCCTTTGTTTTGTGCAGGAAGTCTTACTCACTTATGCCCTTTTAGTAATGAGTTTTGTAATGTAAAATGCTTAATTGTTGCAATATTTGTCAGTTTAAAGTCTAGGAAGTTGTTTATCTTTACCAGACCTTGTGTTTACTAATTAACTGCCATGTCCAAAATGTGAGTTATTATTTTTAAATTTCCTCTTCAGTTCTTTTATTTGCTTCAAACTGGACTTCCTACGTCTGCGATATTTTGTATGCCTTTATTTGATGTCCGTAACTTAAGACTTGGATACTTGATGATTTTATGTATTTGAAAGTGTGTACTATTATTATTATTAGGTCGGCTATTTATACTATTAATGGATGTGTGATTTAGTACCGTGAGCGATAAAGTTGTACCTGTTCACCAACTTGTGCAAGTACATTAAATGAAACACTGAAAAGCAACAATCCGCATGGCCTCATTTCCAGCTGGAATCTGGTCATATTTGACGTTATTGATGTTATTAATAATATCGTCGGTGTCTAAACATTTGGTTCCCACTTCAAAAATTACTTCTCTGAAGACACCGCATGCTAATGAGCGATAGGCCAACGCTGTAATCAGCTTGGATTTGCAGGAAAAAGCGTGAGAAGTTATCAAAATGTGTTTTATTTCCTCCTTTGTACAACCCGAAGACGTCATGTTGGACTTAGATATAATAAATAAGAGGTCATAAAAAACTTTTCAGAGGTTTTCACACATTTCAACAGTCATGGCAGAGATGAGATGGTCACGGGGCGGGGCAAGGAAAACAAACAACAACAGTACAAACAACATACTTGTCTTCCAGCATATAATTTTGGACAATGACACATTTACACAGACGTACAGTCGGACTTTTTGACACCTGAAAGCTGCAACTTTGCGCCTGCTAACAGGTTCAGAAACAAATTAAAAGGATAAAATTTGAGGTGTGAGGCTGTTCAGTCACTTCAGGACCACAATAAATGGCTTCAGGATGACAAAATGAGGAACTTTAAACAAGCGACGGATCTAAACGTTCTCCAGTCCTCAGTGTTCCACTGTGGCCCACCCCTCACATCTCACTGGGGCCCTTCATGCTGGAGTCTTTGGCTGACACCGGCGACGCCACCATTGGCAGAACGCACTGTGCTGACTCACAGTAAGCGTTCAGGCCGGGGGGGCCAGGGGGCCCAGGAACGCCGACCGTACCGTCAACTCCACGGGGTCCCCGCTCTCCATCACGTCCGTCTTTGCCGTAAGCAACTCGACCGGGTTGACCTGAAAGAAGGAATCAGAGTTCACAACAGCACCTGTCCATCCAGGAACACTCACTCACTCATTTTCTACCGCTTGTCATCCAGGAACACCTGAAGGGTAAACCGTTCTTACCTGGTAGACCCGGGGCTCCAGGCTCTCCTTTAGGTCCTCTCTCTGTAGGTCCTCGGTCCCCTTTATCACCCTGATCGCCTGCAGGTCAAATATAAATGGAAGATAAACCTTCATGGTGACGTTTACTGATGGCCACTCATCTCACCTTTGGGTCCTTTGCGACCCAGTACCCCAGGTGGACCCTTCAGACCAGGAAGTCCTCGTGATCCAACATGGCCAGGGAAACCATTCTCTCCAGAGGGTCCTGGAGGGCCAGGTGGGCCCGGGGGGCCGGGCAGGCCAGCGATACCTGATTCAGGCCTGCTGAGGCTGGCTGCTAGCTGGGCCAGCTGCTCTGTGACACAGGAGGTTACAGTTTATGAGCTTACAGTTTATGAGCCATTGCTGGTTCTCTTGCTCGATGTTGGCATGGTAACAAGTATCAGTAAACAGTTGGTGGGTTTGGGAGATTGACTCTTACCTTGCATTACCCTCATGCAGACCTGTTTGATGTGTGTATCAGTTGGTGTTTTTCCCTAAACAAAAGAATTTACAGATAAAATCAAGTCTTTGGTTTGGAGACAGATTCAACAGCAGGACTTTGATCGCCTCACCGGTGGTCCCTGCCGCCCTGACAGGCCCGGGGCACCCATGTCCCCCTGCATGCCCCGTGGGCCTGGTTGGCCCAACTTGCCCTCTTTGCCTTGCTGCCCTCGACTGCCCTCTGGCCCTTTATTCCCTGTCTCCCCTGGTGGGCCTGTCTGTAAGGGGTGGATGCTAATGTTTAGCATGGCTATTGTATCATCTAAAGACAAAGATGTTCCACCCTCAGAAGCATACCGATCCCTTCTCGCCCAGCTCTCCTTCATCACCCTGTGAGGAAAAGATGCTTAAGTGAACGTTTGACTGTAGAAGGCTCGGTTTCACTCTTTTTTCCATCAGAAGGAGGATTTTCACTTGAGGAGCACTCACCACGTCGCCTCGCTCTCCTGCTGTTCCTTCTGCACCCGCAGGTCCCTGAAGCAGAGCCACAGATTTTTAAACTTATGTGTAATAAAGGTGCAATAAAGTGTCAATGACTGATGTAGAAAAGTTGTTACCTGGTCTCCCTTTGGACCATCAAGGCCAACAGCACCCTGGGAATATAAATTTGATTATAAAACTCATTATTGACAGTATTGGCGCATTTTTACCACCTTTTTTTTAACAACTTTAATGACACATTTTGACACGTTTGTCGAACCTGACATGAATCATTTTTAAAGACCGGAAATAAATTGGTACTTTAACATCATGCCTCACCCTGTCGCCTTTCTGCCCATGGTACCCAGCAGGACCAGGCAGTCCAGGAAGGCCCGGATCGCCTTTGCTTCCCTTTTAAAACAAACAAAAATCACCATTATTCAGACACACACATGCACACACACACACACACGCACACCAACCGGAAAGTAGCGGACCAATCTTGCTCTGACCACAGGGAAATAAATAACTCTTGGAGGGTACCAAAGACCCGCCCACTGCACCGCCGCCACCACGCTGACGGTTGTGTGGGGCCTGACTGTGTCCAGTGGGACGACAGATTTTCAGGCATTCCCGGGGAACAGAGGGCTCTTTCAGCATTTCTCGGCTTCTTTTCCTGTCCCGAATCCCCCCTAAGCTGCAGAAAAAGCCCCCCTGGGTGTTCACATTTCTCTAACAAGGACCAATTCATACCAGTTCAGCCGTAGATTAGAGACTTAACTGCAGGACTGACGTTTATAAATTCCTACCACTCTTTAATGAAAGGCTTCGTTCCAGAGACAAGTTTATCTTTGTGAATGATCCTCGTGTGAAATAATACCTTCAAGACAGGAAACAGTCTTAAACATTTGTTTTTACTGGTTTTTACTGGCTGAACAGGGCTGAGCTGAACTGAGATCAGGAAGTTAATCATCTAAACTCTTCGGATAAATGTTGCTTTGTCCTTTTGGAGCCCTGAGAACTTACCTGTTGTTGCCTTTACCTGTGTAGATTTCTATTGATTAGCTCAGATAGGACGACCCTACGCTTGTGATGTCTCACCCCTGAATACACCTTCACACACCAGCAGTGTCACCAAACACCAAACTACATAGATGTCAGGTCAAAGCCGCAGCTTGATGTTTTCCTATTGAAGGAGTCCCACAGGATCCTTTACTGGGTCTCCAGCCTTTCTTGATAGTAGATTCAGAGATTTCCTAATGTCTTGTAGGTTTTTATGCTTTTACCTTTTAAAATATGTATTGAGTGCATTTGTGGTTGGAGTTTCTGTATATGTTTGTTTATGTCATGCTAACAGGCTCACAATCCACTATAATTAGTTTGCATCATGTTCAGTTGGCCCTTTATCTTCATTTTAGCGGCTCAACTTTGGCTTTATCAGTTCTCACCCGGGCTCCCGGTGCCCCTGGAGGCCCATCGTGCCCTCTTGGTCCACGGGTCCCCTGAAGAAGACACACAAAGGGTTAAATCTGGATGTGAGGGGAGAATTTTTGACTTGCAAAGATTCAGATTAAGATTCCTTTATTTGTCCCACAATGGGGAAATTGATAGCGCAACAGCAGCAAAAACACGCAGAGAAAAAAATTGAAATAAGAATAGAAAATATATATGTAAAAGAATATATATAATAATCCAAAATAAGTTGATAATTAGCCTTTTTGTATACCTGTACATAGTACAGAGAGTGTATACAATATACATATCAGAATATATAATATTCAGTGTGTGCAAAATGGTTGAAATGCTATTAGAGAATTGTAATGTTATTGTGTGAGTCCAGTGGTAAAAGCAGTTATTTATTTATGTCTACTAGTCTGCAGACTAGCAGGCATTATGTTTATAGTTAAAGCAGCTAAAATCTCCACACCTCTTCCATCTCAAAGCAGCTAAACTGAAATGATGGATTGTCATAAACCACCTCTGCAAACGGTTTATCTTCAAGTTACCATTTTAATTTTAACCCAACAGTTTCACAGTCACACAGTTTAAATTATTAAAGTACTCACTGGTCCTCCTCTGGGTCCCACTGGTCCCACCTCTCCCTGTTCACCACGTTCACCCTGCAGACAGAAATGACTCTGAGTACATTGCACCTTAGCATTCTTCCTGTGAGGGATCGCAATTCAATTTGAATTTTATTTAACTGCTACAGCGGAAACTTGCCTGTTTGCCTGGAGATCCATCTAGCCCAACGACACCTGGATCCCCTGCCACTCCCTGGAGACGAAAAGGCGCCTTATTTTACTAAAAGCTTCTCTAAACAAACAACAGAGACTGTTCAAATATCTGCAAACTGTTGATGTGAATGTTTGACCTTTACACCGCTGATGCCCTTCTGTCCATAAGCCCCTGGCAGACCCTGGTAAAGGAAACCATCAGATATCAGATGTGTCAATCCCAAAGAGCTGATGATCAACCGGCTTTTACACTTACAGGAAGTCCCTGTGAACCAGCATCACCTGGAGCCCCACTTTTACCAGGAAGACCCTAAAAACAGCAACATTCTGGTAAAAGGGCTCTAAAATCTACATTCAAATCCTGATCATTCTATCTTTTAAAAGCGAGCATCACCTTGGAGCCAGGCAGCCCAGGAATTCCCTCACGACCGTCTGGACCAGGGAGGCCCTGAAAAAAACACAAAGTTTAATCTACAGGTCAAAGGTCAGAGTCGCTGCAGCCTTTAACATGATATCTGACACATTTTGCATGAATGAAGAATGTAGAATGAAGCAGCACTCACAGGGTCTCCTTTAGCTCCTGGTGCTCCTCTGATCCCAGGAGGGCCTCGATCTCCCTAAGAAAGGCACAGAAATGACACCATGAGCTTTGTGTGTTTCCAGTCGCTGAAGACTTTTAGACTTGAGGTTTCTGAGCTGGTTGGTGCAGGTACCTGGGCTCCTGGTATCCCCGGCTCACCTGTAGGTCCCCTCTGACCCATGTCACCCTTAAAAACAGAACCAGCAGGTATCTATTTACCATCTTCTCTAATTGAGAGTCTGGTTGATCAACAGAGGTGCTATGATACTCACTGGGACCCCCTGGATGCCACGAGGTCCGATATCACCAGGTGTTCCTCGGGGTCCCTAAAGATGTAATGTTGTAATCACGTCACAAGGTCATATGCAGTGCAGTGAGGATTTTATGATCAATCAATTAACTAGCCAACTAGGGGGAACGTAAATCCATTTTTTAAAATAAAGTGTCTCTCTCACCCTGTCTCCTTTGGAGCCCATGATTCCTGGGAAGCCTCTCACTCCACCTGGACCCTGAAATTACTCAGCAGGTTGAGGAAAGGAAAATGACAGAAATGTTTGCCGTTATTATGTTTCAGTGAGTTCAGCCAAACAGAAAATGGAAATAATATTTTACTGGTAATCCTTGAGCTCCGACTACACCCAGTGGCCCTTGTTCACCCTCCTCTCCCTGCAAGAGGTAATGAAGGAAACAGCATTAAAACTGGTCTCAGTATGAAGCTTTCAATTAAATAGTTAATGCATGTGATCAGTCACACCTTGTGTCCTTGTCTTCCTGGTTCACCTGATTCACCTTTAACCCCTTTGTGACCCTAAAAAAGAGTCCAATTAAAAAGTGTGAATAACAACAACACAAACAATGAATCTTCCATCTAACCTTCATGCCAGGGAGACCAGGATGTCCAGTCCGTCCAGAGGAACAAGCATTTGGACACTAAAAGCCAGAATGTTCTGATTGAGGTCACGGGAGTCTGTCACCTTTTTAAAATAACAGATGACAAGCTCATGTCAGTTCTTACCAGTTCCTCGCCTTGATACACACCAGGAGGACCCTGGAACAAACACAACACACAGCAACTGAGACCAAAGACATCTATGTTCAGCTACCCAGCTCAGAATCTGATATTTACCCGCAGCCCAACAGCACCAGGAAGACCCACTGGGCCCCTCTTTCCTCTGGCCCCCTGTGGAAAATCAAGTCCTCCTAATTTTAATGATTGTTCTGAGGTGTTAGATGCAGGTGTTTACACCGATGGCAGAATGCGTGCACTCACCGGGGGGCCGACTTTTCCCAGTTCACCCGGAAGGCCGTCTGTACCAGGAATTCCCTGTTAGAACAAGAAATATTCAGTCTTTTCTTTGTTTTCATAGTCTGAAAACTATGTCTAATGTTTTTAACATAGCAGACATAACCTGAATCAGGAAAAGATCAATTTTTTTCCAGAATAATAACTTGATTGCGCCCCCGCCCCCCCATCCCCCATGTGTGGCACTGGTTCCTTTACAAGCACTGGTTCCTAGCATGTGAACAAGCAGTATGATTTGCTGACCCCTGGGGGTTGTGAAAGGTTCCAGACTGGTTCTGATCAGCCCAGTATTCAGGCAAACATGATCCCTCACACATTCACGTGACAGGAAATACACAAATAGGCAGAATACAACCACTGTGACTCCCTCAGCCTGGTTCAGCCCAGTTCACAACTCACATCCAGGCCATCAGTTCCAACACCCTGCAACACAAATCAATCAATCAACCCATCAATCAAAATGATCATCAAGACAAATAAGAAAATGTCCGAAGGAGCAGATTTATTCATTTGTGAGGCAAAGCTCAACTTTAATCTGTTTAATGTATCCTGCTTATTTCAACAAGTGAAGTTTGTTCAGTTAAAATGGTTTTAAAATCTTTTTAGTATGGCTGTAGTAGTATCTGGCTGTTATTAGTATCTGTACTTACAGGCTCTCCAGAAGGTCCCCGCAGCCCAGACTCTCCCTACAACAAAGAAGTCCAGAAAGTTGGAAATATCAGAACTACACAGATGAGATAAGTGAAGGTTCCAGATGAACTTACTTTGGATCCTTTGAGGCCAGTTATTCCAGGCTCCCCAGGGGGTCCAACTGGGCCCTGCAGAGATGAAGGAATGCTCTTAAAAACTGTACCGGTAATGTAAAGATTTAGTGTTTAATTGAAATCACAAAAATCCCCCCAACATGTCTAAAGGCCGCATGTCTAAAGGCTGCAGCCACAATAGTATTTATGTTTAAAATAAATGAAACTCAGGTAACCTAATTACTGTATATTCCATATGTTAGGTCATTCAGATCAGTTTGTAATGTAACATCTCCTGTGATGAGCTGCTGATGTATCCAGGACAGGATTTAAACAGTTCACATTATTTGCTTAAAATTCTAACATTTCTGTTAAACTTTGTCGCAATCGTGGGGGCGTGGCTTACTGTACTGGCCCCTCCCACTACCTCCCGCTCAAACACATCAGCAAGCAGCAATTTGGAGAACATCCTTGAGTCGGCCTGTTGACCCCCTGCTCTGCCTTCTGGTCTGTATGACCGTCACCATGGAAACAGCTCGCCATCCAGCTCATCTCTGAATCCTCAAACTGGATTGGTGTAAATGTGTTTCAGGCCACATGAATCTGCTGCTGTGTTTCCACGGCAGATGCCGAGCACACTGAGTCCATTCTGCCCCCCAAAAACAGCTGACACCCCCTCACACTCCTCCACCCCACACAAAAAGACCCCTGTTTCTCCTCCACACTCTGGCTGAAATAGCCAGACTGATTTATTCAGGCATTTCTTCTCTGCACCTTTTCCTCAGCATAAGCCAAATGAAATCACTCCCACAGCAGATCTGATCCACTCTGATCTCACTGAGAACCCTTTCGGACCTGCCACCCCTCCGTCAGCTGGATCCACAGTTCAGAGCTTGTGGTTCGACTTACGTCCGCCCCTGGAATTCCCGGGGCTCCCGGAGCTCCATCTCTGCCGCTCTCACCATCAGGACCCTGGAAGCACAAGTTCAGCCCGTGTTAAAGAGGTGATTCAGCTCAAAGACCAGTGTTGTGAAAGGAGGGATTGAAATCCACTCACTCGTCCTCCATTTACAGTGGAATCTTCTCCTCTGTCGCCCTAAACATCCATAAAGAACATGTTCAGATATAAAAGAAAGTTCACCCACAGTTCAGGTGTTCAGGGGGGTTGGGTCCACCTTCAGATGTTATGGTTTATTTTCTACAGGTTTGTGTGTGGAAGCTTTTTGTGCTCTGAAGGGGACTTTGACCCTTCCGTATTTCTAAAATCCTCATCATGAGTTCAGAAATCTCCTTTTAGCTCTACTATTGTTTCATTTTGAAGCCTTTTCAAAACAATAAAAATGCAACATTTGTGGATTTTCTCTCTTTTTAACTTATATCTGCACCACTGGGGCACATTTGAACCCATTTACAATTGCCTGTAGATCCAAACCTGCAAAAAGAAAAACACAAACTCACATCAATGCCGTCCACCCCCGGCACACCAGCAGTCCCCAGTGGGCCTGGGGGGCCTCTAGGACCGACTGGGCCTCTCTGAAAAGCAAACAGAAATTTATTTATTTTTTTCTTGATGAATTTCATCTTTAACTATCATCCCATCCTGGTGCTGCTGGAGGTTCAAAAGCTAGCTCATACAGAGTATCATTGTCTGGGATGATGTGAGGGGAAAGGTCATGAAACTAAACCCGCTTCCCTGCTCTAGCCTCATTTCATCACCATGGTAACAGCATGTATTCAGGTTATTGCTGCTGCTGCTGTCTGGATTATATTGGTGCCAATCGTGCAAACTGGGTTCAAGCAGCCAGAGTTTATTTCACAATGTAAATACAACTGATATTTAATTACCTAACATAAACAGATTATAAAAAAAAGTGATATGTAGAAGTGAAAGCACTAAGTGGGGGAAGAATTTAAAATGCACGGAAAAATGTTAGAAATGTTACAGGCAGAGGATTCAGGTGATTACATTAAAGTGTTTCTATCTCTGTCCAGTAACCATCCAGGAAGAATTGCATAAAACCTGCCATAAAATGAGTATATATATATACACTGTGTGTGTGTGTGTGTATGTGTGTGTATACACACACAAACTTAGACATCAGGAGGTATCACAATATGATAAGCTGAGAGCTCCAAAGTATCCCAAATAGAAATAAATGCACCCACAGCGCAGATTCTATGCACATTCCACATAATTGTAATGCTGTGTACCATAGAATAAACATACATGGGAATATTAGAGAAAATTTCGGGTTGTCTGGGCAGGAGAAGGAAGAGTGACTCTTACCTGAGCCGAGCAAATCAGCACGATTTGGAGTAAAATCACCAGCAAATACTCTCGGCACATCCAGGAGAGAATCATGGTCTTCCCAGGGCAGAGAAAGAGGCTGAACGTCCCTTTATTTCCAGATTAGACCTAACTTACTGAACGGTCCACCTGTTCGGCTCCCCCCTCACTGAAAACTCAGGGTCTTCTGAAAGGAGGATGTCAGGAGGAGGAAGAAATCGGAGGTAGAGGAGGAGGTGGGAGGCTCTGTGGACTGGTATTTCCTTCACTGGGAAACAAATCGTTAGCAGAACAGCAATCACAGTTGACAGGACAGCTGACTAGCCAAATTAGTCAGTTCAAAATAATCAAATATATTAACCGTTTACACGAATTAAACAATTAATGGTTGAAAGTGGCAGAGGATTATTGGAAAAAATGAAAATAATTTATTGGAAGTCTGTTTAAAGTCAAAAATTGGACAGAGAAAACGAAAAAAAATCACAATGATACACTTCCTCTATTTGTCGCAACAAACTTTTGAGGCTGATATTTTTGGGTAAAAGATTAAACTTTGAATGAAAATGATGTCGTTTACGCAAATACACCACAAGGCGGAGCCACAACATAACGTTAACTTATACAGCTATCGAAGAAGAGAGGAAACGGAAGTCCTTTGAATAACAATGCAGGCGTTACTTTTAAAGCTCGTCAACGGTCGTCATCTTGGTTTTGCGTTACTGGGTGTATAAACACGCCAAAATAAATGGATTTCCTCAGTAATCTTCTAGCGATGGACGCAGAATAATAGCAGAAGAACACGCATTCAGGTAAGAAGTGACAGCGCTAAACCTTTGTTAACTGGTGGTGTTTAAATCTGGGCTCGCTTTAGCTTGTTTCACATGAATGTAGTTTTTAAATTCACTCCTAAAATAACTTCTGTGCATGAAGGGATTTTAAACCATGTACAAGCTATGAAGACACTAAAATTCTCCCATCTGTTAAGGCTCCCATTAACTTCTTGACATTAGATTATCGCCTTTTCTCGGTTTATGAAGATATATGAATTTCCCCGGATTTTTCGGTTTTGCAGGAAATATGGACAACCTTGATTTCACAGAAGATGAAATTCAACATCAACTGGTTTTTCTGGGCTACGAAAACATCCCAAAACATAGACTCTCAGAATTCAAAAAAGGTTGATTCTATTTCTACTTCTCTACTTTATGTGTTTTTGAAGCTTTCATTCAACTTTTAGCAAAATAATAATTATCTTTGCAGTTATAGCCATATCTCATTGGACTTAATTTGTCTTTTATGCCTTCAATGTTGTTTCACTGTTGCTATTTCTAAGTCATTTTGATAAGGGTTATTTTTTGGCATCAACAGATCTCGATGACCTGATTCGACATGGAGAATTGAAAAACCTGATCTCGCTCTCTCAGATAAACTCAACCAAATCTCCCACTGTCTCACGTTCCTCAAAACCTCCAGCCTTCACCAAAGAGAAAGGTGACAAGTGGTTCTACTCCTGCTTTACAGTAGAACAGCTTCCTCTTGGTTGCATGGTAACTGTACTATTGTGGTGTTTCTCCTCAGTGAGTCGCTGTTGCTTGAAAGACCATGATGAAGGGTTTTTACATGCCAGAGATGTAACCCATGATAAACATGTGAGTAAATTTTAATTTGATCTAAATTATAATTGGAAGACAGTGTCAAAGCAGGTTGATATCAGATGTAACATAAAACATGTCTTTCCCATCATGTGACTCAAAATGAAATTTGAGTATTTTTCTTTAATTCATCGTTAAAACATACCACCAACGAACCAGCCTCAAATGCAGAGGTGTCAAACTCAAATACCCAGTGGGGCAAAATTCAAAATAGATAAAGTCGTGAGCCAGCATTGAGATTTATTGGAAAAAAATCTTCCTCCAGATTTAACACTGAACCTTTTGATATGGACCCAAACTATTTTTGCTTAACAACCAAACATGGAACAAGCAAAACATACAATAATATTAATATTACACACATGCAAAAATTGAAATTCAAATTAAAAAAAACCCTCACTGGCATTCCTTTCTTAAATAAAAATTAAATAAAATAGTATGTCTCTTTTTATTTACAGCCTTTTGAATTAAATTTCAACAGTAATCTTTTTCCACAGGCTAATAATAATGTAACTCTTCTAATTTCTGGCGCCTTTGAGTCATGTCCAGATGCTTGTGCTGGCGCTTGTCTTGGTGTTGTGTTTCATAGTGTCTTCTGATGTACTCCTTGGTTATATCCACATTGGCTCTACATACAAGACACACAGGTCCATCTTTACATGTGTAAACAGATTCTGCCTCCCACTTGTCCAGAAAGTTCCTGTTTTCTGCCTTTTTTGTCCTTTTTCAGGGGGGTAGTGCGGTGCAGTATTAGCATTAGCATATACGGTCCATATGACTACTACTTTGTGGGTTTTCTTGGCAGTTGGCAAGCAACAAATTGGTGCATTACCGTCACCAACTGATGTGGAGTGTGGGTTTTTTTTTTTTTTTTTTTTTAAAACAACAAAACACAACGCATTCTGGGATTTGTAGTATTAGCAGCACATGTGCTTGAGGCGATAATGCAGGCTGGCCAGCTCTAATAGTCATTTGGTATGGCTTAAGGGGCCATATACAATTACACTGCAAAATTTGACAGAGTTTGACACCTGTTCTCTAATGTGTTTAAATCTGTAAATGAAAGCAGGTGCGGAACGCCGGTCAGAACAAAGAGTATGGGCAACCTCAGGGACATGGACTGGACTCGTACGTACGACACTCAGTGGCTCCTAAGCTTTTCCCACCTCCAGGTCTTCCCCAACAGCTGCAGATTGAGGCAGATGCCAGTAAACTCCTCCGCTCCTCCTCCAAACATCCTGCATACACCGTTGATGAATCCGTCCAGCTGCCTCTGACAGGCATGTCATCTGCAGACACCCAGAGGAGACCGGTCATTAAGAGAAAAGTCCTCAGGTATTTTAGAGCGTCTGATGTCTCTGCCTTCATGGCCTTGATGGCAATAAATCTTCAGAATTCTTTGTGTAATAGAATAGAATAGAAGATTCAGATTCAGATCCTTTATTGTCCCACACGGGGAAATTTACAGTGCAACAACAGCAGCAAGAGCACTCAGAGAAAAATAAGATAAAATCAAATAGAACAGGATTTGGAATATACAAAGAGGATGTATATTTACAATAATCCAGATAAATGGATACTCGGCCTCTGTGTACCTGTACATAGTACAGAGGGTGAATACAATATACATATCAGAATATATAATATTCAGATTGTGCTAGCGGGTGTTATGTTTATTGTGCAGTCTGACAGCAGCCGGCAGGAAAGATCTGCGATACCTCTCCTTCACACAGCGAGGGTGGAGCAGCCGCTCACTGAAGGAGCTGCCCAGTGCTGTCAGGGTGTCCTGTAGGGGGTGGGACGTGTTGTTCAACATGGATGACAGCTTAGCCATCATCCTTCCGTTTCCCACCACCTCCCATCCCAGGACAGAGCTGGCCCTCCTTACCAGTCTGTCCATCCTCTTCCTGTCCCTGTCCGTGATGCTACTGGACCAGCAGACTATCCCGTAGAAGATGGCTGATCCCACCACAGAGTCATAGAAAGTCCTCAGGAGGGGTCCCTGCACTCCAAAAGACCTCAGCCTCCTGAGCAGGAACAGTCTGCTATTGCCCTTCTTGACAAGGGCGTCTGTGTTATGTGTCCAGTCCAGGTTATTGTTTAGGTGAACACCCAGGTACTTGTACGACTCCACCACGTCAACATCCGTTCCCAGGATGTTCACTGGTGCAGGTGGGGGGTTGTTACGCCTGCGGAAATCCACCACCAGCTCCTTGGTTTTGCCAGCGTAGAACAGAAAAGTTTAGATACTGGATGGGTATAAAAATCATTAGAATACAAAAGAACATTTTAGTTTTAATTTAAAGAAACTTCTCAGGTGACTTGTCTGTCAATCAGCTATAAGAAGCTATTTTTCTTCTTCTTCCAGGAAGCATAAAGGACAAACTCTTGTCTGCGATGAGTCAATCAGCACAGAAGACTCAGGTAGCATTCACTAAAATATATTTACACATCCTCTTACAATCATTTTATTATTGTGTTGCTTTAATGGGTGTATTTATGAATAAAACAATTATCTAAGAGGCAGTATTTAAAATATTTTGTTAAAATGTTTTTTCAGTGATGAATTTATTATTTATATATACAAAAATATGTCACTGACACAAGTTGATTTTATTCCAAAGCGTTGCTTTCCCACAAGAAAATAATCTTTTCAGAAGGAGCAGCTAAACTGGGGCATGTAATTCCTCCGGTGACCAGCAGCCGTTTGTCTCCATCAGAACAGGGCGAAGCACCAGGACATCTGTTTAATCCTCTTAGTTCACTCTTTAAGCCCTGTGGCTCCACAGAACACATCACACCATATACAAGATGTATGCCGAGAGTGACGATGATGACAAGAACTCCCTCAATTCGTCTTTTTGGTCTGATGGAGAACCTCAAGATGAGGAAGAGGTGAAAATTGAGAGACTGGTTGAAATAGAGGCTTTGAGAAGTGCAGAGGAACCCTTGGAGGCTTCAGGGGAGGAAAAGTCTGATTTGAAAGTAAGCAAAGTGACCAAAGAAGGTTCAGGGGGAACTGATGGTGACGATGAAGATGAAGAAAGCTGCAGCAGTTGTGACAGTCCAGTTCTGAGCTTCATGACTTCAGGGTATGGCACCTACAGACCAGAGGAACAGGAAGCAGGAGACTGCACAAGTGATTGCGTTGATCAGGACAGTCGGGGACATCTGTCTGAGCTGAGAGACGATGAGGATGACCATTGTTCTGTCTGCAGTAACATTTGGTTTGAGGGACATGGTGTGACTTTCCCCCAGAGTCTGTCACCAGAACCTGCAGATCCAGGAGCTGCTGGTGGGGCTGGAGAGATGATCATCTCAGAAGATGAAGGGTGTATTGTTGAAGACAGATTCATGATGGATGAGAAAATTGTTGAAGGTGGGAGTGTTGATGCTGACCATCATGAAAGACCAGAAGAAAAACAGGAACTCAAAGAAGCAGCAGAGTCAAACGAGTCTCCATGTGACCAAAACATCAGATTCATTGACTCCAAAGTGGATTTCAGCCAGGACTGTGAGAGAAGCCTCCGACAGACAAAGGGTACAGTGTCACCTGCCGGGTGGATTAAAGCTTAAAAGTACTTGAAGGTTCCTGTAGATGTTTTATCACCAAGTGGTTTTCAATCCTGACCTTCAGATTTACAGGACATTCAGTTCAGTGTAAAAGCTGAACTGACTAACTTGGTTAATTTACTGCTGGTCAAGAGTAAACATAACTCCAGTGAAAGGTCTCAGGCTCTTTAAGGTGCAGGACAGATGTTTTTATAGTTCCTCCTTAAATGGTGACAAGAGCTTGTCTTTGTAGGAGCTGAGAGCCGTCTGGAAGAGCGCCTGTCGGAGCTTTGCCTGTCAGCTCAACACGATTCTGAGGCCGAGAGCGAAGAAGCGAGGAGTCGGAGCAACAGTTCAGGGTCAGAGGCATCGTCCTCTGACATCTTTGAATCCTACGTGAGGGGACTGGTGGGTAAAAGAGACGGGTGCTAGAGGTCCTCTGTGTTCAGATCATCTTAACCGACTCTCTTTACAGACTCGTGGTGATGTCAAAGTCAGACCCAAACCTAAATCCTGTAAGTCAGCTTGACCATCTCTCCAGAGTTTGTTGAATAGAAGTTTTAATAGACAAATTACAAATTCTTACTTCAGTCATTCGGCCGGTGGTGAATCAGAGGATGGTGAAGAAGACGGACCCAGTGGCCAAGTGAGGGAATAAAAGCAGAGCTGACCATCTGGAGCGTTTTATTGTTTAGTTCTCCTAACCGAGGCTTCACTGTTTTCTCATCTCTGCAGGTATTTCCACTACAAACGGTTGTGGGACGTGTTTAAACTTCCAGGAGAGGTGGACAGGACAGCACTCCGCCTGGAGATCAAGGTATCAGATCTTCTATGGTGTATACCTCACACACGCAAACACAATAATGTGACTATGAGTGATGAGCATTTCCATGTTTGTCTTCCAGGAACGACTGGCCTACCAGCCTCCTCCTGTAAGTATCTTCACACATTTCAGCTCCAGCATAAATCTATGAATCGTCAAAAACCTCTTCCTGTGTCATTTCTGCTGCTGTTTAAACATCTCCACATTTACAAAAGAAATTTATTCTGTTGCAGCCAAAACCTCGCAGAGTTTACATGCCAAACACGTATATCGTGCCAACAGAGAAGAAGCGGTCGGCCCTGCGTTGGGAGATCAGGACCCATCTGGCCAATGAAATGATTCCATATAAGTGTGGTTACTGATTGATACTTTTAATAAAGTTTTACAGTTTTTTTTTGTTTGTTTTTTAAATAGCATGGTGATTATTTATTTTTTGGTTAAACCTAATAAACGCAAAGAAAATGATGCTGAGATTGAATATTGTTTTTACGGGAAATCTGAGTATGGCAGTTTAAAGGGGTACAATGGTGTGTAACGCTGGTCATGCCACAGCAGCTTGTCTTCCAGAAACTTGATTGCTTCTAGCGTGAGAACAATAGCTTCGTGTTTTAGAAGACTGTGGACGTTCAGACCTGAGACAAACAAACACCGTACAGCTGAGTTTAAAAATCATCCTTGTTTGCCTTCAGTTTACACATGAATTTACTCAACTTAGCAAAACTCACCTATAGCTGGAATGATGTTAACAGTCTTCAGATTTGCTGTTGCCTGGAGGATGTTTTCAGGAAACTCTTCAGATCTGAGAGCAACAAAGATGACATGACAGAATTAACCAGGTGAGGATGGTGGGCAGCTGTAGCTCAGTGTGTAGGAAACTGGCCTGAGGAGCAAGGGGTCCCTGGTGGGTCCTTGATTCAAGCCCCAACAAGACCAGACCCAGAGGACACAAGGACACAATACAGCACCATAAAAGATACCCCTAAGCAAGGTACCAACCACCCCTAAGACCCCCCCCATGCTCAACACAAATACACTCACACATCAACTATCAAGACAGACTGGCCCCAGTGCCGGTGCCCAATGAGGTCCCTCAGGTACTGGGGGTCAGGTGTGGGGATGGCCAAAGAGTCCACCACATGAAGGTAGGACTGAAAAAAAAAGAAAAATCAAAGAATGTGCACTTGGATGATGGGAATGTTCTTCTATTGTCTCCTCTATTGGCCTGGATGACCTGCAGCACTTACCTGACTCATTTTAGAGCTTAGAGCCACCTTTAGTCCCTGCACACGAACCTTCATAGGCAGCATGTAGTAATAACTGGTTGGTCCCCGGGGTCCATGAGACACCCCACCTGAGAGGGCAGAGAATGTCAGACACCCAACGACACCTCACCCTTGTCCATAGCAAGATGTGCACATCACCTCCTCTCCAGAGAGGAGATCTGATGCTTCCATGACGAGCTCTTCCACTTCCTTTCTGTCGCCAAGGTTTCTTGCCACCACCTCTCACCTCTGACCTGACCTTTGTGTGGGCGTGGCTCTGAGACCAAGAAACAGACTTTCATGCATCAATAATCCAAACCCGTGGCAGTTTTGGCTGAGATGGCTCTTCATCATACACCATGAAGAATTAATTAAATCTGTTTACATGAACACCGCTGAGATGGCTTGCAAACACCCCAACAACATGCAGCAGAATAAAAATGGATGAACTTACAATTCGTTTAAAGTTTCTCTGCCATATTTCCACCATATGGAGAATATCAAGCCTGACGGGGAAGAAAACACGAGTCACTGACACAGATGCTCTGATGGGAGTTTGTCCATTATGTTCTGACTTCTAAATCCTGATAAAAGGATTGACTGTGAGAGGTTGCTTCACCTCGGAGGGACTGCAAAGACATCTGGGTGGAGGTGAGCCAAACCTAACGGCTCACTGTCCTCTTTCTCCAGAGTTTCCACCCAGGTCTGAATGTGGCTCAGGTGAGCGGGAATGGCAGCATCACACTTCCTGAGCACGGGCAGAGGGCAGTCTGCAGGTGGAGAGGGTCGCTCTGCAGAAGGCATACAACAGGGGGGTTACTCCAGTATTTGCATTACTGACTTTTACTGGTATTCAAATAAAGTCTGCATGAGAAGTTTCAATTCACTTAATCTGGCAGGATCCACAAGGTTTGTTGGCAGCAGCAGATTAGTAGGCAGTGCACTCTCACCAGCAAGTGTTGAGGCAAACTATGAAAAGGGAGAAAAGTTTGGGTCAATGGAGCAACTTGGGCTGGGAATCAATACTGTCTTGGGGCTGGTTCCTCCAAAACGTTGCAAAAAAATTGCACAAAACCCAGTAACTCAATTATTACCCCAGATCGGACTATGGATTAAAGCAGATTAAACCAACAGAAAAATCCAATCTACTTCTAGCATGGGGAACAGGGGGAAACTAGAAAAAATATAAATCACGTAGAAAAACCCGAACAAGCACACAAGCAAACCCCAAACCTTCCTGCTTTAAGGCAAGATTACCAAAAAAAAAACATTAGTTACTGTCTTATTTCTAAAATAGTGTTAACACCGGGGGTTCTCGATTTAATCACCCTACTTATATAAAACATCGACCTAATGTTAAACTGACAATTGAAATGCTTATTTTAATGTAACGACAGAAGGTGAAATGTAACTTACCCTCTGTACGAGCTTTTTGCCACAAATCACCACAGAACATCGGAACATTTTCTTTTATTTCTTTTATTTATCTAGTAGCTAAATTACTCTCTTTCTTACATATACATTATTAAAATATTCGAAGTATCACTGCATGGAAGGTCGCTGTATTTCGAGCAGGGTATCGTCGCATGTTGACGACGTCAAAAACGTCACTTCCACTGAAAAATGGAACTTCCGCATTACTCGTTTTATTTACATAGATGTTTTTTATATATATTGTCTCCTCACAAACGGTGTATGAAGAAATGCAACAAACACTTGCTTGACTTTGTCATGTGTATTTTTTTATATAAAAAAGTGCTGTTACCAGTTCCTATATTTTTTATTGAGCCTAAGTTACATTGTTCTTCCCTCACAGCAATATTTAGTTGAAAATACACAAAATTATAGGAACAATTATAGGAAAAACACTGTACATTTACATCATAAATATATATAAAATCAACTATATCCCCAAGAATAATACTAGTAACAAGCAGTTTGTTTTACAAAGTAAAATAGAAAACACTACAGTATAAATATACAAAACATATGCACAACAATGTTTATTTAACATTTATTTGACAATATAAAACAATATATTCCAAATAATAATATGAATTTTACCTTAAATCTAACCACTGTTCATTATTCAGTGAGAAATCTGTAAAAAATGTACATATAATACCTTTTGTTTAAAAACATATAACTAAAAAAGAAAAAATCTTATGTAAATGCTCATATATATATATTAATTGGGCAAAAAGCCTGTGAAAAAAATCACAAAATAAAAAGCTTATGGTTAGGAATAAATAAATCCAAAATATATTTCTTCTTTTTTAAACCACTAATAGAAATATCCGGTAACTGTTATACCCCTACACAAGGTTGGAGAAAAAGAATGTTGACCCTTTGAGATCTTTTTCATTTGGAACCTCAAGATCTACATCTGTTGCATAAAATTCAGTCCCCCCAAGTGTTTTATATTTGCGGTTTGTTGGGTTTGAGTTTTGTATTTTACTGGGAAAAACTGTAACAAGGTATCCGTCTGTACTGTCAGCTGCTCTAATCCTTGAATCCTGGGGCAAATGAGGGGATTGTGCTTTAGATTTTGCTTTTGCTGTTTTTTGGACCTTTGCATATAAACCATCATAACTGGGAGGGATCCCTCTGGTCTCCGAGTGGTTGTTTGTACCAGTAGTAACAACTGGTGCAGACACCAACTGCCCATGGTTATGGGAATCCTGGTGAGCATTTTTTGAGCCTCGAGCCCGTAGTACATAATCCTTTCCCGTGAAATCATCAATATTGAGATCCGAATGGTCAATATGGTGGCCTAACTGGGTACCTGAGAGAGGATAACTGGATCTTACATCCATCTTAGTTGACCTTTTATGGTGCTGAGGTCTGAGATCTCCATCTACATCTAAAGCAGGTATCTTCCCATTTACACCAGTGATATCCGATCTGCGATTCTTAACAGATGGTCTGTTAAAGTTTAATAAAGGATCATCGATGTTGAGGTCTGGATTTTTCCAATGCAGCTGTGTATTCTGCATCATCACTTTTTGGATGCCAAGGTCCATGTTAGGAGTGTTGACACTTGGACCAGTAATATTCCGCTTTATCTGGGAAGGTTTTGTGCTCAGGTTTGCATTTGGAGGAAAAAAATTAGTTGGTTGCACCGAGGCTCCAAAATCAATATCAGATCCTGTCCTGTTAAGATCTGACCCACCCAACTGCGGCAGCTTAAATGAAGGGAGTCTGAACTTTGTATTTGCTGAATTAAGATCAAACTGAGGACCTTGCATGTTTCCTGAGGGACCATTCATGTCAAAATCTGGACCTCTTATGTCTCTTTTAACCTGAGGGACACCAAAACTATTTTCAGGCTGTCTCATACTACCATTTATTTGGAGATCAGGGCGCTTTATATTGAGATCTGTCTTAGGGCCTTTGACCCTAGAATCGGGTAAATTTACATCTGGCATATTTCCTGATAGGTCTATTTCTGGTGTCTTTGCCTGAAGCCCAGATACATTTGTACTTGGCATTTTTAATTTTCTTTTAAAATGATCAACATCTACATTTGGCACATTGAAGTCAGGTCCCTGAAAGTCTCCATTGATGTCAATTTGGGGGCCATTTGGCATTTTGATTTTAGACTTTTTAATATTTGCTTCAGGCAAGCCAATATTGAAATCTGGGACATTCATATCTAACTTGGGAGTTTTGTTGTTCATTTTTGGTAAATCCATCTTGGGGCTGTGAAATCCACCCTTTATTTTACTTTTTGGCGCTGTCAGATGAAAGTCTGGATTTTTCAGGTCTGAATTAATGTTAACATTTGACCCTTTGGGTAATTTGGTATTTAGGGCTGGTGGCCCAAAATTAAATTCTGGACCATCTACAGCTGGACTAGAGAACCCCACATCAGGTATGCTCATATGTGGTTTGTCAGGTTTTCCAAATGAACTGCCAAAACCAACCTCTGGGATCTCAAAAAGAGGTTTGGTCTCTTTAAGTTTGGCCTTGGGGCCATTAATGCCAACATCTGGCCCATCAAAGTTTCCATCAATTTCTGGTCCCTTTATATTTTGTAGACTAACTTTTGGCATTTTCAATTTTGGCATTTTGAGTTTTGTTTTAGGTGACCCAATGTTGACACCTGGAGTGCTCACATCCAATTTTGGAGCTTTGACTCTCTTATCAGGCAAATCCATGTAAGGAGAATCAAATGCACCTTTTATCTTTGGTGATTTCAATCTCAAATCTGGCGAATTTACATCTGCATTTAGGTCCAAGTTGGGTCCTTTTGGTAATGTACCAGAGATTTTTGCAGAAGGAGCATCAACTCTTGGGGCCTTCAATTCACCACCTATATTAGGAACAGAGATATCTAAGCCAGGTGATTTTAGATCCATGTTAGGGCCATGTAATACTGAACTAAAACTCCCCAGGTCTGGCAAGTTTAAGTTTGGCTTCTTGAATTTTCCTGATGGTCCAGGAACATTGATATCAAAGTCAGATTTTGGACCATTGAAGTTCAGGGAGGGTGCATTTGCATTTAAATCTGGTCCAGTAAAATTTCCGTCAATTTCGGGTCCTTTTACATTTGGTAGACTCATTTTAGGCTCTTTTAGTTTGGGAATTTTTAGTTTTCCTTTGGGTGAACCAGAGATATTAAATTCAGGTGATTTCATGTCCAAATTTGGGCCTTCAAACTTTGGGGCAGAAAGGTCAAAAGCGGGCGGATTAAAATTTGGTTTGGGGTATTTTGCAGATGCACCAGATATAGCAACATCTGGCATTTCTAAATTAGGTTTTAATCCTCTGATGTTTGGCACATCTACATCAACATCAGGTGCATTTAGATTTCCATCAATTTCAGGTCCTTTTAGGCCTGGAAAACTAAATTTAGGAAACTTCAGTTTGGGCATTTTAAATTTTGGCTTTGGTGAACCAATGTTGACATCTGGACCATTCGCATCTAACTTAGGACCATGAACATCCAAGTCTGGAGTGTGGAACCCTGCCTTTGGTTTAGTCAGAGTTGGCATTTTCACTTTACCTGATGGCATGTCTATGTCAAGGTTTGGGGTATTTAAGTCAAGGTTGGGGCTTTTAAGGTTAACATCTGGCATTGCAATATTTGTTGTATTTAGTCCACTATCCATGTTTGCACTTAAATCGACATCTGGCATTTCAAAGCTAGGTTTTTTCCCTTTCAGTTTCACATTGGGTGCGTCAAAATGTGGCATGTCAAAGTTTCCATCAAATTCTGGTCCCTTTATATTTGGCAGATTAACTTTAGGCATTTTCAATTTTGGCATTTTGAGTTTTGTTTTAGGTGAACCAATGTTGACATCTGGACCCTTCACATCAAACTGTGGAGCTTTTAGGTCGGGAGATTTGAGCTTCAGATTAGGGCCATCTAATTTTGGACCAGAAAACCCCAGGTCAGGCAGATTTAAGTTTGGCATTTTTAATTTCCCTGATGATCCAACACCAACATCCGACATGTCCAAATCAGTTTTACGACTCTCAAAATCTAGGCTGGGTGCATTAATATCCATGTGTGGACCATCAACACTGCCATTAATGTCAGGGCCTTTTAGACTTGGAAGCTCAAACTCCGGCATTTGGATTTTGGACATGCCTAATTTTGCTTTAGGTGAACCTATGTTGACATTTGGAGCATTCACATCCACCTTTGGGGCTTTAATGTCTATGGCTGGTGTATCCAAATGGGGAGTATCAGTATCACAATTTATGTTTGGAGCTTTTAGAGTCAAATCTGGTGTCTGAAGACCAGTGTTTATATCTGAATATGGTCCTTGTGGTAATTTGCCTGAAAGATCTACTTTTGGAAATTTGGGACTATGAAGTTCTGGCAAATTCAATTTACCTTTTGGTAAATTGATGTTTCTGGCATTAAGGTCCAGTTGGGGACTTTTTAGATCAGCTCTAGGCATATCTAAATCTGGTACTTGAAGATCAAGTTTGGGGCCATCCATGCTTGGACCAGAAAGTCTCATTTCAGACAGGTTTAAGTTTGGCTTCTTGAGTTTTCCTGATGGCCCAGAAATATCTGGCATCTTTAAATCAGCATGAGGAACACTGAGGCTGACACTGGGCTGATTAATATTCATGTTTGGACCACCTAAATTTCCATCAATCTCAGGTCCTTTTAAGCTTGGAAGACTAAATTTAGGTACCTTAAATTTTGGCATTTTAAATTTTGCCTTTGGCGAAGCAATGTTGAAATCTGGGGCCTTCATATTCAGTTCAGAAGTTTTAAGGTCCATGTTCATTTCAGGGGTGTGAGTTTCACCCTGAAATTTTGGAGCATTTAGATTCAGATGTGGTGATTTAAGATTTGCACCTACATCCAAATTTGGTCCTTTTGGTAATGAAAGATTGGATTTAGGCAGTTTTACTTTACCCGAGGGAGCATTAAAATCCCAGTCTGGACCATGAAGCTCTGGCATTTTCAATTTACCTGATGTCATATCTACATCAAGTTTGGGGGCATTGACGTTCAGTTTGGGACTTTTGTGGTCACCTTTGGGTATTTTTATAACTGGTGCATTTATACCACTACTTACATTAGGACCAGAGATATCTAAGACAGGTGATTTAAGATCCAGGTCAGGGCTATCTAAATTTGGACTAGAAAGCCCCAGGTCAGGTAAGCTCATGTTTGGCCTCTTGAATTTTCTTGATGGCCCAGCAACATCAACATCCAGGTCACCTTTTGGACCACTCAGGTTAATTGAGGGTGTTTTTGCATTCAAATCTGGTCCATTGAGGTTTCCATCAATTTCAGGCCCTTTAAAAGTTGGCAAACTAAATCTAGGCATTTTTATTTTGGGCATTTTCATTTTTCCTTTAGGTGACCCAATGTTGACATCAGGAGTGTCTGCATCTAATTTTGGAGGATTGTATATTATAACATTTGACATATCTAAACGGGGAGCTTTGAAATCAGTTTTGGGTGTTTTCCCCTCTGTAGCATTTATACCACCACTGAGGTTTATTTTGGGGCCATCTAATTTTGGACCAGAAAAGCCCAGATCAGGCTTCCTGAACTTTCCTGATGGTGTGGCAACATTAATATCGGGAGCATTGAAATTGACACCGAGTGCATTAACATCTGGAACATTGACGTTACCATCAAATTCAGTTGTTTTAAGGCTTGGAGCATTTGATTGAGGCATTTTAAATTTAGGTACTTTTGTCTTTGGCGAACCAATGTTGATTTCTGGTGTTTTAAGTTCCATGTTCGGTAAGTTCACATTTGGAGCATCAAATCCACGCTTTATCTTTGGTGTCTTCAAAGTGAAGTCTGGAGACTTAAGATCTGTTTTTACATCCAATCCTTTACCCTTTGGTAATGTGCCTGAAAGGTCTAACTTTGGACTTTTGACTTTCATATCAGGAATGTCCATATTTGTCTTTGGGGATTTCATCTTAAGTTCTGGTGTGGTCATCCCTGCATTAATGTCAACACCTTCCTTATTAGGTACGGCACCAAAAAGCTTGAATTTTGGCAACCTAAGCTTTCCAGAGGCATCAAGGTCCAATTTTCCAGAAGGCTTATCAAGGTCTAGTTTTGTTTCAACACCAGGAAAATTCATGTCTCCTTTAAATTTAGGGCTAGCGACATCGACATCTGTAGTTTGCATGTCAATTTTTGGCAAATCAAATTTAGGCATTGTGAACTTGGGAGCCTTGTATTTTATTGATGGACCTTTAAGAGCAGCTGCTGGAGTATCACTTTCCAACTTTGGCCCTTTTAGGTCAGCCTCAGATACATTTATATTCGGTGCCCGTATCTTCCCTTTTACTTTTGGGCTTTCAATGCTCAAATCACGTGTTTGAACATTAGCATTTCCTTTGCCTGAGACCCCAAATTTGGGTAGAGTTAGTTTACCAGATGGGGCATCAATGATTGGTCCATTTAAATTTGGCTGAAATTCTGTCTTACCTGAAATATCCAGGTCTAAATCAGGAGATCTCCCAGAAAGTTTGACCTTTGGTAATCCCACATAACTCGAGGGATCATCTATATTTAGCACCGGGGTTTTCAGTCTCTTGAGACTTTGTTTACCTGAAGGGACACTTGGTGTTGTGAGGTCATATTCTGGACCACTGTAAGAAGGCCCTGAAAAGTCCAGGTTTGGCATTTTCACTTCTTTCTTTGTACCTTCAATTTGTACTTTGGGGGAATCTGCTCCAAAAGTGCTATTTTCCTCATCAAAGATCATCTCTAATTCAGGGGCTTCAGGACCTGAACCTCTAATGTCCATCTTAACTGTAGGAGCTTTTAAATTTCGAGAGGAATCCAGTCCTATTTGAGTTCTTTCAAGATTTGGCTTAGTTTTTGGAGTTGCAGTGTTGACTTTTGGATCTTCAGCTCCAGCTACGTTCAGGTCAGGAGCATTAAGCTGTGGTGTTTGGGCATTGACTTTAAGTGGAGCATGAGTCCCAAGTCCCAACGGAGGAAGGTTCAGATTGCTGCCATATGTTGTGTCTCCTGCGTCTCCTGTATCACAAAGGTCCTCACTCGGTGGCCTTGTTTTCAAGAAACCAAAATCAACCCCAAGGCGAGGCAAGCCTGCGGCATGCTTCAGCCTGACCTTGGATGAGCCTGGTGTTGTTGATTTGCTGTTGCTTTCTCCATCTGCAGAGGAAGCCTCTGTGATTCTCATGAACTTCTTGATTTTGGCATTGTAGAGTTTATTGTAAGAATCAGTCAGCATCTGGAAACATAAGGGATAAGTGACTGAAATGGTTTATCATCTGCTGTAGACTGCAGCCCTCACCAGTTCAGAAGCATTGTTATGTTATAAATATGTGTTCCACCTACTGTCTCAGGACTGACACACTGGTCCAAATTTCCAAGGCTCTTGCTCCGATTGTTCCTTGTGAAAACGTGAACCTTGTCATTGAAAGGCTCCATAATTTTGAGGACATGAAGCACCTCCTCTTTTGATAGTTGCTCAAAATTGATGGTTGCTCCCAAAATTTCATCCCCTAAAGAAGAAAAGGACAATTTGTAAACAAAACAGCTTGAAACATCATTAATAAATCTGATGAAGATGAATAAAGACCCCACAGAAATAGTATCGTGTTTTAAGGGTTTTAAGTACTCATAAAGAGAGTGTCTGTCATCAGGACTTTTTAACTATTTCTCCATCTATGATCTCTGCTAGACCTCAGGCATCATCTTATACCTTCCTTCAAGTTCTGATTGGTTACATCGCTGGATACGACCAGCGTCCCTTCTTCTGAGCGCTCCAGAGTCAGAGCCTCAGAAAGACTCTGTCCTCTGCGATGTGTCGGCTGTAAGACATTTGTTAGAAATGGTTACAACATAGAGACATTTAACGTAACAAAACTTTGCAATATGCTGATGATTCAGACCATGACTAGACGTTTCTGTCAGGGGGACATCAGAAAATCCTTTTTTAGAAAACCTGCAGAAGAATATAAAGTTTTAAAATTATGATACAACGAAAGAAAGCAAACAAAAAACCTAATAGTGTGGCAGGATGGAAATGAAACAGAATTGGAATCAAACCCCAAACCTTCTCATTATGACTGCAAGAATTTTCACAAATGATTTAGATTCAACTTTAGTCTTGCAAAATTCAAAGATTCTTAGAGGCAAGAATTCCATTTTTTTTAAACAAATTAAATTAATAAAATGGAATAGTGGATCTGGAATTGCGTGAAATTTCACTTTTTTTACATTGATGTTTTGAGATGATTTCAACAATGAAATTCATCCTATCAACTGTAATGTGAGAAAACATCAACTGAACATATTAAAAACATACATGTTCTCTTTTAACACTGAAAACAGACTTATGTGGAGCAGAAATCATATTTGTTTACAAGAGTGATTGAAAATCTCCACATAAGGAGTGAAGCACAGTCACTTTAGCAGTTTTACAGTTTGTTGTCAGAGCTCTTTGGTATTCAGGTTATTGTGAAAAGGCAGAAACAGGTTCATCGAGAGACTACATGCTTTTGTTGTTGTTCATTCCCTCCTAAGGAAGCGCCTGATAAACGTGGCTCAGCCCATGGGCACACCCACCCCAGTCATTAAATGAAAGTGTGAAAATAATGAGGATAATCACTTAGAGATCACTCCAAGAATTCAGACCTAGGTTGTAATTTTAAAACCTCCAGTGTCAATAAAAAACTAATTCGATATCAGGAAAATGTCAATTTGTGCCGATGTGACAGAAAATAACATTTTTACATGAATATTCCATCTAATATTCATGGTAACAAGTACATGAGATCTGAGGCATGATGCTGCGTTTAGCTGTGTGTGTTTCATGGCCATTTTTCCATTTAACATGCAGCTTCTGTCCTTCCTTCCCTCCTTTCTTTCTTTCTTTCTTTCTTTCTTTCTTTCTTTCTTTCTTTCTTTCTTTCAGCCAACTTTACCTTTGTCATCTTACTATCTGATTATTTCACAAAGAAATGACAAAATTATGGTTTCAGTTAGAAGGAAAAATTTAAAACCAGACAAACAAAAGCGTGATGATCTAAGAGTTTATTATCTAAATGAACTGCAGAGTTATCTAGAGAATGTTATATGACACTGATAAAATAAAACATCAGAAATGTCAGTTTTACAAATGAGTAATTTTCAAGTCATTTTCAAATGAGTCACACAAAAACTAACGAAGTATAATCACGCAAAAACCTTCATAAGATGTAGTCATTTAACTTTGGTACATATTCTCAGCGAACAGGAATGTTTTAAAGTGGATTCAGCTCATATTGTCTCCACTTGACCCCTGCACATATTAAGCATCTGATTTACGGCACTAAAAGTTACACATTAAACTATTTACAGGCAGGTCAAAGTTCAAACATCTGCAGAGGTGGAAATATTGAGAATGAGAAGCTGTTCAGGACTTTTCAAAAAGAAGCAAGAACAGACGACAGAGGGGTGGAACCGAGCTGCCGTGAAAGTGTGGCAAAAGAATAAAACGAAACATTCTGCTGGATGTTGCGCTGACATTTGGGTTAAAGCAGCAGGAAAACCAGATGATGTCCCCTAAAATATTGGCGGGTAAACTCATGAAGAGGACTGACCTGAGGCTCCAGCAGGACGGCGTCTGTGGAAGATGTCTGTGTGGCTGCGCAGATGTTTGTCCCACTGAGAGGAGTGGCGCTCAGGTGGACGAATACCTGAGCTGGAGCAGACAAACAGGTTCCACCTTCAATGTCTCAGCCCCATTTTAACTGTCAACAGACAGAAACACGCACGCAGTCACCGTCTCACGCCCTGATGAGCACACACCTTGACACAAACGCAGCACACCCACGAAATCAAGAGAAATACAGAGACACAACATTATACTGAGCAAATATGCTTTATATTTTTGCATTTCAGAAGTTATTTGCACTTTTATTCTCCTACATCACGTAATAACTTTAGTTACTCTGTAGATTAAATGCACCAACTTTGCACTGCCTGTTTACATTTATCTGGAATTGTAAAAATAAAATAAAATAAAAATTGTAAAATTTTTTATAACAGAAATAACTAAGATGCAACAATAGAGAGAAAAAAAATGTTTTTTTGTAGAAAATAGAGTGCACGTGTAGTAAAAAGAGCAAAATATGGTTAAGCTATGGACAGACATGCAGATTCCAGCTGAATGAAGTTTTGTTGTGAAGTGATAAAAAGCTTCTATTCTATAATTTAAAAAAGAGGCAAACATGTGGAAATCACTTGTTGATATATTATGTTGGACTGGAGGCGTCCTTCATGGGGTCCAAGTGAGGTTTTGCAGCAGTAAACCAATGTTTATTATTAAGTGTGTGTAAACTATTTAATATTAATACTATTTAGAATTTATTATTGTCAAATGGTGGAGCAGCTTTTAACTATAATGAACTTTATTGCAGAAACCTTCTGTTCCTGGTGAGTTGACTCTTTGATCCAGTATCGGTCTCATCTGTCATGTAGGTTTTATCAGGCTGATGTGCTGCTTGTTTAAGTTTTGCTTTTCTTTTCTCTGCTCTTCTCTTTTCTCCTCTTCATTGTCTAGCAGGTGAATGTTATTATGCTTTGGTGGGATGAAACAATGAAGATTAGAATGTTCTCATAGAAATGAAAAAACAACTGCTTGTACTTTGACCCCAATCACAACTTTTATTATAAAGATTTAATGACAATGAATCTTAATGACAAACCCTAAATTATCAATAACAGGAGCAGCCAAACTGCCCTCACTGTCCAAAAATGCCTGTTTTTTAATACCTTCAAAATGAGCCCAATATAGGACTTTTAACAGCCCCCCTCCCCCCCTCTCGCTATAATGAAAATTGAATTTCCAGGAATCAAAGCAGAAACCAAACACTCCCTTGACAACACAACTCTTTGTTGACATGTGAAAAATGCTGATCTGAGCCGAGGGCGTGGCAGGTGTCAATTGTTTGGCTTCTTGAGTTTTCCTGATGGCCCAGATGAGTCAATGTGATTATCCTCACCAAGAGTCAATCAGGGCGAGAAGACAGTTCACAACAGATTCTCACAAACCACATACAATCTAAATATCTACACTGGGACATTTAATCGCATTTTCAGGGATATTCAAATGTATGTAATTTTCATTTTCTTAACCGCTTTATCCCTTTTGGGGTCATGGGGAGGGCGCACATATGAGTGAAGGCAGGTCCACTGCTGGAGGAGGCACCAGTTCATCACAAGGCCCTATGTGAGAATTTATGGGTTTAGTACCTTGCTCAAGGATACCTCGTTTGAGGGTACCTTGGCAGTGCTCTGACACCTTCCCCTACTACCAGAACACCATGTCTTGTCTGCAATTGGGCTCGAACCGAGAACCCGCTGCTTCACAGCCCAGTTCCCAACAGAGCTACCACAAATTTGATTATATGGTATTATATAAATTATCAGCGTAACCATTTGATTATATCTGAAATTGCAATCTTCTTGAATATTTTGACATTTTGGGTCATGAGTTTGTGAGACTCTGCTGTGATTGAGCAGGAAAGAAGCATGATCACACCAACTCTGCTAACTAGCAGCTAATAATGTTACCTACCTGTTGCTTTTTTCTATCTCAAAGTTAATATCAAATACATTCAAATAAATTCCCTTTATTGACAGTATTTCCAATAGTTCTGTCGACAGTAACGAAGAATTGTTTATCATCTGTAGAGCAATCAATATGATCTGTAAACAAATCAGAAAGAGCAGTGAACCGAAACAGCAACTCTGAGGTTCACTGAGGCTCCCTCTACGTTGACATAAACCTAAACCAGTCAGTTTTGTTGAAAGTTATAGATAATAGGCAGCCAATTGTGTTAAACGTATTTATTTGCATGTTAAACTGATTTGTGGGTCTTCACATCTCAGAATCATCATTCTCAGAATTTTCATCACATAATTAAAATTTTACCTTCATGGATTTAGCATTAACATTCTGATCAACATATTTCATAACTTTTAAAATAGGTAGAGTCAATTATTAACTCCATCATTAAATAAGATAAATTAAGTCTGAACCCAAACAAGCTGTTTACACAGATTTCTGATGAGATTGTAATCAATCACTGTTAAATGCGGCACAAACAGGGGCTCGTTAACACATTCTGTTGTGATTTCTGCTCAGCTCAGTTTTCCTCCCAGTAACACACCTCTGGATCATCTCCCACGAGAAAAAATCAAACACCATAAAAAAGTGATTTAGTGTGACTTTAGAACGTCGGTTGCTGCTTTAGAGTTAAAGCATTATTGTCATTTAACTTCACAACTGAGCATTGGATGTTATTCATTCTGCTCTGTGACCAACCAGCCTCTGGAAGATGGACCGGTCCATTTGGCAGAGAGCAGCTGGAGTGTCAAACTCCACCACCTTCCCAGCGTGAAGCACCAGTACTCGCTCACAGTCCATAATGGTGTTTATCCTGGTGACATGTGCAGCAATGAACAATGAACAACAGAGGCAAAGGCAAAACAAGGAAACAGTCAGGCTGTATGATCCCTACCTGTGTGCGATTGTGAGGACGGTCTTGTTCTGAAACTTCTCCCTGATGGTTTGTTGCAGCAGTTTGTCCGTCTTCTGGTCCACGCTGGCTGTGGCCTCATCAATACACAGAAGCTACATGGAGGACAGCCAGGGAAAAGGGTTATTTTTCTGACCAGTTTGGTATTTATCTCTTTTCACATCTTACCAGGGAGTTAAATCCTTTCTAAAGTACTTCAGAAGAATTGACTCTCCTGTTATTAGTTCTGTTAATGACTCCAGCTGTATGGAAAGACACTGAATTCTCCCAAGTCAGCTACGCATCCACATTAAACATGGGTAAAATGTTGGCAATAATGCATGGGGAATGAAATTACGATCTTAAAAAGTGTGAAAGTGGCACCCTACAAAAAGGAAAAACACACAGTAAGATTTACTGGGAGCTATTTTTGAAGGCTACAGTCACAGCCGCACCTTAGCATGGGTCATCAGAGCTCTGGCCAGACACAGTAGTTGTCTCTGTCCAACAGAAAAGCATCTTCCTCTCTCTCCAACTTCAGCATCCAGACCACCTGAGACAAGCACAGCAACAAATTAGCCACAGAGGCAGCCAGTGTAGGGACAGAAGGGAAACAACCCATTAACTCCACTTTCTGAGAGAGAGAAAATATGTGTCTGATTAGGCGAGTGGTGAAATTATGCTGAGTCGCCCACCTGACTCAACAAACATGACAAAAGGTTTTCTTTGTCAGAGGCAGGTGGTTTCATTTAAACGCACATACCTCCCCCATCTCACCCCTCCTGCCTCTTACCCATTCTGTAGACCACATCGCTGAGGTGACACTGCATCAGGACGTCCAGCAGCTGCGGGTCCGAGTGACGCCCACACGGGTCCAGATTCTCCCGGATGGTCCCACTGAATAGGAAGGGATCCTGGGGAATGATGGCTAACCTGGACCTGCAGGGTGCGCCAAGTAGAAAAATACTTTTTTTGGTTGTTTTCTAGAATAACAAGGATTATCTAGTTATTCTTACTTAATTCATTTTCAAAGAAATCTGTGAAAAACCTCGATTTTAATAATAAAACTGCACATACAATAAAACTGTTTTTGATATCTAAAACTGAACCTGGTTAATTGTGGCTCACTCTTCTCCCATCGGAAGATGAATGAGTGAAGCAAACCTTAAAGTATTTTTAATTCAAACAAATCCTTCAGCACTGTACCTGAGCTGAGCCAGACCCACAGTGCAGATGTCCAACCCGTCCAGAAAAATCTGACCCTGGTTCAGCTCCAACATACGGAACAGGGCCAGGAAGAGTGTGGACTTGCCAGAGCCTGTGCGTCCAACGATGCCCACTTTCTCCCCAGGTCTCACTACGAAGCTCACCCCATCCAGGGCGTTAGGAAGACCATCTCTGTAGGCTAAAACCACACTGCGGAACTCCAACCAACCCTGTGCGGGCCAGACTGGGTCCAGCTGAGGGTGGTCAAGAAAGGAAGTAAGAATGAGTGTGCCAAGACTCTGTCATTATGAAATAATTGATATATTTTCTTAAATATTGAGATCAACAAAAAGAAAAATCGCTTCCTGCTGTGTCGAGACTGTGGTTCTGATTGAAATGAGACTATTATTGTGGTCTGACCTGTTTGTTCTGGTTCTGTGGCTCGATGGGAAGGTCAGTGGAGTACTCCTCAGTTCTCTCCACACTAACCAGCTGCATTTCAGTCTGGGTAAAGCTGAATATGAGTCCAGAGAGCAGCGTGGTGATGGACAGGGAATAGGAGAGGGACAGACCCACCAGGCCTGGAAAGAGCAAAAGACAACTTATTCAAATGGCTCCTTTCAGCTCAAAGACAGCCAGCTCAGCTGTGGACTCACCAGGGTCTACTGAACTATACTGGTGTTGGATGACAGCGATGGTGCTGAGGCTGCTCACCACAGCCACACCGATCAGTTGCAGGCGGATGTCCAGCCATTGCATGGCAGCTTTGCTCAGGAACTGGCAGCGCTGATTCAGCTCCAGGCGCCTGATGTTCTCCTCCTCAAACCTAGAACATTGTCCACAGTTAGTGGTGATTCTGCATTTGAATCGTATCAGTGTGTAAATGTGAGCAGTGTTTAGATCTTTGAGTGACTGATTTTAAAAGAATCCACAAGTAATTTTTATATGATGCATAAGGAAAGATGAGTTGATCTTCAACCTGATTTCTGTTTGTTGACTAGCACAGATTAAACAGACCATAAAATAGGGACGGCAAACTGAGAATAAGATGCAGATGGCAGATCAGTTTCCTTTCCCCCACCTTGCACAGCTGCCACTGGCCCGGATGGTTCCCAGCCCACTCAATGTCTCTGAGAAGTGGGAATAGATGGGGGACAGAGTAAGGCTGCACAGGCGCTTTAGCTCCCGAGACGTTTGCCGATAGAAGTCCTGGGTACGGTAGTAGAAGATAGCCAGAGGAGGCAGAGCTAAAAGGACCCAGGGGAGACCGTAGCTCATCACCACTAGCATGCCCAGCAGGTTGAAAACCGTAGCCAACAGGATGTTCAGTATAAAGGGCAGGCTGTCATCCACACTGTACAAGTCTGAAGAGAAGCGGTTGAGAATACGGCCCATTGGGGTGGTGTCAAAGAAGGTCACAGTGGCCTAACAGAAGACGAAAGAATACTGTCACCCAGGAAATCAGCAGCTCTAGGTCGTCGATGAGCTGTGCGGTCGCATTCCCGGTCAAAGCAAGGAGGTTATCAAAGATCAGAGTGTCCAAAAACACTCCTCAGACAACCAAAACCATCAGTACCTCACTGTCAGCTTATTGGGGCAACAAATCTCAAAAGACACACCTGAAGAACCCGGTCCAGAAGTCTGTTGTGGATTATTTTGGCAGCGCAAATAGTTCCGTAGGCGAAGAGGAAGGCTCGGATGGCTGTGAAGACAGTGTTGGCGGCAGCGATGGAGCTGTAGACCGTGAGGTAAAACACTGTGTCTGAGCTCATGTTGTTGGAGGACATGAGAGTCTGCACAGAAGAGGACAGGGGGGACCTGGGGGGGCAGATGTGGATGTTTTAAGAGTCAGTTAGAAAAAAAGGGAAGTTACAGCTGATTGAGCTGATCTCATTTAGTACTCCTCGTAAAGATCTTCGTTTTTTTCAACCATCATAGACTAAAACAACAAATTCCTGTATATTTCAGGAATTTGCTGCTTTGCTCAAGGAGAACTTACATTAAAACTCCTGATGAGAAAAGCAGCAGGTGAGGTGAGCTGAAACTCAGGGAAGAACTGTTTGACCCAGATGAACCGTTGTTTTTCAGCTCTGAGATCCAATAAGAAAGCCACCAGTCTGAAACATTCTTAGAGCCTGGAAGACAAAGCAACCACAGCTTTAGGGGTAGGCATTCAGAGATGAATTCAATGGCAGTAAATGTTGTCGGTAACAGTTCAGCTGCAGATTAACGTCTGCTGGTAAAACCTTGCATGAGAAGCAGAGACATCAAGATAGAGGTAGCCAGCAGTCCTCTCACAGCCAACCAGTAAGTCCTGTAAACTCCCCATGACAAGCTGCCGGACTGCTTCTGCTCCGAACCCAAAAGGTCAAGGTCATCGTCCACACAGAGGTCAGGAGGTGAGCTTGGCTCTTCTTTGTCCAGTTCCTCACCATCTTTAAAAGCAGGTGAAGTTTTCACTAATGCTTGTTTCATGTTGACAAAGAGATGAACTTAGAAGTTATGAAACCTGTCATGACAGGAAGAATTAAAAGACCAGATTGAACGCACTGCAAGGCCAGTTTCATCATTAACATTCTGCCTTTTTTCAGACTGGTTAGAAGGTTTATGAACACATGGTCATGAGTCTCTTTTTCTCAAAGCAAACATACAGTTGTTTTTCATGCTGTGGTCAGTCCTTTTTTTCGGTACTGCCTCCACCAAAGGAAGGATTTCTGTTGGTGTGCCTGTTCAACACAAAAGAACAATGAAGGTGACATTTTAAAACAGCAAAAAAGCTGTTTCAATCTATAAAATGTTACAAAAGCGAATTCATTTGTGAAATACATGTTCTTTCATATCTCAAATTTTCTGTTTTCTGCGTTTAACCTTTGACCTAAAGTTTGACAGTTAAAGAGTGTGTGAGCAGGCTCTCGACTACTAGGATATTTCCGAACTCCTGATCCAGATATTTGCTCCTACCTGTTCTGATGATGGTTCCATTATCCATGAGGACCACCATGTCAGCTTTCTTCACAAATTCAATGCGATGAGTACAAAGGATTCTGGTCTTCCCCCTGAGCAGCTCCATGATACATTTCTTCATGAGATGTTCGGCCACGTCAGTGTCAACAGCCGCCAGAGGATCATCAAGGAGGTAGATGTCTTTGTTCTGAGGTCAGATCAAAACTTAAAGATTAAGGTAACATCACACACCGGAATAAAGGACCTTCAGAACATTTACAGATGATCTCTGATAAAAAACACTCAATTGTGATTGAGATGTGGATCATTTGTTCTCTTCACATTCTTCTACTACTTATGAGCAGCAGGTGCTCAAGTCAGAATCCAGGGATCATCTATAAATCTGGTCCCACTAGACTGGATTCGGGATAGATTTTAATTTTGTTTTGATACTGAACTTTGCACTCCCTTATCATTAGCCGTTCAGAAAGAGGACACAATAAAAATGAGCTGTAGCTGTTTGTGTGTTATGTTTTCAGAAGGTTTTGTTTGACAGTTACTAATCCCGGATGATGTGTCCTCTATTAAAAATCACAAATGTGACAGGGAACAACAACTGTCTCTGACCATGTAAACAGCTCTGGCCAGGGCCAGCCGAGCCTTCTGCCCTCCACTTAGAGTCACTCCGTTCTCTCCCACCTCTGTTCTGTCACCATTTGGCAAAACCTGAAGACACATTTTAGAAGTTTATCATCAACTTTAGCAAACAGTATAATTTCACCAAAAGACTCAGGCTGCCTTAGACAACATTGTATTGATTTAAAAAAAGGATGTAAATCAGAGGTAAATTTCAGTAAATAAGTTTTAAATGCATATTTTATTTCATTTCTGGCTAAGAGTGTAGGAAGTATACCTTGAGATCATCTGCGAGGCTACAGGCCTCAATCACTGCATGGTAGAAAAGGGGGTCATAATGTTTTCCAAACAAGATGTTGTCCCGCACTGACGCATGTTGAATCCACGGTTCCTGAGCGGCCAGGCCAAAGCCAACCTCTCTGTCAGGAACATATAGAACTCCTCCGAGCCTGCACAGCCAGGAGAAAGAGCTGTAGGCAAAAACTCAAATCTCTTTTGTTCAGAGAGTGTGAGAGGAAGCTGAGACAGCAGCTTTCAAAAGCCAGTTTTAAATGTTTTCAGGAGTGGGAACTCTCAGTTTGGATATGCACAAAATACACATAAATAAAATACATATATCATACCTTTAGTGACGTTCCAGCTATAATTTACCTGTTTAGTTCCCCAGTGAGAGCAGCCAGTAAGGAACTCTTCCCACAGCCAACCTTCCCAACTACAACCACCAGAGAGCCCTGACAAGGACACACAGACATAAATCTTATTAATAATCTATGCAATTAGGAAAACAATAACAGCTCAATATTTTATGGTACCCTGTTTATGTGCAGGTTGAGGCTGTGCAGCAGCAAACTCCCTTTAGCAGCTTCACCCTCAGAAGGTCCCTCTTTATCAAGCTCGGGCCCCTGCCAGGAAAACGTCCCCTGGTTTAACAGGACAGACGTGTGACTGTCTTCAGGAGTTCCTGCAACACATGGAGAAGTGCATATTCTCACATGTAGCAACAAAAACACAAAAAGACGAATAAAAGATCTTAAAAATTTGTATATTTCTGATAGAGCAGTATGACACCCTGGGCATAGTAGGACTGCAGATCCCGATTGGTCAGTTTAAAGAATCGCTGGATTCTTTCCAGAGACACTTTGGACTCCAGGATGCTGTTTAGAACCCAAGGAAAAGAGTTGAGTGGAACGATCAACATTCCCACCAAAGCCAGCATGGTGAATACCTGCAGAGCAGAACATTGATGACAGATCCTGAGCATTAATGAGGGATAAGGAATGGCTGAAGAAATGTCTAACAAACATCAGCAAAACACCAAAGAACCAACTGAATGGTTAATGAGTCATTGTTAACTTACTAAAGTTCTGTTTTTCTCTATTCTTGATCAGAGAACGTAAAATGTAATGCACATGTAATTAAAAAAATCTGAAGAAATTCTCCTGTAAATGTTGAAACACCCACCTTAGCTGCAGTAAGCTGGTTTCCCAGCAACACATATGTGATGAAGGTGATGATGGAGATGACCACAGGCAGCGCGGCCCAAGTGTAAACACACAAGGCATCCAAATACTTGATGGCCTTGAGGTGGGAAAGCTCTTCCTTACGACAGTCAGAGACTTTCTGAGTAAAATGAGACTCCCAGGTGTAAAACTTGATGACGCGAATGCCGAATAGGATCTCTGTCATAATCTGGAAGACAAACATGTAACAAAAGTCTAAGTTATAAAATAGATTAGATGCCTTTGACTTAAATTCACCTAAATGTTAAAAGCAGGGATCCTCTGCCATTTAATGGTGACTAAAATAATATTGGTCACCATTTTCACCTACTAGAGGCAATTGCTTTATTTTATAATGGCAGATTTTCCATTTCACAGAAATATCCAATTAAAGGTAAATATTCATCTATCAAATTTCAACATTTCAGGTATAATATCAAGCATGATTTTAGCAGGGTCTCACCTTAACACGGCTGTCCTTGCAGCTGAGCATTTGTTTGTTGTTGCTAAGGATACGAGAAGCAAGGAATCTGTTGAAGGGAACAAGAAGCACTGCTACGCAGAGTCCTCCAAGGAAAGCCACGCCCACCTGCAGGTACATCAGGTACAGTGTGGCAATGAAACAGAAAGGCATGCTCCAGAGCTCATGGAAGCTGGTGAAGAAGTTGACTACGCGATCCACGTCGGTGCTCATCAGGTTAATGACCTCGCCCATGGTGAAGCGAGCCAGGTTGCTGCTGCTGACCTGCAGGGCTTTGCCATAGATGGCCGACACAAGAGCGGCACGTGCACTCAGCGCCACCTTTGAGATCTCAAAAACAAAGATGTTCCGAAAAACAGAACTCAAAAGAGTGGTGACAAACAAGCCAAGGGTGCACCAGACACCAGTACTGACAGGAGCTCCCTTTTCCTCCACGAAGTTGACGAGGCTGCTGAGAAGGAGTGGACCTGCGAAGCTCAGCATGTTGACTAGCACCTTCTGAAGGCCGAGGATGTAATAACGAAATCCAAAGGTCTTGTGCAGCACCTTCGACAGACTTGCATCCCCTTCCAGTTGTGACGACTCCTCCTGGTGATGTGAACTCCAGGAGCCGCTCTGCAAGTTTCTGCTGACCGCTGTGGGGCACTGGTTCTCCCCATCAGTTACAGAGTCCCCGCGGTGACAGGAGTCCCAACACCGGTGGAAGTATTGACGTATGACGCTAGTCTGAAGTTTCCAAGGGAGGTGATAAACATCGGTCGCTTTGTCCAACGCTCCCCGCTGCCCCCGTTTCAGAAGTGGGGTCAACCAGAGGTAGAAGAGCCGAGAGAAGCATCCGGCTCCATCCTCAGCCACCATTTCACCAGTTTGTGGCTGGGAGATCTCTGAGATAAGTGGGGAGCCATCCACAGCATTGACATACAAAGTATATCCAGCATCACTGACGCAGGGGAATGCAAATGCCAGAAGATAAACTAGGATGGGAACTGCTCTAGCAGAAGCAAGTGCAAAGCGGGATATTTTAAGAGGTTCTGTCACATTCAAATATTCTTTACTGTCGTAACTTATTATTGTAATAATGGTGTTTGGAACAGAAAGAAGAACAAGCAAAAGCAGCAGTGGAGGGCCTCTGGCTCTCCTGTAGACAGTCTTCTGGAGCACCACAATGGTACTAAAGTGGACCAGCCAGGCCACAATGGCACAGCCATTGGCTAGGATGTCCAGATACATATCCTGCTGCTGGATCAGGCTCACCAAGATGATATCAGCAGTAAAAAGCAAAGCAGCCAGCAGAGAGGACATCGACCTGAGCGTCCAGCCGCAGGGGGCAGATGTCTGGAGAAGGCTGCATCTGGGGAATGGGAATGTTCATCAAATATGAGATGAATTATTCAACTTTCAGTGAAATTAACATTTCTATGACAGCTATTACCTTCTCGTTCCAAGGTAGCAGGCACTGAAAATGGCCATGGCAGCATGAGGGAAGGTACCAAGGACGAGCTGGTTGAAACAGGGGCTGATGTGACCATTCTGCCACACGGGGAACGGTTTCTGCTCATCTGTATGGCAGAGGCCAGCAAGCAGTTCTGCAGGACCTAAGTCCCCCATTCCTCCACCTATTTTACTGCCTTCATTCTGAAAAGATCTGACAAGTGGATATACGAGGTAGGATTGTCTGATCAAGACTCTGAGCAAAATAGCGTGACCTATATATATATATTTTGACAAAATACATTACCTCTTTTACATCTTAAACACAAAAGATTACACATTTCAGAAGAAGTTTGCATTAAGATCAAATCTACTAATTCCATATGTAGTGGACTGAGACGAGTTGTTTATGTTCGCATGTGTGTATAGGTGCGCACTATAATATTCTGTATTGTAGCTGTATTGTCACATTGGTACCGATCTCAAGTGCCCTCCGTCCTTATGCTATGTGGTTCAGAACTTTCCACGAACCGTATAAGCAGCAAAGGTTTCAGATTGAGATGTTTGTGTTTCGTTACTGAACGGTGAAGCAGTGTAAACAATAAGGTTTGCTAACTAGCCTAACCAAAATATCGTCTAGTTTGGTTTGCTTTTTCAACCCCGTCACGATAACACAACTACTGTGTGACAAAACAACAGACAGACTTCTTAGTGCTAAAATAAATTGCAAGCAACGAAAACTCGAAAATAAATCGTCACATTTACCGGCTTCGGTTCGGCTAACAGGAAGTAGTTTTGAATTCCAATGACGTGTACTATTTTTTTCAAAATAATGGGCAGTGTCACCATGTGAACGGATAAAAGGATTATTTCTGTTTTCTAACACAAAGTAAATATTCGTTCTTCCAATCACTGTTCAAAAGTAATCACTGACTTTTAACGTTATTTTACTTCTGGAAGAGAGTTTTTAAAAATATCTTCATTCATCAAATTCACCAGTTACAATAACTATTTACAAAATATGCACAAATAAAAAAATCAGCAAGTTTGTGTGTTTATTGAAATTTGCACTGTAGAAAAGGAGAAAGGTTGTGTTTTAGCACCTTTGTACATATTAAATAAACTAGCTGGTTTTCAGGCTTCAAGGTAATATGAAATATAGGCATATGGTCAGTCAGAAACCAAGCAAAAGCTGTCCTAATTTGGAAGATTTTGTATTTAATATAATGGAGACCGCATTTACAAATTTAGGGACCAGGGTTTTGAAATCAGTGCACAGTACATGTAAAGTATGTTAAAAATCAAAATTTCTTACAAATGCTGTTACTTGGAATTAGAAGGGAAAAACTTAAATACTGGGTGCAGCTGTCTAAGGCATTTATATTTCAATAGAAAAAATATCTAATGTCTTATACAAAGCAGGAACAAAGCTATACAATATCACATATTGTTTTACCTACACACTGTACAAATTCCACTAAGTTTAGGGTCAACCAACCCAACCATAACATGTGGTGGTTTAACATTGTTTTCTCTGAATAACCTACATTTATGGTGTCTAACAGACACATATTGTATTTACATTTTCAGACACAAAATATAAACATAAATATAAGCAGACTCTGTTCATCCAAACTATATAATGGCATCAACCTTTTTCAGACACTTTATCTGACAAATTAACCTTATATTACACTGTAACAAATGTTATTTTTGTCTTTTGGTCAAAGCAGTGGAGGTGGTGACTCAATGCACGGGGAAGCTGCTACCTGCCATCAGATGGCGCTGTGCTCATTTGACTCAAAGTCAGACAATAACTGATCCAGTTTTTCAAAAAGACAGAATCGAAAGTGTGACTCAAACCATTGGGAAAGAATACTGTTGCTGTAGTAAGAATAACACACAACCAACCAAATGTTGGTCAATCAGAAAAACCCATGATTCAATGTTAGTTCAAACTTGTCAGACAACTGAAAACAAAACTCAAGCAACTGACTAAAGATTTGGAAAAGTTTTTTTTTTTTTTTTTTTTTTTAACATTTCATGACATGATTGTCAATTCAGGCGAAACGACTTGAAATCTGATCATATATACAGCAATGCATAGGCTATAAAGTACCAGGCTAAATGTAGATGTAAAGCAAAAAAAAAAAACAATTTCCCCAGAGTTTGCTTATTAGTTATTAAAACAGAAAATATTGTAGGTTTGAGAATCTCTTGGGCAGGTATCAGGATGCCGAGAAGTGGAACTGAAAAAATCACAGGATAACAGGTTATTATTATAATATCATGATAAAAATGTAAAATTCAAGCGTACTACTCGGAGGAGTGCTGAATTCCTGGGATAATCCTGTGGGGATGTTGATCAATCAGATGTTCAGGTGAGAGTTAATGGAGTCTCTTAATACTTTTTGGTTTGTTTGGACATCACCCTGAAGGAAACATTCAAACCCTCATTGAAAAAGATATGAATCACAAATCTAAGAAAGGTGTTTATGTGTGTTTACTTCCTTATTCACAGTATTCAGGAATATTCCTAAAAGTAAACTATAAAATAAACAGTTAAGCCAATTATTGTTTTCCCATCCATTTAAGTTTAACAAGACTCTCTTTCTTCTCTCAAAGTGTATTTCCAAGTATATTATATAACCTTTTGTTATCTCTTCAGACCTTTAAATGTT
This sequence comes from Takifugu rubripes, assembly GCF_901000725.2. Lineage (NCBI taxonomy): Eukaryota > Metazoa > Chordata > Actinopteri > Tetraodontiformes > Tetraodontidae > Takifugu > Takifugu rubripes. The sequence continues at coordinate 9,328,327 of NC_042301.1, forward strand.
GCTTAGTTGACTGAATGTGTTCCAGCTGAATCAGGATCCCTTCAAAGATGTCACAACTTTGTTGTCAAATTCTTTTTGGCTGGCAAATTAATTTTCATTTGAAGCACTATTCTTTAAGGCACAGTGACCTCTGCTGCTGGGGAGCTTCCAGGTCAGGGTCAGTCTGAAATGAGTGTCTGTAGGTCTCTGAAGCGCTGAAGCCAGACTGGTGAAAACACTCAACAAAACAGGCATCTGCTTAAAAGAAATCTTATCAAATCTAATGTAGAACCAGCGTGGCCTCCCTTTATTCTCAAAACTGCTTTGTTGATCAGTTTGTAACAACTGTATAAATAAAGGGTATAAATAGTTAATTAGCATTAGTATTATGTAATAATAGTTGTACACACACTTTTTAAATTGTGAAACTTTTTAGTCTTGTTTGGGGAGTTTTTTAGTGATGGAAAAAACCTTCACAGGTGGGCAGTTTTGAAATAAATCAGATACTTAGAAATTAAATTACCATTCAAAAAATGTCTGTTTTTGAGTTCTGCGTCTGAATCCTGGCTCTTCAGTTACCTTCCCCATGCTGCAGGAGTCTGTTAGGGCTTCTTCTCAGACCCAAGAAATCAAAGATGAGGAAGTACTGTTAATAAAGTCCAGCAGGAAGGGTTTGACTGTACATCACACTGCAGTGTCCTCGAGAAGTGACGCACTGTTTCCTACAATGGGATAAGCCTCACATGCTCCCCTCGTGTTATGGCCTCTGTCCCTCCTTCCTTTCATACAGTCTGCTGTATGTACCCGACACACAGGCCATTCACAGATTCTTGGTGTTTATGTGAGTCTTATAGTGCTTCGTCAGATGGTCGCTCCTCATGAAGCGTTTCTGACACTGGCTGCACTCAAAGCGCTTGTCTCCTGTGAGGAAAACGCAAACAGAAGAAGAGAACGGCATTAACACTTAATAAAAATCCCTGATTGTGCTTGTGTGTTCCAGGAGACAGACCTGTGTGAGTCCGGGCGTGTCGTTGCAGCTCGTCGCTGCGTGTGAAACGTTTCCCGCAGAAAACCCAGCTGCAGACAAAGGGCCTCTCGCCAGTGTGCAACCTAACGTGGGCTCTGAGGAGCGATGTTTTCCTGAAAGTCTTCTCACATCCGGGGACATGGCAGATGTGCTTCCTTTTGCCAACTTCTCCAGGCCTGTGACCAGAATACAGTGGTCAAGATAGAGCAACAAGTACCGGTAATCAACTAATTGGAAACTCTGAAGAGACTGATGATCTCTGTTGCAGTTTGTCGAGACATACAAGAGCAAGCAAAGGCACGTGTCACACTCACCTCTTGTCTGCATCTTTACAGTTGGGACACGTGCAAGCCATACGCCTCTTTTTTTCTCCTGGCTGGCTAGGCAGTTCCAGGGTGAGGGTCTGGTCTACCTGGAGGGTGGGTTGCCCTGGTGTTGTTGCCAGTTGCAGCCCTGTACCCTGCATGGTCTGGACTGTGAGATGCTGCTGGCCTGAGAAACAAGTGACAAATCGGCCAAGAGAGAGAGAAAGAGAGAAATGGGGCATCCCCAATTAACTCCAATGCACAAAGTGTGTTTGGTGCATTTAGGATCGTTATTAAGAAACGTGTTGTCTCTCACCCCCTGTGTTCGTGATGGTCACAGGAACTCCCTGAACTTGGACCCCGTTGATGCTGATTGTCTGCACTGCCTGAGCTGTTGGGGAGAGCTGCGACGTGTTCAAAGCTATCAAGCCTCCGGCTGGAGCAATTTTAGCAAGAGTCCTTTCCTTTCGCCCACTTGTCAAGGTCCTCTTGGTGCTGGCCGGTGGTGAGGCTGTGGTGGTGACAACTGAGGTGGTGGGGGTCACTGTCGTGGAGACAGAGTCCTGGAGCTGAACTGTCTGCCACTCCCCCGATGCTGTTTTGAAAATAATCTAAGGGAGATAAGATATCAAGCGGACGTTTTAGACTTTCGGCGAGACAATGTGAGGACTACATGTCTAAATGTTGAGTAAATCAGTCATTAAAACAGCTTTGTTGAGAGGATACCTGTGTTGGTGATGCTTCTGTCTGTGTGAGCTGCAGGCTCTGAGGGACTGCTTGCTTTTGTGGGACGGGTGGCAGTGTGGCAGAGGCAGCCTGCACCACTTTCAGGGCCTGCTGGGGGATCTGAACCACCTGAGAGTCCGGTTTGGGCTGGACCACCTGTACCTGCTGTACCACGGCAGGCTGACCTGGACTCTGTACGATCAGCAGATTGTTACCTGCCTGCAAATGAGGACAAAGAGAGGTTAGCATCAGATATTCAGCTCATCTGGAGTGGGGCAGTCTGAACGGAGTACATGTGTGTTCGAAAAAGACAAAATGAGGCTCAGCACTGACAAAAAATAGAGCCCAAAATGCTTTTTACTGGAGTCCAGTAGAGGGCAGTGTCAACATTCTGATTAGTTTCAATACTCCGGGAATTTAACTGGTGGCTAGGAAACTTCAGTCAGTATTTGTTTTACCTGGATGATGTTGTCGCCAGCTTCTATCACGATGGTCTCCATCTGTCCTGAGGAGGGGGAGGCAGGCTGGGGAGGAGGAGGAGGTGGAGGAGGCTGAGAAGCCAGAACAACTTTCTTCTTCCTCCCTCGTCTTCCTTTTACTGGGATGGGAGGGGCAGTTGCAGTCTCTGTAACTATTTGAGCCCCTCCCACCTCTCCAGATGCCACACTGAGGGGCAGTGTGAGCCCAGTGGGTAACTGCAGAAGGTTTCCAGAGGTGTTATCTGGCTTACGCGGCTTTGGAGAGGGCTTGATGGCCACAGTCTTTTGTGGTGTAACTGAAGTTGTGGCGGCCGGTATTGTCATGGGAGTGGTAATGATAGCATGGTTGGTACCTGGTATGAGCTGGATCTGTCCTGCCTGCGGCATCACCTGGATAGTCTGAGGACCCTGAATCTGTGGCACCACCTGGTACTGGATGTTAGTTGGCGTCGGGTTGTTGGAGCGAGCGGGGCTTTGTTGGATGGTAAGCACAATAGGGCTCCCAGTGGTCGAGGGGGCCAGGCTTGCAGGGAGCTGAATCACATTGCCCTTGGCTGACAGGAATCCCAAGTTTTTGGGGGGAGCAGGAGCAATTGGGGCTGGCTTGATGGGGAGGAGCCTCCGAGGCTGCGGCTGTGCTGGGGAAGAGGTGACAGGAGCCTGGGCAGCAGGAGGACCGATTTTACTGCAGGTGGCAGCCAGGAGAGCCAGCGGAGAAGGTTGGGTGTCCTGCCGTGAGAAACACACAGCAGAGTGTCAACAGCACTACCCCAACAAAATGTCACATTTGCAACCCATTTATCATTTATTCACAAAGAAAAACACAGAATCAATGCAGTGATATCATACCCAGTTCCTCAGATATTCCTTTTGAAAGTTTATTTCAAATATGTTGAACTTATGTGATGGGTGCAAAGCAGCACAAGCATATTGGCAGTAAGCAGGAAAGTGGCACACGACAGCCAAAAATCTTTCTGTTCCTCACCTGTGAGGAAGCAGTGGAGGGCTGGAGGTATTCACTGGGACTGACAGCAACAGTGGTGGCCATACTGTCCTGTAGTTCTGGAAACAGAATCAGCCGGTCAGACAAGGTCAGACTGCACTTGTTCTGGGGTGAAGTAGAATAAGTTAGGTATATTTTACTTAAAGAAAGTGCCTCAAAGATTGTAAATGTAAAAAAAAAAAAAAAAAAATCTGGCTTGATATCAACCACCAGGTAAATCTCATTCATATTATGAACTCATGTGATCAATGTAGATGTATTCGCCATTCAAAACTGATGCTTAACTTGTGTAGAGATGCATATATTTGAGGCAGTTACATCATTATCATTTTTGTCCTCTTACCTTAGCCAAATCGAGTTTTTCCGACTACTTTACATTTATTCACTTGCTTGGATTACAAATGCACTTTTCCAAATATTGACTTTTACACATTTAATGTGTGTTGCTCATATGTAATAGCAATGCGCTCGTACTTGAAGCCAGTGCACTAAAACTCCAAATACTGATGACAGCTGTTTAATCTGCCACATCCAGCACTTGTCACTGCCGACCTGTGAGCAAACAACTGTTGTGGTACCTGAACTACAGCAACCGCATCCTCCAGAAAAGTGAGCCCCGTATAACTAAGCTATATTACCTACAGCTGCAGAACTTGTTAGCCAAACTTGTCCAACCAGAAATTAGTGCAAGCTTTTTTTTTCCGCCAGCCATCTCAAGCAGAAATACATTTCTGATGAGGACAATTTGAAATGTTCCAACATTGACCGCTACTCCAACGGTTCTCCACCGCACATTAAGTCCTGCCAGTAATGCACACACGGTAAACAGAGACACGGCGGCCTCCCAACTGTGCCGCCATCGAATGCATATTGTTATTTTGCGTTGCAATGAATAGTCAGCTAGCAAAGCAGCTAAATACGGACCACTGACCAAACGAGAGTGCAGCGGCTACCCGTTAGCCTATGCTGATTTAGACCGAGTGCTGCTTAGTTTCGAATAATACCGGAACCAAAAAAGACACATTTTGTTGCACCATTTGAAGACGGTGTGTTTTATTGTGGAGCGTTAAGTGAGAGAAATGGGAAGCAGGTTAATTTGCAGAACAAGTGGAACAGCAGCTAGGAACAGACCGTAAACTAGCGTTGGTTGCTAACTTACACGTAGCTAGCAAGCAAAACTCTCTTTGATAACGTTATAGAAAAAGGCAGACCTTTTCCGGAAGTGCATTGCTTATTTTGATTGATACAACTACTCGAGACCTGCTCAAAGATAATTATTCATTAAATAAAATGGTGAGTGTGCTTCTCTACAGTACAAATAGGATGATTTACAAAGTAGAATGTAATATAAACACCAATGTTTTAATTCCTACCCACCGCTCATGACGACATTCGCTCTCCGCGAGCCTTGTAGACCGAGCCCATGGAGGAATCCGCCCGCCCAGCTGCACCAATCCACGGACAATGGATGTCTGAGTGACGTCTGTGACGACCAATCAGCTTGATGAAACCCTATGATTGAAATTCAAGTTAACCAATCACAGTCCGGGATTTTTGTGCGTCTGTCGACGAAGGATGAGTTAACCAATTGGGTTTTAGATATTTTATCTGGCAGAGGCGGTTCCGAGGGCCACACCTCGAAGACACGGGGGCCCTATAGCAGCAATAACGCAGCTTCACTGACGGCCCCGATGGCCAATGTGAGTGTTGATGGACAGTTTGGGCAAAACGAGAATGACAACTGAGTTGATCAATGGGCTTTGAGCCACTTGTGTGTGTGTGTGTGTGTGTGTGTGTGTGTGTGTGTGTGTGTGTGTGTGTGTGTGTGTGTGTGCGTGTGCCGTTATGTGTCCTGAAATAACTAATTATTGGAGTGCTATAATTAAACTTATAATACTACACACTTAAAGATTCTTTTACAATCTTTAAACCTGCATCAACTTATAATAGTGTTGTGGGAAAATAAGACTTGTCAAACACTGGAATCAGTGAATTCATCCATTTTCATCTAGCTCTGTTTCAGTGAACATTATTTACACAACACTATTTACCAGCGGCAGGCTGCTCTTTGCCAGTAATGTTCCAACACACTGCAACAAGAGCAGTTCTATCACAGTTCTTATAGACCTAATCTAGTCACTGAGCCGCAGAGTTAAAAGCCGAAAGAGAAAAAAAGGAGACTCAACGACAAAGGCCTAATAATAATAATCAAATAATGCACAGATGCTGATTTGAACCACAATATTCTGAAATGTTCTGTCTTCAGCATCCACTGCATTGACCCATGGCATTCTATGCCAACAACTTCCCCTTTTCCTTCCACTGGCTTCCCTCTTTTTACTCTTTCACATCAACAACAATGCATACAGCCCGTTTCATATAGGCTTTTCCTAAAGAGTGCACTTGACCTTATTCACATAGTTGTCTGTGCTTCTCCATGCTGCAGCATCTCTCTGCACCGCTGCATTAGCTTTTTAAGTGCTTTAGAAAGAAGAGTTCCTCTCCACCTCAAATGTCCTGTCGTTACCGATGGAGGATGCAGTTATGTCTATCACCTTCTCCCCAGGCACCTCTCTGCAGAACCTCCGAGAGCAGCGGCTGCATAATTTAACCAGAATATCTCAGGGTTTCTTGTCCCCCCCCCCGCTCAACCTGTTTCATGAGCAGGCTGAAGAATTTAGAGGCTTAAACCTTTCAAAGTGAATAACTGAAGTTAAAAAAAGGTCTCTCGATATCCACCGAGGACTGTGGAGCATCTCTAAAACTCAAATTACATGAATATTGAAAATCATGAGTCACAGAGTCATAAAGTTATATAATGTAAAGTAGGTTTCATTGCTAATTATATTAAAGGGCTGATTACTGATGAGGAACCAATTAATGCATTTATTTCCAAAAAAGGAGATTTGTAATTGAAGTAAGTGTCTTTTCCTTCTGGGGTTTTGAGAGTTTTTTTTTTTTTTTCAAATCTATGCAGATCAATGCAAAGCTATGCATTTCAAGCCAATAAATAAATAAATAAGGGATTTAGTATTTATCTATTCTTGGCAGCACGAGTGAATGTTTCTCTGAGGGATTAGGCCACTTCAGCCTCAGATAAAATACACAAATAAAAAAAAGAAAAGTTGCCCCAAAAGCTGAAAACAGGCTCTTTTTGGGTGCCATGTTATTTATAAATTTGTGTTGTTAATTAAATATCAAATATTTTCTAAATTCATATTTTTATCACCATGAATGAACTCTATTCTTTCAACGCATGGTTATCATCTCATCTCCATGAAAACCGAGCAGATTTGCTGGGACACATGCTATAAGAGTTGGACTTGTGTGTTTGTTTAAACACACAAGTATGTTTAAATGATTCTGTTTAAAAGATGAAACTGCGACGTTTGTGTGGCGTAACAAATGTGATGGAGCATGTTTACAGGTTTCAATATAGTATTAATAGTCCAGGTTAAAAAGTTACGTCATATACCAATGTTTATTTTTCCATTTCTTTTTTTTTTTTTTTACTGAAAATGCTGAATCAATAACCAGCTTCTGGATTCTGAGAAAAATGAGCAAAATACACCCGGACAAGTAAAACAGGCAAATACGAGTCATGGCAGATATACACACAGGCAGGGCATTGTGGGAAAAATGGTATTGGGGCATTTTATACCCCAAATGAACTGACTCCAGATTATTTTACACCCCCAATTTTATTTTTATCAGAAGAAGAAAAGTCTTAAATCAGTATCAAAGATGGCACCGTGGCTCCTGCTTTAACCCCAGCAGTGTCGAGTGAAACGTTGTTGCGCTGTTAAAATCAGACTCTCGCTAATTTAATTTGCATTTTTTTTCTTTGGTGTATTTTCATCTACAGGATGCATCATTGTGTTTCTGATTGAGCTGGCAGCCATTCTGGGACTTCATCTAACATTAGCTATCGTTGTCGAGACTGAAGTACAGATTTATATAAATAGATTTCCAAAATGAAAAATATTTGTCATAAAAATAGAAGTGCCTTTTAGTTTATTTTTCTTTTAATTAAACTCAATAAAACAGATGCATCTTCACATCCTCCCGCTGTCCAGAAAATAAGCCAGAATAAATTAGCTTGCATGACTTCTGAGAGGTTGCATATTCTTCATATTTACAGCTTGTGTTCTCTGGTAGTTGTGCTGTCTCGCTCTTTATGAATATATCATTGTTTACACTCTCTTACACTTTTATGACACTTCAAATCTTTGAAACTAACATAGTTGTATTGCATATTTCATCAGTGGCAGATTTCAAACCGAATACTTTTGAAAATAGAGTGTGGTATTTGTGCATCTAATATTTTCTGTATTGCATTCGATATTCTGAAACTGATATGTCTGTGAGAAAGTGTGGCTTAAGCTCTTACTTGTTATATGTTGTAAAGATAATTTCATCTGCATGGCATCAGCAAGTTGCCCCGAGAACGAGTCTCAGGCAACAAATAAACAATCAGTATCATCAGATGACGACTATAGGTGCTCCTGCTACTGCCCTGCCTTGATGTGTATATCTGTTATCAGAGCAACTGTCAATCCAGAAAGCCCAAATTTCAACAGACTGGAAGGAAAAGACGAGGAAATGGCAGCAAATGACAGTGGTACAAGTTGACCGATGCATCTGTGTTTTTAAATTCCCAGTTCTGCACAAGGTTTGCAGGTCAGGTTCAGCGTTTGAGTCAAGCCCGCCGTTTCTGAGCATCCGAGCGGCATCTCAGAAGGCCAGGCCAGATCCACTTCAGACATCCATCTGTAAACACTCATCCAAATCCAAATCAAAAGAGAAGCTGGAGTTTCTGACTGGATCGCCAGGAAATCTGATGGCTGATGGCGGTGGGTCAGAACAGATCAGGCCTGTGAAGGGAAACCTGCAGAGATTTCAAATGTAACCATGAGGTAGCATTTAAACATCACCTTTGTTGGATTTTCCTATAAAAATCATTTGCAGATCCTTCCCAATCCACACTTACTTAAGCAGAGGAGATGTCTGCTGCTACGTCTGAGACTCGGCCTCCTGCTCTGCTCCCACCACCCTGTGGATGCTCTTGATTGACAGGTACACCTCCTCTTCTGGGTCATAGTAATAAAACTTACTTAGGTAGGAAATTAGTGGCCTGGAAAGCAGAGGAAACAAAGAGGTTTACAAATCAACCGTTGCATATTTCAACAGAAAGAGGTGGTAGTGATGGTGCGACTCCTGTCTGGCTGGGCACCTGGGCAGTGGAAGCTCCTGGATGTGGTCTATGCGGACAATTTGTCGGATGCAGAAGCGACAGAGATGTTGCAGAGACTTCACATTACTGAAGCGAGACACAGGATACAGCAGCTGAACGGGGGTGGGAGGAAGCCCTGGAAGAAAAAATGACTGTCATTAAAGACAAAGAGACCAATTAACTTTCAACAACAGGGATGCAAACAGGAAAAACCTCCTCCGCCGCTGTGGTGTAGTTTATCCTCAGACTGAACGCCATGGAAATGTAGAAATCTGACCTGAAATGCAGTTTTTCCCTGAGCTTTGAGGAGTTTTTGAAGGCTAATTTAAATGAAAAGTCTGAGTGTAGAATCACTGAGCAGTTATCATCACTATCACCATGGCAATGTCTAATTGCATGCTGGAACATGGCTGATTGAGAGTCCATTAGAGTTTTTTCTGCTTCCGACGCCTGTTTCCTCCTTCATCTGCTCCTTCGGTTTAAGTGAAGGAGGTGATGCATCTGCTTCTCAGCTGATGGATGTGCAACATACTGTATATATCAATAAATGTAAACACTGTTTCTGATCTCTGGGGGCAAACACATGAAGCAGGCATATCTAGACACTGGTACACATGCACACACACACACACATGCACGCACACAACAGCATCAATCATGTAGGAGCTGAATGTTGACAATATATTCCTCATCTCATCTTTTCACCAAATGGCAGCATGCATTCATTTTTGATCAGGACTGGCTGAGTGAGCATATGTGACCCATCTCACCTGGGACTCTGGAGCGTAGGAAGTAGAGGAATTTGCCATTCTTGGAGTGCATGATGGCTCGCTCGATGAACTCCACCACTGAGTGACAACGGTCCTCAAATTTGGGGTGACACCACAAGCTGAACGTCCCTGAAGGGGGACAGAAATGCTGTTTTTTATTCATCACATAGCATTTGATCATCTATAAATAAAAGCTTCATTAAATATGAAACATCTATGTAATTCCAGTTAACACGCAGAAGGGCCTGCTTGCATCAAGGTCTCCTGCACACACCACCTGGTAACGTCTATTAAGACCTCTTTCATATCCGTTTCATATCCTTCATCTTCATGGAGAAATGTCACTTCTGGGGGAACCCATAAATCTTTGATGTTGCCCTTTTGTGCTGTTGGATGTTGTGAACTCAGCTTGTTTGCTGAGAAATTTGCTGTCCATCAGAAATGTCCAGAGCAGGATTGACGGGTCAGTCCACCTAACCCAATTTCAATGCCAAACAGGGTGGATTAGATAGAAAATGCTTGTCTCCATCACTGGGCAACGTTCTCTCCAAGTTATTTTTGTGTGGGTTCAGATGAAGCTGCAGCCACGATTGTGATTGACTGTTGTTTATTTCCACCTTTAAAGCATTTTGTTAAGTCATGTTTTCACATTTGTCTTTGAGTCTGAAGTGATTCGGTCCTATGAGGGATCCTTTTGTGGTGATTACAGTCTGACTCACGTCTGTAGTCGGCTCAACTGTCGTTGCTAAGATGTCGAGGCACAAAATGCTGCTCCAAAATTCTCAAAGTCCCCAAACGAGAGAACCTCTTTTGCTCTCAGCTTAAGATAATGAAAGAAAAAGGATTCTAAGTTTATGGATAAGTAACATTGCTTTAGGCAAATAAAGGGTAACTTGATTCATCCATAAAAACTTGGTTGTCCTTTATCTCGTTGCAGTGACAAGGCTGCTAGCCTGAACTGCTGGCCAATGTCTCAAAGCAACATTTCAGAATAAAAGTCTAGGATGAAGAGTCCTGTTTGCAACACTGGGGGTATGTTGACTTCCTGTTGACTGTGGTTGTTGTTGCGTCTGAGAGCGCCATGCCCCAATGTACTCATGCACACATGCTAATGTTGATGTGAATGTGTTGTGTCAGTCGGCCCCTCACGTCTGAATAATGAATGCATTTCCAGCCGTGACTCCATAGCTTCCTCTCATTAACGTAGGGGCCTGTCTTTGTGTTGTTTGTGCGCGTGGGTGTTACCTTGTCACACACATGTGTGCACATACAGTATGCTCCAAGTGTGATGTGAGTTATTCATGCTTCAATATTGCTGTGTGATTCTATTAAAGCTGTATTAGCACAGGTCTGACTTAATTTCATTAATGAATTATTTTATTTTTATGTATTATTATAAAAGTTTAACACCGACATATGGTATCTACATTCGCAAAGATATTGAATAAAGGCATAACTTATGTTGTTTAATCAATCACTGACCCTCAAAATTCCTGGTTCCACCCCCATGGAGTCTGTGGATATCCTCTACTGGTAATGATTAATCCCAGTAGGTGTATAGTAGTTACACATGTGCTTTATGTTCCCAACGTTTTGGATGACCAACATCTAGATGCACGTGTGCCCGGAACCTGGAGCATTTCGCGGTGGGGCAGGGAGCAGAAATGTGTGTTCATGACACACCTCGTTTTTAGGCTTTCAGCTGTGTTTTCATTTATATTAACGGTTTTGTGATGGTTTGGATTAAGATCGATCACCTTCTTCAGAGCCAAAGGAGCCTGATGTCTGTGTGAAATGACTTGTAAATAATTGACTATTATGTTTACCTCCCTGCCTTATTTATTATTGATACCGACAGACATGGTCTTTCTGTCGGTGCTCAGGCTCAGGGAAGATAGGGGATTACAGTAGGATTAGAAAAACTGCATTTCTCACCTCGATAGTGCTCCATGCGTGTGTGATGTGTGACTCCTTGTGACCTGAAGCTGAGGCTCAGAATGTACCGAGGGTCCGAACTGTCTCGGACCAGAAAAGATCCATCTGGTTTCCCTTTCAGCTTCATCTCCGCATCCTCCCAGTTCATTGGACCCCAGTACCAGCCGCACTGCAGCAGAACCAATGAGGCCTTCATTAAGCAGAGCCAGAACTGGCCTCACAGCTGAGACTTTAGTCACATTCATCTATATTAATCTCAACCAAGTCAAAACAAGATGCTGATGCCAACTCTTAACATGTTTTGTGTGAATTTCACAAGGAGATTAGTTGAAACAACAGTTCACTGAGTATAAAAACCACTTGAACAACTGCCAGCAGGGTTGTAGGCCAGTATGAAAGCTGTGTGACTGGTGTCAGGACTGAGATTATTTTTTCTGTCAGATGTGAGTTGTACCTTCTCCAGCTCTCTCAGACTGGCAGTAAAGTTGCTAGCTTCAGACCGTCGCAGGGCACACAACATGGGAGGGGGGGGGCTGTCTGGAAGGTGCAGGAGCATCTGCCAGTGACGGGTTCGAATGAGGAAGTGCCCTCAGGAAGGCATCTAAGTGACAGAAAGAAGAGGAAATATTACCTCAAATTATGAAGGAATGCAATCATTTTGTGGTTTTCTCCAACATAAAAAGGGTGTTGAAATACTGACATTTGTTCAATGAAATCAGGTATGACTGGATCACAACACAATGCTAAAAAGTTTTGCATCTCTTTTTTATTAGCTTACAAGCTAGTGCCTCTTCCTGTTTGTTTTTATGGTCACTTCCTGTTTTCAGGAAGTTAAAGAGTTCAGGTATCTTACCATTGAGGCTGAGACTGTGTTGGATGGTAGCATGGGAGGGAGGAGGAGGAGGAGGGAGAGGCAGGGGGAGGGACTGCAGGGAGGCCCCCATTACACTCACAAGGAATGGCCCAGGCTGGGGCCCCGCTATGTCATCTGGAGGAAGGAAGGGGGGCAAGGAAGGAAGGAAGGAAGGAAGGAAGGAAGGAAGGAAGGAAGGAAGGAAGGTGCTTTTCAAAACTATCAGACAGAAAGCCTCCAAAATGCATATTTTTCATCTGTTTCTTAAACAGGCAAAGTCTCTTCAAATTGTCCCTTTACATCAATCTTTTTTTAAATAATGATGCCTCAATCTAAACTCAACAGCTAGCCCAAATTACAATATTGTAGATTAGATTTTCAACGGTTGAATTTAAGTATTTTAATGCATATTAAAGTTGCTAAGTGGCTTAAGAATCAATCAGTGACCAAATTCAAACCAAAGCTTCTTGCTGAGGGAGCCCAGAGAACAGGTGTGACTTTACCTGTGGGTTTTTTCAGCTCCTACTGTAGACTGGAATTATTCATTTCACAGAATGTGTGTCCATTTTAGAATTGACTAACACTGTTCTCGTCTTTTGCTGTTCACAATTGAAGGGAAATACATGTTTTTAAAGCAGTTTTAGCATCATTTAACCAAATCAGAATCAGAATCTTTATAATGACATTGAAAAAGAAAAAAGAGGAAAATGTTTTCCTCTAAGCGAAACTTTTAAATTAGATTTGTTGTTTGCAGCTGACCTTTAAAGCTCCTCCAATCAGGTTACAATATATTGCTGGAACTTGTCTGTGTTCCCTACACTGCAAGGCAGAAACTGGTTATAAAGCTCTCTGGATTGACTGAGGGACCAATATTAATCACATTTATCTCTGTGTGTGATGCAACATGTGTGTATGTGTAGCAATAGGTTTAGACCAGAGATGAGAAAAATACCTAATAAACTGAGGCTTCGGCGTGGAGGAGGGGGAGGCGTGGGAGGGTGTGGCGTGTTTGCCCCTCGCCGTGAAATATCCACATCCAGTAGGGACACAGTCTCCCCTGAAGCCAGAGAATCAGCAGGGGGAAGGAGGAGAGAGGAAAGAGGAGAAGCAGGCATCCGTGAGAGAGCGTCACTGTGCTTGTGTTCTGTGCTGCAGAGGGCCATTAACGCCAGATAGGATGATTCTGTTACACCCAGCTAATCAGCAAAAGCCTCCACAATACAGAAAAACATCCTTTTAATGGCAATGGTGATGCAGCGGAGTTGATGTTTTTCCAAGGTGAAATTCAGCAGTTTGTAAGAGAAACACATTCCAACAAGCAGATGTGTGTCCCTCCACATCTCCTGGTCATCTCTTTGCTTCTGAGACATCACACACCAGCTAGGATAGTAAACACAAGCATGACTTCTGGGTTCTTAGTTCTTAACACTTAACACTTAAAACAACCCAGCTTGGCTCCTGTGGGGCCACCAACACGAGACACTGCCTGAGCGGTGGAGCTTTATTGTTTCTGTCTAATTGGAAGCTGAGGCTGTGCCAAGCAGGCGCTCATGGAAGATAAAAAAAATACTTTTTAAACATCATCATTCATAAAACAGACAGCAAATCTAAGAGGAGGTTGGGGCTCGGAGCCCTGAGGAGATTGTGGAGAGATTCTCAGAAAGATTCTCACAGTCCGAAAACACGTGAGAAGGTTACAAACGCAGCAAATATAGTAAAATACATGTGGTACAATTTTAGAGAGGAATCAATTTGAGAACTGACATTTAGTATACAAAATATTTTTGTTGGAGTAAATTATGCATTTAGGAACCAATGAGAAACCAGTTGTGCTGAGTGAGATCCACTGTAATAATCAACTGCACGTGAGAGTCAAACATGCATTTAAATAGATGAGCAGATCTCAGACCCGAGCTGGTCTCCCAAGGTCTTATTTACAGCTTTAACTAAAGGCTTGGGGAATTGAGTTAACTGATCTTTTTATGCCTCCTACTTCAAATCTTATAAATACAAGTGCTACAAATGGGTTGTGCGTAAAATGAGTGGGGCTAGGTTAGCATGTTGACCAAAGCAGATCTGAGGGGTGAGAGTGCAGACAGAAGCATCAAGAAGGACGCCTGCAGGGAACCTGAGCTCCAACCACAGCAGCATGCAACCCTTACCAGTAAAAGCAGAGAGGGAGGCAGAGAGGGAGGCGGGAGAGAAGGCACTGTGGGCCCTGGTCAATCTGGGCTGGTTGTGGCTGCAGGAGACATGTAAAGACAGGTATAAGAGGAGGAGGACATGAGAGGGGAGTTAGAGTACAAAGAAGAATAATTAGTAACTGCAGAGGTCCAGAAAAATCAACTTTTCAGTGCATGGGTTTGTAGTTTTAAGTCCTGCAGCCTTTTTGTGTCTGTTTGAAGCTCAGCTCTGGCAGTCGTCTCATTTGAGACAGTTTTCTTCAGCGGACGTTTGAGAATCATGACTGGACAGGCACATGGCAGCAGTTTATTTGGGGGGAAAGGTCCATTAAGCTACAAGCTAACAGAGATCAGGCCAAACAACTTAATAGGAGCATTGACTGCAGGGAAGTTTTAGTAGAGATTGGACAGTAACTGATGTCTGGACTTTGGACAGATGGCCAACTTTATGGCTCAATCAAGATAGAGTTGTCTCTTATTATTATTTTTATTTCTGGGATTGTTTTGCATGACCTTGTTAAAGAAAATACATTTTGTTTTACCATTAACTGTGCAACGTTTAACTAAAAAAAAAAAACTCCGTTTAAATGCAGATTTACTTTTTCAACGGAAATGTTTGTGAGACTCGACAGATCTTCTCCGGGGGGTGTGGACACTCACCTGTCTGTGTCCTGTTCTGGACCTGCGGTGGTCGCCATGTCCACCAAACTTCCAGCAGAAGATACCGAGTAGGTCACCGACGGCCTCTTGTCCAGCAGGTGATTTGAGCCACTGCAGCTTTTAGTCCGGAACAGTTTGCTCAGACGGATCTTTAAGGATCCTTTTTTGGATTTCACCGGAACTTTTAGCGTCTTTTCGCTCCAGGTGGGTGTCCGTGGCGCGCTGGTGCACCTTTCTGGTCGCCTTTTGGGTGTTGACGCTTGACTCAAATTTGGGCTCGCGGTCCAAGGAGAATTCGGGACAGGGGTGGCTGAGGATGTCACGGCAGTGACCTGTCCGACAGCCTCTAGATTCTGGGCGCTGGACATGTCCCCGTGGAGGTTGCATACCTGCACGTCGAGATGCGCTGCTGCAGCCGCCTCGGACGGGGCCATAACCTCCACCTGCCTCCTCAGTTCAGCTTGGAGGCTGCTAATAGAGAAAGCCCCGGACATTTTTTGAACTATTTCTCTTTTCCTGTTTAGTAAAAACTCACGGCGCCCGTTTTCATCATCATTCTCTCCGTCTGGGCACTCATCCATGTTCAAGCCGGCAACATCCCCGCTCCCCAGGCCCTCCAGAACCAACAAAGCGTCGCTGGTCTCTGTTGGGTCATTCCCCGGTTCTATCCCCCCTCCACCAGAGCCGTGAGCACCCTGACACGAACACTGAGGAAGCTCTCCAGCTTTGAGCAGCATCTTCGGTACCGCACCGACACCCAGCTCCCCGAACCTTCGGGCCAGTTCTAACACTGCTCCCTCTCTGTCTCTGGAACCCCATTTAGAGTCTCTCATGGTTAGCGGGTTGGACCGCTCCGATAACAAGGGCCAATCGGGCGGGGTGGTGATGAGTCCATGCTGGCGACACAGCCCCGCAGATCCTTGCATCTCAGCAACAGAAGCCGTCTGATGGGCTCCCCATGCCAGGTCCTGCAGGTTCTGCTGCTGTTGAACGGGGCTCAGTGTGTTGTTATTTAGTGTGGAGCCAGAGCAACTAGATCCCGGGCTCTGTCCCAAACCCAGCGCGCTCGGCTGATTCCGACGCTCTAATTCCAAAAATCCGTCCGCCTTCTGCATAATATTGGAGAAGACCAGCAGCTGAGGCCGTAGGCCGGGGCTGGGACTGAAGTCAAATCCTTGGGCCTCCACCGGGCTCTGAGGTGGAGGAGGCGCGGACAGCGGGGCTCGCCTCTCCATCACCCCGGTGTCAGGTGCGGCCGTGCCCTCGCCGCTCGCCTGCGCTTTGTTCAGCAGGCTGCTGGGATGCTCGAGGCCCGTCGTCGTATCCCTACTGATATCTAGCCCCGCTTTGACGCTGCAGTGAGCCAGGACCTCTTTCCCCAGCCCTGGCACCACTCCTCCCGGTGGCAGATTACCGTTTTCTGCGTCCAAGCGGTCATCCTCGGCCGCGGAAACCAGGCGCATCAACACGAAATCGGGCGACATATCTTGCGCGTTGTTCATAATTTATTCCTCAGGATCGCGAAACAAGAGCTATTAAGCGATCTGCGTCTCACATAGCTAACCGCGGAGATCTCGATCCTATAATAAAGAAAGGGCCAAGCCGCCGCTGCCTCCTAGAAATAGGGAGCGAACGAAAAAGCCAAAATATAAATCAGCCGATAGATTTCTTCCCCCTCTCGACACGATCGCACCGCATCCATCTGTCAAATGTCGGGGAAAGGAGTGCGGCTGGCTCCAGGCAGCAGTCGGACCCCTGGGTCAGACATGCGGTCTGATCTGAGCCGTATAAAAGCAGCCGAGTCTCCGGTCAGTGCCACCGTCTGCCTCCCTCTGCGTTCCCAGCCAGGCCCCACCCGCTCCTCCTCCTCCAGCACAGAGCACCGCTCTAAGAGCGCCCACGCTGAGAACTATAAATTAGTTTGTGGCGTTTTAATATCAACCTGATTCAACTGCGTGGACTGATTCTGGATTGAAGTGGAAAAAAGGAGAATATGTTCCAATAATCTTGGGATCACGATGTACAGGAAGTATTATTCCGGCAGTGTTTCCGCTGCAGCTCGGTGTGTCTGTAGGTCTGTAGTGATTCTAAATGGGAGATTTGGAAATCCTTTATTTATGATAATGACATCAGAGAAAATTGCGTATTTTCTTGCACAGCAACGACGTATTTCTGAATATTCAACTAACAGTTCATTCCAAAAGGATTTTGGAGAGTAGGGTCTAACTAAAAAAAGATTCAGAGAAGAGCTCATTGGTTTCTGAGCTGGCCAAAGCTTACAAGATGCAAATAAAGAGCAGCATTTCCAAACAGCTGACTGGTGCTCTGCCATTAGAACTTCCATCATTATGAGCCACTAGATTTCCCTGCAGCACCTCTAGATGTGTACAGAGGCTTATAAATAATGCACATTTCACACCAGCCTGTGGGCCATTCCATTCTAATTCATATACATTTTGAACTGGTAGTAAAAATACAATCTACTGTATGTTCTTCGACTGCTATAGGAGCATCTATTATTCATTCATTCATTCATTCATTCATTCATTCATTCATTCATTCATTCATTCATTCACTATGATGTCATTATAATATCTTGATTATGTCATCAAGTAATGACAGAAATGGTGCTTCTACAGGACATGATTGTAGGAACATTTCTAATGTAAGACAACAAAGACTTGAAAAAGATCATTTTTTAATATTTAAGGGAGTGCCATCCTGCCCTGTACATCCATCCTTTAGTTTAAAGGTCATTTTCTGTTCATGAATCTTTACTCGAATGAAGTGCTGGACTTCTTACTCCCTTCAAGAGTAAATGTAAAGGTGGACATACTTCTTACCCTACTATGTAACACACCTCCTCCTTTAATTTGCTCTGAACTCTTTTATAGCTGACATTTAATGAGGTGGTGGGAACTGATGTGCTTGTCTTTGGCCTTCTTCCAGTATTTAATAAGCATTCCGTCACTCAAGCCAAAGTTCTCAGTCCTCTGGTGGGCAGCAAAGCACCAATACTGACAAGATTCACACCATTCCACTCCTAGATATGTTTTGTCGTTAAAAGAAGATGCGTCTGTCACACCCCCTCAACCAATTCAGCTTTATGACTGGATCTAGTCAGTTTATCGTTTCGCCTTATTTAATTCAGTTATTCATAAACGTGATTAGTACTGCCGAACAACTCTCCGCCGCCATCATTGGTTAAATCAGACTGATGACAGGATTGTACGACCCCCCCCCCCCCCCCCCCCACTTCTCTGCTGCATTGATACGACATGACCAGCAGAAGACGCTGCAGACTGCTCTGCAGAGCTGCACCGGTGAAGCGCAAATGAAAGTGGATGAAAGAGCATTAATCCTTACACTTTGTAGTCTTTGAGCCCGTGCGTGCGTGCGTGGCTCCATGTAAGCCACAGAGGAGGTGTATTTGTCCATAGTTGAGGTTTTGTGCAGTGATCAAAATAACACCCTGCACTGCAGTAGACTGACGTGATTGTGTACAGCCTGGAAGTCAAAGGTCAGTGCATGCAGCTTTTACATCTCACTAGTTGTTATTGATGGCATTAAGCACATTTTATATCACGTTCTATCACATTTTGTCATCTTCTCTCTCTCTCTCTCTCTCTCTCTCTCTCTCTCTCTCTCTCTCTCTCTCTCTCTCTCTCTCTCACCCACGCACAAATGCACATGCGTGTGCGCGCGCACACACACACATATGCACTGATTTCATCCTTACACTTATTTGAATGCTACCCTGAGACGCGTACAGGAGGCGCTCCACCGTCCTCACTCACACCTACCAATCTGGGACTTCACTGCAGAGCAGGGAAGGTGCTGCAGTCACCCTCAAGAAACACAATACACACACGTGTGTTTGTGGGTGCACATGTGTGCCAGAGAGATTATTTATGTGTGTGCTCAGGGGGAGTTGGTTGGGGGGGATTCCCAGAAAACAGTTACCATGGCCACCAAAACAAAGATTTCTGTCTGCATCACGCCTCACAGTTAGAGCACCTCACCCCCACCCATCTTTTTTCTAATGCAGCATATCTCTCTCTCTCTCTTACACAGACACACACACACACACACACACACACACACACACACAGACACACGCACGTAAACTCAAACATAAAAACCTACAACAGATACACAAAGTGGGAAGTCCTTGAGACTTGAAACACCTAGAACTATTCAAAGTTACTCTGTAAATGTGGCTTTCATTACCATGTGCCCATGTGAAAGTGTGTTGTGCACAAGCATGTGCATTAAAAGAGCATCCTCTTTTTCTAATATGGAGGGATTAATCCATCCAGTACAGGCGAGTCTTGATGGACGCATAAATGCAGCAGAGCTGAGCTTAACCTTCATCTCTGTATGACTGCACCATTCTCATCTCTGTGAACATAAACACAGAGCAGATGCACCACTGTCATCACCATTCATCTCCCCAATACGTCAATACGGAGGAGGGAGGGACAGGGTGAATTGGGGGGGAGGGAGGATGGTCAGACATCAGAAGCCTCTGTCAGATGAGCTGGAAGCTCTATACCAGCAGATACGAGAACAGCAGATGAAAACAGGCACAAATTGTGTCTCATCCCTCCATCTCTCCTCTCTCTGCTCCAACTTCAAGGCTTTCCCATCTTCTTCTCCTCACACTCTTCCTCCTAGCCCATGCTGCATTTACTGTACTCTGGATGGTGGAGCATCATTTTAATACGAGGAACAGAAGCTGAGCGGCTCCAGGCACAAGAACCTGGGTGGACGGAGATGCATGAGCGGCATCGCACCAGCGCGACTAGGAAAACACCTGCGTTATGATCTCTTTGTGGGCAGAGATGTGCAGGCACACACATGGAGCCGTGCACTCTGTGTGAGAGCGGCAGAGACTCCTGCTGCTGCATCTGTTGACAGAAGGATGGAGACCTTTGCTGGAAAGTTGAAAGCTCAACGAACATGTGATATTTTCTGGGGACTAGAGTGGAGTTGAGCATGAGACAGTAAGAAGGTGTCGTAAGTGTGACCATCTGCTTCTTCTTTGCCAGAAAAAACTCAGGATGCACCCTGTTTTGCTTCTTCTTCTTCCACTTATATCCCTCCTTAGATCACAGGTGACTCCACCAGGAGCCACTGTGGAGGAAAACAATGGCACTGAATCTCCAGCAAACAGCTTGAGAACCTCAAACCTAACCAGTCCATCCAGTTCCTTCAGACCTCCAGAGGATTATGGATATTCATTGATGCCTTCAGGATCTCCAACAGAGGAAGAAGATGATTGGTCACCAGCAGAAACATACATGTACACAGGACAATCCTCTGCCCTGGAAGCTGCCCGCTGCTCACGGGCATACAGTCCAGCAGCTCAGACTGGATCCTTGCCCCAAAGCTTTAATGTTCCCCTTGGGCCCGCTCTGGATGCGCTGACCAACACAGCCAACTTCCTCAATATGATCTTCCAGGCCAGTGACCTGCGGGAAAGCACGGTGGAGGAGGACATGGAGTGGTACCACGCCCTGGTCCGTGCCCTGCTGGAGGCTGACAGGCTCATCCGGCAGGCTCTGCTCACCTTTGATGCTGACCCAACTGCCACAGTGCCACAATTAGTGCTTCGTGCCTCCCATGACCCTGCAGCCAAGGTCCAGACCATCATCCTCCAGGACTTTTCTAAAGTGTGGGACAGCATGCATCAGCCTGCTCCCGCCCCTGATGACAGCTGGTTCAGGAATTTAAAATTCCCAGAGTCCAATCAGCTAAAGTCAGCCTTATTCAAGCGGGTGCTTCTTAATGACCTCAGCACCTTGGACACACCTAAGTGGAGGCAGGGAGACAGTTATGTGACCAATCGCAGTGGGGTCCGCTGGGCCAGCGCCCCCTTCCTCGACTGTCAGGACGGACGCTTTGTGCCTGGCTGGATGCTCACCCTGTCCATGCCCTTCTATGGCCTCAAACCCGACCTGACACCAGAGTTCAGGTTAGCCCCCCCCCCCACACACACACACACAAACACACACACACACACAAGTACTTTATCTATAACACTGGCTGCCTGCTCCAGACCTGACATGTCTTGCTGGTGTTCCAGAAACATCTCTTGGATTATGTTTATTTAAAGGTACCCCCCCACCCCCCCACCCCACCCCACCCCCCACCCCATCCTGTCTGTATGTCTGTGCATTAGAGGTGTGATCCGAGTGGATGTCAACATCCAAGACATCGATTTGGACCAGTGCAGGAAGGGAGATGGCTGGTTTGCTGATACTCATCAGTGCAACCGCACCACCATGGAGGTAAAGACAACATAGTGGCAACACGTGTTCGATCTAACCTCACAGCATTTCAGAAACAGCTTGTTTTTCCAACCTTGTATCACAGCTACAAATTAAGTTGTAAAAGCCTCAAAAATGCAAAAGAAAATTAGCATTTTTGATTTTTATTCACATGTGATGGAAGGTACCATTAGCCGAGTCCACTGATGAGACGACACAGCACTCAGTGTGCTTCTCTTTTAATTAATGAGCCCTTGGGTTATCCTCTTTTTTTGGAACACACAACCACTCAGCCTCATCTGGTAATGATGCAGTTGATGGGTAATCATCAGAGCTTGAACTCTTTGCTGCCTGAGTGTGGAGGAAGTGATGGAGCCTCTCATGCATGCACTAGACCTGCGTGCACCCTCACAGTCCCACCTTTGAACTGGTGAATCAGGCATCATAGGAACATCACAATGAGGACACCAGACGGTAGACAGTGCAAAACCTTTATATCCCAACTCTTCTGAAGGCCATGGAGCTCTGAGGCTTTGCGTCTCTGTGTATGGTGGGAGTGTGTTAGCTCTTAGCTGCAGTACCACTTCAGCCTGATGAAATCACCTCATTCAAGAGCTCCCTAAGCTTTAAAAGCTTCTAGACAGATGTAGAACATGCATGTTCTTGTGTCTTGGCTGGTGATGTGCAGCTCACCACCTCCCACTTTTTGATATGCTGGTTCCAAACACATTGTGGACATGGTGTGTCAGATTAATATCGCATTGTTTTTACTTCAGCGATGAAAACCTTAGAAAACTTGCATTCGCCAAATGATGGCTTTGAGCGACATCACACAAAAGCACTCTGAAACAGTTTGTGACCTCTGGAAACAGTTTAAGCTTTCTGTTAGGTTCTGCTTTCATGTTCGTACTTTCACTCTTGAACTCTTCAGCCGACTCCAACCCCGCCTGAGCGTCAGTTTCCCTTTTTGCTCCCATCAGCCCGTCTGTCCAGGCCCCATCCTGTCCCTCTCATCTCAGCCATCTATTTAAAGATGGCTGTGCTGGGCGGCGGCTGGCGGGATGATCTGATGGATTATGGCGATAATCCAGTTCACTAACATTCCGCTCCTTTATGCACCGCACTCATCGAGCTCTGAAACACAAGAGAAGTCCTAAAAATCCCCAAATCCACACGGCACTGTTTGTTCTGCCCTACCTGGCTTACAGGATTCAAACATTTTTACTGAGCTGAACATTTCCAGCTGACTGTGGCCGGGTTGTTGGTTCTCCTCCCAATACTTCTAACTTTCATTTAACCTGTAGAATCATCTCACTCACTGACATCTCAGCTCCTCTCCACATCAACGACTCTGTTTATCATCTTGTCTCTCTTTTATTGAATTGTTCTATTTTGTCTTCTCATCTTTTCTCTTCATAAATCTGTGGAAATCTTTGAATGTTTTGTTTTTTCTTAAGTTCTTTTCTCATCGTCTCTCGTCTTCTCTAAACCCACTCTTCTTTTTCTGTTTTTTCATCTGGATTTCTTTTGTCATTAGATGTTATCTGATGTTCTTTTTTTTCTGTTTTTCATCCTATTGTGCACATTTAATCAAGGTAGAACTTTAATCTGAATTTATCCTTTATAGCCCCCTGCTTTTGTTTCATCTCTTTCCTCAAGTCAAAGAAGCTCATGTCTGTGTGTTATCAGTAAAAAACACAAGACAAGACACATATTAATATTGGAAATGAATTCTAGATTTGGGTTAAATGTGTTCCTCAATTGTTCATGTTGTTTTATGAGATGCTGCTTTTTCCTGGTCACCGTGGTCCCCGTGAATGTGACAGATGACTAAATACATCTTCTGAACCCAGACGTGAACACGTAGAGAATTAAGTTAACTGCACTGAATAATCCATATCATGATAATGTTCAGCCTGCAGTATTAGAGCCTCTAATAACAGGGTTGTGAGTTCCCATATAATTGTGGAGGCTGTGTGTGTGTGTGTGTGTGTGTGTGTGTGTGTGTGTGTGTGTGTGTGTGTGTGTGTGTGTACAGTTTGGAACAGGATTTCTCTAGAAAAGGATAATGCTCTCAGTTGGGGCATTATGTATCCATTTAGCTTTTAACTTAGATTAACACACAGACCATCCATCCTTGTGTGTGTGTGTGTGTGTGTGTGTGTGTGTGTGTGTGTGTGTGTGTGTGTGTGTGTGTGCGTGTGTGTGTGTGTGACCCCATTTTCAAACACTGTCAGCTTCATGTTGCCCTCCTTATGTGGAATGTTTAAATTGCTGGTAATGTTTGTTGGGCACTAGCTGTTGCCTTGACAACCATTTCTCTCTACATCCCCAGTCTTCAGTGATCACCAAGAGAGCATAAACTCCATCTGATGAACTCTTTTTGAAAATAGCTTTTTTGTCACGCAGTGCGTAACAATTCCAGGCCGAGGGTTCCGTCTGGGTCAGTTCTGCTGCCGCTGTAAAGAAGGTTACTACAACCCTGAAATAAAAGCTCCAGACTCCAGTAAGTCCATAACATCTGCCCACAGCTGTTTGAATCACAGTTTTATGTGTTGATTTTTGTTGTTGTGATATCGTCCACATAACATTCGTGATCGGTCTGACTATTTTATTTGTTATTGTAATGTCCTATTAGCTTCATCTGTCACATTGTGGAAACATTTTGAGGCCAAACTCACTCCAGTATCCACTTTTTAGATATGGAATTCAAAAATCTGAGGCCTCCATACAGAGAATAAAGCTGGGTTAAAGTTATAAGCTTTAGTTGTGTGTTTCCACTCAGTATGATTATCCAAACTGGGTATTGAAACTACAAATTAGGATCTGGAAATTTAAGGCAAAATACCAACTTTGGCTCTATAAGTTTGACAAATGGAAGGACAAATTGTTCGAAAACAGCGTGTGTTCATGACCTGATTGGATGAAAGGTTCCTCATGTTCAACTGATACCTCCAAACACAACCACATCTGGAGAGTTTCCATCAAAAAGCAGACCCGACGTATGAGATCTTCCATCTAATTAATAAAAGTCTAACCATTTAAAGCCTTTATTGTTTATGTGCTATGCGATTTGGAAGTCATTTATTCCAGCACTTCACATGGGTTTGTGTAGGAGTAGGTGCAGATGGAGGCTCGGTGAACAGGAGTGACCGTGGTGTGTGTTACCCGAACATGCCCATCTGTCTCCCATGCTGGCC
The DNA here is from genome assembly GCF_901000725.2 of Takifugu rubripes. Taxonomy (NCBI): domain Eukaryota; kingdom Metazoa; phylum Chordata; class Actinopteri; order Tetraodontiformes; family Tetraodontidae; genus Takifugu; species Takifugu rubripes. The sequence goes on from NC_042301.1 coordinate 9,352,952, forward strand.
AGGCTGTAAGAGCTGTGAGGACGCCACCCCCTGCTGGGTGCAAGAGGCCTGGCTCCTCAGGGGCAGCATGCTGGCACTCCAAGGTGTCTTCATGTTCCTCGTCTTTGTCAGCATGCTGGCGGCCTACAAGCACCGCCGAAGCCGAGTGAGTCAATAATTAATCCTCTGAGGTTTAAATGCCTTTAAATTTAAATTATGCTCGTCATTATATTTTCTCATCACAATGACTGTAAAGTTTGTCTTAATATCAGCTCCATCTGAGAAGAGCTGAAGGCAACCTTAACAAACATTCAGTGTTTTCTTTACTGTAGATTATATAATTCTTCTTTAGTTCGCAAATGCAGCTGTATTTAGATCAGAACTTGGGCTGGTTTGCATCACATTAATGTAAAACAAAAAGGATTTCTTTGCTCCCACAGAGGATCCGGGCGTCTGGCCTCCTGCTGCTGGAGATGATCTTGTTCGGGTCTCTGCTCCTCTACTTCCCGGTGAGACTGACAGAGTGGCTAAGCTTAGAGCCCTTCACACATCACTGCCCAGCACAGATTATATCGTAATGGCCCTGTGGTGAGAGGATGGATGCGCTGGGTGTGTGTGTGTGTGTGTGTGTGTGTGTGGTAACAGATTTCATAAGTACTCTCTTGATTTTTAATCATCACTTTCATTGAACCCATTAAAGAGCCCTTAGCGTCAATTATCAATGACTTTTACTAGCTCTATTTAAAATGTCTAAAATAATTTACTGCATCTCTGTTCATGAAACGAATAATTTGGGATTTATTGTTGTGTTCTGGGAGAACACAAACCTCCATTGATGATATCCTTGAAGATTTCATCTTCTGACACCCAAACCATAATGTTTTAAAGTGACTCAATCATGGAGAGAAGTCCAGATGTTTATCTCCTGGGGGAAATTTTTACTGTTGATGACAAGACAACATCTGGATAGTTGAACCTATCACTGGGATTAGTGACATCAAAGCTAAACTACAGCTCAAGAAATACTGTACAAATAACATCATCAGTTAAAATACAAGAGTGCACAAGCATCAATAGTGTGTTTTTAACCTGAGCACAGCCCATTTCTGCTGATTGAAACCTGGCGCTGCCTCTGGTGCTGAGGGCTTTCACCCAGGAGCAGTTTATCCTTCATGAGTGGTTGGAACCCGGTGATGTAAATTTGCTTTCACATTTTAGTGACGCTCTTATCCAGAGTGACACAGAGCATCACATTCCAACGAGCTTTAATTCCTGGATTACAGTCATCCTCTGACAGAAGGAGCATCCTGTTGTTGGACATGAACAGCAGTTGCAGTTTTTAGAGGCTACATTAAGGATAGTCTTCACTTTAAAGTTGAGTCCTAATGGTACTTCAGCTGTTTGTTGCAGTAAACAAAGCCTTTGTGTGTCTGCAGGTCTTCATCATGTACTTCAAGCCGAGCACGTTCAGGTGCATTCTGCTGCGCTGGGTCCGCATGCTCGGCTTCTCTATTGTCTATGGCATCGTCACGCTGAAAATGTACAGGTCAGGCAGCCTTGAACATCTGACTACATATGTAACAAAATAAACCAAAATAATTGTCTACAAATATAATGATAGTGATTAATCACCATTTCCATTAAGCCTAAACATTATGAATGAATCAAATATTCCTGTAATATTCGGTATAATCAGCGTTACAGATGTGGTGGGATTGTTGCCTCTGCAGGGTGCTGAAGGTGTTCCTTTCACGTACGGCCCAGAGAGTCCCCTACATGTCCAGCTTCCACCTGCTGCGGATTCTGGGAGTGATGTTGATGACAGTCAGCTGGTTCTTGTGTGCGTGGACGGTGGGAGTCCTGCAGAACCGTGACAGGAACATCCCGGTCTTCATCACGGCCACCACATCGGACGGACAGGGCTTTAACGTGTGTTACGTGGACCGCTGGGACTACATGATGGCTGTGGGTGAGTGACAAGCAACAGGAATCCACACTAACTAACTTACTAACTAGCATCTTTTCCAGCCACTAGTTTGTTGGACTTTGAAGCATTCTCTTCCCTTTGTTTTACCACAGCCGAGCTTCTGTTCCTGTGCTGGGGCAGCTCTCTCTGGACCGCTGTCAGACCGGTACCCTCTGCCTTCCACGAGCCTCGCTACATGGGCATCGCCATCCACAACGAGTTGCTTCTCTCCACCACGTTTCACCTCATCAGGTACACATCAACCCTATCCTCTGCAGCACTGGATGTCACACTCACAAGTGGCTGAGGACGAAAATGTGAACTAACATTGGGCTGTCTGTGGACCGCAGGTTCACCTTTCCCTCTCTCCATCCTGACTGGATGTTGCTGCTCTCCTTCACACACACCCATGTTACCATCACAGTCACACTTGCTCTGCTCTTTATTCCCAAGGTAAAACACAAGAACGGATAAAAGAATGATTATAGCTGTTGAAGTGTTTTCCCAATTCATGAACAGTGGGTACGTGCACATTTTCCAGTTTCTTTATGTATCGAAGCCGGGGAGAGAGGAGATTGCAGCGGAGGTGTATGAAGACGAGGTGGACCTTCGGCGATCGTATCTCAATAGCAGTTTCCATTCTGCTTGGAGTGAACACAGCGTGGACCCAGATGACTTCCGGGTAATGTTCTTCTCCTCTCAGCATGATATTATTAATTGGACAGGAATGAGAAGAGATTCCAACATTAATTTCAAATGAAAGAAGGGAAAGGCTGGTTCCGTGTTTATAATCAAACACTGACTGAACACCTTTCATTTTCTTGCATTTCTCTACTAACACTCTCTTTTCTGCTTCAGTAATTCCAACCAATTCTTGGGCCCAGTTCCAACCTCCCTAAGTGTCTTTCCTCATCAAATTTTCTTCTTCACCCATGACAGGATGAGCTAAAGAAATTATATGCCCAGTTAGAAGTCCACAAGACTAAGAAGATGGCTGCAAACAACCCTCATCTGACAAAGAAGCGAAGTTCTCGATGTGCTTTGGGGAGATCCATTATCAAACGCATCGCTGAGATACCAGAAACTGTGAGTCGGCAGTGCAGTAGAGAGGAGAGAGATGGATCCTTCCGCAGTAAAGCTGGGAACCAGTCAGGGTCCTTCAGGAGTGCCACAGACACAGTATCTGTTAGTATCAGTTACAGAAGCTCAATGAAAACACCGTCACCCTCCTTACGTAAGTCCAACAGTGACCATTACCATGTCCGGGAACAAGACTCCTCCTTGTATGGCTTCACATTGAACACCAATGCTGCAAAGAGATCTTCTCGAAGATCTGAAACCGATTCCTTGGATATTCCTCCAGGCGTCTGTAAATCAGTCAGTGCACAGAACCTGACAATCGACACCAACCTTCTTCATCCCGATCACACAAAACTTCACAAATCCTGGAGTTTGACCTCCAATAGTTCAATAGAGAACAGAGCAAGCAACGCCAGGACACGGTCCAGACAGAGACTCTCCATCGGCGAGCAGACCCGGAGTGCTCTTCAGTCAGAGTCGTTTGACAAAGCTGAGATCTGTCCGTGGGAGGTGGAGCCGGAACAGTCTGACAACAAGAGCCAGAAACACTGTGACCTATGTAAACACTGAGGCTGATGCAGAAACCCCCCCATGGTCTCCACCAGCTCTGGTCTGTCCCTGGGATCATTTACCACCCCCAGTGCAAAATAATTCTTCAGAAGACCAGAGACTGCAAAGTGAATCGGAGTCCCCCAAAATAAAAACAGCCGTGTCTTCAAGTGCGCCGGGCTCTCCGAGGCCAAAGGTCACAAAAGATCAGCGTGTCTTTTCCTTACGCACTACTACCAACAAGTGGCTTTCTGTTAAATCATTCATGGGATCGATGGAGTCGGAAAACAAGCTGAGTAAAGACTTAAGCATCCAAAAAGAAGATAGCGCTCCCACAACGCCCAGATCAGGAGCATCTAGTAGATGTCCAAGCATTGAAAAGAAAACCTTGCAGAAAAGAAGCTTGACAACCACAGATGGAAAACCATGTCTTGTGAAGCAGAACGCCATTAGGCTGTCCTCCGGAGATTCGTCTGACAGAAGCCCGAGAAGGCTCGTTGTTGTGAAACCTGCCGTTCACCCCTGGGATGGGGAGGACACGCAAAGAGACGGAACTTATGAGAACGTGTTTTTATCAAGGCAGAACAGCAAACGTAGTAGCACCAGCTCGCGGGAAACCACCAGCAGTTGTAGAACCCCTTCAGTTCACAGAAGAGGTAGCAGAATCACACCAGTCCGGAATGTTCCAGCCGCAGATGTGTGTCCTTGGGAAGTAGCTGCTACCGTCCCAGAAGGACCAAAGAAACAGCAAAGCATTAAGGCAAATATCTGTCCCTGGGAAACTCTGATGTCTGATGCAGCCAATGTTTGTCCTTGGGAATCTCAAGAGCAAGCAAACATAATCAGACAAGGAAGTGCCCACAGTAAGGCACACGTTTGGGAGTCAAAGAATATTCCTGTTATCTATCATACCAACACTTCCACAGATTCGCAAACAAACAAACATCCTTTGAAACGTGCAACAGAAGTATGTCCATGGGAGTCTGCAGATACAGCCCAACCTTCCACAAGGCAGGATCACGAATATACTAACGTTTGTCCCTGGGAGGTACAGGACAAAGCTGAAGTTGTATATGAAAATCTGAATCCTTTGGAAACGAAGACAGCATTGATGGTGCCTCTTCAAGAAGAAGGTCCCAAACATGCCATCTACCCTGGTGCTCCAAAGGAAAACTGGAGAAATGAGCACCACCATCTGAAATCTTCTTATATGCATTTGACCAAGACTTCTGAAAGTTCTCCATGGGATTTCCCCGAACCCCCTAAGATCATGGAAAACATTTGTCCATCGGAGGACAACAAAGAGTCACAAATCATAACAGTCAAAGTGGATGTCTGTCCCTGGGAAGCTAGGGATCAGGACGGTCCAGAGGTCGCTCAAAACAGGAACCCGTCTCTGAAAAATCATTCTGCACAGGCTGAGGTTCATTCTAGGACTGATATCTGTCCCTGGGAGACAGAAATACCAAAAGTCCAGACAAAACAAGACAGTGCTCAGACTGATGTGTGTCCCTGGGAGACAGAAGAGTCAAAAGATCCAAAAGCTCTAAAGAAACAAGACAGTCCTCGGACTGATGTGTGTCCCTGGGAGACAGAAGAGCCAAAAGACCCAAAAGTTCTGAAGAAACAAGACAGTTCTTGGACTGATGTGTGTCCCTGGGAGACAGAAACACCAAAAGTCCTGACAAAACAAGACAGTTCTCGGAGTGATGTTTGTCCCTGGGAGACAGAAACACCAAAAGTCCTGACAAAACAGGACAGTTCTCGGATTGATGTGTGTCCCTGGGAGACAGAAGAGCCAAAAGACCCAAAAGTTCTGAAGAAACAAGACAGTTCTCGGACTGATGTGTGTCCCTGGGAGACAGAAACACCAAAAGTCCTGACAAAACAAGACAGTTCTCGGAGTGATGTTTGTCCCTGGGAGACAGAAACACCAAAGGTCCTAACAAAACAAGACAGTTCTCGGACTGATGTGTGTCCCTGGGAGACAGAAGAGCCAAAAGTTCTGATAAAACAAGACAGTTCCCAAACAGAAGTTTGTCCATGGGAAGCAGAAAAAAGGGACAACACTGAGGCAGATGTTTGTTCTGCTGAGGCTCCAAAAATCACCATGGAGGGTTCACCCAGCCCAGGAGGATCTCCTTCACCTCCTCAACTGGCTGAACGCTCCAACTCCATTAGCTCATTAGACCAGATTGGGGAGTCCAAAGAAAATTTAGTCCTAAGCCGTCGTGATGCTTTGTATCCCTGGGAGATGGTACGATCCAGATCTGGCTCCTTCACAGATAATTGCTCAGATGTTTTTACCTGGGAGCCTGAGAACATACCTGAGGAAGATGAAGAGGAAGATGCAGAATGTGCTGCAGAGGCTTTGGTGTTCCCACCCGACCTGTGAAGGCCAAAGAAAAGTTTGACTTTTAATGTCTGGAGCACAAACAGCTGCCCCCACAGAAGGTCGAAGGGGCCAGTCAAAGACGGTGTTCTGGGCCATGTTGAGTTTCCAGAAGGTGTGAAGATGGTATAGGAGCCACTACTGAGGTCGCAGTACTGAACAATGTTCCACAATCATATATGCAACTCATGAGCCAACAAATGACTTCAGTGAAGATAAAATCTTCAATTCTGCTTATTTTTGTTTGGAGGAACGTGTATTTTAAAGAGGGAGGAATCATCAACCACAGATAACAGAATGTGTTCTGACAAGTAGAGACCTATACAGCTATGCACTGGTGTTGGACAGGATACTGATTTGTCATGTGCAGATTTTCCATTGGCAAAAACAGGTGGTTGTACTAAAAATCAGCCATTTCCGATTCATATTGTATGTTTGAGTCTGACAACACAGTCGAAAGTTAAACCTTGAAAAACAGGAAGCTGTTTGCCGCAGCGATGCATTTATCTTTGAAATCAGGTGTTTGTGTCATTGTTTAACACTTTAAACACACGTTGTTTATAAGGTTTTCGTTAATGCAGTATGTAGTGTGCGCATGTTGTGTTGTAATCTTATTTTGTCACGTCAAAAAAAAAAAAAAAAAAAACAAAAACACTGTTTAATGCTACATGTGCTGACAGCAGTTCCAGCAGTGATATCTGGAAGAACCTTTAGAGAATAAGAGATTTAAGCTTGTTCTGAAGGAGGAAAATGGCTCCATTCCACTGATGCTAAGTGAAATGAAAGGGATGTCTTATTTTTATATTGCTGGAGGACAAACGCAACCCATTCATTATGGAAATAAACCATTAAACAGCAGAAATGTGGATAGTTTATTATTTTACACATGAATATTAGGTCTTCTACAAAAACACAAAACAAATCTCATATATTATGAAGTTTGTGGTCACCAAGAGGTTTTTTTCCTTATGTCAGACTGCTGGTTGATCATGATAGAGAATGAAGCAGCTTTTACAGGTTCATGCAGGAAACACCTCGAACTCACCTGCTGCTTCCATCTAATCAGAAAACTCAGTTAAAGCCTGGCCAAACATTACAGCGTTTAAACCATTTCTACAGAACCAAATCCGTTTGTGGCATCAGGAGGTGAACAGCGCCACCTAGTAGCCTACTTGTTCCACTGAACTGCTGCTGGTTTGGCAACGTTGTAGTTGAGGGCATCAAACTCTTCTCCTGGTTTCAGCTCTGGACCAGCAATCATCACAGTCTATAAGGGAGAACATGCAAGTTTCATATCATATTGTACACATAGGAGGTCAAAGGGGCTTATAATAAAAGTATACAATGGAAAATAAAAGCAGTAACTGATAATTACTCTTTTCCACCAGTAGATCAATCAACAGGGGGGAGGAAATTTTGCTCTTAACATCTTCAGTGATAATCTAATCAGCAGAATTAGATTCACTCTAGTAAGGAACGAGGCATCTTCAGCAAATTGTCACTCGTTCAGTTGCAGCAGTGGTCAGAATTACTCATCTCATACCAGAGTCCTCGCTCAACAAACTTTCCAGCAGGTTCATTCCTAAAATGGTGCCACTCTTATCTTCACTGTGATCATCCACTGAACTTTCAGACAAAATGCTGGCTCCCAAAAATCTCCTTAAAGAGATGCAGGAGACAACTTTCTAAAGACAATGACGTGAAGAATATTCATCTTGACTATAGCATGTCTCACGATCCCCAATTCACTACTAATGTTGATTCAATTTAATTCTCTTTGATCATTACTTGGAAAGCTTCCGCAAATTAGAAATATTTTCTTGTCTGAAAGATTTTTTAAATTTTTAATTCAACATTTTAACAAAGGAATTCAGCACCAAAAACATTTTTAAACCAAAAAAGCCAGTGAAAGAATTGAAGCATAGTCCACGGGCTTGAAGACATTAAAGTGAGGGCTGGATTTTCAATTCACCAAGTTGGGTTTTTTTCTGATTTTGTTTGTGCTGAACCTCCATCTTTGTGTTCCAAAGAAGGTTTTCAAAAGAGTAGATAGAGTAAAGCATCACCTTAATAATTGGATCTTTGGCAGGAGCCCAGGATGGCACTATTTTTCCATGTAACCTCCAGCAGCCGTAGGGGTTGACCAGATGTCGCTCTAACACCAGGTACTCCAGAACGTCCTTGGGCTGCTCTTCACTGCCCAACATGAGCCTTCCAAAGCGATCATAAATAGACAGTGTCTGCAGGATGAGTAGATGAGAAGAACAGTAACTTAGTTATCTCAAGCCTGACTGAAATCTCAATTAATGTAGTCACACATTTTCTTTAAACAGGAAGAGCAGAGAAAATGACGCAGAAATGTGATTCACCGGGAGAGAATATTAATAAATTCTATTTGGAAATACATCACAGCAAAAATATATAATTACAACATAAGCAGCAAAGACTGGATGAATTCTTGCTTCTGATATAGGTTGTACCTGTCTGGAGTGCATGCGGACCGTCACCTGACCATACAGGTTTCCTTTGGAGATCATATCAGGACAGCGGGCGTGGACCACCCTGGGCAGCTCCAAAGATTCCACAAACCTCCATCGGATGGTTTTGTACCTGTTCCCCCTCGTCATCTCCTGAGCAGAATCCAGAGGAGAAAAACAAAAGGGTGAATGGAATACTGGGGACAAAACTGAGATAATCAGTAAAATGAAATAAATGATTTGGGGTGGGGCAAAAAAAAGTCAGTTCAAACTTTAAATGAAACTATAGCTCACAGGGTAACATCTCTCTGTCAGCAAGGAGTGAAGCTTCTCTTTGTTGAAGCTGTAAAAAAAAGACACCAACTGTTAGTTTTGATCAGGGACATTAAATGAAATGAGCTTCAATAACACAGGTCTGAGAACTCAAATATCAGAAACAATCCTTCCACAAAGACCTCTTGGTTTCACTTTTAAATGGCTTTTTTCAAAATTTGCTGTGAAAATTTAAAAAATGTCTTACTTTGTCAGGCAGTTGTGAGCTTCAATGAAGATTTCCTGTGCTCGTTCTGCAAAGATTTTTGTTGTGAACTCGGAGTCGTGTTCCTTGATTTTACGAATCCTATTGGGGAAAATGTTCAGGTTGGTCAAATTAACTATTAAATGATTTTTACCTCTATTTCAGACACCTAAGATATAAAGCTCTCCTGTGCTAAAACAGATTTAAGAACACGATAACGCAATAAGCTCTAAAACAATCTTACGCCAGCTGTGAGGCAGCGCTCTGTCGGAGCTGTTCAGTTCTTTGTTTCAAGCCTTCTTTAGACAGACTGGAGAGACGTGCATCACCTTCAGGGGGGATGTAGGGGTCAAATACACCTGCTAATAAAATGAGACAAAAGTTTGTTAACTTTTCTACATTGTTTGTGTGTGTGTGTGTGTCACAGTGGGTTACCGGTGCAGGCGATGTTGATGGGCCTCTCCATGTACTGCTGCCTGAACACAATTCCTGCTGCTTTGGCTTTGGCCTCTGTGTTTTCCTGCATTTTCCCCTTCAGTCCCGTAGATGGAGGGATAAAGTAGCGCTTCTTAGTCCTGACTTGCAGGAAAAGTGGGACATGATGCTGTCCTTCCAGAGACCCTTCAACTTTCTAAAAAGAAAACACAATTTAGAAACTTCCTGCAGAAACTTCCTCTAACAAGATGCTCGTCATCCAGTTGCCCTAGGTGACAGCACTAAACGGCCGGTGCATTTGACCCCATCTGCTAGCTAGCGTCAACATACTGATAGCTTGTTGACACTACAAAATTAAATAAACACCAAAAAAAACTAGCCATAAAATACGAAGACTTTTTTTTAACGTGTCTTTACCGATAAACTGTAACATGTCACTCTGCGGAGCGCAATCAGCTTCCTCCTCATGTGCGTCGCCATCTTTGTTTCTTCTTCGGCTGCAGATTTTGCAGCCTAATACAAGTGGTCAAACTGCTCTGCTGCTCTCTAGCGGAACACACAACAGATCATCACACCCGACAGAAGAAGCATTTGGCTTAAAAGTCAAACTGAAAACAGAAAAGCAAAGAAAAGAAAAAAAACAAAAGAGAGCAATGCTTTATTCTGGTTATTTTGTTAAGTACAGAAACATAGCATCTATGTGCATGTATAAACAAGTTTTTATGTCTGAACATTTAGATGCTACAGCCTCAGTGCTTTAACAGTACCGTACTTTTTAGGTTGGTCAACATGTTACTGATAGCCAATTTGATACAAATATAGTGACTTTGAGATTTTAAAAAAAACGAAAAAAAAACAACCTAAATCTTATTTGCCTTCCAGGGTACAATTAATTTTTGAACTTTTCTCATATGCAGGTTTCATAAAAATTGGTTCCATTAACTCTTCTTTCCACAAGATCAAGCTTTAACAACATGCCTATTATACACATTTGAAGACACTTTGATATGTTTTGTTTCATTTTATTTTATTTTAAATGCTCATTGATGTTCTTTCTAAAAAGTTCAATGAGATTTCGAGTAAATACAGCAACAAAAAATTGCGGAAAAATTGTGATCACAACACTGAAATGTCATTTTACAGTTTCATACGGTTGACGCTAATAAGGAGAACCAAATCAGACAAAGAAAGAGTTACTCATCACTATGAGTTTTTTTTATATGGACTCTCAAATCACCATTATATTTAAAAACTTTTCCACAAGTTACACAAACATAAGGCCTCTCACCAGTGTGCTTTCTCATATGAACTGACAAGTCACTGCTACTTGTGAAGCCTTTTCCACATGTGCGGCAGACATAAGGTTTTTCACCAGTGTGGACCCGTCTGTTGTGAACTGTCAAATCACTTGACTGTATGAAATGTTTCCCACATGTTGTGCAAATATATGGCTTCTCACCTGTGTGCTGTCTTTTATGCCTTCTAAGTGCCGACATGTGCCGAAAACCTTTCCCACAGGCCTGGCAGGTGTATGGTTTCTCAGTATTGTGTGTTTCCATGTGAACAGACAGCTGATTACGATATCTAAAAGCTGAGCCACATGATGTGCAAATAAATGGTTTGTCATTTGTGTGGATCTTCATATGCTTTTGAAGTGATGAACTATTATAGAATCGACTCCCGCAGGCACTGCAAGGATATTCGTTCTCATCCTTGTGGCATATTAAATGAATGTTCAATGATGGTCTGTCCTTGAAATTCTCATCACAAATGCTGCAAGAATACAATCGTTCAATGGTGTGACTTCTTATGTGCTTCTGAAAATATGGCCTAGATTTAAAACCTTTTCCACACGTGTCACATTGAAAAGGTTTTTTAACTCCAGACGTTTTAAAGTAAGACATTATCAATGTGTGGTCAGATGCATTGCTAGTTGTGGGTTCTGTAATGACAGAGTTCATGGGCTGTGTGTCGAATACAGATAATTCTATAGATTTCTGGGGGTCAGTGTCCAGGATCTGATCTTCGCTGTGGTTATTGCCCTCGTCACTTTGTTTTAAATTGACGGTATCGTTCTCCTGCTTCAATACAAGGTTTTCCGCATCATGGTAGCTGTAGAGCTCCACCTGTTCTATTTTCATAAGGGAGATTTCCGTGTCATGTTGCTCCGTGGTGGAATTTCTCTCTTCCTGCTGGTCAATCAGAACTTCCTCGTCCTTTGGGGCGTCTTGCTGTGAAAGCTCTAACGGATCAGACAGGAGCGCGAATCACAAAATTATCCAACAAATGATCATCGTATTTCAATTAAAAACAATTCAGGTTTGTGGAATGATAAGGTGTGTAGGCTGTACCTAGCCTGTTTAACTTTATCTCGGGTTTCCAAAAGTCATCGAGCAATTTCCGCTGGTGATCGATCTCTTCTTCATACGCTACGATCGTTCTTTTAAAAACTACAAATATTTCTTCAGCAGCAGCCGTTAATCGCTCATTAACAAACACTTTCAAATACTCAATTGAAGACATTGTTAAAACGATATGTGATGATGAAAGGAATCTATTTTATTACCAAATCACGTTCTAGCAGTCGCTAAACATGACCGTTCCGTTGACTCCCGTCTGGTGTCACGAACTTTATTTCCGACAAAGAAAATGACGGAATTTTCGTTCCGTTTGCGTCTAAAGTCGTTTTAATTGTGAGAAATGCAAACAAACAACAAAAGCAACCCCCCTTACTTTCATGTTAAAATCCTGGTCTCCCGAACGTCACTGCAATAGGGCAACGGCGTATTTGACATGACGATATTTTAGCAATCGTAGTTCTCAAAATGAATGTATAAAAATATTAAATATGGGTCTATCAAATGGGTATAGGTATGGGTCTTCAAAAAGAAAACTAAATTAATCATAAAATAAATCATGATTCAAATTTAACTAGTAATGAATGCGAAAACTACTATATCTCACACCATAGAACTTGATCACTTTTATAGAACCATTAATTTGACCATGGTAGCCAATGTGTTATGGTTATGAGAAGAAAGAAAAGAACTAAATTCATCTTAAATATAACATCTAATGCTGGACTAGCCTTACTAGTCATATGCTGCTCATACTGTAGTTATAAGGAATAGAAAGAGGTCACTATTCACCATTTATTAACAGTTTGCTGTAGATACATCTTCCCCTAATCACCAAAAGCTACATTTTACAAGATTGCATTTCATTTTTTAGGTACATTTACTTGATTCCTTGTTTTGCACAATAAAACTGTTGAGTGCATCAAAAGGCAAGTCTCATAACTTTATATACATTAACTATTCGCCTAGTTATTTAGTCAAGCAGGACTCAACTGCTCAAAGGTTGATATTGACAAGGGTTTATACCTTGCTTTTTTAAAATACCAAATACTCAACAAGGCATTGGTCTTTACCCCAATAACTAAATACAAATAAGAAGGTAAAACTGTGCTTCAAGTAAGAATAATGGAAGTACTGCCTTTAGGAAAACCCCACGAAGATGTGGATTCACAACATTTTAAAATTTGATTTTTTCATATTTTTATCCAAATCAGTCAATTTTGATGTGTGATCTTTGATGCCTAGACAGTTCATATGTGTTGAAGTATCTTTTCCCACAGATCTGGCAGATAAACCTCTTCTCACCAATGTGGTCTCTTCTGATGTGCATTGTTAACTGACAACCCCTCCTAAAACCTCTCCCACATGTTACACATGTGAATGGCTTGTGTCCCATGTGAATTTTTATATGTACTGATAAGTCATTGTTAGCTGGGAAACATTTCCCACATATTTTACAACGGTATGGCTTCTCACCAGTGTGGGCTCTCCGAATGTGAACGGTCAAATCACTACGTTGTATGAAATCTTTTCCACATGTTTCACAAACATAAGGTTTTTCACCACTGTGGATTCTTAAATGAAGGTTCAGTGATGATCTCTGACTAAAGTTTTTAGAGCAGAAGCTGCAGGAATACGGCTTCTCACCCGTGTGTGTTCTCAGGTGTTTCTGAAAGTTTGCCTTTGACTTAAAATCTTTTTCACACATGTCACATTTAAAAGGCCTATCAACTGCTTGGGGATTATGTTGATTTTTGACTGCAGCAGGGAGATTGACATCACTCGTTGTTGGTTCTGTCACCATAGAACTCATAACCGACATATTGACGTCTGCAGTTTCATCACGATTCCAGTTCAACGTCTGATATTCACTGTTGTCATCTTTCTGATCAACAGAATTCAAGATCCGGGCATCAGTCTCCTGCTTTAACAGCGCCTCTTCTTCAACGTGGATGCATAGGTCCTCTTGTTCCTCTTTAATCAGTAGATCCTCCAGGTTCTGATCGTAGCTCGTCTCCGGGTCACGCAGTTGGTCAGTCATATCCTCCTCCTCGACTTCATGAATATATTTCTGTGGAGGTTCTGGAGGGATACAAAACAAACGAGGAAAAAAAGAGGCAAGAGCGTCCATTTATCACATAAGAAGCAATTTTGTACAACTTAATTTATTACCGCATTAGTAATAAGTCATAACCTGTCCTGAGCAATTTTATTTCCGGTTTCCAAACAACAGCTAGCATTTTCCGTTGGCGTACGAGTTCTTCTTCATACTCTTCGATCGTTCTTTTAAAAACTCCAAAAATTTCTTCCGCAGCAGCAGTTAGTCGCTCGTTTACAAACTCCTTCAAATATTCAAGTGAAGACATTTTTGTTCCCTAATAATTTTAAACTTCCTTCTCAAACTACGATATGGCTCCCCTGTATTTTGTGCATGTTTTTTCTACAATGCTAGCGCTAGCACAGGCTGTCATGCTGTTTCCGAAACCACCCCCTATACCCTACATAGTGCACTCAAGAGTGTGGACGCCATTTTGAAATAGTGTCCGAAATCTTAGTGAGCATCGCTGTACCCTATGTAGTGCACTCAATGTATCCCACAATGCACTGCGAAAAGTAGTGTACGACCGAGCACCCTAACTCGAAAAATGTATCCCATCAGCCTTTACGATACCGTAAAGGCTGATGGGATACATTTTTTTAACGTAATTTCTACTGTGCGGTTTGATATATGAAATTTTTGGAAATAAGATTTTTTTTTCAGTAGGAGTCCAATATGATCATCTTAAAATATTACAACATAAACGTGTAAAAAAAAATAAAAATCAATCAATCTCCACTGATCCCCCCGCCCCTCACTTAAAATTGTTCTTCGGAATCGTCTGTTCCTCACCAGGCGACAGAATCTCAGTAAAAGAATATTTACAAAGACGAAAAGTAGCTCTGGATCCATTTTTTTGATGAAATATTGCTTTATTAAATGTTTTCACTACAGCGGAATATGACTTGAGAATGTACCATCACGTCTTGGCTTGAAAATGTCAAGGGACACTAATTATTTTAAGTAATAAGTAATTATTATTGACATTAATATTTAATTGTATTATATAAAGTTAATTATAGGGTAAAATATTGCATTTTCATAAAATGACCGCTGAATGTATTTCTGATGTGTTAAAATAATTAAATGGACCTGGCCACTTTTCCCGGCGACCGGTTCGTAATTATTATGCGACACCATGACGTCACTTTACGTGTGCCGTAAATTACACCGTTGTCCGAATACTAACTTTTAAAGGTATTACCTAAAATAATTACTGGAGAACAAGCAGGCCAAGATCCTGGGGGACTTCCAGATCCAGACTGACAAGATGGTGGTGGCCAATCAGCCTGACCTTGGTGGTAGATAAACACCAGAAGACAGTGGTGGTGATAGATGAAGCAATCTCAAGTAATAGCAACATCAGAAAGAAGGAACATGAGAAGCTGGATAAATACCAAGGGCTGAAAGAGGAGACAGAGAAAATGTGGGGCATGAAGGCAACAATGGTCCCAGTAGTGATTGGGACACTAGGGGCAGTAACACCTAAGCTGAGTAGATGACTCCAACAGATACCAGGAACCACAACAGAGATTTCTGTCCAGAAGAATGCAGTCCTAGGAACAGCTAAGATCCTGTGCAGAACCCTCAGATCTCAGGCCTCTGGTAGAGGACCTGAGTCTGAAGTAAGGAGGCACCGCCCAGGAGGGTGCGGAAGAGATTATATTTAAGTTCCAATCAGTAACTATCAACTTGCTGATGTTAGTATAACAACCTAGTTATGTAATAAAGAGACTTTCACAGAATATCACCCAAGTACTGAGAGTGAAGGAGCTAGACCTCCTTTTAGCAGCTTTAATATGAACTGTTAAGATGTCTTGTGTTTAGATACAGTGGCAAACAGCATTAAGCAATGATGTCATAAAGGTTAATGTATAGAAATAGCCTATCATCTCATCTAAAAGTTTATTTACAGACATTTGGCTTATCCAAAAGTGCAAGTCTAAAAGGTCAACAAGGACATTCAGGTAATTTGGCACCCTGAGTCCTCGGCTGTCCTGCAATTCGCAATGACTATGATCAGATTACTGATTTGGAAATTGCCTCGATATTGGAATCTAAAAAGAAAGCATCTGTCTGACATTGTACACATTTTGACTACTGGAAAGTTATGACTTCTCACCAGTGTGAACTTTTTTCATGTGGATTCTCACATCACCTCGGTATCTGTAAGATCGCCCACACATTCCACATGTATATGGCTTCTCTCCTGTGTGTGTTCTCTTGTGTACTGACAACTCACTGCTTGCTGTAAAACATTTCCCACAGGTTTTGCAGAGGTATGGCTTTTCACCAGTGTGTGCTCGTCTCATGTGGACTATTAAATGAATACGCTGTATAAAACCTTTCCCACATGTTTCACAAACATATGGTTTCTCACCTGTGTGAATTCTTAAATGTAGGTTCAATGATGACCTTTGACTGTATTGCTTTGAACAAAAGCTGCAAGAATATGGCCTCTCGCCTTTGTGTGTTCTTAGGTGTTTCTTAAAATTTGACTTTCGATTGAAATCTTTCCCACATGTGTCACATTTGAAAGGCTTATTAAGCCTGTAAGGATTACATTGTTTTTCTTTGGCAGCAGAGTCAGATATGTTGTCAGTTGTTGGCTCTGATGAGCCTGTACATATGACTGATGTGTTGACAACAAGGTCTTCTACAGTTTTATCAGGATTAGAGTTCAAAGTTTCATCTTTCTCCTCATCAACAGGATCAGTCTCCTGCTTTAATTGAAGCTCCTCTTCCTCCTGAACACTGCAATGCTCCTCTTTAATATGTGCATACGCTGGTTCCCCAAGATCCAGACTGGAGTTCCTCTGCTGATTGCAGAGCTGTTGGTCAGTGAAACCCTCCTCTTGGTCCTCTTCTTCCTCAAGGATATATTGTTCTGGGAGCAAAACAAACCAAATGAAAATCGTGGTACTATAAAGCAGAATGGATGGCCAGACAAGTAACACCGGTGCAATTTTTAAAATAATAATAAAAATATTAAACAATTACAATAATCATTCAAAATGTGTTAACCTGTTGCAGGTAACTTCATCGCGGATTTCCACACATCTAACAGTCTGCGCTGACGATTAATCTCTTCTTCATACTCGACGATTGTCTTTTGAAAAACTCCAAATATTTCTTCGGCGGCAGCAGTTAATCGCCGGTTGACAAATTCCCTCAAATACTCAACAGATGACATTTTGTTTAACTAAGACAACAAGCCGTTAAACAACTACCATATCACTTTTTAATGAATTCAATATTTACACAATGCTGTACTAGCTACAAATATATATCCGATTTCCGCCGGATGCTACGCAATTATCTTCCGGCTACAACAATGAACGCACCAGAATTTTAGTTCCTCTGAATATAAATTACCCTCGATATATGTTTTTGTACTTTTTTACACGGACTTTGTACTAATGTATGGGTTTCACACATTTAATACAAATGACATCACGAATAAATATTACGATATACAAGTTTACACCTGTGATTCTCATAGTTGAGACGTCTTGGAAAGTACACACATTCTTCATTACATAAAATAACAAAAAAAAAAAACAACAAAACATGAAAGATGGAAATTCATTATGTAAGCTTATTGTAAGCTATATAAAAATCGAGAAGGAAAAAAACGTGTGTGTGTGTGGGGGGGGGGGGCGTGTGTGTGTATTCTTCTTAAAACAAATACAATGATTCCTCCTGAAAATACTATTTTACATGACTGCAAAAACAACTGGGGATCAGAGCTTAGAGAGCCAGAACAGCTATCTTTGACTTGTCTAAGTTATCTGTGGAAATAATCAGTTGTGATTATAATAACGTTACAATTTTAAAATTTCAAATATTTTAAAATTTTAATTAGTTTAGACTAATATCGCTCGCGTCATAATAAATAGTTTACGAGACACGCACGTAACATCCGGCGGAAGAGAATAAGACGAGCACTTTTAGCTGTCTTCGTAAAACCAACATCAGCTGTCAATAATGTCTCTATTTGGGTCCCTGAAAGAATTCGTTGAAGAGCGACTAAGTGCTGCCGCTGAAGACATATTGGAAGCTTTTAAGAAAGTGATTCACGAATATGAAGACCAGGTCGTTTGTCAGCAAAGACTGCTAGTAAATATTTCTAAGACGCAAAGAACAGGTGAATGAAGATGGTCCTCAGTATGCTTCTATTCAATTAATGATGGCAGTAAGCTAATAAAACATATAAAAGGAGAGAGAAGGCTGTTAATACTAGAGCCAGAATCTTTTCAGTGATCCAGAGATTTGTATGTTGAAGTGTCAGTTGCATGAACTGGATTCCATAAAAGTGATGGGAGAATAAGTGTGTCAGCAAATCGAGACTAAAGAAATGGAAGTACAAGTTCCATCATTTGGTTAACTTTTGATTCTGACAGTTATCTTTGGCGTCTGCGCAGAGGCAGCGGTTCACCCTAAGCGGCAGCTCTGTTTGAAACAAGAAGAACCAGAACCTTCACGTAGTGTTTGTCAGTACAAAACATTGGATAACACATTGATACCTGAGCTAAAATTGCTCAGGATAGGTAAGAAATTTTGTGTTGTATATACAAATATACTAGTTATATATACTGTAGTTTGTATTCCTGTTAAAGCAGTGTTATAGATTTGTTATAGACAGCTGAGGTTGGGGCTACAGGTTCAACTGTGTTCAGACTCCACATCTCTTGTAAATAGTTCTGCCTGTTGAGTTGTCATGTATCAGCACAGAGTGAACAGATAAGGATAGTTTATTGATTGTTTATTTATGACTATCTTTCTTTTGTGTTCATTCAGATCTAGAAGACTTTTCTGTCTCTAAAGAGGAGGGATGTGTTGCTGACCAGCCGCTCTGTAAACAGGAGAAGATCTCCAGTCTGGACTGCGAGAATCCACAGATTAAAGAGGAACAGGAGGAACCCTGCAGCATTCACGAAGAACCTGTACAGCGAGAGACTGACACATTCATGGTTGCTCCAGTTGATGAGGAAAATGACTACCCTGATAATCAGTTGCTAGATGGGAATCTTTATGAACACCTAGAAGAAGAAAAGGTTGAGCAAGGCAGCAAAGTCTCAGGGTCGAGAAGATGTGCAGAGAAAAAACAAAACCATGAACAACACGAGAAGAGCACATTGACAAGCAGCTCGTATAGCCCTATGGTGTCATTACCCCACTATAATACCAACACAAGGAAAATGCATTTACAATGCGACACTTGTGGAAAGGACTTTAGGTGTAGATCGACCTTTAGAAGGCACCTAAGAACCCACACAGGTGAGAAACCCTATATTTGCTATTTCTGTGGGAAAACCTTTATTCAGAGCAGTGACTTGACCATCCATGTGAGAAGAGCCCACACTGGAGAAAAGCCATATATCTGCAAAGCATGTGGAAAAGGTTTCACAGCGAGCAATGAGTTAAAAGCCCACATGAGGACACACTCTGCAGAGAGGCCATTTTCCTGCATGCACTGTAAAAAAACATTCAAACGTCAGAATCACATGAGAGTTCATGTTAAAACAAATCACAGCGAGGAGAAGCCCTTCCTTTGCAACATCTGTGGAACAAGATTCATTTTGATGTCTGATTTATCAAGACACAGAAAAACATCACACAGTTGGCTCGATTGAGCCATCGTCCTTGTAAACACTGAAGATCAATGAAGATTAAAACAGGTAATGTGCCTCAAAGGAGAGCACTTTTGTCATGAATTTAGTCAGTTGTAACCCAAAGTGGCAGTGTCAGTGGCAACCCAAAGTCTCTCTTCACGTGTACCAAGAGACTGTGATCTGTTCACTAAAAGTTGTGTTATTTATGCTGAAATGTTCCACTTATTTAGTGCTATTTAAAATTAGCATTTATTTATTTTGCATTACGCTGATTAAATATCTAATATAAAAACTTGCTGGCATTGAGAGCTACAACCTACAGATCACTGTAATGCATGTCAATATTTGCAGTTTTTAGAACTCCACATTCCCACAAATAAAACCTATGTAGCTTATAAGTGACATCATGAGTTCAATTTTCACATTCACTGTCAGTGAAGGTGTGACTGATAATTAAAGCTTATTATCAACTGCAGCAGAGTCTGTCGTCAATGTAATAGAATGTCAAAACAAAACAGCCACATGTAGTCACAGAGACGCAAGAGCAAACAGGAATGCACCTGGCTAAATGATCTCCTGTACCATGTTGGAAAGATTTAAAGGCTCACAGTAGTTGTGACACAAGTATTGAAGTACGAGTCAGAAATGCCCCCCCAGATGTGTGGAACCACATTAAAATACAAAGAAGATTTGACCACTCGCATAAGGAAACACACAGGTGAGAGAAGCTTCTTCATTTGACAAAATCGATAAGTGTGTGTGTGTGTGTGCGTGAATACTGTGAAAAATTGCAAACAGTACATCTGAAAGAGACTAAAATACATTTCACTTTTTATGGTGTCATAGGGCCACTTTGCACATCCCATAAAGGTCAAAACATAAGACTATATGAACCATTTCTGTTTTGGTGGTAATTAAGACTCAGGGCCCTTTTATTATAGACTGGAGTTCCTCACAGAGCGTTTACCTCCTCTCATTTATCACCAACTTGTTGCCATGGATGCTCTAAAGACAAAATCAAGAAAAAGAAACCGATTGATTAACTGTAGGGTTAAATCACCTGCCTACGTAATTTAACTGCTTTAAGAAAAAATAAACCGTTTTAGGCCTTTCATAATAATTGACTAAGCAGTATAAAAACGAAATATGCCGTATTTAACAGATCACACCATTGTAAATTTTATCACGAACCAGAAGGTGACCGTAAAGCGCCCAAATGGTATTTTCTGGTCACCGTAGCAAAACAAAAGAAGACATGACCTGGCATAAAATAACAAATTCTGCAGAACCTAAAAGTCAATAACAGTCAATTTCGAGTCAATGAAAGAGCATACAGCCATCAAAGGGTTGTAATTAAATATTTCTGCAATTCCAAGTTTTGGAAGTTGGCCTCAGGTTTGCGTGGGTCATTTACCCGCTGAGGTGCCACCGTCTCCCTACAAGGAAACCAAACTTTTAATCCTGAAAGATAGCCTAATCTCTGCTCAGGTCTCTGCACAGCAGCTGATCAACACTTGCTGCATCCACCAAAATATATCGAGACTCAGATCTGCTGGCATTATTGTGCTTGTATAAGTGCAGAAATCCTTCTTTATGTCTATATTTTTACACATCTGCTAAATTATGCATTGATATTTTAGGAATGTTTTAATTGTATAAAACCTTTAAGTCGTTAGTTGTCTTTGCAACACACCCACACACCGCTATTTTTTCCCAACTTGGGTCGTCATAGCAATAACATTTAGCATTTTTGTACTAAGCATTGCATTTCTTCCTCTCACCAATGGTGAGGATAATCACATTAATGCAGCTGCTTTTTGAATTTTGTGTATTTGTTTTGTGTCTCTATAGAACTTCCACACCAGCATGCCTGTGAGGAGGAGGAAGAGGAGGAGGATCCCAGTGACCAACAGCCATGGGACAGTACGTCAAGAGTATCCAGAACCTCTACAGATTATAGTGGAACACTGCAGTTGTCAAGAGGAAGTTGAGTCAGAACTGAAACATGGGACTGAATTCTTGAGTCCTCTTGATGAGCAAACTGGCCACAATAAAGGTAGAGGAAAATGCAACACAAGTTAGCAGGAGCTGTCCCTGCTCTGAAAATACCCTTATTTGCTGTGTGTTATTTAAATTCATTTGCGTCTGTGTATCTCCAGAACTTTCGCCCCAGTTTGTCTCTAAAGACGAGAAGGTTCTCCCTCACCAGCAGCTAAATGAACAAGAGCAACTCTGCAGCAGTCAGGAGTAAGAGCAAGTTATAGTGAAACAGGAGACCAATCCTGTTGTCTTGATCCCTGTTTGTGTTGAAAATAATCACAGCAATGATATAATTCGATTTATTATCAGTTCTGTGGCATCAGAAGCATCAGGCAGTGACCTGCAGCTGTTCTCTAACACATCTCATGTAGCTGAGAGTGGAGAGGTTCAGGAGGGAAATGCATACGGAGTCTCCAGAGTATCATACAGGGATGCAGAGTCTAAATAGAACAAACAGCGCAGAAGCGCATGTCGCACAAAAACTGTATCAACTCAACTGTATCAAAAAGTATCAACTATTATTTTACGGATACAGGAAAAAATCTGTCCAAATGTGTCATGTGGAAAAGTCCAATTCATCATTAAAAATACACCTAAGAATTCACACTGAAAACATATATTTGCACAACATGTGGGAAGGCGTTTAAACAAGTCAGTAACTTGTCTGAGCACATGAGAGTTCTCACAAATGAGAAGCCATACATTTGTCAAACACGTCAAAGCTTTTAAATACAGAAATGAATTAGTGTTCCACATAACTATCCACACAGGTGAGAAGCCCCATGTTTGCAGCACATGTGGCAAAGCTTTAAGATACAAGAAAAGTTTGGTTTATTATATGAAAGTCCACACAGTGGAGAAGCCCCACACATGTAAGGCATGTGCAAAGGAATTTAAGCAGGTCAGTAACCTGATAGAGCACATGAAAAGCCACACTGGAGAGAAACTGCATGGCTGTATGACTTGTGGGAAAGACTTCAAGCGAGTCGGTCACTCGTCAAAACACGTGAAAATCCACAATGATAGTAATGTGTCTGATAGTAATTTCCATTCAGTACTGTAAACTATTTATCATTTATGGTGAGATTTTAATATTCTTAAAGCACTTGAGGGGAAATTACAGGTACTTCACCTTTTGATTGCACAAGTGAAAAACAATTGTAGATGCTTCATGTAATAATATGTGCATTTAGTTAATAAATAAGTGTACTTTTATGATGGCTGTAACTGAGATCTTTTCAGTTTTATCATACTACACTACATTTTATCTTTGTGTCACTGCTCACTAGTTATATAACATACATGCTATTTTTGCTGCTTTTTAAAAAAAAATGTTTGTATAATAAGAATATTTAATTCTATATATCTAATTCATATTCAATTTAACACTCAAGCTGTCAGGAGTCTACCTTTTTTAATGATGATTTACATATTTCTTATGATGTACACTCAAGAAAGGAGAATGAAAAAGCAGATAATCACTCATTTCTGTGCACACCTGTAGGCAGCCAGATATTTTGTTTGTATTTTTTTAATCTGTTGTTTATATGTATTTGCATTGATGAACTCTATGTTAATATGACATGTTCGTATCTAGAAACTGACGCCTTCACGCTCTGATGGGACTGATAATACTTATCATTTCACATTTGATATTTTCAAATTGTCTTGGGAAATGTGTACATTTGTTTTTTTTACCCCCAAATTTGGTGAAATGACATATCAAATCAATCGTTATTTACATAGTGTCTGTTATAATCAACATTGTTTCTAGACACTTTACAGAATCCCCACATATGCAATATAACTCAGGACACCACTAAAGTCATGTCATACATGATCATTATTAATATAAACAACTTGATTAATTAGAACTGGGAAGATTGCCTAATGAATCAAGCAAACATTTAATAAAAATGACAAAAAATAGCAGTTTAAAAGCTTGATGGCAAGGTAAAAATAATTTGGAAAAGCTTTGAATTCCAAATAGATACTGGCGCCCTGATAGTGTGGATCTGCCCGTAAGAATGAGAACTGTTTGGGGAAAATATAATTTAATTCACATCAAACTTCAGTCACTGTGAACAATTCCTTAATTTAAAAAAAAGATAATAATAAAATCAGTGAATGTTCAACATCTGTTGTTCCAAGATCCCATAGGCCTGCTGCTGTATTTTGCTGGTGTGATGCACACACCGTTTATTGAACTAAAATAAAACAAAATTAAATAATCCAATAATTCTTCAGCAGGTAGTCGCCTTAAGATGTAGCTGTTATACCGTAAGTTGTATATACAGCAGTTTTATTTTCTTCCGCCGTATGTCTATCTGCAGTTGAGATTCCGAGTTGAATAAGAAAAGCGATTCGTTCCGCTTTGACAGGCTTGCGTTAAATACGGTTGTCTTTAGCAAATTAGGTTGGAACTGTATTGCCAGCAGAATAGATCCAAAATAAATAATGGACATGTTTATAGGCAGCTCAGTTGTTTGTAATGGTGACAAAATAGTTATTAGAAATGATGTGAAATAAATAAAATAAAAATCCTTGTGTAGTTGGGTCACAGACTTTAATTTTTAATCTGTTCTAGGCATTGTTAGCCTTTAACAGATAGATGCAGTAGAGGAAGACAATGAACACTGGGAAAAGAAAGCAGAGAGTTCATGCAGGAAAGGTTTCAGCCTGGATTCAAATGGTGTCTTTAACGTTGGTTACTACAGCCACTGGTTACAGGGCATATGGTACGATCTACCAATTGATCTATTTGTGCCGACAATTGTAACACATAAAGAGCTGAGTAATAACATCTACAAAAATGTACATGAAGACATTTAGGACTCTTTATGTAAAGGAGGGTCCATCCAAGATAAATCCATGCTGACATCATGATTCAGCTTGTCATGAGTCTATTCCCCCCCCCCCCTGAAACCAAGACAATCAATACAAATTTCTGTTTAACGTCTGTGACTTTCTGATAGCATTGCACAAGTGGATTGATTATAACCTGTGTTTCACACATCTTGGACACAAAGTTAAATTTGCTACTTAAAAATAATACATGCATTGTGTGATGGATCTTATATGACTGTGTGTGATGCAAAGTTTGCGTGGGCTTTTCTCAAGTGAACAGCCAAGTCACCGCTAAATCGGAAAGCCTTCCTGCATGTTTTGCAAACATACGGCTTCTCACCCGTGTGGATTCTCATGTGGTGTGACAAATTCCGGTTTGAACTTAAATTCTTCCCACATATTTTGCAACCATATGGCTTCTTACCTGTATGGACTTTCATATGTTCTGTCAAGTTATTTCGAAGTCTGAAAGTTTTCCCGCATGCGTTACAAATGTATGGCTTTTCACCTGTGTGGATTTTTAAATGATCTGACAATTTACTGCTTTGTCTGAAGGCTTTTCCACAAGTCTTGCAAATATAAGGCTTCTCACCTGTGTGGATTCTCATGTGGCTTGACAAATTCTTTTTCAGTCTGAACTCTTTTCCACATGTTTTACAGATATGCGGCTTCTCACCGGTGTGAATTCTCATGTGGCTGGACAAATTTGCACTTTGTCTGAAATCTTTTCCACATGTGTTGCAAATGTAAGGCTTCTCACCTGTGTGGACCCTCACATGTCTTGACAATGCATTGCTTTGTTTGAAGGCTTTTCCACATGTGGTGCAAATATAGGGCTTTTCACCTGTATGGATTCTCATGTGGTGTGACAAGTCAGTGCTTTGTGTAAAAGCTTTCCCACAGGTGTTGCAAACATACGGTTTGTCACCTGTATGGATTCTCATGTGTCGCGATAATTCATAGCTGCGTTTGAAAGCTTTCCTACATGTGGTGCAAACATATTGCTTCTCACCAGTGTGGATTCTTGTGTGTCGCGATAACTCCTCATTTTCTTTGAAAGCTTTTCCGCATGTTGCACAACTAAATGGTTTCCCCGTGTGGACTTTCAGGTGCCTCTGCAGTTTTGACAGGAACTTAAAGTCTTTTCCACAATCAAAACACTTGAAAGAATTTGTACCTGAAAGACAACATGTTTGTAAGTCCGCAGGGTTGTGCGCACTGACAGATGACCCTGAGGGTTGGTTTTCGTTTACATTAGAGTTCTTATAGAGCAGCCTCAAGTCGCGGTTTGGTTCAGAGACCACTGAACCTATAATATACCTTATTATGTCTTCACTCTGGTCATTTTCATCATAAATAGGAGTCAAGATAACTGCATCAGTCTCCTGTTTCAGCACAATCTGCTCTCCCTCAGGATTAATGCAGAGGTCCTCCTCTTCCTCTTTGATTTGTGGAGGTTCTGGGTCCTCTTGCACCAGACTACATTTCTTTTCCTGGCTGCAGAAATGTTGATCGGTGGGAATGTCCTCTTTGTCCTTATAGGAATCCTGCTGTGGAATCTCTGGAAAGATCAAGAGCAGAACGTATAGTGAGGCGTAATAAGTTCTGGAAACATAGGACAGCCATTTGTGGCTGTGCATTTCAGTGATAAAGACAATCAAGGAAAAAATATTCAAAAATGCTTTTGAAAAAAATGGGTTCACAGCAAATGACAGAATATTTGATTCTGAAATCAAAGTAACATGTGGCCATAAAGTCAATCCATGTAAAATTTTAGATGTATTAAAGCTGACATATTTGTGGTGGGCATTTTATTATGTTATCAAAACATTTGTTATTGTTGATCTACCATTATAAGGCTTAATTTTACATACTAATATCAGGAGGAAATTAAATGTATCATTTAGCCTTTGTAGAAAAATAGCTATGCAAACACAATTCAACTTGACTTGACTAAATGCACATCCTTGACATAAAAAATGCCATTATCAATATAAGTCAGGAGAATTCCACATTATAGCACAAATCATTTTACCCTGGCTGGATGTTTGTGGGAGAACAGATGGATGTTGGAAGGTTTAAACATTCCACCCTCTAGCTGCACAATAGGGGACTAAGCTCTTTGACATCTTTATAGCCTTAACAAAACCAGAGAATTGCACTTTATCCAAGTTGCAGGAAACACCATCAGCCTATAGAAAGATGCCAGTCATATCCAGCCATCTAAAAAGAGGCTGAAACTTTGTAGCACTTTGATCTGTAGTCATTGATTCTTCCAAAGACAACAGTTGGATTTTTAATGATTCATTAGGTGTCACAGCAAGTTATATGTACAGCATTTTGACCAATAGACTGCTATAACCCACCAAAATATAGATTGACATAGAGGATAAATAAAAGGGCAGAAAAGAGATACATGAATGTGCAGCGTATTAATATCTGGCTTTAATCTGACTCTACACTTTGAACATAACCTCTTCTAGACCATGAGTTCATCATTAAGACTTGACCTTTTAAAATAATCTACACCGAGATCATAGGAGTCACGGCTGTGAGGCCCAAACACGTTAAATTATAACATCAATTAAATTCCACTTAGTAGAAACACAACGCTAGTTAGTTGTCTTAGATTAGCGGTAGCTGTTAGCTAAAACACATTTTATGTTTTGCCTAAACTTACCAGAAAGAGTGGGTGTTTCCAAAAGAAGGTTATCACTTTTGTTCTGTACTTTCTTCCCCAGTGGTTCCAACATTTTGGTTTGAGAGTCAAATTATATACAATGAAAGATGTTGCACAGAACTCTTCCTCTTTCGTCGCCCAGCGCACTACCGCTCAGCTCACTACCGCCACAGCGGGAGGTGGATGAATAACTGCAAGAACTGACAGCAGCGAAAACTTGACAAAAAGATTTGCTAAACTTTTTATACTTTTCTTCTCCCATTCCATTGTTCCAAAGGGAGGATCAGAAACAGAAATTCCATTTATTTTTTATGTCATTTGATTTTTTTTAAAGTCTGCAAGCTCAATTTTACAGTGACATGTCCGAATTTTAAAAAAAAACAAAGTGACCACTGTCTCATCCGACATTTTTCTATCTCACTGAAAGTTTCTTCCAACTTGCTAGAAATAAATAAATATTTAAATATTTGAAAAGGAAATAATAAATAGAACCAAGTAATGTCATTATTAAACCTGTCAGTTATGTAATTTTATCCCCATCAACAATTCCAATTTTTGAATAAAAGCAAGTATTTTCAAGTTGATCTTCACTTTTTTCTGTATTCCAGTCAAAACAGTAACAGATTATACAAGCAAAAATAACCCTCATTGATATTATCAAATATGCTCATGATCCATCTTAATTACTCACATTTTAAAATAACATTGTTGACTGTCATGTTGATGTCCATGGCAGCACTCTTTTACCATTAGTTGCGCTTCCTGCAAATTTGTTGCCTTTGTTCTGTATTATTTTCATGTGGTGTGATAAATTCCTTTTAGAACGAAAAGAAATTTCACATATTTGGCATATACAGTATTTTTTCAGTGTGAACTTTAAAGTGCACTGACAAGTTAGGTCCTTTGTAGAAAGCTTTTCCACATTTCTCACAATCATATGGCTTCACACCTGTTTGATTTTTCATATGACATGATAAAGTTCCTTTCAGTCTAAAATCTATTCTGCACATTGTGCAAACATATGCTTGTTCTCCTGTGTAAACTGTAATGTATCTCTTCAGACGAACACTTATTTTCAAAGCCATCCCACATGTTGTGCACACATGGTTTCTCACCTGTGAATTCTCAAATGACATGACAAAGTTCCTTTTTGTCTTTTGAAAGCTTTACCACAAATTGTGCAAACATTGGGCTTCTCGCCTTAGTGAATTCTTAAGTGTTGTGACAATTGACAACTCTTTTTAAATGTTTTCCCACATGGACCCTCAGATGTCTCTGTAGTTTGGAAATCCTTTCCACAGGTGACACATTCTAAATGTTTCTATCTGTATCAGGAATACAGCTAAACTTCAACTCTGTAGGGTCATACACATGAACTGCCGCTCAGACTTGAGTATCGGCTACATAACAGTTGTTATGAAGCAGGTGCTGCTGAGAAACGACGATACATTTTATTATATGCTCACTGTGGTCATTTTAATCGCAAAATGGATTCAGAAGAGCAGCATCAGCTGGTTTCCTCCAAGATTTCCTCATGTTTGATGCAAATATCTTCCTGTTTCTCTCTACTCATGGGCGGTTCTAGGAGTCCCTCTTCCGGTAACAGACCTGTTGGTCAGTGGGATCTAAGTCTTAGTCCTTTTTACAGCCGTGTTGGTGCAAAATCTCTGGAGGGATATATTACAAAATGAACTTCTCTGTACAAAAAGTTAAAGTAAATCATGAACTTAGCTTATAATTTATGACAGGCATGATTTTAATGTATGGAGGTCTTAAGATTTTATAGATTAACTCACAATCAATAAAAAGAATTGTAAAAAACCCACATCGTATTTTAAATGAAGTAAATGAATTCTCATTCTGTGACGCTAACAGATCCATCTTTTAATGCCCCTACAGCAGGGGTGGGCAAACTTTTTGATTCGTGGGCCACAATGGGTTCTAACATTTGACAAAGGGGCCGGACCAGGAGCAGATGGATGGATGGAGTGCTTTGGTAACCTCACCTCATTGGAGAAAAAATACACATCTTGGGATATGGAGAAAACATGTGCTTTAATTTCAAATGAAAATGAAGAAAAGCATTACAACAAAATATCTGACTTTGGAATGAGTCTTAAAACACTGAAAATCAAATGAATAAAATGTGCCTTTTTTTAAAAAAATTAAAAACTATTTCTATTTTAAAGCACTGAAAGTTCTGTTATCCTTCAGGATATCACCATCACTCTCCTCCTGACTGTCTTTTTTTTCAAAAACGGTAGGTGATGCAGATGTACTTGTCCTGCTCCTTCTATTCATTTTGTTTCCCTGGTGCCAAAAGTCAACAATGAACAGTGCAAGGAGGAAACAGTGGCAGCAAGTAAGTCTGTGAAGCAGCATTATCTGCGTGCGCATCAGCGAGACACTTTCCATTTTAACAGCCTCTTTAACACATCACATTCTCAGTACTGTTTTGTCTTGTACATAAATATGTTTGTGTATTTAAATGAAACTTCCGCGGAAGATTTGAAATGCATAATGTCGTTACAATATGTCCCTCTGTTGCCTAAAGTATGACACTGAGACTTAACAGTCAACATTGACACCAATAAAACAATTAAAACACGTGATGTTTTCTAGTTTCTTCGACTCCTTCTCTGCTCATTTATGGAGTTTCATCAAAAGCTTTGAATCCCATTACAGGCCCCTTTTGACCAGGACTGCACACCGACTACTGAACGTCGATTTATTTCCGATCCGTCTTCTCCGTACTCTCATAAAAGAAGCGAAAGATTACAGTCAACCTCTTGATTGTATTGTTTAGCTACACAATAATATGCCCTAACGTTAATAAAATAAATATTGCCTTTTTTTGCATTAGAATCTTATTTTTCAGTAATTCCATTATACTTGGCAGTGAAGGTAAACATAAAACCAGTTGATAGAAAGAATAAATACTTTATTCCAGCTAAATAGGACAATTATTTACATTTATGACTTCTCACTTGCATGAAGTCTCATGTGTTGGGATAAATTTGAATTACAGCTTAAACCTTTTCCACATACTTTGCAAATATATGGTTTCTCACCTGTGTGGACCCTCGCGTGGTATGATAGATTCCATTTTGAACTTAAAGCTTTCCCACATATCTTGCAAATGTGGGGCTTATTGCCTGTGTGAACTTTCAGGTGGACTGACAAACTTGTTTTTTGTATGAAAGCTTTTCCACAGGTTTTGCAAATGTACGGCTTCTCACCTGTGTGAATCTTTATGTGGTCTGCCAATTTACTACTCTGTCTGAAGGCTTTCCCACATGTTTTACAATTGTATGGCTTCTCACCTGTGTGGATCCGGGTGTGGTTTGAAAAATATTTTTTTAATCTAAATGCTTTCCCACATGTTTTACAGATGTAGGGCTTCTCACCAGTATGGATTCTCAAATGGCTTGACAAGTTAGTTTTTTCTATAAAGCCTTTACCACATATGTTGCAAACAAATGGTTTCACACCTACGTGGATTCTCATGTGCCGTGACAAGTCATTTCTTCTTTTAAAAGCTTTCCCACATGTTGTGCAGATACAGGGCTTCTCGCCTGTGTGGACTCTCATGTGGCTTGACAAACTTGCTTTGTCTCTGAAATCTTTGCCACATGTATTACATACATATGGCTTCTCATCCGAGTGGACCTTCATGTGTACAGACAGTTGGCATGTTTGTTTAAAAGCTTTTCCACACGTTGTGCACATATATGGCTTCTCATTGGTGTGTATTGCTGTGTGCTGTGATAGTTCATTGCCATTTTTAAAAGCTTTCCCACATGTCACACAAATAAATGGCTTCCTTATGTGGACTTTCAAATGTCTCTGCAGTTTTGACATGTACTGAAAATCTTTCCCACATGTTCTACATTTAAAAATCTTTTTATCCATGTCTGTTTTACAATAAGAGTTTATGCTTGAATGATGGTGTGCATTTTTAAACAAACCTGAAACTGGTTTCTCATTTAGGTGTGAGTTGTTCCAGAGCTGCTGCGGGTCATTGTTCGATCCCGATACGTCAGAGCCTATAATATATGTAATAATGTTATCACTCTCGTCATTTCCTTCATTAATAGGAGTCAAGATAATGCCATCAGTCTCCTCTTTGAGATCAATCTGGCCTCCCTCCTGATTAATGCAGAGATCTTCCAGTTCTTCCTTTATTTGTGGAGGCTCTGGATCATCTTGATCTTGGCTGCAGTTCCTTTCTGTGGTTACAGACATTTTGCGCTGGGAGTTCTAGGGACAAGAAAAGAATAGACTAGAACTGAATATAAATGACATATTCTTATATTTAAAAAATACTACTCATTAGTTTGCGCAGGTAAGAGTTATTAAATGGGAGAAATTAATGTCTTTAAATTTTAGATCTTATTACCAGAAGAAAATATGTTTTAAAAGTTTTACATGGACACATGTGAATTTGCACACTACTTTTGCCTGGATAAGTCTTAGCTGAATATGAGTAGTTCAGAGAAGCCTGTCTGAATATGAGTAGTTCATACAAGCCTGTCTTGAGATGCTGTCAAATCAAAGCCAACTTCTGTTGTTTGTGGGTCTTAAACTAATTACCAGCTTTATAAGTTCAACGTACGTAACCACGGTGACCTGCCCCACATTATAAGTAATTTTTATGACACTCAATGTCATGTCACAACATTACCTTCATATAGTGGGTCACAAAACATTTATTTTTTTCTCCATATTTTTTTTTCCATCCTGCTATTTACCACTATCTTGATTTCACATGTCTGGATAACCAGAACAAAGAAGGTTGTAGTTTTGATTATTACATTTATGATGTAAGAATTTAATGATGTCCCATGATGTTTGTGGATATTACCAAAGGTATGGGCAGGTTGGGAACTCTCTGAATTGCTTTCGATCTTGGGGGTTAGGTATAATTTTCTTCACAATTGAAGAATTTTGCCATAATCCAGTTATAATGTCATCTTTGGTCTACCAGGACTTCTGTTGATGAGGATACCACCAGTGACCCATTTCTTTTTTTTAAATGTACCAAACTGTTCATTTGACCACTAGAGATTTTGCGGTATGCAACCTGCCAACCTTCCCGTCTATTTGGAATGGGCAACAATGGGTCACAAATATTGTCATATTTCTTATATTCAAAATCTTTACTCTGCTGTATCAAGGCAGAACTGTATAGACAAATGTGTGGGTGTAAAAGTAGCAATGCACTTGACATTATAGAAAGAACAGATCTTACACAGTAGATGAAGGGGCACAGATCCTCCACCAGCAGCCGGTGTGGACAAGATGCTATTGGCATAACACCACACACATTAGCGTCTCTAAACGACGACAGAACAATGCTTCAGAAAGTGCGATTTATTTACTGTTGCTTTTGACACTGATATAAAATGTCTTTATTTGACAAAAATGGCGAGGTATAAAAGGTTACATCAATCTTAATTAGCTTACATGTAACTCCAAATCAGCTTTAAAAAGACAGATTACCAGAAAGGGTAGACGTGTTTTAATAGCAGGTCATTTGTTGCCACTTAGTCTTCGATCAGCTCTAGGTTAACTGTTTTAAAAATTAATGTTCTCTACTATAAAAAGCAGAAACCAGTGCTAATGTTTTAGTGCTAATGCTAATTCTTTCTTCTTCTGGGTCTTTTTTTTCTTCTTCATCATCATCGTGATGGCGACACCCCCCGCATCACAAAGAAAGGTTCCATTGATGCGATCAAATAATCTCAGCACAACTATTCACACTCATAATTACCGTAAAACAGAAAAAAAGTTGAACAATACGAAAATTAATTACGGCTCCCCTACGATCCAATTAGTTTAGATTAATGTATGAAACAAGAAGGGGCAAGCGCGATGTGTTGCATCAGAAAATTGTCATGAGTGACAAAAAAAAAACCAAAGAGGTGAATTCTGATCTTTGAGAAAGAGGACATTAGGATGGTCAGTGAAAGAAAACGGGTGTAGTTGACAGGGAGCGATGGCAGAGGCCGTATAAGAGAAGTAGACAGTCCTTTGAGATTTCAGATTCAAATACGCACGTATTGGCCCATAAGTTGCTCAACACTGGGCGGCGATGATACTTCCGTGAATCCGTGGTGGAAAAAGAAGAAGAAGAACGAGCAGCGACCACTTCCGGAGTTTCTCGGCGGCAATTGAGAAACCGACGGGTGACGTCACGAGCGGTTTACGCTCGGCGGTGGAGAGCAGTGATCGGTCGCTGGCGGTGCTGAGGCTCTCAGTTCATGTTGCTGCTGCTGGGCCGCAGAGTTACGCTGTCATTCGTAAACAGATTCACTAAAAGCTCTCCATCTTCACTGTCGAAGCCAGTTTTCATCAGCTCTCTACTTATTAAATTCAGAGTTGCACACAGCTGCTTCCTAGTGAGCACTGCGGTCCGTAACAGAGGAACCATGCCCGAAAGAAGGCCCTTCGTACGGTTGCCAACTGACGTTTACCCCGTCAACTATGGCTTATGTCTGAAGCCCGACCTGATCGACTTCACCTTCGAAGGAAAACTGGAGGCACTGGTGGAGGTGCGTGTACCGGAATGTATGTCTATGTACATGGATGAAATTGTCTGCACGGTGGGATCCCGTTATGTAACCAGCTCGTTACCAGTGGCTAACCGATTCGTAACCTGTTAGCTACTAGCCAAGCACTTGTTTCCTGTGTGATGGCATTGGAAGATGTTAGCTAATGTACACAATAACTGACATTTGCTTTTTACTGCAATTTCTATACTGGCCCCAGGCTGTAAATAAATAAATTACGAAATAATGCTTCCTGACTTCAGTAATGAGCCATAAGCTAATCTAAGCTAACTAGCGATAATGTCCACTGGACACATCAGACTTGCACTCTCATTTAGCTTAGCCGCAGACCAGCTAACGTTATTTGGTACCCCGGTCGATGTTTAGAGTGCATTATCGAAGTGTAACACTGCTGGCTTATGTTAATGAAAAACAATCAAGATTTCAATCAGAAGCTGGTTTGAAATTGTTAAAGAAGGTGGGCTAACCACAATGTTTGCTAAATCACGGCTGTCTCAAAGCCCCCTCCCACCCTCACTGCGCTTGTCAACATTTTACAGATATGCAACTTTTAAACCATTGAATGATAAAGCTAATTTTGTGAATAACATATTCATAAACGGTTATAAAGTGCTTTATAAGAAATTCCTTTTTCAAAACGAACTTACTTTAATATGTTGACCCAATATAGGTTGTTGGTTGTGAGAATACTTGATTTAAACTTGCGCTGTGTATGATTTTTTTCCCCTCTAGTTGAGCAATAGTTTTAACCTGGTTTCCAGCAGACGTCAATTTAGTTACAAGAGTAAACATGCAAAAGTGTCGAGGCAATTTGACGGCAACTCTACACAAACATGGGAATGGGCATAACAATATTGCTAATTGTGCCATGTTTTTACTAAAGAGTTCAAAGACGTGACGGTTCGAAGTCAGTGTTGATTACAGTGGTTTAGAAGGAAATGGGTTAATGTGGATTTTCTATCATGTTTAATAATTATACTCTGCTGCTGTGTAACCTATTGAATGCCCTAAACAACAAGCGGTGCAACAAACAACAATTTATTTTTTCCAATAGGACTGGTTAATTACCTGCTCTTCAATTTGTGTAGATTAATCATAATTCTGCCAGATCATTACATTCAACATTTTCTTACGAAAACACAGCAATCTTTACATTTAGTCATTGTCAAGTGATAATGCTTCTTCAAGTTCACTTTTTTATTTGAAAATATGGCCAGTAAAATGTTACCCAAGTGTAAATTATTTTGTTTCATGCCAATATTTACAGGTTACACAAGCCACAAATCAGATAGTGATGAACTGTGCTGACATAGACATCATCACAGCCTCTTTTGTACCTCAAGGAGGAGAAGGTGAGTAGTAAGACTTTTTATTGCAATTCCCCCTGGATTACAGTCACTGAAAATCCATTAATTTGGGTTCTAAAATTCCCATGTGCCATACTCCGTAAAGATAATGTAATCTATTTTCCCCAGAAATAAATGCTACAGGTTTCAACTATCAGAATGAGGATGAGAAAGTCACCCTGTCGTTTCCAAGCACCCTGCAGAAAGGTCAGGCAGCTCTGCTCTCCGACGTCCTTGCTTTTCATAGAGTCGTCTCTCACTGTTGCTCTGATCACAGTTGAATGAACATTACTGTGTAACTGTTCTCTGTACGTGTGCTGCACAGGCTCTGGAACACTGAAGATAGACTTTGTTGGAGAGCTTAATGACAAGATGAAAGGATTCTATAGAAGTAAATATACAACTTCTGCTGGAGAGATCCGCTACGCTGCTGTCACACAGTTTGAGGTAAAGTGACGGGGAGTGGGATGTTTGTCTTTTGGGAATGTTTAGCTCATGTTAACCTACTACTCATTTTATGTTGCGACAAAAACATTTTGCAGATATTTTGAATCTCGGTGGTTTTAAATTGTCCTGAATAGCTGACCGTTTCTCTACCGTATTTTCACGACCGTAAGGCGCGCTGTATTAAAAGGTGCAGTCTCAGTTATGAGTGCTATTTCTGTATTTAAAACATACATAAGGTGCACCGTATTATTAGGCGCATGCTGAAACATACAGTAAAAAATGACAACGGAAGTAAAACAGTGAGTTTCGACACATTTATTGAACAAAATATTCATTCTTCCGCCACAAAACCATCAAAGTTTTCATCTTCTGTATCTGAATTAAACAGCTGCACTATTTCAATGTCCAACATCCCAAATTCCTCTTCTTAATCATCTGAATCGGACTCACCGACCGGTTCCGGTTCAGCATTGATTTTGTAAAAGCTCTTACAATACATGAAGACGGTATCGTAGCCCATGCGTCTACAATCCACCCGCATATGGTGGCATAACCTGCCCGCCGCTGCCTCATAGTCTTTGTGAAGGAGTGTTCGCCTTCCGTCATCCAGCGCTCTATCCGTTTCTGTGGCAGCCAAGAACCACGGTGAACGACGACTTCTCGTGTCCCGTTGTG
This sequence comes from Takifugu rubripes, assembly GCF_901000725.2. NCBI lineage: Eukaryota > Metazoa > Chordata > Actinopteri > Tetraodontiformes > Tetraodontidae > Takifugu > Takifugu rubripes. Next base: position 9,389,024 of record NC_042301.1, read on the forward strand.
CGTATCGCCACCGTGCCGGTCCCTTTTTCTCCACTTTGTGGGTCAAAGGGATGTTAAAAGTCAGAGGGATCTCATTCATGTTGGTGATGTGGCTGGGCGCGGTTATCTTGTCGCGGCAGTAGGTGCGGAAGATGGCCACCCTCTCCTGGTAATTCGCGGGCAGCCGCTGCTGCAACAGTTGTCCTCGCGCGTATGGAGAGATGCCGCCTCCTCATAAAGCGAAAACACTAAGATTGCTCGATTGCCATTTTCAGCCGCATATTCGATGGCCTGCAGTTTAAAGTAAGCCTCATTCATACGCGTCTCGCTTGACCGGCGCAATTTTAGGGGATCCGTACGCGTAGGTGTGCCGCTAATCGATTGGCGGAGCGTTTAACGTAGTGCACCCACCAAAGGCGCACAGCAGATTTTGGAACTCAGTCCACACACAAGGCGCTCCATATTATAAGGCGCACCATCGATTTTTGAGAAAATCTCAGTGTTTTAGGTGCGCCTTATAGTCGTGAAAATACGGTATTCATTTTGTGGTGAAAGGATGTTAGACTGAATAAGGACTGGGCCATCTGCTCCTTGTTACAGTGCCCCCCCCCCCCCCCCCCCCCCCCTTCCCAACATACATGCATCCTATAACATTTGTAAAGCACATTAACTAAGTGGTCACAACAAAGCTCCTCTTCACCAGGTCGCTTGTTGCATTGTTGCATAAAAAGACATCACTTCTCTCAGCTGCAGCTCGGCTACTATTCATCTGTTATTCTGGCCTTGGTCTGAATAACAGACACGTATGCATGTGTAGTTTCTACAAATGCAAAAAATCCCTCCCAAATTAAATACTCAATCCACAGTTTTCAAAAGAAGTCACGCTCGTTTTAAATATTTGCTTTATGTCAGGCTTATGTCTCAGAAAGTAGAAGACCAGTTGTCCAACAGAGATTTTTGCCATGTGTTTTGAAGTAGCTCAACACAGTCATTAAGCCTTCATTGTTCAAAACTAGGGAGAGGCTGCTTTGACCATAAATAACCTAGATAAAAGTAATTAGATTGATTAAAACGCGTCATACAATGTTGTTTTTTTGCTGATTAAAACCTGCAGGACATTTATAGACTGAAAGATTAATCCCTTTTCCAAAGTCAGGCTTGCATTGACGGTATTTAACTTTTGGTATGATCAGATCTTGGATTTATCTAATATCCATTCTGGTTTATTCCACTGTCTGCAGATAAAATATTGAGTGGACTTTGACATAAACTAAAAAGGCCTCTGACAAAGTTAATGGTAGACTACACTGCCAGCATGAATAACTGTTGGATGAATATTTATGAGAGTGTTGATCTCTAATTTACTTTTGGTTTCTAGCGAGAGGAAAGTAGGAGAGGTTTTAAACCTCCTGCTTAACATTAATACCCAGCACAACAAATTCTCCCTTTATATCTTTTCCTGTGTCCTTAAAGTAATGCACTTTGTACACACAAACACCTTCCCCCCCTTCCCACCTGTGTCAGCCATTTTCTTCACTAAATTCCATAGTTCCTGCGGCAGATTCAGCAGGTCAGCCGTGTTGTGACAACATGATGATATAACTTCAACTTCAAACAATCATGAGTAAATGACATGTGCACAAAGTAGCGACAGTAATAAGCTTCAAACACTGGTGCATGCACATATGCATTTTATATATATATATATATTTATATATAGCTCTAACCCAAACTTGACTATTTTAGCTGCCTGGAATTGTATTTTTCTAATAATTGAAAGAAAATCTAAAAAAATCTGGACGTGTTTCTCTGTGTGTCACATTTCCAGGTAAACATTTAATCTTATGTAATTCCTGGACCTTTTGCAGGATTGCATCGTTTCCTTGCAGCCCAGTCCAAAGGTTTTGTTGACTGCAGTTGTTAATTACAACCACTTAAATGCATTTCTGATGACATAATCACAAGAAGATAAGCTTTAGTGAGCATCAGCCAATCCCGAACAGTGTTTTTTCTTTTTACTAAAGATAGTCACGAGTTCTGTATTTTTAAATGGAGCCAGTATCAACATTGAAGTTTTTAAATGTGACAATGTAAGATGTGGAACCCAGGAACTAACTAGTGTCTGTGCTCACCCACCCACACACCAGGCCACGGATGCCCGCAGAGCTTTCCCCTGCTGGGATGAACCAGCCATTAAAGCCACCTTTGATATCACCCTAATAGTTCCCAAGGAGAGAATAGCCTTGTCAAATATGGTACGTATCACCTTGTCCTCTCTGTCACCTCCTGCTTATGTTGCCTTTAACATATTTAGAACAGATGCCATTTAACCGTCTCTTCCAGAATGTCATCGAACGAAAACCGTATCCAGATGATGAAAACCTGTTGGAAGTGAAGTTTGCCACCACACCCATCATGTCCACATACCTCGTAGCTTTTGTCATTGGTGAATATGACTTTGTGGAGAGCCAGTCTTCAGATGGTGTAACAGTACGTGTGTACACGCCTGTTGGAAAGGCTGAACAAGGGAAATTTGCCCTGGAGGTAAGAACATCATTAATCTGAGGATTCCTGAACATGGTTGACAGCTTGATGTCTCAGTACCTAAAATTGTTTGAGCCTTAGTGATGGTATCTTTTATTTTTCTGTTTTCATTTTGTAAGGTTGCAACTAAGACATTACCATTCTACAAAGAATACTTCAGTGTTCCCTATCCTTTGCCTAAGATTGATCTCATAGCGATTGCTGATTTTGCTGCTGGTGAGTCATGCTTAGCTTTGATTGCACTGTTTGAGATGCTGTTTCTGTAAATGTTAAGAATAACATTTTACTCCCATTCAGGTGCCATGGAAAACTGGGGCCTTGTTACATACAGGTAGGCTTTCCGGTTGAAATTATATACTATAGGTGGCGATCACACTTTTTCATCTCCCCAGTATTGGGCCTTTTCTGGTTAACGTGCAACATCACAGACTTACATCACAGCAACTTAGCAACCAAGACATAAACTGGAATGACCACTAGTCTTCGGTGTCGTATTGGAATTACAGAACATAAATAAACGTCCGATCACTGGCTACGTATGAGTTTTTGGTTGGAGGATTTCTGGCCTCTGTATGAATTTTAGTTTTTAGGATTTCCAAGCAGGTTCAAAGTTTGGATTTTAGCTTATTACAGCACTATCACATTGATGAACATTGACATTATACATCAAAAGTAAGTTGAAGAACATCTGTTTTCAGTCTAAACTGTAGGTCAAATTTACCTTTTGTTCACAGAGAGACGGCGCTGCTAATCGACCCAAAGAACTCCTGCTCGTCTTCTAGGCAGTGGGTGGCACTGGTGGTGGGACACGAACTCGCCCACCAGTGGTTTGGAAACTTAGTCACTATGGTAACCTGTTAATAATTTGAATGCCAGTTTGATAATATGGACATTTTTGTTTAATGTGAGATTAATAATGTGTGTGTGAAAGAAAACTATAAAATTATAATGCTGAATTGGTAGAAACAATATGGATAGGATTTATATGATCGAGGGGATGGTTTCTTATTACTCAATTCACTAAATTTCTTTTTAAATTGGTCCCTTGTCTTCATTCATTTTGAATAGAGATACTGAAATACACATTTTATCTGTGTAAACAGGAATGGTGGACCCATCTGTGGCTTAATGAAGGATTTGCATCATGGATCGAGTACCTTTGTGTGGACCACTGCTTCCCAGAATACGACATCTGGACCCAGTTTGTGTCGGCTGACTATACCCGTGCTCTGGACCTGGACGCTTTGGACAGCAGCCATCCCATAGAGGTTAGATACAGACTTTCATTCATGGCACTTTCCTACATGGAATCTCATTCTGTTGTGTGTTCCAGGTGAATGTGGGCCATCCATCAGAGGTTGATGAAATCTTTGACGCCATCTCGTACAGCAAAGGAGCATCTGTGATCCGCATGTTGCACAACTACATAGGAGATGAGGTTGGTGTCCTCCCTTTTAATTGTTTGATTGTATTTTTCATCCCATTTTACCTCTTTGTTTGTCTTTGCAGGACTTCAGGAAAGGAATGAATGCATATCTTCTAAAGTTCCAGCATAAAAATGCTTCAACAGGTGAGAACATGCAGAAAATGTGGTTTGTATAACTTTCATCCCAACCTCGGGTTGTTTTCTGCAGAGGACCTCTGGGACTGTCTGGAAGAGGCCAGTGGAAAACCCATCGCAGCAGTGATGGGTTCTTGGACAAAGCAGATGGGATTCCCCATAATTGTAGTGGACCAAGAACAGGTAAGATTCAGTCCCAAGAATGAAATTTGCTTTTAGCCGTGGTTGGTATTTAATCTGATCACCAGCTGATTCGGTCAAAAGATTTTTTGAATCCACTTCAGAGTTTACTGGAACAGACTGATGCTGATCTTATTTTTAGCAAGGGGACAATCGCATCCTCAAGATATCGCAGAAGAAGTTCTGTGCCAGTGGACCACACAATGGTATGCGTGTGTGTGTTTCTTTAATCTCTGAAACAAGTCAGTAAATGAAAAAATCTAGAAGCTGTGGTAGCTTCTCATTGTTCACTGCTTGTGTGTGGCAGGAGAGGACTGCCCCAGCTGGATGGTTCCCATTAGCATTTGTACCAGTGATGATCCAACATGCACAAAGCTGAAGGTTCTGCTGGACAGACCGGAGATGACCATCACTTTGAATAGTGTCAGCCCTGAGCAGTGGGTGAAGGTGAGTTGGTGCCACCTTCATGGCCCCCGAGTAATTAATTGTTGCAAATGTAGTAAGATTATTGATGTACCATTACTGTGAGCATTGTGAGGGCATCATAAACACGACTGCATTATTTTCCTTCACGGCTCTGACCCAGTTATGTGTGTTTATAGATTAACCCTGGAACCGTGGGCTTCTATCGTATTCAGTACAGCTCGTCCATGCTCCAGAGTCTGTTGCCTGGCGTCCGAGACCTCAGCCTGCAGCCTGTGGACCGACTCGGTCTCCAGAATGACCTCTTCTCCCTGGTGACATTTTCACTCTACTGAAGGATCTACAAAATAATTCTAAAAAATACATTTCTGAACGTTATCCTGTCTTTAGTCTCGTGCAGGGATGATCAGCACAGTGGAGGTGCTGAAACTAATGGAGGCATTTGTCAATGAACCCAACTACACGGTGTGGAGTGACCTCAGTTGTAACCTGGGGGTGTTGTCCTCGCTGCTCTCTCATACCGACTTCCATGAAGAGATCCAGGAGTTTATCCGGGACCTGTTTACTCCCATAGGCATGAAGCTCGGCTGGGACAGCAAACCGGGGGAAGGTGAGAGAGGAGGGTCAGGTTGGTGTTATTTCATCCTGTGACTACATCAGATTTCTGATAAACCCAAATGTCCTGAAACTCACTGCTTTAGATGATTAGATTAGTTATACATGCCTCATGAATTTGTTTTGTAGGTCACCTGGATGCCCTGTTAAGAGGTCTGGTACTGGGAAAGCTGGGGAAGGCAGGGCACAAGCCCACTGTGGAGGAGGCCAGAAAAAGATTCAAGGACCATGTGGAGGGCAAACAAGTCCTTCCTGCAGATCTTAGAAGCCCAGTAAGAGACACAAAACACCGCCTGGGATTACATTTTCAGAGCTCTGAACTGTCAACAGACATCTGAAGAACAGAGTACCGAGGCTCCTGTTTGTGTTCTTTTAGGTGTATTTAACTATGCTTAAACATGGAGACAGTTCCACCCTGGAGACAATGCTGAAGGTAAGATTGCAGTCGGTGTGTTCCTTCTTTCATTATCAACATAATTTAAATACTTGACAAAAAGCAAGTTGTCTGCCTTTTAAGAAAAGCTGTATTTTCATAAATAAGAGAATTCCTTTTAGTGTGCTACAGAAGGTCTTTCTCTGGTTTCTGTCACAGTCTGTAGCCCACATGGTGTTAGCTTCTTTAGCCGCATCGACTGCCCTACTCAGTGGAAACTCAGTTACATTTCTCTGCCGTACAGCTCCACAAACAAGCTGACATGCAGGAGGAGAAGAACCGTATTGAGCGAGTGCTTGGTGCCATTTCTGCCCCGGACCTCATCCAGAAAGTCCTCACCTTTGCCCTCTCGGTATGCATAAACACATTTATTAATGCCCCGTTAAGGAAATCTATACAATAGTCCTTTATGTCTGGGGTTTTTAATTATCAGTTTCCCACCAGAACACGAGATGTTGAGAAAAGACCCTAAAGGCTCTGGTTTTCCAAAACAGGATGAGGTTCGCCCCCAGGACACAGTATCGGTCATTGGAGGAGTTGCTGGAAGCAGTAAACAAGGCAGAAAAGCTGCATGGAAGTTTGTGAAGGACAACTGGGAAGAGCTTTACAACCGCTACCAGGGTGGCTTTCTCATATCACGGCTAGTCAAGGTAAACATGTAAATTAATGAACCCGTTGAATGTATCTCCATACAGATAATCTCTCTCCATCTCTTAGAGGCACATTGATACATTAATTACTTTGATTGCTTTTTTAGCTCAGTGTGGATGGATTTGCTATTGACAAAATGGCTGCAGAAGTCAAGGTAAGAACTAAAGGTTTTATTCTTGACAGAAAATACCAAGTGCTACCATTCTCCCCACCAGGGGGCAGAAGGAGCTCCGCAGAGCAAGTGTATCCCACAAAGTTAAATCCAAACTAAACAATATGGATGCAACCCTCTTGTCTCTGTCCTTGCAGAGTTTCTTCGAGAGTCACCCAGCACCGTCAGCAGAGCGGACAGTGCAGCAGTGCTGTGAGAACATTCTCCTCAACGCCGCCTGGCTGAAGCGGGACGCAGACGACATCCACCACTATCTACTCCAGCGTAAAGCGCCGCCTGTTTGAGATGCTGCCCAAGCCGCTGCCTCATCCAGCCCCCATCCCCTCCCTCCAATCAGTGCAGCCTTCTCAGCTGCATCATAGCTGCCCCACCCTCCTCCATACAGATCAGAACGGGAGACCAGAGCACACTTACGGCAGGCTTAATTTCTCTAAAGTTACTGTAGGAGAGAAGAAGAGCCGAGAATTTAAAGAAGTGTTGGAAACACAGAGACTCTTTGGATGAAGAAAAACCGTTATAGTCAGACCAGGAATGTAGTTGTTATCCTCAGTCTGTGGACAGTTCGGGCACTGGTCAGCTGGGCGGAGAAAACACGTGATGATAGCTGAACCTGCTAACACACCCTTCACCACCTCCCCTGTACGTACTCCCTCATCCCTCTCCTCATCATCACTGAGAAGACTGAATTCCTCTACCTTCTTCACTCTGCCACTCATTTGGAATGCATGATTTTTCATACATTTGGAATTTCCCCCACAGCTGCTTTTTTGTGCATTTCAATTAGATCTCCCAGCTAGTCTTCACTCCATCTTCTGTCTCCTCTTCCTCTATTGGGGCATTGTGATTGGCTGAAAGGCTGATGAGTGGAATAGGGTTAACAACAGTAGTGTTGTAGTTCACAACAGCACTGATTACCTACTCGCTAGTTACCAGTTAGGATGGGGTGAGCAGCACTAGCATGGTACTATTGTAAACTGTATAATGCAAGCTTTTTTTCAAATTTTTTTGTTATTATTATTTTGGGGTGGTTTGGCAATTTCCATTTTAAAAGAATAAAAACAGAAAGTTTCTCATAAACCTCAGAGCTCTGTCCAGTCAGTAGTTTGGATTAATACGCATATTTAAACTCCCTTATAACATACCAGATGCACTAAAATAAGATCATACGGAAACCAGAGAAGAGGAAATTTTAAACAGC